>NC_133508.1:83227500-84557500 GCF_049354715.1 Callithrix jacchus | reverse complement strand
ACTGTGACACGTGGGAAGGCCCCATAAATGATCTGGCCTCCGTTTTATATCTTAATAATAGACTATTAATAGCAGACTTATTAGTAACAGACTAACAATAAATATTCCCTGGCTACTTCACAAGGCTCTAGGGGAAAAAATGGGTGTGGCAGTGCGTGTGGATAAATGCGGACCGTTCCTGTGGATGTCAGGAAATCCAGCCATGTGGCCCAGGACACTGCAGAGTTCTGGACCAGGAGCAGAGAGTGGAGGTTGAGTCCACTCTGCCCCCAGCTCATTGTGTGGCCTTGGGCAAGTCCCATCCTGCCTGCTCTGGTCCCCAGCCTCCTCTCCTCTTTAATATGATGAGGCCACAGGATAAGATCAGTGGTTCTTGAAGTAGGTTCCAGGGTACGTATGAGTTCCACAGAAAGGCCTTGGGAGTCCCTGCCGCAGGGGGACATTGAGCTAGTGAGACTTCAGGCGCCTACCTGCCTCCCTTACACCAACCAGGGAAGGTTCCATTTTTATCTTCTCCATATTTTGAGTTCTAAGTAAGTTTCCTTTGGAAAACAACAGAAAGAACATGGCTTTAAAAGGCCCGAAAAGCCTCTGGACCAGATGAACTCCACAGCCCTTCCAGCTCCAGTCTGGGAAGCTTGGGGTCTGTTTTCTCCTCATTTTTATTTAACGAACACTTACTCAGCACTTACTACATGCCAGGACTGTTTTTAGCACCCCACAGGTTATAACGTACTAAATTCACTGGAACACCTTCCAGCTCTGTCACGGCCGCGTGATTGTAAAAGTGACTCTGAGTCGAGCAAGGTCCTGGGGAGACATTTCTCCTCCAGCCAGGTCTTCTGGGTGCCTGGGCCGATGACCTCACCACAGGTCAGATGGTGCCTTGGCCAAGCCGAAGCCGAGCAGCAAGGGGGCAGGTGTGTGCAGTGGCCGGGTGTGGTCACAGGAAGCCTATGTCCCTGGCCCCCACAGGAGGAGAGCGGATCTACTCGACATGGACACTTTCATCCGAGGAATGTGCCGTGTGGGAGGAAGTGCCTGTTGCCTTAGCAATGCCCACAGCAACCGAGCCACTGCCTTCTGTGATCCATCCCCAGCCACCATGCTGCCATCGACACCCTGCACCAGATGGCTACATATTAGATTTCAGTGGTGGCGGCCAGAGCCTAGAGGCCTGGAGAAAGCCCAGAGGTGGAGTTTTGGGTTGTGGGTGGTGGGGGCTGACCTCATCTCCAGCCAGCTCATTACGGGGAGCAGCCAGGGCTGCAGTCAGTGCAGTCTAGCTCTCCTGCCCAACCATGAACAAAACTGGGAGGGGAGGGAGGTGATCTCATGAGCACATGCTTGGCCCTATTGCCTATGTTAGTACTTTGGCCTGGCTGTGCACACCTATTTTATGAGCTTTTCTGGTCAGATTAGGTGTTCTTGAACCAAGTGACTACTGTCACTTGATAGGATGTTCTGCCACATGGAGGTGGCATGCCTCAAAATGCAGAGCGCAGAAGTTGTAGGAGCTAGATTTAAGGACTCAGTGAGAAGCCTTGAACCATGAAGTGATCTCGGCAGGTGTTGAAGAAATAAAGAAACAATGAAGTGATAGTCTGTCTTCACCAGGCACAGCGCTGAGTGCTGCAGATTCAAAATGAACTCCTGTCTTGAAGAAGCCCGTAGCCTAATCTGGGAGGCAGGTAGCTAAACAGCAGATACAATGTAATGTTCACCCCACAGAGGAAGGAAGCATGGTGTATCAGTTATCTATCATCACAACTATGCTGTGTAACAATAACAATAAGAGTTTACTACTCATGCATCTGGGGCCAGTTGTGAGTAGGCTCTGTGGATCTTGGCCTGGCTGGTTTGCCTGTCTGGGGGTTGGAAGGCTGTTGGCTGATCTTGGTTGAGGATGGCCTTCGCTGGGCATCTCTGCCCCAGATGTCTCTCATCATCCAGCAGGCTAGCTCGGGTTGTCCTCAGGGAAACGGCAGAGGGGCAAGCAGCAGCAGCAGCAGCAGCACATAACTGCTGTTCAGGCCTGCATTTGCCATTGTTACTAGCATCCCACTGGCTGAAGGAAGTCCAGGGTCAGAGTGGAAAGGAGCTACAAAGTTTCACGGCAAGTGGCATGAACGCAGGGAGGGGCTAAGCTTTAGGTCCACGAATCTAGCAGCCTACCACCCATGGAGACTGTGGGAGCCCCAGGGAAGGGCTTAACCCAGCCCCCAGGTGGTCAGAGAAGCTTCCTGGAAGAGATAGCTGAGCAGAGTCTGGACAGCTAAGTCTGAGTTTGCAAGCAGAGCCTGGAAGAAGCAGGATTTCCCTATGAAACGGCATAGACAGAGGCACAAAGGCAGAATATTTTTTTTTTCGCTTGAAGGAATGCTGAGTATTTTAGTGTTTAGAGGCATGAAGGCCACGTAAGAAATGAGGTTATTGACCACCGCAGGGTCTGGGTTACTGCCTTGGAGGCTCTACTTGAAGAGCTAGCTCTTTTACCCGCAGAAGAAGGGACCTGTGGAAGTTTTGAGCAAAAGAGAAAGAGAGAGAGCATCAGATTTGTGCTTTTAAAAGATGACCATGGCAGACAACCATGGGATAGGAGAGAAGGGAAGGGGTGTGCCAGGAGACGGGTGGGACTGGTGCAGGGGACTCAACAAGAGATCCTTGGGCCTGAATTGAGGTTACATGAAGAGGCTAGGAACTTGACGTCCAAGGCATTGTGCAGACAGAATGAGCAGGCCTGAAGACCGAGGGCTAGCTGGGCTAACAGCAGGGACCAGTTGCCCAAGACAGCCTCCTGACATTTTGCACAGGACCAAGTTTTTCTCTTTAAGCTGTGTTAAATAACCCAAATAATCATCAGTCTCCTCCCTTCTGCTGGCCAAAGGAGTCTGGGATACTTAGTCACCCGAAACTAGCTCCAGGCCTAGCTGTGTGGACTGAGTGACTCCCTCCCTTCCTTTCACTGGGCCTCAGTGTCCCTGTCTAAAATGAGCAGGTCATGTTCCATTAGATTCACGATCCTCAAATGCCAGAGGCAGTCGGACTGCTTAGAAAGTATGGAAGGGTCCTGTTAAAAAATATAGAGCCTCTGACCCCGGAGGGTGAGGTGTGGGCATCTGACCTTTTGTCTAGCACTCCAAGTGATCCTGACACCCGTAGATCTGGCTGGGCACAGGCACGGTGGCCCGGAGGACAGAGGAGCTTGAGGACATGCATGCTGAATCCAAGGATAGATCAGATGCTGAGGGACCCAGCTCCTCGGGCCTTTCCCTGGTAAGGAAGCCCTCCAGGGCAGCTGGCCTTTAGGTGGGCCTTGACGTCGAACCAGGCTTTTTGCTTCTGTCCTTTTGCTTTGTTTGCGGGATGCTCATGTCTACAAAATGAGTTCATGCTCATTCCAGACCACTTTTAAGCACAGGAACACAAAGGAGTCAAAAGAACAACTCCCCCGTCATTCCAAAACCCAGACCCAAGCTGTGTTCTCATTTTGCCAACGTCTTTTTATAAGATGTTGAGACCCAGAGCAGGAGTGGGACCTGTGTGGGCAAAGGGCTGGAGGTGAGAGCTGGCTGAACATGCTCAGAGACATGAGGCAGGAGCAGAAACTGGAAACATTTAGCCTGAGCCAGCTGGTGCCGGCCCACACACCTTCTCTGTTTCAGGTCTGTTGCTCTGAAGTCCAGAGAAAGGAGGGCCAGTCCTAGAGCTCAGCCAGGGTCCCTGAGCACAGCCCTCATTCCTCTCTCTTTCCTCGGCCTAGGTGCTGTTTGCCCTGAACCAAACCCTGCTTCAGCAAGAGAGTGTGCGGGCCGGGAGTCTGCAGGCCCACTACACCACGGAGGATCTCATCAAGCACTACAACTGTGGAGATCTCAACGCAGTCATCTTCAACCACGACACGTCCCAGGTGAGGCTCCACTCCAAAGACTGGGGTACCTGGCATTTATTAGATCCCTACTGCATGCCAGGCATAGGCAGTCTTCTCTCCAGCCATGGCAAGAAGGAGCTATTGTTATCCCCATTTTATAAATGGGGAAGTTGAGACTCAGAGAGAGAAGAGGTTTGTCCAAGGCCACACAGCTTATGAGTTATTGAGTTTTAAGTTACCAAGAGCAGCAACTTGAGCCAGATCTATATGGCTGTGGGTCCTAGGTCCCAGGAAGCTTAGCCTGTAAGACCCGGGAGGCCTCTGAGACGTTCAGTTCTACATCTTGGGAAATTAAGTTCCAGGGAAGGAAAAGCCCACAGTTATTTAGAGCTTGGACTTGAGCCCAGCCCAGGGCATTCTGCTTTGATTTGAGTCGTAGAGGAAAGATTGCCACCAGGCTGGTCAGACACCAAGTAGAACCTAAAGGGCTGAGGGTGGCTCACTCCTGCTCAGACTCCGCCATGCCTCCCCATTCATTGTTCTCAGGGTCTATTCCAAAATGCTTCCTCCAGCATTCAAAGACCTTACAATGTGCCCTCTGCTGGCCTTGTCACAGCCCAGGTCCCCCACTCTAAACACCTTGCTCTGCTGACTGTGGAACTTACAACTCTTCCAATGTCACTTGTCTTTCCAAGCTTCTGTGCCTTTGTTCAGGTTCCTCTCTCCTCCTGGGTTCCTCCCACTTGGTCATGTTCATACATCACCTCCTGAGAAACCTTCCTGAGCCCCTGGATAGGATCAGGCATTCTCCCAGCCACCTCTAGTCCCCTGTGTCTCCTCTGTCATGGTGCTTGAATGTCCATTCATTCAGGAAGCAGTTGAATTAGGCAGAACACACCACTTCCCTGCTCAGGACATTGCATGGACCTCCCATTTTTATCAAGGTGAAAGCCCGAGTCTCTGCAATAGCCTGCATGATGCCCATGCTCTCTCCCTACCCTATCACTTTCTGCTCTCCCCTCCTGCGCACCACTTGGGCTGTGTGGGCCTTCTTGCTGGTCTGTGAACCCACCCCACCAGCTTCTGCCTTTTCCCTGGCTGTTCCCTCTGCCAAATGCCTCTCCCAGGTATGACCATGGCTCACTTCTTCTCTGCCTGCAGCACTTGACTAAAATCTTACCTCAATGAGGCCCCAACCACCCCACTCAGAACTGTAGCCTGGCCTGCTGCCCACACTCTCACACTCTTTATTATGCTCCGCTTTTTTCCCCAGGACTTTCCCATCCTCTAACACACTATCTACTTGGTTCATTGATTAGTGACTCTATTAGTTGCTCTCCCTACTAGAATGTAAGCTCCATGATGGCATGGAGTTTTGGTCTGTTTTATTCATGGATTTATCTCAACTGACTGAAGCAGCCCCTGGCCCAGAGCTGTACTCAGTAAACATTTGCTGAATGAATGAATGAATGAATGGTTGGATGAAATGATTTATAAATGCTAGACACAGTGCTATGGAAAGGGCCTTACAGTCACACAGGAAAGATGGGGCGATTTAAGAATAAATTGTACCAACGTGTGATCCTTGCTATGAGGAAGGAGTGGAGGAAGCATTTGGAGCCTGTGGAAGGAAGAGTTGATTTAGATGGGCTTGTGTGTAGGGCCTGGGACTGGGGAGAGAAGGAAAGATTTTTGCAAGATGAGAGGGCACAGAAGAACCTGAGCTGGCCACAGGCAAGGGGAGAGTAATGTTCTAGCAGAGGAAACCATGTACCAGTGAGCCAGAGGCAAGAGGAGAAGAGGAAAGGGGTGGTGAGAGCAGCCTGCAGACAGAGCCCGGCAGGCTGGGCCATGGTGTTCCATCAGGACCTGCCCCACAAGGCCAGGAGCTCCTGAGGGCAACAGTGTGCTGCCCACCTCGGTCCCTGCTGCCCAGTTCAGGCCTGGCACAGGGCACATGCCATTAGTGACTGTCACTTGATCAAATATAGGTATGTGGCATCCTTGCTGCCGCATAGACAAAGGAAAAGAACTGGAGACTTTGCCATAGGACACTTAGGATTCTGAGAGCCCAGACTCAGTGGCAGAGAAGTGAGGGTAGAGAGAAGAACCCTGACACCACGAGGCTGGTAGGAATCTCACCTATACATGACCCCCTCTGTGGCCAGGCCCACCCTGCTTCATCTGCTGAGGGAGACCCCCGTGAGTCCTGAGCAGCCAGGGAGCTCTGTAGCAAAGGAGGCTTTGGCCATTACTCATGATGGCCTGGCCATGATGTGGCCAGGAGGGTGGACGTATGCAGGACAGGGTGCAGGCCAGACTGTGGCTGACCCTAAGCTGAGAAAGGGAGGCACAAGGTGACCTCAGGAGAAGGCCAGCTCAGATTTTCTTTGAGCTTGTGTCCAGATCATTGATTTGCCTTTGGCAAGTGGAACTGCCTCACATGTCTCCCAACAGTTCCCACACTTGAAGTGGGACAGAGGGTGGGTGGATTGGGCCACCTGGATTCGAAGAGCAGCCCAGGCTGCACCCAGGGATTCACAGGTAGAATCTAGTCGCTTGAGGAGGGGCTGGCAACCCGACCCCAAGGTTCAGAGAAGCCTGGCGTCAGGGTGCCAAGGCAAAATCCAGTTCCCATGGGGATCTGGTGGACATAGGGCTGTGTCTGCAGCTGAAGGCCTCGAAGTCTGCAGGACACAGGATATAGAGGCTGTGGGGCCATAGTCCCTTTGACTGAAGGCTTTCTAAAGGGAGAAGGTGACATGAGAAGCAGGCTTAGCAGTAGAGTTCACTGGATGGGGCTATAGAGGGGTGCTACGGGGTGGAGAGTACAAGCCAGAGAGCACTGTGGTCAGAAAGATGCCTCTGGCTATAACGTGGAAGATGAGGAAGCAACGTCTGGAGGCCAGGGCAGGACAGGAGCAGGGTCTGGGTGGATAACACTGGGCCAGGGGCCAGGGCACCTCACTCGTGGCCTGCATGCTGGCTCCACTGTCCCCACCTGCAGCAATGGCTGCGTCCCTGGCCTCTGCAGCCCCCAGGCCACTGGCACTCTCAGTGCCCAGCAACAGCAGGGTGGTCCAAAGGCCTGCCCCTTGGAAGCCCGGCCTGAGCCCTAAGCCTGCCTTAGGTGTAGAGTCGCTGCATATATTTATTGTCCAAACCCAGATAATTTTGGGAGTCAGATACAATTCATCGAACTGGACTGCCCTGGTCAAACCAAGACACGGGATCACCCTATTAGGTGCCTCCTCTGGGCTCACACGTGCCTCATTGTCCTCTCAAAGCACGTATACATCAGTGTTCTTGTGCACATATCTGACTCCCCCATCAGGCTGTGAGCCTCATGGAGAGCAGCAGACCACCAGTCTGAGGAAGCGCTCAGGCCCCCTAGCCCAACACAGGGCCAGGCTTATAGAAGTTCCCACGGGGTGTCTGTTGGATGGTTGGGCTACAGGGAAGGGGTGCCGAATTTAGGTAGGTGGTGTCAGCAGACCTGAGCACTTGACCATTAGACCTGATGTGGTTCATGAGTCAGGGAAGCCTACACTGAAATCAGCCCCCACAGCCCCACCCCAGCCCAGTCCAACCAATCTCCTCCTCACCCCATCCCTGGAGACCTCATGTGTCCTCTTTAAAATGTTATTGTGCATCTTGCACTTAAACTTGTCATAGAAGGTTTAAGGCCCCCAACAAGTTTAATGACATCATTAATTTGCTTCCATCCCAGCCCTGGCCCAAACCCAGGCCTCATCCTTGGCATGGAGCCAAGGCCCATCAGCCTGAGACATGCAGAGAATGCCGGCCAGTGGCTGCCCAGCCCAGGGAGCCTGGGGAGCTAGCTCAACTCTTTCACGGCTTTAAAATTTCACTTTTGGGTTCTTGTTCTTGTTAATTCTTTTTAACTCCCCACTTAACAAATGGAGAATCATCTTTGTGCAAATGCACATTGTGGTCAGGAAGCCTGGGAGGAAGGGCTGGGCACATGTTCAGGTTCCAGGGACCCTTGGAAGGAAAGGGGAAGTGGAGTGCTGCCTTCGTGGTACTGTCCGATGGCTCAGTCATTTATTTGTCACTTTCATCTTTACCCTCTGCCCAAGGCCACCCTTCACTGGGAAAGGTGACGAAGCCAGCTCCATCCCCAGGCCAGGTGTATGATAACCGACATTGATTCAGGACATCCTTTGTGCCAGGCATCTAAAACTCATCTCATTTAATCCCTATAATAATGTGTTAACGTCGTGTTACCAATTTGGAAAACTGAGTCTCAGAGAGGCCAAGTAACTTTCTGGTTCTAGAGAGACCACTCACCTAGTAAGCTGCAAAAGAGGGATTCCAACCCAAGTTGTCCTGGCTGTCTGACTTCGGCCCCTACATTCATAACCCCATACTTCTGAGGCCCCTCAGCTCGCTCATTCATTCACTGCTTGGACAAATACTTATTTGATGCTACAACACAGTTTTCACATTATTATCCAGTACCTAAAAAACAGAGAGAACCTATGAGGGTCATATTTCCAGAAATAACTCCTCTGAGTCATGGCCTGTCTGTGCTTCTCCCCATTCAGAAGCCTTCAGTGTTTCCCATAGCTGCATCAAGTCCAAGCGTGCCCTGTTACGTTAGGATTTCCAATCCTCGCTTTCAAAGCGGGTATGTGGGGGAGTGAGAATTCCATTGCCAACTCTGATTGGGCACCAGCAAGACTGCTGTCTACAGCTATGCATGTTGCATACTGCACAAGGTTAGGGGACATCAGCCATGTTATTGTCTTGTTCATACCGAGGCAGTGAATCAGGCCTTTCTGGCAGAGAAGCCCCATGGTGTATGTACCTTTACCTCCCCTATCACTCTGGGAAACACACTAGGCCTTGGCCAGCAGATAGCAGAGGCAGCTATCCCAGCTCCTTCGAGTCCCTTAAAGCTCAGCCTCCATTGACTCCATTTTCCTCAGAAGGAGTGTTGACGGTGCTGCAGGGGCTCTCGAAGCCATGTGGCTGGCTGCAGGACCATCTGGGGGGCTTAAACCTGCAGGAAATTAGCCTCCTCGCACCAGGCTCTCCATCCACCTCACCCATCCGTTGGCGAGGTCTGGTGTCTTGTACTTCGGGCCTGGGTAGGTGAAGATAGAGAAGTAGAAGAGGGAAACCAGACGGAAGACATCCTGTGAGCAAGAGCTTGGAGGTTGGAATGACACAGGCAGCTTGTGAGGAAAGAGATAGTATGTTCTGACTCCCTGCCTCAGTTGCCTCAACAGCCCCATACACATATTGGAGGAGGTGGTGCAGGAGCACCTGGGCCTGTTATCCAGGTTGGAAAGACAAAATATTGGGAATAGAAGAACACAGTGGGGCAACTGTGCTCAGAAAAGGACAGCCCAAGTTTAAGTTCAAGGTTCAGGGAATCTGGGTACCTTCTTTGTGCCAGGTGTTGGGAGCCAAGAATGACAAAAGCTCTGTCCCTGAACCCAGGGAGCTCTCTGCCTAGTTCAAGAGCATGTTAATGATGCCACTCCCAGGCCATGTGGCTGGGTGCATAGTGTGGGGTGATGGTGAAACACCCAGAGTTCAGCTAGGCAGCTCAGAGCTAGGTTGTTGAGCAAACCAACCTGGGGGGAGCCGTGGCCCTGGGGTTGAGCTTTTCAAGAAGGGATGGAGGTGTTTGCATTGTGCCCTGGAAAGTGGTGGTGCAGGGATGGGGAGTTTGTGGTGGCAGCAGATGGTGGCTCAGGCATTGGGAAAATCAAAAGTAATGATCTCTTCTGTCATCTCTGTAGGAGGGCATGTGCTGAATGACAGCCCCCATCCTCCTACTGAATCCCCACAGTGTCATCAGTTTCATCTTACAAGTGACAAAGCTGGGGCTCGGAAAAGTTAAGTCACTTGCCCAGTGCCACACAGCATCAGAACGGGGGCTGAAGCCCAGGTCAGCCTAATCCTCTACTCAGTGGCCTTCCTGCTGCACCAGGCAGCTCAGTGGACCCTGCACATCCTCTTGCTGAACTGAATTCATCGTACATGCCAGCACTGGGCTCGGTAGTGAAGTGAGAGCAGTTAACAAGATGAGCACAGTGCCAGCCTCCCCAGACCTCAGCATCTGCTGAGGTTAAACAGGGCAGAGCAATGCATGTAGGAGCCCAGCAGCTGGGCCTGTCCTAGCGCTGCCCCTTCACTAGATGTGCAGCTTTGCACATCTCTGGATCTTTTCCACTTCTGCTTGCTTCATCCTTTAAACTGGAATAACACTTATCTCAGAGGATTTTGGAGTTGATGAGATATATGTATATCCATAATATGCAGCCCAATGTAGGGACCTCATAAAAGTAAGTTACCCAGCACCACTTGGGCTGTGCATATTTACCCTAAGTCGACCTTGCTCCATAAAGAACTGACAATAGGTCGTGCACAGTGGCTCATGCCTATAATCCCAGCACTGTGGGAAGCCACAGCAGGAGTTGCTTGAGCCCACAGGAGTTCAAGATTGGCCAGGGCAACATAGTAGGATTCCATCTCTACAAAATATTTAAAAATTAGTTGGTCAGGGTGGTACACACCTATTTGGGAGGCTGAGGCAGGAGGATGGCTTTGGCCAGAGAGTTGAGGCTGCCATGAGCCATGATTGTGCCACTGCACTCCAGCCTGGGTGACAGTAAGACCCTTTATCAAAAATTTTAAAAAGAAAGTTAAAAAATAAAACCAACTGAAGGCAGCCTCTGTCTTGCCTTTGCAGCTGCCCAACTTTATCAACACTACCCTCCCGCCACACGAGCAGGTGACGGCCCAGGAGATTGACAGCTACTTCCGCCAGGAGCTCATCTACAAGAGGAATGAGCGCATGGGGAAGAGGGTCATGGCGCTTCTGCAGGAGAACAAGGACAAGATCTGCTTCTTTGCCTTCGGAGCAGGTTTGGGCCAGTGCGGGGAAGGGATTGTTTGCAGAATCCTGGGAGATTTGCTTGGCTCTCCTCTAACCTCTCCTTCATTGAGGGAGAAGTCGAGACCCAGGATGGGGCAGGAAAACTACATAATGCTTAGCGGCAGCACCGGGACCCAAGGCAGTTCTGCTTCGGGTCAAGGGTTCTTACATAACGATCCCCAGGGGAAAGAGGAGTGATGACCCCTGCCATGGCCGGGATAATTTCTGTGGCCCCTCCATGCCCCAGGCAGCCATGTGAGAGCCCAGAATTAAGCCAGCTCCCACTGCCCAGCCCAGCCTCAGGCCCACCCACAGAGCCAGGGGCAAGGCTGTGAAGCTCTCCCAGAGGGAGAGGCTGGCTCTGGCATCCCACAGTCCTGGCTCTAGATCCCAGCCCAGCCACATCACCTCAAAGACTCAGTTCTTTCTTATATAAATGGGCAGCGATAGTAATAACTATTTGATGAACTGAAAAATCTACTTTGTAGAATAGTTGTAAAGATGAGTGATAATATTTTAAAAAACAACCTGCCACATAGTCAGAACTCAAAAAGGCAGCTGCAGTGATGATCATCACCATCGTGATAGTGAGTAGAAGTGTGATCATCACAGGTGAACCGTGGCCTCTTCCTGCAAAGGGAAGTCCAGACGTTCAGGTGCAGGGCTCACTTAGCATCCCTCTCCCTGTTCCTTTTCCTCTCATTATTCCTCTTCTCTCTCACACTTTGTTCCCATCTGTCTGTCTGTTCCTGCCGGTAACACTATGTTTACATCAGGACCAGCATATTGTGTTTGCCTCCTGTTACTAACCAGCTTCTGCTCAGTAGCTTACAGCAACAGATGTTTATTTCTTGCTCATGTTACCTGAAATTTGGGTTGACAGAACTGACCTCCTGCATTGTGAGGATGAATGAGATGGCTCCTGGATGTGCTCACTGCACCTGGTGCTGCTGTCATAGCTGCTGCCCCTAGCTGTTCCCTTCCCCTTCTGCCACCATCATGCCACCCTCCAGGACAAGCAGTTAGTCTAACCTACAGGGCCCTTGTGGATGACCTGATTTTGTAATGGGATATGTCCACTGTTTGAACATTCACCCCCAAGGGCAAGAGGCAGGGGCACATCTGCTGGGCTTCTTCCTTCCTTTGCAACCCACACATAGAGACACAGGGGAGGGGCTCAGAAGTAGACACAATCCTCCTGGGACAGCCTCTTTAAGGCATAGCAGCTAGGCAGAAAGAGTTCTGGGCTCATGTTGGATCTCTCCCACAGCCTGTCGCGGCCTCCAGCAAGTCTCTTTCCCTCTTATTGCCTCAGTTTAGCCATCTGAACAGGGGGATCCAGGACTCATTTTGGCCATCTAGGATTCCAGAGAGATTCAGCCACGGGTTTTTGAGAAGGGAGAGATCCTGTAGGGGGTCTAGAGGCAGGAGCAGGACCTTGACTGGCAGCATGGAGAGGGTAAGTCACTCTCGAGCCGCAGGACACCTGCTGGCAGCTTGATGTGAGTCAGGACAGCTCTGAGGACTGTGCAGGGAAGAGTCCCCTCCCTCTCCCCCACTATCCAGTTACCTTGTCAGTCCTCCCTCCTATAGGCATTGGGGCAGTGCTTCCTGCTCTGGAACAGTCCCCAGTAGACTCCAAACAGGGAATCACCCTGAGTCATCCAGCCCTCAGGCTCCTCCTGGACCTGGGGGAGCCTCTGGAGAATGCAGTCAGTGAGGGAGCCCTCATTCCACACACCCCAACTGAATAGTCCTACCTGCCCCAGGACCCAGGACCAGAGTCACCCAGGGCTGGAGGTAGCTGCCACCAGCTGTCTGTGAGTGAGAAAGCAGGAGAGTCTAACATTGAAAATTACAGCAGTGAGGGCAGCCCTGGACACTGACCTCCTTTTCCTGAAAGCCTAGGCCTGTGGGGCCACAGATGTGCACTCCAGCACGAGGCTAGCACAAAGGCATCATGCCCAATGCAGCTTCTGCCATCTCCAGAATGTAGTCAGTCCCCAGCCAACCCTGTTGACAGGCCACCAGAAAGACCTCACGCACATCCACTCTTTCCATGCCCATTACCACTGTCCCCGTCCCAGACTCCTCCCCTCCTCCCCGCCTCTGGACTGCTCCCCACACTGTGGTCGATGAGTGGTGTTGGCTTTGTCTCCCATGCTCGCCTCGGAGGTGGGGCACCACCTAATCATTGCTGTGTCTTTGATAGTGTGTAATAGGTTTTGAGTTTGGTGAGTGGATGAAAGAATGAACGAGTGAAGAAATGAACGTTGACCAGAGTCTCCCATCCTGGTCTCCTCTGGGCTGGTGAACTTATGAGGATAGGCTGGCAGTAAAGTCAGAAAGAGGGAGCCCACCTCCGCTCTCTTGAATCTGCCCTCCAAAAACAACAGATCTGGAGCCACATGCAGATCCTGCTGGCAGCTGCCACTTCTCCTGGCTCAGCCATGCCTGGAACAAATGGCCCACTCTGCACAGCAAATCTCCTTTCCACTCAAGATTTTCCAAGGTGGACAGAGCCACTGAGCTTGAGCTGCCCACCTCATCACAGCTGTGGGCAAACTGAGGTCCACAGAGGGCAGGGACATGAGCAAAGCCCCTAGGAAGTCCAGGACAAGGCCACAACTGGACCCCAGGACCAGGAGCTATGATCCAAGGGTTCCGTTTCCATGTGCGGGGCAATGAGCCAGCCCAGTGGGCCTGTTACAGAGTCAGTCCATATTGACATGGAGTGTGTCCACATGAAAGCTGTGGTGAAGGAAGTCCACTCCAGCCTCGTTACATTCTTATGGTCATGTAATTTCTGAGCCCCACATCCAGTGACAGGCTGGCTTTTGGGCAGGGCTGGGACTAAGCACTCTGCTGGCAGAGTGCAACCTGAAGAAATACCTGATCCACTCCACCCACCCACTTGGGGGCCGTTCTGTTTCAGGGTTCCCAGGCAGTGGGGACCCTGGGACTCAGCTGGGGTCTTACAGCCCGTCGCCTGCCAGGTTCCCAAGAACCCATAAGACCCCCCAGGCTATGGGTTGGAGGAAGGGTCTACACTATCAGGAATGCACCTATCCATCCTCCAGGCATGCATCTGCTCATGCCAGTGTCCCTCAAGCCTACAGTCCATGGGTAGCTCTAAGAAATACCTCAGGAAATAGAAACATAACTATGAGACACTCCAGCCACCCCAATGCAGCCTTGCCAAGTGTCCGAGCCAGGCCCCTGCTGGGGTCTCTTCTGGCACTTCACGACAGGCCCAGCCTCAGTGTCCAGCTGAAGTTCCTGAAAGCTCTGTGGTTCTGGAGGCTGGGTGGGGCCAGGTGTGGGAAGGTGAGAGATTGAGTCTCCACCTGCCAGGCCCTCCCGTGCTTATTAGGACCCAACTCCAGCCCAGCCCAGCTCCAGAATCCTGCCCTGAGAGCCTGCCAGGACAGACAGGGGTTTCCAATGCCGACAGCAATCTGGCTTCTTCTCTCTTCTGCTCTGAGGTGGCTTCAGTGCAAAGGGTAAGAGCTTCGGGGTCAGGAGGCCTGGGTGTAAAGTGTGGCTCTACTGTTGTAAGCTAAGAGACACTGGGAAAGCCATTTCACCTCCAAGGGCCTCAGTCCCTTATCTGTAAAACTGGGACAATACACCTGCCTTGTGTGATTGTGCCCGATACGCTCATTTCAGGACACAGTGTTACAACGCTCTTCCATGGTGGAAGCGTTCTTATCATAAAAGCCCTTACTACGTGCCAGCCACCATTCCAGGCTCTCTGATTACGTAACACCATGAGACGGGTTTTGTGATACTCATTTTGAGGATGAAAACCAAGACTCGGGGAAGGTGAATGGCTTCCTCAAGGCCACAGGGGCAGACCTGCGACATGAATGAACCCTGGCCTCTCGAGTCCCAGGCCTGGCCATTGCCCTTGCACGTGGTACCTTTGCTGTATACATTCAGAAGTGTTGAGGATTTTGTGGAAACAAGTGTCTGTTTAGCTGGCGCATCTCACGGAATACTCTTAGCCTCTGTGATGTGTCTGCAACCTGGCACTGTGTGACCTCTCCTGGAGGTGACTGCAGTTCGTGGCAGGTGGGATGACAACCTTGAGCAAACCTGGGTGATGCTGGGGGGCCCAAATGGAGGCTCTTCCTATCCAGGAGTTGGCTGTGGCCAGTGTGCAAGCCTAGATGTTCTGGAAGAAGCCAGGCTGTGGCCATGGAGGGATGTGTCAGCCAGAGGGGAGAGAAAGCCCATGTTCTGTCTGCTGGGCTCCTGTAGCTGGACAGGCTGAGCCTACAGGGCTCCAAGAGATTTTCTAGTCCAGTTGTTTGCAGATCCAGGTCCTTGGATTTCCTCTGGTCTACAAATAACAGAAAAATAAGCACAAAGTGGTGAATTCTTTATTAGCTAAATGTATTCATTTTGCAGGTTTGTGTTCTGAAATTATCTCTTTTCAACTGTGTTTGAAGTTAAAATATTCCTTACTTTGGAAAACAAAAAAGATGCTAGTGGGAGGCAGATAAGAGTCTCAAAGTCCTTACCTGACAAAATGAAAAACTGGTAGTGGCCTTGTTCTCCCCACTCACCCACCTTTTTTTTTAAGATGAGAAAGAATTGAGCATGCTTAAACGTGATGAAGAGAATATTCTAGGATGGGGGAGGCTGATGATGCAGGAGAGAGGAGGAAAAACAATAAGTCCGAGGTTCCAAGGAGGTAGCAAGGTGGGGACCAGAGCTTGGGCGCAGGGTTGAGGAGGACGCCTTGGATGAAGACACCTCCTCACCTGTAACTGAAGGGAAGGAGGGAGGAAGCCAGCAGGCAAGTAATTTGGCAGCGGAAAAGGGAGCAAATTCTCAATGGATGGCTTCTAATCAGAGCACCACTGTCTGAAGTAGAAGGTGAGGTCATCTGCAGAGGAAGAGGAGAGAGAAAGGAGGATTCTTGGTTTAAAGAGGTGAGAACATTTAACATAGGAGAAATTGGCCACAAGAACTGACCAGGACAAGAAGTTAAAGAGGTTTCCTCCTATGGGCCATTATCATTGATGGGTAGCAGCAGCCTGGACCCTGATGGTATAAGATAAAACAAGTCTCATCAGAGCTCCACAGAGAAGAGGCTGTGATCACAAATCTGATTGATTTGTGATGTCTGCTGGAGACCAAGATTAGGGCACATGCCAGCCGCAAATCTGCTCTGTCTGTGCTAGGAACACAGAGGATGCTGACTGGCAATGAGGGCCCATGAACCTGCCAAGTCAGGTGTAAGATTTTCTCCAGCAGCACCAAGCAGCTGGGATGTAAATGTGGATGCTGTCCCCTACGCCTGTGAGCTGATTTTCTCCGGCACCCGTTGCTCAGCGATCATCCCGTTCCATGTGAACTATTCCAGGACAGGGCGCATACACGTCAGAATTGCTGACACCTAGATGTTCTATGAGGACATACTGGACCAAATCACACAGAATGAAGTTCATTCCATTGAGTCACAAGGTATCCCAGGCCCAATTGCTGGGGTGGGGGTCCAGTCTTATGCACTAGAAGAAAATTATGATTTTACCCCTAGCTCCAGGGAAACAAGTTTCTCAGGATATTTACTCGTTCAGACATCCAGAAATCTCCAGCACTTTTTTTTATGGAATAGAAAGAGAAATGTAGGAATTAGAGGAGCTACGTTGAAGACTTGAGCTGTACTCAGAGGTGGACCGGGTAACCTCTAGGGCCCATTCATGTTGAACTGAGAACAACCAGTGGTTATCACACACTCTGTCCCTAGCATGCGCTATCATCTGAATACAATTCTAACTTCTGACATTCCAAAATCTTTGACCCTAATATGCTGGTGCTTTAAAATTGCACAGCTCTAACATTCTAGCATGCTGTAATCGGAGCCTTCTAACATGCTAGCATCATTTGCTCCAACCACTCTTAGATTCCTTGGGAGGAGTATGGAGCTAAGAGGGTTCCAGGAATGGAAATCACTCCACACAGGACTGTCACCTGCTCCACAGGGAGCAGAAGTCCAGGCAGAAGGCAGAACTTGAAGAGTTAAAAGGCAAACAGTGTGAGCACCAGAGACAGAGAGGCTGGATCCATTACCCAGGCACCCACACGTTCAGCACATTCAGCCCCCAAGCTCATGCCAGCCTGTTTCTACCCCAACTAGAGTGCTACAGACCCATAATCTAAAACACACCTGTGAGGCTGGGACACAGAGGCAGATCAGAGGTAAAGATGCAGCCTTGAGAGAAGGGAGAGATGTAAGGCCAACGTACTGAATGCCATTAGCACCTTTTTAAATTCATCATGATAGAAATTCCTTCCTAGAGAGTAGACACCATCCTGCTTGAAAAACTACCATATCCATCAACTTATATGGCCCTTCCACATCCCAATTCCTCTTGGAGCAAGACAAGATGGTATTTATTATTCCACTTGACTGATCAATAAATCTCAGAGTACAGATGGGAAGTCAGAGTCTTAGAACTGGAGTGAAATGGTGGTCACATTGTCTAAGTCATTCTTCCTGATGACAAGGAAGTCATCCTGGTCCCTACAAAATCCATCTGGCTGCTGCTTTGGCCCTCTCTGTTCTGCTGGGAATTCTGCTGGGCCTTCCCTGACCTCCTCTCTGGGCTCCCATAGGCCTCCAGGATTTTGCTATCACAGCCTCTCTCATGCTCCCAGTCTAGGATATCCACTCCCTGAGCACTAAGAAGGTGCATATTACCCACTTGTTGAATAAATGAATGAACGAATGCACCAACCCTGAGGTCCATGAGCAGAAATGCTGCCTGTTCCTACATTACCCCACAGCAAAACCCAGCCTAAAACCCACATTTTCTGCCCGCATAGTGGGAGACTGAGGGGTCCAGCAACATCACATCTGCCTTTGGAAGCTGAGGCTAGATTGACAAATGAAAAGACCTGAGAAGAGAGTCCCAGGTACTGTTGAGTAAGCCGTGCAGTCACAGACTGTGGTGGGGGGGAGTTCAGTGCTAAGCAGGGGCATTTGTAGGGAGGGGAGGCCACAAGGTGATCAGGGAGGGAAAAGCCAGAAAAGAACGAAATGGAGCAGGGTGAGAATTACGTCAAAGACATGAGGGTGGAAAGGGGATTCTGAGATCTTCTATGTGGCCTTCTCAGAGTCTTTCCTCGGCTATCTGCACAGTGAGGGGCTTTAGATAGAGCTAGGCCCAAGGTCCCTTCTAGCTGAACAGTATTCAGCAGTTCCACACATGCCAAACAGAGGTTTGAGTGACTGGCACAGAAAGGAGGCAGGGTAAGTTACAGAAGGCTTCCTGGAGGAGGTGAGAACCAGATGAAATTTCCCTGATGCAAATCCAGCTGCCTTCCAGTTTACTGATCATCCCCATAGTCCCCAGTGCAAGACCCACACCCATAACCACCTCCTTCCTCATCTTGGCTCTTCATTTGGTGGCCTCAGAAATGGCAGCCCTTCAGAGCTCATAGCCGGGCACAGAAGGGCAGCTGTGGTCCATGTAGGGTCTTTTTCACCTTAGAAACAGGAGGCAAGCTGGTCACAGTGGCTCACACTTGTAGTCCCAGCACTTTGGGAGGCTGAGACAGGAGGATCGCTTGAAGCCAGGAGTTCGAGACCAGCCTGGCAACACAGCAAGACCCCATTTCTACAAAAATTAAAAAATTAGCCAGTCATAGTCATGGTGATGCAAGCCTATAGTCCCAGCTCCTCAAGAGGCTGAGATGGGAGGATTGCTTGAGCCCAGATGTCAAGGCTGCCGTGAGCCAAGACTGAACCACTGCACTCCAGCCTGGGTGACAGAGTGAGACCCCCATCACTAAAAAAAAAAAAAAAAAGCAAGACAAATGAACAAACAAAAATAACAGCTGCTGTCCTCTCTCACTGGCAAGCACCCTGGTCTACCACACTCCCCAAGCTGGAGCTTGAGGCCATGGCATCTGAAGTGTTTCAGAATTTCCGATGGTGCTTCAAAGTGCCCTGCCGCCCTTCCACGCATGCATCTGGCAGCTGGTATGCCTGTGAAGGGCTGCAGTCCTTGGCCAGAGTCACCATTGCTGCTTCCTGCCAGAACATCCAGCCAGCCAGAGGAACATCCCCTCCTGTCTTGTCCCTAGCTGGAGCCAGCCCTCGCCCTCCGGAGCAGGGGAGAGTCAAGAACAGAATGCTTACATCCCAGGCTGGATCCCAGAGCTGCTCCATCGGCACAAGAGGATGTACGAATCTGGCAAGGGGCTCAGCACTCTTCCTGGATGGTGTGGAAAAGGCAAGAGAAGAAAGTGTTGTAGATAAGAGCATGGGCTTGGAGCCAGACTGTGTGAGTTAGAACCCCTGCGTTCTCCTGATCAGAAGTAGCCTTGGGCAGATCAGTTGCCTCACTTCTCTGCAGATGAACCTGAGATTCAGCTGACTAGCACTAGTACGGCCCAGGGCCTGGCCTTACAGTCACCCATAAATGTGAGCTCTTGTGTTGCCGTCATTATTTCGGGATTCCTGGCCTCTCAGAGCCCGAAGTCCTCTAAGAACAGGACTCCCAAACAGGAGAGAGTAGGCTGCTGGGGTCGAAAGGCAGAAGTGCTCGGTGGCCTTTGGGACACCATGCGGAAATCCCAAGAGCCAAATTCAGCCCCAAGTAGCATTGAGGCTCAGGAAGTGTGGGTCCCTGTCCCTGCCAACAGCGAGCTCCCAGGGATCCTGGGGTGTTGTGAATCTTAGAAAGGAGCCTCTGGATGTTGTAGAGTGACTGCCACGGCCTTGGGGATCCCAGGCTGAGCACTGCCTCCTGCAGTTCACGGAACCCATCACAGGCTGTGTCCTGTGCTGACCTGAAATCACCCAGCACGGCCATTGCCTGGGTCTGGGCCTTGACATGGATATACCCCGTGCCATGCCTGAGTTTGAGCCCAGCTCTGCCCCTGTCTGCCGGTGTGACACAGGGCAAGTTCTGTTAGCCTCAGCAGGATTGCTCTTCCCAGAATTCGTATCCATCTTTGCAGTGTTGATGGCAGAGCCGAGCCGGCCGGCTGAAGCCCTGGGGCACTTTCATTTCTGACATCCTGAGTTCTAATAGCTTCCAAAGAGGCGCAGCTGGTAAAGGCTGCTAACGCGGGCAGAATCTCTGGTTCCACCCAGACATGGCCAGTTCCCGGTAGGATGTCTGAATACCCCTCGCAGGCCTGACAAGTGCTCTTCAAGCCTCAGCTTACATACCTCCAAGGGGGGTGTACTCACTCCCTTACAGCTGGACAGTTGCCTGAGAGAGTGATTTTTGACCCCAGCTTGAATCTGCCCCCTTCACCATGTCCTGCAGAAATGAGAATGTGATGGAGGAGGGAGACCATCCTGCCCCAACCCTCGTTATTGTTACCTCCTCTTTCACTTGATGCTGCAGCAACCCAAAACTGCTATTGGCCAGCACGTGCCACGCCGCCTCTCCCCTCTGTGCGTGTGGGAACGCTCTTCCTCTTCTCTTCCTCCTCACTGATCTCCTTAGTCTGGGTCCCCCTCCTTGGCCCCTGGCACTGCATGGCTCATGCTGTCCTGTGAGTGTTTGCCTGCCCATCTCTGCCTCCATACTGTGACCCCTCAGGAGAGAGGACTGTGTCTGTCAGCTCCTGGCACAAGTGTGGGTACATGGAGGCATCATCTCAGGCCCCACGGAACTGAAAGGGCCCAGCCCTTCCCTAGGCAGCCTGCAAAGCGAGAGAAGGGAAGCTCTGCTCTGCCACTGTCCCACCAGACGCTCTTTGGGAGACCAGTTGTCCATCCTCTGCTGGCCCTCCCACTGAGCCCTCCTGCCACACTTCCTCAGGAAAACAAATACCGCCATAGCTTGACATCCGGCAGGCCTGTCCTGGCAGCTAGATTAGCATTTGAAAGTTTCCCTTGCATTAATTTCAGACGGAACATAAATAGGGGCTTGGGATGCCTCTTCCAGGAAGAGAAAACTGGAAACCCAGCATACTCACTGGAGAGAAAACATGTGTGCTGGCCGGGGGGAGCCTGTGCTGCTTTGGAGCCTTTGTGGGAACATCTGGTTCTCCCCTCCTCCCTCTGCCCAGCCCCTCAACACGGTCCTAAAATTGCCTTGTTAATTACGTGTTGTTCTTGCTGAGCGCTTGCACACTCTCCTGTCCAATCTGTTGAACCTTGGAAGGTACACATGTTTCTGACAATTTCCTGCCCCCAAATGTGAACTCAGGATACCTCGCAGCTGCCAATACTTCAGAGTGGGTGTAGCAGGACGTGCAGTAAACTGGGACATCTCTGGATTGAAGTCCAAGCTTTGTCTTTTACTAGGTGTGTGACCTTGGGCAAGTCCTGTCCCTTCACTGAGCCTCAGTTTCCTCACCTGGAAACTGGCAACACCTCAAAGGGCCTCTGTCAGGATAAAATGAAATGACATTGCAGAAGCATCCTGGGCTTGGGAGGCCCGCTAAGTATAAGTGTGTGTTCAGGTCCTCAAATGAAGGAATCATAGAGGTGGGAGGACCCATGAGAACATGAGGCCCAACACCATGTGGGGAAACTGAGGTACAAAGAGAAAAAGGAGACTCCCCAAGGTGACACAGTTGGTTGATGAGTGGCATCCTAACCCCGGACAAGACTTGCTCTAGCCTGCCTTCCCATGTCAGAGGGTCCACAGGGGCTGTCAGGCTGTGCCAGGCTGATGGGAGGTGGGGTAGATCTGGCCCTGGCCTGTGCTCTGCTCACTGAGCCCTGTGCCCTGGCACAGGCTAGATTGCACTTAGGAGAAAAGGAGTCTTTTTATTTGCACTAAAACATCACGGGGATGCACCTGCTCCAAGCAGGGCACCTCTTCTTGTTTGTATGTAAGTGTCTTTTATAGTGGGACCTTGGCTTTGCTCTAAATACACAGGGTCCCAGCCCCACAATTTTTAAGAACCAATCTACCTTCAGGCTGCTGCTTCTTACTTTTCCTGTCTTCTCTTACATCTCCATCTGAATCCCATCTGTCCTGGGAGTCCTTGATACATGACTGGATACAGGAGCCCCTCCTCTAGGAAGCCTTCCCTGATGTCCTCCGTGAATTGGTCTCCACCACACTTTTTGTTTTCATTTCTGGATTCCCTCCTTCCTCTTTCTCCCTTTCTTTCATTCCCTCTCTGTCTCTGTATCTCTTTGTCCTATCCTCGTCTCTTTCTATTTATTTGTCCTGGTATCTCTTCTTCCCTCTCTCCCTACTGTTGTCTCTGTGTCTCTTACTGTCTGTCTCTGAGCCTCTCTCCACGTTGTCTGTTGGCTCCCCATTGGTCCTGAAGCTCTCTTCCTCCTCCATGCCCCTTTCTGTGAGTGTCTCCCTGCTCTTCTGCCTGCCTCTCTCTCTGTCGGCTCTCTCTCTCTCTCTCTGTCTCCGCGGCTCTGTGTGCCCCAGCCCCCAAGGTCCTCCCTCTGTTTCCTCGTCTTCTCATCCACAAGGCCACGGCAGATGAAATGGAACGTGTCTTCCTGCAGAGAGCTGGCCAGAGAACAGCTGTCAGTGCTGGAAGGGGCTGCTGAGCCGTGGCCAGGAGACCTGGGGAGCCTGGGCAAGCCTTGCAGGCTGAGCCCCAACATCGTGGGGCCCCTTTGGAGACTTTCCATGACTTTCCCTGCAAGTTCCAGGATAGGTGTGGCAGCTATTTCAGGATTTCTGACCTTGGAGGCAAGCATAGTCTCTGTCTGCCAGCCCCTGGGGACAGCATGCACTGAGCCCTGACTCAGGGGCTGGTTCGAGGGCCAAATTCCTGGGATTGGTGGAATCTGGAGGAGCACCACCAAGGGGCAGGACTGAGTTACAAGAAGAGGAGATCCATGAGCTCAGGTCTCCCAGGGATAGGATGAGATCATGGAAAGGATATGGAGTAACAGGTTTTTTCACTCATTCATTCAACAAGCATTCACAAAGACACTGCCACATGCCAGACCTGGGGAATTTTTTTTAATCTCTGGGGATAAAGATGAATCAGGCATGACCCTTGCCCTCAGAAACTCTTAGATCCCCCTCAGGTGGCTGGTTGGGGGAGCACGTTCTGACAAAGTCAGCTCTGGGGTGTGAACTAGAGAGAACGAGGAGAGCAGTTTCTGCAGTGCTTCAGGCAGAAGGTGATGGTGAGCTGGGCCAGAACCAAGCACCTTTAGGAGGTCACACCAGGGGGCCTCTGAGAACTGATTGTATGAAGAAGAGGAGGGAGGAGAATCAAGACAGGACCTATTTAGGTTGGATAGCGGAGTCTGGTTAAGACACAGACATTCTTGCAGAGAAGAATGAGTTGGATTCCATAGGTTCTGAGGATGTTTAGGTGGAAATGTCCAGTAGGCTGCTGGACAAATGCTGCATGCAAGGTCGCAATTCAGCATTGTGGGGGCACCAAAACCATCAGGATCGATGACGTGAGTGTGGGTGAGAAGAGGGCCAAGGGGAAGGTTCCCAGGGCTCCCACATTGACTAGACAGGAGAAAGAGGACAGATGGGGGCACGGAGAGAAGCAGAGAGAACTGGGATGGAATGGAGTCGTTAGCACTGCGGCAGTGGCAAGTGTTGCCAACCCAGCTGCGGGGTACAGAAACAGCATTATACAGTTCTGGGGCATGGGCCACATGGGAATGGCACCTCCTGGAGTTGTGCAGGGAGTAGCCACCTGAGTGGAGGTGACCATTCCTGCCCTGGCAGAGGGAAAGGAAAGTGAGTATGGGTTAGAGAAGGAGAGAATGGAAATTGAGAGGATTATTCCTGATTGGTTTCATTTTCTCAAAACACCGAATGTCTTCCGTTTGGATCTTGCAGAGAACAATAAAGGTCTGGAATGGTTGAGGTTGAGGGATGGATGGGAGCACCGGCCAGACACGGGAACCATTGCCGCGTGGTGCGCGGGATCCAGCGGGCGTCCTGTGAGGTCCACACTGCCAGGGCTGTGCTGGGGCCTGGGCCCTCTGAACGTCTCCTCTACTCGGCCCCAGAAATGCTCCTTTTGGAGTAGCCACACAGCAATCAGTAAATATTAGCTGCTGCTCCTGTACAGCCCAAGGCAGGGCTGTTTTCCCTGGCAGCTCTTGAAATCCTCTGGGCAGACGCAAGGACCACTGTTGGGCAGGGAGGCCTTGTCTTTGAACAGATCTCCGTGAGGGCAGAGAAGGAATTGTCTTTGCTGCCAGGAGCGGAGTCCAACAGCTGCCGGCAAGAGAGTTCCTGCAGCCTATGTGCTGAAGCCGCCTTTCCAGCCTTTTTGTGCTGTGGGGGAAAGCAAGAGGGGATGACAGTCCCCGCCAGAGACCGTCTCCAGCCCATCACTCAGTACTGCACTCTGGGATTTTCCAAGGGAAACCCACTCCTTCTGCCTCATTAGGGCTTTACAGCTGCCCCTAGGAGTCAGCCAAAGAACTATAGACCCATTTGACCCACAAGGAAACTGAGGCTGGTGGCAGGGAAGCCATTTGCTTAGGATCACAGGCTGAGGTGCACACACAGAGCCTTGGCAGGAGCCTGGATTTTTTGTCCTCAACAGCAGTAGGTCAGGGCCAGAGCTCTGGAAGGGCTGCTCATGCCTGTGCTGGCCATGCCTCTTCCACAGTTAGCTTCCCAGGTGTGCCTCATTCACCTCCTAGTCTTTGCACATGCAGTTCCCCTGGATGGAGCTGCCTCCCCCACAGTGCCACCCATTCCCATCCTCACCTCCATAACCCTCATCCCACCCTGCAGCTAGCAGCAGTGCCCCTGCAGGAAGTCTGCTTGACACCAGGCTGGCTTAGAGGCCCCTTATGTGCCCCGACAGCATCCTGTGAGGACAGTTCCCTCTCCATTGTGCTTAGTGCACGGATCATGGGAGTCCCATCCTCAAGTGTGTGAGTGCCTGGAAAAGGACCCTGCCTATTCGTCACTACCCAGTACAACATAGGTACCCATGCAGTGTTCATTAAATGAATGAAATGAATAGATGGGGAAAGGAAAGAGAGAGGGAGATATCTCTTCATAAGGGTCCCTGAAATGAAACAAAAACCTTCCCATCGGCTCTGAGAGCAAGAAGAGCCCATAGATATTATGCATAGCAAAAAACTGAGGACTTAGAGTGTAATGGGCACACCCGACGTCTCCGGGCAAGTGTGGTGGATGCTGGGCTAAAGCCCTCTGACACTCCGAGCCCAGTGATCTTTCCCAGTGATTCTCAAGTGGGACTTCAGGAAGGCAGGGTCAGCCAGCCATGGGGCACACCATCAGGCATGGTCAGGCAGGCCCAAGACACCTCCAGATGCTCCGGCAGGGCATGGCCAGCAACAGGGAGATACGGGGCGGGGGGAATTCCTGGAGAGTTGTGAAGCCCAGAGGTGTGCGAGGCTGGCGGGGCAAGATAGCGGCATGGCTCGCCCTCTGCTCCGGCCACTGTGTAGTCCTACACTGGCTCCCCCTGCCGGAGCATCTCTGCTCCCCAGCAGCCTGCCCACTTTCCATTCTCCTGGACCTCCCTGGGGCTGTCAGCATGCTGACCTTCTGGCTTCCACCTGTCACCACCACTCACAGGCAATTAGAGGAATAGTGCAGGGATCCCCCCTAGAGTTCAGGATGAACAGTGAGCAGGAGGGGAGAGTGCTGCCCGAATGAGTGAGGCCACAGGGCAGGCCCAGGGCCCTGAACAAGCACCCAGTGACCACATTGAGCAGGTTGGAGAGACTGAGGCCCCCGAGGCAGAGGGACATCCCAGAGTGCTGACTTTCAGCAGCTCCTGTGTCCACAGTCACTGGGTCTCCTGAGGATTCTTCCCAACTAGAGCCCAGGAGAGGCCTCCCCTGAGTACTCAGACCTCAGCCTGCATTCCAGCACAGGAAGGTGATTGCCACTCCCATCTGGGGCTTTCGACTAATTCACCCATTTCTGTATTCACCTTGCCTAGTGCAGAGCTGACTACAGAGCAAGGGTATCATGAATGTTTGCTGAATTAATAAATAGTGAGTAGGAGACCGAGAAGGAGGCCAGCCTCTCTCCCCACACACACCTCTGAAGGGTTCAGTTCTGTGTTTGTGCCTCCTCGAGGCCCCGGTCAGTGTCTGCCAGGCCCTGCAATCACTAGGGGTGTTTTGGTTGCCCCTGCTGGGATCTTACACCTCAATGAGTCCCAGGACCTGGCCCACAGTGTGTTCTCCACAAATATTGGGCCGAGGAATCTGTGCATCCAGTCAGCAGGTGCTGGGCCTGTGCCAGGCAGTGCAGATGCCATCTCTGCTCTCTGGGAGCTGAGTGAGGAGGCCCATATGAAATATAGAACCCCACTCCCATGCTAAGGGAGGCTTGATTGCTGGTAGAACTTATCAAGATGAACCATAGACCTGCTAGGGGCTTGAGGTTGCCTGGAGGTGGGCTTTGAGTGCTGGAGGCTGTCCCAGCCTGGGCAGTCAGGGACTTCGGTCAGCTTTATGATAAGAGGCACAGAGATACAGCAGAAAGCATGGAGACCCCTTCCTACATGTGGGTGGCTGTTCCTTTAACCCTCACAGCAACCCTGGAGTTGCTATTATAGCCATTCTCACTTTGCAGAGGAGGAAACAGGCAGAGGGAGATACAGTTAATGAGCAGCAGAGCCAGGATTTGAACCCAGGCAGGGTGGCACCAGGACCTTGTCTTACCTTCTATGCCATACTGCCTCTCAGAGTCTGGGGCATTGACTTTGGTATAGGTCACTGGCCCAGACACATTAGGGGATGGCCAGGGCAGTCCCCTGTGGCTGGTGGCTGACCCCCCTTTGTCGCTTGTGTTTCAGGTCACTTTCTGGGGAACAACACTGTCATCGACATCCTGCGACAGGCAGGGCTGGAGGTGGACCACACACCCGCTGGACAGGCCATACACAGGTGAGCCGCTGGGGCATCTAGGGGTGCCTTGGGCCTGACTGGCCCTGCCTTCCTGCCCAGGCCTTCAGGAGAGCGGTGAAGGAGCTTCTGATGAGGTAGGGGCGGGTCTTTACCAGGCAGCAAGCATGGAAAGACTGGGCTGGTGGCAGGAGATTGGGAAGGAGCTGGTGAGCCATCTTGGCTGGAGGTAACAGCAGGGCCAGAGCATGGGTGGGAGTGGGAGCCACGTTAGAACTGGAGAGGTGCTTAGGATTTAGAGCTGGTGGTTGGGTCGGGGGAGAGGGATTCAGTAGAACTCCTGGGTGCTGCCTGGAAGATTCTGTGGTTTCCCTGGCTCTGAATCAAGATGGTACTAGGAGGATTGGGCAGGGCCCTGACCTCCTTCCTGGGTCACAGTCCCACACTGTGGCAACCCTGCTGCCTGACCCTCACCTTCTCCATTGCTGTCTCTGGCTATGCCTCTCGCCCATGACTTCCCTGCCAGGGCACACCCATTCTGCTCAATAGCCACTAGTGGCCATCTGCTGTTCCTGCCAGGTCTTCCACTCTTTCCCCCACAGTCTGGGAGCTATCTGAGAGCAGGGACCAACTCAGTCCATCTGTGGGTCCATACACCAGGCCAGGCATGGAAGGTGTCATTGAGAGCCAGGCTCTGGGTCCCGGGCAGCCCCGGAGGTCGGTGACAGGATCCTCAGACTCCAGTGTTCCATGCAGCCCATGCTCCAGCATAAAGACCCAGAGTTTGAAAGAAGCTTAGATCCTCATAGCCAATATTTATTAGCTGCTCACTCTGTACCAGGCTCTAAGCCTTTTTAACTCATTAAATCTGCATAACAACCCGGTGAGGTCAGAGCTATGAGTTTCCCCACCTAATCATTGAGGAACACGAGGCCCAGAGAGGTGAAGTCACTTGCAGAAGGACACACAGCATCTAATCTAAGTGGCAGTCTGGCTCTAGGGCCTCCCTGAACTCCCAGCCACTCCCTGTTCCAGCTCTGAGGGTGGACTGAGCTCTGGATAAAACCTCACATGGGGATTTCATCCCAGTCACCCACTTCTTATCTTCTGAGTCAGGCTGTTCTTCCTGCCTGAACCATTTGAGCCCAGCATGCATTAGTTTGTATTGGGGGCCAAGGGTAAGCATGCGTTTGAGGGGTGGGGATTCCAAGGTAGCCTCAGGGACAAAGCCTTCTTCAAGTTCCCCTCCTCTCCCCTTGCCCCATCCCTCACCCCAACAGCCCTGAGGACCTTCCCCTTGAAGCTCATTGTGTCTGTTCTGGCCAGGGCAGGGGAGGCAGGCAGGCCAGTGAGTTTAGCGAGCCTCCTATTCATCTCAGAGCCCAGGCATTAGGGGAGAGGGTCCACCACAGCTACCCCATGGGCTCTGCTCCAAGGATTCTCAGCCTTAGCTCCCTGCCTGGGGGAGCAAGGGAGCTGGGGGGCAGGGACGCTGAGGAGGCTCCAACAATAAAAGCCATCATCGGCCACAGGTGCTTCCTGGATCTAGCTTTTTGTCTGACTGTTTTGAATTATCTCCTCAGCAGCTGCGGCATCTCCAGGCAGCCTGGACCCTGAGAATCTGGGGTTGCCATGGGGGTGGGGGAGGAGCGCCTGAGCCAAGGGTCTTCTTTCCTTCAAATAGAGAAGCTCCTTGCCCATCACACTGCGTGAGTGGGCTGGGAAGGACTGCTTGCTGGCTAACCTTGCAAGCTGCCCACTCAGCCACAATTCCTGAAACCATTCCCCACCTTCTCCCGGGGTCACATATCTCTAAAACAAGATCTGTTGTGGCCGTGGGGAAGAAAGAATTAAAGGGAGAAAAGCAGAGGGTGCCCTTTGGCTAAGCGGTACACATGCATGCCTCTGTAAAAACCACGAATTCCACAATGTGACAAATGACACCTTAGCGCCTGCCTGACAGCCAGGTCTATTTGCTTGTGGGCCAACATCCAAGAGAGGCTTCTGTGCCAGGCACTGTGTTGAGACCTCATCTCATTCATCCTCAGGACAACCCCATGAAGTAGGTAGAATTATTACTCTTGTGCTCTACTCATCCCTGCTTGAGACGATGGAGTAACTTGCCCTTGTCACACGGCCTGCACCTTGTGAGGCTGGGCTGTGGATCCACGCCAGTCCACCCCCAGCTCAAACTCCGATGCTTAACCCTGTCCTTGCACCACTGAAAAGGTGCACAGGAAACGTGTGCTGAACATAGGAAGGGAAGGTTGGATGAATAAACCACACAAACAATGCTAATAACATTCATTACCTGAATGTTTTGGCTGCTTACTGTTTGCCAGACACTGTTCTCGGTCTCTGCCTATGTTCACCTTCATAACCCTGATGAAGTACCCTGTGAGGTACCGGCTGCAACACCCCCATTTCACAGAGTAGGAGACTGAGGCACAGTGAGGTTAGTGAACTCACCTAAAGTCTCAGCCAGAGTTGTTGAATAAATGAGACTCTGACCAAGCTCAGATATGCCCCAGAGACCTGCCCAGGGCTCGCTCCCTCACCTCTTCCTAGTCTGGGCTCAAATGTCACCTGCTGGTGACCAGACCACCTTCCCTGAGCAGCACCCTTCACGCCTACTCTCACACCTGTCTCTGTTTCATTTGCTCCTCAGCGGCTGGCAGCGGCTGGGGTCCCCCGTTTGGCTCTGTGTCTTCTGCTTTGGAATGTAAGCTCCCAGAGGACAGAGCCATGGTCAGTTTCCATCATGCTGATACCCACCTCCTAAAAAAGCACCTGGGACAGGGTTGGTGCTCAGTAAATATCTGTCAACTAAACAAACGAAAGCATGACTCAAAGCACTGGCTCTCAGTACCAGACAAGGTTTTCCTGGGTTGCTGTCCCCAGGCCCTGCATGGGTACCCTGACACTTTCTCCTGCCATGACAACACTGCCACTGAACCGTGTTGTATTCCCTGCCATACATGGATGACATTCTCCAACACGTGTGCCCCGTGTGCCGTTACCTCTTTCCAGCCCTGACCCCCAGAGCCCAGCGCCCTCTCTTGAGGGGACCTCGACGAGCCCGGCCCCAGTGACCCCAGCTGCCGCCGTCCCTGCAGCACCCTCCGTGACCCCCACCGCCCCACCAGAGGATGAGGATCCAGCCCTGTCCCCACACCTCCTGCTCCCCGACAGCCTCAGCCAGCTGGAGGAGTTTGGCCGGCAGAGGAAGTGGCACAAGAGGCAGAGCACACACCAGCGGCCACGGCAGTTCAATGACCTCTGGGTCCGCATCGAGGACAGGTGAGCCAGGGAGGGCAGGTCTTCCCAGGAGCTGGGCGTTTGCACACCTGGTAGTCTACCCTGAACCCCCCACAGCCGGGCACGCTGTCATCAGGCCAGCCCTGCTCTAAGGAAGTGTGGCAGGTAGCTTTATACGCACGTTCACACCTAATTTCTTAGTTTTATTCTCAAAACAAAAGCAATTCAACAAGTACAATTCTTTGCATCTTAAAGGTGAGGAAATAGAAGCTCCCTTCAGGTGCAATGCACAAATATGCTTTGCACTTAGCTTTCTGGGGACACACCCGTACAGACAGGGCTCCATTTGTCCCATGGACTGGAGGAGACACTGGGAGAAAATGGAACAAGCTGCCTAAGCCAAAAGGCATGAGTTCCCTGTGCCTAGAAGGTATGAGTAGCCGACACCATGGCAGGGAGGTTGCAAAGGGGACCGTGCTCTGAGAAAGAGATGGGGCAGGTGGTGATCAGTCGCCTAAAAGCTGTGGGCTCTGTCTCCGGAACAGATGGGGGATTTGTGATATACCCTGTTGAAAATGGGCAGATACAAGAAATCATCCTCATGCACGAAGACCTTTCTGTCTTCTTCCTAGATGTCCCTCCTACCACCTGTATCACCCTCCTCAGCTTGTCTGTCTCCAAAGTCCTGCTGTGCCCAGGGTGCTATCTTCCAAGCCCTGCCTGCAGTCTCAGCACAGAGTGGCTTCCCTAGGTCCCACGTTTTGGCAAGGATCTCCATACTTAGTGAACAGTGGCACCAGAGCACAGGGAGTGTCCCAGGGATGGACTGTCAGTGATAGGGTAGAGTCCTACCCACTGCAGTGGCCCAGCCTAAATATGCCATGCCCAGCAGTCATAGAGTCTCCATTTCAGAATCTCTATCTGAGGGGAGCCTCCGAGTCTCCATCTGGATCCATAAGAACACCGTCTAGGATTTTCATCTGCAACCCTAGAGATAATCTTGGCTACTTGTTAAATAAACAGATTCTCAGGCCCCCCTGCATATGCAGTGCTGATACTGCAGTGCTCAAGTATCAGAATGTGCAGGACAAGGGCCTGGGAATTTGTATGTTGAGATCCGGAGACTCTTCTGAGCAGCTTTGGGAAACCTGACTAAACTCTGCATTATAGATGGTAAACCAAGGCCCAAGCGGGGAGGGTTTGACCAGGGTCACTTAAGGCACCAATGGCTGCCCCTTGCACTTTGCACTTCACGAATCTCCTACAGCCAGGTCTCAGAGCCATTGACACAATATTGATACACTCCAGCCCATTATCATAAATTGTGGGGTCCACACTATCTTTAAAACACTTCCAGCAAGTAGGAGTCAAGCCTATGGATCCTTTGGGCATTGGTTTCAGTGCACCTTGGGTTTCTGAGAAATGGACTTCTGCACAGCCTGGCTCTGTGTGTTAGTCTGTTCTCACACTGCTAACAAAGACATACCCAAGACTGGGTAATTTATGAAGAAAAAAGGTTTAGTTGACTCACAGTTCCACATGGCTGGGGAGGCCTCACAATCATGGTAGAAGGCAAGGAGGAGCAAAGCCACATCTTACCTGGCAGCTGCCAAAGAGAGAGAATGAGAACCAAGCGAAAGGGGTTTCCCCTTATAAAACCATCAGATCTCAAGAGACTTACTCACTACCATGAGAACAGTGTGCGGTAACCACCCCATGATTCAAATATCTCCCACCTGGTCCCTCCCACAACATGCGGGAATTATGGGAGTTACAAATCAAGATGAGACTTGGGTGACCACACAGCCAAACCGTATCACGTGCCTGCCCAAGGCATAGGCATTACTGTGGCTGTATTGGCTATGACACATTTGGGTCACATGCCCAGCATGAGCAGCCCCCTCTAATCAGGAGTGAGGGCGTAGAGTTACTGAGAGCCACTTTCATCAGTGGCGGGGAGGGCTTGCAGGCTGCCAAGGAGGCTTGAGGCAAGTGAAGGGGCTGCAGCCCATTAAGAGTTCCAATTAGGTTGGTCACTCACAGCCCTGATCAACACACCAGGGTGATCAGGAGACCTGACCAGTGGTGGGACCAGCCCATGGGGTGACAGGAAGCTGGGCTGTCAGCTCTAGCAATGGACCTCCAGCCCTAACCAAGTCTGAAAGGCAAATTCCAGCAAATGACTCCAAACGGCTTCCTTCTCACAACACACAGCTCTGAAACACAGAGCCTGATTTCAGGAGAAGAAAACAGCTTTTCTTTGGCAAGAAGGGAGCCCCTTCTCTATCCCCACAGGTAAATTGTGGTTGGCTAACTTGCTTCCATCTGGTTGGGTTGGAGAAGAAAGTTTCCACCACCGCCCAGCAGCCTGTTTGTTGAAACTTCTCGCTGTTTCTAAGGGAACAGGCCCTGAGCTCCCTGAGAGGCCCAGGTGCAGGGCACAGCCTCCATTGTTCCCAGGGGACTCATCCCACCTCTTGCAGTCCCCAGGTTTCCAAGGTTCTGAGAGGAGCAGATGAGAGCTCTCTGGGGGTAACCAGGGCCCGTTGGTAGTCCTTCTAACAAAACCATTTTTAGGGGAGCTTTTATTCCCATTTCTCATTTTTCTCCTCCTACAACCCGTTGGAGCCATCGCCTCCTCCCCATCACCTCTCCCAGACCGTCTTGCACCTGTCGTCCTGGCCCCAGGTCGTGCCGTCCAGCATGGCTGCTCCTTAGCCTGCGGTCCTACAGGGCCCCTGCCATGCTGCTGCTCAGCCCAGATGTAGGGTCTTCACCTTCTTTCTGCCTCAGCAAAACCCTGCTTCCTCAGGGTCTGCCGGCTCTGTCTTCACCTTGGTGTGTGCCACCCGAGGTGCCCTGTCTCCCCTCCACTTTGTCCTGCTCCTCTCTCTGCTTGGAGTGGGGTAGGGTGCCAGTGGATATTGCCAAGCTCCCCTGCTTTTCTGTCAAGAATTGTGGAAGGTAGGCCCATTTCACACCGGAGGAAACAGACTTAGCAGCTTAGATAACTTGCCTAAGGCCAGGCAGAGAGTCAAGCCGACCTGCCTGATGCTAAGGGTCGCTGTCATCACCCAGCCCATGTGGTTGCCCTTTCCCCTTCCCCCACCCAGCTGAGCCCTCCCTTCCTCCCCGCCGTACCGGCAATACCACAATACCGCCGAGTGCCCAGTCCTGAAAAAACAGCACAGACTGTGAGTCCTCACTCACGCTCTTGGTGGCTGGTGGGCCCTGAGGATCAGATCTGGGTTGGGCTGGGAGCGAATGTGAGAAGGAGGGAGTGAGCCAGGGATGCGCCTGCGAGTGCCCGTCCGGGATACCACCTGGAACAGGCTGGCGTTCCCCTTGCCCCTCATTACCCGAGATGTCAACACACACTGGAGGAAGTTTAGAGAAGCAGTAGCCCATGGCAGGGACCTGCGGAAAAGGCGGACGAAGCGTGTGTCTGCAGATGGCTATGCAGTGGCAGAACATTCTTGGGGAACCCCCGCCTCTGAGAGCCAGGCTTTGGGGAAGCGCAGGGCTGTAACCAGGGTGCTCTAAAACAGGGCAGAGGTCATTGCTGTGCAGTGTGGGACCCATAGCACTCCTTCAGTTTCTCCTTTTGTGCAGTTAGGGCCTTGAGGGGTCTTTGGAGGTCATGCCAGCTCTTATTCTCCAGGTCCACAGCTGACATGGGATATGAGGGTGAGTTGCATAAATAGGGATCGGAGTGTCTGAGCCATCTAGATCAGAAGTCCTTGGGCAAGGCACACTGGCCAGATGTAGGGAAGAGAGTGTCTTCCCAGTGCCTGGCATGGCCCAAAGCAGGGCACAGAAGAGGGTGACGAGACCGATGCAGAGCCTTGGTGGGTTCCACCGTGCAGGGGGAGGGGGTGCACGCCACACATGCCCCAGGGTCATTGCCCTTGGAGTCTTGGCTTCCCCTGAGGTTTGAGCAGATGGCTCAAGCCCTCAAAGAGGGGAAGAGATACAGTGTCTCCCTCCTGTCCCCAGATTCTCCAGCTCCAGTTCCCCATAACACAGATAGGCAGAGTCTCCAGGTGAGGCCAGGACCCCATCAGATTAGAGATAGGAAATGCCCCAATAAGAAATGGGAAGCAGGATCATCCAATGAATAAAAACAGATAAATTCAGTCAGAATGGGGTTCAAATCCGCTTCCCCCTTTTACTTGCTTTGAGGCTTCGAGATTACGTGAGATGATGCTCATAAGCTTTAAGCTGGCTTCGGACCACCAGTAACACTCAGTAACAGTCGCAGCTCGTGTTGACACCTGTGACTTTCAGAGTCTCTGGTCTGAGATGACCCAGCCCCTGACCCTAGCAGGAAGGGCTTCAGCCTGAATCCTTAAATGAGCCATTGGGTGGGTGCTGTGAACTCCCCGGTTTAACAGGAACATGTGAGGCACGTACTGCATTTAGAGCTAGTGAGGGACAAGAACAGGAAGAGTCTTGGGTCATGGCTAGGGAGAGAGATGGCTCCTGGTGCAGTGCCACAGTCCAGAGACCCTGCCTTGGCTCTCCTGAGTGACCTTGGTGAGTCCCCCTTCCTCTCTGGGCCCAGTTTCCCATCTCAGGGACAGACAGGCCCTTCCAGCTATGGTCTGCTGTGAAGCTATTAGAAAACATGCCTGTCTGCCCTGTGCTCAAGATGGGATCAGTCAGTAATGGCTCAGTGAGGCTGCGTGAAGCGTGAAGGCATTCCCAACACAGAAGACCACGTGGACACAAGTGTGGAGGCAGGAGGAGCCCTAGCTATCGCAAAGCCCTAGGTATCCAGAGCTGCAGGCAAGGCAGTTGCCTTGGATCTCCCATCCGACCTGCTTGGCCCAGAGAGGCTGGGCCTCAGACTGGCATCACAGCAGGGTCTCCTCTAAGTGATCACATTGAGGTCTCTATCCCTAGGCAGAGGGCCACCTACCAACCAGGCCCTCTGTATCTCCATGAAGCTCTCTAAGGAGGTCATTCAGGGCACAGCCCACCAGCACCTTGTACTGGCAAGAAGGCTGGGGATACCCAGAACCTAGCCTGGGGTGGCTTTCAGAGACCCTCTAGTGCCAAGACACGCCCCTGCTCCAGGGAGCCCCTTGGAGGGGCCTCACAGGCAGACAACCGACAGTGTCTCAGACACACACAGCCTTGCTTTCTGCCTTGGGCTTGTGATCTCTGCCTTGAGCTTCTACGTAAGATCTGCCTCTGGCTTCTGCTGCTGGGAAACATTTTAAAGTTCATGGGTCTGTTCCTGTTCATCGTGTTGATGGGGAAACCAAGGTCTAGAGGACAGCACTTGTCCAAAGTCAACAGCAAGCCAGGAACATACTACGGGCTAGAGCTGGGCTTCTGCCTTCTGCCCAGGCAGAGGGCCTCTTCCCCACCTTGGGGTCCCTGTGGACTGAGAACAGGCCCGGCCATCTGCGGAGCCCGGGAACACTCGCAGTGTTTGGTTTGGCTTTGAGGCCACTTTGCCATGAGACAGTTTCCCCAGTGTGAGCATAGGAGGGGGTGGGGATCTGGACTGGCGAGCTGAGCTTCGTGAGCAGAGTCAGGCCCAGGAGGTGGGCTGGGGGCATTTGGAGGGACTTGTCCTCCACCCCACATCAGTCCTACCCCATTTCTCTGGGCCTCCTTCCAAGCAATAAAAAGCCTGTTCAGGCTCCAAGAGGGAGTTTTCATCTTTGGTTTTCAAAGTGTGAAAGAAAATGCCTTTGGGCACCTTGTGAGACAGAGTATTCATAACTTCTACTTGGTCTTGCCTTCTGACAGTGGGGGCCCTGCTCCGGGCACCTCCAGGGGCACACCGGCCTGCTATCCTGAAACCAGCCTCCAAGCCAACAGCCGCTCAAGCTGAAATGATAGGACCGCGGCTAGGAGGACATGTTTATGTGTTTTGTGTGAGGGTTTCTTTTTTTTTTTTTTCTGTTTTTTGTTTTCATTAGAAAAGAAAGGGAGAAAGGGGGCTGAGGTGATGATCCCTGCCCAGCACAGGCACTGATCCCCTCCAGAGGCTCAGGCCACATGAGGCCTCAGTCTCCCCACCTGGCAAGCCTCCACCTGCGGGTTTGAGAGATCTCAGCCAAAGCAGCCACGCTTCACTCATGTGCTCTCCATCAGCGGCGTGCTCATCCGTTCAGTCAGGGACGAATCAGGCTGGGGAGACGCTGCCCCATGCACATCCTGTCTCTTGCAAGAAATCTGAAGTCCTTCAAGCTCAGTTTCCACACCTTAGAAAGGGGAATAATCGTAATATAACATACGTATAGCACCAAGCAGTGTCTGCCAGTATACTCTAAGTGCTCCGTAAGTGGAAGGTGTTATTATCACGAGAGACACAGACACAAAAATATTAACAATGATGCTGAATGTAGCCAGCCTCATTGTGCAAGCTGCAGCGGGTGCTGAAGGCCAGAGCATCACCCGAAGAGAGGGAGAGAGGGACAGGGCCCTCTCTTTAATGATGTACAGCAAGCCAGGACAGGGTGCCCAGAGGCCATTTGGATGCCTGCTCCAGAGCCAAGAGCCCATATAGAGTCAGGGGTATGCTTGGTGGCCCTGGGCTCCCTCCCCTGCCCACCCAGCCTGGCTGAGGCTGAGCCAGGCTGTGTGAGCGGTGTCTGGCCAGTACGGTGGCCTGGATTGAGCTCTGGTGGTGAAGACTGCAGCCTCTCACCACTGTGATTATGGCCAGCTGTTAGGACCTCACCACCCGGCCCCAGGAAATGCAACCAAGGTAACCCAGGACAGCCTGTCGGGGAGGGGCAAGCAGTGGGAAGCGTGGCAAGGAGGCCCTCACGCTGCAGACCCCACGTAGCCTGCCCTGCCCCGTTTCTACAGCCTACCCTCTAGGCTGGCCAGCCCAAAGGGAGTGACAAGCTCCCTGCCCACCCATCTGCTAGTGACCACCTACTGTGTGCCCAGTTCAGATCCTGGCCCTTTTTTGTGTCCTGGAGCAAAGTCACTTAACCCCTTCCTGCCTCAGTTTCTTCCTTAGTACAATGCGGACAACAGTCATCCCTGCCTCCCAGTGTCGTCAAGAGGTCTAAAGGTTAAGGAGTGGCCAGAGTGCTTCACACAGCGCAGGGGCAGGGCTCCGTATGTACTTTTCTCACCAGCCAGGAGTGCCCTCCCCCATGCTCGAACTAAATTCGCCCTGCCTTCCTGGCTGTGGCCTCCCCTCTTCTAGGAGGCCCTCCTGGCCTTCCCTTCACGTACCCGCTGCCCCCAGTGAGCCCCTCTGTGTGACAGAGCTTGTGGGTTCCTCTGTCTTCATCTGCATCTCCATCTGCCTCCTGCCTGCCCAGGGTTCCCGAGGGTCAGCATGGCCCTTGATTCTGGGCCCAGCCTGTTTCTCTATCCCAGGCCTGTCCCTCATCCACAGGTGTCCTGTCAGACTCCTGACCTGTCGCCTCTCTGCTAGGCCTCTGTAGCTGTCCACTCCCTCCTCAGTGCCTGTGGTAGCCTCTGCCTCTCTCTGCCCTTCCACTTCCTATGTGTCTCTTTCCAGGACTGAGCCGGTAACCCAGCCCTGAGCCCTCCCAGCCCCACCGTCTCTCTCCAGCTTCCCAAGGCCACCACATGCTGGGCTCAGGTCAGCCTGCCAGGTGGCTTCTGCACTGATTTTCCTTCCATTTCTCTCTGTCTGCCACATAGGCTTTCTTGAGCCAAGAATGTCACCTGTTGGCCCGAAACTGGATTCTGTTTTTGTAAAATCCTGAAGGACTGCACCTTTCACTAAACGCATCCTGCAGCTGTGCAAAGTAAGGCAGACCTGGGGCTCTGCCTCCTGGCGTACCGCTCCCACTTTCCTCTGGGACCTGGCCACCAGGTAGCCTCCCCCGCCACCACAGAGCCTCAGTTTTCTGATTCGTGGAAAGGGAGCAACAAGACCCATTTTGAAGGCTCGTGAGGACCAGAAATATTGCTTGTAAAGTGCTGAGCTCATGATGGATGCTCAGCAAGCAGTAGTTATGATGATGAGGACAGGGATCGTGGTGGGGCTGCTTGTCTTGTTTTCTGCGTGTCTTGGTGGTCTGCAAGGGGAGAGCAGCCAACGGGCCGGGCACCTGTGTACCTCAATGCCTGACGACCCCATGGGACCCCAGATGTATCTTCCCAAAACGCTATTCTTTCTGCCTGGGGTCCACTTTCTCCAGTGGTGACATCATCTGAGGCCTGTGGCTGCCAGGGCCTGATCCATCCCCCAGACCCTGGCACAGGGGGTCAGTGTGGACTCTGGACCTCAGCCAGGCTGGTTGTGTGGCTCTGGGCTACCTGATTTGCCTGCCTGAGATCCTTGTTCCCTTCTCCATTGTATGAGGCAAAATAAACCTGAAAAAGTCAGATTTGAGCCCCAAGGCTTCCGCCCAGGATGAGGCTGCCCATGATCACTCTGCCATGTGCTTCCCCCTTTCCAGCACCACCGCCTCACTGCCCCCGCTGCCCTTGCAGCCCACCCACAGCTCCGGGACCGCCAAGCCCCACTTCCAGCTCTCAGACCAGCTACAAGAGCAGGACCCACCAGGGCCCGCCAGCAGCTCGGCACCCACCCTGGGCCTCCTCCCCGCCGTCGCCACCACCGTCGCTGCCCACTTCCTGCTGCTCAGCCTTGGACCCTCCTGACCTCGGCCACCCAAGTGGAGAAGCCAGATAAATGACACAGGGGTCTGCAGCCACACCCTACTGCTCCTGCCACCACCTCCGGTGTGCCCAACACCTCGAGGGCAGTCCAGATGGGACCGGCTAGACACTAGAGCTTTACTGTACCCAAGTTACATCTTCTTTTTTGAGGAAGGATCTTAATTTCCCATAGTGCTATGGGGCTCTTTTGTAAAATACATGTCCATATTAAAAAAGAAAAAATGTATTTATTCTACCGATAAAACTATTTTCATGTGGCCTATGTTATAACCTCCTAGCCCTAGTGCCGGCCCAGGAGGGGATCCCAGGACATCTGTGATCTCCTGTGAACTGTGGCTCTGAACTGGCTTGCCCCTGGATCACCGAAGCCTCCTGGGTCTGGGCTTGGCTTCTCCCACTGTGGGGCCCCTAGCCGGAGGGGCAGGCAGACAGGCTTAGCTTTTGTGAAGTTGGATTTGGGAGCCAGAGGTGTGAACGTTGACCATCCTCCCCTCCCCTGAGGGCACCTACAGCCTGGGAAGTTCATTTAGGAAAAAGAATGCTGCTATTTTGAACCCCCTGAGTGTCTGTGAACTGGCCCTCCAGAGCTCTCAGTAAGTGTTTTCGGCCAAAGCACTGGGGCAGGTTGGGATGCAGGATGCTGGTGCTGAGGAAAGCAGTCCCCACCCACGGAACAGACGAATACACTGAGATCCAAAGAGAGCCAGGTGGGTAGCCCAAGGTCACACGGGAGAGCGAGGACACCAATCCAGACCTCTCTGTTCTGCTGTCATGAATCCAGCGTGGGTTAAAGGAGAGACTATTGAAGTCCTGGCTAAATGGACTGAGCTGGACTGAGGGCACAGGAGGGCAATTTTAGAGACAGGGGATTAGGCATCACATCATGATCATAGGAATGAGAGCTGCCATTTGTCCAAAGCCTGCAGTGTGCCAAGCACTTTGCACACTTGCTTCACTGACCCTCAGGCTAGCTCTATGAGATGTGACTACCCCATTTCACAGATGAGGAAACTGAGTCCCCCAAAGAGGTGAAGGGACTGGCTGAAGACCCCCCAGCTAGCATGTGGCCCCAGATCAGTGTGATGCAACATGATTCCTGCTTCCTGCTCCATGTTCTGCCACGTTCTCTCTGCCAGGGAAGCTCCAAGGGAGGCAGATCTCGCCCAAATTGAGACCAGCACAAGCTCTCACTATAGCAAGAGACCTTTTGGCCAGCTGCTTATGTCGGTCCCCCTGGCCAATGGGCTCTGGCATGTCCTGACTTTCCAGATCTCAGAGCCCATGAGAAGCTTTTCTGCCAAATCAAAGGCTGGGAGGGGGGCACAGCTGCAGGGCACCTGGGGAGGCACAGCAGCCAAGTGGGGAGGCAGGTGACGGGCTCCGAGAGACTTACCTAGCCCCTCTGCTCCTCAAGGTAATGGTTGAGGAGACAGAGGACCCAGGTGGGCTGACTCCCAGGCCTGAAACCCCACGGGGCTGGTGTCTCAGCAATTACAGAGTCCTGGAACCTGAGAGCAGAAAGGACCCTCCACCTGATGGAAAATAGTATTAGCAGGAGGAATAATAAGGCCCACGGAGGGGGACACTTCTCCAAGACTGCACAGCTGGGTGGGCCTGCTGTCTCCCAGCCCAGTGTGCCCAGCTTTACTGCTTCCTGGGTTCCCTGGCAGGCTTGATGGCAGCTGATGGGCCCCAGTAGTGCCATGCTGCCCAGCTTGACAGCTGTCTGCCTTCTGAGATGGCACAATTCTGGGCAGCTCATGAAATGGTCAGGAGTCCCACGGGCAACTTGGCAGGCCATTGAATTCTTTATGGCTCAGCCCTGATAGACGTGTTTAAGCTTGAGACCTGGCAGAAGATTGGAGCTCTGCCTCAGAGTGCTCAGCCAGCCCCATGGGCACCATGCTCTGAACTGAACTTGACCTCAGTCCAGATTGGAGTTGGTGTATCCTTGACAAAAATGCGACTTCCTATTTCTGAGCGGGAAGGGGCTTAGTGACTTATAAAGCAGACTCAGAAGTTGGACATGAAACGGATCGTGCAGAGCACTATTTGGATGAGATAAGTGTAAAGGAATTAGAAACACACAAGCCAGATTCCTCTCTGTTTGGGGCAGAGTATAGCATGAGATGTATTGAGATGGAGCTTGAGGTTAATTAAAGATGAAGCATGTGGGTAAACAGTCCAGGCACCTGACCATGTGCCCAGATCTGTGCCAGGCACAGGGCCAAGAAGGTAAATTAACGCAGCATGTAATTATTGAGCACACGCAATGCCAGGCTCTGTATTGGAGCTGAATCTCACCACCCCTTTTTGGCCCAGAGGAACTCATTATCAAGATGGGACAAGCAGCCCAGTACTAGGTTATGTTGTCCTGGCCCTTGACTTCAGGAAGACTCAGCCCTAGTCTTTTCCCAGATCCCTCCTCTGGGCAGATTAGGGGATCCTGAACTCTCCCTTACCTTAATTCAAGCGTTTAAAGAAAGACACCTGGACTAACTGATGGGGCAGACATGTACCTGCAGGAAGGCAAAAACCAATGCGGTCAGACATGTGGTGCCAAAGTTCACTGATCCCTGAGGACCACCAGCTGGCCAAGGGTCTGAAAGGAACTCAGCTTGCTGACTTATGACACAAAAGACTGGAGGCACATATGCAGGAATCTGCTTGGCTGGGGCGCTTGACTTCTCTCATCCTGGGCCAGAGAACCACCATCCATAAGCAGCCGCCCACAACTCTGGCACGATCTATACACCACTTACTGACATTTCTTCCAGAAATGTTCTTTGTGCCTAGCTTCATAAAATGCTCCTGTTCCTCTGAGAACCTTGTGTGCACTTCTTAGACTTTTATGTTTGGCCGTGAGGCAGGCAGGAAAGATGAAAGCCTGAGATGCAGCAGGTGAATGGTCTCTGCTAAAGATGGGCCACCTGTTAGTGTGGCCTGGTCCATCTCTCACAAAAGCTGACCATGTCATCGAAGGGCTCTCTGGGGCATGTCAGAATGGCCATGTCCCCAGGTCTTCCTCCAGTGGTGGGTCTGATGCACCAACAGCCAGATGAAGGCAAGGAGAGCCCCATCATCCACAGTGGAGGGAGAAGAATCAGGCTGCCAAGGAGCTGCAAAGGGCCACTGAGCACCCCTCCAGCCTTGAGAGTCAAAGACCCAGAATCTAGGACACATGGAACCTTGGGCTGACTATGAGCAAATGTGTCCCTGCATTGAAAGACCCTAAGCACATTTTCTACATGTTAAATACTGTGCCATCTACAACTTCCTGGCATCAGCTAGACCTGGGCAAGCCTAGGTACTCAGCCCCTTGTCCCACTTGCCTAATCTCCAGCCCAGTGCCATTGCCACAGTGGATCCCAAAGAGGAGAGAGTGTCCTTCTACCAAAAGGAAAGTCTATTAAAAATGTCGTGAAGGACAAGAGAAGTTCTCCCAGGGAATTGCAGCTGTGACTGCCTCCTGTGTGACAGACAACAGAACCAGGGCTGCTGGTGGTTTTTCAGTGACTATGAGATAAGAACCAAAGTCCTCAGCCTGACATTCCAGACCCTTCATGACCCAACCCTGCTGACCTTGCCAGCCACGTATCTCATGTCTCTTGCCCTGTGCCTGGCCAGCCCCGGGTGCAGTCAGTTCTAGAATCAACAGGCTGTTTCACACCTCCTGCTCCCTACCCCTGAAAACTCCCTTCTCTCCCCTGTACCTGCTCATCTATTGAGGATCAACACAGATAGCACCGCCTCCAGGAAGCCCCCTCTAATTCCTCTGTGCTCTCTTAGCATCTATCACAATACACACTGCCCAGTGTTGTGACTGTCTAGTCGCGTATCTGCTCCTCTCTTGGACTGTGAGCAACTTAATGTCGGGGGTCAGGTGAATTCGTTTTTGTATCCTCATCTGACACAAAAGTAGTGCTCAACATATGTGTAGAGACAGAGGAGGGAAAGGAAGCAGAAAGAAGGGGAGGAAAAAAGGAAAGAAGGAGAGAGGCAGACGTTAGCCCCGCCAATGGAATAATTTCCACCGAGCCAAAGCTGTCCAGGGATGGCCCGGACACCCCAGGGTGGTGAGTTTCCCATCAGGAGAGGTGTTTGAGCAGGGGTAGTGTGCCCACTGGCTGAAGATGTGGTAGGAGAGTTGGCGTCTTGGCAAGGGCCTGGTGTAGATGACATCAAGGGTCCTCCCTGGCTCTGCAGTGCTCAGGTTCTGTGAACATTGTTATTTTTCCAGAAATTCATCTGAGCAGCCAAAAAAATCCCCCCGCTGGCTGTCTAAACCAGTAAGGTTCAGGAACCAGTCCAGTCTCCCCCCTCCACCCGCAACCACCACCCCTCACAGCACCCCCTTCAACAACACAGCTGGGCTTGCACGCTGCCCTGGGGCAGGGGAACCTCTGAAAGGTGGCGGGGGCTGGACTGGAACCCAGGCCCATGGCCCAACCCAGAGCTCCTTGCTCCTCTGCCCCACTCCCTGATGCTAGGGGAGGAAAGAAAGCGTTCACAAGAACTGACGGACCCTGACCTGGCCCTTTCCAGGTAGCATCAGCTCTCTTCATCCATTCTCCAGGCGGGAGCTGGGCTCTTCCTTTCTGGAGATAATCTGGATTACCCTTCACGTTGCTGGGTGACCTTGGGCAAGTTCCTGTCCCTCTCTGAGCCTTCATTTCCTCATCTGTCAAATGAAGACCTTTTTTCCTGCCTGGGCTCTTCTGGGGCTGGAGGGCAGGGTGACATGGATGATCTTGGGCCTCTATGGAGGTGAGGTGCTTGGCTTTCTTCCCAGGACCCACAGGCTGCCATGGGATTGGAAGCATGTGGAGGCAGGAAAGGTGATAGAGTAGCATGCCTCGAAGTCAGCCTTCATCCCAGTCCTGCTGTGGGGAAAGTGGTCTTTGAACGGGATCCAAGTCTAAGATGTTTCCGGTGAGCTGCCAGGGACAAAGCGCTCTCAGACATCTTGGGTCCCCAGTGGCTGGGGTGGGCAGGGGCTGATTCAGCCAAAGGAAGCTCTAGCGCAGAACAGAGGAAGCCCCGTTCCTAAGCCCCACCGAGCTCGCAGATGGTCCCCAACTTGATTCACTGTGTGGCACAGGCTTCGGATTGATGTATTTGAAAGGTATTCGTGATGTTCTGTCATCACCTCTGCCCCTCACTCTGTGAATTATCATGAAGAGTCCTTTAAGTGTATAATAGAAGAAGACAAAGAAAGATGCTATTAATGTTATTTTGCCAAAAATATTTTTGTAGCATAATATATTAATAAAAGATATTATGAATTCAATGGCTTAGTGTTTCTGTGTGACAGCTCTTCTCTTCCTGCCAAGGAATGTTCAGGAAAATTGCCTTTGCTGTGAGGGCTGAGGCCTGCAGTGGACCAGAGGAGTTGGAGTGGGCCCTGTTTCCATGCAGAGAATCTGGCAGGTTCTGGGAGAGTGGTTTGAGCAGGAACCCGATGGCTGGAGAGGCCTCATATGCCAAATGAGGTCCAGATACCCTCACCCCAGCCAGACTGAGCTGCCCAACAATGTGGAGAAGGAGCTGCTCAGTGACTTCAAACACAGCTCACACCTGGGGCCCAGGCTTGGGGCCTCCTTTTCTCTGCCTTTCTCACTCACCAAGACCTGCTGATTCTTTGTGATCAGCTCTTCCTACACACACCCCCATCCCATTGCTCTGCCCTGGTCCAGACCGTTACCTGACACCTGCTACCTGCAGCCAGGCCCTCCTCCCGCCCACTCTCCCCTCGGCAGCCAGAGAGCGCTGTCAACCAACAAAAGTGACCATGTATCTCCCCTGCTTTGAAAATCTTTGAGTGTGTCCTGGATATTGACAAAGGTCACACAAGGACCTCCTGAGATCTGGTCCCTAACCATGCCTCCCACAAGAATGCCATCTCTCGCCAATTCTCCCCCCAGCATTTCACACTCCAGAGTCACTGGCAGCTTCAGCGTCTTCCAGCTCCATCCCCTGCGTCACCACCTGCTGCCTCTGCACTTGCTGTTCCCACAGCACTGCCAGGCTTTCCTTTTTACACCTTGCCCGTTGCTCTGTTGAACTCCTACACATCCTGCACAACCCAGCTCCAATGGTATCTGCTGCACGATGCCTTCTGCAGCTCCCCGAGCCACGCCTCCCCTCTGTTCCCACAGCTCGCTGTTCCTCACAGCACCCAAGGTTGTGCTGAGATGATCTGCAGTGCCCACTCTGCCCCTTGGCTTCCTGGTGCCAGGACCATGGGTTGCCTCTCTGTGAAGTCAGCCTCAGCACAGTGGTTTATGTAGGCCATACAGTCACTGTATATAGTGGGGACTTGTGGAAGAGTGATGGAGTAAATGGAGAGGAAAGAAAGAAGGGAAGACTTCAGATAAAGCGTGTCCTATCTGTGTTATCACAGCACATCATGCCGTCCAGGGCCAGCTGACTGGGATCCACACGAGGTATGCTTGCAGCAAGTTTCACCTGGGAGAAACTTAGTCACTGAAATTGGGGGGAACGAGGAACGGGTCACTGCGAAGGTTAGAGCAGAAGAGGTCTCTATTCAAAACCTCTACCAGAGGTGATTTATTGCCCATGGTTACTAAGTTCTCCTGGTTCCTACTAAGAAGAATATGGACTCCACGCAGCGGCCCCGCCTGCACACAGAGGTGACAAGCATGCCAGCAGAAGGTCACATTTGTTGAGCATTTATGATGCATCAGACAATGTTCCAGGCATTTTAAATACTAAATCATGTCACTCACGCAGCTGCTTTTCCTTACTTCCCTCTACAGATGAAGTCACTGAGACACAGGGGGAGGTTAAATAAGCTGACACAGCTTATAAATGCTGGAGCCAGGTCGGGAACCCAAGTAATCCAGCTCCAAGCCTATTCTCCTCACTTTCATCCGGCAATTCTATGACGTCAGGTGTGGGCTGTGGCCCGTGAGGTGGGCAAGGAAGGCATCCAGCATCCCCATTTCATAGGCGGGAGTCAAAGTCAGGGCATGACTAACGCCCAACGCCACGAGCCTCTTCCATGTCCAGAAGCCAGCCAGACCTCTGTCCCACCCACTCGACTCTGAGCAGAGATCCAGAGAAGCCCCGCCCCACTCCCCACCACCCCCATGATGGTCTTTAGGGGTTGAGTTAATGGCGTGAGGATTCCTGCTATGGCCATGACCCCGGTGCCCTCTGCCCCTATACACAGGAAGGAGGCTGCTGTCATCCACCCATCCAGAAGTTCAGGGGGTGAATGAGGTCTCGTCCTTCCTCAGGGACTGTAGTCCTCAGTTCACTTACTCCCTGGAGAGGCTGTGGCCCATAAATAGCTTTTCAGACATGATGGAATGAGTGGCTCAGGGAGGGGCAAGGGGTCACTCAGAGCTCCTGACACACTGCTCTCCACATGGCGGCAAGTCCTCACTCTCTCCCTATCTTTCAATGTTCTCTGAGGCCTTTCTGTCCCACCTCTGCACATCTAGGGTTCAACAGCCTAGCCCTTCAGAGGAACCATTGGACAATGTCCTGCAGCAGCTGGACTCTAGAAAGGAGGACCGCGGGTTCTGGGTTCAGCCCCAGCTCAGCCTGGCCTGCTCTGTGACCTTGGGCCAGCTCTGCTCGCCTCAAACCTCTGTCTCCTTATTTGCATAAAAGGGGCAAAGCGTGGAGCACACTGTGTTCACTAAAATTCGTTTTAGAAAGAGCAGCATCTTTCTTCAAAAGACTGCTTCTATCCTCTTTACGACTGGGGTAGGAATTTTACCATTTTGCTCCTGAAAAGGAGAGCGAGAGATGGAAGGAATCAAGAGGGAAGGACGAGAAGTCAGGAACGAGGAAAATGGAGAGAAAACGAAAGTGGGGCAATGGCTCCTTGATGGGGAGAAAACCTGCCAATGGCAGTCATTTTCACAGCAGCCATGAGAACCCTAGCCCCGTGTTCTCTGCTGGTCTCCACCGGTCCTCAAGGCCTGTGAAGATGTGGGACAGAGCGGGGTGGTACCATGGAAGGGGCTGACTGCAACCAAGCAGACATGGAGTAACGCAGAGGCAGCAAGCTGGAGGCTGAGATCACGCGTTTGTGAGCCCCAGGGAACCCGTGCACTCTGGGAGGGCTTGGAACCTCAGCCACAGACTAGGGTGTCCTAGAGTGTCTTAACCAGGTACTTTGGAGTAGCAATGCTGGACTACGGGTAGATAGGAATAATAAGCTGAGACCTGCCAGCTTTGGGCTTTCATGAGCTAAGGGGCTTGGGAACTGCAAAGCTCTCTGAGGCAGGCAGGAAAGCCCCGCCTCACAACTACCTTCTAGGGCTGCTGCAGCAGAGGGAGCACCCTGGCCTCGCCAGCAGGACAGCATGAAGGCCCAGGTGGGCGGGGTTGGGAGGGGAGGAGGTAGGGGCTCCAGCTGCTGCTCATAGCAGCCAGCCAGCCAGGCAGGCTGGGCCAGCCACTACTATAGTATCGTAAAATGAAGTTATTGCCAGGCACGGTGGCTCAAGCCTGTAATCCCAGCACTTTGGGAGGCCGAGGCAGGCAGATCACGAGGTCAAGAAATTGAGACCCCATCCTGGCCAAACTGGTAAAACCCCATCTCTACTAAAAATACAAACATTTGCTGGGCATGATGGAGTGCCCCTGTGGGCACTACGCGGGAGGCTGAGGCAGGAGACTCGCTTGAGCCGGGAAGGCGGAAGTTGCAGTGAGCCGAGGTTGTGTAACTGCACTCCAGCCTGGCAACTAAGTGAAACTCTGTCTCAAAAAGAAAGAGAAGAAAGAAAGAAAAAGAAGAAAGAAAGAAAGAAAGAAAGAAAGAAAGAAAGAAAGAAAGAAAGAAAGAAAGAAAGAAAGAAAGAAAGAAAGAAAGAGAGAGAAAAAGAAATTGTTTTCAGAAAATATTCATAAAATCCTGTTTCATATCAGTTGGTTCTGGGCTTGCAAAACAGTTCCGGTGGTTTTTTTTTTTTTTTTTTTTCTTAGTTTTCATTTCTTCCTCCCTGATCAGCCACAAAAAAGAGTGATAAAATTTCCAACCTGAAAACACAAGTTCCCAGACAAGGAAAGATTGGGGACTTGCAGGCTCCCCAGACATCCCTTCCCTGTGTCCTTCACCTCGGCTGCCCTGAGAGCCAGGAAGAGGACAAGGGGGCTGAGCAGGATGGTGACCAAGGGGACGAGGAATGAAGGAGAAGATAAGCAAAAAAGAAAAAACACAAAGAAAGATGGATGGAGAGAGAGCAAAGACACAGAGTAGGAGAGAGCAACAGAGAAGCGAAGACAGAGGAGGGAGAGGCAGATGGCACTGAAGAAAGAAAGGGAGAGAAAGAAAGGGAGTCGTCGGAAGAAGCCTGGGCGGGGAGGCAGGAAAACACAGACGAGCACTGGTGGAAGCAGAGAGAGACAGGACTGGCTGGAGTCAGAACACAGCAGGGTCTCGGCAAGAGGGAGGAGGCCTGGTTCAGATCCAGAGCATGGGCTGGAGCCTGGCTTCAGTGGCCAAGACAGATGGGCCACTGGAGATAGCTCCTGGGGCAAGCAGCCTTCCTCCTCCCAGGAAGACTTGAAAACACAAATTGCTTCCAGGGCCAGCCAGTCTCCCCAAATGCAGCCTCTCACCCTTCATCCCTGCCCCAGAGGTTGTCCAGGCCCAGTCAGAATCCTGGGCTTGTTGTCAGAGGGAGCTGGGGTCCTGGACCTTGCTTTGCCCCAGGTAGTCCCTCCCTTCTCTCAGCCTTGTTTTTATCATCTCTGTAATGGGTATAATAAAAATATTTCGACTCTCAATCCAAGATGGCCAAAGAGAACAGCTCTGGAGTGCAGTTCCCAGTGAGAACGCAGAAGGTGAGTGATCACCGCATTTCCAAAAGAGTTTTTACCACCCACAGACAAGGAGATTCCTGGGCAGAAAAGCTCCAGAATTTCCAGCTCGGCTGTTTCAGCTGGCACAGCAGGTCTCTGCACAAAAACTCATGTTTCAACCGGTGCCTGGAATGCCTGGGAGACAGAGTCACCCATTCAACTGAAAAAAAGGGGACTGAAACAGGGAGACAGGTGATCTGGCTCAGTGGGTCCCACTGCAACAAAGACCAGCAATCTCAAATGCTCTGGACTGAGAGTTTCACAGCAAGCACAGTGGGACCCAAGACAGTCCAGCTCTGTGGGGGGATGGGTGGCTGCCATTACTGAGGCAGTCCACCACTACCGAGGCAGTCCCATTACCGAGGCAGTCCATCATTACCGAGGCAGTTCTAACTATACTTCTATAAACAAAGCCACAAGGAAGTTCACACAGCAGCTGGGCAGAGCCCATGGCAGCTAAGCAACGCCTCTGCTGGCAGACTATGACTAGGCTACCTCCTTGCTGGGCGGGGCATCTCTGAAAAAACCAGCAGCATGTCAGGAACTTATAAATAAAGCCCCATCTTCCCAGGACAGAGCACCTGGGAAAAAAAGGCAGTTATGAGTTCCACTGCAGTAGACTTAAACGTACCTGCCCAGCAGCTCTGAATGGAACAATGGAGCTCACAGCTCAGCACTTGAGCTCCTATAAGGGACAGACTGTCTTCCCAAGCAGCACTCGGACCCCCGTATATCCAAAGAGACACCTCATAAAGGAGAGCTCAGGCTGACATCTGGCAGCTATCCTTCTGGGACAAAGATAACAGAAGAAGAAACTGGCAGCAACCCTTACTGTTCTGCAGCTGCTGCAGGTGATCCCCAGGTAAGCAGGGTCTGGAATGGACCTCCAACAGTCCTACAGCAGAGAGGCCTGTTAGAAGGAAAACTAAAAAACAGAAAGAAATAACTTCATCATCAACAAAAAGGACATCCACTCAGAGACCCCATCCGAAAGTCACCAACTACAAAGACCACAGGTAGATAAATCCACAAAGATGGTAAGAAATCAGTGCAAAAAGGATGAAAACACCCAAAACCAGAATGCCTCTCCTTCTCCAAGGGATCACAACTCCTCACCAGCAAGGGAACAAAGCTGGATGGAGAATGAATCTAATGAATTGACATAAACAGCCTTCAGAAAGTGGGTAATAACAAACTTCTCTGAGCTAAAAAAAAAATGTTCTAACCCAATGCAAAGAAACCAAGAACCTTGAAAAAAGGTTAGATGAGATGCTAACTAGAATAAACAGTTTAGAGAAGATTATAAATGAATTGATGGAGCCGAAAAACACAGCACAAGAACTTCAGGAATCATATACAAGTTTCAATAATGGAATTGACCAAGCAGAAGAAAGGATATCAGAGATTGAAGATCAACTCAATGATATAAAATGAGAAGGCAAGAATAGAGAAAAAAGAGTAAAAAGAAATGAACAAAGCCTCCAAGAAATATGTGTTATGTGAAAAAACCTAATCTACGTTTGATAGGTGTTCCTGAATGTGACAGAGAGAATGAATCCAAGCTGGAAAATACTCATCAGGATATTATCCAAGAGAACTTCCCCAACCTAGCAAGGCAAGCCAATATTCAAGTCGAGGAAATACAGAGAACACCACAAAGATATTCCTCAAGAAGAGCAACCCCAAGGCACATAAGAGTCAGATTCACCAGGGTTGAAATGAAGGAAAAAACGCTAAGCACAGCCAGAGAGAAAGGTCAGGTTACCCACAAAGGGAAGCCCATCAGACTCACAGTGGATCTCTTGGCAGAAACTGTACAAGCCAGAAGAGAGTGGGGACCAATATTCAACATCCTTAAAGAAAAGAACTTTCAACCTAGAATTTCATACCCAGCCAAATTAAGCGTCATATGTGATGGAGAAATAAAATTCTTTACGAGCAAGCAATTGCTCAGAGATTTTGTCACTACCACGCCTGCCTTACAAGAGCTCCTGGAAGAAGCACTAAACATAGAAAGGAACAACCAGTACCAGCCACTCCAAAAATGTACCAAATGGTAAAGAGCATCGACACAATGAAGAAACTGTTAACTAATGGGCAAAACAACCAACTAGTATCAAAATGGCAGGATCAAATTCACACCTAATAATATTAACCTTAAATGTAAATGGGCTAAATGCCCCAATCAAAAGACACAGACTGGCAAATTGGATGAAAAGTATCCAGGAAACCCATCTTACATGCAAGGATACACATAGGCTCAAAACAAAAGGATGGAGGAAGATTTACCAAGCAGATAGAGAGCAAAAAAAGCAGGAGTTGCAATCCTAGTCTCTGATAAAATAGACTTTAAACCAACAAATATCAAAAGAGAGAAGGGCATTACATAATGGTAAAAGGATCAATGCAATAAGAAGAGCTAATAATCCTAAATATATACGCACCCAATGCAGGAGCACCCAGATACATAAAGCAAGTTCTTAACGACCTACAAAGAGACTTAGACTCCCTCACAATAATAGTGGGACACTTTAACACTCCACTGTCAATACTAGATAGATCAACAAGACAGAAAATGAACAAGGATATCCAGGACTTGAGGTCAGATCTGGACCAAGCAAACCTGATAGACATTTACAGAACTCTCCACCCCAAATCCACAGAATATACATTCTTCTCAGCACCACATCACACCTACTCTAAAATTGGCCACATAATTGGAGGTAAATCACTCCTCAGCAAATGCAAAAGAATGGAAATCATAACAAACAGTTTCTCAGACCACAGCGCAATCAAATTAGAACTCAGAATTAACAAACTAAGTCAGAACCATACAACTTCATGGAAACTGAACAACTGGCTCTTGAATGTTGACTGAATAAACAGTCAAATGAAGGCAGAAATAAAGATGTTACTTGAAACCAATGAGAACGAAGACACAACATATCAGAATCTCTGGGAAACATTTAAAGCAGTATCTAGGGGAAAATTTATAGCAATAAATGTCCACATGAGAAGCAAGGAAAGATCTAAAATCGACACCCTATCATCAAACTTGAAAGAGCTAGAGGAGCAAAATAAAAAAACTCAAAAGCTAGTAGAAGACAAGCAATAACTAAGATCAAAGCAGAACTGAAGGAGATAGAGACACAAAAACTCTTCAAAAAATCCAGGAGCTGGTTTTTTGAAAAGATCAACAAAATAGACCACTCGCTAGATTAATAAAACAGAAAAGAGAGAAGAATCAAATAGATACACTAAAAAACGATAAAGGGGATATCACCACAGATTCCACAGAAATACAAACTACCATCACAGACTACTACACACAACTCTATGCACGTAAACCAGTAAACCTGAAAGAAATGGATACGTTCCTGGACACTTGCATCCTCCCAAGCCTAAACCAGGAAGAATTTGAAACCCTGAATAGACCAATAACAAGGTCTGAAGTTGAGGCAGCCGTTAATAGCCTACCAACCAAAAAAAGCCCAAGTCCAGATGGGTTCACAGGTGAATTCGACCAGACATGCAAACAGGAGCTGGTAGCACTCCTTATGAAACTATTCCAAACAATCCAAAAAGAGGGCATCCTTCCCAAATCATTTTATGGGACCAACATCATCCTGATACCAAAACCTGGTGGAGACTCGACAAGAAAACTTCAGGCCAATATCCATGATGAATGTAGATGCAAAAATCTTCAATAAAATACTGGCAAACTGATTGCAACAGCACATCAAAAAGCTTATCCACTGTGATCAAGTAGGCTTTATCCTGGGAATGCAAGGATGGTTCAACATATACAAGTATGTAAATGTAATTCACCACATGAACAGAACCAAAGACAAAAACCACATGATTATCTCAATAGATGCAGAGAAGGCCGTTGAGAAAATTCAACAGCCCTTTATACTAAAAACTCTCAATAAGCTAGGTATCAATGAAACATATCTCAAAATAATAAAAGCTATTTATGACAAACCCCCAGCCAATATCATACTGAATGGGCAAAAACTGGAAGCATTCCCTTTGAAATCTGGCCCTAGACAAGGATGCCCTCTCTCACCACTGCTATTCAATATAGTATTGGAAGTTCTAGCCAGAGCAATCAGGCAAGAAAAAGAAATAAAGGGTATTCAATTAGGAAAGGAGGAAGTCAAATTGTCTCTAGTTGCAGATGACATGACTATATATTTAGAAAACCCCATCATCTCAGCCCAAAATCTCCTGAAACTGATAAGCAACTTCAGCAAAGTCTCAGGATACAAAATCAATGTGCAGAAATCACAAGCATTCCTATACACCAATAACAGTCTTAAAGAGAGCCAAATCAAGAATGAACTGCCACTGACAATTGCTACAAAGAGAATAAAATATCCAGGAATACAAGTAACAAAAGATGTAAAGGACATCTTCAAGGAGAACTACAAACCACTGCTCAATGAAATAAGAGAGGACACAAACAGATGGAGAAACATTCCATGTTGATGGTTAGGAAGAATCAATATCGTGAAAATGGCCATACTGCCCGAAGTAATTTATAGATTCAATACTATCCCCATCAAGCTAATTATGACCCTCTTCACAGAACTGGAAAAAAACCACCTTAAACTTCATAAGGAACCAAAAGAGAACCCACATAGCCAAGTCAATTCTAGGCAAAAAGAACAAAGCTGAAGGCTTCATGCTACCTGACTTCAAACTATACTACAAGCCTACAGTAATCAAAGCAGCATGGTACTGGTACCAAAACAGAGATATAGACCAATGGAACAGAACAAAGGCCTTGGAGGCAATGCCACACATCTACAACCACCTAATCTTTGACAAACCTGACAAAAACAAGCAATGGAGAAAGGATTCCCTGTTTAATAAATGATGTTGGGAAAACTGGCTAGCCATGTGCAGAAAGCAGAAAGTGGACCTCCTCTTGACATCTTACACTAAAATTAACTCCAGATGGATTAAAGACTTAAATGTAAGACCTAACACCATAAAAACCCTAGAAGAAAACCTAGGCAAAATTATTCAAGACATAAGTATAGGCAAGAACTTCATGACTAAAACACCAAAAGCATTGGCAATGGAAGCCAAAATAGGCAAATGGGATCTAGTTTAACTCCAGAGCTTCTGCACAGCAAAAGAAGCAATCATTAGAGTGAACCAGTAACCAACAGAATGAGAAAAAAAAAAATTTGCAATCTACCCATCTGACAAAGGGCTAATATCCAGAATCTACAAAGAACTAAAACAGATTTACAAGAAAAAAACAAACCCATTCAAAAGTGGGTGAAGGACATGCACAGACACTTTTCAAAAGAAGACATATATGAGGCCAACAAACATGAAAAAATGCTCATCATCGCTGGTCATTAGAGAAATGCAAATCAAAACCACATTGAGATATCATTTCACACCAGTTAGAATGGCAATCATTAAAAAATCTGAAGACAACAGATGCTGGAGAGGATGTAGAGAAATAGGAACACTTTTACGCTGTTGGTGGAAGTGTAAATTAATTCAACCATTGTGGAAGACAGTGTCACGATTCCTCAAGGACCTAGAAATAGAAATTCCATTTGACCCAGCAATCCCATTACTGGGTATATATCCAAAGGATTATAGATCATTCTATTATAAAGACACATGCACATGTATGTTCATTGTGGCACTGTTTACAATAGCAAAGACTTGGAACCAGCCCAAATGCCCATCGATGATAGACTGGACAAGGAAAATGTAGCACATATACACCATGGAATACTATGCAGCCATAAAAAACAATGAGTTCTTGTCCTTTGTAGAGACATGGATGAATCTGGAAACCATAATTCTCAGCAAACTGACACAAGAACAGAAAATCAAACACCACATGTTCTCACTCATAGGCAGGTGTTGAATAATGAGAACACATGAGCACAGGGAGGGGAGCATCACACACAGTGTCTGTTGGGGGAAACTAGGGAAGAGACAGCTGAGGGTAAGAAGTTGTGGAGGGATAATATGGGGAGAAATGCCAGATATAAGTGATGGGGGGATGGAGGCAGCAAACCACATTGCCATGTATGTACCTATGCAACCCAGCATGTTCTGCACATGTACGCCAGAACCTAAAGTGCAATAAAAAATATAAAAGATAAAAGATATATCTATATAGATATATATATAGATATATAGATATATCTATATAGATATATATATAGATATATATATAGATATATAGATATATCTATATAGATATAGATATAGATATAGATATATAGATATATCTATATAGATATAGATATAGATATATAGATATATAGATATATAGATATATAGATATATATATTTCTGGCACAGGCAGCAGGGCCAGCCTTGGAGTGCCTGGGCTTCAAGCAGCAGTAGAGGGAATACTCCAGAGCTGGTGGATTCAGGCTGTAGAGGCTGTGAATGACAGGTCAAGGCACCATCCCGTGGGCAGCAGGAGCCCCAGGCAGCTTCAGAACAAAGAAGGCCTGGTTCAGATCCAGAGCACAAGCTAGGGCCTGACTTGAGGAGCCAGGGAAAAGAGAAAGCAGCCCCAGAGAAAGCAGGGTCTCACCCTTTCTCTGCCCACCCCACTGAGCTTTCAGGGTGCCAGGCCCAACTAGAGAAATACGGAGCCTGCAGCTCGGAGGGGGAGGAGACACTGAGTAGCACCCATCAAGTATGTGATGGCTACCATAGGACAGGGGACCTCCCTCAAGAAGTTAAAATCAATATGCAATATGCATTTGCTTCCTCTCTCCCTCCCTTCCTCTCCCAGCAATCCTCCCTCCCAGACCCTCTACAGTTTGCCCAGTGAGGTAGAGGCCATCTCCTCCTCCCATTGAATCTCAGTTTTCCCATCAATAAAATGGGAGAGGAGAGCCTCACCCCGCAGAGTTACCGAGAGGACTTAGGATAAGACAAGCGTGCCTGTGCTCATAGACCCCAAGAGCTTAGGCCTTTTGCTGGTGGTGGTGATGATGATGAAGATGACGGAGGATGGTATTTACTGAGCCCCACCTCCCCCTGTGCCCCTTGCCTGATCCCAGGAATAGAATGACCCATGAAGTCACGTGGTCCCAGAGACTTTCTTCGGTGATGGTGGGTGGAAGGGCACTAGACACACTACTGGGAGTCCCCTGGGAAGGGATCAACTCTGCGGAGTTGCCCACTCCCCTGCTCTGGAGCATCCCAACAAAGCCATACCCAAAGACAGACTGGGTATGTCTTTGGGTATGAAAGATTGGGCCAACCTCCGCAGTTGGGGGGTTGGACTTGGAAGGTAGTACTGGTTCTCCTGTCATCTGGGAGCTACCACCAGGAGGCAGTGTTGCTCAGGCTGCGACCTTAGGCTCTAAACAGGTGACCTGAAGGAGCAAGGTGGGAATGCGGGAGCTGGAGGGGCCATGATTTCCCTATGGACTCAGGCCCCTCACTGAACAGATAAGGGGACCACCAAGAGAAGGACCCACCCAAGGCCTCTTGCACATGTGAGTTGGAGGCCGACCTGGGCATCCAGACTCCCAGGCCCCTTTCTGGCCTCAGCACACAGGCTCACCTAAATACAGAGAACTGGCCCAAAGAGTCAAGTTCACCTAGGCTCCAAAAACCTTCCACCCCCCAAACCTGAGCCTGCAGGGTGCCAGGCCCAGCCAGAAAAATATGAAGCCTGCAGCTCGGTGCGGGAGGCAGACACTAAGCAGCACCCATCAAGTATGTGATGGCTACCATAGGACAGGGGCCCTCCCTCAAGAAGTTAAAATCAACATGGAATGTGCATTTGCTTCCTCTCTCCCTCCCTTCCTCTCCCAGCAATCCTCCCTCCCAGGACCTCTACAGTTTGCCCAGCCAGTTTCTCCAGACGTGTGTCTCTCCCCTCCCCAAAACCACGCTCCAGCCATAGAGATCGACTCGGGCTCCCTGAACATACCTCCAATTTCCCAACTCCTGCTCAATCCCACTGTCCCCTCCACAGCTAGATGCTCATTCTCCCTATTTTCACCTGAAAACATCTTTCCTTTTATTCAAGGCTTCGCGTAATTTCTGCTTCCTGGTAGAAGCCTGCCCAGGTCCTCCCGGCTCACACTGACACCTCTTCTGAAGTCCCAGGCTTTGTATGCATCCAGTCTTAGGTTACGGGTTTCCTATGGCTTTATCACCCTTCAAGTTTTATAAAGGGAAAGCCGTGCATGCAAAGCCCAGGTCTTATTCATTTTTCCATCCCCTGGATGAACAGTTTTGTAACAGAGGACAGACACATGATTAATATTCACTGCATTAACTTTAAGTCTGAAGACTAAGTATCATCCAAGAGAAGGATTAAATTACGTTCATCAAAAGAAAAACTGAAAGAAATGCATCATCTAGGTAGAATGCAGGTCTGAGCCTTCCCTCTCCTATGCCTGGCTCCTCTGAGGAAATCTCCAAATCAGTGTCTTTCAGCAGGAGTAGTATCACCACCCTCAGGATGCTTTGGGAATTCGTAGGGAGGTTTTGGCTTTCATACAGGTGTTGGGGAGGGTCAGAAGGTGGTTGTGTTCATGGGTGAGGGACGCTTAGTGACCTGAGAGTCCCACATAAAGAATGATCTCCCATCCTGCACAATTTTTGCATGCTTTGCCAAACATTCATTAGGGGAAAAAAAGTCACTTGTAATTATCTGAGCCTGGAACCTGAATCTATTTTATGTAAACATGTAGTATTTGTTTATAAAGGTTTAATATGCACTAAATCTTACAGGAATGCAGTTGTCATGTATATTGAGAGAAGAATGTACTCTGTTTTGTTCTGAACTTCACCAAGAGTCGTTCACTATTTTTGAGTGCCACATTTCTAACAACCATGCCTGTGTATTTGAGGTGTCAGAGAGACACACCACTATACCCCTTGGTATTTTAGCTGTCACTTTCAGGGTGACTCAGCAGTTAGGGAAAAGCTTTGACTATTACTTTATGTCCACAAGTGTTGATATGCTCAACCAAATTACATATTATTTTACTGTAAGCTAAGTTTATTTTTCCTTACAGTTAGGGCATTGAATTTATTTTTAAAAATCTTATGTGTAGGTGTGTTATATTATTCATAAATTGTATTTCATTATAGAAGGGACACTCTAAAGTGTTTGTGATAAAATGGGACACTGGGTCTGAAAGGATAAGGAGCCCCTGCTCTAGATGTTTCTTTCCAACATGAGAAATGAAAAGTCCTGAGCTGTTGTTCCATTCCCTGGAACCAGAGCTGTTCTGTTTTCTACTGCAGCCTTTTCTGCGTGATTTTCTAAAAGAGAGCAGCCCCTTTGGAGGAACAGGAGGTAAAGTGATACATTGAAAATAGCAACAGGCCTGAGCCCAAGACTCTCTTTGGCTACCTACTGGTTATTTTTCCTTGGACATTTCACTTAATCCTGGTCTTATCACCCTCATCTGGGAAAAGGAGATAAATAAGATTTACTTTATAGAGCTGTGATGGCAGCGACCTGAGACAATGGGTGTGAAGTGCTTTATATCTGCAAAATCAACTTCAGTGCGTGTTCTCATGGTTCTTGAAAGAGGAAAGAAGCATGTGCCCTGAATTTCCACAATCCTTCAAGCTTCGCTCAATAACCCTAAGTGCTGTGAGTGGAGGATTTTGACAAATTCCGGACCCAAAGAGAGTTCCATTCCTGCTTTGCTACTGACTTCATAAATAACATTAGGCCCATGACTGAGATTCAGTTTCCCTATTCAAAAAATGCAGCAATTACAGAGATGGTATTTGAAGGGCCTTCTACATTTGTTAGGTTAGAATTCCAAGTTCTCTACCCTCTAACCTCTTAATTCAACTCCCAAGTTTTAAAGCCATCCCTTCTAAAAAATTAATTTGCATCAAATGCTAAACCCTAAGAACTAATAGCAGCTTCCAGCCCGGCAGCCTGATCCTCTTTCAAAGGGGCCCTTTAACATCCCCAGGACATGGTAAGAGGCTTCAGATCCACTTTCCACACACATTCAGACAGAGGCACAAAGGCACAGCCCAGCTAAGTGGTGGGTGTGGCATACAGAGTGGGCTGAGGGGGGTACTCAGGAGGGGAGGCAGGAAAGACAGCCATGGGAGTGTGGGGCGTGGGCAGGCTGGGTAAGAGGGAACCATCCAGCAGAACTTTCAAGAGGGCGGTGGGGGCTGTGGACCACTGGTGGCTGTGTGAATGACAGAGAAGGAGGGCATGGAGAGACGTGCTGGAGGAGGCACTAGGCAAAGCATGTTAGCAAGGATGTGGTCTTCAAGCACACAGAACTCAGAGAAGTAGAGGGTCTGGAGTAGGACTTGGAAGTCCGGTCTGTGGATTTTGGATATGATCAATGAACGTCACTAAAAGTCTTTTATTCAAGAGGATGGAAAAAATCGCGTCTCTCTGGGACACTGAGGCTCCTAAGGAATGCAGGGGGTGGTAGCTGAGCCAGGGAATTCAGGAGGCAGCAAGGGCTGAGCCAACTCTCCCAGCGGGCCCAGGCCAGTCTGCCAGAGCAGGAAAGAGAAATAAACACAGGCCGGACGGATCCGGAGCCGGCACGAAGCCCCAGCTGAAGGTCTCCCTGAATCTCCACACTTGGCCACGCACACTCGCAGGCTGCCTGCTGGTGGGCATGAAGGCCGCTAGCTCAGACCTGTGCTGGAAGTTCCTCCCCGGCTGGTCATCCACAGCCCCTTCAAGCACTCCTGGTCCCATACTTCACAGGGACACAGGGACGCAGGCCAACAAGAAGAGGTGTTTGCCTGCAGTGGTGTATGCTCCATGAGGCCGCTCCCTCCTCTTCTGAGAAAGCTGCCCAGCTTGCTGCTCTGGCTCCAATATAACACTTCCCTTTCAGCTTTTGAATTTCAAAGCAAACCTGAGGCTGACTGCAAACAGATGGATGGGGTTATAAAAATCCCCATGCAGGGAGCAAAGAGGCTCACAGTTGTAAAAGAGAGACTATTTTGGAAGAATGAGTCCCTGCACCCATGCTGAGCTTCTGCCTCTGTGGGCCCCTGCTCCTTTGCTGCAAACACACTAAACATGTCTTTCTCACCTTCACCTCTCCACATTCTACCTGGCCTTCAACGTTCAGCCCCAGCCCCAGATTTTCCAGAAGCTTTTTGTGACTTTCTCCCTACCCCTCCCCACTCACCCAGCCATTTGATTTTTCCCTCATTTAAGTTCTATGGTACTAACTTCCCTTCCCTCTCACAGGTATTTACGACATACATCTTGGCATTGCCAGTAATTTTTTTGTAACCTCTCTTACACTCAAAATAGAATCTGGGCTTAAGATCAGAAAATACCTTTCCCTTCTTGACTAATCCAGTATTGGACACTAGGTGGGCACTGCATCAATAGTAACTGGATGCTTTTCATGAGAATGCAACTTTATATAGCTTGAATAACCATAGACAGGAAGTGGATGGAGTCAATATTACCTCTACAAATCTGCTTTGGGAATTTGTTATTATGTGACACAGGAAGTTTCATTTTACTGGGCAGTGGGGGATCCATTTTCAGGGTGCGCTCCAAGCAGGAAGTGATTTCATTCAAAGGGATCCTCTATTATGTCCATAGAGTGCAGAAGAGTTGCTCTTGGCAGAGGGCACAAAGAGACAGGACAAATAAATAAGGAGATAAAATGGGTGGTAAAACAGGCAGGCCTTGAGATCAGACAGGTCTGCAGGCAAACCTCAGTTCTGCTATTTACAAGCTGTTTGCCCCTGTGCAAGTGACTCAGCCTCCTCCTGAATCTCAGTTTTCTTATCTGTAAATGGGAATGATGACAATATCTATCTTGCAGGGCCGTTGTGAGATGTAAATGAGATAGTGATGCTCAAGATATACCAAGTGTTATTATCAAAGACAGAGGCCAGGCAAATGGCAGGAGGGACTGGTACCTGTATTAGCCAGAAGCACTGACATCCAGCCTCGGTTGGAGGAAATGAGGACTCCTCAGAAATGTACAAATAAGGGCTTGCATTTATTGAGGACTTTCTATGTGCCATCTGGCACCTAAAGAACAAATCAATCTAAACAACATACTTGAGAGTGAAGGCCATTGCCCCTGCTTTACAGATCAGGAAACAGATCAGGAGAGGTTCAATGATCTGCCCATGGTCACCCAGCCAACGTCAGACTCCAGGACTGCAGACATAACCATTTTTCTATGCTGAAGATAAAAGTTGAGCATTTGAGTTGAAGGAGTTAATATCCAGTATAACAGGATGTTACTTGGAACTTTTTCTGGTGTCTGCAAGTCACATCTGAGGCTCCAAAGCTAAAGGTAGTATGTTCCCATTCAGAAGAAGGGAGCCAGTCCACTCCCGCGGGACTTGCTGAAAGATAGCAAAGCTGGTTTGGAACCTCATATGTCCCCACCTTCCCACCTTCCCCCAACCAGCCAACCGATGGGCCAGATTGAAACCAGCAATCCTCAGGACATGAGGAGTGGACCATCAGAGCAGAAGCTGCAAGAGGGTTGGAAGATACTCTCTTGGGAGAGCTTTGCCCACACCAAGAAAGAGCACAGAGGCTCTGGAAAAAACCCACATATAAGCCCCTAATCAGGGAAAGAGCTAGCATTTGGGTGTCTTCACACAGAGGGCACTGATGTCCTCCTTTCCTTTTCTCTCACCTGGCTTAAAGTAAGATTTTGATTCACAGACTTAGCACTTAAGTTCACATTTCCCATGGTCGGTGTGAAACTTCCACCCATCCTTGCAGGAGTCAGAAGCAGCCTCCAGAGAGGACAAGAGGCTTGGTCTTACCCTGAGCTAAGGAGAAACAAACACTTTAAATTTCGTGAAAAATTTAGATTGATTTTGATCAGGTGAGAGTTTTTTTGTACATGAAAAGGAGATAGTGTCCCTGATAGTGACAAGGAAAGCTATTGGATCTACACGAGAGGTCCTCCAGGGGTGGGGAAGGGGGTCTGCCATATAGCCAGTCGAAAGGGCAGGGGGAATTGAAAAACTATTAGTTTTCTCTTAGTGTCCCAATGAGTCCAGCTGGAGTGATAGTGGGATACATTTGGAAACCAGGCTACTGGAGTAGGCCACACAAGTAGCACAAGGCAGGGTAAGGGAAAAAGGAATTCAAACCACAGCGTCACTAGGATTCTGCCCTCAGGTACTATGGCAATCATTCTTTCCAGTTCACGTGTAAGGAGGCATGGGAAATCCATCTCAGAAGTCACTGATGGGGCACTTCAGAGCAATTAAATATGATTTTGTTAATTACATAGTAAGCTGTGTATAATTTTCATTCTAGGGTATGGCTCAAACACTCCTCAAATGAAAGTTCTGAGTGATTTAAAAAAAAAAAAAAAAACCTGAAAATTTTGTTATGTGGATATGTCTCAACTGGGTAGATCATCAGAGTTCAGATTCTGGAGTCCAGAGAGAACCAAGTCAGCAACCAGTACCCACCACCATGGCATGATACATACATCGTGATACATTTTATCAAAGGATTCGCCACAAAAGATCCTCAAAAGTAGACATGTCTCTGGCTTAAAGTAAGATCTTGATTCACAGACTTAGCACTGAAGTTCACATTTCCCATGGTCGGTGTGAAACTTCCATTAATACCCATTCATATCCATTATCTTAGAGCCTCATTTTTCTGGTGTTCCCATGCAGAGTACTGTGCATAAATTGTCTGATGCACTTCTCCAGTGACCCTGAGAGGTCAGTGCTACTGACCCTGTTTTATAGACATGAACACTGAGCTTTTGAAGGTGAGTCACCTTTTCCAGACCTCACACCTAGGAAGTGGCTGCAAGGATGGGAATTAAAATCCATAAGACTCTAAACCTGTGCTTTTTCAACGTCCCTAGGCCAGGGGCTGATCCAGCCTCAGCTCCTGACTTTTGAAGCCTAAAATGTTGCTGCATCCAGATCTTACCACCCCCAGTCCCCAGCTCAACTCCATCTTTCAGAGAAGCTTCCTCCTTCTCCAACCCCCATCACCGTATACATTACCTACCCTCTCTTACAGCACATGACAGTCTGACTATGTAAAGACATTTGTAGGTAGCCAGATCTTTTTTTTTTTTTTAATGGCTGCCTTGGTCTAAGTCCTCTTCCCTGTCCACACTCACTCCCCTGGTGACGTTAGTCTGTTTCATGGCTCTAAATACTCTGCTGAATCCCAAACCTGCACTCCAAATCACCTCTCCCTTGACACTTAGCTGCTACTGAGACCTCTGCACTTGGAGGTCAGAAAGCATCTCCCAGGCAGCATATTCAAAACCAAGCTTGTGATGACTTCCCCCAGATCTCCAGCACCCCACCTCAATAAATAGTGTCACTATCCACTTGGTCTTTTAGATGAGACGTGGTGGAGTCAGCCCTGATCACTCTCCCCCTCATCCCTACATCCTTTCCACCCTGTTGCTTCTACTATCAGAACGTATCTAGAAATGGGCCACACTCATCCCCCACTGCTTCTACCCCGAGTCAGCCACCATCATCTCTCCAGCCTCCCATCGGGTTTCCTTGTTGCCATTGCGTCCACTAACCCCAGTCTACGCTCCACAAGTCACAAATGCTATAAAATGTAAATCAGATCCTGGCATTCCCCTGCTCAAGCCCCTATGCTTTCCCATTAGACTTGGAGTGAAATCACCATTGCTTTTCATGGCCTACCCCGATCTGGTCACCTCTGGCATTATTCCCTACCCCTTCTCCTTCTCCTTGCTTATTCTATGCCAATCACAGTGGTTCCCTTGTCACTCCCCAAACATCCTAGCATCTTCCAGTATTAGGGCCTCGCACTTGGTGTTCCTCCTGCCCAGAACTTTCTTCCCAGAACATTTGCTGACTCCTTCTCATATTTCTGCTTAAATGTCACCTTCTCAAAGAGGCCTTTCCTGGTCATTTCTTATAAAATATTGTCCCCAAGACTCTCCCTATCCTTTTTCCTGTATTGGTTTTCTTTGTATCACCAGTCACCACCTGACATCGTATTGCGGACTTCTCTGTGCCTGAGGTCAGCACTCACCACCATCACCAGAACTGGAGCTCCCTGTGGCTCACACCTTTTCTGCATCTCCACTGCTCTGCTTCCACTGTCTGGCCCAGAGCCGGCTCTCAAAAAAACAATTTTGTGCTATGAATGTTAAAAAGTTTTGTTTGAGGCCGGGCGCGGTGGCTCAAGCCTGTAATCCCAGCACTTTGGGAGGCCGAGGCAGGTGGATCACGAGGTCAAGAGATCGAGACCATCCTGGTCAACATGGTGAAACCCCGTCTCTACTAAAAATACAAAAAATTAGCTGGGCATGGTGGCGCGTGCCTGTAATCCCAGCTACTCAGGAGACTGGGGCAGGAGAATTGCCTGAACCCAGGAGGCGGAGGTTGCGGTGAGCCGAGATCGCGCCATTGCACTCCAGCCTGGGTAACAAGAGCAAAACTCCGTCTCAAAAAAAAAAAAAAAAGTTTTGTTTGTGATGAAATTAGGGTTATATATTTTAATGAGACATGTATAATGTAGGTAAATTTAGGCTGGGCATGGTGACCCATACGTGTAATCCCAGCAATTTGGGAGGCCATAGCAGAAGGATAGCTCAAGCCCAGGAGTTCAAGACCAGCCTGGGCAACATGGGAAGGCCCTATCTCTACAAAAAATAAAAGGTTAAAAAATTAGCCAGGTGTTGGTGATCCGTGCCTGTAGTCCCAGATACTTGGGAGGCTGAGCTGGAAGGATTGCTTGAGTCTAGGAGGTTGAGGCTGTGGTGAGCCGTGATCACACCACTGTACTCCAGCCTGGGCAACAGAGTAAGACCCTATCTCAGACAGATAGATGATAGATGATAGATAGATAGATAGATAGATAGATAGATAGATAGATAGATGATAGATAGATAGATGATAGATAGATAGATAGATAGATAGATAGATAGATGATAGATATATTGATTAATAGACTAAATAAATAAATAAATGGAAATTGGAGGCTGGTTTCAATCTCAATTCAGGGGCTGACCCACTGTCCAGATCTCAGATGCATGCAGTGTGTCAGTCCCTGCCTGGGCCATGAGAATCCACAGAGAAATAACACTTGCTCTTCAGGATGTGACTGAAGGCTGAAGTAAAGAACTTCCTTTCTGGTCCCTATGAGTGGACCCCCAGGTTAGAAAGCAAGCTTTCTAAACCATGGACGTTATACCCTTGCCATACTAAGGGTGTTGTTCTGGGTTGTAGTGACAGAAACCTCTACCAAAACAATAATAATATTCATGAAAAGTAGCACTGATTTAGCCCATCATACACTCAGCCCTGGACAAATCCTAGGGATGCCCTGGGTGTGAGTCAAACACAGGACCTGCTCTCAAGGGCTTCACAGTCTAGTGGGGCATAAATCAATGTGTTGGTTGTGGTGGTTAACAGATGGAGAACAGAGGCCTGGAGAGGGAAACCGACTTGCAAGCTATTGATGGAGCCAGAGAGCAGGGAGGCTCATCCCATAGAGGAGAGATGGGAGGTGTGTGGAGGGGAGGTGGGACTGTGCCAGTGCTGTGTGCTGCATTCATTCAGATCACCTCTGTGAATCTCCCTAACAACCCTAGACGGTGTGGTATTATCCCCTTTGCAGATGGAGAAACTTAGTCCCTGACGTAGGGCCACACAGTGGCCTGAGTGCAGGTGCTCACACAGCCGTGGATTTGTCCAGCAGATTCAACCCTCACCAAACAGTTGTGTTTGGTTGAAAATTGCTTCAAGCACTTTGCAAACTAATATGCAAAGATATCATATTATACATTGGGGGAAAAAGTAATAAAATGGTCAAATCACTAACATCCGCGTTTTTACACAACTCTAGGATAAAGTATCAAGTTAACCTCATTTATTAAAATAATTGCCAAAGACATTTGTCTTTGGATCCATCAAATATACTGTTTGATGACATCATTCAGTAAAAGCACCTTCCCAGCTCACCTGTCTCTTCTTATCCCAAAATAAATTCTGACGTTTGTAAATTACAGAAATTATAAAGTTTTTTTAATTTGCCAGTTTCATCTTCCAAGGATAATCTAAGGCTGCCCTTAAAAGAAGCTTCGAGCAAATTTGCATTTGCCGCTTAGATTTAGATATGAATTTTAGAAATAAGAATTTGGTTTTCTGTTCACCACATGTTCACACTCATAAGTGGGTGTTGAACAATGAGAACACATGGACACAGGAAGGGGAACATCACATACTGGGGCCTATCAGGGGATGGGGGGGACTAGGGGAGGGATAGTGAGGGAGGGGGAATTGGGGAGGGATAACATTAGGAAAAATACCTAATGTTGATGATAGGGGAATGGATGCAGCAAACCACCGTGGCAGGTGTATACCTACGTAACAAACCTGCATGATCTGCACATGTACCCCAGAACGTAAAGTATAATTTTTAAAAAATAAAAATTAAAAAAATTAATTTTTCTAGAACATAAAAAAAAAATTCATTTTAAAAAAACTCCCCACCTCCACTGAACTGTGAACTCCTGAGAATTGAGACAGCATCTGATTCATCTCTGTAAGCCAAGTCTGCACTTAGCATGGGACCTGGTCCTGTATCAGTCAGTAACTGCTGCAATAATACTGCATAACAAACCACCTAGCTTAATGGCTTACAATAGAATAGCCATGCTGTTCTAATCCAGGTTCAGCTGGGTGACGATGTCCACACTGAAGAGCAGCTGGATGGGCTCCAAGATGCAGCTGAGTTTAAGTCTAGCCCATATGTGCTCATTCTGGGGTAGGCTGAAGGGGCAGTGGCTTTCTAGAGCGTGCTCTTCTTATGGATATCACCAAAACACCAGCTCCTTTACCTCCTCTGCTGTGTTACATCCGCTAACTTTCCACTGGCCAAATGAAGTCATATGGCTAAGCCAACATCCGTGGAAGGAGAAAGTACTTGTCTCAGTGCAAAAGTACGTGGCAAAGAATGTAGGTGTGTAATCCTATTACAGTGGAATGAAGAATTGGGACCCAAAATTTAATCTACCCCAGTAACCAATAAATATCGACTAAATGAAGGAGCATGTGAAATCCTGCTCTACCTGTTTGTTTCCAGTGACAGAGTCATGGGCTTCCTGTTTAATGTGTCTGACACTCAGTAGCCACGTCTATAAAATCCATGCAGGACTTAAAACCTAGATGACAGGTTGATGGGTGCAACAAACCACCATAGCACATGTATACCTGTGCAACAACCCTGCACATTCTACACATGCATCCCAGAAATTAAAGTAAAATTTTAAAAAGCAACAACAATAAAAAATGGAGTGAATAATGCTTTCCAGCACTTAAGTGACTTACCCAAAGTCTTATGGCGAGCCACTGGTGGAGACAGGATTTGAACACAGACCACTTTTTCCCTTCAATCATGAAAAGAGCCTGGACATGAGATCAGACAGACCCAAGGGCAAATCCAAGCCCTGCCATGGGCTTGCTGTGTGACCTTGGCCACGTCTCTTCCCTACTCTATACATCAGGGTTTTTCTCTGTACAAGGAGGTGGTACCAGTCCAATGCTAAGCTCTCGTTGTTCATGCCCTCTAAACTCATTCATCCATTCAACAAATATTAATGTTAGAACAGAATACAACTCAGCGTTCTGTGTTAGATCCTTGAGGCACAAGGATCTTCAGTACAGGCCCCTAACTCAAAAAATCTCCCATTCCCTCAGCCCTTTCCCCAAGCTTGTCGCCCCAAGCTCAGCTCTGCTGGGACACAACAGTGAAGCTGTTGGTATCACTCCGTGTTATAGTCACCAGCCTCAGCTGGGCTTTCAAGGCTGCCCAGCATTGATGCTTTATTTCTGCAGTCACTTCCTTCTTGAGCTCCTTGTAATGACCATTGCATACTTGCCCCATCCCCAGACGTCTAACACCCATCTCCTCCCTCAGTCTCAGCATGTAACCCTGTCTCCTACTTCCCGGTAAAAGTTGAAGCCCTCAGATAAGAGCTCCCTCAACTTCTTGCTACCCTCCCTCCATACCCACCTTCCTGTCCTCTCCTCCTTCCCCCTTGCCCCACTTGAGGCCCTGCCTCTGCTCCCCTTCAAAGACTTTTCTGCCATCTGGGCTTTGGAACTCCTCCCCTCCCAGCTATGCGGGGGTTCACAAGATCAATTTCTCTTCTCAACAGCTCCCTCTCAACCAGATTATGAGCATCAACATTTAAACACACTCAAGTCTTTTACACCTTAAAAATAAAATCCTCTCTTGACCTAACGTCCCCTTCCAGCTGCCAGTTAATTTCCCTTCTCTCCTTCCGTGCAGTCAGATCTCTTAGCTACAAGTACCAGAAGTCAACTCTTGCTGATTTAAGCAAAAATGGAACTGATTAAAAGGATATTGAAACATATGTCCACAAAAAACCTGTACATAATGTTCATTGCAGCCTTATTCATCGTGGCCAAAAACTGGACATGGCTTTAATATTCACCGACAGGTGAGTGGATAAGCACATTGCAGTATATTAAATAGTGAAGAATATGATCTAGCACCAAGAAATAATTAACCACTGTAGATAAACATGTTTACTGTAGGTAGGCACACACCTACATGGATGACCCTCAAAAGCATTAAGCTGAGGGAAAGAAGTCAGATACAATATTGATTCAATTTGTATAAAACTCTAAAATAGGAAAAACTATAGTTATAGAAACAAACAAGCAGTTCCCTTGGACCAGGAGTTGGTAGGAAATTAACTGCAAAAGGGCACAAGGCAACTTTTTGGGGTGATGAAAGTGTTCCATATCTTGATTACAAAAGTGGTCACATATGTATGCACATTCTTCAAAATTCATTGCCTTGTACCTCAAAAAGTGTATTTTAAAAGCTATAGATACATACATATATAGTTGATGGGTGCATACATAGATACTTGGTCGGCTTACAGAATTGCCAGGAGGTTGGGGTCTGCTTCTAAAACCATCACCACCACCACCATTACTACCACCACCACCACTCCCACCAACATGACCAACACTATCACCACCATCACCACCACCATCACCATCATCATCACTGTCACCACCACCACCACCACCACCACCATCATCACTGCCACCACCATCGCCACCACCACCACCATCACCATCATCACTGCCACCACCACCACCATCACTGTCAGCACGTCACCATCACCACCACCACCACCACCATCATCACTGTCACCACCATCACCACCACCACCACCATCACTGTCACCACGTCACCATCACCACCACCACCACCACCATCATCACTGTCACCACCATCACCACCACCACCACCATCACTGTCACCACGTCACCATCACCACCACCACCACCACCATCATCACTGTCACCACCATCACCACCACCACCACCATCACTGTCACCACGTCACCATCACGACCACCACCACCACCATCATCACCGCCACCACCATCACCATCACTGTCACCACGTCACCATCACCACCACCACCACCATCACCATCATCACTGCCACCACCATCACCACCACCACCACCATCATCACTGTCACCACCATCACCACCACCACCACCATCATCACTGCCACCACCATCACCACCACCACCACCATCATCACTGCCACCACCATCACCACCACCACCACCATCACTGTCACCATGTCACCATCACCACCACCACCACCACCATCATCACTGCCACCATCACCACCACCACCACCACCGTCATCACTGCCACCACCATTGCCACCACCACCACCATCACCATCATCACTGCCACCACCATCACCACCACCACCATCATCACTGCCACCACCATCGCCACCACCACCACCATCACCATCATCACTGCCACCATCATCACCACCACCACCACCATCACTGTCACCACATCACCACCACCACCACCACCACCACCATCACTGCCACCACCATCATCACTGCCACCATCATCACCACCACCACCACCATCACTGTCACCACATCACCACCACCACCACCACCACCACCACCATCACCATCACTGCCACCACCATCACCACCACCACCACCATCACTGTCACCACGTCACCATCATCACCACCACCACCACCACCATCACTGCCACCACCATCACCACCACCACCACCATCACTGTCACCACGTCACCATCATCACCACCACCACCACCATCATCACTGCCACCACCATCACCACCACCATCACCACCACTACCATCATCACTGCCACCACCATCACCACCACCACCATTACCACCACCATCACTATCACCATCACCACTACCACCCCAGCCATCACCACCACCCCTGCCATCACCACCACCACCATCACTAACACCATCACTACTACCACTACCACCACTTCCCTTTCTGTTGGTGCCATGGTGAGCCATGCTCACACCACTGTAGCCAGCTCTGCTATGCCAGGAACTCATCATTTTACAGCCACCAGTTCTCTCAGAAAACATTCCTCTTGTGTTTCACTTGTTCCTGGTTTTGAGTCTGGGATACATAAGCCTTGTCCTGTGCTCATCCCCACTCAAGGCCAACTGGGAAGACAGGTACTATATCTATCTGGTACCTTCCTTATGTGTAATGTGAGACAGGCTCTGTTTCTCAGCAAGATCCACAGGTAGGGAATTCTCCAAAAATAGGGAAATGATGCAGTTACTGGGCCTACTGAGTGAAAGGTGCCTACTCCTACACCTCACACAAATTCCTCCACAGAGTTGTCTCTGCTAGCTACCTTTGTTCCACCTCCCATTCTCTTCCCCGATGCAATCCAGCTTATACAGTCTCCTTCACTCTTCCAAACATGGCTTGCTAAGGTCACCAATGGCCTCCCTTTCTCTTAACCTAACAGACAGGTGCCTCTGCTGGCTCCTCCCTCCTTGAAACACCTTCTTTGCTTAAAAAAAAATTGGTGAATTTATTTGATTGATTTAACAAAAATAAACTATGTTCTTGTTCTAAAACTGGATCTAGTGAGGGAGACTTCTGTGACAATTTACAAGGTATGAGGGAGGCAGAAAGGGAAAGCTCATATACCATGCAGCTTGCCTCCTAAGCTCCATGTGCCTTTTCTTATCAATCAAAGTGCCTCCATCAGTCAATGAGAATTTTTTTTCAACTTTTATTTTAGGTTTGGAGATATATGTGAAGGTTTGTTACACAGGTAAACATGCATCACAGGGGTTTGTTTGTACATGTTGTTTCATTACCCAGATATTAAGACCAGTACGCAATAGTTATCTTTCCTGCTCCTCTCCCTCCTCCCAACCTCCACCATCAAGTAGACCCCAGTGTCTATTGTTTCCTTTTTTGTGTCCATGTGTTCTTATCATCTAGCTCCCGCTTATAAGTGACAGCATGTGGTATTTGATTTTCTGTTCCTGAGTTAGTTTGCTAAGGCTAATAGCCTCCAGCTCCATCCATGTTCATGCAAAACACATGATCTCATTCTGTTTTATAGCTGCATAATATTCCATGGTGTATATGTTCCAGGTTTTCTTTATCCAATATGCCACTGATGGGCATTTATGTTGATTCCATATCTTTGCTATTGGGAATAACGCTGCAGTGAACATTCATGTGTATGTGCCTTTATGATAGAAGGATTTATATTCCTCTGGGTATATACCTAATAATGGTATTGCTGGGTCAAACGGTAGCTTGCTTTTAGCTCTTTGAAGAAACTCCATGCTCCACCACAATGGTTGAATTAATTTATACTTCCACCAACAGTGTATAAGTGTTCCCTTTTTCCCACAGCCTCCCCAGTATCTGTTATTTTTTTACTTTTTAAATAGTAATAGCCACTTTGATTGGTGTGAGATGGTATCTCGTTGTAGTTTTGATTTGCATTTCTCTAATGACCAGTGATAGTGTGCTTTTTCCATATGCTTGTTCTTCACATGTATGTCTTCTTTTGAGAAGTGTCTTTTCGTGTCCATTGCACACTTTTTAATGAGGCTGGGTTTTTTTCCTCTGGTAAATTTGTTTGTTACTTATAGATGCTGGATATTAGACCTTGGTCAGATGCATAGTTTGCAAATATTTTCTCCAATTCTTCAAATAGTCTGTTAACTCTGTTGATAGTTTCCTTTTGCTGTGCAGAAGGTCTTAAGTTTAATTAGATCCCACTTGTCAATTTTTGTTTTAGTTGCAATTGCTTTTGGTGTCTTTGTCATAACATATTTGCCTGCTCCTATGTCCAGGATGGTATTGCCTAAGTTGTCTTCCAGAGATTTTATACTTTGGGTTTTTACATTTAAGTCTCTAATCCATCTCGAGTTGATTTTTGTATATGCTATAAGGAAGGGGTCCAGTTTCAATCTTCCGCATATGGCTAGCCAGTTATCTCAGTATCATTTATTGAATAGGGAGTCTTTTCCCCATTACTTGTTTATTTTCAGCTTTATAGATCATCAGATGGTCATAGATGTGTGGCCTTATTTCTGGGCTCTTTATTCTGTTCCATTGGTCTGTCTGTTTTTGTATCCCTACCATGCTGTTTGAGTTACTGTAGCCTTATAGCATAGTTTGCAGTTGAGCAACATGATGCCTCTAGCTTTGTTCTTTTTGCTTAGGATTGCCTTGGCTATTTGGGCTCTTTTTTGGTTTCATATGAATTTTAAAACAGTTTTTTCTAGTTCTGTGAAGAATGTCATTGATAATTTGATAAGAATAACATCAAATTTGTAAATTGTTTTGGGCAGTAGCCATTTTAATAATATTGGTTCTTCCTATCCATGAACCTGGGATGTTTTTCCATTTGTTTGTGTCTTCTCCAATTACTTTGAGGAATGTTTTGTAATTCTCATTGTAGAGATCTTTCACCTCACTGGTTAGCTGTATTCCTAGGTATTTTATTCTTTTTGTGGCAATTGTGAATGGGACTGCTTTCTGATTTGGCTCTTGGTTTGGCTATTGTTGGTATATAGGACTGCTAGTGATATTTGTACATTGATTTTGTATCCTGCAACTTTGCTGAAGTTGTTTATCAGCTGGGGGAGATTTTAGGCTGAGACCATGGGGTTTTCTATACATAGAGTCACAGCATCTGCAAACAGATCATTCGACTTCTTCTCTTCCTATTTGGATGCCCTTTATTTCATTCTCTTGACTGATTGATCGGGTTAAGTCTTCCAAAATTATGTTGAATAGAAGTGATGAGAGAGGGCATCCTTGTCTTGTGCCGATTTTCAAGGGGACTGATTCCAGCTTTTGCCCATTCAGTATGATGTTGGCTATGGGTTGTCATAGATGGCGCTGTTATTTTGAGGTATGTTCCTTCAGTACCTAGTTTATTGAGTGTTTTAACATGAAGGGATGTTGAATTTTATTGAAAGCCTTTTCTGTGTCTATCGAGATAACCATGTGGAAACACTCTCTTCTCTAGGCTTCGGTGACACTGCCTCCTAAATTTATTTCCACCCTTCCTCATCTGATCACTTTGTAAGATGATCCTCCTGTACCCAGCCTTTCAATGTTGGAGCTCCCCAGGGCTCAGTCTAAGGCCTCTTCTCTTCTCCTCCATTCCCATCTCTCACTGGTGACTCACATTTATCTCTCTGGCCGAGAGAGACCTCTTGTCCAACCTTCAGACCTAGTCGACATCTGCACTTAGCTGTCTCTAAGACAATAAGTCACACTCTTATCTTCCTTTTGAAACCAACAGAGAGACAGATATGTGAATCATATATTAGGAGATTAAAATATCAGCCTCAGTACTGGTGAATCTAGGTTGAAAGGGCTGCTTCGATGTATGGCCACAATCATATTTCCTAAAACTTATCCCAACACAAGTCCTTTGGGTGATGCACACGGGTGAGCATTTGGGTCAGCAGAGCGAACATATTCCTGCAAACCACTTCTGTATGCCCACTGAACTACAATCATGGGAGCAAAGAGAGTACAAACTCTGGATAAACTCTAGAAGGCAGTCTAGACACTGCCCCAACGTGCTTCCTACACAAAAGAAGGAGCAGAGCAGAGCATGCCAAGCCTACAGGCAATCCTCTCTCTCCTGGTTCAGTGTTGGCTACCTTCAGATCTCACCTTGAGTACCTTCCCCTGGGCAACCATCTCTGCAGTCCTTCCTTCTCTCCAAAACCAGGTCCCTTCCTCAACACAGCCCTTCATAGCCCCCCTTTCTTTCTTCAGGGTCCATCTCAAGTATGCTGTTATTGACTCACTGGGTGCTAATGGATGCCCATCACACTCACTTCTCGTAAGCCACAGGACCTTAGGGAGGTGGCTGCTCAGCTGCCCTTTTATCTCCACCATCTATCCCAGTGACAGGCACAAGATGGGCCTAGTCAATGTTTATATTAAGTAAATGAATGAATTTGATGATCCCTCAGTTTGTTTTCTCTCTTCTGGACCAAGCACTGTATAAGCCATTCCCTTATTCCCACCAACCTTCTTCCCATGTATGTGTGTGTCTGCGTTTGTATGTCTTCTTCACTCCAACCCACTATTATTTCTTTACTTCTCTCCCTTCCTCACTCCCACCCAGAGATTCCTGTTTTGCCAAAATTTCTCAGTCCAAAACTTTTGTGGCCACAGCGCCACCTAGAGTTCACCTATGAGATGGGCCAACCCCAGAGCCCTTGACTGCTGTCCAGCCCAGTGCAGCCTAAGGTCCACCTTATGTTCTGGGCACATCTCTGGGTCTTCACACTTCATTTTCCTGGATTCAATGCATTACCATTTCTACAATCCCCTGAGTGCCTAGTGGAGACTTTAAAACAGAAAACTGCAGCAGGGCAGATAGGGGTACAGATGTGGTTCAAAGTATTTCCCTCTAATGTTTTGATCTGTTTTTCCCTTCTCTCCAATTCTGTTTTTCTCTGCTCGACTTTAGCTAATAATTCCAATTGTTATTACAATATAGCAAATATTTCATGAACAGAAACAATATTTAAGGCCCCATGCAACATATCAAGAGGAACTTACAGTTATAGGAGAAGGCATGTGAACGGAAGCAAGTATTTCTCTTATTCTCAGCTACCATTTCTTCTCTAAAGTCACAGGCATTGTTCTGGAAGTCTGGGCGGAATACCTTAAAAACGGGTCTGGTATTCGTCATGTGGGCAGAGGTTCATGCGTAAGAAACCTCAATCCATCATTGTAAATAGTGGCAAACACATAGGGACAGCCAACCTGCCAAACAATAGAAGACTAAGTTTCAGCACATCCATTTGCTTGATACTATGCAACCACGACAAATGATGCACATAAATGTTGGATCATAATGTGAGGACTTAGTTTCAAGCTAATTTGGGGGTAGGAAGACAGCTTACAACTTGTGTAGGAAGTATTATCTCAATTGTGTAAAATAAAAATACACGTGTGGAAAGATTATGAGAGAATAGTCTCAAATATTCTTAATGGTTGTTCTAGGGGACTTATTTTTTCTTTTTATTTATTCACTAAAATCTTTGTAATGAGCTTGTGGTTCATTTACAATGAAAAATTAGAATAAATCTAAAAATTACTAGGATAATCTGAAAGAAAAGAAATATTAAAATATTAAATAAATCTGTATTAAGAGGGTTATCTCAGAGAATAAAACAGTGGTTAGTACATGGAGAGAAGGGGAGAGAGAATGGGACACGCAGGTCAAAGCGTATTAAGTAGCACATATGTAGGATGAACAAGTTGAGAGGTCAAAGGTACCACATGAAAATTAAAGCTAATAAAATGGTATTGCATTGGGAAGAAATGGTTCTCTAAATAGTCTATAAAGCTCATTATCAAACGGGGAAGTTTTTGAACTTTTTCTACTCCCAGGATAGGGTTTCGAGGTCTTCTGAGACCCACCAGATTCAAGGTCAAGAAGGAAGCACCGGTGTCTTCCCATTGCCCTGCGCTCAGCCAACATCTCTTCGGTACTTAGAAATGTGATTGGATCCCACCGTTAAGGAACATATCTCAGCCACTGCCTGCCATAGAGCGCCAGTCTATTGAGAGGAGCAAATCGAACACTTGGGGACACTGTGTGAAAGCTGTCACTGGAGGCGCAACTGCTCCCCCTCAATTCCCACCACTTTAAGATATGTCACAGCAACCACTCTGTATAGTGGCTGTGCAATTACAGAGGAGCAGGGGCTGTGGCCATGTCCACTCCCTGCGGGCATTGCTGAGCATATGGTGGGTGAGCATTGAAGATCTGCTGAATATGAATCCTTCTCTGCTGGGTTCTTGCTCATATCCTGCCCCATTTCATCCTCACAGCAACCCCATGAGGAAGAGGACATTATTATATCTATTTGTCAGAGAACAGAACACATATGCCAAGTGGTGAAGTGATCTGTTCAAGGCCACACTTCTGGAAAGCGGCAGAACTGAGATGTTGCTCAAGATCTGTGTGTTGCAAGCCCCATGTTCTCTATCTCCAGAGTGGCTGCATGAAGGAGCATATGAGGAAAACAGAAGTTTGACTGAGTTTGGCCTGACTTTGAGTCTGAACTGACCCTGAATCAAGTGTCATCCCCACTAATTCATCATGTGACTTTGGGCAAGAAACTGCTTTGAGCCCTAGTTTCCTCAACTGCATAATGAAGACGATAATAATGCTTGCCTCGCAGAGTTATTGGGAATATTAAACACACACACAGACACATGGTCCCAGATGGGGTGACTCTGATATTATTTGAATTGTTCAAGAGCACAGAAAAAAATAAGGAAACCTTCAAAATATCTTTTAAAAATGGACCATAATGTTTAAAAATAAACAAATACTGTACAAAAATAAATAAATAAATAAAACTACAGAGTAATCTCACTTAGAGATTTAGATGCAATATCCTTAGTAAAATATTAACAATCAAGATACAGAAGAACATTAAAAGAATACAGGCAGGGCATTTGGGAGGGTGAGGCAGGCAGATCACCTGAGGTTGGGAGTTCGAGACCAGCCTGACCAACATGGAGAAACCCCGTCTCTATTAAAAAATACAAAAAAATTAGCCAGGCATGGTGGCACATACCTGTAATCCCAGCTATTTGGGGGGCTGGAGAATCGCTCGAACCCAAGAGGTGGAGGTTGCAGTGGGCCAAGATTGTGCCCTTGCACTCCAGCCTGGGCAACAAGAGCGAAACTCCATCTCAAAAAAAAAAAAAAAAAAAAAGAATACTACTATTTCCAAGTGGGATTTAATTCAGAATGTAAGGAGGATAGGTCAATATTAGGAAATCTATTATTCTTCATATTAAAAGAGCAAAGAAGAAAAATCAGATGATGGTCCCCAGGGACAATGACAAGATATTTGATAGAATTCAACAATTCTTGATGAAAAAGAAATAAAATATAAAATAGAGTGGAAATGGATGGATGTTCCTAAGTACATCTTCCTTGGGATAAGGAAACGCAGTATCATCTTTAATGTCACAAAAGCACTATCACTGAAACCCAGGAGAAAGATCAGAATGGCCACTTCTACTATTATTTTTCATTATTCTGAAGACACTTGTTGCAGGAGGCAGGGATGCAGGACTCTGTCTTCTCCACTCCTGATGTTTTCTTCATCTTGGAGGGAGTCCAATCAGAATAACATCCGTGGCCCTTCTCCACCCCTCATTCACTCCACTCTAGGGAAAATGGCGTGGTTTACACTGGTAGATTTGGGAGCCTTCCTTTGGGAAAGACCTGCCCACAGAAAGTACACCTTCCCCTCTGCACCCATCCCCACACCTTAATCTTACAGGTGCAGCTGCCACTCATTCCACCACATGAGAGTGTCCACACCCATCCCACAGTGCCCACGACAAGGTAAACAAGTCCATTTTAGAAAATCCCCTTACCTCAGATACGAGCCACATTCTGCAATAACTAGTCCTTGTGGATAAAACTGGTGCTGGTTGTAACCCCATCTGCTTTGCTACTTTCCCTGTCTTGAGCAGGGAAGAGGAAAGTATTCCTCGAATCCCCTGAGAGTCCATGAGTACTACTCAATGCAGTAAGACAAGACAAACAATATTGAGTCTAAAAAATGAAATGAAGAAGGGAAAACCTGAGAAAGTAACTACAGAAAGATTAAGAGGGCCCAGGAATTCAGTTAAATGCAAAATAAATGGCTCTAATATATACAAGTAACATTCAATTTGAAGATACAGCGTAATGGAGGAAAAATTTATAATAGCAACGATAAGGGTAAAGTATCTAGGAATAAACTCAACTAGAAATGTGCATGATCTATGTGTAGAAACCCCTAAGACATTCCCAAGAGACATGAAAACACATGTGAACAAAGGGAAAGGCTAGCCCATCTTCCTGAATGGGAAGACACAACATCGTAAAGATACCAGTTCTCCCTAGGTCAATATAAAATTTAATGCAATCCCAATGAAAGGATCAACAACATTTTTTTTAACTTAATAAGTCAGTTTTAAAGTTTATATGGTAAAATGTGTGCAATAATATTCTGTAAAAGTCTAAAAAGGAAGGGTGATGAGGAACGACAAGCTCTATAGTTAAAACAACATTTACAAAGACACGCTGACTAAAACAATGTGGTACTGGCACACAGACGAAGCCACAGAACAGAATGAAAAGTCCAGAAAGAGGTGAAGATACAGACTGGAATTCAGTGTATTGTGAAGGTGGCATTTCACATCAGTAGGGAAAAGATGCATTATTTAATAAATGGTGTGGCAACAACTAGGTAGTCTTCTGGGACAAACTACATTTGAGTTTAACCTGACACCTTACTTCAGGATAAATTCCAAATGAATCAAAGATTTGAATGTAAAAAATAAAAGTTCAAAAGAAGCAAGAGAGAATGATTTTATAATTTCACAGTAAAGATGACCTTTCTAAATATGACAAAATCAAGAAGTCACAAATTTTTAAAAAGCTAATGTTTGACTATTAAAAAAAACTATAAATTTTATTTATGGCAAAAACACTCAATAAAAGTATCAATAGAATTTTTTTTTTTTTTTTTTGGTAGCTTGGCTGGGCGCCATCACTCGCACCTGTAATCCCAGCACTTTGGGAGGCCAAGGTGGGGGGATTGCTTGAGCTTCAGAGTTGGAAACCAGCCTCGCCAACGTGGTGAAACCCTGTCTCTACTAAAAATACCAAAATTAGCTGGGAGTAGTGGCAGGGACCTGTAGTCCTAGCTACTCAGGAAGCTGAGACTCCAGAATCGCTTGAACCCTGGAGGAGTGTGGATGAGACAGAGGTTGCAGTGAGCCGAGACTGCACCACTGCACTCCAGCCTAGGCGACAGAGCGAGTCTCCATCTCAAAAAAAAAAATTGTTTTTGGAACTTTACAAACTCTTTCTAACATTCTTATGGAACATGTACCCCTTAAATCTAGAATAATAGAAATTGAAAAAATAAAGTTATTACACAAATGTAAATATGTAAAAATTATTTATAAGAAAGTTGAATAATTAACTGAGAAAAAATACTTTCATATCACAGGCTAAAGTAAATTTCCTTTCAAATGTAAGCTCTGAAAATCGATTAAAAAGGTCAACCCTTCACCCCCACTTCCCAAAATAGGTAAAGGATATAAAACGCACAATTGAGAGAAAAGAAAATACAAACAACTCTTAAATGAATGGAACGATGTTCACAATTAAAATATGAGAAATGCAAATTCAGACTTCACTAAGATCTCTTTTACACCTACCAGACTGGCCACGACGAAAGAAATTTTATAATATGCTATGTTGGCAAGGACGTGTGGAAGCTAACGTCACCCTCCTGGAGGAGTATTAGCTGTCTCTGCTCCGTTGAATGGCAATTAAAGTACATATGTGCATACTCTGTGTACCAGCAACTCCCCGTTTCTAGGAATTTATCCTGCTAACACAATTATGTACCTGCAAAGTGATGTTGGTACAAATATTGTTATTTGTAGCATTGTGTGTAACAGTAAAGAATTAGAAACAAACTAAATGTTAATTAATAGGGGACGTTTAAATATATAGAGGTATACTTATCAATTCCATTCTTCACAACCGTGGAAAAGAATAAGAATGCTCTTAGCAAGTTGCTAAGGAATGTTCTGCAAAATACATTGTTAGGTGCAAAAAGTGAGATGCAGAAGAACACGGTGTGCAGTATGCTCCTGTTGGTTTGTTTGTTTTTGAGACAGAGTCTCACTCTGTCACCCAGGTTGGAGTGCAGGGGCACAATCTCGGCTCACTGCAACCTCTGTATCCCAGGTTCAAGCGATTCTCCTGCTTCAGCCTCCCAAGTAGCTGGGACTACAGGCACCCGCCACCACACCTGACTAATTTTTTCTATGCTTCCATTTGTTTTTTAAAAACGAGCAGGGCAGGGTGACCATATATGCACCTTCATTTGCAAATGAGTAAAAATACCTCTGGAAAGGGGCACTGGATCCTTCAGAAGTAGGGGTCAGGAGAAGGGATGGCTGGAAGGCTAAAGACAGGGGTGGGAAGGAGACTTTTCACTCTATATTCTTTGTAACTTCTATAGTTAGAGTCATGCAAATTTATTCAATTTTTTAAATAAATCTTTTTTAGAAAAACAAATATTTACATGTGATTTCAGTCTTTGGGGGCAGAATATCTATTCGTTTTGGGAAAACACATGAATGGGCCTTTTAGTAATATCTTATAAAGCAAGTACCCTCCAATTTCTTTTTGGGGAACATTTGAGTAGCTTAGGGTGGATATTTCATCAATGTGGTTGTGGTGAGTGCTGTGTTTCTATAGGTTTTCTTGTCCTTTAAACAAACACACAAAAATAGAAAAACTACTTCTTTGCTGTATATGAATTAGACTTCATGGTGCTTGTGTGTGTTCTTATTTAAAAGTAGTTCTTCAGACAGTCTAAGCTGAGAGTCTGGAGACATGTCCAGACATGACACCTGAAGGACCAATGGTAATAATTAACGGGGCTGGGGCGGAAGCTCTAGCTGACCTCAGTTATAATGTCCTCCACAGGTTACTTAGGCCTAAATGACTCAGGCTTTGGAAAATGTGCTGACTGATGTTTGACTGTTGCTTTCTGATGTGATTGTGTTGGGGCGCTTAGTACAAGGCTTCATTCTTACAGATACTGGTAAGGAAGTAGACATCCCTATTGTCAGTCATCTAGGCCAGCCATTGATCCTGACACTGGAAATGAGAGAAAACTCCTTCTCATTGGGCCTTGTGGTGGTAAGAACAGCCTCTAGCAGAGCACCAGGGGCCTGAAGCACAACTGCATTTGGTCCCATGGGGGAGTATGACATGAGACCCAAACAGAAGAGCTGCAGTCACAGCACCAAGACTGCATACACCCACACAGTATTCATATCCTGGGCTCTAACACTATTCCCCACTAAAAAGAATTGGGATCTTTTACAGGGGAGGCGGTTCTATGCCTCGGAGAAGAAATGGAAAGTAGGGATGGCTATCAAGCACCCTGCTGTTGCCAGAAAATAAGATTGCTTTCAAAGGTATCAGTGTAGCATTAAAAGAGGTGAGAGAGTAGCTGAAAGTGTTTTCCAATGGCAAAGTTATGATCATCTGAACAGCAAAAAGAAGAAAGGAAATGAGGAGGAGAGGAAGAAATATAGTTGCTTAGAACAAGTTAATGAAAAGCCATGAATTCATGACACTAAAAAAAAGTTAATATAAATTATACAAAAATGTGGTTGTAATTAAAAGGGAAAACAATAAGATCTATTCATTTTTATTATTCCAGTAAGTTGAGGTATGGTTACATATGGATCTTTTATTTTCTGCTAGTCATTGTATATCTTTGTAAGGTATTGCCATGTATCTGTTTCTAGCTATAGAAACAGGAAAGAAAAGTCACAGAGAAACATGAGTAAGCTAAGAAGTCACAGAAATGGTATGAGAACCAAAACGGCAAGGTGGCACCACTGGTCTCTCTGACAATTGGAAGATGAGGTTGGTGGGCCAGCCCTGGCAGGCATGTGGGCCCAGTAATCAAGCAGACAGATCACTGTGCCAGGTGTTTCACGGTGATGGATTAGCTGAATGTCTTGGGGAGGAGAAAAACATGCAGACCCAATCTCTCATCTCCTGTGAAACCTCTAGATGACCCCACTAATTACAAGATAATAAAAGGTATCCAGCAGTCTTAAATAATGCTCACAGACCAGATCCATATGTCACACTGGCAGGACAATGGGTTATGTAACACTGGCCAATGAGACTTACAATGTATAAAATTTTGGAGAGAGACACCAGGTTGCAATTAAATGGAAGACTGTGCTAAAGACCCAGACTTACAAATTTCACTGATGTAACCTGTGAAGATTAAGCCAAAAAAAAAAAAAAAAAAAAAAGGCAGCCCAGGGCCTGTTGACCAGTGGCTTTTGTTCAAAACACCTGAGAGAAGCAATCAGTTTCCATGTCCAATTAAGAATCAAATAGGTAACCCAGATCCTATCTTGGCTTATTATTACTTTTTATTTCAATCTAGAAATTATTGCACCCCAGGTAGGTTTCAAAATAAATCTATGAAAAACTAAGAAGGTATAACATTATAGAAATATTAAAAAAATAAATTAACCCATAGAACTGATGCTTTAAGAGTAAGCATAAATGGCAACATAGCCATAAGTTATAATTCTGTTTTGTATATGCTTTATGTGTTTGCTTCATGAGTTTGAACAAGTTAAAAGTATATTGCAAAATTTATTATTGCAGATAAAACTATGTAAAATGATGTGCTTAAGTTTACAGCATGTTAAAGTATTTAAATATTGCTTTGTTTCAAATTATTATTTGACGTTTAATAATACCTTTCTTAAATACCAGTGGTATTTTGGAGTCTTTCTCTCCAAGCCCAGACACCACTTGTTCGTTGTTTCAGTTATCTACTTCTGTGTATCAACTATTCCAAAACTCAGTAACTTTTTTATTATATCTCTTGATGTCACAGGTCAAGAGTTCAGGCAGGGCTTGGCAGGGCAGTTCTTCTGCTCCGCAGAGTGTCAACTGGGAACACTCAGTAGTTTTCAGCTAGCAACTGGGCTTGGGATACAAGACAGACATAGTCAAATGTCTGGTATCTTGGTGGACATAGCTGGAGGGCTGAATTCAGGTGGACTCTGTCCATGAAGTCTCAGGGTCTCTCCATGTCGTCTCTCCAGGAGAATGGTCAGAAGAATCCTCACATGGCCAAGGCTCCCAGAGACCAAAATGGAAACAGCCTGTGCTCTTAAGGGCAGGCCAGAACTAGCACTAGGGTAACTTCAGTTCTGTTACACTCTATTGGTCAAAGCAGTCACAGGCCAGACCACATTTAATGTGTCAACCTAAAGGGCCCTTGTAATAGTCCGTTTTAATGGTGCTGACAAAGACATACCTGAGACTGGATAACTTATAAAGAAAAAGAGGTTTAATGGATTCACTGTTCCACATGGCTGGGGAGGCCTCACAATCATGGTGGAAGGCGAAAGGCATGTGTTATATAGCTACAGACAAGAGAGAAATGAGAGCCATGCGAAAGGGGTTTCCCCTTATAAAACCATCAGATATCATGAGACTTGTTCACCACCATGAGAACAGTATGGGGAAAACCAGCTCTGTGATTCAGTTATCTTCCAAGGGATCCTTCCCACAACACATGGGAATTATGAGAGGTACAATTCAAGATGAGATTTGGGTGGGGACACAGCCTAACCATATCAACTCTAAAGGAAAACGATATTTATTTGGAAATGGGCACCGCAATGGGAATATGTGTGCCAAAGTAAACTATGTGCTTATCAGGTATGTAAAGAAATACAAAGGTTTTTAAAGAAAAACATGAGGAGGATTACTTAATTGTTTTGAAATAAAATAACAAGGGTGTTGCCAGTCCAAGGTTGGACAGGCAGTTGCTGGGCAGATGTCCTCATACAGAAATTTGTGTGTGTGTAAGAGTGTGATCACCTTTGTTCAAGGCTGTGGTTTTCACACAGTCTTTTCTGACAATTCTTGTTATCAGGCATTTGCACATGACAACCCTCCCTTCATGGCCTTCCCTGATTTGATTTGATTTGATTTGATTTGATTTGATTTGATTTGATTTGATTTGATTTGATTTTGTCAAAATCAAAAGATAACCCTTCCCTGATTTGATTTTGACAACTTTCACATTTTCACCATTTAATTAAGACCTTTCTCTGAAAGCATGGCTGATTAACCATCCCATAGTTAGGCTTTGATCATCCCTCGGTGCCGGGATGGACCTCCCAGTTTGTTGGTCTGGTCTCACACTGGAGAAAATAATTGCTGACTAGGAGTGAGAATCATGGTAAGAAGTGGGTCAAAACCCATTAACAACAAGGGATGTTTAGAGGGCGTGGCCCTCGGCCCGTCTACCCAGTGCCTATTGCTAAGTTCAATTTTGTCTGTTCTGTAGCTGCTAACTATCGTCTCAAAGTACTGGGCAACTATTATTTCATTGAGAGTTGTACTTCTATGGAAATTTGACAGGCAACAGAAATGAAGTTTAAAAGGAAAATAATAATAATACGATAATCTCAATTTTTATAATAGTTTTGAGCCATAAACCTGGGCTTTTATGGGTCTTGGGAAGATGTGGGAGTTGGTGGGAGGGAGGGGAGACAGCAGGGAGGCTCCTCTAGTGAGGCGGTTTGGAACTGGGTTGGGATATTTCCCTGAGAGACGGCTTCCAGGGAGCCTAGGCTGCCTAAGGGAGCGTGGCCCAGGCCCAGCCCAAGATAGCTTAACGATGGAGCTGAATTCTGGGCTTCCAGTCCTCTGAGAAGACCTGTTTTCTTGTTTGACTCAGAGACTTTGAAGGGCAGAATGAGACTACAGTGAGCAGGTGAGTCAGCAGGGAGAGGTGCTGCTTTCCTAGCTGGGCTTATCTTCTGCCTGCCTTCCAGGCTTGCCCATCCACATACCCCACATGGCCACTATGCATAAACCACTGTGGTCATTTAAAGCTCAGCTCCAAAGCAGTGTGACAAGTTGTTAAAAGCAAAGGCTTGAAGTCAAATAGACCTAGGTCCAAATCCCAGCTCCAGAATTTACTATGTGACTATGGGTAAACCACTTAACCACGCTGAGCCTCGGTTTGCCCATACAACCTCATAAAATTGTTATGAGATTCTGTGTGATAATGTACGTCATTGACTTAGTGCAGGGTCTAGGGCATAGTCATTACTTAATAATTGGTAGCCAAAAAAGCCCCCCTCTGCTCTCACTCTTCCACAGCCCACATCAGCCTCTCCCCAATCCCCCACCCTGTCTCGTACCTAACTATGGAATGACATCTCCTGTGATATTTCTGTCTCGGGTTGACACTGTCTCTACACTCTTCCCCAGAGGAGAGTCCAGCTTACAGTTGGAACTGAGGTTTATGCTCCCCCTTCCTCTCCACAAACCACAGGCTAGTATTGGTTGGGTACCCTGTAGGAGCACAATAAACACTGATTGAACTAAATGGTCAATTTATGGCTTCTCTTTGAACAGACCTTAGATGATTACCTTTTATGGGGCTTACACTTTAGACTTAAGATGTAAAACAGAAGCTCAGGTTAAGAGGCAAATAATGGGATATTTTATGTGCTGTTCTGGAGCAAAAGTCCACAGCTTTATTGCAGTGGCTATAAAAAAGCATAATTGGAAAAGCCTCGATTGAGAAACCCACAGTGGAAAGAACTCTGGGTCAGGAGACAGGAAGCCCAGACTCCCCACTCTGGGCTGCACCATTCAGCCAGGCGCCTTTCCTGTCTGACCACATGTGCAAAACCAGGGACCCCTGAAGACTCTCCCATCCTAACTGTCCATGGTTCTTGAGTCTACAAGTCTAAGATCACTCTTCCCAGCATTTTATGATTCCAAAAGCTTAAGATTCTCCAATTCTAAGACTCTCCTATGATCCTATAACACTAAAATTTGGCAGCTTCAGATTGTACTACCTTAAGGTTCTATGGTAAAGCACAGTGCTTAACAGCCTGGGTCTGGAGCCATGAGATGTGGGGTTCACATTTCAGCCCACTGCTTATTATAACGTCAGTTTGAACAAATTACTTAATGAGATTCTCAATTTTCTCACCTATATAATGGGAATAAATGCTGGCGCCATGTGATGATGGAGAGAGAATGAAAAGAAACAGCTCCCACAAAGCATTTTCTTAGTGACATAGAGAAAGCTGTCAAGAAATGGTAGCTATTGTTATTGTTCTAACATTCCATGAATGCATTGTCTCAAGAATCGAATGTTCTCCCATACTAAGGAAGTACCATCCTGTGATTCTAGGAGTCTGTGACTCTCAGATGTCATGCATCAGTCTAAGTTCCCAGAGACGAAGATTCAGAGACCTCATTCTAGGAGCAAGGCTGTCAGCACAGCCATGGCCACCAGATGGCAGGCTCGGGTTGCCAGTCCCTCCGTAGCCGTAACTGGGTAGGTCAAGGAGCCCAGCCTCTGCGACAAGCCCTCGAGTCTTCTCTCTGGCTCTCATTTAAAAGTTCCTTTCTCTGTTGTGAACAGGGGATGAAGGAGGAGTAAGGGGAAGTTGCAATTACTATATTTTTCTTATCAATCCAAAGATCCGCAATGCCAGAATGAAAGGGGACCCATAGCGGGGAGAAGGTTTTATAACGAAATGAGCTTAATACGATGCAGTCTCAACGCGGCTTACTGCGGCCAGGCTGGAAAGTTAGAGACGACGGCGTCAGCACGTTCTGGGCTTCTCGCGAAGATTACTCACCGCCGTGCTGCCTGGGAGCTGTGTGGTCCTCGGTGCCCCAGTCCAGACACTCATCTGGGAGGGCAGATCTCCCCAGCGGCCGGGGGAGCAGGAATTCTCACTGCTGCCTTCACAGACGAAAGCATCCAAGGGGTCAGGGATTTGCTTCGGGCTCTTTTGTAGTGAGGCGGGATTCAGATGGAGAATTTTCCACTGCCGGTGCTGTGTCCCTGTTAAGCGGTTGCTGGCAGCAGCGCGCTCAGCAGTGCCATGAAGGAGGGAACCAACCAGAAGAAAAGGAAGGGGGACACAGGACAGAGGCGGACACCCCTCTGCGTTAGAGCAGCCCCTCCCTAAAGGCCCCCGAATGTCAGGTCCTGCGCTGGACACTTGGCCTGCATCATCTCTAATGCAATCCTTTCAAGAACCCTCTGGGGAAGGTGTAAAAATGACAGCTCTGAGGGCTCAGAAAGGGAAGGGACCTGCCTGCATGTACACAAAGATGGAGCCAGGAGTCAAGCCAAGGCGAGTTGCAGGCCGAACCTCCCGCTCTCTCTTCCCAATGCAGGAATTGCCCAGGTAGTACAGCGCCGAGACAGGAAGGACGCCTGAGACTCCAGGTCGGGTCTTGGAGACATCGGGCGAGACTCGCCTGTGTCTAGCCCTCAAAGACTCCTAGTCAGGGCCAGGGCCAGGGCCAGCTGGGATACTAAGATGAGGCCCTCGTGGCCCAGATCCAGCCCTGAGCTGGGGGAGGCCAGCGGGGCTCCAGGGTGCCCCGGGCAGGCGCCGCAGCCAATATTGACTTTGGTAAACACCATTTTGCACCGAGCGCGGGGCGAGGGCGGGGGCGCCCTGACCCGGGGGGCGGAGGCAGCGGCTTCGCATTTAGACGAGGCCATTAGCAGCGATCGATGACTGCGCCGCGCGCTCCGGCCGCTGGGCGCTCCCAAATGAAGGTTAAGTTTGCTCTGCGCCCTGGCGCGGCCGGCCATGCGCCCGCATAATGGCCCCGGCCCAGCCTGTCGGCGCGCCCAGGTTAAGCTGAGGCCTAGGGGCCGCGCTAGCGTGCGCGGGAGGACGCGGCTTGGCTGCCAGGCCCGGATGAGGGAACCGCAGGGTAGATGAGCTTGGGACCCAGCGTGCAGTGCCCTGGTCTGTCTCCCTCAGGGTAACCCATGGCTCTGGTGGGTCCTAGATGGGTGGAGTGATGTTCCTGTGCCTTCGCTTTCGCTCCAGGGCTACTCGTTTGAATGCACAGCCTATGTGACCGCGTGAGAGTGTGCCTGGGAATGCACACTCACACCTGGAATCTGGCTGAGCTACCTGGAACAGTGGAGCCAGCCAGTCCGGGAAGCCCGAGCTCTGTGTGCCAGAATTCTGGTTCTGTCATTGCCCTATCTCTTCTTGCAAGTCCCCTCACTGCTTCAGCCTCAGACTCATGCTCCGAAACAGGTGGGTCAGAGGGCGCCTGGCCCTGGACAGGCAAGGGGGCACTCACACGCATACTTGTGGGTGGCTAGGTTGTGTGAATGCACACCTGGGATGTGTGCATGGACATGGGTGTGGGTATGCCCAAGGTGTGGCAGCAAACAGAATTAGTCTTAGTGGTTCCTCCCTGGGAATCCACTTGGGGCCTGTTGGAAGCTCTGCAGGCCAGGCAGCTTCACACCACACACCACCCTATTAGACCAGTTTCCCAGAGGACTTGAGCCACAGGGAGTGTTTAATGAATGCTCTGGAAGCGCCTCACACTGCAATGGTATCACATTAATTCTCATACCTATTCTTTTCTCCACTTTTTTTTTTTACAAATGAGCAAACTGAGACTAGGGAAGGGAAGCAACTTGCCCAGAGCCATAAGTCAGCAAAGGGACTGGGATTCAAACCATGCTCTGCCTACGGCATCCTGCTGCTGCTGCTGCTGCTGGTAACTCTGGGGATGGGCAACTTGAAATACCAGACCTTTGGCAGGAAGGGGGTGAGGACAATGCTGTGTGCATCCACCTGCGTGCTAAGAGAATGTCTTCTGGTTTCTTCTGAGATCCTTTTTCTTTTCCCCCATGTTACAGCTGAGAAACTAAGGCTCAGAGAGGGGAAGGGAGTTGCCTCAACCCAGTCAGCAAGGTAGCACTGGAGCAGGGATCAGACTCCTGATGGGTTGTGATGTGCTGCTCGCCTTGGTCCTGACTGCCTGCAATGCGTGCTACAGAGGGGGCCCAGGTTCTAGATGGCAGCCATCAGCATGTGTGTGACAGGGCCGGGGGAAAGAGACTCAGGCAGTCTCCCCACTGGGAAATGAGTACCTCACTCTCCCCATGCCTTCTTGTGGCCCAGGCCCCAGTCAGTGCACTGAGGCAGGTGGACTCATGAGCTCTGACCACAGGGGTGACAGGATGGCCCAGAGGGGTTTGCATGCCATCCCGAAGGCATTAGGGAATGCTTGGGAACATTTTGTCACAGTGAGTAGTTGCCATAGGTGCTAATGCCTGACACAAAAGAACTGTCTGCCCAAAACACCAGCCAGGCCAAGAAGGACCTGACCAGAGATTCTGAGGAGCCAGGGAAGCAGGGGGCCGCAGAGCCGGGGAGTGGCCTCCTTCCTCCCACTCTTCCCCTCAGCCCCCCAGCAGCCCATTCCTTGATCCATCCTGATAAGATAAGGGCCTGCCCAGGCCTCCTCCCCAGTGCCTCTGCCTTGGTAAATGAATGACCCATGGAGAGAAGGGGCCGGGCCCTGAGCCCTGTAAGGTTATCACTGGCAAGGTCACGCCACCCACAGGCCCACCGTGCTCTCTTGGAGTTCTGGGTGCTGAGGGACCGCCACCCGTGCTCCAACCACACGCTGTGCCACCTCAGCCTAATCCTTTGCTCTTCTCCCATCAGGCAGGTGAGGACCTTGGGTGCAGAGAAGCAGAGCAGCTTGCCTCGGTCACAACACCGAGTCAGTGGTTCTAGAGCCCAGGTTTCCTGGTCCCCTGCCAGGGGTTCTGAATGTGTAACCTCCCTTAGCGCAGCCAGGCCTGGGTTACCAACCAACATATCCCTGTGCAATGACTTCAGATGGCCGGCTTTAGTGCCAGCTCTGCCATTCAGTACCTGGTGGTGTGGTCCTAGGGGACAATGCCCCTGCTTGGGACCTCCGTTTTACCCCACTGTAAAATAAAATAGTAAGCCAGTTCCCCAAGATAAAGAGTAGGGGAACATCACTGGCAGTGCTCACCTCTCTGGGAGGCCAAGATCTCCATCCATTGCCGCCACTACCTTTTTAGGAACACAAGACATGCGTTGCTTCCTGTCCTAACATGACCTTGGGGGTGCCAGACTGCCCCCTGAGGTTAGTGCTAACAGTCACAGGGAGTGGCAGGGGGAGGCTGAGGCTTATTGTAGCTGCCTCTTCATGGGAAGTAGGAGCAGGAAAGAGCTCTGTGGATCCTGAGCCTGAAATCTTCCTCTTCCACAACTTCAAAGCACTCTACTCTCTCCAGAAACTTCTGCAAATGAGCCCTTGACACCCCAACCTCCTCTCCACCATCAGAGAGTTTATCCATTTGAAGTCTTAGACTGAGGTCATGGGTCCAATCCCCTAGTAATTCAAAGCCAAGAGAGGTACAGGATGTTGCCCCAGGTCACACAGCAAGGCAGAGGTGAAGCCAAAGCTCGCCTACTCGCTGAGACATAAAGGGTGAGCTGCAGCTGTGATGCTTTTCTCAGAGGCCGCTGAGCAATTCCCTGGCCAGTCTCAGCCCCAGCCTGCACAACAACCTCTGCCACTAAACCAACTGCTGGGGGGCTGCCCTAGCTGATGCTGTCTCAAGGCCTGGGCTAGCTAGGCATCGTGCTGAGCACTGTGGTGGAAAGAGATGAACTGGGCATAGGCCTGCCCCAGAGGAGCTCACAGCCTAATGGGGGAGAAGGCACCATCAAGAAGGGAAGGAAATCACTAGACAAATAGTGACTGTGGCAGCCACCGTGGATCGAGACAGCAGTGAGCAAAATACACATGGTCCTGCCCTCATGGAGAAACAGCACTGTTTTTAATCTAATATGAAATCAAGTGATGCAAGAGAAAAGCTCCAGGGACAATAAGCACACCCACAGGCAAGGGCGACCTACTTCTGAGTGTTGGGAGAAGGTTTCCTGAGTGCAGAGGGAATGTCGGAGGTAAGATCTGGCCTTGCAGAGGAATTAACTAGGGCTGGCCTGGAGTTGGCATTCCTAGCAGTGGAATCTGTGCATTTGAAGGCTCTTGGGTGAAGGAAGCCTGGAGCATTTCAAATAGAAGGGTCCACAGTGGTGGTGTGATGGTTCAGTGGGTACCACGGTGAAAGATAAGCCTGAAGAAGCTGGCAGGTCCAGATCACACAGGTCCCTGGGAGCCACGCAAGGAACTGGACTCTTACCCTAAAAGCAATAGCAAGTCATGGACATAAGCAGCAGAATGTGTGTTTAAGAGATCGCACTAGCAACAGTGTTGAGCATGGATTGGATTATGAGCAGGAGCAGAGAGGGCAGGCCAGCTAGGGAGGCTTTGCTACAATCCATCCATGGGATGGCAGCTCAGAAAGGACAGCATAAGTGGAGATGGCCAATGTGGATGGAGACAGAATCCACGGGTCTCGGTGAGGGCTCAGCTGTGGAGGTGAGGAAGGAGGAGGTGCCACGCTGGCTCTGCCCTAGGGATAGGCCGCAGGTCCAGAGGCAAGAGCCCTGGAACAGACCTTCTCTTTGGGGCCTGTTGGCATTTCAAGTCCCTTTAAGACACTGAACTGAAGGGGTCAAGTAGGCAGTGGGATGTACGGTTCTTATGGGAGAGAGACGTTCATGTCATTGGCAGAGAGATGGTAACTGAAGCCAAGGGCCTGGATGAGATCATGTAGGGAGAGAGAATCTTCAGGTAAGGAAGCAGAATGGAAGGAAAGGATGACCCAGGAAAAGGCTCAAGAGAAAGCGGTCAGAACAGCAAAGCCTGGCACTGGCATTCAGCTCCCGGGGTCTTTACGCAAACTCCTGTCTCTGTCTGAAAAGCCATCTCCCCACCAAGCCAGCTAGCCTTTGCCCACTCCTTCAAGGTGCTGCCCAGGTACAGTCTCCTCCAGGAAGCATCCCCAACCTACCTCTCCTTCCCAAGCTTCTTCAGACTTCCCACAGCCCCTGGGGCAGAAGATGGAAGAAAGAGCAAGGCTTTGGAGCTTGTCATATGACAGAGCAGGCTGCCCTCTAAAGCCTCAGTTTTCTCAGCTGTCACATGGAATAATTACTGTGCAGTGATTATATTTCTTGTGAGGAGCAAATCATATACTACATATAAAACCTGTGGCTCATCACAAGCACTCAATAAATAGAAACTATCATTATCTGAGCTCCTATCATGTTGCACTGACATTATCTGTTTTTGTCTATTTATCTCATCACCTGATGAGCTCTTTCAGCTGACAGAGTTTATGCATCTCAGCATCACCTGTGCCTGGCCCAGGGCCTGGCATATAGTAGGTGCTCAGTGAAATGAGAGTGCAGGAAATAAAGAGGTTGATGGGGGCAAGAGTGTTCAGGGTAGACCTCCTGCTGGAGGAGGTGCTGGAGCCAGGCCCAGTGGGTCCCAGAGTACCACCCCCACCAACTGCTGCAAGTAGTGCAGTGGGAGGGACGGGGGAGGGGAGAGGGAGGCAAGAACTGCAGGAGGGGGAACAGCTTGAACACATTTTCCCAGCTGAGGGGCTGGGGAATGACTTCTCTGCTGAACTGCGACCTCAGAGCCACATATCCTCTTTGAACTGTCAGGCAGCCCCCAGCCCTGTCACTCCCCATCTGAGCTGGGTGAAAAGTGAAACTCCAGCCCTGCCCTGGAGCAGTCCCCAGTGAGTCCCAGGCCCAGCCCCCATGTCTGGGTTTATTTGTGTGGGGCTAGCCGACCTCCTAGCCAGGGCTCGCTGCAGGTCCATGGCCTAGGCCTGTACACCCTACACCCTCCCCTGTGGCAGCCTGGGCCTGCTATAGTCGAGGTCCTCAGTGGCTTTCCTCCCACCTGGGCAGGGGCCCAACACAGTGGCAAAGCTCAGCCTCCAGAGCTGGGCTGGAATCTTGTTCTCCCACCAAGCACAAGGCTCAGGGTGCTTAAGAAAGTGTCTTCACCTCTCTGGGCCTCTGTTTACCTGAAAAATGGAGGGGGGCCTACCTCTAGCTGCAGCCCAGAGGAAGGGGCAAGGACATACTTATTGTGTTTTTCTGTGCCAGATGCCAGCATCACACTCTACCCTCAAACACATTGGCTTGAACCTTGAAGCAGGATGAATATTTTATCCATTTGACTTAAGAGGAAAGCAGGATTTAGGAAAAAGAGAGGACCACCTGTCCAAGAACAAGTGATATCACTTGTAAATAGCAGAGCCAAGGTTCAAACGCAGGATCATCTGACCCAGGGATCAGAATGGCAGGTGGCAGTGGAACATAGCACATCACCCCTTGTACCTGCAAGCACAAAGCTCATGGCCCCTCAGAACCTGTCTCCCCACCAGAAGACCAAGGGCTGCACGATTCTCACACTGACCAAACCCAGAGATCATTCCCAGTGGTAGCCTCAGCATCCAACCAGGGCCTGGCACCAGAGGGGCTCAATTAATGTTTGTTGAGTAACTGTATGAATGAGTTTCCAACTCTTTGTAGCACATCTACGAGGACAGTCATGAGGTAAGTTAGTGAAAGTGAATGGGGAAGACGTGAGTAAACGTGAAAGATTCATTTGGTTGTGAATATGAAATGTTTCTCCCTGTCGTCTTTCGTCTATTGGCCTCTCTTCTTTTCCTTTATGAATATTTATTTGATACCCACCATGGACCAGACCTGTGTGGCTCCACAGACGCAGGGATAATAAAACTTAACATTTATTTAGCACTTACTGAGTCACTCACACTAATATTTCTCTCTTTTCTTTGGTATCTAAGCTTTCTTTTTAACGTTCCTTAGAGCGTAGCTAAGTCATTGACTAAAGAAGAAACTGAGGCCCAGAGAAGGGCAGGAATCTGCCTGTTCCCAGGCCACCAAGGCTAGAAGCATCAGTCTACTGGTAAATGTTTAACATCAGCTCTCCAGAGAAGATAAAGCCTGATTTGCAGCCTTTACCAATTTCTATGCTATGTTCTCACCATGGCAGATTTCAAACTGAAAGTGAGGTCACTTGATAGTGGAGTTGAACAGAGGCTCTGTTCACTCTGTTACGGTCAGCTCTAATCAATGCATGCAAACCAGCACTGCATACTGTGGACCAGAACTGAGGTTTTCTGACAAGCCAGGAGACCTTTACGGGATACCACCAAATCCATCAGCCCCAGGGTCCATGCAGGTGTCTAGTGGGGCTGTGAGCATAGGAAGAAAAGGGGAGGGACAGAGTGCTGAAGCCAGAATGCTCTGAAAAGTTCAGTGAGTCTTCCTTCTCCACACGCTCAAGATTGCTTGTTCTACGCTCTCTCTGAGAACTTGTAAAGTTTAGACTTGGGGAGAAGAAAAGGAAATGGCTTGGTTCCTGATACCCTCCTAGATTACAAGCAGGATATGGCAATGTGAGCTCAGTCCTGCCTACTTTGCAGTTCCTGAGGGAAGAAGCCGTGGCTGGGGTTGGCCGCTCCCTGGGTCCAGAAGAGGGATCAGGTGATTTCATTTCCAGAGTACTGCATGTATTTCTTGATTGAACACTGGGTCAATTTTGCTGCTTATTTCCTTCCTCCTGGTCTCCTAGTGTGTCCAGTGACTAATCCAAGACCCAGACTCTGGCATAGGGTTAGTGATCCGTAATGCTGGGCACTCTACCAAGCATCCCTTTTCATCAGCATGGCCTCAATTCCACTAGTAGCTCTCCCTCTAGGTCAAGTCGGTGGTGTGCTATTAAAATTATCCTACTGTTAATGGCAGCAGTAAAAACAATAACTGGACTTACTCTAACATCTCTGAACTGACTACTTAGCATTAGCTTATTGCTATCCCAAACAAATAAAAGAAATATTTAAGACCCTACTGTGTGTCAGACATGCAATGTGCATTATATTTAATCTTCCAAGCAAACTGACCAGGAAAAACTGACTTATCATCCTAAGATTTTACTGATGAGTAAAGAAGTCACATGGCTAGTAGGTGACTCAGCCAGGACTGGAACCCAGGTCTATTTGTGTTCAATACTCTATTCTTCCCCATTCTATGATGATTCATCTCAGGCCAATTAGGAAAAAAATCAAGATAACTCTGAGAGAGTGGACATAGGCTAGGCATGTTAGTTTTCTATTGCTGTGGAACAAATTATCACAAATTTACAACGTATAGCAGTACTTATTTACTATCTTATAATTGTGTCACCTAGAAATTCAGGTGAGCTCATCTGAGTCTTCTGCCCAGGGTCTCACAAGGCTAAAATCAAGGTGTTAGCCATCTGGGGTCTTACGGGAAAGCTCTGGGAAGAATGATCTTCCAAGCTCAATCAGGAGGTTGGCAAAATCCAGCTCTTTGCAGTTGTAGACTGAGATCCCTGGTTCCTTGCTGACCATCAGCTCCTTAAGGCCATACATTTTCGTTCTCACATGGTCCTCTCCACTTTCAAAACCAGCAATGACACAGCAAGTTATTCTCATACTTCAAATATCTCCAAGTTCTCCTTCTCCTGCATGTCTCTGACTTCCTTTTCTGCTGCTGGCTAAAGAAAGCTTGCTGCTTTTAAGAGCTCTTCTGATTCCACTGGGACCACCAGATAAGTCAGGGAACCTTCCCTATCTTAAGGCCAACTGTACCATATAACATGACATAATCACAGGAGTGATGTTCATCAGATTCACAAGTTTCAGAAATGAGGAAAGGGCAACTTTGAGAGCCCATTTTAGATAAGCCTTGTAGGAGTGGAGGTTCTAGGGGTACTCCAGGCAGGTAAGACCGGGAAGTTTGGGAGTCGGTCCTGAAGATGCAGCCTAGAATCTGTTTCTTCAGCTCTCCAAATATTTCCGTAAGCCATGAAATACAATAGATTGCCTACTACAATAGATAAGCCGTGTAGGAGTGGAGGTTCTAGGGGTACCTTCCAGGCAGATAGGACCGGGAAGGAAAGGGGCTTCCCCCTGGAAGTCTTGAACACCTGGAAAGCACTGTGGGAACACTGGGTAGCCAAGGGGGGAAGGACATAAACAAGAAGGCAGGGTCTGTAGTGGGGAAGAAATTGGAAAGAAGGTGGCAAAAAAGAACAAAGGAAATCCAAAATAAATAAATAAATGAAAGAATTCAGCCTTACATCTGTAGAGAAGTGCAAGTTCACTTTGTTCTATCACAGGGGCTCCCAAAAGATGCTCAGTAAATATGTATGAAATCAAATGGGCTGTGTCGCTTCCATGGAATGGGTTGGGTTGAGATGCATTGGGTAGGTTGGAATTAGGGCTGGGAGAGACTGAGTTGGGATGAGTTGGATGGAGTCATACACATTGAAGTGGAGATTAAATGGCTTGTATAGATTAAGAGAACTGACCTAGGCTGGGATAGGATGGATTGCATTGAGTTTAGATGGGCTGAAGTGGAAAGAGGTGAGTCAGGGGTAGCTTGTTTGAGGCTGGGTTTGGCTGAGCTAGGCTAATTTGAATCAGGCTGGATTGAACATACGTGGGTGGGTTGGAATGATTTTAGGATGGGTTGGCTTTTAGCAGGGTTAGACCAAGCTGAGGATACATTTGGTTGGGGATGTGTTCGCTTTTAGTTCCAGAGACAGAATCTACTCTGAATAGTTTCAGAAGGAATAAATGTATTAACAGTATTTCACGGCTTACAGAAATATTTGGAGAGCTGAAGAAACAGATCCTAGGCTGCATCTTCAGGACCAACTCCCAAAGTTAGGCTGCAGAACGGACCACCAAGGCAGCTGCTCCTTTTGCAACCATCAGGAAGCCATCTGCCAAATCAGGAAGCCACCAATTTGGCTCCTGACTCCAGAAACATCCTCGCCTGCATGTGCACACTAGCTAAATGCACATTGCAGTGGAAGCATTGACAGGTTTTCTCTCCAGAAAAAAAAAAGTATGGTGAGGAAATTCTTTGGGCAGGTAACACAAAATTGGAAAAATGTTCCTAATTGTTGAACCTGGGTCATACAGATAGAGGTACATCATATTCTTCTCCCTTCTTTTGCATGAGTTTATTTCTGTGGTTATTGTTTTGAAAGGACAGCTCATTCCTTGCCTTTCTGCCCCTTCAATACACTTCTGACTTGAAGCCTTGCATGAATATATGGCATGTAATAAAGCCTACATAACATCCTCGTTCTAACTCTAGGGCGGTCTGGGAAACACAGTTTTTAGCTTTTCAGCTGCTGTGAGACAAAAGGGCACACTAGAAGGAGTGGGGGGAAAGGGGCTGAATGAATCAGTCTACAGTTTCCACCACCATTGAGCTACACAGGTTGGTTTGGGGTGAATTGCAATGGGTGAGGTTGCCTGGGTTGGACTAGGCTGTGCTAAGAGGTGTTGGATGGATTGGACTAGGTTATGTTGGAAAGTTTGGGCTATATTCAGGTGAGCTGGACTGAGCTGGCTTGGGCAGCATTGGCAGGAGTTGGATCAGGATAGGTGATTTATGTTTGGAGCCTCAGAGAGGCCATTGTTTGGGTGTCAAGCACTTTGAGAGCAGTGGCGTGTGGGGGTTTTACTCACTCAGAGCCAGGAAGGGAGGACTTGGAGGATGACATTATTGATGATAGTAGCACCTGTCACTCCACCCTCATTAGGTTTCCTCTCCACTTCCTGGGGCCAGGCTCCTGTCCCCTTCACCCAAGCCAGTCCTCTCTTCAGGCTTAGGGTACTTCCAGCGTTCATGTTGGTCCTTTTCTGCCCTCCTTAACATGAAAGCTATTAGAGCAAGAGGCTTGGGGAATAAGTTACAAGCAGAGAAACTTGCAGGATGTGTTGTCTTGGGGCAAAACCAAACCCAAAGTCAGGATATCAGAGCCATATGGTTTCCTCTCTACATTTCTGGTGGGAGGAGTTGTGGATTTTATGGAATTTGGGCCCAGTTCCGGAGTCCCACAGGTGCTGTGTTCACTGAGCCAAGGAAAATGGGTGCTGGCAAGCATACATGTTTACATGCAGAGCAATGCATATGAGCACAAAGCTTTCCAGTTTGCGATACATTTTCAGTTTACATACATTCTTTCAGAGTAGCACTATAAAGCAGGAGTAACATCCCAGAGAGACACTCATGTTCAGAGAGGCTAAGTGCCTTGCCCAAAGACACACAGCAGAGACAGGATTTGGTTTTTCAGTTATTGTTTACACAAACATTGTCTTCTTAACTAGCATTTGCCCTCTGAGGTTTGCAACTTTGTCCGCTCCGCTGTTCACGGTTGTAGCCCTAGCATTTTGAACAATTAGGGCACATGGTGGGTGCTCAATTACATTTATTCAATGCAAATATATGCTTATTAAATAAATGGGGAAAGAAATCCCAGTATCAGAAACCCATGTTAAGAAACACACAAACACACACAGCCCTTGTGACATGGGCCTTTCGCTCCAAGTCCTTAAAGTCTTATCCCATCTCTGCTCCCTGGGTTTGCCTGGACCTGACACACTGGCTCAGGGTCAAGAAAAGAGGCCTCTGCCCTCAGATCTCCAAGCATGCCTGGCACAGTCCTGGTATGGTAGGTGCACAACAAACCTCACCCTACTTCACTACCTGCCTTCAGTTAGACCCTTTTTGAGGGCAGAGAATAGAGGAGATGCCAGACAATTCCATTTAGAAAATGGGCTTGCCCTTCCAAGAGAGGATAGGATAGCCAGCCCAGACAGGGGTCTGAGACCGTATCTCTCTACTCAGTCAACCAGCCTCCAAGTAGTTACTGCTCAGAACATGATCTTATTCAGTTTGCACAAACAAGCCTGAGAGGGAGGGGCCGTTATACCCATTTTGCACATAAGAAAACTGAGACTTCTAGAGAAGAAGTCACTGAAGTGCCCAAGGTCACAGAGCTAGAGAATACAAAGCCTGGATCAGAGACCGCATGTGTGTGACTCCAAGGTCCATAGGTGTCAATGCCAGACCACTCCCAGGCTCCCCCTGAGGGACGCACCTCTCCTTCATCCCTGGGCTCTGTGAAGAGCAGGGCCATGTCCCCTCTTCCCTCCATCCTGCCTCTGCTCTCAGTCTGGGTCAGCACAGGGTTGGGGGAAGGGGGACATTTCTTGCTGGCTCCGACTGATATTGATGGATGGAGTGACTATTGTAAATGCTACCGTGTTGTGTAATCAGTAGGAAAATGTGACTCTGTCCCCAGAGATGCCAATGGCATTTTGGAGAAAATCCTATCCTTGATTTTCTGGGCCTGCTCAGTTGAAATGTCTGGGTGAGAGGGACAAGCTAGGGGCTGTGATTCCCAGGGCCTGGGCAGGCCACTTGCTGTTCCAGCCCCTGCCTGGGAGAGCAGGGGTTGGAAAAGTCACACTGTGGGCTCAATCACAACTCTGTCACTTACTTACTCTCTCAACCCCACGTTTTCCACTATGAAATGAGGATGGGAAAAGCACCAGCTCGTTGTGAGGACAGGTGAAAAAGTGCAGCAAAGCAGCTAGCACTTAGTATAGAGTCTGGTCCAAGACTAATGCGGGAGAAATATTTGTTGAGTTAGTGAACAAACGAATGAAGGAATAAACGAATAAATAAATGAATGTGTGTGAATGCATGAAGAAGCACAGGCCAGCAGCAACAGAACAACATTTGGAGTCAGGAGACCCGAGTTGGATCCATGCCTGTCACCTACTAGCTGAATGACCTTAGGCAAGTCACTTAACCTTGCTGAGCCTCAGTTAATAATGGCAATAATCCCTGCCTCTCGGGTGGCTGTGAGGATTAAATGAAAGTGCTGGGTGGGACTGCTTTGTTCATGGCAGGGCGCTGTGCAAATGTTAGTTCTAATTATTCTCTACAATTATGACTGCTCCGTGGGAGGTGCGTGTGTGAGTGAGGGTAGGGAAGGCTGCGCATGGGGGGAGGTCTGTGACCAGGCTGTGTGTGCATGTGTATTGTGTGTGGGTGTGTTTGGAGAACTGGGGCCATTAGAAAAACCATCAGCCCTCTAAGTTGTTCTTTCTTTTGCTAAACTCAACCTGCCAGGCTGACATCGGAAGCCGGAATTAGTGGGAAGTCTGGGGGGACGGGATTAGCAGCTGAACTTTCTATTCCTGGAGACCCTCTTTTCTCAGGAGGTCAAAGCAATTTCCATATATTATCCTGCTGGCAGCTTGGGAAGGTCAGGGAAACAGCAAACACATGACATGCATTCCTCAGATGGAGAAACCAAGGCAGGAGGGGCAGCCGCTGTGGCCACTCTGCCCTGCTCCAGTTCAAACCACCATCTGAAGGACTTTTCAGCCACCTGGGCCTGGCCTGGGCAGGCTCTTTCCTGGCTGGCAGCAGTTCATTCATTTGAGGGCTTATTACAGTCCCCTTCACCCCTGTTTCCAGTCCTGGGCTGTGAGTGTTTCCTGGGGAGGATTAGAGCCAGGACCCCAAGTCCCTGCTGACTAGATGCAGGCAACCTTCGGAGGGTCTGACTTCTACTCAGCGTCCACCTTTCAGCTCCGGCCAGGCTGTGGCCCTAACTCCCCTCTAGCCGACCTTCAAGTTCAGTTCTCCTCCAGAAAGTCTGCCTGACTGTCCTGTCTGGCAGATGGAGAAGTCATTCTTCTCTGAGCCACAGGTGTGAAGGGACCAGGAGGAAGGGGGCTTGGAGCCCAGCCACATTGCTCCTGCTGATGCTGAGGGCCAGGCCAGAAATGCTCTGTGAAACTGATCAGAATAAGAGCAGCTCAGACAGAGGTACTGTGAATGTGGAGCTGGTGAACTGAGGAGACTCAGAGGAAGTTCTCTGAAAGGTTAGAGCAGTGATTCTCACAAAGTGTTGTCCCAGCATCAGCATCACCTGGGAACTGCCTGTTCTACCCCACACCAGATCTACTGTGTCAGAACCCCAGGAAAAGGGGCTTAGCAAGTGTTTCAGCAAGGCTTCCAGTTGACTCTGATGCTCCAGCAATTTGAGAACCACTGGGCTCAAACTGCACCACCTCCCTGCACCTGGAGCCAGAAACCTGTCTTCCCAGCTAGGTCTCAGGAAGCCCCACCTTCCCCACACTGATTTTGATTCGTTCTGAGCTCCTGCCCCAGACCCTGGGTCTTGCAGATGGGGAAGCCTGCAGCTTTCATCTAGGGGCCTGTGTGCCCCCACCTGTAAGGAGGAGGAGGCCTTCCCAGAACCTGTCCAAGGCCTTGGAGAAAGGTTGCTGAATTGCAGGACTGTGGGCAGCCCGCAGTACAGCGCTGGGCTCATATCCCAACAGCAGCCCCAGCCCTGAGGTCCCCGGTCTCTGGTTAGCACCAGAGGTGTGTAATCCTCGGTTTGCCACCCACCCACCATCCGCTGGGGTAGTCATCCTCCAACTGCCATCCTCCCTGATTAAAGCAGCCATGGTGCTGGTACCCAACACTGTACTCCGTGCTCCAGTCGCCTGGCCTCGGTTTGTAATTCACCCCTCCCCCAACAGTCCTAAGGGGCGCTGTCCTCCCAGTTTAGCAGATTCAGAACGGAGACCCAAAGATGTTCTGTAGTTTGTCTGAGACCTCACAGCCTGTTCGAGACTATAATTTGATTCCGAGACTGTCTGATTCCAAAGCCCTCTTCCTCAGTGAGAGCAGACTCCAGCCTGGGAGCCAGATGCACGTCGGGAGGGAAAGTAGATCCAGCCTGTGTGCTGGCTCCACTACACGCCGGTGAGTGCCTTAGGCCTGCCTCCGTTGCCCCATCTGTATAGTGGGAATAATCATTCTTGCCCTGCCGGCCTCACAGGACTCCTGTAAAAATCAAGGACAGGGGTGGAAGCGAGTGGAAAACTACAGTGGTGTTCAAACGCTGTGACCAGGCGTCCCGCGTGCTTTACAGCATACAAATCGTACGGTATACAAAGTGCACCCTCGTATTGCCTCAGGTCACCCTCTCCGCAGCTAATCGACCCTCACCTGCGCAATCATTGAAGGAGAGGAGTAAGATGCCGCGTCCAAGTCCTGCAGGATCGCGGGACCCGGGTCAGACCAGCAACCGCGTGCGCCTCCGGTCACAAGCGCAAGAGGGCGCCATGGGCCTGCAGCGAGCCCAGGCTGCCCGACCCGCAGAGCGCAACCTCTAGCGATCCGCTCCGCCTGCAGTTTCCAGGCTTCGCTGAGCGCCCGGAGGTGCCTGGGGTTCCATGGCGTCCGAGAGGGATGGCGGAGAGTTGTGCGGTTTCTGAACTTGAAATATGAAGTCGAAAAACCAGCTGCCTCTTACTGCTGTGTGACCTCTTGTGGGACGTTTGGCCTCTCTGAGCTTCATTTATAATTATAGAAACAGAATTCCCTTACCCGCCGCCACTCCAAGCCAGCCCGCCGCAGGCGCCTAAGCCCATGAAAAGAGATCACTCCCTCCCGGGCGCAGTGGCTCACGCCTATAATCCCATCACTTTGGGAGGCCGAGGAGGGTGGATCACGAGGTCAAGAGATCGAGACCATCCTGGTCAACATGGTGAAACCCCATCTCTACTGAAAATACAAAAATTAGCTGGGCATGGTGGTGCGCGCCTGTAGTCTCAGCTACTCGGGAGGCTGAGGCAGGAGAATTGCCTGAACCCAGGAGGCGGAGGTTGCGGTGAGCCGAGATCGTACCAGTCTGGGTAACAACGGCGAAACTCCGTCTCAAAAAAAAAAAAAAAAAAAAAAAGATCGCGAAGACTGGCTTGCAGTGCAAACATTCACACGTTAGGAATTCGTGTAAAGCCCTTTCTCCTACCCCACCCCTCCCCACTGCCTTCGTGTACTCAGTATCTGAAGCCCCTCCGACGAGGTACGCCTGGCTTCTGCATTCCCATTTGGTGGATGCGCAGACTAAGGCTCAGAGAGGCTGCTCTTTCGGGAGTCCTGTGGTTCATCCGGACCGAGACTGACGGGCTGGTCTCCCGGCACCGACACCAGACTCCAACCCTTCTAGGTCCCGCGGCCTCGGCGCCAGCCTGCGTGGCCTGGGAGATCGGGTCTCCGCGGCGGGGTGCTGGAGAGTCGCTTCCGATCTTCCGCAGACACCGGGTTGCTGTAGAGGCTAAACCAGTTGGGGAAGCGTAGGAGCCAGAATGCACAGCCCGACCCCGGCCCGGCCAGCTTAAGGGCAGCGAACGACAGCGGGTGTTCGTCCCTAAGTTCTGGGCTCAGCCTGTGGCCCGACTGTGACCGCCACACCGAGATTCCCGGGCCTCAGCGCGCGCCCGCGTGTGTGGTCGGGGCTCCGTGGCTCTGGGCGCGGACGGCGCACCCCAACTCCCGGGTCCCGCGGGCCTCCTGCGCGCCCTCCCCTAGCGGTCGACTCGAGCTGTGCCAGCCGAGCCCCTCCACTGCGGTGGGATTGCCGGGGTCAGGCCGGGGGAGGGATGGCCCCGCGGCCCAGCCCGCGCCCTCTGCCGCAGCTGTTTGCACACATGTAATTAGCTCTAATTATCCCGGGCTTTCAGCTTCCAGACTCCGGCCTGAAAGCCGCGCGCCCGGGGTGAGAGCGGCCGGGGAACCGCTGCCCCTCAGCGCGAGCCCTCTCCGCCCCGACCGGGGACACCGCGGCTCCATCCGAGTCCCCCGGACCTTGAGCCGTGTATCTGTGTGTGCCCCAGTGCCTACACTCGTGCTTGCTCGCGAGCGTCTTTGTGTGTCCGCCGCTGTGTGTTTGAAGATGCCTCCGGGGAAGGTTCGCGGGAATCCGGCGCAGATTGGGAGAGGAGGAGTCTGGGGCTGGGGGTAGGGGGGCGAAATGGTTCTCAGCTGCTAAGGAAGGATAGACCTAGCGCCACACTCCCTCTCGTCCGCCGCGGGTCCTGAGTAAACAGGAGCCCCCGGGGCAGCGACTCGGCCGAAAATCCCGGGATTGCTGCTGTAACCGTCCAGCCCAGGCGTCGTCGACCGAGACCCGTTTCCCCCGCCTCTGAGCCGCTTCGACGCTTCTTGAAGGCCCAGGAGCCGCCACCGCCTTCTTAAACCGGCCACCAGCGCGCCTTCCTTCTACAGGTGGCAGGGCGAGGCTCCGAGGGGTTAGGGCACTCGCCCCGGGCGGCGTAGCAGGCCGGGGGCGCCACTCCCCGAGCGGGATTAACGCTCGCCTAGAGCTCAGAGGGTCGGCCGGGGCCGGGAGATCGCCTCCAACTCCCGGGTCCTCTTCTCTCTGATCTCAGAACCCCAGCCCTGGCCGACCCGGGTCCTGCGTACTTAGTGCGTTCCCGCCGGGTCCTTCCACCCCTCTCCCAAGGGCCGGTTCAGCCTTCTCTATTCGGAAAGGAACCAGAGGGCCAGGGGAAAAGACAGCCCAGCCCCAGGTAACTTAGGCAAAGGTGGGGGCGTCCGCCGAGGCCCCTGGATCCCGGTTTCTCAGCACACCGTCCGCCCCTCGCCGCTAGAGCGGCCCCTGGGCCTTCCCCGCCCTGGGCTCAGCCTCCCTTGTCCAGGCTCCTGGGCACAGCCTCTCCGGGCCTTTCTCTCTCTTCTCCGACCTGCTTCCCCATTTCCCGAGTGTCTCGCTGTGCCTTTGCCTCTGTCTCTGCCTCTGTCTCTCTGCCCTTCTCTCATCGGATCTCTGCCCCTGAAGCTACCCCCGTCCCTCGCCCCTGCAAAGGAACATACATGGGCAGAATCCGCCTTTTCAATAAAAAACGACAACTGGGAAACAGTGAATTAAAAAGCATTAACTTAAAAACAATCCATGTGTCTACAAATGCGTTCCAAATGACAGCCCTTTGGGGGGGGGCGTGTCGGCCACATGTTCTGGAGCCTCAGACACAAAATGTAGGGGGCTCAGTGCCTCACGATGGACCCCTCTCACTAGCCACCTGGGAAGGCGGGATCTGGGGATAGGAAGTCTCCTCTCCACCCTGTTATAGACACCCACCGGATTCCCTGGACCCTCCTAGTTCTGGCATCTGCTGGTCCCACCTACCCCCCTTCCCCCACAAATGTTCCCAACACTGACCTCAACTCTCCTTTTGCACCAGCCCTCCCTACCCCCACCCCACTCACATCGATTCCACCTTCTCCCACCCCAAGTCTTCCATCCCACACTCCTTGCTGCACCAGAGGCCTGCCCTGCCCCACCCTCATTCTGCCCTCCTGCCCCTAGACCACCCAGCAGTCCTGGCTCCAAGAAGTGGTTAGAACCAAAGCTTTCCTTGGCCTGAGGAGACTCCCTAGGGAGCTGCAGGCAGAAAGGGTGCTGCCAGTCCTTCGAGCTGCAGCTGCTGTGTCCTGCCCATGCTAGTCAAAGACGGTGTCTCTAGAGGCTGGCCTCCCAAGGTTGCAGAAGGAGGCTTCTGTCTTTTGAAGCCCCTCACCAAGACAGGCCCTCCCTTCAAAGTTCATCATGCTGGCCCCCTTATTCCTAACAACCTTCCTTAGCCTTTTTCTCTGGAAACTGGAAGGATTGGAGTACATCCAGTAGGCTTAATTAGAGAAGATGGGACTGGGTGGGGGCCTAGATTTCTACTGTGCCTTCAGTGTCTTCTCAACTGGGAGAGAGATCTTGAGCCCATAAACCAGAGGGAGAAGGAGTTCTGGATTCTTAGCCTTGCTCTGCTAATCATAACTTATGATGATAACAATAATAGTAATATAGTAGCTAACATTTATGGAGCACTTACTGTGTGCTCTGTATATATTAACTCACAGAAATCACGAATGGCTATATGACTTCAAGCAGTAGCTTGTCCTACCTGGATCTCACTTTTCCTATCTGTAGCAGGAAAGGGTGGAACCAGAGGCCCTCCTTGTTTAGACAGTGAGTCTGAAACACCTATAGTAGAAACAAAATCTGGACCAGTTGTATTTGTCACTGTTCCTATCTGTTTAAAATGACATAAAGGCATCCACCAGGAAAGTTCTGGCTCCAAGTTATTCCGTTCTGGAAACAACAAAACAAGAATGTCATCAATTTTTTAAAAATCATGGCTGGGCACAGTAGCTCAGGCCTGTAATCCCAGCACTTTGGAAGGCTAAGGCTGGAGGATTGCTTGAGCCCAGGAGTTGGAGACCAGCCTGGGCAACATGCCAAAACCCCACCTCTCCCAAAAAAGATACAAAAAATAACCAGGTGTGGTGGTGTGTGCCTGTAGTCCCAGCTATTCGAGAGGCTGAAATGGGAGGATCACCAGCCAGGAGGTTGCAACAAGCAGAGATTACACCACTGTACTCCCAGCCTGGGCAACAGAGCAAGACCCTGTCTCAAAAAAATAAATTTTTTTTAAAAAAGTTTAAACAATAACAGTTCTCACCAAATCAGATTATTCTCCAACTTAATAGGATGAGCCATTTAATTTTATTTTTAATAATAAAAATATTCTGTTTTCATGACACAAGGGAGTCTTTCAGAATTCACATGGCTATAACCATGTCTCATTTGATGACTTAGCAAATTCTGGAGGAACCCAATCTGAGTACTTATACAAAGCCCCTTGGGGATGCTGATATGAGAATTCTTATTCTCATATAATTTCTGAATCCAGTATCAGATATCTGATATCTTTCATTCTTATGTGATCTTTCTTGTCTCTGATTCTGAGATTCCAATTGAGAATCACTGATGTTGGTTTCTGAGAATTTTTGTTTCTGTAGATTTAAGCAATTTCTCTATGTGTGTACCCTTACACATATGTTCCCAGATGCTGTGAAGGTGCATATGCTATACACGTGTCTCTGGGGGTGGGTGCCTACGCTTCTGGGCAAATGTGTGTGACTGTGCCTTTGTGTCACGTTTACGTAAATGAGGAGATATTTGTGCTCATGTGTGGATGTGTCCTGTGCCTGCATTGATGGGCTTGCCATTTTCTGAAGCCTCCAACAGGGAAGGAGTTTCTCTGGAGGAAGAGCCCATCCAGGTCCCTGAAATGCCAGTTGAGCAATCTCTGGGCTCCAGAGCTGACAGAGCTCCTCTCCTGATTGGAGAAGAGGGACAACAGATTTTGAGCATAAACACAGATCTCTGTGCTGAGCATTCTAATTCTGCAAGTCAAGTAGAGAGCCTGTGCAGCCGCCTGCTAATTAGCTACCCTGGGGAAAAAAATTGCCTGTGTTGGAGTGGATAATGTGTTTGCCTGTTTCCGTGGGATCCTTGACCAACTGAATGCCCCCACCTCCCTCTACCCTCCCCCATGGGCCCATCTCCCTGCACCCCCAGCTAGGAAAGATGGTGCCGCCTGTGCATGCCTCAGCTCCAAATTGTCAGCTTTTTCAAACAGACCAATTGCTAAGCAAATGTCATTTGAGCTGGAGCTTGGAAGGTTCTCAATGAGATAAATGACCCATTTGAATAGATGAAGATGAGTCCCACACTGGATGAAGAAGAGCTAATAAAGTTCCCATAATATCTAGGGCAGGCTCCATGTCCCCTCCCCAGGTAATCTTCACCCTGAAGGGCAGGGGCTCTGCCACAACACAGGACAAATCCTCAGGTACCTGCAGCTGAGGATCTCAGACCTGACAGATCCCCAGACTACTGAACCTCTGGGTCCCTCTGCCCGGGTCCCTTCGGCAGTGCTATGGGTTGGTGGGGGCTGGGGGTAGCTGCCCACTATGGCCCAAGTCATGCCCTTCCCATTCTTGTATACGCATGTGTACACATGCTACACACACACACACACACACACACACCTGCAGTCTGAGCCCTTGGCTTTGACCTGTGGTACACTGTCATCTGTAGAAAGGTCCATACACAGCAGTGTACACAGTATCTATAAACCTCCATACCTCCATAGGTACATAAAAACACCTATGCAACATGCAGGTTCACCAGCTGATAGAGATATGAACTATACAGATGTCAGATATAGATACTGTTATGGAATGAACGTGTTCCCCTAAAATTCATGTAAAAGCCCTAACCCCCAATGTGATGGTATTTGGAGTTGGGGCCTTTGGGAGGTAATTAAGACTAAGTCTTGAGGGTGAGACCCTATAACGGGATTAGTGTTTTTATAATCTCTCTCCTCCTCCTCCTCCTCCCCCTCCTCCTCCTCCTCCTCCCCCTCCTTCTCCTCCTCCTCCTCCTCCTCCTTCTCCTCCCTCTTGAGGATACAGGGAGAAAGTGGCCATGTACAAGCCGGGAAGAGGATCCTCACCAGAAACCAAAGCTGCTGGCACCTTGATCTTGGACTTCTCAGCCTCCAAAACTATGAGAAATAAATGTCTGTTGTTGAAGCCACTCACTCTGTAGTATTTTGTCATAGTAGCCTGAGCAGACTAAGACATGCACTAGGAGTGACACTTGCACACATTTGCACGTATTCAGTCACACATCAGTAAAAATTATTGCCAACTCCTAGAGACGTTCCGGAATATGCACCACTGCTGCCCTCACTGCTGCCCCTTGTGTATGCAACTCTTACCATGGTGAGCATTTCACACACTATCTCTCACTGCATTCTCAGGACAGCCCCAAGAGGGAGACATTTATTAGCTCCATTTTATAAAACAGGAGGCTAAAATGAGTAATGTGCTCAGGGTTAGTTGCACAGCTGCTAAGTGATGGAGCTGGGATTCGAACCCAGGTCTGCTGACTCCAATGTGCACACTCTGTCGGGATAACAAATAATCCAGCATTCAGAGCTGGGGGAGAAGAACCTCACTGGGGTCTAAAAGAACGATCCTGTCACTCTTGTATGGCCAAAGCCTCCACTCCCTAGGGCGAGGGACTTAGGAGCCTCCACTCCTAAGGTGCTAGGGACTAAGCCTAGCACCTTATGACTCACTCACTATAATTGGGTACAGCTGTCTCCCAGAGTGTGGCAAGGTTTTCCCAAGTGCTGATGCACAGGCATCTCGGAAGCCGTTAAAGAACTGGCTTTCAACTTTTGTTCAAAATAATGACCATGAGAAAAGTCATAATATAAACTTATTCTAATACATGCCCAGCTTAAAAGACAAGCTCCGCTCTAGTGTTGACGTTTTCTGACAATACAAAATTATTTTATTCTTAGTACAAAGTTGCTTATCAGATTCATGCTGCTATTTGTTTTTAATTAATAATGAGATCATTTTATGGCCCATCTGTACCTGATTTCTAACTGTAGCACCCACTCCCAAGCCCAGGTCCTCTCATTAACAGTTAACAGGTGCCAGGGTGTGTTCTGGTTTTTCAGGCCCTGACCTGTCTAAGTCCAGCTCTTCTGAAATCTCCCAAACCCATCCAGAGCTGCCCTGGGAATATTTTTGACTCTTCATCAACCCTGGGCTGCAGAAGGGCCTGGGGCAACCCCACAGGCACGTCACACTCCTCCATCCCTGGGCCAGTACCCTGGCTGGCTCCCCAGAAGAAAAATGAAGGTCCTCCTGACAGGCAAGCATAAATATTTTCTTTCCCAGCCTGGTTCAGATGGAGATCTTTGCTCTTAATAAAGTGGCAGCTGGCTATCTGGGAGTGTCTGAACGTGGCCTTCTCTGGCAGGGAGCGCGTCATCCATCTCTGTCCTCACCCCGTCAGATGACAAGACTTTGCTGGGCTGCTCCTTCTTGGAATGTGCCTTGGCTGGCAGAAAGCAGGCAGGAAGCATTTGCAAAACACCAGTTTCATCTTCTGTCTGTGGAGGGGCCCGGAGGAGCGAGTTGAGTTTGCTGCTCTTGGCAAGCCCATCTATCAGGAGTGTGGCCATCGGGTGCCGGGCAAGGCTATTTATTTAAGCCTCACATCAGGCAGTGAGACTTAATTTATGGGGACAGGAGGGAGGGTGGTGGGGCAGGCTGGGTCTTCCCACTTTGAAAGGTGCTCAGAACAGAAAGGGCAACAGCACCTAATGGGAAATTGTGCTGTGCTTTGTAGCATGTGGCCTGGAAATGGAGCTGCAAGGCTCGGAAAGGTTTTGAAATAACATTTCAGGTTGGAGCCCTCCCTGCCCCCACCTAGAAATAGGTGTTAGGATGGAAAACAGGGCAACTCGCTTCACCTCTCATCACCAGCCAGAGCTGTTGAAATGAAAACAAAAAATTCTTCCTTAAAAGAAAACGTGTTTTCCAAAGTTCTGTGAATTTTCTCTTGACTTCCAAGTCCAGAAAAGGCTGCATGAAGTCTTGGAGCTTTGAAGCCTGCTTAGGGGACCAAGGAGGAGGCCCTGTGGGGGTAGACAGCAGCAACCTCCAGGCCATTCAGGTTTGCTCATCCACACATTCAGTGAGCAGTAGGCCTCTGGATGGTGAGAAGATACAAAGATTAAGGGTTGCCAAGGCCTGGGCCCAATTCCCCGCTGTATTGGTTCCCAAGGTTACCTTCAGAAAATTATTCAAACTTTCTGTGTTTTAGTTTCCCCATAGTAGAATGGGGACAGTAATATAGATGTCTAAGGATTGGTATAGGACACTATTGAAGCCTGCAGGTGACAGTGCCGATTATCGCACTTGCTCACAATCAGTGCTTGGCAACATGTTGAATTTGCTAAAGAAACTCACAGAGGTTTCCCATTGCCTGCAGAATGGGGCAGAGCTCCTCAGTTTTATAGTCAATACCTACTGGGATCTGATCCCAACCAATCCTCTCACCTGGTGTCCCAGGATCCTCCTACTAAAATTGGTGTGCAGGGCCTGGCCACACCCCGTTCATTCACTCTACACCACTGCACCCCCAGCTGCTTGCCTATACCGTCCGGCACCCAGCACGCCTTCCAGCACCCAGCATGCCTTCTGGCACCCAGCACTCCTTCTGGCACCTAGCACGCCTTCCTTAGCCTCCCCTCCTCATCACACCTTCTGTCCGGAGGCCCTGTCATCGGGGTGGCGAGAACTACCACTGACAAGAGTGCACACCATGGATCAGACACTGCATGTGTGTTATTTTAGATCTATGTTTTACAGGATCAGGAGACACGTAATCAAGCGAAAGGAAAGGGAGCACAGTAAGAAATTTCTAGAAGGCAAACAATATGGTCAGATTTACCATGAAGGAAAGATCGCTCTAAGCCAAAGAAGAGATTGTGAAGTAGGGGAGGAGGCCGAGTGTCAGGGAGGAGGCTGGGGGTCAGGGAGGGGGCTAAAGATCAAGGAAGAGGCTGGGGGTCAGGGAGGAGGCTAAGAATTAGGTCAGAGGCTGTTGCAGGATCCCAGCAAGGAAAGACAGTGACAGCAGCTTTTAGATGGGAGGAGATGCTGGGTTTGAGAGTTTGCGTCATTTTTTCATTCAATGCATATGCAGTGGGCACCTACTGTGTGTCAGGCTGGATTCCAGCTGCTGGGACGCAGTAGTGAACAAAGCAATACAAAAATCTCTGCCCTCCTGGAGTTTACATCCTAGTGGGAGAAACAGATCATAAACTAATAAGAAAAATGTACAGTGTGTTAGATAAGGGTAAGTGCTATAAAGAAACATCAAAGCAAGGGAATGGGATATCAGAGGAAGTGGCCAGTGACAAAATTATGGACACAGTAGCCACAGATGGCCTCACTAACAGGGTAACTTCTGAGAGGAGACTGGAAGGAAGTGAGAGTCAGCCCTGCAGACGTCTGGGGAGAGTATCCCAGGCAAAAGGAATTAGGAGCACCAAGGCTCTAAGGCAGGAGCGTGCTGCCATGTGCCAGGAGAGGGGGGGCACAAAGGGAGAGGATAAGAAGAAGAACTCAGAGGGGGGGTGAAAGGAGCTGGGTCAAAAAGGGCCTTGTCTGTCTCAGGCTCCTTCCTGGAGGTCAGGACTCTGGTGTTAGGTCGTTAGGTGGGCCCATCCCCCTCTGGCTGCCCAGTGGAGGGTACGTGTGATGTGGGTGTGATTGTGAAAGCTTTGAGGATAATGCCATGTGCCGAGTAAAACTCAGACCCTGCAGCCAGGTTCCATGACTCACAACTGTAATCCCAGCACTTTGGGAGGCCAAGATGGATGGATCACCTGAGGTCAGGAGTTTGAGACCAGCCTGGCCAACATGGTGAAACCCGCTCTCTACTAAAAATACAAAAATTGGCCAGGTGTGGATGCGGGCACCTGTAATCCCAACTACTTGGGAGGCTGAGGCAGGAGAATCACTTGAACTCAGGAGCCAGAGGTTGCAGTGAGCCGAGATCACACCACTGCATTCCAGCCTGGCAACAGAGTGAGATTACATCTCAAAAAAACAAACAAACAAAAAAAAACCAACCATACCCTGCAGGCTCTGAGATTCTCCAAGTTAAAGTCTTCAACACAAATACCCACCCTTTCTGAGACTACAGTTTGGGAGATGTTAAGATGGTAGCAGCGGTGCCCGTCTCATGATGCAGAGGGCCTTAACTCTCCCTACCGGCTTGCTGCTCCTGCCATCTGGGAACAAAGAGAGGGGCTGACTTCAGGCCACACTAGCCTCTAGGCCTTGTATCCATAAATACTGTGTCACATGGCTTGGGGTCTTTTCCTTCACAATGAATTCATCTTCATCCATCCTTCCTTTACTTATTCTCCCCAGTACTCATTTATTTGTGTACATACGCATTCCCTCCCTCGTTCTATTTATTTTTTTCTTCACTCCACACTTACTTATTTTCCTCCCTCCTTGCATTGATCATAAGAGTAACTAAATACATGATAGACTTTGCAACTCCTGGTGTCAGCCTGCCTTCTCAGCTACAATGTGCAGGATGAGGGCAGGAAGCATTCTTCTTCACAGCTGTGATACCAGCATCCGGCCCCACGTGGAGCCCATAGCACGTGCTCTATAAATGGATTCCTACACCATTCATCCACTGCACATGCATTCATTCTTTAGGCATTCCTCAAACCTCTGTGGGTACCAAAACCTGGGCCAGACACATTTTAGGAGAAGAGGGAGGAGAGGGAAGAAGAAAAAACAGGATACATTATCCCAGTCCCTGTTGTCCATCATTCCATCCATCCATCCATCCAATAAACATTTACCGACACTTAGTACCGAATTCTGAGCCGGAAACTGCTTTCATAAGAATGATCAAGGGAAGGCTGAGATTGAACCACAGCTGGGCCTCAAAGAATGGGCAAAATGTCAGGAACAGGGAGCAGGAACTGTAGCCAGGGGAAAGGGAACGGCAGGAACAGAGGTTTCCATAAACCTCACCCCGCCTGGTGGTTAGGAGACAACTGCTATCAAGAAAGCTTGGGGCAAATCATGGAGGCATTTAGTTGCCAGGCATGAGAGTTTGCTGGGCTCCAGGGGAACTTGATCTGGGCCTGTCATTTTCAATTGTGAGGAGGCAGGTGGGGCAGCAGCACTGAAGGTTTCAGGTTTGTTGCTCCTGGGCAGAGTATGATTTCCTGTTTGCCCAGAGAGGAGGAAAAGGCCTTCGAAAGAGAGTAAAGTTTCCCCAACAGGCCACACAAGCCCAAAATGGCTCAGACAAAGCTTTGTGACAACTTTAATGCAAATGAACTAACAATATATGGATTAAATCTTCCTCCCCAAAATACATGAGCCGTGGAAACAGAAAAGTGAGTGTTTAGGGGCAGGCCCCTTGAGCTGTCTCTGAGCCTTTCTTAGTGCAATGACATACTGAGGGGCGCAGGTGCCACCGTTCACCCAACAGGCTTGGACTTAATCCTTGACAAAGGGGTCTTGGCCCTCTAACACTGCAGCTCTCCTCCTCAAATCTTCTGGGCCCCGGCAGGCAGTGGCAGAGCTCCTGGGCTACTCTTGGCCTCTCTGACCAGGCAAAATTTGCTCATGGGCCTAGGTCTTCAGAAAGCACCAGCTCTTTCTGGCTAGCCAGGAAGGTGAGTAAACACCAAATAATAACAAAAACAATAGGTATGATTTTAATACTTATTATTTCACATGTAAACATATTCAGCTAACAAAACACTGAATCAGTATCTCATTTGATCCTCATCAGAAGCTGAATGGAAAGTTGGCAGAGGAGGGTGATGGGGGTAGATTATTATTACCATATTACAGATGAGGAAGCTCAAACCCAGAGAGGTTAAAGTGACTTTTGTGAAAGTCACACGTTTGCTACAGTGCTCTAATGAGCCCACTACACCAAACTTCCAAATTGGTAAGATCATGGCATCCTTTTTCAGTGAAGAGTGTGTCCCGGATGTAAATAGCCATAAGTGGTTCCTATGGTTCTGTGGTTGAGATGGGCCATAAGCAGCTGTGACCTTTCCTCCCATCTCATGATAACCTGGGGGTTACAGGTAAGGCTACAGTCTGCAACTGAGGTCTGGACTCAGCCCAGGCAAGAACCAGAGACCAGGTCTCCTGGCCCCAGCCCAGTGTTATTTCCACTCTACCTGCCCTGACACTGAGCTAGGGCAAGGCCCTCCCGGTTTTTTCAGCCTATCTGTAGTGAGAGGGTGTGGGAGAGAAAGCCTCTAGGGCCCCTTCCAGGGACCAGGCTGTAACTGTGATCAGTTCTGAGCTCCGGATGTGAAGGTGAAGAATGAGAGCAGGAAGTGCCAGGCTCCAGGGGGTGGGGCAGGCCCCGCCAGGGGAGGCAGAGGGCACTGAAGCCACCCCTGACCGACTTCACAAGATAAGGCCCACCCTCACCTCCCCACTTCCTCCTCTCCAACCCCAGGGTCTCCTCCGCTTCCACATCTTGTTGACTTTTGAATTTACAAGGTGTGCCAGTTGCCAAGGCCCCCGGTTGATTACACCCCTGGACCTGCCTTAGGAAAGCATCCTCCTCCCCCAGCCCCTACCAGCAACTGGGAGGTGGGGCTGGGAACATAAGATGAGATCTCTGAGGTGCTGGGAAGAAATTAAAAAGAGGAAACATACTGAAAAGAAGACAGAAGAGAGAACGCGAAGGTAAGTTCCATTCTGAAAAGGAAAAGGGGAAGAGCCACGTGTGACTTTATAGCCGGTTCTGAAACTCATGACTCTTGACCAGGTCTGACTCTGACCGTGGGGAAAGCTCAGGTGGGGTGAGGAGCTTTATGGTGTTTGCTTGGTTTATTGGTTCTGTGGAAGAGGATATGAGGGCCCAGGCAGTTCTCTGGAGATAGGACCCCTCAAGGAAAGGCCGAGATTTATGGTTTCCGGAAACCCTCAAGGTTACTGGCCTAGGCCTAGGCTTTCCTTGGTTCCAGGGATTTAAGGGGGGAGGGCCTGGAGGTAAAGGAAATTCCAAATCGTGGTGGGAACCATTCCCCAAAAGACTTTTATCTTCTATCATCTCCCGTGATTCCCAGTCTACTCCATGATGCTGACAGTCTGCCATCATTTTAACGAAGCTGGGGCCTGAGGCTGAAAGAGTAGGCAGGCTGGTCCCAGGTCAGACAGAATCAGTGTCAGAGGAGCAACTCAAACCTAACTCTCCTGGTTCCCACTCTGGGGCCCTTTCTCTCTGGGCTATTTATACTGGAGTGGCCTTTGAGGCCCAATCAGGAAATACCTGAGTCACCCTGACTAAAAGAAATAAACTATCGCTAAGGGCTCTGGCCTGGAGTCACCTCTCTGTCACCACATGCAGGCCTGGGACAATAGGCGCCCATCGCTCCTCAGCAAGGTGGCTTAGGTGTCCCCTCCCACAAGCATGTGACCACACCAAGGGTGCTTGACCTTCCAGGAAATGCTCCTGTGGACACTGGCCCTGGCCAAGTGGCTCTGGAAACAAATGTTTCATTGACAACCCTACTTCACAGGCATAAGAGGCTAGTTCCTGACACAGCCTTCCAGTCTTCCGTGGACCCTGTTAGCAGGATAAATTTTATTTCTGAGCTTAATTAGAGGACATGCCATAAATATTCATGCAGCAAAATGAGCCCTGGCTCACAAGTGCAGCTGCTTCCCGCATGGGGGAAATTAACATTGTTTTCCAGCCATGAGTAATGAGGCGCCACTGCTGGAGAGAGGAGCCTTTTCAACAGCCTCTCTAGGACAGAAAGGGAGAGCCATACTCAGAGGCATCCACACCCTGGGGAGCCAACACGGCCCCCACAGACCCCTCTGCATCTCCAAATGAGGGGCACAGCTGGGATCCTCAGGGGCTCAGTCCTGAAGGGGGCCCCCAGCAGGGCACTCAACAGAGCAGACAATGCATCGAGAATAGGGATCAGCAAACTCTAACACGGGCCAAATCCACCTGCCACCTGCTTTTGTAAATAAAGTTTTATTGGAACCCATTTGTTTAGATATGGCTACAACAGCAGAGTTGAGTAATGTGACAGAGACCTTATGGCCTGCCAAGCCAAAGGAAAATATTTACAACCTGGTCCTTTGCAGAAGAAGTATGCCCTAGAACTATTTCATCCTGGATATTTGTGATTATTAATATAAGTCCCATAATCTCAAATTCTCTGTAACCTTAGGAATATGGAATGGTTTTAGAGTCTCATGGTTTTAAAATCTTCCGTGCATAGACTCTGGAACTAATCTCAGCTCTATCACTTCCTTAGCTGTGTGACTATGGGCCAGTTACTTAACCTTCTCTCTGCCTCAGTTTACTTATCCTAGCTCATAGTGTTGTGAAGACTGAATGAATATTTATAAAGCCCATAAAAAATATTCAGCATAGGATAAGCTATAAATAAGTACCTGGTAAATAAATGGATTCAATCTCCTAAAATTTCAAAATCCTCAAAAAATAGGATCTTAACCTCTCCCTACAAATTTCAGCCTGTAAGATCTTAGAATCTAAGCTGTGACAGGGAGTCCCCAAGTTTCTGACACTGTACTAAATGCTTTATAGTCATTATCTCATTTAATCTCCAAAACAACTCTGTGAAGTAGGAATTACAGGCAATTTACATATAAAGAAACGGACTTTGCAAAGGTAGGAAACTAATCCAAGGTCACAAGGGTAAATTGCAAAGCTTGAACCTGCAAAGCCCAGGGTACCTGACTCCAAGCTTTATCTCTCAGATAATCCCACCCTCACCCACTGCCAAAGTCTCTCCTCTGTAACTGTCACAGTCTCTGCTGGGCACTGCCATGTCAGGAAGCTGGGGAGCTCACACTGGGATCTACTCTTACTTTTGCTCCTCCTAACCCCCTTGGTCCTAGTTTGTCTGTTTGTGGCTCTGAAAATCCCAGGCAAGAGACCATGGACATTTCTGGGAACATCTCCCAACTTGCTGGGAGCCAGCAGCAGCCTGGGCCTCAAGCATTTGCAACAAACTAGACCCATGAAAAGACAGCGCTCCATAGCTTTATGCAAACCACACCCCCAGCAAGCCCTCTCCGGTACCAACAAGAAGCAGGGACCCCTCTTTCTCCTTAAGACTCCCAACATTGCTGACTGAACTGTCACTCGGTGAGACAAGAGCCACGTCCTCATCTAAATCTTGTCATAATACTCCTAGGACTCTCTAAGCCTTGTCACCTTTCTGCTTGCTTTCAGTGTTTTGAGATCTAGCCTCCCCTCTGGTTCTACAGCATAATGAAGCTCATCATGTGCTGGTAGCACTGTGTTTATCCTCACAGCATTCTTGACCTAGTGGGTCAAGAAAGTATTACCATTCTCATTTATAAGATGATGTACCTGAGACCCAGAGGCGAGGAGGAACCGAAAGAAAGAAGAAATTATACTACAGTAGAACCTTCTGGGGCCAGGCCCTGTGCTAAGCCCTTTGTCTCATTTCATCCTGACACATGTAGGTGCTCACCCCACTTTCCAGGAAAGGGAACTGTGGCTCCTAAAGGAAAGCTGTCTTGTTCTAGGTTCCATAGACAGCGGGAGGAGGAAGACATTGATCAAGCATCTACCGTGTGCTAGGTATATTCATACATATATATGCCTTATTCTGCCAGCACACACACAAAAAAACCCTAAGTGGGGGGGGGGGTCTTTTTAATGCCTGCTTGCCAGATGTGTAAACTCAGAGGCTGGGGTGGCTGTCCCAGGAGAGCAGGGCTGGACCCCAGGCCTCGCTGGCGTGGATGAAGCACTTTTGCCCGACCCCAGCAGCCGTGGCGAGACTCAGCCCATATCCTTTCAGGGAGTGAAAAAGGAAACACTGGGCCCTTTTACAGGGTTTCCATGTGCATGACCGGGAGCCCCTGAGGATCGCCGATCTGCCACGGATGGGAGGAACAGTTTATTTTTTCTGTGGGCCTCTCTGGAGCCTTTCAAGGGTGTGAAGTTCCATGGCCTGCAAAAGCTGATTCTACTGGCTGTTCAGAGCAGGCCCTGCCTGGGCTCCAGCCCCCGCAGCCCCTGCAGACCCCAGCTTCTTCATGTGCCGCCCATGGGAACTCCCTCTGGCCCTCCTGGCCTCTCACACACTGAAAGGCTGCAGAGTGACAGGCTGGCAACTGGACTCTGATGTTTATTCACCAAACACAGAGATGGCCCTCTAGGTTCTCCTCCACCATCCAACCCTCTTCTACCTCAGGGAAGAGTGGTCACCAGCCCACTCCCAGGCCAGGATCCCAGCACACTCACCTCTGGAGACTGGCTACGACGAGGGGCATCCAGACTGCTCCTGCAGCGAGAGAGACTCTGGTTAGACACAAGGAAGAACTTGCTGCCACTGAGGGATGTTCAGCTCGGAGAGAGAAGGGGAGTCTCCTGAAGTGCCATGGCATTTCGGTAAGGACCCCAAGCTCTTCTGTAACCCCTGGGATAAGGGAGGGGTGAGGCTGCATGATTCTCAAGCCCCACTCTCTACCAGTTCTGACAATATGATAATTCTGAGGTTCCACAGCATGAGACAGGGGCTCAGAGTGGACCACAGGATCATTTCTATAGGTTTCTATCTCCAGACCTGCCAAGTGATTGACTGGACCAGACTGAGCAATTGTGTTGGGAAACTGCTTGGTTGCTTCCCTGTACACAGTCAAGGAAGCTGCACGGTCACTTTGCAAAAACGGAACTGCTGCTACTGCTTTTCTGTGGTTCCTTTTCACGCTGCCATTTTTATAACTGAAATGACTGCTTTGATTGGACTGGCCCATTGTGCATCTAACCGATCCATTGCTGGACTGAACTGACAGGCCATTCGTTGGCCACAGTCAGCTGTGGATGTGTGTGAGCTGGTTGGTGTGCAGCTTTCCGGATTAGATATTTTGACTAAATGGGCTGGTCTGAGCCCTGCAATCGCCCCAGCCCCACTCCCCAACCTCACTACCAACCTTGGCCTTTCCAGAGAATTGCAGTTCCAAGAATATCAGTCATAAATCCCGGCCAAATCCACCATGAAAGGACACACAGTATTGTCACGAGTTTAAAGCTGGGATTCAAATCAAGAAGGGAGAAAGCCCCAGTGGAGGACCTGTTATGCCCTGCAGCCTTGCCAGGCAGTCCATGTGGGCTGGACAGAGCCTGCCGCCCTGCCCCTCATCTGTGTCAGGGGATTGCTGAGTCCCTAGCACAGCCCCTCACTTGCCTCTTTAACTCACTTCCTTTCATTGCCGGCAGGTCCACCAACTTTCAATGGGGCTATAGCAAGAGGGATTCACCCTGCCCACCCCTCCTTGGCCTTTCAGGCTCGTAGTGAAAGGGACTTGTCCACAAATCAGGGATTTGCCATTGTGCCCTTTGTAAAGACTCTCCATTTCCCTCAGCCCCACCCCTCCCATCTCCAGAATCAGTGGGGGTGGCCCTGAAGGGCTGCAGACAGAGGTAACAGAGCACAGTACACCCAGTACCCTTGTTTAGAATCAGGGCTGAGGCCTCAGAAACTCCAACTTTGTTTTGGAGCAAAAAGACGACCTCTAGATTTCTCCTGCCTCCACCCTTTCCCCATTTTACAGATGGGGAAACTGAGAGCCATAGAATGAGGCCTCTTGACACCTGGTTTGCTATTCCATTAGCTCATTTTCACTCCCCATTTCTTTTCTTCTTTCAGAATTGAGGAGGCAATGGCATTTGTCATTTGTGTTAACAATACGCCACACCATTGAAAACTGTACAATGGCTGCAGCCAGCAGTCTAGGAAGTTTCGCATCTGAAATCAAAAGCTAGAGCCACGAAAACAGCAGGTCGTGGTGGAACTGCCTCTAAAATAAATGGAAACACTCGCCTGACTAATTTGAAATTCAACTCACAAAAAGGAAACAAAGCCAAATTGTTCTTTTCCTGTTTCTAATATTTTTGCTCTCACATTTGGATTAGTTAATCCAACTACCTGTTTGTGGGTGGGCCTGCTGGGGACCAGAATGGAGCGCTAACTTGCCCAAAGGCACACAGTGTGGCAGGCATGTTTGGCCTGACCCCTTTCTACCTCTCCGGCAGGCAATTCAGTGTTGGGAAAATCTTGGCTACAACGAAATGGTATTCCTAGAAGCAGCTAGGCACTGCAATTTGGTTTGTTGTGGGGCTTTGCAGTTTCTAAACTAAATGATTTATTAAGAATAGATGTGTGAGGCCGGGCGTGGTGGCTCCTGCCTGTAATCCCAGCTACTCCGGAGGCTAAAGCAGGAGAATCGCCTGGACCCAGGAGACAGAGGTTGCAGTGAGCCAAGATTGCACCATTGCACTCCAGCCCGAGCAACAAGAACAAAACTCCATCTCAAAGAAAAGGACTAGATGTGTGAGATACTATCTCACGCCAGTTAGAATGGCGATCATTAAAAAGTCAGGAAACAACAGATGCTGGAGAGGATGTGGAGAAATAGGAATGCTTTTACTCTATTGGTGATAGTGTAAATTAATTCAACCATTGTGGAAGACAGTGTAGCGATTCCTTGAGGATCTAGAACCAAAAATACCATTTGATCCAGGAATCTCATTACTGGAAATATACCCGAAGGATTATAAATCATTCTACTATAAAGATACATGCACATGTATGTTTATGGCAGCACTATTCATAATAGCAAAGACTTGGAACCAACCCAAATGCCCATCAATGACAGACTGGTTAAAGAAAAAGTGGCATATATACACCATAGAATACTATGTAGCCATAAAAAAGGATGAGTTCACGTTCTTTGTAGGGACATGGATGAAGCTGGAAACCATCATTCTCAGCAAACTAACACAGGAACAGAAAACTAAACACTGCATGTTCTCGTAAGTGGGAGCTGACAATGAGAACACATGGACACAGGGAGGGGAACATCATACACCGGGTCCTCTCCAGGTGGGAGTAGCTAGGGGAGGGATATCATTAGGATAAAAACCTAATGTAGATGATGGGTTGACAGGTGCAGCAAACCATCATGGCACATGATACCTATGTAACAAACATGCACGTTCTACACATATATCCCAGAACTTAAAGTATAATCTAAAAAAATAAGAACAGATTTGAAAGCAGCAAAAGGGGTTGATTTCAATGCTTCATCTATGGGAAGATTGCCATGATCTCTCAGCATTTCTATCCTAAGCTGCTCCCTCCCCTAGGAGGTGCTTTATGTGAACCTGGGGCTGGGAGATTCTGTGTGGGAACTGAGCTGGAGAAAAGATCATTTGAGGAAGATAGCCTCATATTTCAGTGGTCACTGCACAGACTGTCTTCATGGTGCTTGAATAAAAAGCAGGAGGTTTCATACTGAAGTTGTTTCTCTTTGGCTAGTCCTTCTACAGAGCTTTGGGGATGAATTCATTCCGAAGGCAATATTTTCTAAATTGCCAGTGTGACTCTGAAGCCAACTTCATTCTGCTTTTGGTTTATTCCTAAACTTGATAGAATCCCAAGTGTTAATCTCCGGCTGATATCTAACCATCCTCTTCCACTACGCTGTCATGGCGGGGATTTATGGCTGGGTGACGAGCTGCCACATCTCTCTGAACCCTGATGAAGACACAGATAACATCATCAACTCATCACTGAACCATCCCCATCAACCCCGCTTTAATCACCCCCAAGACTGATAACCATTGGAGGCTGTTAATACCTAGCAAATTATCTAATCCACATGTTGTTCGATCTATGTAAACTCCAGCCCATGAGGATCATAAAATAAATAAGCGTGAAATGGCTTGCAGTTTTGAATCTCCTCTCACCTAGATAGGCCAGGCTGTGTGATTTCAGCCGCTGTTATGGCTCCCACCTCCTTCCTAGAGGGAATGAGCAGCACAGGTTCCTATGTGGGCCTATTGGAGACTGTTTCTGGGATGGAGGCCACACACACACACCCCTGTCTGTCCCTCCTGCTCTCCCTCCCACATCCCAAATGAAGTCAAGGCTTCATTTCACTGATATGTTAATCACTGAAATAGTCTTTTCCTGCAAGACACAGGCATGGTGAATTAAGATGCTGGATGATTTGCAAAACGAAAAGCAAGCTGTTCCTTGAAAAACAGAGGGCTGGTAGGAATTTGTAATGATGAGAGGCAGGCAGAGAGGGGAGACAGAAAAGGAGGTCGGCAGCTCTAGGGGATGTAAGGAGCGATAAAATTAGACTGCGTTGTCTAGACATAAGCACAGGGTTACTGAGAGGTTTTGCGTGTGTGTGTGTGTGTGTGTGTGTGTGTGTGTGTGAATAGGGCCCAGCCAAATGGCCTCTAAATCCCTTTTTGTTGCTGAAATTCGTCAAGGCTATGTCTAAAAGCCTATAATTCTAAAATTCTGTAATTCATAGATCTGATACTTCTCTAACAAAACAGACACTCCCTGATTCTAAGGTTCTGTGATTCTAAGAGTTTGTAATCCAGTGAGTCTGTAATTATAAACTGCTATGATTCTCTAATTCTAGACACTATGGTTCTAATTCTACCATTCCATGATGCTAATATCCTGTGATTCTAAGATTCTATCATTCAGTGTTTCTTTAATTTAATATCCGCCATTCTCAAGTTCTATAATGGAAGAGGCCATGATTCTGTATTTCTATAAATTTATTCTTTGATATTTCTAATGCTCTACAATTCTAGTATTCTAGAATTTTGATTTCATAATCCTAAAATTCTAGAATTCTGTTTTATGCTACTAAGAATCTAAAGCATTTATACGATTTTATAAATCAATTTTTCAAGAATTCCTACAATCTGAGATTCTTACATACTGAGTTTTTAAGATCCTACAATACAAAAATCTTTTTAAATTCAATGTTCTATATTTTGAAGACTAAATTTCAAGTAGTCTTAGTTCTGAAATAATATTGTATGCTATCTTGATTCCAACATTTCTCATATTTTATGATCTGATTATTACAAAAAGTCATTTTATCTACAAAATGCAGGAATTAAGCTGCAAGTGACAAAGAATCAAGGGACCTCCACAGCTGTCCTCCTAATCAGATTGGAGCACATCACAGGACCGTGGATTCTTCCTCTGTGGCAATGGAGACCTGAAGACAGCTGCTTTACCCAGCCAGGGCTCCAGGAACTGCCTGGAAAGACAAAGGCATGGGGAGGTGGGGGCCCGGCCAGGGTCAGGCTGAGGAGTCGGCCCCCTTGCCTCCGGGAGGCCTCTCCTCAACAGCCAGGTTTCCAAACATCTGCCAGCATTTGGGTCCCGATTGCTGTCCTTTAAAAGTATCCCTCTCCTTTTCTTGTTCTCCATCAAGGGCTCCCATGACAATCATTTCAAGCAGCTAATGAGTTTCAGATGGGCTTTGGGAGCCAGGAACGGATGGACGCTCAGAGAGGATCGTTCTTAGGCTGAGTTCCGTGGGCAGGGGGAGGGGTGGGGGTCAGAAAGGAGAATCTTTTGTAGCTGAAGCAATAGGGGCCACCCACCCCTCCCAGGCCTGGGGACAGAACCTGGAAAGGAGCCCGAGCCCTGGTCACACTGCCTGCTCCTTCCCGCTTGCCCATGTTTGCTCGCCGTCAATACAGAGACCCACACTCCCTTTCTAATGCATCACCCACTGTTTTGAACTTTGATGAAATAAAGACCCAGAAGTATTATAGGAAAGATTGAGGCCTTCTTGGGGCCAAGATGTGATTACTCACCTGCTAATAGAAGGGTCCTTGCAAAAGACAGAAATCGTCCTTGTTGAAATTATGTCGTCTGTGATTCTCTCCCCTTCCCCACACGGCCCGGGGTAGGGTTGGCTGTGGGGTCCCTGGGGATTCTGGCCCCTGAGCCCCCTAGCACCACACGGGGGCAGCTCAGCAATCCTGCCACTCCCTGTACTAGACTGCTCTCTCCCTTTGGCCTGGGGCTCTGAGGAGGGGCGACAGTGGCCCCAAAGAGCTTTCTTCCTCCTGTTCCAGGGGAAGAGGAGAGGCCAAGGGCCCAGGAGAGGCATCCCAGCCTTCATTTCCGTAACATTCGGAGAGCCCAGGGAGCAGCCAGTGCCCAGAATCTGGCCAGGATTATACAGTGGGTTCTGCAGCATTCTCGCTCCCTGGCTGCCTGAGAACTTCCGCTGCTTTCAAGGTCTAATTTAGGGATTCACGTAAATGAGCAGAACATTGAGAAAGACACAGCAATGCATTTCAGAGGAACTCACACTCTCCACAACCCATCGAGGCAGGAATGTAGGGAACATTCTGCAACAGGATGTGTATCGTTTAGGGTTTGGAGTGGGTCTCTCCCGGCAAGAGAGAACAAACCTTATAATTAAGTAACTCTTCGTTTCCTTTAAGGTATCAACAACAACCACGTTCTCCCCAGTTGCCTAAATAGGACAAGTCCCGGGTTAGGCAGTTCCTGGTGGTCTGTGCTCACACATGTGCAGAGAGAGAAAAAAATCCTCCTGGAAGCTGGCCTCCCTGGCTTCCCAGCAGCAGGCCACCTCCCTGTCCCACCGCTCCCCACTCCCCCGTTAGCAATTAGGGGTAATCTTTTGTTGCCTGGAAAGTGTAAAAATTGCCGGCTTTTCTTTTTGCATGCATAATATCCATTTCCCCTCCAAGCACGTTATTTGGTTTGGGAATTACATCTATTTACAAGAGTAGATGTTGCACAAAGGTTGTGTTTATGTGGAAAATTATATCGGTGACACGGGCTGATTGGCATGTGGAGGCTGGGAGAGCAGGCCTTCTCATCAGCTTGGAATAACAAAATGATTGTATTTTCAGCAAAGCTAATTGATCACATACCTCGCTGGGCTATCTGTTTACTCAAAGGCCATCCAGGCCCTGGGAAGGTGGAGAGAAGAGAGCCCGGGGCTGTGGTCACTGCCAGGCCGACTGAGCCAAGGGCTAGGAGTGTGAGACAGAGACCAGGGCCTTGGAGACCAGGTCCTCAGGTGGTGAGGTTCGGCAGCAGGTCGGGCTGACGCCATTCTCCCCAGGAAACCAGGCCCGGAGTTCACACTGGTGACGTTGTCCTTTCTCCAGACCCCAGAAGTCAGTGTGGGGCAGAGCAGGTGTGGGGAAGGACAGGTCGGAGTAGGATCCGGAGCCACTGATGAGAAAAGGCAAGTAAATTCCCTTCTTTCATCCTTGTGAAAAGCAGTGGGCTTTAAGCTGGTGCTGAGCTGGCCGCACAGGGCTTGTGGGAGTGAAAGCTCGGGAAACCTGTCTCCATGTGTCTGCCTTGACCCAGTGACTCTGTCTTTGCTCTTCTCTGGGGAGCTCTAGATCAGGGGCCAGGAATGAGACTAGAAGGATGGCTGGGAGAGAGGAACGTTATAGGGTGGGGGACACTGTGAAGGCAGCCTCCAAATCTGCGAACAGCAAAACCTGAGTGCAGCCCTCTCTGAGGCCCTGCAGGAACAGATCTTGCTGCTGCCTTTGGGGAAAGAGGTGCTTATCTTTAGGTTTATGACCAGAATTCCTGGCCCTGGGCTGGCTGAGCCTGTGAGAGGTCTCCTAAGAAGATATTACCTCCCCTCATTGACCCACACCAGCCAACAGCTGAAGCCACCTAAAAAAACCCAGAGTTAGAATTGCATTTCCTCCCTAGAGTTAAAACTACAGTTACTTGGGAGCAGAAAACAAAATGGTTGGATATAGTTAAGCAAGTATTTGAACTGAAAATGGCCAGTTATTAGAGAAACATCTTGTCCTCAATTCACTAAGAAACATCAATTTACCAGTCACTTTGCAAACATGAAGTTCCTTTGAAAACTACTGTAATCTGTTATCCCTCTTGGGGTTTATGAAGATGACTGGTTATTTCGCAAACTTCCAGTCGGGATTCGGTCATGCTACTAGTTACTCTTTACAAACAACTTGGCACAAGCTCCAGCTCCTGGTTTGTCAGGTTAGAACTATGATTTGGTCTTTCTTCCCATTGCTGATCAAATTCAGATTTAGTTAACTTTTCCTAAAGCAAAGATGAAGAAATATTTGGGGGCAATCAATAATGATCTTTCACTGATTTCCCGGAAAAATCCTAAAATCCTGTTGGCTATTCAACCCAACAGCGTCATTTTACAAGTGGGGAAGCTGAGGCCTAGAACATTGTAGTCTTTGCTGATCCCTGCTAATGACATCTGAGCCAGGTTTGAGTATATTTGTGGGTACTTGGATCAGGTGATGCTAAGTAAACTTCAGGTACTTCTTCTTCAAGCTCAGTCATGAGATTTTTCACCTCTACCCAGGTCTGAGCCACACAGTCTGACTTTGGAAGAGTTGAGATATTGCTGTAATACCCTTCTGGTAATACTGTGTATGTGTGTTTGTGTATGTGTGTGTTTGTCCACCAGGCATTTCAAAATCTCTGGCCTTTCTGAAAGACAGGCAAATTTATTAATGCAGAGCTCTCCGAATTGTTTTATAATTGGAAACATTTTGCAATGAAAGAACATTAATAAAACCTGAATCCAAATCAAACTTCTCTGTGTATGTTATTTTTACTCCACAGTCAAAAGCTTTTCTTAGATTTAAAACTTTCACTGTGCTTATCTCTGGCTGTATAATGTTCTACAATTAAAAAAAAGTCCAGTGACTCTGAAGTCTGGCACAATAATGTACTTTCATGGATGTCTCTGTGTGTTGCCAATTAGCTTTGCCGTGAACACAGGCCCCCATCCATCACCCGCCTCTGGGTGGCTGTAACAGAGACCTAATTTGTTTCATATGCCCTGCGCTCTCTGAGCCATTCACCAGCGCCTCCAACCTGCTGAGGAGCAGCTTGGCTGAGAGATGAATGACAAGAAAACCCGAGAGGAGCCAGAGAGATCACTTATCAGAAATGGGCCCTACTCTGCTCACCCAGTGGGAAAATCCCAGCCCTTCTTGCCTCCAATTCCTTCCACACACCTCCGCCCCACCCCTTTCTCTTTCTCCTTCTCCTCTTCTCCCCTTTCATGACCTCAAAGACCCAGGACTCACAGAAGGCGAGGTTTGAGCAGAGAGTGGAAAACTTAGCCTTGTCTTCCAGCTTCCAAGGGCTGGCTGCTGTCCTCTCCCCTCTCTGCCGGGTTCCCACTCCCTCCCACCTACTCCTTTTACAAGCCCAGCGTTTAAACCTCCAGTTCCCTAGGAATTTTATGAATGCTCAGCACAAGCCAAAATAAACTCGTAAAGAAAAAGTTTCTAAAGAAGGTCATAGACCCGTACAGCAAGTGCGAAGCGGTAAATACAAAAGTTCTTGGGGTCTTTGGGAGCGGTGGGCTGGGCGGTGGAAGGTTGGGGTCAATAGAGGGAAAAGGGAAGAACAAGGAGAAAGAGTGAAGTCTTCCTTTTCTCTCCTAGTTGTAGACCCTCAGAGTCTTCATTGTTATTATTTTGTAAAGCCCTATAGTTTGTGTAGCCCAGAGAGGTGGAGGGATTTATTCAATGTCACACAGGAAGCTGGCCCATGCAGGGCGCTGACACGCATGTCTGCAGGCCTCCCTCTGCAATACTGACATGGTGAGAGGAAGAAAGGAAGGGGCCTTGGGATCATGGAGCCATCTGTTTTAACTCTCTAGAGCAGTGATGTCCAATACAATTTTCTACAATGTTAGAAATGCCCTCTGTCCCTGCTGCCTAATAGAGGAGGTACTTGCCACATACAGCTATTAAATTAAGTAACATTTAAAATTCAGTCCAACCAGCCACACTTCAAGGGCTGCAATACTGGATAGCACAGATATAACACATTTCCATCTTTGTGGAACGATCTATTGGACAGCACTGGTCTGAGGGCCACTATCACCAGCCCCCAAGGACGTGCTTGTGGTCACGGTACTAGATGGCTCCTTCCTCTAGGCTTTCACCGTGCTCAGTATGTTCACTACCCCCAAGGACAGTTGCCACTCAATTATAAATGACCATGTCCTGTCTGTCTTGCCCACCTGAATGAGAGCATTCTGGGGGCTGGAGTCTTGGCTTTCTCTTTTCACCTCCACAGCATCCAGCACAAGATAGATTCTCAATGAAGACTTAGTCTCAGAGTCTTAGAGTTGGAAATGACCTTAAAGGGAGTTTAACAGAACTACTCCCAGGACAGGGGTCCGCCCTGCAGCCTCCCAGAGGTAGCCTATCCACCCACTGTTTGCACACCTCTAGGGGCAGAGACCTCACTATCTCCACAGGCAGTGGAGTCCACTTCGGAGCAGCTGGGATTATCAGAATAGACTTTCTCAAATCCAGCTGACATCTCCCTACTTGCATCATCTACCCTTGCTCTGCCCTCCAGCATCTCACAATATTAATTTTGCTTTTGTTTCTAGGTAATGACCCTTCTAAGAGCTAGACATAGTATAATTCCTCCATGTTCCTCTTCCAACATGAAGCTCATCACTGAATGCCTAATTCTAGATGTGGGCTGTTCAGCAAGGATAGCAGATACTGACCTCCCTGGATCTCCAGACTATTCTGCTAGGGCTGGCCACACATTGAGCAACGTCGTTACTCCAGAGGCTCATCTTGGGTTTGGGTTGTGTAAACCTCCCAGGCCATATGCATGGCCATGACTAAGTTACCCCAGAGGTGAATGGGATGGAAAGGCCTCTGCCGATGCTGCTCTTTGACCTGGGTGCGCAGGGGCACTGCTCCTGCCTCCTTCTCAAGCAGCCTCAAGCTTTGAGTATCAACCTCAACATTTCTAAATCCCTCTCCATTGCCTGGGACTGGCTGGGGCTGGCAGTGTCTTACAGGTGGGATGCTGTGAGCCAGACTGAGACCTGCCCAGGCCCTGGTCCACTTCTCCCCTTCGGGGCTCTTTCCAACCCTCTACTTTATGCAGGGGGTTAACCAGATGGCCTAAGGAGCTCTAGGATTACCTTCTACGGGCTTTTCCTGGGGCTGCATGGCCAGGCCCTAGTCCCAGTAGAGCAGTCTGGCACGTCCACTGGCCAGTGTGATACTTCTTTTGTAGAATCCTATGAAATTAGGTCTCCAGAATGATGCTGACGTACTGATTTTAGGTGACACATTGTTTCCAGAGGCACCTTAGAGGCAGTCCTGGTCCCTGTGTTCACAATCGGGGAAGGGAAACAGCCTACTCTGCAGTATCTGGAGAGAAGTGCTGGCTAAGCCCAGAAGAAAGAGTCTGGAGGGCTTCCTAGAGGCAGTTATATCTAAGCTCAGCCTAAAGAATGAGCCAGGAAAAGAAGGGAAGAGAGAATTATGGGCAGAGAAAACTGTGGGTAGAAAGATGTCTGAATGTGATTCAGCCTGGCTGTGTAAGCTTGGGGAGATGGCTTAGCTTTTTTGAAGCCCTGTTTCCTTATCTGTAAAACTGAGAGAATAGTGTAGGCCTCCAGGGTCAGGCCTTCATCTAGTCATTCAGAAAACGTCCTGAGAACCTACTAAGCCAGTCCTGTGCAGGTGTCAGGGACATTCAAAAAAGTAAGCCAGGCTCCTGTTGTTAAGAGGCTCCAGACCGTGGCCATGCAGCGGCTGAAGGGGCTGCCCCAGGGGTTGGGCCCAGTTCCACAGCAGCTCACAGATGGCTGAGCTGAGGCTGGCTGGGGCAGTAGGGGCAGCTTCACTGACTCCCTGACCCTCAGACTCAATCTTGGAAGAAGGATCAGTAAGAGAGTCAAGGCTGAGAAGATGGGAGGAAGGGTAAGTGCAAATAGAGCAACAGTTGGAGCAGTGTGCAAAGGCACAGAGGTCTGAGAAAGCCTGCGATCGCTGGGGCACGGGGAGCGGTACCATATGCCTGTAGTGTATGGGGCATGTTAACCATGGCTGGAGATGAGGCTGGAATTCAAGGCTATAGCCTGAATGGCCTCAGGTGCCTTTTATCACATGGGTGGCATTCAACTCTGGAGGATTTTACACCTGAGAGTCACATATGAGATTTGCAGCTTAGAAAGTTTCTCTGGAAATGAGTGATAAGGCTGGACTGATGAGCAAGAGGCTAGAGGCTGAGAAACCAAGGGGGAGGCTGGTGAGATGTCAAGAGGAGAGACGATAGATAAGGCCACCACCAAGAGGGGTGGAGGGGCATGGCCGGACTGAAGGCCCATGCAGGAGGCGAAGATGACAGGAGCCTGGTGATTGGAGGATGTGTGTGGCAAGGGAGAAGTGGGCCCAGAAATGACTCCAGGGTGTGCCGTGTTTGCTTTCCCGAAGAAATACCGTTATTAGCCATGGCATACCTTCAGGGAAACACAGGAGGGCACACACCTGAGTCACTCATGGTGCCACTTGCATGCAGTAAGCATGTATTATGTGCCAGGCAATGTGCTAAGCATTTTACCCGCACAATCTCATTGAATCCTCACAGCAGTTCTGTGAGGCAGCTCCTGTTTTATCTCCCATTTTGAGGATGAGGAAACTGGCTCAGGAAGGTAAGGTAACTTGCCGAAAGTCACACAGCAGACCCAGACTGGCATTCAGGGCAGCCCTCAGGCTCTGGGTTCCCACCAGGCAGTCCATACCTATCCAACCACCCAGGCACTCAGGCATAGGATGGGCCTTGCATGCCTCTGCAGGCCTTTTCTCCATGAGAACCCAGTCTCCTCAACTCACTCATCCTCCATCATCCATGCATCTGCCCCAGCACACTCAATGAGCTCCACTCTGGGCCACAGCCTGCGTGAAGCCTGGAGACACGAAGGTGAATAGATTCGCCTCCCCCACCACCCCCCTCCCGCCCAGTGCATTCAGCCTTCGGCCCAGGGCCGGGCAGGGGTTCCTGGGCTCTGCAGAGGCTCCTGCCCAACTTCCCTGTCCAAAGGCACGACTCCACTCTCCCTGTGCCTCTCTCAGCCCCGTGCTGTTAGTTCAGACCCTCATCACAGCTGAGTCGTTATTTCCACCTGTTGTGCCCATCTGCCCTATTCGAGGCAACCTCTTTGTTACTGGCTGAATTGTGTCCTCAAATATCCATGCTGATGCTCTAACCCCAGGGCCTCAGATGTGACTGTATTCAGAAGTGGGGTGTTTAAGGAGGTAATTTTGAGTAAATGAGGTCATGAGTCTGGGTCCTGATCCGTTGCGCCTGGTGTCCTTATAAGAAGAGGAGATAAGCACAGACAGATCTAAGGCAAGACCCTCTGAAGACATAGGGCAAAGAAGACCGCCATCTATAAGCCAAGGAGAGGGGCTGCAAAAGGAACCCACCCTACCAACACCTTGATCTTGGACTTCCATCTTCCAGAACCTTGAGAATATGTATTTCTGTCATTTGAGCCAGTCTGTGGCCCTATGTTGTGGCAACCTGAGCTGACATACACTCCCTAAGGGACACTGTCTTCTTTACTCGGTGTTCTCCTGAGCGTAGCATTGTATCCCACCCAGGAGTAGGCTCTGGGTAAACATCTGTTGATTGAATATGTATGCATAAATGTGTGTGATGCTTGCACATGTCTGTGTGTGCAAGGATCTGTAATACACTGTGAATATGTGTTTGCAAGTGTACCGGTCTGTAAGAGCAGATGTACCTGCTGGTGGGTGCATGGTCAGGTGTGAGCAGAGGTGTGACAGATGTGGGAGCATAAGCATGGATGGTGCTGTGTGTGTGTCCATGAGCTTTCTACGCAAGTGTGCATCTGAGCATATCCACGTGCTCACCTGAAAATGAGTGTGTGCCTGTCTTTATGGGTCACAATGTGTCAGTGATAGTGAGCATGAACTCGTCTGGGTCTCTGTGTGTCAAGCGTGCCCTTGCACTCACATGTGTCTGGCCTCTTCTTCCAGTAATGTTCTATGGCTGGGACAGTGATGGGTCTCTGCCCCAGCTGAGTTCCTGGAGGGCTTCGGAGCTGCTGGCCCTCCTTGAGGCAGACTCACTCACAAAAAGGGCTTTCTGAAGTGAGGTTGGGCAAGGCAGGCCCAGCCATGAGGGGTGGTGGAGGGGAGAAACAGAAACCCTGCCAGCAGTGGCTCTCCTGGGACCTGTCCCTGTCCCCGACCCCCTGCCCTGTACACACTATGCTTAGCTCTGCAGACGGACCTTTGCCTATGTAACGTGTCCCTCCTCGGGGTGCTTGTTCCCTGCTCCTGGTTTTGTTCCTCTTGTTGAGATGATGACTATGACAATGATAGTGGTGGTATGTGAAGAGAATCAGTATGTTTCCTTCTTCCCCTTGTAGTTTCTTCTTGGCCTCCCCCTCACTCCAGCAGAAACCGACTCTCTGCTCATTGCACCATAGGAGGTGTGTGGCGGAAAAAATGTGGCCAGCAAAGGCTCCTGGTTTTTCTTTCCAAAAGCTTAAGCCCAAGAGCATGGAGAAGCCCTGCAGAGGAGGTGGAAGGAGAAACAGGGCTGTCCAGCAAATGAATGCAGAGAAATGAGATGGACCAACCTGGGGGCACAGGAAGAGGCAGGATTTCCACAGACCCAGGCTGCACAGAGGAACACAGCAAGATCCGTGGATCCCCTCAGTGGAGAGGGCTGACTGTTCCCGGGATAATGCGTATGTGAGAGGTTCATCTAGACAGACACACCCCCAATATGGGGCAGGAGCCTCCTAGAGCTACCAGGCCAGATGGGGCCATGTGACGGGATGAGGCCGTCACATGCACCTCCACACCACCCTGCCTGTTCCAGCTGCCCTGAAATACCCTTCCTCCACAGACCACTTCCTCCAGGAAGTCTTCCCTAACTGCCCCTCTCCCGGCTAGAAGGGGGACCAGGAGGGGAGGAAGGATGGGATTTTAAGCCAGACATTCTCAGTTTGGTCCCTAATTTCTGTGGACCTATCCGTCATTTCTCTTCTCTGAATCTTAATACTCCTTTCCCTAAAATAGGAACGGGAAGGAGCCCCTGATTTGAGAACAGAGGAGATGCTGGCTGTTAGCAGACTTTGTAAACTACAAAGCCCCAGGGAGCCCCCTGAATGTGGCTCCAGTTTCCCCTGTGGCACCTCAGCTGGGGCATCTTGGCCTGGCTACTGGGCGTCCTCGAGCTCCACTTGCACCCAGGCCTCCCTCTCTGGGTGTGAGTCCAGCGGTGCTGACCCAGCCTGGCCCAGCAGGAGAACCTCAGCTCGGGAACTGCGGGGCCCCAAGAGGGAAGGTCAGGCTGGCAATTTATGGTGTGTGGGACCAGCTCCCTCCTGACACATGATCTGTCAAGGGCGATGTTTTCCTTGGAAAGCTGCTCCTGCGTGGAACCCTCTTCCCGGCAAGGAGCTCTCCCTCAGGTGCTCACAGAGTTCACCGGCAGGCAACGGGGAGGCCAGGGCCTCCTGGGAAGGGGCCGTTTCCATCAGAAATGACAAATGGATTTCCTTAGCTCCAGGCCTCAGCCCAAGCACATTCTGCCAGGCAGAACGGCCTCGTGCAGGTTCTCAGAAGACCATGGAGCACTCGTGTGCTGGGAGGGAGGCCTGGCCTGGTTCTCTAACCCTTCCATACCAGACTCTCTTGGTCTCAATAAAGACAGAGATACAGGGATGCAGAGATGGAGGGAGAGAGGCAGAGACGTAGACACAGACACAGAGACATCAAAAGTCAAAAAGACAGAATGACACAGAGACAGAGACTGGACAGGGAAGGAACAGAGGAAGGGCCCGAGCCAAACTGCCTGGTGGTGGAGAGCCTCAGAGAGGGAGGGACAGAGCGAGGAGGAAGAGGGGAGGGCACAGCCACGCAGTGAGCGGCCACAGCACGGGCTGGGGCCCTGGAGAGGCAGCAAGAGATGAGACAGACAGGAGGGAGGGCCTGGGAAGAAGTGTAGGAAGAAGCCGAGAGAGAGAGAGAGAGGAGAAGAGCAGTGGGCAGAAGGCCGAAGTGGGCAAGGCTGTCACAGTCCACACAGGATACTGAGGTGAAAAACCAAATCTCTGTGACCCCAGTGAAAGAAATGGGTTGGTTCCATTCAAACCGTATGGGCCATTCAAATCTCAGGCCTGGTCATGCAAACCTGCCTGCTCACCCCCTTCCTGGACAGCAGCAAGTCCACAGATGTACAGGTAAGGGATGAGAGCGCAGGTCCGTGGGGTCCCCACGGACTATGTCAAAGGCCTGGGGTGGGTGGGCGTGAGGGGAAACCAGGGAGGTAGAGGAAAGAGCCCTTTTGGGGGGCTGCAGTGATGGTGAGATGGAGGGATGGTAAAGAGAGAGCTATCAGGAGTCCTGCTCTGAGGCCACGGGCCACTGCGTTTTTCATAGACTTGACTTGGAAAGCTAGGGCATCCAGCCTCCACTAGGACAGGAATCTACTCAGTAACTATTTATTGAGCCTCTACTAAGTGCCAGACAGTCCTCCTGTTGCTGGGGATACCACAGTGAACACAAGAGACAAGCAATGTGCTCTCATGGAGCTGCTTCCTAGGGAGAGGAGAAAGAGAGATAAGGAACAAAGACGTGCAATGCTTGGCCTGTTGGGCAGGGATGGGAGCTGTGAATACAAGCAGCAGGGGGAGGCGAGAGCCAGGAGCCTGGTGATTTTCAGCGGGTGCTCACACCAGCCCAGAGAAGACCCAGGAGAAAGGCCTTGAGCGTGGGGAGGAGCAAGCTGTGAGGATGCTGGGAAAACAGGCCTGGCACGTCTGTGGACAGCAAGAAGAGTGGGCCTGTGGGGAGGAGACACGAGGCCGGGGGAAGATGAGGGCAGGGCCGGAGGAGGGGCCAGACCTTGCAGTTCCTGCAGGCCCATGTAGGTGCTGGCTCGGGCTGTGAGTGAGATGAGGAATCAGTGGGGGCTTTGAGCAGAGGACTGAGGTGAAAGGATTTACTTTACTTAGCAGGTGACTGCCACAGCTGTGACAAGAGATGGTGGTGACTGGGACCAGCGTGCTAGCTGTGGAGGTGGTAACAATAGTCAGGATCTAGATGTTTCAAAGGTAGAATGCACAGGATTTCACATGGATGAGGAGGTGGTTGCAGCGAGCCGAGCTCACGCCACTGCACTCCAGCCTGGTGACAGAGCGAGACTCCATCTCAAGAAAAAAAAGTATTGACCATGCAGATAATTATTATTGATAATTAAGAGTCAGACAGATATGGATTTGAATTGTGTGACCTTGAACAATCTATTCAACTTCAGAATCTCAGAGGATGTACCTTCAAAAAAGAGGGCATAGAACTTCCCTTGTACAGCTGTTATGAAGAAATGAGGTCATGCATGAGTGAAATTTGTCATGTTGCCTGACACAGAGGAAATACAGAAGTGGGTGGTCAAGTGAGTGTTGGGGTTCGTTTATTTCAACTTATAAAAGAAAGAGTATTAGATGTTTAGGAATTGTGTAAGTCAGCTATTAGTAAAACATAAAATATATAAACTTACAATGAAAGGAATTACCTTAAAAACAATAGTAACATTCAAACCCCATCATTTTCTAATGATTTACACCTACTGGTATTGATACTCTTAACAGCTGTTGTATCTGTGTAGGTAGATACTGCATAATGACGTGCTACTGTGCATCCCAACTCACGTCTGTTTAGTGACATCAGGTTCAGAGCTTGGAATTCACTATGGTAAGAGTAATTACACCCAAAATTTGCAAAGGCTACCAATCAGGGTTTGCTTTATTATTTTGTTGATTGTCTAGATTTAAGAAGATGATGGAGAAAATGTAATAATGCAATGTCAACTTAAAAGTATGTCGTGTCAACCAGGCGCAGCAGCTCACACCTGTAATCCCAGCATTTTGGGAGGCCGAAGCAGGAGGATCACCTGAGGTCAGGAGCTCGAGACCAGCCTGGCCACCATGGTAAAACCCCATCTATGTTAAAAATACAAAAATTAGCCGAGCATGATGGTGGGTACCTGTAATACCAGCTACTCAAGAGGCTGAGGCAGGAGAATCGCTTGAACCTGGGAGGCGGAGATTGCAGTGAGCCGAGATCATGCCATGGCACTCCAGTCTGGGAACAGAGTAAGATTCGGCCCAAAAAAAAAAAAAAAGTATGTAATGTCTGTAACACAAAAATTTGAAGAAATTGTCTTTAGCATTCCAAACTATTATGCAATTCAGCAAGAAATTTTTTCACATCATTGATGAATGAGTGAAGTTCCAACATAATACCTTTCTTGCTGTACTTTCATCTTCCTTGTTAATGTAAACAAAATTATCAACAGAGCTTTCTGTTAGAAATACATTCATTCATCAATTGCAAGTATTAGCTGGCTATGGATTAAAAAAATCAACAAAAGCATTCTCTAAGAATTAATTGGTGCTATGCAATCAGCTATAAAATAAATACACTGTATATTTAATTACTTGTAAATTGTGTGCTACACATTCTTGGTATTAGTAAAATGCATGATAAACATATATATGTATATTATACATATATATACACATTTCTTGAGGACAGGTTTAAGTATTTACCAGTACACCACTGTTGTCAATAATTGTATGACTATTGTTATTACATATAATTCAATGTGACTTCTAGTACTGGCAGACTAATTAATTTAGACCAAAATCTCCTGTTAAGTACTATAGAAAAGCTGAACAATAATAAAATACATTTGTTTGAAGACATTGGAGAACTAAGAAGGCAGTGAAGAATTATAGGAACAAAACTGAAAGAAGAAGGAAACTCAGACAGGGAGACTTAGCATTTAAGGTTGCTTTTTTACTAGGTGTGTCTGCTGATTCTAGAGAAGACCACTGAGAGGCTGAGAAACTGAACAGAACTTTCAACAGATTTGTAAAACAAAGGAAACAAAAGCTACAGTTCAGTCTGCCAAGAAGGAAGGATTCTAGTAACACTTAAGGCTTTTAGTGGAGATCCGGTGGTTACATCCTAAGAGAAAGGGTGAACAGGAAATAGGCTGCCCTATGAGGAACTGTGGCCTAGTTTTAAATGATCTTAATCACTGATTATGTATTAAAGTGATCTAGCATAGATAGTACCCACAACCACTATTAAAAAAAGGTAAATCATCTCTGGACAAAGATAATATCAGCCCAGGCCTCAAAATTATCTCTAATTTTTCATAGACAATGCTTAGAAAACAATTTAAATTATCCAGGGATATAAGACTGCAAATTTTAAAAATATATAAGATACAACAAAACAGACCTACGGGGGAGCCAGATAATTTAGTTAATCAGGCATAAATTTTAAAATAACCGTTGTTATATGAGAAACAAGTTCTACTATTGGACAGTTCTGTAGAATGACTATAATCAATAATACATAGTTTCAAATAGCTAGAAGGAGGATATTTAATGTTCCCACACAAAGAAATGATAAGTGTTTGAGATGATAGATAAGCTTATTGCCCTGATCTGATTATATGTATCACAATATCACTATGTGCCCCATAAATATGTACAATTATTATGCATCAATTTAAAATATTTTTAAAACATTATTAATATGTTTAAGAAATTAATTAACATTTTGAGGATTTCAGCAGAGAAAATAAAACAACAAAAAGATTAATTGGAAATTTTAGAACTGAAAATTAAAATTTCTGAAATTAAGAACTTAGTGAATCAATGGATCAGTTTAATGGCAAATTGGATGTAGTTGGGGATAGAATTAGTGAGGTAGAAGATAGGTTAGAAGGAAATAACCAGAATGACATACAGAGAGCAAAGAAATGCAAAATACAAAAGAGAATATAAGACAGGCCTAAGGCCAGGCGTGGTGGCTCATGCCTGTAATCCCAGAACTTTGGGAGGCCGAGGTGGGTGGATCACGAGGTCAAGAGATTGAGACCATCCTGGTCAACATGGTGAAACCCCGTCTCTACTAAAAATACAAAAAATTAGCTGGGCACAGTGGCGCATGCCTGTAATCCCAGCTACTCAGGAGGCTGAGGCAGGAGAATTGCCTGAACCCAGGAGGCGGAGGTTGCGGTGAGCCGATATCGCGCCATTGCACTTCAGCCTGGGTAACAAAAGTGAAACTCCGTCTCAAAAAAAAAAAAAAAGACAGGCCTAAAACACCCATAATGTGAATCCCAGATAGAAAAATGAGAAATGGAACAAAATCAATATATAAAAAGATGATAAAAGAGAACTTTCTAAAATTGCCAAAAGACATCAAACCACAGAATCAATAAACTGAAAAACCCAAGAAGGATTAACTCTAAGTAAATCATGTCATATTACAGTTAAACTGCTGAAGATCAGACCAAAAAAAAATATTAAAAGCAACTAATTTTTTTTTAAAAAAAGACATGACCTTCAAAGGAGCAACAGGTAGATTGGTAGCTTACTTCTCAACAGAAGCAACAGAAACTATACTTTAGAACAACATTAAACAGCTGGAAGAAAATAATCTGAAATTCTATTCCCAGTGGAAATATTTGTCAAAAATTGATGGTAAATAATTTTTAGACAAACTTTGAGAAATAAAAGAATTACTACCAGCAAACCTGAACTATAAGAAATATTAAGAAAGTTCTCAAAGGAAAAACATCCCAGATAGAAAGTTGGAAAGGCTGAAAGAAATGAAGAACAATAAAAAGTGTGAGTCTACGGGCAAATAGAAAGGAACATTGATGCTGTAAAATAACAACAGTAATATCTTGTGTGGGTTAGAAATAGAAATAATTAAAAATATGAAAGAATCCTATTAAATTTGAGAAAGGAAAAATTTAAATTGTTCTAAGATGCTTGTACTTTCAGGAAGAAGCAAAAGTATAAATTTTTATGTTATAAAATGTTCTATAAGTTAAGAATACATTTTATAATCTCTAAATAGATAAGATATTAGTAAACATAATAAATAGAAAAGAAAAAAGGAACATAGAACAGGAAGGACAAATAGAAAGTAAATGATGAAATGAAGATTTAAACCTAAACAATTTAGTACTTACATTGATGACCTAAACTCTTCCAGTTGATTAAAAAACAAAAATTGTTAGCTCGTATTTTAAAATAAAATCAAGTATATGCTGCTTATAAGAAATGTACCTAAAATATAAATATACAGAAAGATTGAAAATAGAAGGATGGAAAAGGACGTAACATGTGCTATCATTTGAATATTTTGCCAGTGCCATAATATTAAGAGGTGGGGCCTTTAAGAGGTGATTAGGCCATGAGGGCTCCCCCTTCATGAATAGGACTATGTATCCTTATAAAAGGGCTTAATGAGGGAGTTCAGCCCTTTCTCTCCTTTTGCCTTCTGCCACGTGAGCACAGCATTTCTCTCCTCCATAGGACTCAGCATTCAAGGTGCCATCTTGGAAGCAGAGAGCAGATCCTCATCAGACACTAGATGCCAGTGCCTTCACTTTGGACTTCCCAGCCTCCAGAATTGTGAGAAACAACTTTCTGTTCTTTGTAAGTTACTCTTTCTGTGATATGCTATGATGGCAGCACAACATAGACTAATATAACATGCAAATTATAATGTTAAAAATTGGTGTAACTATACTAATATCAGACTATGTAAACTTTTAGTAAGTTTTAGTAACTTTTTCACAAATGGTAAAGTTTTAGTAAGGTTGATGGATATAAGATCAATAATCTAAAATTCAATTTTATTTCTGTATCTCTCTACCAAACTTCAAAGATGGCAGGTATTATAGTACTAAACAATGTTTAATACCCAAAAATAAATCTAATTAAAGGCATGTACAATCTGCATCAAAAACCATAAAACACTGTGGAGAGAAATTAAAGAAGCCCTAAATAAGTGGAAGGACATTCCAAATTCAAGTATTAAAAACTCAGTGTTGCAGAGATATCAGTTCTCCTCAATTTGATCTATAGATTCAATTGAGTTTTAATAAAATTATCCACAATTGCTTTATGACAGTCGTTGACAAGCTGATTCTAAAATTTACATAGAATGCATTTAGCTAAAAACATCCAAGATTCACTTCAGGAAAAATAGTTAGATTAGAAGACTTATTCTACCGGATAGACAAATGTATTACAAAGAGATAGTACCCTACAGGAATGACTTTTTTTTTTTTTTTTTGAGACAGAGTTTCTCTCTTGTTGCCCAGGCTGGAGTGCACTGGCATGATCGCAACTACGCCTCCCGGTTTCGAGCGGTTCTCCTGCCTCAGCCTTCTGAGTAGCTAGGATTACAGGCATGGTGGGGCTAATTTTGTATTTTTAGTAGAGACAGGGTTTCTCCATGTTGGTCAGGCTCATCTCGAACTCCCGACCTCAGGTGATCCACCTACCTCTGCCTCCCAAAGTACTGGGATTATAGATGTGAGCCACCAAGCGTGACCCAGAAATTACTATTTTCCTGTTGGCCACAAGGATAGAGAAATAGATCAATGGAACAAAAGTCAGAAAGACTCGTGCTTATATGGGCACTTCTTTAAAGACAAAGATGGCCCCACAGAGCATTAGAGAAAGAATAAACTTTTTCATGAATGATACTCAGTCATATAGGAGAGAAGGGATTAAGACCAATTCCTTCCTCAAGCCATACAAAATCAATTAAAAATGAAGTCTAGATCAAAAGTGAAACAAGAGGCAATAAAGACAACATAGAAGAATATCATCATGAACTAGGGGTGGGGAAAGATTTCTTAAAGAGGACACAAAAGTACTAGTTATAAATAGAAAGCTTTAATGAATTGGATTATATTAAAATCAAGAACTATGTTGATTAGAAGACTTAGAGCAAAAAGGCAAGATAAAGAGTGGAAGAAACTATCTACAACATGTACAGCTGACAAAGAAATTGTATTCGGAATATTCAAAGAATCTCTAGTAGTCAACAAGAAGAGGGTAAACCAATTAAAAAGTTAAAAAGAGATTTCAAAAGCCATCTCACAGAGGAGGAAATCTGAATGGTCAATAAATACATGAAAAGGCATTCAACCTTATTGGTCCTCAGGGAAATGAGAATTAAACCACATTGAGAATAGTACACACCCATCAAAATGGCTAAATTTACAACAAACAAAACTAACGATAATGAGTGTTGGAGAGGATTTGAATTAGAATTCTTTGTATTGCTGGTGGGAATACAAATTGGTGTAACCACTTTGGGACACCGTTTGGCATTATCTACTAAACCTGAGAATATACATGCCCTGTTACTCAGCAATTTCACTCACAGGCAGGTATTTATGTCAGCATAAATACAAGCGCATGTGAAGCAAAAGACATGCTCAAGAATGTTTATGGCAGTAGTATCTGTAATAGTCCCAAACCGGTAACAACTTAAAATGTCCAATGACAGTAGAATGAATAAATGCATTGTAGCATATTCATACAATCGCATACCATACAGAAATGAAAATAATAAACCGGTTACATGCAGTAGTATCGATAACTCTCACAAGCAAAATGCTGCACAAAAGCAGCAAGAAATTGAAAAATATGATTCTATGTATATACATGATTTTATTCACATATTTATTTATTTATTCATTCATTCATTTATTTTGAGACAGAATCTCACTCTGTCACCCAGGCTGGAGTCCAGTGGTGCAATCTTGTTCACTGCAACCTCTGTCTCCTGGGTTCAAGCAATTCTTGTGCCTCAGCCTCCCAAGTAGCTGGAATTACAGGTGCCCACCACCACCCCTGGCTAATTTTTGTATTTTTAGTAGAGACAGGGTTTCACCATGTTGGTGAGGCTGGTCGCAAACTCCTGTCTTCAAGTGATTCACCCACCTCGTCTTTCCAAAGTGCAGGGATTACAGGAGTGAGCCACCACACCCGGCTTTACATAAAGTTCTGAAATGGCCATAACACATTTATGATATTGTCAGGTAGTGGTGACCCTTGGGAGAGGCGAGAATAGACTGGGAAGGGACATAGGCAAAGATTCTGGTGCGCTGCTGATGCACAGACTTTGTAATGATCAGAGTGCATCTTCATTCTGCACTTTCCTGTAGTGTTATATTAGATAAAAGGCTAAACAAAAGAATTAATCTTCTTCCTACACTCCAGTGGTTCCATCTTCCAGATATCTTCTCTGACTCTTAAAACTCAAATTTTGCGGGTGCCTGTAATCCCAGCTACTCAGGAGGCTGAGGCAGGAGAATTGCCTGAACCCAGGAGGCGGAGGTTGCGGTGAGCAGAGATCGTGCCATTTCACTCCAGCCTGGGTAACAAGAGCGAAACTCCGTCTCAAAAAAAAAAAACTCAAATTTTATACCATAAACAAGCCCCTCCCAGAACCCTCAAACTCATTATTGTCAAAACTTTCTTCTGCTCCCACTCTGTGCCCAACCCTCTATTAGGTAGTAGAGGTACAAGGATGACTAATACAGAGCTTGCCCTACAGGAGTTTAGATGACAGGAGGAGCAAGTAAAAAATACTACGATGCTCACGGGACAACAGCAGAGATGTGCAAGCGTGAGGTGACCTCAGGCTGCTGCTGAAGGAACTGTCGTTGGAACAAAAAGAAGAGCATGGGTCAGTATCAGGTAGACAAGGTGGCATGTCCTTGCTCTACCACATTTTAGCTGGGACTCTGAGTAAGTTCCTTGAACTCTCCATCCTCAGATATTTTTTTATCAGTAAAGCAGGGATCCTGCCAAGGTATTTTGAGTGCCAAATAAAACAGGTACGTGCCTGGCACATAGTAGGTGCTCAAGAAGACTTAGCCTTTTCCCTTTCCCTCCCTAGCAAAGGAGTCCCAGAGGTGGGTTTGTGCTGGGCTTTGAAGGATGCAGGAATATCCCAAGTGAGGTTCACTTTGAGGGAACTCCCACCACCTCCTCCTTCTCTCATCTCCACCCTGACCCCAGTACCAGGCTGAGTACCGGGAGGGTCTTTACTACAAGCTTGTTGATTCAGTCATGCCCTCCCTTCAAGTTGTGAGTCTCAAAGCACAGGATGGATGTGTTCTGTCTCAGAGCAAAAATCTGAAACAGCCAAGTGCTGGTTAAAGTCATGGTGATACATGTGCCGAGTTTGGTGCTAAGCTCTGCCACGCACCAACTCTGCGACTCTGGGTAAGTCGCTTTGTTCTCCAAACCTCAGTATCTTTCTACATATAATGGGATTTTAAACTCTCCTTCACATGGGTAAGATCATAATTGACTAAAATTATGTATATAATTATGTATAAAATTAGGAAATGAAAAATGCTGTGTAAATGTCAATAGGAATAATGATAGTGAAAACATTGATTGAGTGTTTTCCAAGTGTCAGACACAGGGCATGAGTATCTTATAGACATTATTTCACTAAATCCTTACAATCCTAGGAAGCAGTTAACAATTACCAGCTCTGTTTTACATAAGAAGGAGCTGAAGCTTAGGAGTAAGTGGTCACTCAGCTAAGAAATGCTGCAGTCCAGAAGCAGATGTAAACAGTCCGACTTCAGAGGAGCTGGTGCTCAGTTACCTTATGCTGCCTCCTGCCATAGTTCAAGGGAACTCAGTCTGAAGGTTTCTCAGCCTTCTCCAGGTGAATGCCAGGTACACCCCTTGAGGGAGTAGCAGGGAGCTTTAGAATGAGGAATAGGACCTCGGGGTCATTCCCATGATGCTAGGAAACTGTCTTAGTGCATTTCTGCGCTATAACAAAATATCTGAGACTGGGTAATTTACAAACCACAGAAATTTCTTTCTCACAGTTCTGGAGGCTGGGAAGTCCAAGATCAAGGCACTAGCAGGTTTGGTGTCTGGTGAGGACTGTTTTCTGCCTCCAAGATGACATCCTCTGGAGGGGTCAAACGCTGTGTCCTCCCATGGCTGAAGACAAGAAGGGCAAAAGGCAGAAGGGGCAATTGCTGCAGGAAGCCTCTTTTATAAAAGCCTTAATCCTATTAACAAAGGAAGAGCCCTCACAATCTGATCTCCTCCCAAAGGCCCCACCTCTTAATTCCATTGTATTGGAGGTGTTTCAACATGAATTTTGGAGGAGACAAAAATATTCAAACCACAGTAGGAACCCACTCAACTCTGATCATTTTTCCCCTGTCTGTTTTCTCACTGGATGCTCTCAGGTCAGATGTATATTAACCACATGTGGCAGATAGGAAATTAGACTCCATCAGCCAGGTATGGTGGCTCATGCCTTTAATGCCAGCAGTTTGGGAGGCTGAGACAGGCAGATCACTTTAGATCAGGAATTCAAGACCAGCGTGGCCAATGTGGTGAAACCCTGTCTCTACTAAAAACACAAAAAATTAGCCAGGCATGGTGGTACGTGCCTGTAGTCCCAGCTACTTGGGAGGCTGAGGCAGGAGAATCACTTGAGCCCGGGAGGTAGAAGTTGCAGTGAGCCGAGATCACGACACTACACTCCAGCCTGAGTGACAGATCAAGACTTCTTCTCAAAAAAAAGAAAAAAGAAATTAGGCTCCATAGAAAGAGAGCAGCTTACCCAAAGCCCATTGTTAGGCCAGGAACAAGCCTGAAGAAAGGCCTCTGACTACCAACAGGGCTCTTTCAATGCTACACTGACTCAGAAACTGAAGCCCAGAAGCCAAGACAGGCCACTTGCTAAGTTCCATTGGTGTGGGTTTTATTTGGATGGGAATCACTGAGTTGAATTGCACTGGTTTAGTTCTATTCATTTGGGTTTTGTTGGATTGAGTTTCCTTGGTCGATTTCCTCCTAACCTGACCTTGAGTGTTCCATAGGCACTCTCAGTGTAATTGACAGTAACCCAACTTAAACTGGTTGCAGCAAAAATGGGATTTATTGCCTCACTTTATTAGAAAGTTCAGGAGTGGCGATAGCATCAGGAACTCCAAGGAGCAAAGGACATTGTTGGATCTCTCACACACGTGCACCTGCTTCCACTCCAGCTCTCTTTCAGGCTCTCCTCATCATGTTATTAATACTTTCTGCTGTAGACGGGCATCCTGTCTCTAGACAGCTGTTCTCCATGCCTTGGGGTAGAGAGTGGAGGGATGGGGAGGGTGGTCTCTGACAACTTCAGTCTTACATTATTCTAGTTTGATGACTCCAGACTTTCTCTTTCCTGGCCTCCATATATTAAATCCTAAAGAAAGATTTAATACATGGTCTAGCTTTGGTCACGTGCCCACCCCTGAGCCAATCTCAGGGACTTTGTCTTCAGGGTCTTGAGAGGTGCATCCTCCCTGCTTTGGGGCCTTTGAAGGTGCAAGATAAGCTAATGAAGGCCTACAAGAAGAGTCTGGTGAAGCAGTTTCAAAGCCAGACGGAGATAGGTTCATTTGCATTCATTTTCATTTAATCAAACAAATGTTTACTGATTACCTTCCTATGTGTCAGGCACACAGGTAAATAAGATCTCGTCCTGCAGTAGACTGCGAAAATGACCACAAACTCTCCTCATCCTTGCATCTTTGCAATGCCACTTTGTAAATCTTCCAACCAAAAAATGAAATGTGTTTTTGAATCCCTTGACTCTGGACTGCCCTCGTGACTCGCTTTGACCGGCGGGACATTAGTCTATGTGACTTGGAAGCACACCTTGAGAAGCACCTGTACGGAGCTTGTCCACCCTCACACAGACACACACACACACACACACACACACACACGCAACCCGTATCCAGATGCTCCCAGACCCTAGGATCCTGCTCCCAGACCCCAGGATTCTGCTCCCAGACCCCAGCTAAGAATCCACTCCTTTGAGGGCTTTCTCCACCATGCCCATAGCTTCTGTTACTCACTTCCTTCAAGACATTCCTCCAATGTCACCTTTTCAGTGAGGCCTTTTGCTGCTCTTGAGAACCCTGCAACCACCACCAATACAAAGAAGCCCAGGGTTCACCTGCTGAATGATGAAAATCACGCCACCTCATTACCCCAGTAAACAGCCAGGCAACCACAAATGCCTGAGTGAGCCCAGCCAACACCAGCAGAGGAGCCACTCAGCTGAGCGCAGACCGAAATGATAACTCCCAGAATTGTCAGCTAGATACATGATTGCTGTTTTAAGACACCGAGGTTTGCATGGTTTGTTATGCAGTAAAAGATAACTGAGACACTGCTCATAGAGCCCTCTCTCTACCGTAGAAGGCAGGCAAGTAAGTAAATATGTGAAACTAGCTTGGTATAGGGAGTAGTGAAAATGATGGCAAATGGACTTCACCTAAAGGAAACAGCTTCTGTTTAGCTCTTTCTAAGTGCTGCCATTGAGGAATGTGTACCCAGTGTTGCCAGACATAGTTTTAAAAGAAGTCAAAAATTAGGACACATATGCAAGAATCCCCAATGCTGAAATGTTAACAATTTAACTTTTTTTTTTAGATGGAGTCTTGCTCTGTCGCCCAGGCTGGAGTGCAGTGGCACGATCTCGGCTCACTGTAACCTCTGCCTCCCGGGTTCAAGCGATTCTCCTGCTTCAGCTTCCTGAGTAGCTGGGATTACAGGCATGCACCACCACGCCCAGCTCATTTTTGTGTTTTTAGTAGAGACAGGGTTTCACCATGTTGGTCAGGCTGGTCCGCCCACCTCAGCCTCCCAAAGTGTGGGTTGCTGACGCCCAGCCCAATTTACCTATCTTGAACCTGAATGGTCTAAGCATCTAGAGGCCTAATCTGGCCCACAGGCTTCTAGCTTGCAACTCTAAATTAATGAAAGCAAGGAAACGCTTTAATGGCAACAACAGTGATAGTAACAAAAACAAACAATAATCTTAAATGGGGGAGTTACATGCAGGGAGAGTTAAAGCCCCCCGAGCTACCGGAGCTCAGGAGAGGCACCTAACCTCACCAAAGGAGGACAGGAGTGGAGTGTCAAGCAAGTGCCACTGGGCTTGGGTCTTGAAGAATGAAGACATGTAAGGCAGGTGACAAAGATGCTCCTGGCAGAGGAAACAGCCTGTCTTAAGGACAGGTGTGGCAGTGGTGCCATCTGGGAGAAAAGCATCCCTGTGCCATAGGTGGGACAGCAGTAAGGGTGGGCAGAGTGAGGCTGGGACAGTGAACCACATCAGGTAAAATCTGAGCTTTACTGACTGCGGACGTGGCCAGGTGATGACAGTCATTCAGAGAGCAGCCTCAGGAAGCAGGCTCTTTCATTTGAACTGCCAGCTTGGCCATTTCCTACCCATGCAAACCTTTGGCAAGTCACTTACCTTTGTGCCTCAGTTTCCTCATATCAAAACCACTGTGACCCCATGTGAGTCAAATCATTGTTATTACTGAGCCACGAAGAACCACAGAAAGGTGTTGGTTGTTTCTGTGTTTTCTTTCTTTTGTAAAAGCAAAATATATTCATTACAGAAAACTCACAAAACATGGAAAAGTATAAGGTGAGCATGGTGGTGCACACCTGTAGTCCCAGCTACTCGGGAGGTGGCGGTGGAAGGATCCCTTAAGACCAGGAGTTCAAGGGTTCAGTGCCCTATGGTCATTCTTGTGAACAGTGAATAGCCAGTGCACCCCAGCCTGGGCAACACAGCAAGATCTCGTCTCTTTTTTAAAAATTATAGAAAAGTATGAAGATGAGCATTTAAAAATCACCCATAACTCCACCACTCAGAAGCAACCATGGCTGACATTGTGTAGCTATTTTCCAAGTCTCTTTATCCATAAGGCATGATTTGCTTGCTTATTTTCATAAATTTGAAGTCCTACGCTATATGAAATTTTATTTTTTTCTCTTAATGGCACACCATAAGAATTTTCCTTGTCCTTAGAAATTCTTCAAAGGCAAACTTAAAAAAAACTATTATGAAAATATTAATAGCATGTGTGTAGGACGTCTTCTATTGGCTTTGATACACAGAGAATAATGCTAGCACTCGTGATTATTAACACTTACTGAACGTTCACTATGTCAACACCATTCCAGGATTTCGTATGTAGGGAGTCATTTCATTCTCCCAGCCTAGAAGTATGTCATTTGAATTACCCCCATGTGCTAGGATGCTCTCTTCCCTTCTCCCTGCCCCGGCCTCAGTGGGCTCATGTGTATGGATGGCCTCCACCAGCTCCTCTGCCTTCCGGTTGGCTATCCCAAAGGGAGGCATGGCAGGAGTCTATTGAAGAGATTTCAAAGCCAGAGCAGAGGGAGTGAAGGGGAGGGGGTGAAAGTTTTAAATGGGATATTGGGGTAGGCCTCACTGAGGTGACGTTTGGGCCTTGTCTCTGTTGGAAGAGAGAAGTTGGAATTTTTTATTCCCAGGGCTCTATTCCTGCTGTGGCTGCTGCAGATGAGCTGCCTCCCTCTACCCAAAGCCACAGCCCCCCTCAAAAAGCCCTCTCCACACAGCTCTCTTTCCAGTTTCACTAACCATGTCCTCGCCTGGCTCCGAAGGCCTAGGGGTGCTAACAGCTCCCAGGGTTGCTAGTCCTGGAGTACTCTCCCTACACCCTGCGTACACTTTCCTTAAAAGCTCTTTTATAAAACTCTTGTCAAATTAACCAGGTTGACTGGGCCATCTGTGTCCTGCTGGGGCCCTGCATAACATGTCGGGTGAAACATTCATGTGCACTGATAATCAGCCATTCTAGAGTGATACAGTGAAAACAAGCCTTCTTCCCTGGTTTTGGCAGGCTCCCACGTTGACTGCCCAAAGGTGGCCATCCTCGAAAGGTGAATTATTTGTTTAAACATAATAATTACTGACACATATAGCACTTTACAGACAAAGAAATTGAAGGACTGAGGCTAAGTGACTTGCCCATAGTCACACCGCTCCTAAGTGGCAGAGCTGGGATTCAAACCCAAGTAACCTGGCTACAGAATCTGCGCTCTTAGATATACTTATAAACACATTGCCTCAGTAAATACACTAACATTTACATCTGTCTTCATCTAAATGTTGTCTGTTGATTTTATACAAATTGAAGCACATTAGATCTAATAATTGATTCCATTCCCTTAGTAATAAACCTTTCAGTTCTCGCCTTACACCTCTTGTTTTGTCTTTCATTCGACATACCTTCACATGCTTTCCCTAAATAAAGGTTTACCTCATTTTCAAATTAATCCACCGGCTTCCTTGTCTGTTGGTTGGATGCTGCCAATGGGAGGCGAAGCAGGAGATTTGTATTTCGCTTGTTTTCAATATTTTGCTATTTTAAATAATACACAATAAACAACCGTGTGCATATATCTGTGCATATAAGGGAAGTCATATCTATGGACTAGATAGGTACAAAAGGTATGCACATTTATTTTTTTCGAGACAGAGTCTCCCTCTGTCACCCAGGCTGGAGTGCAGTGGTGCGACCTTGGCTCACTGCAGCTTCCACCTCCCAGGTTCAAGCAATTCTCCTGCCTCACCTCCTGAGTAGGTATGACTAGAGGCATGTGCCGTCATAGCTGGGTAATTTTTGTATTTTTAATAAAGACAGGGTTTCACCGTATTGTCCAGGATCACCTTGATCTCCTGACCTCATGATCCGCCTATCTCAGCCTCCCAGAGGGCTGGTAAGCCACCATGCCTGGCCAGGTATGTGTGGCCAGTTTTTAAAATCTGATGGCTTTTGCAAAATAGTCATTGATGATGATTATCCTCACAATATGTTTAAATGCTTGTCTTTTAGGTTGTGTTTCATAAATTATGTATTATTTTTATAGTTAAAAGGTGCCTTAACTTTCACCCTTTTCACTGTGAAAGAGGAATTCAGCATCTTTTCAAATAAAAACATTATTTCATTGGCTCCTTGATACTCCATCCTATGCCATAATTAGCCCATTTTTCAAAATTCACTATTAAAAATTGCAGTGTGATGATCATCCTTGTACATAAACATCGGTGCATATCTCTTAGTATTTCCTGGGAAAGATTTATAGAGGTGGAATTACTGAGTCAATAGGTGTAGGCTTTTCTTAGACTTTTGCTAAAAACTGCAAATTGTTCTAGAAACAATGAGATTACCCTCCCACCAACGATGTTTGAGAGAGCACCCTCACCTACCGCCCTAGCACTTCTATCATTTTAAACGAGTGTCTACAAATAAGGAAAATGGAATCTCAATTTAACTTACATTTCTTTGATTTCTAATAAGCTAAATTAATTTTGTTCATATTTCTTGGCCATTTACGTGGCCATTTCTGCCCTATTTCTACTGGGATCTTAATGTTTCTTTTATGACAGGCACTACACCAAATGTTTCTAAGGAGGTCAAATCAACATGTTACTTATTAAATTTCTACTGTGTAGAAAGCACTGAACTAGGTGTTTGGAGAGACGTAAATGAGAGGCAATCATTATTCTTATAGATCTTGTGATTTAGCCCAGCAGACAAGCCCATACACAGAGAAAGCAATTAGAGGGCAAGCCAGACAGTCTATAATCAAGTGCTGAATGGGCAGCTTGGGGCTACGTGCTGTGAGAGCTCAAAGAGGAGAGAACCGGCTGAGCAGGCATCAGCGAAAGCTTCTTGTAGGAGGAGCCCCATGCAGGAGCTGTGACATTTAAAATATGACGGTTACACTGCGACACACATTTTTCTCTTTCCTCCAACACAGAGGATGATGTCTCAATGGCTCTCTTAGCACTCTTCAAGGAAATCAGTCTTAAAGAGATAATTTGTTGATCACTGCCAAGGCTCAATCCAGCCAGCATTGGTTGGCCACTGTCATCATCGCCATGGTAATGACAGTGACAGCAATTGACATCTGTTGTACTCTGACCACAGACAGGCACAGTGTACCAGAGCTTTATATTCATTAACTCATTTAAGCTCCCCACAAGTCTGTGAAGTAGGTACCATTGGCACCCCTTTTCCAGATGTGGAAACTGAGATTAAATAAGTCACGCATAAGGGCATTAATGAAAGTGACCCATGTTTGTCCAACTCCAACAAGCATGTTCAACATGCAGGCTTGCTGCAACTGCTGTGACCAAAATCCTTTTCCACCCACCCAACCCATCCCTTCTTCCTCCACTGGCGCCTGCAGTCACACCATTCCGGTGCTTCCTTTGGCATCATTGACAAAGCCACACTTACCTTTGAGGGGAAAAAATGAGAGTCACAGAAGTTCAGCAAAAACTTCCTGAGCATCTGCTAGGGTTAGGGTAGGCACTGGCATCCCCACCCAGTAAGGGAATGATGGGGTAGATGACCACAAGACTGGGAGTGGGGAGCACCAGGAGCTCAGAGGTGGGGTTGGGGGTGAAGCCTAGGCTGGGAAAATCTTCTGGGAGGAGATGACACCTAAGTCAGTGCTGAGAGATGGAGGAATTAGCCAGGCAGAGGGGCACTCTAGGAAGAGGGACAGCTCAGGCAGAGCCTGAGGTGGAAGGCAGGGTAGATAGGAGGGCAGATCACAGCGTGCCTTCATCACAGCACTGATCATGCCATGTTGTCCTCCTCCGTGGCCCCATCTGTTCTGCCCAACAAGCGGTGTGCTCCCCCAGGGCAATGACTGCATCTGACTCTCACCTGGGAGCTCTGCAATGTGCCCTGGCACATACCAGGCAGGGGGTATGCATGTGTGAATGAAGGAGCTGATGACCAAACAGGTGGTGCCTGTCTGTGCAACCAGACCATGCACACTCTGAAAACAGGGACCAATGTCCTTCTTCACCTGTCCCTCAATACCATGTTGTCAGGCACAAGCCCGTGGAAAATGCAGCCCTAATTGTTATGTGATCAGAGCAGACACTTTCACAGTGAGACTTGCAGGCCCTGCTCTAAGTTGCTTTACACAACTTATCCTGTCTTCTCATTGATCCTCAGAAAAACTGCGGTACCCATTTTACATATCAGAAAACCAAGGCTCAGAAAGGTTGAGTAACATGCCTAAGGTCACCTGAGAGACACTAAACAATAGAACTTTAAGGCACAGGCATGGGAATCTGACTGGACGTAGGTTCAGGCCTCAGCTGTACCACTTGGCCACTGTGGAATCATTACTTACATTCTCTAGCCTCAGAGTTGCCATTTGCAACATGGTAACAATACCAACTTCACAGGTTTCTGGTGGGGAGCCAAGTATATAAATGTAAAGCACCTAGCTCAGTGCTTGGCACATAGTAGGTATTCAGGAACTGGTGGCATCATGTTGGCCCTGCAGTCGGGAAAGCTCTCTTCCCAGGGCTGGGGGCCACGTGTTGCCCTCCTGTTCTTCCAGATCCCCTTTCTCCTCAGACATGACCTCCCCTGCCCGGATGAGCCACTCACTCACAGGAAGACATGTGAATCAGCCCCGCTCCTCTTGGGCCTGCTGTTTCCCAATCAGCAGACTTCTTCCATATAGAGCAATCTTTTCCACTGCTCCTTGCTGCCAGCAGAGACCGGCATTAGAGAGCGTCTTGGCTCCCATCGGAAGAAAAACAAACTTTGCAGAAAAATAAACACTTTTTTCAAAAGTCCTGTGGTTTTACATTCAAGACCTAATAGTTTTTCCTTTCTTTTTTTCCCAGATACCACAAATCTTCTGCTGGAGGGGAAAAAAAGGAAGAGCAACCAAGAAGGGACTTCTAGATTGTTCTTCCACACAAACATGGCCCAAGATGGCTGCATTCAAGGTCCCAGGACCCATGTCTGCTGTAGTGAGAACTCCCAGCAACAGCTCCCTGGAGATTGGGTCCTCTCTTCCCCACTCCTCCTTAGTTCCACAGCTCCAGAAAGGGTGAGTCTGGGCACCTTTCCTCACCCACTCCCATTATTCCGGGGCTGTAACAGGCAGAGACACAGGCATAAATGTCAGGGAGGCCCAGACGGAGGCTCTCGTGTGATAGGCCTGGGACAGTTCCACTCCAAAACACGCTTGTTCCCCACAGTGAGGCTGGTTGGCCAAAAGCCATCCTGTTCCAGTGACAAGTCTAAAATAGGAAACCATTTCTTAGAGAAACACAAAACCGTTGCCTCTGAGAACACAGAAGCATCCAGCAAGAAGAAACAGCCTCTGATCTGGAGGGCAATTTCTTGGCAGCCTCCATTCCACCCTTCCCTCAGCAGGGCAGGGAAGAGAAGGTCCAAGTAACCCTGGCACTGGCTGCCCATGGTCAGGGGGCGCTGTACCCCTCATGCATGCCTATGTTTGCTCACCTGAGCCTCCGGTGCGTGGCAGTGGGTAGCAGGAGAGGCTGGTGGATGTGACGATTTAGTTTCTTCTGCAGAAACTGACACTTAGTAGGTGCTCTCCTCATCTTAACCCTGGGACCCATGGCTTCTGAAGATCCAGAAACACCCCGTGTGGTAGACTATTTTCTGTGCATATCTCCACTGGTGAAAACATTTATCAAAATCTCTAAGGGGTCAAATACCCCAAAAGGCTAAGAATCACTGGCTTTTTTACTCAACTTTTAAATTAAGAGTTGAACTCCTTAGAGACGAGGACCTGTCTATTCATCTTGGTGTCATCATGGTATAGGAAAAGACCTGGCATTTTGGACATTCAATGGAATGAATGAATGAATGAATGAGCGAATGAGTAAGTGAGTCAATGGATGATAGATAGCTTATTCATCCAAGGACTTCAGAGCTTGGTAGAGAAACTATAGCAAAAAATAAAAGGCAGAAAATGATCAGAGTCAAAGGAAATGGAAAAATGAAGCATTGTAGAGGCTCTGAGTGGGCATAGCTTCTCTGGAAGGACTGGGGTGGGGAAATGGCCAGCAGAGTGGAGCTGGGACAACTGGGGGAGTTAGGGGAGGGGAGGTTCGGTAGATAAACTGGGGAGAGGGCTGGGAAGTCATTCAGGAAACAGTGAAGAAAGGAATCACAAACTTTATAGAGACATGAACTGTTTTTTTTCACTGTGGTTTTGCATACGGGGCCTAATGATTTTTCCTTTCTTTTCCCATGCAAGCTGTCCAGTTTGGCTAGAGGAGAGGATGTGCTCGAGGAGTGGTGGGAAAAAGCTTTGGAAACAGAGGCTGGGGCCAAATCCTGGGGGGCCTCACATGCCAATCTCTGCCAGCCCAGCCCTGAAGCAACAGAGCCATTCAGCATGGGGAGGAGAGGCTGAAGGGAGAGAAGGCCAGCCTGCCCCAGCTGGGGGAGTGCCTGCAGGGCTCCAAGCAAGGGGCTCCGAGGCAGCAGGGCCAGGGCAGGCTGGATGGAGAAAGGGGACAGGTGTGAGGGGCTGCGGGGGGGACGCGGGCATCTGACAGCTGACTTCACGTGGGGATGGTGAAGAAAAAGCTGTCCTCAAAGAGTCCTCTGGTTTTCCCCAGCCTCTGTGAGGGGCCGTTTTCTGTACTCAAATAACAGCACATTTTAAAAGATAAAATGAAACTCAGTTATACGAATATATAAAGCAAGATTTCTTAAATGAGCAAGACTGAAGTAAATATGTGGAATAGGCACAAACTAACGTTTCCTCCAGTTTCACCTGTTTCATGATTGCTTCCTACGCCTCTGGTTTTCTCCCAGGCCTAAGCACCCTCACCCTGCTGCCTCACAGCATTTGTTCACTAAGATTCTGCCTTGAAACCCTGTCCTCCCACTCTCTCTCAATAATAGCTCCTTCCAGCATGAAACAGCTTTCTAGCGCAAAGATATAATGCTGGATTTTGCTAACGGTCTTCAGCCAAAAGTCACTATCATCGTAGATAATATGTTAGCAACCCAAACCTTCCAACCCAGTTCTCTCACAACTCCAAACAGAAAGCTCTATTCTTTTTTTTTTTGAGTTGGAAAAAAAAAATTCTTGCTCTGTCACCTAGGCTGGAGTGCAATGGCATGCTCTCGGCTCACCACAACCTCCGCCTCCCAGGTTCAAGCAATTCTCCTGCCTCAGACTCCTGAGTAGCTGGGATTACAGGTGGGTGCTACCATGCCTGGCTAATTTTTGTGTTTTCAGTAGAGACGGGGTTTCACCACGTTGGTCAGGCTGGTCTCGAACCCCTGACCTCGTGATCCACCTGCCTCACCTCCTAAAGTGCTGGGATTATAGGCATGAGCCACCACGCCCAGCTCTATTTATTACAATAACAATAGCAGCAGCTACCACTTCTGCCTGTGCCTGCTCTGTAACAGGCACTGCTCTGAGCACTTCTTGTCTACCAACTCATTTTATTCTCACAAAAATCCTCATGGGGTGGATACCACCATCATTCTTACTAACGGATGGTAAAACTGAGGCACAGGCTTTGGCTAATGAGTGGCCAGACCAAGATTCAAACACAGGATGTGTCTTTAGGGTCCAGGTTAAACACCTTCACCTTGGCTCCTTTGGGACCCAGCTCTTTCCTTCACACAACTTCATGGATATGCTTCATTGGTGGAGTTAATCACTCACAAGACTTTCATGCAGATAAAGAGGTTAAGGGGTGGGTTATCCCTGGCTGCCATATTCCTCCAAATATATGCTTTTAAAAAATGCCAGAGGAATTATTGGAATTATTGGATGTGAGACATTTTGGGAGAGCAGATAAGTAGCCGCTCTCTATGGCCTGTCCAGTTCTCTGCACTCCATGGTGACCTGAAGGGACCAGACACCGAGCCAATCTGAAACATGGGCTTGCAAAGTAAAAATTCACATCAGTCCACAGACCCGTAATGATAACATAAATTGCAGAAGTCTTGGAGAGAAGCTTCAGAGACTTGCCTATGTAAGGTAAGTAAGATCTTTCAAGAAAAAAACCACAGGTCTTTCAGGGGCCACAGAGGGAACTTGCTTTTTAGCACAGGAGAGAAACATAATAACAGAGAAAATGACAGAGTGGCATGGGTCTCAGTGCTACGTCTGCCGCTTCCTAGCTGTGTGGCCCAAAATAAAGTCTGCCATCTAAGCTTCAGCTGGTCCTCAGGTCAACGTGAACAGTCCTCACTTTGTGTCCATAACTTTGCTCCTTTTGTGCCTGGTCTCAAGTTTTCCATGAGTTGAACTTCTACATAGTCCTCAAAGCCTTGTGGAAGTGCCATCCCAGAAGCCCCAGGTGGAATTAGCTCCCTCTCACTGGGTGCAAGGAATACTCACTTCTCTCTCTCCCTGGGGCTAACATACCCTGCTATTGTATTTTATATATTTGTTTAATCGTTTAGGAAAATGTTAATTCGTTCGATGTGATCAGCAGGTAATCTGAGCACCTGCTCCAGGCCAAGGGTTATGCCAGATGTCGGTAATATAACCACGACAAGAGATTGTGATGGGCTGAATTGTGTGCCCCAAAAAGACAAGTTGAAATCCTAACCCCATCTAGCCCCGTGTTCCTCAAAATGTGACCTTGTTTGGAAATAGAGTCATTGCATATATAATTAGTTACATTAAATGAGGTCATAGTGGAGTAGGGTGGTGTCATTACAAGAAGAGACACAGACGCACAGAGGCAGAGGTGCTGAAAGAGGCTTCTTCCCTAGAAGCTTAAGAGGGAGCACGGCCCTGCCAACACATTAATCTCAGACATCTAGACTCCGGAACTGTGACAGAATAAATTTCTGTTGTTTTAAGCCACCCAGTTTGTGGTATTTTGTTACAGCATTCCCAGGAAACAAATACAGAAATGTTCGCCACTTTCAAAGAACAACACAAAAACTGATAATTACGAAATAGTAGGAGAATACTATAATAAAAAGATGTCCTCTGTACAATCACAGAGGACACACAAGTCACTCAGCCTTTGAAGAGGATCCAAAAAGGCCTCCAGAGCAGGCACAATTGAAGCTGGGTTTTGAAGGATGAGTAGGAGTTCACTGGAGGAAGGCAGTTGGAGAAAGCACAGCAGGCAGAAGGAACAGTAGCACTACCTGTGCATCCCCTTGGTCTCTCCTGCAGGATGTGCTCCCTGCTTCCCTTAGTGAAAGTCTCTGCTTATGACAAATGCTCAGTATGTAGAATGTGCAGGAAAAAAAAAATATTCTCTAGACAAGAAGAGGGAACAGGGGATAGAGTGTAGGTGGCTGCCACCAAGAGACAGGAAAAGCTGAAATCTTCAGACCCCTCAAACAGAGAGTAGATGGAGGGTAGCAACAGTGGCCAGAGAAATGAGGCAGCCAAGCAGGGTTAGCTTTGAACACATGAACACACACACATGCACACACACACACCCGTGCATGCATACACACACACACACACCAGAATTGGGTTGTTCTCTAGGGCTCCAGCTCAGCTAGAAAGGGAAGCAATTTATGGCCAAAGGAAGTGGCCTGACAGTAAACAAAAACACAGTGACCCTGAGTTCCCACTGGACAGAAGATAGATGGTGCCATCGTAAAAATGAGATTAATTTTAATAAGGGCTTTCACCAAGCAGCAGACCCTGGTGGCCAGAGGCCTGTCGGAGCGCCAATGACAGGCAGCATTGCTGATGGATGAGGCTGACCCTGGCAAGCTGAAGACATGAGGAACAATCAGAAGCTTGGGGCTGGCCCCTGGCTGTGCTTTGCGCAGCTGCTTTCTGTGCAGATTCTTTATCATGCTGGTCAGTGTCCAGGACGTAAATGCCCATAATCCAAATCTCTGAACTGTGGCTCATCCTCTGCCACAGCAGGAATCCCCTCTTTGCTCAGCTTGATGTGGGACTGTGAGGACAGTGCTTGCACACCTCTAGTAATGAGAAGCTCACTACCTATAAAGGCTGTGAGGCAGCTGTCTGTGTGTGGTCACTCAGAAAATGTCCTTTGTCTGTTTCGTTTGCCACAGGAGAATCGTGCAAAGTCTGTGATCCTTCCTGATTTAAGTCAGCAGAGTTCGATTTAATAATCACTAACTGAGCACTCACTGTGCAACAAGATTGTGAGAAGAAAGATGGTTAAGAACCGGTTCCTGCCTCCAAGAGCTTTCAGAAGGGAAAATAGATGGTGCCCTGACCCTGGGTATTGACTGAGCCATGACCCTGATCACAGTCTGAGCCCTGATTCTCTTCTAGACTCAGCCCTAATCTTGGACAGCAAACTGAGCCCTGAACTAAGCCCTACGCCCAACTCAGACTGGGCCCAGTTTCAGTGTGAAATTTAATTTTTTTATAGACTGAGTCTAGATCCTTGTCACAATTGAGACCTGACTCTGACCTATGGCCTCATGAACAGATGCCTCTTATTAAAGAATAAACGTAAAAGGCTCAATGCAGCTCATCGCCACACCTGGAGCAGTGTCTAAATCCATGATGCTTGAGGTAGACATATTTTACACGTAGCACTGTATGGAGCTCTCGCCACTCCTCGCTCGCCCAGCCACGGCACTTGTCACTGCATCACCGTTTATGTGTGCGCCCACCCGCTGGCCTCTGTTCTCCTTGAGGACAGGGATTGTTTATTCACTTGCCGGGCTGGGCTGCTGTCATGATCCTTCCTTCTGCCTCACTCCTGAACACCTGCTGAGTGCTGGGCCCTTGTCTGCTCATAGAGACATAGAGATGAGCAGCCTCATGGTCCAGCACAGACACTATGGAGGGCCCTGTTAGATCTTTAATCATTTACTTAATCAATGAACCAACGAGAGCAATCACCTTGCAAAGATATGGGATCCCAGGGCGTTTATGAGATGAACCCCTGCCAACCGTATAAAACCAGCCCTCCTAATTTCCCAGCACTCGAGCTCCCTGGCATCAGACAGCCCAATGTCGTGTCAGCCATTTCCCCAATAATGTATCAATAGATGTCACACAATCTAGTCTAGGCTCCCGAGAGGGTGTTTGAAAAGTCAGAGATGTTTGTCTAATGCAAACCGATGTCATGTCAGGAATTAGTTTGACTAATAGGCCTTTAATGAGATCCTTCTGAGGTCTGGGTCCCAAGCAGAGGCTTCCCAAGTTTTAATTTAGAAGATAAACTATCCCTTCCCCCAGATTGCCACCATAAATCTCCCTTCCCATGTGCACTAAGTGGCAGAGCAAGGCATGGATTTGAGTCCTGTGCCCAGTCACCCAAGGGTCAAGTCCCTGTGAGTCCCCTTGAAGGCTGGAACCCCCACAGAGGAGCTGGGGGAGGTGCTGGCTAGTTTTCACTGCCCCAGATGGGGACCAGAGCTTCTCACCAGGGCCGTGGAAGCATTTTCCCAAACAGCAACAGGAAATGTTCATTTTCTCAACCTGAATAACCCTTGCAGAGTCAATTCTAGAGCAGAGCAGAGAATAAAATGTGACCATCATCCAGGATATTTCTCTCAGGGGAAGGAACATGGAAACAGAGAAGCCTGCAGAATGAGGTCATCATGCCAGCCAGGCAGGCAGAAGGGATTTTACATGAAATAATGTATGTGGCCCACCAGGCACTGAGCAGGTGCTTAATACATGACAATATTGTGATTCATGCTGATTCACTCCTCCGCCCTGAACTTACTCGAAAAGTGCTTGAGTATGCACAGCCTAGATCGGCCCACTTCAAGTGTGCACCAGGGCCTGGTGCCAGCCAGCCCCTGACTGGTTACTGGTTTATGATAAGTTCACAGAAATTGAGAGAGAGCAATTAGAAATGCTTATAGATAGCTGGCATTGCCATGACAACATTGATTGTATTTCACGGAAATATTACTGGTCAGCAAAAGATTGAATATAAAAAATAGCCTTTGCCACAAATAGTTTGAGGACTGGGGGCCATGAAAACTTCCGAGGCAGTCTTATTATTACCATTTTATACATGAAAAACTGAAGCTTCGAATGATTAACTTGCCCAAGTCCGTCCATCCAAGTGGTCTAGCTAGTCCTTGAACCCAAGTCCTTCTTGCTCTAAAGGTTTGTAACTTACAATCATTCATTCCAGAGGCCAAGAGGGTTACAAATGTGGACTCAATACACTGCTGAGAATAAAAACATTGATCTGAAACAAAGTCTGGAGCATCTTGTCTCAGCTCTGCAATCTCACACAGTGAGCTGTCTCCTTGTTGGGTCCTCAGTTTCTGTATATGCATAACGAGAGATTTATCTTAAGGGCCCCTTTTTGCTCTGGCACCCTGAATGTGATCACAGACTCCCTCAACAAAAAGAGACCATTGATGTCATGTCACCAATTTCCCTTCAAAAGCACCTGGGTCTGGGGCTTCTGCAGTCTCTTGCATACTCCCTGTATGCATCCAAGATTGGATCGCTCTGACTTTCAGGCTAGAATCTTTCCCCGAAGGGCTACTGCCATGAGTATTGGGCAGGGTCCCTCTGTTGTCCTCAGGATGCTGACCCCCTCACTCTTGCCCCTAGGGGATTCTTTCCCAGAGATGGGTCCTCCCCATGTGCTGCCTTCACTCTCAGGTGTTCAGCCTCAAACCAAACCAGATGCTCTTTCCACCTTAAAAGGAAATTTGATCTGTCTGGGTTGGGCTCACCTTTGGTGCATAAGAATAAAAGTACATATCAAAATATCTTATATACCACATAAATATATATGTATATACATACACATACCCCTACTATGTGCCCACAAAAGTTAAAAAATTATTTTAAAAAGGAATAGAAGGATAGCCTAGAAGTCATTTGTGTTTTTTCTTTAGGGGAAGCACTGAAAGTCCTTTTGTCCTCAAATGTCCAGGGATTCCAACCTGTGAAGGACTAAAGACCCAGAAAGCTCCCATCTCCTTTTACAAGAGTCCTAAGGGGGCACAGCGACTACCTAGAGGTTCTCCCAAGGCCTGTGCTGGCTCCAGCCTGTGACCTGTTGGAGCTTCCCTCTGCCTGAGACACAGGCTGTCCTGAGATGAAAGCTGGGCATCAATCCTGACTCCCTCCACACCCCATCAAGTATACAAGCCTGCCCCAGTGAAAGCTGACCCCCAGACTTCATCCAACTACCCACCCCTGAATAGAGGAAATGAGCTAAAAAACTGGGCCATCTATGTGACATGCCACCCCCGACTCCAAACTCCCACTCCCCAAGTGCTGACTCATTGCAACCTCTTTTAAGCTGTCTCTGCAACAATCGGTTGGAAAATGGAAAGATTGGTCCCTGTTGATGCTAAATGAAATGACCCATTACAGATGTGGAGAGTCCTGGAAATTTGGAAATGCATAGAATTTCCCAGTAATCAGCTCAGAGAATCATACCGCTAAACATTGAACATGCACAAGGTGTCAGGCCCTAGGTCGGACCCTGGAGACTTGAAAGTACAGGACAGTCTAGAGTCAGAGAAACCTACAAACCATAGCATCATGAATTCTTCAGGTTCTGGAATCTTTAAAAGTATAGAATCACAAGACATTAGATAAAATCTAGAATTACAGGACCTTGGAAACCAAGAACCTCAAGTCTACACAGAACCAACACAGGTTGTTAGAAGTCTCTGTACTTCATCTCTGGTTCAACCAGGCCAGCCCACCCTGCACGGGAGGCAAGTTTGGAGAAGAAAAGACATTTCCACTATAATGTCAGTGAGGGGGTGGCAACCAGGACACGTGCCAGGGAGAGGAAACTGGCCTGAAGGATGAGAACGGGGCAATGAAGTGGCTCCGAAATAAAGACCAAGGACAGAGGGAGCCCTGACAGCATAAGGAAAGGCCACAGCTGGAGGCAAACCTTCTTGACCGGTCCCATTTCCTGCTAATGGTGGACGTCCCAGGTCCCGGACAAAGCTGAGGCAAGTCAGCACATTGCTGGGCGGCTCTGATGGGATAACTTTGCTTATATGGCCCTGGAATCAACCTCCTCTTCCTGTCCTCGTTCTGGCCTCTGCAGAATGCCAGAGTAATGGAAGAGGGTTCACAATACTTTATCCCACATCAGCAAGGGCACTCCTGACAAAGACAAGCATGTAAGCAAAAGCAGAGAGGCCAGAGCATGGGGCATGTTCACAGAAGGTGAATATGTCAGGGTGTTGAGGGCACAGCGGGGCAATGGAAAAGACAAGATGCTGGACGCTGGGATAAAATGGCAGAGGACCAGGAGGCTCAGAGGCTGGACTCTGTGTGCCTCTCCCACATCTCTTGGTAACATGGTCTATGGCACTGTCGTAGGTCGGGGGAGATTGCTGACGGCCTGGTTCCCAAGAGGGCCTTGGCAGGGACCTCTTATTCTCCCTATGGCAGGTCTGTAGGATGCCCTTTCCCTGCCCCTGGGTGGCTCAATGAGGCCCTGGAGGAGCCATGTGGTGGGCTCAAGGTGTAATGTGCAGGCTTAAGTGTCTCTAAAACAACTAGTAAAAACCCTGACCAAATCCAAACCAGATGCCCCAGGGCGTGCAGGGTTGAGAGCTGTCAGCACCTCTGCATTTTCACCTGCTCATGTGGGTTGCACCTGTAGGCCTCCTGGACGCAGGAGAGCTTCAGGCTGCCCACCAAGTTCAGCCCCCAACTGGCCTGAACTTGGAGGCACTGAGGGGCTGTAGGGCAAGGCCACAGACTGATCGTGGGACAGTCCCCACCTCTGATTATTTCCCCCTTCCTCCTAATTCCCAATACAGACCTGAGGATTTATTAACATCTAATCTATACTCACTCTTGAGGAGAAATTGAACAATTACCTTTTCTCTCTGAGCCTCAGCTTTCCTATAAGCAACATGAGCACATTAATAACGGCCTCCTAGTTTACTGCTAGTTCCTTCATTCACTCGGACAAATACTTACTGGGCATTTATTGTGGTTCAAGCATTGGATGAGGTACTGGGAACATGACAGTAAAGAAAACAGACATGAAAGGCAAAACAAGCCTACTCACGAACAAATATGCAATTGATAAATTGGTTAATGCTTTTAAACGGACATGCTAGGTGCATGTGTGCATGCTAGAGATCATTCAAAGGGCGGGGGGTGAAGGAGGCGTGTCTGGAGAAATGATATCTGAGCTGAGACCTGAATGCTGAGCAGGAGTAAGCCAGAGGAAGGGTTTGGGGCAGAGTGTGTCATGCACAAGAACAGCATGTGCCAAGGCCCTGAGGCAGGGAAGCACTTGACTCATTTCCTTCTCATGAGCAGAAAGCAAAAAGAGAGGAGGAAGTAGCATGAGGTGAAGGTGGCAAAGTAGACAGAGAACAGAGCAGGCAGGAAGCCCCAACTGTGTTCAACAGGGGCTTCATACAGCTCTACTCACAGCTGTGAAAGATTGTGCCGGCCAGGTGCGGTGACTCATGCCTGGAGTCCCAGCTCTTTGGGAGTGAATCGCGAGGTCAGGAACTCGAGAACAGCGTGGTCTACATGGTGAAACCCCATCTCTACTAAAAATACAAAAATTAGTCAGGTGTGGTGGCATGCACCTGTAATCCCAGCTAGTCAGAAAGCTGAGGCAGGAGAATCGCTTGAATCTGGGAGGCAGAGTTTGCAGTGAGCTGAGACTGTGCCACTGCACTCCAGTCTGGAGTGACAGAGTGAGACTCCATTTCAAAAAAATGCATCATGCCAATGGGGGTTTGTGATCATGGATAAAACTTCTTCACCTCCGGTCTGCAAGAACTTCTAGGATCTGAGGCTTCAAAGACAAAGGAATTGGCCCAAAGTCATCTGGCCAGTAAGTTCCAGGATCTAGTATATAAGCAGGTCCTTCCCAGGCCCTGGACTGCCTCCTTAACAATCAGAATGTGCTTACTGCCATCCTTGACCTCATTTGGCCCTTCCAACCCTTGGGGAGGGAGGCAGATACAGGTCTTCAATTCCCTGACCCAGTTCAGGAAGCCCAGGCCCAGGGAGGTGAATGGGCTTACCATGCATCATGCAACACATCAGAGGAACATGGCCCCACTAACTTGTCCTCTGACCTGAAGTTAGATGAGATTCCCCAGAATGAGCCCTTTATTAAGAACCTGGCCCTGTGGGAATGGACAGCCTCAAGGATGGAGATACAATGTTAGGGTGGAGAAAGGAGGCAGAAGTCACACCACATGAGCACAGGTATGAGGCTCAAGGTGCCAAAACTTGTCCAGTGGACAGAGGTCTGGGAGTGAGGTGGAATGAAATATGGTGGCACATCTGAGAACACCATGTAGGCAACTGACCGCTGTGCAAAGCCAACGGTTATGAAGATTGCCCTTGACTTGTCCCAGCCTTTCCTGGGGACCACATCCCTGCAACGTACCTGTTTTCTCTGCCCCAGAACATACCCGCCAAGACTTAAAGGCAATATCTCTGCCCTGTGTCTGAGCAACTCCCAGCACAGCTGCCCAGCTCCTGCCATCATCATTGCCAGGACAGAAGCCCAATCCCTCTTCATCTCCCTTGGACAGTGTCCCTCCCAGCGAGAGTCACAAATTCCACCTCAATATAGTCTGAGCAGTTTGGAGTCTGCAGAGGCTGCGATCCCCTTCTTTCTCTCATGATCTCTCTGTGGGTTCAGCCCAGATTTAACTCCTTCCACAGCCATGTGACACTCAGGACCATTCTCACTCTTCCCCTGGAGCTGCGGCAGCACTTGGCCTGGTCCCTCTGTCCCACAAACTGCTCCAGCCTCTTTCCTGGGCAAACACCTGCCATTCTTGAAGGCTTAGCTCAGCCATCTCTTCCCTGTCTTCCAGAGCTCAGAGCAGGTACCCTTGTCCTCCTCCAGGAAGCCTCCTCTGATATCAGGGAGGAGCCTGCCCTCTGGGCTCCTGCAGCCCCTCCTTCTCTTGCCTCTCCAGGTGGACTGTGAACCTTGTGAGGGCAGGGTTTATGTCTTCCTGGTCCTTGCTTCCTGCAGCCTGGCACGTGGTAGGAGGTCAGTAAATGTCTAGATCTCTTCCTTTCTGGGAAGAGAGCCCAGCAAAAGGACTTGGAACATGAAAAAACCAATTTGAAATTTGAACAGTAGTTGTTTAAATCCCCCAGTATCTAATAGAATAAAGTCCTCTCAGCCAGCCTTCCCCAGGGTCGTGGCTGCCCCAACCCCACCCTCTCATACTGCAACTGAGATAACCTGGGATCATTCATTCATTCCCCACCCCCCAGGGCCACATGCTTCCAGCTTCCCTTTCCTCTTTCCCTTCTCTCCCTCTTGGCCAGTGGAGCAGAATAAGTGCAAGAGGAACCTCATCTCTTTCACCAGCTGTGCTGGATGTGGCGTGACTATTCGAACCCTCACCTTAAAACAGGAGGCTGATTCCTGCTATGGAATAGCCTTCAGAAAATGTCAATTTCCCCTTTCTTGCCTTCTTTCCCTATATACATTGTTTTCCTCTCCCCATAGCTGGAGTTAATCCCTCACCCAGGAAGCTTTCGCTGACCTCCCCCTCCTCAAAGTTTGCCGAGCTTGAAAACTAGGTGGCCTCCAGCTCACTCCTGTCCCTTAATCGAAGAGCTGCAGGCAGGATGGAGCCGCCTCTAAGCCTGGATAAAGGTGAAATCCAACAGTTGGGAGAGGTTATTTTTGGACCTGACACAGATGCTAAATGAAGAGCCCCCAGCCTTCCAAGCAATCTTTGCTTTGTGCTCCAAGGCCCAAAACTAACATTTTCATAATAATTTTCCAGTATCAAAGTGATAGTTTTGATTCAAGACAGCTGAACCCTGCAAAACTGTGTGGCAGCCTCTCCCACCCTCGAGCCAAACATGTGCCTCTGTCTCTATTTTAACACCTTTGATAATCATCGAAAAATGCACGGCCCAAGCAGTTTTCTCGGCTTTCTGACCATAACAGCCGCCTCTGGAAGGAGTCTGCCGAAGTCTGTTTTCCTTCTGCATTACTCTGAGCCCAGGGCTTAGTTCTCCCAGCTCGCCTGGCTTTCCACCCTCCCTCTCTGCATTCCATTAGTTATGTCTGATTAAGGAATTGGCCTTTCTAGTACTATTAAAAAAGGGGGAGCCCAAGAAATACAGTAACACAATATCATGGAAAACTGATAGAATCTTTTCAAAACTATAAAGATTGCTCACCCGGAGGAACATCTGCACAGAAAAAGAAAAAGGTTTTAAACAAACTGGAAAGGGGTCGGGTAACTTGTAAAGGCTGGAGTGCTGAGGAGATGCTGGCGCGTCCTCAGCCTGCTGTCACTCTGGAGGGGGAAGGACATCCTCAGAGGAGCCAGCTCCCTCACTGAGAGCTCCCACCATCTGGAATTCATTGCAGGATGGAACACTGGAGTTTGCAAAAAGAAACTCAGCCTTACAATAATTGTTCCTTAAATCATTAATATGGCCCGAGCACCAGATGGAGAGTCAGAGGACTGCAGGGGCCCAGGACCAGCATCCTGGCCCACCCCCATGCCCTCTCCCTTGGAAGCTCCACCACCTCCTCCTGGGAAACCACCTCAGGTCAAATTCTAGGCTTTCCCCCAGCCAGGCTCCGGCCGCCCTGGAGAAGAAACTGCTGCAAAACCATGATTTGCAAAGATCCTTTCGGTTCCTGGTGCCTTCCCGACTCAAGACTTGGAAAGGGCTGACGCTCACACAGCAGAGTCCCCGCATGAGACCTGGCCCCCTAAGCACCCACACTCCCCGGAGGACCCAAAGCAGCTTTGGTGGTGAGTCAGCAAAGGCAGCATCCACCACGGCTCAGGGAACCTGCGGAGATGACCTCACACACTGGGTCACATTAAGGCACGGCATAGCCAGCACAGGCAAGGCCAAAACTGTCGATCTAGTCCACCACCAGCATCCTGAGGTGGAAGGAGTTCGTGTGGGCCCTAGTCACTGGATCTTAGAGTAACAGGATCTGCAGATCTGAGCATCCAGCTGAGCATCCAGCTGCCTTAGCAGCAGAGAGCTCTAGAAACTTCAGACTCTCCCAGCCTTCCTCCTTGGCATAGAGAATCCCAAACGCTGAACTTGTCTTCACACTTGGATGTCTTGATTTGCTGAAGAGGTGGTAGTGGGGCTTAGGAGGCCTAGAGATCCAAACAGGTGCCTGAGCCTCCAGGGACCAGAAGAGCCCTCAGGACAGCAGGAGGGCTCCCACCCCTGGACAAGAAGTGCCTCTGGACAAGGGTCTCTGCTCCAGAGTGCGGGTGGGGTCACAAGGGGAACATGCTCCCATTGCGGGTAGTCAGGGCCGCTCCACTTCCTGTGCCCCTCTGCCCTAGGAACTGCCCCAGGCCACTGCTCTGTGCTTCTGACCCTGACTCTCCATCCGGCCTGCCACTCCCCCTTGAGGGGAGACCCATATATCCAACTGCCTGCTAGACACCCTCTCCTTGATGTCTCAAGGCTCTGAAACCCAGCACATCCCAACCAGGACTCTTCGCCACCGTGAAGTGGCTCCTCCTCAGAGAAAGCACCGCCACCCACCAGTGCCCCACCCTGAAACCACGGACTTCTCCCTGACACCTCTCTTGCCCTCTCCTCCAACATCCAGTTTCCAAAATCTAAAGCCCCATCCATCCTTCCTTCCACGGATTCCTCAAATCCATTCACACCTTTCCAGCCTCACTACCATGCCCTAGTGCAGGCCCCAGCATTTCATGCCTGGCTAATCTCAGTATTTATACCGGGATGATGTCCAGACCCCCATCTACCCATTCATCCTCCACCCAGCAGCCACAGCCATCTTCCTGAAACACAGAACTCACCTGGGCTCTCTCTGCTCAAAACCCTTACATTAATTATTCATAGGAAATACTCCCACATCATCACTGTGCTAGTCCAGATGGGATAGGTTATGCCATAGTAACTAATATCTCAGAATTCTCAAAGCTCAACAGTGTTTCTCACTCACACATGGCCATTAAGGTATATACCTAAAGGACTATAAATCATTCTGTTATAAAGACACATGTGCACGTATGTTCACTGCGGCACTGTTTACAGTAGCAAAGACCTGGAACCAACCCAAACACCCATCAGTGATAGACTGGACAAAGAAAAATGTGGCACATTTACAGCATAGAATACTATGCAGCCATAAAAAAGGATGAGTTCGTGTCCTTTGTAGGGACATGGATGAATCTAGAAACCATTATTCTCAACAAACTGACACAAGAACAGAAGATCAAACACCACATGTTCTTACTCATAGATGGGTGCTGAACAATGAGAACATGTGGACACAAAAAGGGGAGCATCACACACTGGGGTCCGTTGGGGGGTTGGGGAGGGATAGAAGGAGGGAGGGTGGGGAGGGATAACATGGGGAGAAAAGTCAGGTATAGGTGGTGGGGGGATGGTGGCAGCAAACCACCTTGCCATGAATGTACCTATGCAACAATCTTGCATGATCTGCACAGGTACCTCAACATCTAAAGTACAATTAAATAAAAAGAGTTGATGAGGGCTCACTCAGGTCCTGGGCTGCTGGAGCCACTGCCATCTTGAAAGCTTTCAGTCACTGTGATGGAAGGAAAGGCTGCCTTGGAGGGTTTTGCATTGGCAATTAAATACTTAAGCCTGGGTCTGGCGTGGTGGCTCATGCCTGTAATCCCAGCACTTTGGGAAGCAAGGCAGGCGGATCACCTGAGGTCAGGAGTTGGAGACCAGCCTGGCCAACATGGTGAAACCCCTTCCCTACTAAAAACATGAAAAATTAGCTGGGCATGGTGGTGCGTGCTTATAATCCCAGCTACTTGGGAGGCTGAGGCAGGATTGCTTGAACCCAGGGAGGCAGAGGTTGCTGTGAGCTGAAATCGTGCCACTGCACTCCAACCTGGGTGACAGAGCAAGACTCTGTCTCAAAACTAAATAAACAAATAAATAAAATTACTTAAGCCTGGCAATGGCACATGTCACTTCTCACATGCATTGGCTGGAACTGGTAACGTGGTACTATCTACCCACAAAGGAGCCAGGAGGGCACCCTCGTATGTGCTCAGAAGGGGAGAGCTAGAAAGAGTTGATAACACCCCAGTCATACACTCCCTTCAGGGCCTTGAAAGTCCACACTCTCTGACTGACCTCTATGCCTTTCGAAAGGCTATTCCCTCTGCCTGAAACCCTCATCCTCACAGATCACTTAGGTAACACCTGCCCATCCTCAGTCTCGCCCTGAGAAGCTGGCTCTGGATCTCCCACTCTGCTGGGAGCCCCTCCTCCCAGCTCTCAGCTCTGCTGACACTCTGTGAGAACTGGCTACTCATTGTCTGCTCTTTCTTAGGCCGTGAGCTCCATGAACACAGGGGCTTGAGAACTTTGATTACTACCCTACCCCTAATGCCTGCTCAAGTGCCCATATGGAAGGATATTCAGAATGTATTGCATGAATAAATGAATGAATATATGTATGAGAGAAATAGATTAAGATCCAGTGGCAGAGATATCAGGAGTGCCAGGGAGCCTGGAGGTTTGGGAATAAAGCCATAGTCCATACTGGGTGAGCTCCAGAAGGCAGATGCCATGGGCTGGCTAGTGGAGTGAAAGAGAAGGTCTTTGACAGGGCTGCCAAGAGGAAGGGGAATGACGACTCGCAGCAGTCCAAATAAATAAATAAACAAATAAACTAGTCACCAAGTCCCAGGCTAAAAGCAGAGTCCTTGCAGAGCCAGAACCACAGCTGCCCTCTGACTGTCCTAAGCCCCTCTTCCATCCTCTGGCCTCCTCCAGCCTCCTTCACCTACAGCTGGGGCAGCTAAAAGGCAGAGACCCTTCAGCACATTTTACTTATCTAGACTGGGTGCTCTCCAGGAACAGAGACATGTCTCTCTGGCTCTCCCAGCAACTAGCACTGTGCTTGGCACATAGTAATAGCTCAGTTAGTGCTTGTCAAATCTGACTCTGATCCATTCTTTACTCTCCAAGCTCAGCCTGCCTGGTATCTGCTGTCCCTCTGGTCACCAAGATGTTGGCCCCTGACACCTTCCCCCATTCCACCCCACCCTACCCCACCCTGATATGTCCAGGGACAGACAGGGAGGTGTACACTGAGCTCAGACTTCACCCCTCAAGCTGTGTGAATCTCAGCCAAGCCTCTCTGGTATGTAAAGCCCTTGGACCAGCCTCCAGGGCCAGAGAAGACATGGGGTCTGTTCAGTGTAAGTGACATCTGGAACTCCAAGCTGAGAGCCCCGTGGATGGTGTCCAGGCGCTCAATGGGACCCACTGTGGACTGTGGTCAAAGCCCAGGGAGCTAGGATTTCCACACTGATGTCTTCATTCTCCCCTCCTCTCATACCCCCAACCCCTGCCCCAACCATCCTGTCAGTCACCAAGGCTTTCCAGGGCCACCTCCTAAATATCCACTCACCTGAATTCCCATAGCAGCTAGAGTCATCCATCTAATGCCCAAACGAGTTTAGCTCATGGCCCTGCTTAGAACCTTCCACCCTGGCATCAAGATGAAGGCTTTCGTTCATCTCTGGGTTCAGGCCTGACTCACTTGCTCCCTCCCAGTCTCGTCTCTCACCACCTCTCCCTCCCACTCCACCTTCCAGCCACATGCACTTCCAAAAGTACAACATTTCCTAGGCTTTCCAACTCAAAACATGCTGTCCCTTCTACCTGAAACTCCTCTCTCCTAGAAAATATCAATTCCTTTTTCAGCCTTGGCTCAGTCTTCACTTCCTCTAGGAATGTCTCCTGAATCCCTGCCCTGTAAGGAGTCAGATGCATCTACTCATTCATTCAGTCAGTCGTTCACCTGTCTCTAGTATCTACCTACATAGCCAAAAACATCTGTTGAAGAAGAATGAAAGGGGAGGGGGGTTGACTAGCTAAATCAATTTGGAACAGAACTGATAGGACAGACAAGAAAGATGGAAGAAGTGGCAGAAATCTCCGAATATTGAGTGATCTGAGAAGGCTTCCTGGAGGAGGAGTGGTTGGAGTCAAGTCTGGAAGGATAAAATGGCTTAGTTAAGTGAGCAGTCTAAGACTTAAGACAGCCCCGCATACCAAGTTAATGAGTTTGGACTTTATCCTGAGGTCAGTGGGGAAGTATCAGAGGATTTTAAGCAGGAGATGTTTATAATTAAGCCATGATTAAATCTCCATGTTAGAAGAGTCTCCCTGGCTGTGATATGTGTGTGGAGACCGGTTAAGAGGCTCCAGCAGCCTCTGTAAGAGAGATGCTGACAACCTGCTCTCAGGGGAGGGATGGAGATGCAGGCTGGATCTGAGACCTGCTCCAGAGGCGGTGGGGATACTTCGTGATTGACTGGATGCTGGAGGGAGAACCGGGATAACAGTGCCTCTGGGTTTTCCCACCTGGAACTCTTACACTGTGAACAAGGACTGGATTTTCTTTGGACACATTATACATGGAAGCTTCGTGTGGGAAACGGGGGTGAAGGTGGTCATAAGAAATCACTTCTGAGCACTTAGCAAGGGCCAGAGCACATGTTAGGTGTGCGTTAAGATGAATTGACTTAAATTGAGGTGATTTGCCTCCTTTCCCCAATGGAGTAGAGTGTCTCACTTGTGACAGCCCAGCTCACCTGAGGGTCAGGATGGGCATGGAAGCTCTGCTGGGAGGAGGACCAGCCTTGGCGAAGGCCTGGAGATGTGGGGGCATGCCTACAGCACACGGGGCGGCCAGTGCCATCCAGAGACGAAGGGTGGACAGCTGCCCTCTCAAGAACCCAGGCTTCATTCTAAAATGGAATGTTGGGTGTGCTCCTAATTTGTCTGCCAAGGAAAAGGGTCTGGTGGCCCTCGCAGACAGACAGCAGAAAGGGCATGAGTGGCGCTCCTGGCACCCTGACGCCAGACAATTACCCACAAGGAAGTCAGATAAGAACAGGGCATGTGGCAGCCAGAGACAGCCCACTCCAGCAGCCCAAACTCCAGGTCCAAGACCTGACAGACAGCAGGTTCTCAATCAGCATCTCAGATCAGTCCTTCCTCTGCACTCTGAGCCCAAATTCCCAACATCCAGGATGAAGAGAAACAGAGACCCTCTCTAGTGCAGTCCTCTCCTGCTCACCCGCACACCTCCCACCCTCCGCCCCAGGCGAGTGAGCCAAACACACTTCCCTGGGCCCTCTACACTCCCTCCTTCCTCCTGGCTTGTGTTCATGGTTCTCCCAGTGCAAGGAACATGGCCTTCCTCCCTGACTCCTTATCCAGCTTAGATGTCACCTCCTCCAGGAAGCGCTCTGATGCCGCCAGGCTGGAATCATCTTTGGACTCTTGCAGCCCCCAGCTCCAGCTCCCCTGAATCCCTGCAGGTGACCCCCTAACAATGGCTGCCTTATTCATTTCCGACCCAGGCACCTCACCCACTGAGACCTGGCTTGGTACGCTGCTGCGTTGCCTCCCTCCCTGGGCCACCACAGCTGCTCTTCCTTCACCCAGAAAGTGCACTCTTCTCACATATTCCTTCTGCCCAGCTCAGGACAGAGGTCACTTTCTCAGAGGCCATCCTATACTCCACACTATGCCAAGGTCCCCCACACTCAGCTCCCTCAGCCCTGTGGCCCTTCGCTTTGCCGCTGCAATCATACTTCTGTATCCTTCCTGTTTCGGTGAGTGGCAGTGAGGCACAGTAGTTAAGGGCATGGACTCGGGGCCAGGCTGCCTGGCTCACCTCTCAGCTCTGCCATCCACCAGCTCTGTGTCCTCAGGACCATCCCGCAGCCTCCCTGCACCTCAGTTTCCTCACCAATAAAATGGAGATAACACAATTCCCTACTTCAGAGGCTGGTGTGAAGTTTAACTTGATAATGGACATGAAGGCCTGTGGCAGCCACTGCTCACAGCTATCCTCATCCTCCCCTAGAACTGATGTCCCCTATGCAACTAGCTTTGCCCAATGATTTGAGTTACATGTGCCACTTCCAGAGGGAGCTTAAAAAGACATTTGCCATGTCCCTTTGCTCTGCCTCTGCCTTAGCCTTGGTCTCCAACTGAGATGTGCCAAGCACCTCCTGCTCACCCATATGCACACATGCCATGAACCAGAAATAAGGCTTTGTTATTTCAAGTCACCAAGATTTGGGGGGCATTTGTTTCTATAGCATGGCTGTCCTGAATGTCTCCTGAATCCCCGCCTCTCGAGAGAATTTCAAGAAAAAGAGTAACCACCAGCTTCAAACTCAGCAGAAGCTCAGGCAAGATGAGGACTGGAAAGTGTTCATTTAGCACAAGGAGGTCCCGAGCAGCCTTGGTGAGCACTGGGTCCCGGCAGCCGATAGGTACCAGCCAGACTGGGATGGGCAGAGGGGTGAGTGTGGTGCAAGCATTTAGAATAGGACCTGGCAAAAACTAAGCACTTTCTGCCTGGTAAGAGTTACCCACTATTATTGTATTTTCTGTGTCTGCTTGCCAGACTCTAAGAGCAAGGCCCAGCTCATCTCATTCACTGTGGTAGCCTCAGCCCTGGCACAGTGCCCAGCACATAATAGTTGCTCAATAAAATACTTGCTGACTGACCGGCCAATGGTCAGGTAGGGGCTCTGCTGAGCACCTGCACCTCACCCACTTGGCCAGGCCCCCACCTGTGGCTGACATACACCCAGAACCACCCCTCTGCACTCCCATAAATCCCAGTGGCCTAGATTCTTGTGAACAGCCACCGGAGTTCCTCCATCCTAGCAACGCCTGTCAGTTGTGATGGAATAATCTGGTCTCGCCAAAGTTGTGGTCTGCCGTGGCTCCCTCATGGACATTCCTCCTGGGCTGGCACAGCAGGCGGCCTTTCGCCTGGCAGTTAGTTGCCAAGCAGTTCCAGGTGGTTTCATTCTACTCTGCACAGTTAAAACACTGTCGGTGACTGAGAGGATTCTTGGTTCTGATTAAAGGAATACGGAGAGATCTTGCTCAGTCTCTTTGCAGCATCTCAGGAGGCCTCACTCCCTGCTTGCATACCTCTGTTGACGGGGACCTCACTACCTAAAGGTTTTTAACTCCGTCGTGGAGTGGCTCTAACTGCTGAGCTCTTCCCCATGTAGGACTGGATCTGCCTGCCTGTAACCTACCTTACCCCAGCCTCCAGGGCAAACGTGCCCCATGTGGATCATGGCAGCTTTACCTGGCCTGTGACAATTCTGCAAGGTGAGGAGACCATACTCTCCACCCACACTCACTTCCCCTCATTTTCTTCTCCAAAACATCCTCAGTTTCCTCCTTTCTCTGGATTTTTTTCTATTGAGATTTTAATAAAAACTTTTAAAATCTCCCATATGTGGGATTTTTGTCACCATGTATCATCAGTCCAGTCCATATTCTGACCTCAAAATATGCAGAGCTGAATGGTGGGTGACTCTGAGAGCCAACAGGTCTGATTTTACTGGGGAAGAAACTGGGGCACAGAGAAGCAAGTGACTTAGCCAAGGTCACATGAGGAGTCAGTGGCAGAGGAAGGCCAGGAGCCAGGGCCGGAGGGGAAATTACCGGCCCCAGATGAGCTGATGGAAAGAAATCAGAGGCAGCAAACATGTGCTCAAGTCATTGGGATTCTTGGTATTTCTAAGAGCCCTTGGCCATCCCATCCCGGGGAAATGAAGGCAGGGGAAGGGGAGGGAGGGAGGCTCCAGAGTTCAGGGCTAGCCCTTCATGCAGCCACTGCCCAATGGGTGGGAGGATGGGAAGACAAAGCTCAAGACAGTGACACCTCCCCTGGTGTATTTCTGTGCCAAAACACCCACCATTAACTTAAATACAGCCATGGAGAGTTCTTAGTGCAACATATCAATGGCTGTTCCTTTAGGGAAAGGTGTAAAAGGCCTCCAGAAATGTCTCCAGGAGAATGTCCACTCATGGTATCCTTGGTTGGCATTCAAGCTACAGCCCTGATATTAATTTTGTGTGATCCCAGGTTAATTCCCTAACTTCCTAGGACCTCCATTTTCTGCATTTTCTCACAATAAGAAAAGCTACACTTAAACGTCTAGAGCCCCTTCTGGCTCTATCAGCCACTCACATCTAAATATGAATCAGTACCTCAGAGTAGCTCTGGCAATGAGTATATCTACAAATGGATCCGTCATGGGTCTTAGTTGCAAGTAACAGAAATCAACTCTGGCTAACTTAAAGGAGAAGGAGAAAGAGAAAAGGGAGGAGGAGGTGGAGGGAGAAGGAGAAGAGGGATGAGGAGAAGGAGGAGGATGGCAGCAACCATGAGGAAGATGAGGAAGAAGAAGAGGGGAGGCAGAGGAGGAAATGCAGAAGAGGAAGAGGAGGAGAAGGGTTTACTAGGATGCTTTTGGATGGTCGACAGGATTCAAGGGAATCCTGAATGAAGAACCAGGCTCAGAAAACAGGCAGGAACAGGGAAAAGTGTCACAGCCAGGGTTGTTCTCCAGAAACAGCCAGGTTCAGACAGCGTGTTTGCTCCTGCTGGGATAAATTTTAATCATCTCTGCTTCTATGCATCACTAGCTCCAGATTCAGTGCCCTGGATGGAAGCACCCAGCTGGAAAAGCCAGGGGTCAGAGGGAGTGTGTGCACCCGGCCTTTTTGGCTTCCTCTACTTAATTGCACATTAAGCAGAGTGGGCGATACCATATCGGCAGAAAGGTTTGAGCCCTGAAAGTCTCCACCGAGTGCCTGTTGGGTGCCACTTGACCCCCAGGACAGCATCTGAGATGTGGCAGGCAGGCAACGAACGTGATTCTCCCAGTCCACATGCCTCATTGTCTCAGCCCATCTTTACCACAGGCCTGGGGGCGACGCAGGTACTGCCGAGGTCCCATTTAAGAGATGAAGTATTGAGGTTCACAGAGGGATCAGCCACACGTAAAATTAGGCCGAGAGTGTAAAATCAGGCCTATGTGAGACCAAGCCTGCCCATTTGCACTGGCACCTGCTGCCTGAATCAAGCACAGCAGTCCCCACTGATCCTGGGAGGATGCACTCCAAGACGCCCCGCCCCAGATGGAGACTGAAACCACAGATCATCAAACCCTCTGTATGCCATGGTTTTTCCTATACATGCATACATCTATACCTATGAGAAAGCTTAACTTATAAATTAGGCACATCAAGAGATTCGCAACAATAATAACAAAACAGAATGACAATATACCATAATAAAAGTTATGTGAATATGCGCTGTCTCTCTCAAAATATTGTACTGTGATTACTGCTCTTGGACCACAGTTGATCACAGGTAACTTGAACCATGGAAAGCAAAACCACAGCTACAGAGGGACAACCATAGTGCCTGGCTGCACCGTATGTATCTTAATTCCTGTGACCTTCACCATAGCCCCAGGAGGTGGCTGCTACGACTATCCCCATTTTACAGGTGAAGAAACAGAGGCATGGAGGGGTTGAGTTGCTGGTAAGTGGCAGAGCTGGGATTTGAACCAGGCAGTCTGGCACTACCATCTGTACTCTTAACTCCCCCAGTGTGCCGCCTCTCATGACAAAGAACTTTCCCCATTCACTGTCCCCCTGCTGTCTCTCCCTGACTCTGGGAAGCTGCCAGAGGCAGATTTGGGTGGAGCCCCACCAAACCCCTGAGGCCAGGCCTTGACTCAGTAGTGAAGGTCCACGTGTTCTCAGCAAAACCACACCTTCTCTGGGCCTGGGATATGCCTCTGCAAAAGAAAAAAGCAGAAAGCAAGAAGGACTCATGGGGTAGTGAGCTCTCTATTCCTGGGAGCAATCAAACAATACTTGCATAATGATTTCTACTGATACCCTTTTTCTGTTGCATCCCAGACTGTGAAACCCTCAGAGCAGGGACTCTGATTCATGGCTTCATCCCAAGTGCCTAGTGAAGAACTCGACACAGTGGCTGGATGGAGTAAAGGGCAGGGAAAGGGAAGAAGACATGGAGGGACAGAATGGTGAGATGTCAAAGAAGGAAGAGACTGGTCCATGCCCAAGCTAGAATTCTCCCACCAGCAGCCAGTGGGGGGTGTGGTGGCCATCCTTACAGATGCTCCTTTCCCATCTGCCCCTTCAGCTGTCTGCCCCTTCATCAGAGCCACTTCCTTCTTTTTCCTATCCTATGCCCACAGATGGGAACACTATTCCCAGCCATGCCGTAACCCCACAAGCCACCTCCCCCTGGAAGTCTTCCGAGCTCTCCATGCTACCTCTCCCCTGGGCTTTGCTTAGCTCCAGTGTCATTTCCATGACAGGTTGAGATTGGGGTGGTCCTCAGTCAATGTCTCCTCTCCAAGACCTGAAGTAGTGGAAAGTAGAGATTAGGGCCAGACACATCTGGATTCTACCTGTGGCTTTGCCAGATGTCATTCTGTCACTTGGGGCAAATGGTGTCCCTGTGTAGGCCTCAGTGTCCTCATCTGTCAAATGGGAGCAATAAAGATACCACTTCACATGCTGGAGATGAAGAAAATGACAGAACAGGTGGAAAGCTTCGGGCAGCTGCAGGAGCGCTGGATTCGGTGACCCCTCAGCAGCTCTATGAGACAGGCACTGCTGTCCCACCTTAAGAAAGAAATGAATGCACCGAGCTGCTCCAAAGTCACACAGCTAGCAGTGAAGGTGGAATTCACAGCCAGTGCCATGGGGCTTGAAATCTTCAGCTCTGGTATGCAGAGAATCATAATAGAGGTAGAATAATAACAGAGTTAACTTCCGTTGAGTGTTGACTACATCCTGGCATTGTGCAAAAGAGTGACATCGATTTATTCCATCCTTATGACAATGCAATGATGTTGCTTCAGAAGCTGAAGCTCAGAGAGAAACCCCAAGGCCTACAGCTGGAAAATGGTAAAGCCAAGATCTGAATTGAGGCAGCCTGTGACCTCTGAGCTCTTAACCACTACAGCTGGTGGCACTGTGCTGTGGCCCGAGAGCTGAGCAGTCCCTCCCGCTCCCTCTGAGCAAGTTCAAATGCCCCCCGCCCCTCGCTCATTCCCCCACAGGCCCCTATTTTCTGGCCCTACCTCTCAAAGCTCTTCTCAAACCGCCCACACCACACTCACCCCTCCGTCCATCCCAGTCTGGCTGGTACCTATCAGCTGCCGGGACCCAGTGCTCACCAAGGCTTATCGGGACCTCCTTGTGCTAAATGAACACTTTCCAGTCCTCATCTTGCCTGAGCTTCTGCTGATTTTGAAGCTGGTGGTTACTCTTTCTTGAAATTCTCTCTTCTCTTGGTTTCTGGGACAGTGCTCACTCCAGTTCTCCCACTGTCTCCCTCACAGACCACTTCCTTTTCTGCTTTTAATTCTTTGACTATACACCTTTTCTGCATATTCAGTTCCCCAAGGTTCTGTCCGTGGCTCTGAATGCATGCCTGATGGGATTCATGGTCAGCGCCAATCCCTCCACAGCCTGTGTCCTCTCCATGGTGCCCGCTGCCTGCCCTTGGGCAAGTTGCTCCAGCTGTCTGAGCTCAGCCTCCATCACACCAAACTGACCCCTTCTCCCCTATGGGCTTGTGAGACTTGAGAAGCACCCAGGACAGAGGTGCTGGGACCTCTGCGCTACCGCCCTCTCCACATGTGCTCCCCATCGGAGGATGGAGTTAGGGTGGAGGAGCCCCCTCTCCTCCTGCCCACTCCTTCCTGCTACTGCCATTTATAGCTCAGACACAGAGCTGATGCCCTGGACCATTCAGTCTTTGGCCCCTGAATTTGAAAGGGGCCCCCACTAAGTGTTTGTTAGGGGGTGGTGTCTCGCTGTTCTCTTCTTTACATTTCAGCCGAGAGCCCGCACCATGGAGTTGTGAGTGGGGGTAAGACACCCCAAGCCATGACTGCACTCGCCCCCTCCAGCCATGGTCCCGAAGTTCTCCGCCCTTCATGAAGGCCACTTGCACCATCATCAAGTTAAGTGGACATTTTCCTGGTAGCAGAGTGGGGCAAAGGAGCAGGGCCTTTTGGGTGGGTCTCAAAGGACCTCTGGCTTTCCCCCTTCCCCTTCTCATCCTGGAGATCCCATCCTACACCACTACCGTTCAGGGGGAAATTATACCAGGTTCTAATGGGAGCTGAAGGAAAGCGTCCCCTCTATTCATCCCAGCAGCTGAGAGGCCTCTTGAGCAGCCATTGTGCCCAGCCTGCCGCCTCCACCTCAATTGCTATCAGGTGGTCTGGTGTGGCCCCTCTCCCCCTGGCCCAGGACGGGAATGGGCTCAGGCAATGGGCCGGCCCACAGAGTTCTCCGTCCATCCTCTCAAGGAGCTTTTGTTGAATAAAATAGCACCCGCCACTCGGCCACTTTAAACCAAGGCCAGGCACTTGAATGTGAAAACGGGGCCCAGGCACTGGGAGCACAGGGACAATGGCCACCCTCAATTAGCTCACTGAGGTGCCCCAAATGGACTTGGGGAGGGGCCGCAGCCACAGCCCATTCATGCATATTTATCACAAGCTGCTGCACATCGGTTTGCATGGTTCCCATGACAGCCCCAGGGGAGGACAGAGGGGCGGGCTGGGGCCCTGCAGAGGTGTGGCTCAGGGACACTCTGGGGCTCACCCCAGCTATTGGAAAACTGCCCCCAACCCCATGTCCCCTTGTGGCCCACATAGGTTGGACATCCTAGAGCAACAGGGGCAAGGGACATTACTCTTGTGTGCTGGGCGTGCCCACTAGACAGGTGAAGATTTCGCAGCCCAGAGCAGAGGAAAATGAGCTTTCTCTTATTTTTAATTTCTATCTCAAATGGGAGAAGGTGGGTAATAATAAAAGCATGTATTGAATGTTTGCTAAGTGCCAGGATGGGTGTAAATGCTTTCAACTGTCCTGTCAATGCCGTAAGATAAATGCTGAATTGACTTCAATTGAGAAAACTGAAGCCCAGGAGAGGGTGGGTAATTTTTCCCAGATCACTGGTTGATGTAAGTAGCAGAGCTGGGATAGTCACCCAGGTTGTCATTCCCCATAGCTGGTGCCAGGCCTTCCTCCCTGCTGGTGAGCAGGAAGTTAGGGAGGGGGCTCTGCTGTTTGTCATCAGCTCCTAGATGCCAGGTGCCATGCTTGAGCCAAGTTCGAATCTCAGTGGCTCCCCAGGAGAGCCTGTGCAGGAGGAGCAGCAGCTAGACCTCCCCTCACAGCATCCTCCTCAAGAGCCCAGCAGAGGTCTAGCAGGCAGCTGCTGCTGCTCAGCTCCTCAGCAGAGCTCTGAGGTCCTCCTCTTTCTGTGGAGTTGAGCTCCTGCGAGGAACTCACAGCAGCAGCTGAGAAGCAGGAGAGTGTGGAGGTAGACAAAGCTGTCTCCCCAAGCCTGCAGAGCAGCGTGGCAGTGAGAACCCCCAGGTTCCTCCCAGTCTGTACCATGTTGGTGCTCCTGGCTCCACTGTGCTGTTCTGGACAGGCTGGCATGGCCCACTGTGCTCCTGCTTTCCCCCACGCAAGTGTGCTTGCCTTCGTATCTCTGCTCACGCTGTCTCTCCTGCTGGGAATGTGAGGGTTGAGTAGAATTTGATTACTTGGTTTGGACTGGGCTCTGCTCCACTTGCCTGGTTTGGGTTGGATGAGTTGGTTGAGCTCCATGTGTACCACGCTGAGCGAGGAGTTGTGTTCCATTGCATTGAGTTAAGCTGAGTTGAGCTAAAGTAAACTGAGCTGAGTGGAGTGAAAATGAATTGAAGAGATGGTTCCATAGACTGACTCTTGTACTAACTTGCTCTGTTACAACAAGTGAGCCTCAAGCTAGTGATCTCCAAAGAAACCCCGACTCTGAAAAACTAGGATGCCAAGAAGCAAGAGTCCCCGCACCCCCATAGGTAGAAAGTGTGTCCTTTCCACTCTGTCCCTCATTCGCTGGTGGACATGACTCCTCCTTGGTCTGGGAAGTAGACACGGGGCTCTGGGACAGTTTCCTTATTTTTCTCAGCAACATCCTTCAAGATCAGAGGAGCAAACAATCACGATGGCTGGTAGAAGCTAACATAAGTTCTCAACCTCCTTGACTTTCATGTCCAGTACAGATTCACAGCAGCCAGAAGCTCTTCCAGGAATAGCATGACAGACTCACAAGTCATCAGGTCTGATATTTCCCCCACTCTTCATTGGCCTCAAAGCCAGGACCCCTGCACATCTCCCCTGAAGGGGCCGCCAGCCCCTGCTCAGGTGCTAGCGGCAGGAAGCCCAAGACCTCGGGGAATCACAGTATTACCTAGTGGTAAAGAAATCCCTGGCATACCAGCACTGTAACCTGAGCCAAATAACTGTCCCTTTCTGATATATTTTTTTGAGAATAGGGTTTTGTCAATATGACAAAATGTGTAGCGCACTTAACATAATACCCAGCATACAGTGAGACCGTCATCAAAGGCAGTTTTTATTACCATCACTAGTCCTATTGGTCTATTACTGTTATTACTGACAATACTGGCCATTGTTTAGCAGCCTAATGGCCAAAAAATGCTTCTTGATTACCTGAGGTCAGGCAGGCCCTGGGTAAATGAATGAAAAGGTAAAGTTTCTCACCAGCCTGAGGTTTAGCACCCAGCCTCATTCTCTACTCCCTCCCTTTCCTTATTTAGCCCCTTCCTTGCAGCTTCAGATGCCAGGAACAGCAGACTCCCTCTGCTCACAGATGGTCCAGTCTAGCTTGGACACTGCTTTTCTGGGGGAGCAGCCTTGGGCACATCCCTTCTCTCCTCTGGGCCTCAGTTTGCAGAGCTATACAATGGAGGATCAGTCGAAACTTTCTTTGAGATGGCCCACCCCTCAGATACCCCAGTCATCTATCTGAGCCCTCTGCTGCTCCCTTCCCCAGCCCATCTCCTCAGCAGAAATCTATACATTGGCCCCTTTTCTTCTGGACAGTCCTGAGGACCTTCCCCTCTGATGATTTGCATCAATATTTTAAACCTTCCATGTGTTTGGTTCCCAGGGAAAAGGAGTCAGACTCAGCCACCACCTGCATACTCACAGAGTGTGACACTAAAGGCTAGAATCAGAATCACTGTTTATATCCTGGTAAGTCCCCAGTCATGTAAAGGGCCCTCACCGCCCACCTCACCCCATTCCTAGCCACTGAGCAGATTAAAGATAACAATCAGGCCTCAGATCCAGGTCTTCTGATTTCCAGTCCAGTACCCCTCTCCCTGCCAGCAGTCTATCATTCAATACACAGTAACTAAGCACCAAGTACTGCTAGGCACTGGGAGTATCAAGGTGAGAGGGACTTGGCCCATACTACTGACAAATTTTAAGAAAGTTCCTAGAAAGAGATTCATTCATTCATTCATTCATTCAACAAACACATAAGCACCTACTCTGGCCAGGTCAAAAGATCAGCTCAGACCCAAAGGCTGGCTTCCACGGCTCCCATGGCCAGGCCCCTGCGGTGGGGAAGAGGCCTGGTGGTTGGGCAGGCCACCCACCTCCTCCCAAAGGGACCAGCAGGCATGAGCTCATGTCTGCAGAGCCCTGCAGCTTTCACAGTGGGCTCTGAACACAAGGCCTCCTTGTGATTCCAAGAGGGATGTGGCGGGGGCAGCCAGCCCATGAAGCCCTGGGCATGGTGGGGCTGTCAGCAGACACTCCCGAGGCCGAGGGTGCTGGGCTTTGATACGGCATTAATGCGCTAATATCTTAATCCAGCCACCACCGGCCAGCTGCCTGGCCACACAGCAGAGCCCTGGGGACGGGTTTCCAAATTACATTATTGAATGTTTACCTACTGAGCTGTCCAAAGAGTGTTTAACACCAGCTGAGGGGAGCAACTACACACGGGACGGCCCCACACCCACAGCTCTCACGTACACCACACGCACACATGCACCCGCCTGCAGAGACTCACAGACACACAGGTTCACAAAGCTGAACAGGCAGCATGTCCCTTAGAAACACAAGTGCAGGCACATGCACACACACAGAGACCCCACACTTCACAGCCTTCACAAACCCCTGAAAACTCATACCATACACACACACACACACACACACACACACACACATTCCACAGGCGGTTACAGAGCCCTATCTGGCCACCACACCAGAATGCATGTTTCTCCTCACCTTGCACAGTCATCCGGGTGGAGACCCCTGTCAGACAACCCTGAAAAGTCGCTGCTGCCAGGGCCTTGCAACTAAGAACCCAGCCTCACTAGGCTCCCTGGCCCCAGTTTCCAAGTTCAGACACCCCCAGGCCTTGCTAATGGTGCTGATAATATAGCTGTGGAGATAACACAGGCAGGGAGTCCTGCCCTCGGGGATAAGCAGGGTTGACTTACCACCTGGTCCTGCCCTCTTGCTGGGATCCCCACCACCATCCCTCCACCCTCTTCACCTCTTGCCATGCTAAACACGTCCCCTCTTCTAAGCCTTTTGAAACGCTCCTCATGCTACCTGAAACGCCCTCCCCACCTCACATCCTCAAGTCCAAGCTACTCATACTTCAAGGTGAGCTCATCATCCCTCTTGAAAAAGCTCTCCCCACTCCAGCCAGCAGAGGGAAGGCTCTCCTCCATGGATCCCCAGATTGGGCCCTGACTTGAAGGTCAGAGCAGGCACTGCCATGACATGAAGATGGTAATAGCATCTACCTTGTGGGGCTATAGTGAGAAGTAACCATTGATTCATAGGCTGGCATGGAGTCATCATTCAATTAAAACTATCTGTTACACATGTTATTACATGCTGGCAGCCACAATGACTGGCTCATGAAGCCTGTGCCTGGTCCCTGCCCTGATCTGTGAACTCCAAGAGGTGAAGCCACCATTACCCTTTGGCCCACAGTGGGACTCAGTGTTGGTTGAGTGAGTGACTAAGAAGTTCACTGTCTGCCCTGCACTGTCATGACCAAAGAATGGATTTTTCTAGAAATAGTTGAGAAGGAAGTCTAAAAAATTAACTGAATTAAGTAGGGGTGAGGTGGGTGCCGAGATCCACCTACCCCTGGCTCTGCCATAGCACTCTGTGACCTCCAGTGGGTCCATTCCTCTCTCTGGGACTCAGTTTCCTCACTTGTCAAATAAAGAGGTTGGATGACAAGGTCTCCCAGTCTCTTCCAGCTCTGAAGTTCTGAAACTCTAAGCCCTAGTCACAACCTTTTCCTAGGGGTACAATCCAGATACAATATCGCTGGGAAACAGGACATTTCAGCAGAACCATCTGGGAAGGAGGAAGAGGCAGGAGAGAGAAGATGAGAGAGTATTGCAGTGGGGACACAGCAGAGGCAAAGGCACAGGGGCTGGATGCTATATGGGTTTTCTGGCAACAATGAGTAGACAGGCATAGAAGGAATGGAGGGTTGGCCCAGGGGGTGTCATGGATGAATGAGGCCAGAGAAGTAGACAGGGGCTGCCACAGCAAAGGCCTTGCATGCTAGGCTGAGTAGCTGAGGTTTTATCTTCTAGCCCTTTCATGATCATCGGAATTACCTGCGGCTTGTTAAAAATACAGGTTCCCAGGTCTCCACCTCAGCCCTATTGAGACAGAGCCTCTTGCCAAGGGACCTGGGAATCTGGAAGCTGTATTTCTATGAAGTGCCCTGGGTGATTCTTATGAACCAGGCAAGTTTGGGAAACACTGCTGGGTGAGATGCCAAGTAACTCAACAGTCTTTTACCTTGGAGGGACACACCCATGTGCTTATCACAGAAAGTGAACATGAACCATGGTGTGGGCCTATGCGACAGGCTCGGGTTGCCTGGGTTAGAGTCCTACCTGCCTCCTTCACTTCTTATCCCTGTTGCTTTGGCAAATGACATGACCTTTCTTTACTTTCCCACCTGTAAAATGGGAATATTCTTAAAGGCCGCTGTTATTAGTTCATTCTCACACTGCTATGAAGAACTGCCCAAGACTGGGTAATTTATAAAGGAAAAAGGTTTAATTGACTCACAGTTCGGCATGGCTGTAGAGGCCTCAGGAAACCTACAATCATGGTGGAAGGGGAAGCCAAACATGTCCTTCTTCACATGATGGCAGGAAGGAGAAGTGCCAAGCAGAAGGGGGAAAAGCCCCTTATAAAACCATCAGATCTCATGAGAATTCACTCACTATCATGAAACTAGCATAAGGGTAACCACCCCATGATTGAATTACCTCTCACCGGGTCCCTCTCATGACACATGGTGATTATGGGAACTACAATTCAAAACAAGATTTGAATGGGGGCACAGCCAAACTATATGAGCTGATCATGTAGATCAAACAAGCGGGCTAGGAATGATGAAGCTGTTTCAGGAAACATGGGTGAATGTGCCACCACCCAAGGGATTTTAGGGAGGAGAGGAGCTGTCTGTGAGTGAAGAGATGGTCCAGAGACAGGCAGAGAAAGAAGGTAATTGGCAAGGGAAAGTTTCCATAGACTCCCTTTTGGTTCTCCAGGATTCATTTTTTATCCATCCATTCATCCAACAGTATTTATGCATATCTACCACATGCCAGTTGATGCTAGGTGCTAGAGATTCACATAGGAATCCTTCTCTTTACAGACTTTACATGCTAAAGGGAAGGTTAGAAAAATTGACAACTAATTAAAATTAGTCTGAGACATAACAAGAGATATGAAGGACACCAACAAGAGGCCAACCAGAGAAGACTTCTCTGAGAACAGAGGAGTTGGCATTTATGAGGATTCGCCTCAGGAAGATGAGAAATAACTGTGTGGGCAGAGGGAACAGCATGTGCAAAGGCCCTGGGAAGGAAAGTTGCTTGGTATGTTACAGGAACTGAAAGGAACTGGCCTAGGTGGAGCCTGATGAGTGAGGGGCAAAGAGGCACAGATGAAGTTGCTGAGGTTAACAGGCTGGCTCATGCAGGACCTTCTAGGCATGGCTGGAAATCTGGATTTTATTTAAGTGCAATGAAGAGCTTTTAAGCTGAAGAGTGGCATGATTTGATTTATATTTTAAGAAAATCCCTCTGGCAGCTTTGTGGAGAATGGAGTACAGGCAGCGAGGGGAGCAGGAAGAGGTAGACAGATTCAAGGGGCTGGCTCTGCACCAGGTGGTGCAGAATGGATGGGACTCATAGATGGATTCACTATGGGGAAGGAGAACAAAGAGTTGGGGGATCAGGAATCACACTCTGGTTTATGGCTCAAAGAACTAGGCAGATGGTGGTGCCACATATAGAGTTGGAGGAGTTTGGGAGGCAAGGGCGCTCTTGTCAATTGGCCCATGGCATGTAAGATCCCCCGTAATTAGAGAGACTTAAACAAACGTCATGTTGGAACTCAGAGGGATTGCCTTTCCCACCGCAGGCCTGGGGTTCTCCGGCCTCCCTGCTAAGAGCTAATCTAAGGAAAGAATAAGATAGCCATCACATGCCACTTTATTCCAAGAAATTCCTCCAGGGAATGTGTATATAGCCAGTGTTTAAGATGGGGTCTTGGAGCCACATTTCCTAGGTTCAAATCCCAGCTCTACCACTTCCTGGCTGTGTAACCCCAGGCAAATGATTTGCCCTCTCTGTGTTTCTGTTTTCCCAGAAAACACAGGATGATAATAGCACCTATTTCCTAGAGTTGATGCGAGGATTAAAGTGCATTGCTGTGCTTGTGGAGCACTTAGGTGAGTGCCTGGCACGAAGTAAGTGTGGAGACATGCCAGCAAGTGCCAGCAAGTGACACCTACTCTGTTTGTAGCTACAGGCCAACTTGCTGATACTCACTTGCTAGGGAGGCAAGGGGTCCAGTGGCCAGAATTTGCAAGTCTGGGCTCCAGATCTGCCTCTTCCATTTAGTAACTACATGGCTTTTAGCAAGCTGCCATGATCTGCTCTGCAGACTTGGGGCAAGCACTCTGTTAGATGGTGGACAGGTGGGCCCATACAGAGAGAAGTGCTTTACCTCTGGGTTCTGCGCATGGGAGACTAGGTCACGGACCTGTCCTGGACAGTGGATCCAGAGGACAGGGCCTTGGGGATAAGGTACCCATTCAGGGCTCTGTGGCAGTCCAGGCCAGGCTCTCTTTGCTCTGATTCTCCCAGGGCCCAAGACGAAGATTTATCATCCTTCACAAATAATAACAACGATGTCCAAAATGCTTCCTTTTTCTTTTTTTCTTCCTTTACCTGATGCTGTCATGATCCAGAATCTCCGTGAACTAAGAGCCATTTGGACAGGTCAGGGACCGGCCTCTGCATTTTGGAGATGAGGACAGCAAGGATCAGGAGATGTTCATGGTCTTGCAGAGCTTGTAGTAGGGGCTGGACAAGGCCTTCTGACACCAAGCAAAAGCGCTTTCCCCAACATTACAGGTCCCACCACCTCGGCCCTGGCCCCCTCCCTGCTCGTGTGGGGCTGTCTTTCCCAAACTCCAGCTTCAGTGTGAGTCTCTCCTGTTGTCTATCTCCTTCACTTCTTTCACATTCTCTTTCTTCTTAAGAAATGTCTCAGATATGTATCTGAGGCTGTAGACCTGGAATTCCAATGTGCACCCAGACGCCTTCTGTGAAGGTGTGCATTCTAGCCCAAGCTTTCCTGGAAATGCCTGCCTGAGTGATACCCACTCCCCACAGTTTTCCACAACTGGGCCCTTGCTGGTATTCATTTTTGGGGAGTTTTCTGGGCTCCAGATAATTCCAGTTCAGCTCTTGGAAGAGAAAGTCAAAAGAGAAATGGAAAAAGAAAAACAATTTCCTTACCCCAACCACACATTTTCATAACCTGTTCCAAACTCCCCAGCTATGAATGACTTAAGTTTTACTGTTTTACAAGCAACTTGCCCTTAAAATGGATGGGAAGAAATGAGAAGGAAAGGGTCCCTTGAGGGACTGACCAAATACCAAAAAGTGAGATCCAAGGACTACCAGCCACAGTTCCCTCCTGCCTTTCTGTCTCAATCTACCCAGGATGCTCTAGGCTCTGGGAGGCAGGTGACGGGCTAAGCAGAGTTCTGGCTTCAGAGCCAAAAGATCCACACTCGTGTCCTACATCTGCCCTTATGTAGACCTCAGTTTCTCCATCTATACAAGCGGGGGTTGGAGGAGATCATCTTTAAGGTCTTCCCTACTCTAGAGACATGATGTGTGAAAGTTAGGCTGAGGACCTGGAAGCCATGAGGGAATGGCAGTAAACAAAAATCCATGTGGGCACTGGACTGGCCAGAGACACCCAGAGAAAAATTACACACAGTTCCCCGGTCAGCTTAGAGGGGAAGTAAAGGTGGGAATCAATAACCTCATAATATCTAGGATGTTCTAGCAAAAAACACCCTCTAGAGCTCTCTTAACCCAAGCAAATTTCTACTGGTAGACAAGGGGAGAGGGGGTAAGGGGGAGGGAGAGAGGAAGAGAGAGAACCCATTCCACAGATCACAGATGGGGAGGTGGAAGACCAGGGAAGTTAAGCGACTTGCCCCAATCATACTGCCCACAAGGGCAAAGGGCGGCACTTAAAGAAAGAGAAATGCTTTAAAAATATACTGGCATCTAAAAATAGCACGCAGCTTGGCCTGGCTGACTCAAAGGGGTCATGTTTTATGGCTGCCCCCATCTGCTTTTCTGGGATGATGCCGCTCAGCCTGCTCTGGTTATAGTTTTTCCATGAGCTCGGCTCAGAGTTTCCTGTCCCACTGGTGAGCCCATGGGTCAGTGCCTAATTTTCCAACGTTTATCTTTCCCACTTACAATTTCCCCATGCAAATGGCCAATTCATTTGGTCTCTTGTGATTCTGACTTTAGAGCTAGACTACGGGGTAACCAAGCAAGAAGTACTCCTCCACTTCTCAGAAAGCTCTACAGCCATTTGTAAGCACCTTAGGCAACAGGATTGAGCCCATCCTGAGCTACTCCCTGTGCCCCACAGAGACAACGCACTAGTCTGCCTGCCGGGTCCCTTTCTCTCCATGGGCCCTGCAGCCTCAGGGTCTGTGGCCTCAGTTCCCTCATTCATCTCCCCTCTGCAGCCTAGCTCCACACTAGCTTTGTAGCCTACACCAAGGAAACAAGGCAAATTTGGCAGCTTCCTTCCCTTCATAGCACCTACAGTCTAGGAGGAGACAGAAGTGAGTGGCGCACACGCCATGGGCGCATGGAGTACACGGAGGAGACGGTGGGCTCAGCCAGGACCATTTTAACATGGAGGCTGCCGTGGAGATGTCTGCTCTGCAGCTTGGATGTGGGGATTTGGGGACCCGAGGAGGAGTCAGGGTCGGTGTGTCCCTGGCTGCCTCAGTCCACTATGTAAGCACTGAAGGATCCTGGTGACACACTCCACATTGGGTTTGATCCCCTCTTGGACCTATTCCCAGTTGTTTCTCATGGGACTGTCTCATCTCCTCAGGGTCCATCACAGGGTCTGCACAGAGAGGCCCAGGAGGGTATACGGACTTGAGCTGAACAGAAACACTACTATGCCTTGCTAGCCAATTCACTAGCATCCTCAGGGAGGAAGGCAAAAGGAAGGAAAGAAGGCACAAGTACACAGGGTGATAGGTTTGGCTCAACCATACAGAAGATGAGTGTGTTGGCCGGGCGTGGTGGCTTACACCTATAACCCCAACACTTCGGGAGGCTGAGGTAGGGGGAGCACTTGAGGCCAGAGTTAGAGACCAGCTTGGGTCACATAGTGAGACTCCATATATATATGGAGTGTGGTGTATATACATATAAACGTCTATATAGAGAGAGAAAGAAAGAAAGAAAGATGGAGAGGGAGACTGGGAGATAAAAGTAGGCTGGGTATATATACACATGATGTATGATGTATAAACATACATACACATGTATATATTACATATACATATATATAGAGAGAGAGAGAGTTGTGGGGGACTGGGAGATAAGAGGAGGCTTGGTCACCTGGGCAAGTGCTCTGTGAGCAGGTACTCAAGCCCAGTTTTTTTTCCCCAACCTTGGGAATCAGATAATTTCTTCCTCCCCCTCCTCCTCCTATACCCAGGGGACAGCCAGGAGTGAGAGTAGCATCAGTGGCAATCACTGCACTGGAGACATTAGAGAAAGTCTCTAAAGGAGGCTACTTGAGAATTATTTGAAATTGGTTGGGATTTACAATTAGCATGGTCTATTGAAATTTCAGTTTCAAACCAGAACCTTAAACTATCTGAAGCATCTTGTTTCCTTCTCAATTCACCCCAAAGCAACAGTATAGTCCCTCATACTTGTATGACTGTCACAATCATTAAGTCATTTCATGTTCTGATGAGCAGTATAGTTCCATTGGACAAATGAATAAACCAGGCTCAGTGAAGAGCAGTCACTGAAGTTAGAAAATAATAAAAGTGGCAGAGCTGAGATCAAACACTGAGCTCCTCCCGGGAAGCCCCCATTGCTTTCCCCATGGGTGCCCTGAAAGAGTCACATAAGGCTGGACTTTGGACTTTCTAGTTGGAAATAGAGCCACGGCTGACTCATGCATATGCATAGGGTTTCCCTTGGCTCCTTTTAATTTTGTCCCTGACTCTCCCCTATGTGATCTTAGCCAGTGTTTGGGCTATAAATATTGTCTCTCTGACCATGACTCTAAAATCTAAATCCTTAACCATGAACTCCAGATGCATCAATATGGGCATCTAATTGGCATCTTCCACTTTCCCGTCCAACTCCTGATTTAGCCCCAAATCCTACTTCCCAGTCCTTCTGCACCTCAGTAAATGTCTCCAAACTTCCCAAGGTTGCTCACCTAAAAATCATCTTTGATTCTTCTGTCCCACACGCCCCTCATCTGATCTATCAGAAAGCACTGTTCCTCAGAAGCACATCCCAAATCTGTCCACCTCCCTTGACGGCTGCTGAGACATCTCGGTCAGTCACTGCCATCTTTCTCCTGGACACTGCAATAGCTTCCAAACAGGTCGCTCTGCTTCCACATTTCCCATGTGTCCCCCAACATTCTCCACTCTCTAGCCACAGCAATCCTTATAAAAGGAAATCAGAGCAAGCTATACACTTGCTACAACCTCCATTGACTCCCCACTGCAATTAAAGCATAATCCAACATCCTTCTACCAGTCTACAAGACCTACTTAATCCAAGCTTCTGCTTCTGGACTCATCTGCTCCCTGTCACCAGCACCATCCACCCTGGCTTTCATTCTGGTCCTCCAACACACCCAGCTTGTTCCAGCCCCAAGATCTTTGCAGTAGCTGCCCCCTGCTTGGATCACTCTTCCCCAGGAACATTACATAGTCAGCAATTTTTTTTTTAGTTTTGTAAGTGCTCTCCCTTCCTAAATCTACCTAGCAAAGTAGCCAACCCCCAGCCAAATGGAGCCCTCCTGCTATCTCAACTCAGGGGCATATTGTCTGTCTCTGACAAGCAAAGACCTTGTTACCTTGTCTGCTCTGACTTTCTGAAACAGCTGGACCCAGGGGAGGGGCTGAGTGAACAAATGGATAAATGAATGAAGCTGCTCACACCTCATAGTATGAGAACTGAATGCAATATTCTGAAGCAGCAGGAACAATTCATGCCTCCCTGAGATATATACATGTGCCTATAATGTACATAATATCCACAAAGGAACAAGAATTTGAGGGAACAGAAACATTCACTAGTGATATGGCTTTGGAGGATTTTTTAAAATCCCTCTGTACCTCAATTTTCTTATCTGAAAAGTGGGAATAATACTTACTGCACTGAAATAGTGGGAGGATTTAGTATCTGTAAATCACCAGTGACCAAGCCTGGCATGTAGTAGGTGGGGTCACTAGATGGCATCTGTCGTGATTATTTTTCACTGTCATTGCACGCCTCTCAGATTTCTTGCTTGGTAAAACAGGCCCAGTGACTCCGCCGCCCTGTGGCCTCCTTCTCCTAATCCTTCCCTTGTGTTGCTAGGAATTGAGGCTTTGAAGTGAGAAAGAAGCTCAAGCCCTGACTCTACCACTTACAGCTTTATGATCTTGGGCAAGTTACTTGAGCCCTCTGAGCTCCACTCTCTTTATTTGGAAATGGTGCTAATAATAGCAGTTACCTCCTGGGGGTGCTGTGAAGACTACATGAAGTCAAATAGGAAAAAAACGCACCATACATGTTGGAAAAGTGACCACTATTATTATCTATCATACACACCTGTGCCTGTACATGCACGCCCATGTGCGTGCACACACACACACATACACCCAAAACTCTTCTCTCTTGGCTGGGTCCAAGAGCTACTGATGTGAACTTTAGGAATGGAATCAATTAGAATTATTTTTGAAACCTCATCTGTTTTGATTTAACGGGAAGCTTCTGTTCAATGAAATGCAGCATTAGTCAATGAAAAATCAAAGGCCCTGGATTTCAGGGCTCAGCTGTCCATGAAGGCCAAGCAGAGACTCCCAGACCCCACAGGCTTTCCAGGTCCAGCCTTCACTTACACACATCCCTCTCCCAAGAGCTGCCTTGTCCTGACGGATCTCTGGGAGGAGAGAGACCTCTCTGTCCCAAGCCCGGGGCCACTGTTTGCAGGCCCTGAGTCATGCTTCTCTAAGCACTGGGCATCCCTCCCTGGGATGTACTTACCAGTATCTGCTTCTGTGTCCTCCTGATTCCATATTGAGGACAAGAGCTGCCTGATTTTTATCTGTAGCTCCAAGGCCCAGCCAAGTGTCTAGCATAGAAAAGATGTTTGATGAAATTTTTTATGGTAAAAAAATGAGTGATAATTGCATGAATGAATCAATAATTTAGTTGCAATGATTGTAACTAATATTTACTGTGCCACTTACCATGTGCCATTCACCATTTTAAACGCTTTTCATGTATTGATTCATTGAGTTGTTATAACAACCCCATGAGGTAGTTTCTCTTATTGAGCCCCATTTTACAGATGAGAAAACTGAGGCATAGGAAAATCAGTAACTTGCTCACAGTCACATACAACAAGTGCAGTAACTGGGATTCCAACCCAAGGGGCAGGACTCCAAAGCCAGCATTCAAAATGCTGGCATTATGCCACTCATTCATTCATTCATCAAATACCGAAGACCTCTATTGTGCCCAGCCCTGGACTGGGCTCTAGAAACACTCTGATGGTTTAGACCCACTTCCCACAAGGAGGTCACAGTCTAGGGGAAGAATAACAAAAATGGGTCATTACAGTGGGGCAACGGAGGGGCGAGTGTGGGGAAGTTCCTCAGCGGGGGTCACCACAGCCAACCCTCGTCAGGTTACGGGAGACTTCTTGGAGGAAGTGGACCTTGACTGTGTTGGCCAGACATAAGAGAGAGAAGGGGCACTGCAGGCAGAAAGACATGTACATACTGTAGAGGTAAATAAACCTGCTGCCTCTGAGAACAGCAAGCACCTGAGGCAAGGGAGTGGTACAGGTGGTGAGTAGGAATGGCAAGAGAAGAGGCCAAGAGGCCATCAGGGCCAGGTCACGGAGGACCGGTGTAGTCTACAGAGGAACTTGGACATTACCCCAAAGGTGTGGGTACCCAAGGAAAGACTCTTCCTATTGGATTGCATGATTTAGTGAATTAATGCAAGAGGACGAGGAAGTGCGGAGGCACTTCACACAGTAGACATTCTCTACACACACTTGCCATGAGCATATACATCCGCCATACACCCATGCACACCCTGCTGTGTGGCACCAGAGTTAGGAACATGGACAAGAAAATTGAGGACTGGAGATGATGACTTTTAACAGATTCCAGATTTGGGTCCCTCAGTATGACCACTTCCTTCCAAAGGAGGGTTGTACCCCAGGCCTGGAGGCATGCCCCCCACCACCGTTCCTATAAAATAGGAATGCCCCCCACCCTCACCTACAAAAGATGTTGGCAGTCATTTCACAGGAGTCCAGTATAGGGACCATAGGTGTCCATGTCTGAGGTGAGGTGCTACAGCCACACCATAGGCCAAGACCCACATCTCAGAGGATAATGATGGTGACATGGGGGAAACAGGCTTTGAAGTGAACAATTGGCTTTCCAGAGAGCTCAGTGATCTGTGGGCTTGAGCATTCACAGCCTGAAGGGAAACCTGGAGACAAGACCAGAGGACCTCACGTCCTGAGATGGTCAGGACATGGACTAGGTCCTTCTTGAGAGTCCTCCTTCCCTTGCAGTCTCCAAGGTTTGCTCTGGGATTCTGTCATTGTCTTTCTGGCTCCAGCCTCCAGTTTTTGAGAAAGTAATTCTAACATTATTCCCTGCCATGTGATTCCACCGCGAGGCACCGTAGAACAGGTCCAGAAGCAGCTAGCTTTGCAACCAGATGTCTATAGGTTTGGATCCTGACTCCACTACCATCGGCCCCATGTGCTCACTATGCTTCCTGGCCATGTCAATTCACCCCTCTGAGCCTCACTTTCTTCTTCTATGAACAGGCGTCAGTCATGCCCCCCTCATAGAGTTATTGTGAAGATTAAACCATTCAGAATGCAGAACTCAGAAGGGAAACCGGTGTCCTTCCCTCCTTTCTGCTCTATCCTCCTGCAGTGAGAGGCTGTGCAAGAACTTTGTGAAGTAGGTGGCATGTTTTCCGTCAAGGAGTCTCCAGCCTTATCCCAGAGAGCAGCTCGCCACTTCCTGTGCATGCAGATGCAACAGTGTCCAACTGATGGGACAGGTGAAATGGACAGAGTGGGGTGACTATATTGGGGTGGAGAGCCCTCCCATGGGCCTTGAGACTGCTGGTGAATCTGTCCCCAGGTTGGAAACCTACACCAGCCCCAATGACAATCCTGTTCTGCAGGACTCAAGACTCACAAGGGACTGGCCTGGGAGAAGTCGTGGGATTTTACTCCAAGCAGGGCCCAGGCACTCGTACCTCACCAAACTCCCAGGGGTTCTCCTGGTTGAAATGACAAGGACTCGCTCCTTAACAGATCTTGGGTCAGCTCCTCTGAGCCCTCTTCTGGACTAGGCTCTGAATCAGGGCTCTATCCCTGGCTTGCTTCATGCACTTTCAGCAAGAATCCTGCTGGGTCTGTTTAGTGAAAATCCCCAGCCTCTGATCACCCTCGATATATGATCAAATTCCTCATCCCCACTCTATATCCAGCTTGCCTTCCGCAAGAATCCTGGAGTCAGTTTCCCCAGAATCCCTCTTCCCCTTGAGGTTTCTTTCCTCTTAGTAATTTTCATACACTGCCCCCCGCCACTGCACCTTGGCTATAATTCACCATTTGTCCTGCTGTATTCGGAGTTGAGCTTGATCTGTCTCCCCTCCTGCAAAACCTCCATTGCAGTAGACCAGTAGTCCCATTTGGATAAAGTCTTCCTTGCCATTTTTAACAAGGGTCATGAATAATATTCCTTCCGTAGAAACTCCCAGGAACTGACACTGTGTTTTGGACCATTTAAGAACGTGTAGTTTTTCATGAGAGTGCAGAGATGCGGTCAGAGTTGGAGGTGCCCAGCTGGCTAAAGAACTCCTCTGCACTGGGGAAATGAAACGGCTCCATGAAGACTGACAAGTAATTCCTTTAGAAGAGGAAGTGGAGGTGTCCTTGACCACGAGTGGGGAAAGCAAATGCTATTTCCATCACCAGTGAACCAGCAGAGGGACACAAATGGAATCTTACCTCCTCGGCAACCTCACTGTGCCTTCCCTTCCCTCTCTTCTCCTCTCCTGTCCGAGCTTTCTGATTCACCAGTCCCTTCCCCAACATTTCCTCCTTCTCCTTCTCAGCCCAACCGCTGTGAACCTTGAATAAGAGTCTTTCTCTAGGTCCCATTTTCTCCTTTTGTAAACTGAAAACAGTAACCTCTCGCATAGCTACTTCTCTCTCTCTCTCTCTCTCCCTCTCTCCCTCCCTCCCTCTCTCTCTCTCTCTCTCTCTCACACACACACACACACACACACACACACACACACCCTTGATGAATCAGTGGTTTGTTGTTTATTCTGTTAACATTCAAAGGACCCTGACCTTTTAGGAGTTCCCCAAAAACATCAAAGTGCAGGAGCCCACATGACGAGGGATGGACTGAACCATCATCATGATTTCACGGGATGGCATTTACTATGCGTGAGACACTGCTCAGTGCTTCAGACATGATGGCTTATAAAACTAAGCAAACATCAACTGTCTTTCTCAAAGAATAGGATAAGCAAGAGGGGAGAGGGAAATGTTAGTACTACATTGAGTTTATATGTTAATTTGGGGAGAATTAACAGCTATGCAATCCATCAACATGCTGCTTCTATTCCTTCATTAAGGCCTTATTTTATGAGATTTTATTAAAGTTTAAAATTTTTCTTCATAAAGTTCTCACACTCTCTTAATTCCTACTTTATAGTTTCTATTGTTATTGTAAAAAGAGGGCACTGAGTAGTTTTCTAGTTAGTTATTATTGTTGTAAAGGAACACTTAATCTTTTGCAATTATAAAATATGTCTGACATCAGAAGGTACGAAGAATGAGAAATGAGCACCCAATACCTACCATTCTGATAAAAATAAAAACAATATACATACAGCTGAAGACCTCTGAGCACCTCCCCATATCCTCGTTCCTTTCCCTCCCACTAGAGCTAACCACCCTCCCTGGCAGGCTGTACCCTTTCTGTTCATATCTCATGCTCTTACACTCCTTCACACATTGTATAGTATCGTTTTGCATGTTTTTGAGTTTGTGTGAACATAAACGTCATATAGTATCATTTTGCCTGCCTTTAAACTTCATGCAAATGTTATCCTACTGTATATCCTTCTGCGATTTGCTTTTTTTGCTTTGTCTTGTTTTGTTATTGTGTTTGCGAGGTTTCCCCACATTGATTCGTGTAGCTCTGGATCCGTTTGGTTTTTTATTTTTGCTGACATATACTACCTTACAGTATAGAGTTATACCACAACTTATTCTCCAATCCTGCTCTCAATCAACATTTAGGCTGCATACATTTTTTAACACTTTCAGACAATGCTGAAAGAATATTCTTGTGCATGCTTATGTGAGAATTTCATATATATATATGAGATGTGTTCGTGTGTGTGTATCTTTATCAGATATTACCAACTTGCCCTTCCAGGCAGTTTCACAAATGTCCTCTCCCATGTGCAGTGTAGGAGAGCTCCTATGACTCCACAGTCTCTTCAACACATGAAATTGTCAGACTTTCACATTTCTGCAAATCGGATAGGTGCATAATATAATTACAGTGCAATTTTGCTTTGATTTTCACTGCTTAATAGTGTGCCCGAGCAGCATTTCAAATATGTGTTAGCCATTCAGGTTTTGTCTTCTGTGAATTGACTCTTGGTATACTTCGGCTATTTTTCTGTAGGGTCCTTTGCATTATCTAATTGCTTTGTAGGTCTTTTCATGTATTCTGCATACTGGTCACTTTTTTGTTCAATGTGTTACATATATCCTCTCATAAGCTGTAACTTTCTCTTTTTACATTGTTTGTAGTATCTTTTGATGCGTATAAACGTTTGAATTTTAATGTAGTCGAATCTATCCATGTCTTCCCATACTTGTTTCTGTTTCTTTGTAAACTGTTTAAGAAATCGTTTTATACCCTGAGGTCAGGAAGATATTCTCTTATGTTTTTATCTGAAACATGGTTTTCCATATTCTTCCATATTGATTCTAGGATTAATTTTTGCATAGAGTGAGAGTTAGCGGAATAATTTTACTTTCTCCATGGAAAGAGAACTATCTGTAAATAGATAACACCTGTCCCAGCTGATTGAATTGCCCATCACCCACTGGTTTAGAATGTCACCTCTGTCATGTAAAACAATGGATCCCAACCTTTTTGGCACCAGGGACTGGTTTTGTGAAAGATCATTTTTCCACGGACATGGGGGTAGGGATAGTTTCAGGTTGATTCAAGTGCATTACATTTATTGTGTACTTCATTTCTATTATTATTACATTGTAATATATAATAAAATAATTATGTAACTCACCATAATGTAGAATCAGTGGGAGCCCTGAGCTTGTTTTCCTGCAACTCGACGGTCCCATCTTGGGGTGATGGGAGATAGTAACAGATCATCAGCTTCTCATAAGGAACGTGCAACCAACCTAGATCCCACACACGCACAGTTCACAATAGGGTTTGTGCACCTGTGAGAATTTAATGTCTCTGCTGATCTGACAGAAAGTGGAGCTCAGGCAGTAATTCGAGCAATGGGGAGTGGCTGTAAATACAGACGAAGCTTTGCTCCTGCTCACTGGCTCACTCCCCACTTGTCACTCACCTCCTGCTGTGCAGCCCAGTTTCTAACAAGTTACAGATTCATACCAGTCAGCGCCTGGGAGCTGGGGATCCCTGATGTAAAAAGTTTCCATAGGGGTAGAGGTCTGGTATTAGGCTCTCTATTCTGATCTGTTGTTCTATTTATCTAATCTTGTACCAAGTACCAAATTATTTTATTTACGAGATTTTTTTAAGTATTTTATTATTTAAATAGGTAATACATGTATATACGGCAAAATAAAATATGAAATAAAAAGTGTCCATTCCACAATCTTTCCCCATCCCACTTCTAAACAGATAAACACAGATTTTTATGTATATTCAAGCAAATATAAATAATCATCCCTCCATCTTTTCACACAAATTGTGTGAAATTTACACTAGATTTTTTGCCTTCAGTATGTCCTGAAAATCTCCTATATGGGTACACTGAGAGATCCCTCATGTTTTGTATAGGTTTATGGCTTTCTTGTCTGAGAATAATATATGTACCATAGTTTATTTAACCACTCCCCTATTGAAGAGCATTTAAATTGTTTTCAGTCTTAACTATTACAAAGAAATCTGCATATGTCCCTTTCCTCTGCATATTCTGCAAATCTATCTTTAGAGTAAATTCTTAGATTTGTCAGATCAGAGAATACATACATTTCTAATGTGAATCGGTTTTCACCAGATTGTCCTTCATGGGGACCAGACCAGTTTAGACCTTATCAGCATTGTTTCCTCAGCCTTATCAACAGAGTATAGATTTCAAATTCTTTGATTTTTTTACATCATTCTGACAGGTGAAAAATTGTATCTTGGTGTTGTTTAAATCTACATTTCTGTTATAAGTGAGGTAGCACCTCTTTTTGTGAACCACTTGATCATATCCTCTGCCAGTTTTTCTATCAAGTTCTTGGTTCTTTATCTCTTTGGTTTCTAGGAGCACTTTATAAATTAGGAAGATGAACCTTTGGTGAAATATGAGTATCAAATATTCTCTCCCAGTTATCTTTGACTTTGTATTTTGGCATAAAGATTTCCTTAATGTGGTATAATTTTTTTATTTTTTTTCTCTAAGGTCTTTTCTATTTTAGGTCATAATTTGAAAGATCTTCCTGAATCCAAGATTACAAAAGGATTTTCTCAAGTTTTCTTCTAACATATTGTGGCATTGTTTTGGCTTTTCAGTCTTTGATCCATTTGGAAGTTATCCTGGTATATGGTGCTAGGTATGAACCTAACTTTGTATCTTTTTTTCCATATGGCCAACCAATGACTCAACCACATTTATTGAGCAGTTAATCATTTCTCCCATTGATCTTAGAAGCCAGTTTTTTCATATACTAAGCTTCCATGTGTGTATTCACTTCTATTTCTGGACTTTCTATTATGGTTGATCGGCCTGTCTTGCTCTTCATGCATCAGTTCCTCACCGTTTCAGTTACTGAGACTATTATGTTTTAATATCTGATAGAGCTAGTCCCCTGATATTACTCTTCAGAGTTTTTCTGAATGTTTTTGTTTCTTTATTTTTTCACATGAACTTTAGAATCAGCTTGTCTGGCTAAAAAATAAAACTGCTAGTATTTTATTGAGCTCACATTAAATTTAGAAATTAACTTAGGGAGAATTGACATCTTTATGATGTTGAGTCTCCCGAGCCAAAAACATGGTCTTTCCAATTATTCAAGTCTTCTTTTGTGTCCTTTAGAAATGTTTCAACATTTTCTTTGTAGAGGACTTGCTCCTACCTTTAACTTTATTGAAAGGTAGATTATTTTTGTTGTTGTCATTGTCACTACTCTTGTAAATGAGACCTTTTCTTTCATTCTGTCTTCCAAATGGTTATATTTATACATGACGGTAGTTAATTCTTGTTTTTTAACTTTACATATCCCTCCTTACTAAATTTTCTTACTGTTGGCAATAGTTTTCCTATAGTTCTTCAGGGCTTCCAGGTATATAATCATCTGCAAATAGTGCTAACATTACATCCTCCTTCCCAGATTTTATCTCTATAGTGTTTTTCTTTTGCCTTGTTTAGTGGTATAGAGGCAGTCCAACAAATTACATGCTTCTTCTTTGCCTAAATTCTGAACTCACTGAGAATAAAACGGAAGACAAAATATAATTTTATTGCTGGTAAAGTTTAGGTATTAGAAATTTTGGCTTCTGCTTTCCCTACCCACTCATTCACAAGCAGAACTGGCCTGGGTGCACCCCTTTAACCATAGACCATGGGCTCTGACATGGAATGTTTCCATCAAAATTAATTTTTTATATTTTCTTCAATTCATATTTCTTCTTTGACCCAAAAAAGACTTTGTTCGTTTTAATTTTCAGATAGAGGATGGTGTGATTTGGCTGTGTCCCCACCCAAATCTCATGTCTAATAGTAATCCCCACATATTGGGGGAGGGACTTGGTGGGAGGTGATTGGATTGTGGGGAAGGTTTCCCCCATGCTGTTCTCATGATAGTGAGGGCGTTCTCATGAGATCTGATGGTTTAAAGGTGTGTGGCAGTTTCCACCCCTCCCTCTCTCTTCCCTGCCACCATATAAGATGTGCCTTACTTCCTTCCCCTTTACCTTTCACCATGATTGTAAGTTTCCTGAGGGCTCCCCAACCATGTGGAACCATGAGTCAATTAAAATCTTTTCTTTATAAATTACCCAGTCTTAGGTAGCTCTTTATGGCAGTGTGAAAATAGACTAATACATAAAATTGGTACCAGTAGAGTGGGTACTGCTATAAAGATACCTGAATATGTGGAAGCACCTTGGGGACTGGGTTACAGGCAGAGGTTGGAATAGTCTGGAGGGCTCAGAAGACAGGAAGATGTGGGAAAGTTTAGAACTTCCTAGAGCCTTGTTGAATGGTTATGACCAAAATACTAATAGTGATATGGACAATGAAGTCCAGGCTGAGGTGATCTCGGATGGAGATGAGGAACTTATTGAGATCTGGAGTGAAGATCACTCTTGCTATGCTTTCACAGAGACTGGTGGGATTTTGCCCTTGCCCTAGAGATATGTGGAACTTTGAACTTGAGAGAGATGATTTAGAGTATCTGGTGGAAGAAATTTCTAAGCACCAAAGCATTCAAGATGTAACCTGGCTGTTTCTAAAAGTGTACAGTCATATGCATTCACAAAGAGATGATCTGCAATTGGAACTTATGCTTAAAAGGTAAGTATAGCATAAAAGAAAATTTGCAGCCTGGCCATGTGGTAGAAAAGGAAAACCCATTTTCTTGGGAGAAATTCTAGCCAGCTACAGAAATTTGCATAATAACAAGGAGCCAAATGTTAATAGCCAAGACAATGAGGAAAGTGTCTCCAGGCCATATCAGAGATCTTCATGGTAGCCCCTCCCATCACAGGCCTGGAGGTCTAGGAGGGAAAAATGGTTTCATGGGCCAGACCCAGGGCAGCATCAGGACATGGTGCCCTGCATCTCAGCAGCTCCAGCTCCAGCCATAACTAAAATGGGCCAAGGTACAGCTCAGATGGTGCAAACCCCAAGCCTTGGCAGCTTCCATGTGGTGTTGGGCCTGTGGGTGTGCAGAAGACAATAACTGTGGTTTGGGAACCTCCACCTAGATTTCAGAGGATGTATGGAAATGCCTGAATGTCCAGGTAGAAGTCCACCACAGAGGCAGAGCCCTCATGGAGAACCTCTATTAGGGCAATGCAGAGGGGAAATGTGAAGTTGAAGTCCCCAGACAGAGTCCCCACTGAGCCACTGCCTAGTGGAGTTGTGAGAAGAAGGCCACCATCCTCGAGACCCCAGAATGGGAGATCCACTGACAGCTTGCACTGTATACCTAAAAGAGCCACAAACACTTAACACCAGCCTGTGAAGGCAGTCATGGGGGCTGTACCCATGTCACAGGGGTGGAGTCACAGGGGTGGAGTCACAGGGGTGGAGCTGCCCAAGTCACAGGGGTGGAGCTGCCCAAGGCCTTGGGAATTCACCCCTTGCATCAGCATGCCCTGGATGTAAGACATGGAGTCACAGGAAATTATTTTGGAGCTTTGAGATTTAATAGCTGCCCTGCTGGGTTTCAGACTTTACATAGGGCCTATAGCCCCTTTGTTTTAGTCAACTTCTCCCTTTTGGAATGGGAGCATTTACCCAATGCCTGTACCCCCATTGTATCTTAGAGGTAACTAGCTTGTTTTTTGTTTTTTATTTTACAGGCTTATAGGCAGAAAGGACTTCTCATGTCTCAGATAAGATGTTGGACTTGGACTTTCCAGTTAATGTTGGAATGAGTTAAGACTTTAGGGGACTATTGGGAAGGAACAATTGGTTTTGAAATGTGAGAAGAACATGAGATTTTGGAGAGGCCAGGGCGAAGTAATATGGCTTGGCTCTGTCCCCACCCAAATCTCATGTCAAATTGTAATCCCTACATGGCAGGGAAGGGATCTGGTTGGAGGTGATTGGATCATGGTGGTGGTTTCCCCCATGCTGTTCTCATAATAGTGAGTGAGGTCTCACAAAATCTGATGGTTTAAAAGTGTGTGGCAGTTCCTTCTTCACTCCCTCTCTCCTGCTGACATGTAAGACATGCCTTGCTTCCCCTTTACCTTCCACCATGATTGTAAATTTCCTGAGGCCTCCCCAGCCATGCAGAACTGTAAGTCAATTAAACCTGTTTTCTTTATAAATTACCTAATCTCAGGTAGTTCTTTACAGCAGTGTGTATTAATAACAGAGAGGCTTTTTTGTTTTCTGATTTTAGTATTAATTTCTAATTTAAATTTATTGTAATTAGAGAATATTGTCTAAACCATCACTTTTACTTTTGTATTGATATATATTAGTTGATGATTTGATACCAGTATACAAGGTATAATGATCAAATCAGGGTAATTGAGATATCCATCACCTTAAACATTTATCTTTTCTTTCTGTTGGGAACATTACAGTGTCCATATTACTAATATTTTTATTTTTATTTTTGTAATTTATCAAGGTTTTTTTGTTGGCCTAATATTGTCACAAACATTTTATGACCAAATCATGCATGTTCAAAATCACTTGTCTATAGCCTTTATAACTGAAAAATTGTTCATTGAAGAGCACTTGGGCTGGATATAAAAATCCTCAGGTATCATTTTCTTATCTTGAGGATTTTGTAGCTGCTACTCTCTGACTTATAACATTAAAAGTTAATTTGAATGAATCTAAGGCTATTCTTATCTCTTTTTTTCCTCTATACTTGACCTAAACTTACCTGGATTATCAAGATTCTTTCTTTATCTGTAAGGTAGAATACATTTACCAGGCTATGTCTTGGTATTACCATAAATTAATATATATAGTCAAGCCTACTTTATTTCAGAAAGTAGCCTCTTGAATTAAGCCTTTAATTATTAATTCTGTACTATTATTTTGGTTAACTGCTTTGAGGACTCCAAAAGTGCACAAGTTGAATTTTCATTGCCTGTTTTATATATTAATCATTTTCTTTCCAATTCTTTTTTAAAATACTGTTCTGTTTCATTTTGCTTACTTTTCTCATTTTTACCCTCTGGTTCACTTACTGTTTTCCTCAAAGTACATTCTCCTTTGTACTCATTTTAAGCTATCTTCATTTCTGGATGAATTTTTTTTTATACTCCTTTCTTGGATTTTATCAGCTAATGTATTATTTCTTTCTATGATCATATATTTTCTTCCCTGGGCTCTTTCATCTTTACTTTGTTGTCTTACTTCATATAAGCAATAGCTTCAAAAAGATGTTTTAATTTCAGGATAATGTTTGGTCACAATTTTTATTTGCTCTGTGGCAACCTTTCTCTGGGGAGGAGTCTTTGCCCATTAATAAACTTCTGAATATTTTCTTTTTATCTTAGTACACAAAATTATCTTTGTATTGATGCATTTCTTATAATATCTTTGTATTGATGCGCTGTTAGGTCCTTGTTATTACTTCCCATAGCACGGAAAATCTTTGCTAGCACTAAATAAGTTGAGTTCCCTTTTCCTAGACTTTCCACCACCAGGCAGGAGAATACTTTGGTTGGGGAAAGATGGAATCTCTCACTTTCTGGTTTTCACTAGAAGGGCCTCTTCTCTGCTGCCACAAAAAGACATTGCTTCTGAAAAGAGGTTCACCCTTAGATTTTTTGTGTAGCCCTACATCTTCAGTGTTTCTCAACCAAATCAAGTACAGGAAGTCTTTTCCCTTTAGCACATTTCACTCCAAGTATTGCACCTGTTTTTGAAAAGAGGAGATACAGTTTTTGCATCTCTGAATAGGCACTCCTTATCTTTAGGAAGAATATTTTTGCCTGGCTATCTCATCAAAGAAATCTTTCTCGGAGCTTCTTTCTCTTCATTTCCTCCTATTTGTTTTCTTCCTAATCTTAGCTTCTTTGGACAGTTCTTACACATATTTGGGAGTCTTGGGTAATACCTGTCCTCAAGTTTTGCCAAAAACAGAGTTTATTTTTTCATCCTTTTTGTTGCTTTTGGATGATTTCTAAGAGAAGGAGAAATATGTTGATTTATACAACCATATCTATTCCAGATGTACACACTGTCTTAATTACTAAGATATAAAAATAAGTCTTACTTTTTGCTAGGGCAAATTTAACCGACTTGTTCCTTTTCTTCAATTGTTTAACTGTTACTGAACCTTAGTTCTTTAATATAAACTTTAGAACAAGTTTTAAAAATTATATACACACATACACACACACATTGTTGGTATTTTATTTTAATCCTAATAAATATATTATTAATTTAGAGAAAATTGACACCTTTATAACATTTAATCTTTCTATCCATTAATTTTTTTTAATTTATTTGGATCTTTGTTATCTTAAAGTTTTATAATTTTTCCCAAAAGGTCACTTACATATTTTGTTAGGTTTATTCCTAAGTACCTTATGTTTTCTGTGCATATGATAAATGCTGTCTTTTTAAATTTTTATTTTTAATACTTTGTTGTGGTATATGGGAATACTATTGATTTTTATATATTGATATTATTTGTAGTGAGTAAATTCACTTAGCTCTCATTCATTTTAATAGTTTGTCTGTAGATGCTTAGGTTTCTACATAGATCATTATGTCCTATCATAATCATTCACAATCTAGTTTATTTCTTTATCTTGCCTTACTATTCTGCTGAGGAATTACAATGCAATTTTGAATTAAAGCAATAATAGCAGATATCCTTGCATGTTTCTTATTTTAAAGAAAATGCTTCAAATATTTGCCTGCCAGATACTGTGTTAGCTGTAAGTTATTGGTAAAAACTCCTTTTTAGGTTTAGAAATATCCTTTATGTTACTAGTTTGCTGAGATCTTTATCATAAATGGATATGGAATTTCATCAAATCCTTTTTATGAATTAATTGAGACCATTTTTTCTTTTAACTTACTAATATTTGAGATTGAGTTAATAGATTTCAAAATGTTACATAATCTTTGCATTAATGAAATAAACACTACTAGTCACAATGTGTTAATAAACGGCTGAATTTGGTGATTAAGGGATCATTTATTAGTCTTATTTGTCTTCACAATATCTTTTTTCAACATTTTATTTTTAATGATTCTGGGTCGTTATGTTTTAAGCGTATTGGGGTAAACCACATGTAGCCAAAATGGGGTAAAAATAAACATATTTGTTTATTTTTGCCCAATATTACCATCTTTATCTTTTAACTAGAGAGTTTAATCCATTTATATTTACTAGAGCTCCTCATATATCTAGGTTTACATCTACCATCTTGTTATCTGCTTTTTGCCTAAGCTGCTTCTCTTTGCTTCTTTATTTACTCCTTTTCTATCCTCTTTTGATTTAATCAAGGTTTTTCTTTAGTTCATTTTTCCTTTACTGGTTTATAAGTTATACATTTTATTTCTACTTTTTTACTAGTTACCTTTAAATTTTTAATATGAATTCTTAACATAATCTAAAATGAAGTAATATTTTCCTCCTCCCCAACAATGCAAAGACTTTAGAATGTTTTGACTTAAATTACTCTTCCTCAATATTATACATCTTATACAATATTATTTTCTAGCATTTTAGTTCTATCTTGATTTTTGACCCCCAATTAGTCATAATACTTAATATTATATTATTGTTTGGCAGTCAGTGTTTATTTAAATGTATCCTCATATTTACTTTTCTTACCCAGCATTCCTTGTTGCATCACATTCCCTCGTTCTAGGTTCAATAACCTTCTTCCCAAATATGCCTCTAAAAGTTCCTTTAGTAAAGGTTTTTAGTGATAAACTCTCTCACATCCAAGATCTCCCCTTGTTTCTCCTCTGTAATTACTGGGACATGCTTTATCGTCCCCATATCCTACTTTATCTCTTTGAGGACTCTTTTACGCTTATTTTACATTATTGTTCCTCCTGATCTGCTAGTTCTCTCCCTCAGATGCAATCATCTGTATCTCAGATACAATCAAGGACTGATGGGGACTGGGGAGGTGGAAAGCTCAAGGGCTGACCCATGCACTGTGCATGTTATTATCAGTGTCACTGGTGTTTCCTACCCTGCAGTGGCAACAGGATTGGCAGTGACCCACTGAGGGCAATGTGGGGGAGATTCAAGGGTGCCACATTATCCTATGGTCCCTATACTCCTCTGCCTTACTTCATGACTGGCTTTGTGCCCTGGGCTCCCTGAGGAGAGAGATCTTTTCTGTGAAAGCCAGAACTTTTGCGTTAATTGCACTGTCATTTGGGGCTAGTTTCTTTTTTAGAGCAAAAAAAAAAAAAAAAAAGTAGATCAGAAACAGTCTCATTTGATGGTCTGTTTTCAAACTGTTGCCTTTTTATCAACCCAAACCTCAGCTCTGGGGAGATTTAGAAGATCATACATTTCTTGTATTTGTTTAGTGTCCTAATCAGGTCCCAGTCAGCTTTGCTATCCAGGCACAACTCACATCACAGCCTTCCACAAACCCACAACAAACGCCTTAAGAGCACTTCAACGCACATAGAGCTCCAAGGTCTTCCGGAGTCGCCTACCCCACACTGGCCACCCCACACGCCCAGGCACAAAGTCAGACACATTCAACACTCCCATGCATGTTGCATGCAGCCTGCGTCACCCACAAGCACACACATAACCACACATGCATGCTCATCCTGGCATAGGCTCATACACTGGCCTACAGACAGACAGGTCAACACACAGTCTCCTTGGGCAATAAAACCCAAAAGCAAAGCCAAAGTCCCTGACTACACAAAGCTGGAGCCAAATCTTCAAACTCCCCTAGAGCCTCGGGGGTGAGTATAAAGGCAAGCCTCACACACCATTTTTGAGCCCTAAGGACAAATTCTTCCTGCCTTACCTTTGAGACCAGGAACCGTACTCATTTAGTGGTGGCTATAAAAGTCTTTCATTACAGACATTTTGGTGTCGCATTTTTCTGAACGAAAATGGAGTCTATTCCCTTTTCCAAATTCTGAATAAACACACACAAAAATTTCATAGATTCACAGAATAGAGGTGCTTTATGGACAAAAGATTTTCCTTCAAGAAAAGCTGCAATGCTGCACCCACTCTCCATGTGCCCCAAAACCAGTAGTGCTCCATGTAGAATCAAGGCTCAGCCTGGGGCCATGATCAGTCTCAGGATATCACTATGATTAGGGCATCTATCATTCTGTATCATGGATGAGTTTTTAAGATCATGGTTCAGCACTTATTTGACTAAGGAAGAGGAGACCAAGAAAGGGACACAACTGCCCAGGGTCAGTCATGAGGACACTGTGTGAGGGCAGTACTATCAGAGGTGGGATGTGGGATCCCGAGGTGTACAGGGGCTCCATGTTTGTGGAGATAAACACCAAGGATGGTTCTGAGTGACCTCATCTCTCAAAGGGGGATCAGGATGGTGGCTGCATGAGGGGTAGATTGAGGCTCAAATAAGACGCATGTATTGTCAGGTGTGTAGTAAGGACTCAAAAAATAAGCACATACATTCACTGCAGCAGCCAGCCAGCCTCTTATGTCCTGTGGCACACCTGGTACTGCTACCTCAAATCTTCCACCAAAGAGAATGTGCCACCATTACCATGGTCGTAAGTGTGTAAAGAAAAGAGGAAGCACCCTGGGGGAGGATTCCTAGTCCTAGCCTCTCACCCCACAAAAAACTCACTCCATGACTTTAGACAAGTTCTATCCCCTCATTATATGAAATTGGCCAGGTCACTGAACTTTTTAAAGTTAATTTTAATTTTAATTTTAAGTTTGGGGGTATATGTGCAGGATATGCAGGTTTGTTACATAGGTGAAGGTGTGCCATGGTAGTTTGCTGCACCTAGCAACCCATCACCTAGATATTAAGCCCAACACGCATTAGCTACTTTTCCTAATGGTCTCCTTCCCCCCACCCCACCCCCACAGGCCCCAGTGTGTGTCATTCCCCTGCCCATGTCCATGTGTTCTCATTATTCAGCTCCCAGTTATAAGTGAGAATATGAGGTGTTGGTTTTCTGTTCCGGAGTTGGTTTGCTGAGGGTAATGACTTCTAAGTTTTAAGGGACAAAAGTAGTACAAGCTTAGAAGCCTGCTTTCAGAACTAAAGAAAAAGCACACCAAGCACTACCCAGAGTGCCACACAGCTAGCTCTCAGTGCCATTGCGACTTTTCAGTTTGAGAAGTGAAGTGGCTTATTGACACGCTTTAATAGCAGGGGTCTGAATTGTGGCCTGGCCCAGGGGTTGTTGCAGAGCCCAGAAGAAGCCTCAGTGAGTGATCTGGGAGGGTTGTCATGGGCCTGAGCTGATTGCTCTTCCCTGTTCACCCCACACCCCAGGCCTGGCTCCTCTGTGTCCTTTCCGGAATGAAGCTGAAATGACTGTTCTTCTTGTGGCCTTGTGGGCGGCTGTCAGGTTTATAAGGACTTGGCTTTGACAACCCAGGCTGCTGGGTCTGCAGCTGGAAGAGTGTTTGCTGCCCAGGGCCTAGCCAAGTGAGGTTGGGCCAAGTCAGCCAGAAAGAGATAAATTAGGGCTCTGTCCCAAAGAGGTGAGAGCACCAGACACATGTCATGTAACACAGTAACAGACTGACAGGGGATATGGTTTGGCTCTGTGTCCCTACCCAAATCTCATGTTGAATTGTAATCCACAATGCTAGGGAAGGGACCTGGTGGGAAGTGATTAGATCACAGAGGTGGATTTCCCCCTTGCTGTCCTCATGATGGTGATCAAGTTCTCATGAGAGCTGCTTGTTTGAAAGTATGCAGCACTTCTCCCTTTGTGCTTGCACTCATGCTCCTCTCTCTCTCCCTCTCCCTCCCTCCCTCCCTCCCCATCTCTCTCTCCTGCCACCATGTGAAGACACATTTGCTGCCCCTTCACCCTTCCACCATGACTGTAAGTTTCCTGAGGCCTCCCCAGCCATGCCCCCTGTACAAGCCTATGGCACCATGAGTCCATTAAACCTCTTTTCTTTATAAATTACCTTGTCATAGGTAGTCCTTTATAGCATTGTGAGAATTGACTAATAAAAGAGTAGTGCCCCCGGCCCCATTTCTTTTTTTATATCGGTGCCACTTGGTCCACAGTCTAGCAGCAGCCATCAGCTGTCATGTGGAGGTAGGTCAGAAATGCAAATTCTTGGACTCCCATCCCAGACCTACTGAATCAGAATTTCCTGGGATGAAGCACAGCAATCTGTTTCACAGCCCTCCAGGTGATGCACATTAACGTTTAAGAAGCACTGCTCTATATTACCTCCCATTATATTATCTCTATTTATCGTCATTTTCCAGAAGCAGCAGCTGAGGCTACAGCAGGTCAAGGAACTTACCCAAGGTTTTGAAGCAAGGACGTAACAGAAGTAAAATTCAAATGCGGGTGCAGCTGACTCTTCCCTTGCCCATCTTGGGGTGTTGAGTTCCTTGGCCTAAAGGCGAGCTAGCAGAAGTTGGTGACCCCTGCTTTTGGAGGAGCTTCCTGTCTAAGGTGGTCTTAGTCCATTTTAAATTGCTATAAAGGAATACTTGAAGCTTCATAATGTATAAAGAAAAGAGGTTTGCTTGGCTTACAGTTCTGCAGGCTATTCAAGAAGCATGACGCCAGCACCTGCTTCTGGTGAGGGCTGAGGAAGCTTCCAATCATGGCAGAAGGTGAAGGGGAACCAGGTGTGTCACACAGCAAGAGAGAGAGCAAGAAAGCAGAGAGGGGTGCCAGACTTTTAAACAACCAGCCTTCCGGTAAACTAATAGTAACACACTCTACTGCAGGGAGAGTAACAAGCCATTCATGAGGGATCCACCCCCATGACCCAAAGACCTCTCATTAGACCCCATCCCCAACACTAGGAGTCAAATTTCAACATGAGATTTGGAGGGGACAAATACCCAAACTATGTCAGGTGGCAAACTGGTGGCCTCAGCCCTGGCCTGTGACTTGAAGTTTAAATTTTAAGGCTCAACCCAGGAGTTCTACTATGGATGAGTTGGTAAGTGATGAGGTCTGGTGGGGAGATATGCTGAGGAGAGAAGAGAGGGCCAGAGCCCCCTCTTGGAGAGCACTTCAGCTCCTGCCAGCTGCCCCTTACAGTACCTGCCCACATGATCCCCCCATGGCAGACCATCGCACCTGCCAGATACTGAGATGAAGCTGGTCCAACCCACGAGACTGGAGCTACCCAAGTACATGGCTGGTCTTGCTCTTCTCTGACTCCAGTGCCCAGCTGAGGGCCTGGCTGATGGTCTGTGAAGCTGCATGGTCAAGTGAAGCAAGGAATAAGCCACTCCATTCTGGCTGATTGACTAGGGAGGGCACCAGGCAAGACCTTGCAGACCTTAAGTTGCATAAATATGTGGGCAAGAAGGAGGTTGTGGGAAATGTGTTCCTGGTGACAGTTACAGACTGAGGAAAAGCATGGTGTAGGAGAACGTGGAGTGGTTGTTTCAGCCTCTCCCAAGTGCTCATGAGATAAGAGCATGAAAGGTAGATTTGGAAGCCATCATGAAAGGCCTGCACTGTCAACAGATAGATTTGGGTTATTCTATAGGTCCTAGGGAGCCATGGAAGGCATTAGAACAGAAGAGTGATGGGATCATATGGAGTACTGGGCTGTAGAGGGACTGAGCAGAACCCGTGTCCTGAAGCCTATTCTGTGCCGAGCGCTGCACCTACTGCTTGCCTGAGTACACCCTCACCTACCTTAGAACTGAGGCTCAAGGTGTCTGCTCAAGGGAGCACAGCTAGTAAGCAGCAAAGCAGAATTTGCACCAAGTCTGTATGACTCCAGAGCGCAGGTCCTGGCTCCTCCGCTACGGCTCAGTCTCTGCCTTAGCTCTCTCCAGGGGTTGGCTCCTGCGTGGGAGTGGGGCTTGGAGGCTTCCTGCCTCTGCCTAGAGTATGAAGTCAGTTCTGGGACCCTGGCCCCTCATGGGGACTCCCATGGTGTCAGCCTGGGGCTGAGGGGTAGAAGCAGGTAGAAAAGATGCCCAGGAGAGGTGGGTGTGGGCATGAAGGGCAGAGCTTGACTGGGAGGTGAAGCCTGTTCCCAAAGCCCTTGGCAGGACTCCTGACCTGACCTCTGAGCCCTGGGCACGGAGGGCCACCTTTCTTCATGGGAATGCAAGGAGGCCGGGGACGAGGGGCGGAGTGGGGGTTGGAGGATGGGGTGGGGGGTGTCCAGGGCAGCAAGCGCTAGAAGGCAAAGCGTGGAATTGCGACAACCCAGTATCCCCCTTTCAAAGGGACCAGAGACCTCCACGATGTCTTTGATTCCACGAGATCTTAGAAACAGAGAGAGAAAACAAGAGACAGACTGTGCCCCACCGAGACAGAGGACAAGAGAGAACCCTGCGGGCGGGGGGAGACAGAGTGAGGGCCCGCGCCCCGTGGGCGCTGCAGGCCCGCGCTGCCTCGCTAGCTCTGCACGCAGCCACCGCCGTCCAGCCAGGGCGGCAAACTGGAAACAGCTGCGGAGGTTTTGGGTTTCCGCCCGGCCTCCCCCTAGCCCCTGGCTCTGGCCCACCCGAGCAGTTCCCCTTAATCCCGCTCTCTCGGGAAGCTGTGCTGTGAAAATCCTCCGCCCTGCTCTGAGAGGTCAGCCCCCGGCTGGCGGCGGCGGGCCGCGGAGCAGAGGTGCGGGCCTGGAGCTGCAGACCCTGCGGAGACCGCCCGGGCGCCGCCTCATCTAATAAGCGGGGCTGATAATGCCTTCCGCGCGGGACCGCAGGGACGCCTCTCCTGGCACCTGGAGGGCGCACCCAGAACCTTCACCAGTCCCGTTTTGCCGGGATGCTCCACCCACTGAGCGCCTTTTTCTAACTGTTCTAATTCTCACAAAAGCGTCCTAAGGGCAGGACAGACCTGCCTCCTCCTCTTCTCCTTCCCTCTCCCGGGGTCTGGGGATGAAGCCAGTGCCCGGCCAGTTCCCTGGGGCAAAGACCCAGTAAGCGTCCCCCGAGGGGATCAGTTGCCACTCCAGTCCCTCCAGCACTTCCTGATGCCCTCCCGTGCGCCAGCCCTTCACTGCATCCCACTCAGCACCTGCGCTCAGGAGCTGGGAGATCAAATGTTGTTCAATGGGTCACAGGACTTTGCCTCTGAAGCTGGGAGATCAGACAGGCCTCATTGCTCCCTCTGATCTTGAGAGGGCAGCCAGGCTCATCCATTCAGCGCTCAGAGAGGGCAAAGGGCTTAGTCAAGATCACACAGCAGGTCTGTGAGGCACGTGGGCCCCTGGGCCATGACTCCTGCCATTTCAGGTTTTGTTGCATTTTATTTTGAGCACTGGCTATCCCCACTGAAAGACCCAAATTGGGATTTGAGTCCCTGCCCAAGCTGATAGCTAGGGCTGCAGCCAGCTCCAAAAACTGCTGACTGGGCAAGGTTTTCCTGAGTCCCCTTTGCCCCAGCCCTAGGCTCAGCTACAACACGGAGCAGCACAGGTCAGGGCAGCAGGTGCAGATGGCAGAGGCCCTGGCGGGGAGGCAGCCACTGCACTCACTGTTCAGCTGTGGGCATTGCTGGCCCTGAGGATGTGCTGTAGCCAGGCAGCAGGATCTCTGATGGCCTCTGTGGCCCTGATGCTCGGACCCCAGAGAAGGGCTTCTGGGTTCCGAGCTGGCCCCTCACCGCCAGCCCTCAGTCCCCCTCCTTCCTGCCACCCACTACAAAGGAAGAAACCCTTGGGAAGAATTGGGGTCCCAGGAAGCAGGCATGCTCCTCCAGGCCTCCCTGCCTCTACCTGCTGCTGGCTGTGCACACACAACACAGAATCTCACACACACACCATGCAGTTACACATGCCAACACACCTCCTCACAGACTCACATGCACACTACACACACAACACAGAATCACACACACACACCCTGCAGTTACACATGCCAACACACCTTCTCCTCACAGACTCACACACACACTATGCACACAACACAGAATCACACACAGGCCAACACACCTTCATCTCTCAGACTCGCTCACACACACACACGCACACTCACCGTGTCATTGCTGTGCCGTTTCATGCTCATGCACAGAGGCCTCGCACAATCACACCCACCCACACTCAGTTTCCCACACATTGCAAGACATGTCCTCTTGTTCCCACGCACATGCAGCCTCACACTCTCTCACACCTCTCCCAGGCACTCCATTCCATCTTACTCTCCCAGGGATACACCCTACACACAAAGTCCCTCAGTGTTCCTGGCAGGGCAGCAGAAGGGACCCTGGCATCCCCGGCCCTGCCTTCCCCACTTCCCATGGGCTGGGCCTGAGAGGAAGAGCTCCACATGGGATTCCTTACAGGAGAGTGTGTGGTGATGCAGCCTAGTCCCCAGCCACATGCTGGCTGGTTGCTCCCAAACATGAGCTCTTTGTCCTTCCATAGGCTGAAGGCTGATGGCGTTCTTAGGGGGCTCAGCTCCACTGTCTGCCTCCCACCCATCCTGCCCTGCCCTGCCCAGCAGCCTGCCAGCTGCCCACCCAGCAGAGGAGAGAGATCAAGCTTGCACTCCCCACCTGAGTCTCAGACTCACACCCGCCCTCACACCCTCACATATACCAGAGGTGCCATCCTGAAAACCCACTCCCAGCATGACACCCTTAGACCAAACACCATTGGTAGCTCCCATTCCACTGCTGGGCAAAACCCAAATTCCTTAACCTATCATTCCAGGCCCCCTGCCCCAGCCTCCCACTCCATCCTCAGCTAATGCTGAAAACTCCCCCATTTCATACACACACACACACACACACACACACTTTCAAAAGCAGCTTCACTTCCTTCAAGGTGGTCTTCTCCAGGAACACAGGAGGGAAGCAGCAGCCCCAGCCACACTCAAGAAGCACAGGGCTCAGTTTCTCCATTTGAACAGAGGAGCTGGCCAGCCATGCATGGCCTACCTTGCAGAGCTAGTGAGAGGGTGTAGTGGTAGTCTTTTGGAAACTTAAATGGCTGTGTGCATGGAGGTGCCACTTAGTATTATAGTAGCTACTCCCAAGAACTTTTCCCTTCAACGATCTCTCTCCTCTGGGCCCTAGACCAGGGCAAGGAGCCCTGCTTGGACCTTAGGCTCTGCTGTTCCCCGGCCACAAGACGTTAGGCAGGCCCATTCCTCTTTATTCTCTCTGGGTCTCAGTTTCCTATGTGTTAAGAATAGCAGGATGAACTTGGACATTCTGTACTGTTCCTTCCATTTTTTTCTGTTTGTGGGATCCATGGGTACCCCTCTTGCAAATGAGGTCAAGGGGAGCGAGCCACGAAAACTCAGAGCGTTCATTCCCAAATTCATTTAAACCTCACTTCACACATAGTTACACACCTGTTCAGCCACAGACAGCAAGTGCCACCCCTGCCCCCCATTTCACATACCAAGCTAGGGACTTGGCACTAAAGCTGTCGCAAGTGAATGAGGCATTTACCATCCCTGCCCCGGGCACCCACAGTCTATCAGGGAAGAAGAGAAACTGAAGACATATGACATACGTTGCAAATGCACAGTTTTATGCAAAAAAGAAAGAAAGCTACTGAAGTTTGTAATAGACAGACCTCTCCTCTAACAGGGGCAGACAGGGCATCAGGGAAGCTCCCCACCACCTCCTCTTCACCCTGGAAGAAATTATATTTAAGGGAGACCTGAATGGTGAAGAGAGGAGTTAGGCAGGGGAAGAAGTTGGGAAGAAATCCAGAGAATGCAGAGAAGGACTGAGTGGCTGGAGATGGTGAGGGAAGAGGGATGATGGTGAGGGTGCAACGAGACATAGCTTTGGTTGTGGGAAGCCAAGGAAAATCTCATGTGCCACCTTCTGCATCTCTGTGAATTAGGGAATAAGGTGTCTTCTGGGTAAGGAGCTTGGACGGAAAGGGTGGGTGGAGATCTGAAAACATAGAAGAGAACTTGTGCACTTCACCAGAATGGCTACAGACTGTGTTTGGATCCCAGTTGGAGCTGGTAACCATGATGCAGAGTAATCCATGATCCTACTCTCTCCCAGACCTCGTGCTGAGCGCTGGAGCTCATGTGAAAAATAATTCTCTGAAGATTCCTCTCTATTTGCTTCTTTTATTTTATTGGAGCAAGAATGGATGCCTGGCCCCTTCAGAAATCCAAAGCAGTAAAACAGTCCATTATGTACAGTTGTATAGGTTGTTCACTGTTCAAGACACCCTGCCAAGAGGGGAATGGCAGCTGAAAATTTCAGTTCTTGTTTTGCTCTCCAAGCTATGTGCGTTGCCATGAGTTGTGTCTTTTTCTGGGGGAAGGGGTGCAAAAGGGCTCCTGTTTACAGTTTTTACAAAGACACCATCCCCTCTCCAGCATCCTAGCAATGAGCATACTAGCCAATGCCTGCACAGGGCACCTTTTCCTAATTCTCACGAGGTGTGCCGGCACCACAGGCTCTCAACGAGTCAGGAAAGCTAGAGATGCACTTTCTTTTCAACAAGCCTAAGAAATGAGCAGGTTAGATGTCAAGGCATCTCAGCATCTCCCCCAGGAGGGAGGTGTGAGCATAAGCTGCAGGCTTTTTGTAGAAAAGCTCTTTGATACCCAGCCTGAGGGTCAAAGAAGTATGAGCCAGAGAAATTGCCGTTTAGAGTCCCTCGCTGCGAGAGCTGGGAGGGAGCTCTGGGCCATCTTATTTCATCCCCTCATTTTTTAGATGAGAGAGCAGAGGACCACAGAAGTCACATGGCTTCCCTGAATCTGCCAGGATGTAGAGTAATCCATGATCCTCCTGTTCAGGACAGTGGCAGGGCTCTCCCCACTGCTCCCTTGCCAGGCCTGTCCCCGGAGAGCAGGAATCAAGCAAGCCTGTCCCTTTCAGGACCCCCAACACACACACACACACACACACACACACACACACACACACACACAGGCACCCGCAATCTTCGTGCCCTGGTGGCTGCCTCCAGCGTGGGACAAGGGCCAGGCTCCCTGTTCACCAGACAGTAAAACTTGGAGCTACTGGGCAGGCTCCCGGACCTTTCCACACCACCCCTCCCAAGGGATTTCAATTTCACTTTGCTTTTATCCAAATACGTCCCTGTGCCTTATCTCACAGGAAACAGAGTAGCACCTCTCCCAGGAGACTGAGCAGCCCAGGGGCTATGCAGAGCTTCCCAGGCCAATACTGCCAGGCAAAGACAGAGGAGACAGCCTCAGGCTTCTCACAGGCACCCAGCTCCCCCCATCACCACCACCACCTTTCCTCAACACGGACCCAGACCCATCCTCATCCAAGGAAGGACTGGTTAGGAAGGGACACACCAGTTTAAACGGAGACCTGCAAATTTTGCAGATTGGGTTTTTGTTGTTATTATTACTGTTGCCGATGTTTTTAAACCATGTGATTTTGGTTTGTTTTTTCCATCAGAGGGATGTTTCTCCATTTTCTTTATCTCTTTATCTCTGTGTCTCAGAGCGTCTTAGAAACTGCAAGAAAGAGGCCACTGCCAGTCAGGGCCACCCAACTCCAAGCAGACAAGGGCTGCCAATATGTAGGAGCTTGGGGGTAAGACCAGAATGCTGCATCTGTGACTCAGTCTTTTTAACCTTTTATTATAAAACAACAGACAACCACACAAAGCAAACATTTCATTTAATGAATCAGGCTAAGGTGAATACCTTTGTAACCATTCCCAAGGTAAGAAATAAAGCGTGTCAGCCACCACAGAAGCCTCTCCAGGTGCCTCCTCTCTCTTCTGCAAAAGTAACCACCAATTCTAACTTTTATAAATACTGTTTTCTTGCTTTTCCTTATAATTGGATCACCTAAATGTATATCCCTAGACACAATCATTCAGTCGTGTTCATTTACTACATTTGATGTTTCAGGTCTCGTGTAATCCCCAGCCTTCCGCCTCCGTCCCTTGCTTTACCTGACAGTTTATCCATGGAAGCACCCTGGCTCTTTGACCTACAGAGTTTCCATAGTCTGGATTTTGCTGCTGGCCGATTCATGATGCCATTCACCATGCACTTCTGTCCTGTTTTTCCTTCAAATTGTCAGCTGGATCCAGAGAGCAGATAACACTTAGGCTCAAACCCCTTTGGCAAGATGATAGATGGGGTTGCATGCTTTTGTCAGGAGCACACAGGGTCCAGCTACATCTCTTTCCAAGATTGTTAGCAGCCATCGACATTCAATGTCTAGCTCCATTAATTCTGCGGGTATTGCAAAGTAATAGGTGATACCAAATTCTGCCTTTTTTTTTTTTCCTTGATTAGTTGGAACACTTTAACTATGACCTATTCTTGATGTCTTACTTTCCATCATTCAAGGCCATGGATTTGGATCCTGGGAGGAGGAGGATGCCTCAAAGTTGGAAGAGGGGCAATGGCAATGATGTGACATGTTTAATCTCTGAAATCTCTTGGCAGCTTAGAACATGAGTCCTGGAAGTACCTCAAAGGTGCAGTCCACTGCAGTTCCACGCCCAGAACAAGAAGCCACTCTGCAGGATCTCTAATAATTGCCTGTTCAGCTTCTGCCTGCCTACTTCCCAGATCAGGGAGCTCACTGCTTTCAAAGTCAGTCCATCTCATCTTTGGGAATACTTGACTATGCGAGGGTCTTTTTACAGGCTTGAGAGCTTCCTCCTTGTGCCCTCCGTCAGGGGTCCCACAGAACAGGTCTGCTTGCTCTGCCAGGGAACAGCCCTTCACAGACTCCTCCCCCAGGAAGTCTTCCAGCTGCTCCTCTCCCTCTTCCTCTTCTTCTGGCTGTAATTTCACATAAAATCCATAGCTGTGGAGCTGTGACTGATGTTTGCTCAAAATTCCAAAGCAGGCTTCTCTATAATTTTCAAAAGGCAGACAATCATTTGGAGGCAATCAAGTCCAAGTGTCAAACACTAACGCTTCATTTCCCAGCCCAGTCTCACCACAGCTCATGGCAACCACGGTGAAGGAAAGCCCACGGGCGGGTCTTCCATTGTGCAACCCCCTTTCACGTTCATACCAAGAAGCCACATTTCACAGACACCGAGATGTAAGACAGCAGAGATGGATGAGGTGGCCAAAACACCCTCTTCTCCAGGCGCTTGGCAGAAGCAGACAATGTGAATCAAAAATAAAATCAACACAACGCAAAAAACATCAGCCAAACTGTAATTGAAAGTTGCTTTTGAAAGAGAGGTCCTGAAGCCATCATCTTTCCTTTTTTTGAAACCCCCGATGTCTCCCTTGGTCAATGACATCACTTCCACCCAGACTCTCCAACATACAACCTCAGTCATCCCCAAACTTTCCCTCACCCTCAGCCGCTACATTCAGTTACTCACCAAATCCAGCCCTTTGGCCTCAGGAGCATCTCGGCAAACACCATCTGTACTTTTCCACTTGCTTTGTACTCGCTATTCCACCCATCACTCAAGCATCCCAGCCTTCAAAGTTCACCCCACAGGCCTCTATCCCAAGCACCTGTCCTGTATCCTGACCCCCTTCAAAAACAACCCTCTATCCAGCAGATTCTCAGAACTGTATTTCTTGAATAAAATAAATAGATTCATTAATTCCATAAACATTTATCAATCCCCTTATGTGCCAGACACTATCCTAAGCACTGAGGACCTAGTCATAAAAGCAATGGACACAATCTCTGTTTATGATAATGGGCAGAGTCAGACAAGGAATTAAACAAATGAGTGAATTAGATAGTATATTAGGAAAATGCATGGAGAAAATTAAAACAGGAAAAGGGCTTTTCCTGTGGTGGGGGAAGAAGGGAGGGCCTCACTATGAATGTGACGTTTGAGAAAAAAGACTTGAAAGAGGTGAGGAAGTAGACCTACGTAGGTATCTGAATAAATGAATGAATGAGAAAATGAATGAGCAAACAAGCAAAAATAATTGAATACAGTGATGAATGAATGAGAGAATCACTGAATGAAAAAGTTAAAGTGTGAATGAGAAGATAGGAATGATTTCTAGTGTGCTATAATGAATTGAATTGAATTGGTCAAACTACACTGCCTGGAAATAAATCACCAGCTATTTCTGTGACTTCCTGGAGCCTGCTTGGGCCTTGAAAATGAGCCAAATGAACTTGCAAAGTGGTTCCAAGGGCCTTTCTTCTCTTGACACGTGCCAGCCTCCAAGGGTTCTGCAGGCTGTACCCAACTTGCTCACAGCCACAGGGGCTTGTGCCAGGCTGGCAGTGTGAAAACAGCCAGATCCTCCTTGGAGGGCAAGGCTGCAAAACATGGTCCAGTCTGACTCCAGCTGGACTCTGTACCCATCTGTACTCTGTGCCCTGCCTACTCCTCCTTGAAGGTTGGTAGGCTCCACATGCCTGGTGGCCCTGCTCAGGGATGCAGGCAAGGGAAGGTGCTATGGTGATTTCCTCTTCAGTCCCCCAGAGGAAGTAGCAGGGGTCCAAAGACGATGCCTGTGAGTGGTGCTCCCAACACACTGCACAATCTGGAAGGATTATTATTTAGGCTGGGCAGGGGCTAGAATAGAATACTAAGGACTCTGCTTCTACTCATCCTTGACTGTTCAGAAATCTGTTAGCAAAAACAGAGAGGCAGGCTGGACACACTGAGGGAAGCGCCACCCTAGGAAAGGACAGTCATCAGGAGGCAGGATAGCGCAGAGCTCAAAATCAGGGTCTTTGAAGGCAAACACAGGTGGGAATCCAATTTTGGTAGCCTTGAGTCAGCTACATCACTGCTCTGAGACTCAGCTTTCTCTAAAATGGATATAAAAATAAATACCTTAAAAAAATCAAATGAGACCATGTTTATAATAAAGCTCTATGCATAAAGCTGGCACATGGTAAACACTCAGTAGATTATCATCATCAGCATTAATAGAGTCTAATATATCATTAGTAATAATACTGATGATCTCAATATAGCACAATAAAATAACACGTTGCACATATTCTTAACGAGTATCATAAGCTTAATCTGAGCAAGCAGTGTGTCGGAGGTAATGAAAAACCGCAATAGCAACACACTGCTTGCTCAGAGTGCAGGATAAATGGTGGGAGAAAAAAGACCTGCTGTTCTCTGAGCTGGTTGGTTATGTGCCATGGGGTGGACTGTGTCAGGCCCTGGGCCTGCCCTTTGGCAGAACAGGGATAGCTGGGATGAATGCACAGGAGGCAATCGGGGAATGAGGGGCTCACAACCCCACCCTGTGAGAAGTGGGTGCTGCTCAGCCTGCAGGAGAGGAAGCCACAGCCAGCTACCCTCATTGTCATATAATCTTTAGAGCTGGCCCACAGCATAGGAAGCTGAAGCACTGGCGGGGCAGGGGGCAGTGGGGAACCAGAGGGAAGAGCTAGGGCTCGGGGAAGGGGTGAAGGCACAAAGGAGGCAGATTTCAGCTCTGTGTGAGAATGAACTTTCCTTTGGATCAACAAGACGCCTCTCCAGTGACTAGCTCTGTAAGAGAGGGAGCTCCTCACCACGGTAGAGTAAAAGAGTCTGGGACAAGCTCTGCCATAACAACAGGGGGTTCTCCCTAGTAAGGAGGTTGATCTCCATCAATATCTACCCATTTTCTGACCTGACACTGAGGGTTTCTGATTCATGGCACATTTGCCCTCATGACTCGTCCAGCCAGCCAGCCAGCCATTCATTCTCCTGCTGCTGCTGTGGTTTTCTAGGACATAGAAAACACAAATTCAGCCTTCCTAGGGTTAACGATCTAATGCAGTGACTCTGAAACTGTGCCTGCACCGCCCACAGAGGGACAACTGGATAGCCACATGCAAAAGAATGAAGTTGAGCCCTTACTTCACATCATATACAAAAATTAACTAAAAATGGATGGAAGACCTAAATGTTAGAGCCAAAACTACAAACTCTCCAAAGAAAACATGGAGAAGTCTCTGAGGACTTGAATTTGGCAATGAGTCCTCAGGCATGACCCCAAAAGCACAAACAACAAAAGAAAAAAAATACATAGACTGCACTTTACCAAAATTTTAAACTTTTGTGCTTCCAAGGATACCATCAAGAAGCGGAAAGACAATGCACAGAATGAGAGAAAATATTTGTAAATCTTATGTCTGACAAGGGACATGTACCTAGGACATATAAAGAACCCTTGAAACTCAATAAATTTAAAAAGTTAATTTTAAAATGGATGATGGATCTGAAAGACATTTCTCTAAGTAAGATAGAAAATGGCCAATAGGCATATAAAAAGATGCCCAGTGTTATTAATCATCAAGGAAATGCAAATCAAAGCCATCATGAGACACCACGTCACACTCAGGAGGATAGTTATAATCCAAAAGTCAGAGAAAACAAAGAAGGGAGAAATCAGAACCCTCGAACACTGCTGGTGGGAACATAAAATGGTGTGACCACTTTGGGAAAATGTCTGGCAGTTCCTCAAAAAGTTGAACATAAAGTTACCATCTGACACAGTAATATCCAAGAGAAAGGAAAACATGTGTTCACACAGAAACTTGCGTACACATGTTCACAGCAGCACTATTTATAATAGCCACAGGTGGAGACGACCGAAACGTCCACTAACAGATACATGGATTAACCGAATTCGGTTTTTCAGCCATAAAAAGAATAAAATACTGATACATGCAACAACGGGGATGAACCTTGAACTTTGAAAACTTTATGCTAAGTGGGAAAAGCCAATCACAAAAGACCATACACACACTCTATGATTCCATTTACATGAAATGTCCAGAATGAGAAATCTGTAGAGACAGAAGGTAGATGAGTGGTTGCTTAGGGCTGGGGAGGTGGGAGAGTAAGTGAGTGAAAGCAAAAGAATATGGTGCTTCTTTTTAAGGTGATGAAATGGTCTTAAATTGATGGTGGTGATGCTTACACAACTCTGACATACTAAAAGCCATTAGGTTATACATTTTAAATAGGTGAATTGTATGGTACATGAATTATGTCTCAATAAAGCTTTCATTAAAAAAGGAAAGGAAAAAGTAGAAAAGAATCACCCAAGGAGTGCTTGCAAACATCACTGGCAGGGCTACAGGCCCACAGTTGCAGATTCCATGCTGTTGGGGAATGCGGTCCAGGGATCATAGATTTTAGAGCTCCCCAGGCGGCTCCAAGGTGTAGCCAAGGTGGAGAACCATCAGTCTGGGGGAACTAAGACTTCCCGTTTTCTGAAAATCTGCAAGCTGCCTTACATCCACCCTCTCTTGCTGTCTTCACCACAAGACCACGGCATCACATGTTCCCAGTCTGCTATCAATTCCAGACTCCAAGAAGATCAGGAAAAATAGAGCTTTTCCATAAATTTGCAACAAATTAATATGGTGTCAAAAAACCCAGCCTGAACCTACATGAGGCTATTCATGATCTTTACAAATTCTACGTAATGTGAGTGAGTATTCATCCATTTCACTGCAGAAATCAGCAAGCGTTTGTTTACAGGTTGCTCCCCTTACCTGGCTGTGGGTGTTTTATAAAGTATGGTATCTACAACATTACTTCCTCAAAATCTGAAAAGTTCTGACTTCCAAATACATCTGGCTTCAAGGTCAAAGAAGGGACTGTGTACCCACAGTGTTCCCATTTTACAGATAGAGGAAACTGCATCTGGGAGAGGCAAAGCAACCTGCCTGAAGCCTTCCAGAGCCTGGACTCAAACCTTGGTCCTTCTCTGCAGTCAGGAACACACTCCGTGCCTTGCCTGTGTCCTTCTCTGCTCTTTGTTAACCCAGGGTAACTCAGGGGCTTCTACATGTCCTGTTGGGTGGACGCCTGCTGCTCCAGACCCATATAGGGCCAGTTCTTTGGCAGTGCCTCGCCCACCACACGAGGGGCCTGCCCTGCCAGAGTGGGAGCTAGAGCTGGAGGCTTCTTTGTAATTTGCTTTGCCAGCCTGACCTCCTTGTCTCTCTCCCAGCTGCAAATGGAAAATCTGAGAAGGTGGTCTGCTCTTCTGGCAGATGTCAGCCCCAGCAGGCTGGGATGGTGCAGCTCAGCAGGAAAAGGCCCGCTGCAGTCTGGCAGAAACACATATTGGGGAACTAGCAGGGAGGAAGATTGCTAATTCTGTAACACCAAGAGTCATACTAAATATCTTGTCTGCAACAAACAACAAAGATGCTTCTCACCTGCCAGTGACATTTGTTAATATATTTAATAACAACAATAGAAGCTACTACTTAAGGAGATCCTGCTCTGGGCCAGCAGCTGAACCCAGCACTTTCAGACACTGACATCCTCCAGAGTGTGACGTATTATCGTCCCATTTTTCAGAACCAAAACTGAAGCTTTAAGAGATGGTGTGAATCATGTGAGGTCACACAGTAAGAACACAGCTGAGCTGGACTGGATGCAACCCCTCCTGATTCTGAAGATCAGCTCTTTCCTATGACCCCACATGGAAGGTAATTTTACCCAAACGCCTGGCCTGTGAGAAGCTGAACCATTGCTCTCCTCAAGCTAGAGTTACTCAAGGGGAAACAGTAGAACAGCTTTAATTCGCTCTACTTCCTTCCCTCTCCTTTTGAATTGGAAATGCCCCCAAAACCATGTAACCCTCTGCAACTTTCCTCTCAAGAAGCTCTACATGTGTTACTAGCCCATTTCACAGATAAGGAGACGGAGGCCTGCAGAGAGAGAAAGTAGATGCACTACTGTGCTCAGTAAGGCTCCTCCCCTGTGCGGCTCTCAGCTGAATGCCAGTTTCCTGAAGCTTCACAATAGGGTGAACCTGTGCTGGGAAACCACAGTCCTTTTGCTTTAGTGGACAGAAAGACAGCCTAAGACTATAGGAGTCACAGGAGCACACTGCTGTGTATGGGTCTGCCATTCACTCATTTGCTCATTCAAAAACCCTCCATGCAGCTCATCTCTGACCTCTGGCTGGGCACTAGAGACTCCTCAAGGGATCAAACACACCTTGACTCCCAGGAGCTCAGAATCCAGGTGATCAACCTGCACATCCCAGTTCCGACTCAAATATAGGGCAACCCACAAATCCTCAGTTCCAACTCAAATATGGAGTGTGAGGAAAGACAGTTTCATCAGATCCAGAGGACACATAGAAGGAGACCCCAGCCTGCCAGGTGTCAGTGAAGGGGACAGTTGAGCCGAGAGCTAAAGGAGGAGCTGACTTTGCTCAGGTGGACAAGCTGGCAAAGGCACCCCAAACCAAGAGCACAGTATCTGCCACACCCAGAGTCAGGAAAGACAATGGGGACCCCTAAGCCAATTAGGGTGGCCAAAGCACAGAGCAGCATCCTGGACCGAAGACTGCACCAGTGTCTCAGGACCATCTCCTCAACTAAGTTTCCATAGAGTCATGACAATAAGAACCCTACAGAAGGGATGGCTCTTGAAGGTGGCTGTTACTTTTAAGGAACCGACATCCTAAATAAAGTTTTCACCAAGGAGAAGACCCTACCCTGAGCCCTGAAGTCCAGGCAGCCTCTACAGCTTTCGACCAGCCAGTGACGACTTCTCTTGGTCATTAATCACAGCACGTGCTAATGTTTGATAAATTGCCCAACAGTTGCATTAGCTAATAACTCCCCGAACACAAAACCAGAGAGTTCATCTGTTTTTATAAGACGCCCAAGAGCATCCTGGGAACAGGCACGGTGGTCGTGAATAGAAGAGAAACATTCATTTATGGTAATTGGTTTCAGCTCCTCACTTGGCTGCTTGTCCTGACCTAAATGTATCCAGTTGTTCCCTCTGCCTGGCTCTGGTTTGGGGGTCACTCCTAATGGTTTAATTCAACAAAAAATGTCTGCCATTTCCTGTAACCTCTGTCTTTTTTCACCCTCCTCCCAAACGGTTTTCTTGCAAGCAGCATCTCTGCAAGTCACTCCCAGAGCTGTTTCCTTCTTGGGGAACAAAGTCAAGATTGTTGACAGAGAAAAAAGGTCTTAACTCCAGGCCAAGAAAAAAAGGTTGGGGGAGGGGATAAATGAAGGTAATAATCATTTGTTTGTCTTCCACCCGGACTTCACAAAGCAGGTTTTGTCCAAGACTGGTGGTCAGGGACTCTGACACAGAACATGGCCCTGGTGACCAAGGGCAATTTATGGGGAGGGAAGGAATACAAATCCTCATTCACAGAGCCGGCTGTGGAGGAAGTGACTGGGAGGAACATTTGTGCCCAGCCAGCTAGGCCCTCCCTCTGTCCCTCCCACGGGTCTGAGGCTGTGGAGGGCTAGGGGAGAGGCTCGCTGGGTGCTGTGAGCTTTGGCCACACTTCAAAACCAGTGTGGCCCTGCCTCTCCTCGGGACAGCTTTTTTTTTCCCCAGTCATGAGCATAAATGGTACCCCTGCAGGGCAGTGCCTGAGAGGGTCAGAGAAGGGCCGGTCCCTCAGGCCAGCTGGGCTCTCCCATCCCTCAGGTGGATTTATGAGCCTCTGCTGGCATCTGGGCCCAAGAGTGAGCCAGGGCTGGAGGGTGGGGGCAGGGCGGGGACCCGAAGAGGATCTGGAATACATTGTGCCGTCAGCAGGGACAGCTTGTAAACTTTGTTGGGATGCATCTGGTAGAAAGGCGTTGTATAAATATTAGATCATTATCAGCGTATTGTGTTTCCCTCTTGGGCGGAGGAGGGGTTGGCAGACCCCAGATGCCTTTCGTCAAGAAGACAAGGATGGCTTCAAGGAGTCCTTGGAAAGTTGCCACTTGCCCACAGACAATCCTGGGAGCCAGGGTGGGTGGGGGAGTGGGTCAGAAGCTGGGGAGGGCAGCGGGGACCGCCAACCGAGTCTACAGGCTCTCTGCCACAAGGATGCAGTCCACCAGGCTGACAGGGGGATTGGAGCCGCGGCCTGGCCTGATGCATGGGACGGAAAAGGCCAGCGGGGGCGGGCAGATGGGGACAACCGTGTGACCCCGTCCCTCTCTGAGGGTCCCTCTCACTTCACAGTACTGATGCCACCCTGTGCTAGGCACAGGGGATGTAGTAGTGGATTCAGCCCCACAATCTCAGGGCCCTCCTGGATAGGCATTCTTGGTTGCAGAGCTCTCTCCTATTTACCAAGAGCACTGAGCACTTCCACTTCCTACTGCCTGTGCACCTCCAACCCACAGGAGCATTTGTGAGCCAACTGCAAGTACCACTCTTCAGGAAGCAGGGCTTAGCCAGCGCTGCCAGCAACAAGTCACTTTCACACCACTATCATCATCAACATCATCATCAAAACACAGCCTGCCTGTAGGGTCCTCTGGCTGTGACTCTCCACAGCCACCTGGGTGAGAGGTGGTTCTGACAACCTGGTGGGGTCTTGGAGCCAGGATGCTACTGTATGTTCCAGCCACCCCAATCTGCTTAGGGGCCCCCATTGTCTTCCCTGCCTCTATGTGTGGCAGATGCTATGCTCTTGGCCTGGGGTGTGTTTCCTACCTTGTCCACCTGAGCAAAGTCAGCTTCTCCTTCAGCTCTCAGCTCAAGTGTTTCCTTCTCCATGAAGCCTTCCCTGACTCCTGGCAGGCTGGGGTCTCCTTCCCTGTGTCCTCTGGATCTGATAGGATTATCTCCCAGTAACTTGCACTGTATTTGAGCTAGAATTGTGGGTTTGCACACTGGTCACTTAGATTCTGAGCTCCTGAGACTCAGGGAGTGTTTGAACCCTGTGATGTCTCTAGCGTCCCTCAAGAATTCGGAGAATGAATGCATTGTGGGGGTTTTGAATGAATGAGTGAATAAATGGATGTCATCATCATCGCAACAATGGCTCCATTTGTTATTCACATTCTCAATATTAAGCCACTTCATTTTCACAGCATATCCATGCGGTTGACACTATTAGTGGCCATTTTACAGTTGAGAAAACTAAGGCTTCAAGAGTGACTCCCCCAAGGTCAAACAGCTAGTAAGGCTTTCAAACCCAAGTTTGTTCATCTCCCTCACGGTGTTACAAAGCTTTTCTGTCAGCAGGTATCACAGAGCTCAAGGGAGCCCAGGAGAAGCCAGCTCAGCTGGTGGCTCAGGAAGGACTGCATGATGAGTCAGACTTTGACAAAGAGATCTTCTGAAGACCAGACTCCTTCCCTGCCACAACTCCTTCAAGATGCTCTGCTGGCACCTAGTCCGCTCCACCTTCTTGTCTCAGCTCAGGGGCATTTCCAAGCTGCCAGCCTCATGCTGCTTCTGCAGCCTTATTTCTTAGAGCCTGGTCTCCTCCCACATGCTGTGTCGTCCAATCCACTCTGCAACTCCCTAAGGGGACATTATAGTGCCCAGATAGGAAAACCAGAGTGCAAAGACGTGGCATGACTTGCCCCAGCCGCACAGCCAGTGACTGGCACGACTCAAACTGGGGTTTATCATCACGATGTGAGACCCCCTTGGCACATGAGTGTGCTCCAAGTACAGGGCTGCACCCTGAGAAACTGGGACTGAAGGGCTGGCTCTGCCCGTGTTTCATATATGACCATAAGCAGAACCCTGCTCCCCAGACCTCTGCATATCCTCCATAGTAGAGTCAGTGAAGGGGAATTTTGTGGTTTCTGAGGTGCCTGCAGGATGATGTCATCTTGTCCCTGTGTAGTTCTGCGAAGCTGGAATGCCTGGCGTTAGCTCTATTCTGCAGGTGGGGAAACTGAGGTCCTGGGGGATTTCATGACCAAAGCATTGGAGTATGTCCAGAAGAGGAGGCCCAGGTGTGGTGAAGACAGGACCCATGAACACTGATGAGCAGTGAGGGTGCTGAAGCCATTTAGTCTCCATCAGTGTGGTGCAGTGGGGGCAGGGTAGTGGGTCTATCCCAGATGTGAGCAGAACACATCCAAGTCAGAGAAAATAGGTAGAGTGTAGCCCCCATGGACAGATGACCAGCTTCTGAGAGTCAGAGGAAGTTCAGCAGCATCTAGTCTAAGCCATACATGATATCCCTGCCAGGTACTGTTTATGTTTTGAATGCCTCCAGTGACAGAAAGCTCAGTATCTGTCAGTACAGATATTTCCATGGGTGTGTTACTCTGATTTTAGCTCAGTCAAAGGAAGCATTTTCTATGAAGAAGCAACAGGAAACGTCTAGGAGAATAGGCTGCGAGTGTCGGGAAGACATCGGAAGCTATACCCAGACACATAATGAAATCTTCCCTCCCAGGGTGCCTTCCCTTTTTCCAGTGACCACAGATGTATATGGAGCATTTCATAGTTTACATTTATCCACATGCATCTCTCTGATCACCTGGCCAGAAGACAAGGGCAGAAATTATCAAGCAGCGGGGGCAAGGAGACTGGCAGGGCCCAGAGAAGATATGGCCCCTCTGCCCAGGTCACTCGGCCAGGGAGAGGCTGCACTGGGGCCAGAGCCCAGACCTTCCCTGTCCCAGTGTAGCTGCCATAGTGGTGCCTGCCCACGTCATCAAAAAGCCACCCATGTAGGGTGCCCGATGCAGAGAACATTACGGGCCACTTCCAAATTTGGAATGGGGCACCCTCAGAATTCCAGGCTCTGCTATTTTTAGGCTGATCAGCTGTTCCACCCCTGCTCCCCCACCCCAGGCCCCCACACAGATTTCCCAAACAATCAAATCCATGTGTTGCCAGTCCCAGCCCTGGTGCTCGGCGAGGTGAGCACTAGATGCTCAAAGAGCCACCAAAAGATGCATGCCCCCCTCAACGACTGGGACAGTGTCGCCTTTTCCCGATGGTCCAGATTCCAGAATCTCCAATCACATTTCATCTTGGGGTAGACTCTCAACACCTCAAGCCCACCCACACCTCCCAGGAAACTCTAGAGGCTAGGGGGAAGGAGGAAGCCACCTCATTTGATGGAGAAGCAGACTGAGAACCAGAGAAAGATCCAGGGGTACTCTGATCCCCTGGCCCAAGTTCCTTCCAGGCCTCACAGAACCCATCTAATTGCTTCCTGTCCAAGCTGGGCTGGGAAGGGCCAGTGGTGGCTCCTGTGCCCGCTGCTTCCTCAGGAAGTGGCCCTATGTGGAGAGAGTAGCACAGTCCCACACAGACCTGGGATCAAATGAAATCCCTGCCCGGCTGCTCAGCACCGTAAGACTTGGAGCCAGAAGCTCTGCCCCAGAGTCTATGCTCTCATTTCTAAAATGTGAGTAATAATAGGACCTCGTCCATTATGTAGTCGTGAGGTTTCAATCACTATGCATACAGCGCACAGTACGTAGCAAGTACCCGTACGTCTTCAGCTACTATGACTTCTTAATGATATAAAGGGAGGAGTGGAGGCCTTGTTGAATTATCACAAAAATGGGAGGGAGGCAGCAGGGGTAGGAACATCTACATAACCCCCTTGCCTTTCAGGGCCGTCCCTGGGATTCTCATCTGGACCCCCTTGCAGCCCCCTGGCGGTGTCAGTCAGGGGTGCTGGCTATGCCCACTCCAGCAGCCCTGGCCATCTCTAGAGAGACCCCAACCTGGGTGATACTGTCTGTGGCCTTGGACCTGGGATCCCTGTTCAATGACGGCAGAGACCACAGCCCCCACCTACTCCACAGCCCCATGGCATTGGGTATACAGCAGGCACTTGAGACCTATAAAGCAACAGATTTCAGGAAGTACACAGAGAAGTTAAAAAGCATGGACTTTGTAATATGACAAACTGGTTTCCATCTCAGCTCTGCCATTTTCTGGCCACATGACTCTGGGCATGTGCCTTGCCCTCTCTGAGACTCCATCTTCTTACCTGTAAATGGGTCTGAGAATACCAACTCTGCAGGACTGCTGTGAAGGGTAAAGAGAGTAGTGAGCACTTCTTTTTTTTTTTTTTTTTTTGAGACGGAGTTTTGCTCTTGTTGCCCATGCTGGAGTGCAATGGCATGATCTCAGCTCACCGCAACTTCTGCCTCCCGGATTCAAGCGATTCTCCTGCGTTAGCCACCCGAGTAGCTGGGATTACAGGCATGAGCCACCATACATGGCTAATTTTGTACTCTGAGTGGAGACAGGGTTTCTCTGTGTTGGTCAGGTTGGTCTCAAACTCCCGACCTCAGATGATCTGCCCACTTCGGCCTCCCAAAGCGCTGGAATTACAGGCATGAGCCACCGTTCCCGGTCATGAACACTTCTTAAACAACGTAGATCCGCATCCCAGGTTGTCAACTCAATGGCTCTAAGTGACCATAGAAGCCCCACAAAGAGATGGAGAGGAAAGGGCTCCTCCAAGGTCACACATTAGCAGCTCCTGCTGACCCAGGACCTAAGCGCCAGGCCCCAGGATCTTTTCCACACAAGATAAGCAGAATCGATAAGGAATGCAAACAGAAAAATACTGAAGGCATCTCCCTAGTCCAGAAAGGTCCTGAGGCCAGTTAGGGAGAAAGGGTTTCTGGGAAAGCCCTGCCCACCAAGCCCCCCAGGACAGCGTCTGCACAGCTAGGGCCCTCTTCCCGCAGCCAGCACACACACACAGCACCAATGTGTTTGGACTTATGCATGCTCCCCGCCATGGGAACCAGCCACCTCCCTCCACCAGCTGCCCCCTAATTCTTCCAATGTGGCTGAGAGCTCTGAGACTCTGAGGGAGGGAGGACAGGAAGGAGGAGAGGGAGCGGCGAGACCACCTCTGCTGACAGCTCGTTTATAGCCCGCCCATCAAGTGCACATTCCCTAAGGGGACTGGCCTTTGGGAGCAGAGAAGCTGGGGGGCCAGCTCACAGCTACCAGTGACACATTGCAGGCGCTGGGGGAGGCCTGACCCCTGTCACTCAGCATGGTCCTGGGGACTGCCACAGCTGGACAGAACCATGAAAGTCTGGGTTGGCCCCACCAGGCAGCAGAAGCCTGGCAGCTCTGGACCAGACCTGAGCCCGAAAATAACAAACCCTCAGCCTTCCAAGCCTGAGCCAGCCCCATGTCTCGCCAGGGCAGACAGCAGATCTTGGTACCACAGGGCTGCTTGGGCTAACTGGGCAGGTTCAGGGATGGCAAGATGGAGAGGGGGATTAGTGATCCAGAGCTGCCTTCCACTCCTGGCAGCTCGTGTGGCAGGTCTCCGTGGGCAGCATCCGAAGGAGTGAGGCTGTGTGGATTGCTAATTAGCATGAGAAGACCGGGCTTCTATTCCAAGTCTCTCATTGGCTCTCTGTGTAATGCTGGGTTGGTCTCAGCCTCTCTGGATCTCTGAAGTGAGGGAGTAAGACTGTTTCTCTAAAAACAGTAAGACTAAGGTTCCCAAGAGAAAAGGACATCGAGGCAACAGTTTACCATCTGACTCCAAGTCCGTTGCTATAATTCATACTATCCTTGAAAGTTGAGCATGAATTAGGATGGGGGGAGGAGCTCAACAGACATCACTCAGAGAACAGTCATTGATGAGTGCATAGGGCAGGGACTGGACAAGGCTGGGGTCAGTGAGCTGAATCCACATCGGTCCTTGCCCTCAGGACCTCCCAGTCTGGTTAAGGACTGATTGTGACAAAAGCTATCTGGTGAGTGTGACACTGGCGGGATGGACATTTTTCCCAAGAAGAAGTAGGAATAGGCCTTCAGATTCCACAAGAGAAGCTAGGAAATCACCTGGGGGAGATGGCAGTTGAGCCAGGCTTGAAATGGTATGGTCCTTCTCTTATTATGCATGGCACAGAGCAGGGACCCAGGGGAGGGAGGGAGGGAGGGAAGGAGGGATGGAGGGAGGGAGGGTGGGAGAGAGGGAGGGAGGGGTGGGTGGATGGATGGATGGATGGATAGATGGATGGGTGGATGTATGGATGGATGGATGGAGGGGTGGATGGACATGTGAGTGGATGGATGAGTGGTAGGTGAAAGGGATGGCAAATGAGGCATGGGGATAAATGATAAGTAGACAGATGACTGGGCAGGTCCAGTCATAGAAGGGTGGATGGATAAATGAGCGAGTGGGCAGATGGATGGTTGGATGGGTGAGTAGATGGATGAGCAGATGGATGAATGGATGGATGGATGGATGGATGGATGGATGGATGGATGGATAGATGAGAAGATATAAGAACAAATGTTATTGAACTGATTGTTACAACAATTCTGTCAAATAAAAGAATGAATGTGATAGCCTCCCCTACCCCAAGTTATCAAGATGAAAAAAAAGTGACTTGTTTAAGGTCACATGGTAAGTTAACAGCAAATCCAGGACTAAGATTCAAGGTTTCTGACGCCTGTCTAGTACTCTTCCCACTCTATAACCCTACCTATTTCATTCTCCTATTCCCCTCCTCCTCCACATAAATAGTTATGGCAAGAAGAAAGGAAAGGAAAAGAAGAGAAGCAGAGAGAAAGAAGGAGGGAGGGAGGGAGGAAGTGAAAGAACCAACCATGAGTATGTGGTAAGAGTCCTGGGTTCTGGCTGCTGATCTTGGACAAACCATTTGATTCATCTTGGCTTCTTTCTCTATTAGTAAAAATGGCCTTAGATCACGGGCAGGAAAAGCGCTTTGAAAGGCATGAAAAGCCCCTGCAAATGAGAAGAGAAGAGAGTCATTTCTTTCATAGCTCTTTGCCAACTGAGTAATGCCCCCTGGCCTTCCAGACAGAAATGACTCCGAGGGCCCAGTTAGGAGAACAATCCCACTGACTCTTCATCCAGGACCCTACCCCAGCATAGAGGCTGGGAGGTAGGGGCAGGGAAGAGGTGTGGAAAGACAAGCACGGCCCTGGTGCTGGGCTCTGGGTTCCATCCCCACTGCTCTTCCCCTTCTTTGGTAGAAAGGTAGCTAGAGCATGGATGCTGGAGCCAAGGGCCTAGGTTAGAAATCAGCCTTTGCCCTTTCTTAGCTGTGTGGCCTTAAGCAGGTCCCCTAATCTCCCTGTGCCTCAGTTTCCTGATGTGTAATGAGGAGATGTACGTGCCTCACAGGGTTGTCACAAAGATTAAATGACTTAACATACACAAAGGGCTTAGAACAGCACCCCACACATAAGATGCACAATCACAATTACGTGTTAGCTGTTAATACCATCTGAGGCTTCTTGGCTTTGAGTCCTCCAGGAAGCTACCCTGACCCACAGGCTGGGTTACACTTCACTTTGCTCCCACAGGCTCCTGTGCTTCCCTCCAATGAGGCCTTTAAGTTAAGTAGTTAAGTCCTATACTTGAGCCCACTTCACAGAAAAGGAAACTGAAACCCATAGAAGTTAAGTGACTTGTCTCCCTGCGCTGATCATCCATCCTTGGCACACATATCTCCAATTACAGGAAAATCTCCCAGTTTCCAACCAGCCCACCTACCCTGGGCAGGCGGTACCATCTGAGCTGAGTTTTGCAGGGTAAGAGGTAACCAGGAGAAAGTGGGGCCTGAGATAGGAGGCATTCCAGCAGAGGCCCAGCAGGATAAAGCCGCCAAGATGAGAAACCCCCAGTGTGTGAGGCACCTCTAGCAGTTCGGTGGTGCTGGAACACGAAGTAAGCAGGGTGCCAGCAGGGGACTGAGATGCAGAGGGGGGCTCTACCACATCACCAGGGCCTGGGATGCCAGGCTGGGAGGCTCAGACATGAAGCTGTGGCCACAGGGAGGCCAGCAGATCATTTTCAGCATCACATGGAAATGGCCAGATTTCCCTTGAGGGCCCTCAGTGAGCAATAAACACTGTGCAAAGCTTACTATTATGCTAATAACAGTTTATCACTCTGTGCCATAATTGCCATTTCCAGGTCCATCTTCCACTAATTCCTAAAGTCCACTAGGGCAGGATGTGTAGGTCTTGCTCATCCTGTGTCCCTTTGCTTGCCACAGAGCAGACGCTCAGAAGATGTCTGTCCAGTGATTAATAATTACTTAACAAGAAAAGGCAGCACATGGTGCCAACTGTTGTGAATTGTTTTGCAGAGAAAAAACTCCAGAGTCAGGCAGCCCTCAGTCCAAACACTGATGCCCGAGTTTCACTGAGGAATGGCCTTGGCCAGCCGCCTTCCATCTCTGAGTCTCAGCTTCCTCCTCCTCCAAGTGAGTTTAATCATTCCTTCCTCTTGGGGTCAAGGTGGAGCTCCCAGCCTGGTTCCTGACACACAAGTACGCCCTCAACAAACAGCAACTAAAAGAACGATATGAAGATCTCTAGGCCTGGTATGGTGGCTCATGCCTACAATTCCAGCACTTTTGAAGGCTGAAGCGGACAGACGGCTTGAGCTCAGGAGTTTGAGACCAGTCTGGGCAACAGGGCAAAACCCCATCTCTACAAAAACAAAAAATTAGCTGGGTGTAGTGGCTCATGCCTGTAGTCCCAACTAATTGGGAGGCTGAGGTGAGAGGATCACCTGAGCCTGGGAGGTGGAGGTTGCATTGAGCAGAGATTGTACCACTGTACTCAAGCCTGGGTGACAGAGGGAGACCCTGTCACACACACAAAAAAAGAAGTCTCTGGGTACAAAGTTGCAAAACCACTGTCTATTTCCAACATTGGCAAACAGGACAGGGATTGTAAAGGAGCAGAATTTTAATTCTTAGAGACATAGATTTGAATCCTGATCCTGTTCTTTCCTAGCTGTGCAACCTTAGGGAAGTACATGAACCTCTCTGGTTTCATAATGTGTTCATTCCAGGCATTCTTAATAATATCAATCTTGAAGAGTTGTTGAATGGACTAAAGGAGATAACAGATATGAAAGTGCTTCGTATACAAATGTGGGCGATTATTATTATCATGACCATTCATAAAACCCAGGTGGAGCTTCCTGCTATAGGCAAGTTCTCTCCCACCCCACCAGCAGTCCAGGGGCTGGCCCAGTGCTTTGTTCCCAGGAAGGGCATAGCTGGAGGGGCCAGCTGGGTTGGGGCAGAAGCCAGGGCAGGCTCCTTGCTCCCACCATCTGCACCAAGGGGTCAGCCCATCTGTCTAGCAATGGGCACACATGTGGCCTCATCTGAGAGTATGAGGTCATCAGGGTCAAGAAGGAGAAAATTGGGGGCAGATGAGGAGAAGATTCCAGGTTATTTTTAGAAAACAGGGAAAGAGAGGAACACAGGAAGGGCCTTGTTCCTCAGCATTTCCACCATGTGGATGGCAGGCGGGAGGGCGAGCAGTCAGCCAGGACAGGGCTGGGGACAAAGATGTGTCCACTTCTGTGGCTGCTGCCACAACCACCACAGGGTGGCCATCCCCGCCCACCCCACCAGCCTAGGCCTGGTCCCAGACCTGCACTCTGCCCCTTGAGGGACTCCTCTCTTCCCAGACAAAACTGAATTTGAATGGTAAATCAGATTGAATTTTTTCATTAATTGATTATTAAATTAATTTTAAAGCATTATAAAGAACCAAGATTACAAATTCCATCCTTCAAACATGCATCAAGCAGCTATTCTGTGCTATTTCTGTGTCAGGCACTGTGAACAAATTAATAAACTTAACAAGGTCCAAGTTGGTGGAAGAGCCTTTAATTCCAGTAGGAAAGAAGGACTGGAAGCTCCATGAAAGTACAGACTATGCCTGTCGTGCTCACAGCTGTATTTCCAGTGCCCAGCACATAGGCAGCGCTCAGTAAGTACCTTCAGAATCAGCTGCAACTATCCAACCCAAGGCAGGCTGAGGGGTTATATGAAGATGCAGACACAGAGCAAAAGGGGCTTGCAAAGACTGCCAATACCAGCTGTGTGATCTAGGAAGGCTCTCAGAAGAGTTGTCAATTGTGAGCTTTGAAGGCTGGAAGGAGGTGATGGAGTATACGGTATAAGCATAATGTAGGAGGTAAGGAAGTTTAAACCACGCATGAGACATGCAAGTGGGAGAAGAAGACACGGGGCAGGAATGGATGGGTTTGGGAACTGCGTCCCCTTTGCACCTTCAACCTCAGGTGACTGCACAGCCCAGCCCTGTCACTGCAGTATTCTCACTTCCAGCCCCAGCTATATCCAGTGGGAGTTCTTGTAATACAGACCCCAGGACCCTAAAGGAAACTGCATCAGTCCAGAGGTGTTGAGCTAGCAGGACCATATCTGGGCTTGAGGAGGGACCCGCTAGTTGCAGTGTAAGAGCCCAAGGGGTGGAATCTGATGGCAGCAAGGCCAATGGGCCCTTGCAGGATGGGGCCTGCACAAAGTAGGGCATGGCACACAGTAGGCCCATAAGATATACAAATCTCCTCCTCCCAATCCTCCCTGGGGTCTCAAAGTCCTGGAACCTCTTGGGTTAACCTGCCCTGGGTCCTAGCAGGTGGCACTACAGAGTGATTAAGATGGTGACTGTTGCCACCCATTAAGAGGGTGAGCCAGATTGCTGAGACATGAATTCTGGCTCGTCCATTTCCTGTGGTTTAGGATCGGTTGCTTTCCCTCTGTGCCTCCGTTTCTTAGTCTGCAGGATGGATGTAGCTATAGTCTATAACACACAGGTTTGTTGTAACAATGAGTCAATCTATATAAAGCACTCTAAACAGTGCCTGGCACTCAGTGTTAGTTGTGCCACTATCAACCTACAGCAGGCTGTGTGCAGCACAGGGTCTGGGGAAGAGTGGGTCGAGCGTGTACAGCCCTCTCCAGCAGGACTCTTGCTGGATGGTGGAGCAACCAGAGGGTGGTGGGTTTGGTGTCAATGAAGAGACTGGGCTAGGCCCAAGAAAGCTGGAGGCCTGCTCCTCGGCAGTGAGATCAGCCCAATGCTGGATGTCAGCAGGCCGTGCGCTGTGAGCATCTTTGTGGTTCCTGTGAGCATCTTTGGGAAGAGCATGGTACTGGTACCAAAAGAGATATATACACCAATGGAACAGAACAGAGGCCTCAGAAATAATGCCACACATCTACAACCATCTTTGACAAACCTGACAAAAACAAGCATGGGGAAAGGATTACCTGTTTAATAAATGTTTTTGGGAAAATTGGCTAGCCATATGCAGAAAAACTGAAACTGGACCCCTTCCTTACACCTCACACAAAAATTAACTCAAGATGGATTAAAAACTTAAACATAAGACCTAAAACCATAAAAACCCCAGAAGAAAACCTAGGCAAAACCATTCAGGACAAAGGCATGGGCAAAAACTTCGTGACTAAAATACCAAAAGCAATGGCAACAAAAACCCAAATTGACAAATGGGATCTAATTAAACTAAAGAGTTTCTGCACAGCAAAAGAAACTATCGTCAGAGTGAACAGGCAACTGACAGAATGGCAGAGAAGTTTTGCAATCTATCCATCTAAAAAAGAGCTAATACCCAGAATCTACAAAGAACTTAAACAAATTTACAAGAAAACAACAAACAACCCCATCAAAAAGTGGGCAAAGGATATGAACAGACACTTCTCAAAAGAAGACATTTATGCAGCCAACAAACATAGGAAAAAAAGCTCATCACCACTGGTCATTAGAGAAATGCAAATCAAAACCACATTGAGATACCATCTCACACCAGTTAAAACAGCAATCATTAAAAAGTCAGAAAACAGCAGATGCTGGACAGGATGTGGAGAAACAGGAATGCTTTTACACTGTTGGTGGGAGTGTAAATTAGTTCAACCACTGTGGAAGACAGTGTGGCAATTCCTCAAGGATCTAGAACCAGAAATACCATTTGACCATCAATCCTATTATTTATTGGGTCTATACCCAAGGGATTATAAATCATTCTGCTATAAAGACACATGCACACATATGTTCACTGTGGCACTGTTTACAATAGCAAAGACTTGGAACCAACCCAAATGCCCATCAATGATAGACTGGATAAAGAAAACGTGGCACATATACACTGTGGATTACTATGCAGCCATAAAAAAGGATGAGTTCACGTCCTTTGCAGGGACATGGAAGTTGGAAACCATCATTCTCAGCAAACTAACACAAGATCAGAAAATCAAACAGCGCATGTTCTCACTCATAAATGGGAGTTGAACAATGAGAACACACGGACACAGGGAGGGGAACATCACACACTGGGGCTGTCGGGGGGGTATCTAGGGCAGGGATAGCCTTAGGAGAAATACTCAATGCAGATGACAGGTTGATGAGTGTAGCAAACCACCATGGCACATATATACCTATGTAACAAACTTGCATGTTCTCCACATGTATCCCAGCACTTAAAGTATAACAACAATGAAAAATGACCAGAATTGGCCGGGTGCAGTGGCTCAAGCCTGTAATCCCAGCACTTTGGGAGGCCAAGGCGGGTGGATCACAAGGTCAACAGATTGAGACCATCCTGGTCAACATGGTGAAACCCTGTCTCTCCGAAAAATACAAAAAATTAGCTGGGCATGGTGGCGCATGCCTGTAATCCCAGCTACTCAGGAGGCTGAGGCAGGAGAATTGCCTGAACCCAGGAGGCGGAGGTTGCAGTGAGCCGAGATCGCGCCGTCGCACTCCAGCCTGGGTAACAAGAGCGAAACTCTGTCTCAAAAAAAAAAAAAAAAGAAAGAAAGAAAAAAGAAAAATGACCAGAATTTTCCAAATTGCTTGCTTTGCCATTCTCAGCCCCCTCCTCAGCCCCTGTCCTCAAACTCTTCAGTAGAACTTTGAAAAGTATCAGGAACAAGAAGGTGAAAGTCTAGAGCCCCCAGAGAGAAGTGTTAATCTCAAGTCCATGTGGCTGCACACCTGCCAGAGCTGCCAGTGGAGAAGTGTGAGAGAGTGTGGGGTGTGTGTGTGCATAAATGTGCACGAGTGAGCATGTATGTGTCCCTGACGAGAGCAAACTTGGACAGACACAGGTGCTGATGTGTATGTCAGCGAGGGGCTGTATTAACACAGTGGTCATGGCCACTCCTCTATGTGACTGTGCGCATGTCAGTGTGCCTGTGCCTGCACCTACCATGGGTGTGTTCCCATGTGAACAGCAGCCTGGCCACAAAAGGCACAAGAGATGGCTGGCATACGTTATGTATTTAACAGCCTGGTGCACAGTGAGTGTTCATCAACTGTGATTTTTATGTCCATTTACCTAAGTGTGTAAATGCACTAAACACACTTGACAATGTGTACAGTTTGGCTGTGTGTGACTGCTACACCAGTGCTTCTTGACAGGTCCAAAGAAACTCCTACCAGGGGCAGCTTAAGGCTGAGAGGCAAGTTCCCAGCTGCCACCCAAGGATCTTCTCCAGATCTTCCAGACCTGTTGTGGGAGGCCAGAGACCAAGCTCCTAGCTCCAGTCTTGCAGCAGTTAACGAGTGTCTGTTCCTTTCTGGGCCTCAGTTTCTCTACCTTTGTCAGAAGGAGCAGCCTGGATCTCTGAGGGGCTCCCCACTCTGAAGACCCCTGGCTACACAGAGGAAGGTAATTGGGACCAGCTGCCACTCAAGCAAGCATGGAGACATTGGGGAGGGGGGTCGCTGGGTTTCCCCAGCCGCCGGACACTGTCCCGTGGCTTATGTCAAATTGTCAGACCCAATCCTGCCTTCCTCCTGGGCAGGTCTGCCTTCAATGGACGTCAGAGGTGGCCTGTCCAGCCACTGTGTTTACAGTGCTCAGACGACGCCGGGAACCTGATCTAGGCATTCCAGGGTGGGCAGCCCCACTGGGCCTGCGCTGTGTCCACACTCATTTCCTGGAGACTGAACATGGCTGGCCCGCCCAGTTCGCTGGGTCCAGCTGCCCAGCTATCCTCCCACAAAAGGTCCAGCTCTTAGAGGCAGTCATCTTGAATGGCTGCAGATGGCACCAGGGCCCAGGGAACCAGTAGCAGGACTGGGTGGGGGTGCAGGGTGCAGAGGGAGAAAGGAGGAGTGTCCTTGCTCCAGACAGGTTCTCACTATTCCTTCAGGTGAGGGTGCTCTCCTGCCCCCTCCGCCAGGTGCATGTGCCCGCCGCCTCTCTGTGCCCTGCCCGCCGCCTCACTGTGCCCTGCCCACCACCTTTTGACTGACGCACACATTCACTCACTCACTCAGTTCTCTCCATCAGGGTTTCAGCAAACCCTAAGGCCCTACGGCTAGATCTGGCCTCCGCCTGTGAGCTAAGATTGCTCTTTACATTTGTAAATGTTTGAGGGGAAATTAAAAAAAGAAGATTTTGAGGCACATGAAAGTATGAAATTCAAATTTTGGTCCATAAACAAAGTTTTTGTCCATAAACAAATTTTACTGGAACACAGCCACGCTCATTCATATTTCCGTATTGTCTGTGGCTGCTTTTGCGCCACAATGGCAGAGTTGAATAATTGTGACAGAGACCATATGGCCTGCAGAGCTGAGATATTTACTATATGCCCCTTCACAGAAAATGTTTGCCAACCTCTGATCTAAATTATTCATGAGTGGCAGTATAAATCCCAGGTCTCAATCATGGGAACCCACAGAGGAGCAAGGGATGCAAGAAACATCACTTGCTTTGTTTCCTGTAACTTAATTTCTGGGGTCATTCCCCATTTCTGGAATTTTACATGATGTCAAGATGTGGGGCCCAGGCAGGGAAGGGCACGTAGTCCCTGATAATTGACCCACGTTGCTTATACCTGAGAAACCCCACATGACCCTGCCTATCTGGCTGCCTCTGCCACCAAAATGGCAACATCTCCTGGATGCGCCCACAGCCCCTCCTCCCAGGGTGCTTGTCACCTCCCCAGCAAAGCTGCCTGGAACACAGAGACCTGGTCCTGTCTCCTCCTCCTTTCGTGTTTCTTAGAGATACTATCATTTATCCTTCTTCTCCCCTTTACTTCCTCTGTAAATGTTCTCAATTCTAAAAGCTCAGAGATTTGCAGAACAAAGGCCAGAAAGTCTTGCAGGCTTTCTGTGTCCTGCCTGTCACATACCTCCCTTGGGGCAATGAGCTCAGAGCCAGGGGCCTGGGAGAAGGAGGAAGGCCTAGGAGGAAGGACAAACAGAACCAATGGAAACTCAAAATGCATTCGTTCACTTTGTACTCCATTATCTCCAAAAGTTCATTCCCTCATCCCCTGATTCACTCCTTCAGTCATTCCTTGTGGAACACCCAAGACCCCCATCAGACTCAAAAGGAAGACAGATGAGCAAGGCACAGGCCAGCCCTCATGTTGTCCACAGTCCAAGGCAATGGCTGATAATAATTGTTTAACAACTGGCTCTTTCGGAGGAAAATGCTCTTTATCTGTAGCATTTGCTGATTTCTGTGATGTTAATATCCTGCCATGGCCAATTTCAAGCTACCCACACAAGACCACTGAGCATAGACCTGGGAAGAGATGTGTGCCGTCAACTCTCACAGCTGGTAGGAGCCAACTCCAGCACACCATTGCTCCCAGGGGATTCAGACACACAAACAGACATCGCACACACTTCAGTAGTTGTGAAATGAGAAAAGCAAAGGGACAGTGGGAGCACAGAGGAAGAGCACCAACCCTGGCTTGGAGGGTCCATCCCCAAGGGTTTCTTAGAGGAGGTGGCATTAGAACTGGACCCCAGAGGAAGAGTAGGAGTTTGCTGGGCAAAGATGGGAGGAAAGGTCTTCACAAGCAGCTCACTCCACCTGTCTCTGCTTCCTCTGCACTCCTAGGTAACCCCCACAGCCCGAGCCACACTTTTATATACAATTTGGCATCATATTTCTCCAGAGGCTCCAAAGGTTCTTAAAGCCAGGAAGCAACTGCATGGGCCACACGAGGCTGGTGGAGGGAGCTGGCTGGAGCCCACGTGAAGGTTACAGCCTGTGATCGATGTGCTATTGCTCCTGATTATCCCTGCCCCAGCTTCCTGCCCCGTAGGAGGATTTACATTGCCAAGTAGCTTGCAGAGTCTTCTGTGGGCAGAGTTTACATGGGACCTTTCACAATGGACATCTGCACTAGACCTAGAAAATGAGAACAACATCAGGTAAAGAATACGGACAGAAGAGATGGTGCTCTACATAGAAGAAAGCCCTCGTGAAGACAGGAAGAAATGAGGTTCACTGATCTAGGACAGGACAAAGGCAAGAAATACAATGGGCCACCATGGCACACTGGAAAGAGAAGTGACTAGGAGTTAGAGTTCTGGCCTCAGTGTCACCACTTTTTGGCTGTGTCACTTTGGGCAAGTTACTTAACCTCTCTGTGTTTGTGCTACTACTATCAAAACCAACTGCAACTTGGGAGTAATAACTCTTTCTTACAAGGTTATTGAGACATTTCAGTGAGATGATATAAGCAAAGCATCCAGCACACTATCGTGCAATTAATGATGGCTCCCTCTTGCTTCTTCCAGGTTCAGTTCTCCCAGGGTCTGGGCCTTGCGGTGGCAGGGCTCTGCCTCCTGGCTAAGACCGCCACTTCCTCCCTGGTCTGGTACTTTGCTTCACAAAACTCTTTCCCCAATGGCCCTCTCTGCCCTCCTGCTCCTTAACCACTCCACTCCAGTCTCTGCACTTAATTGTTCCACGTGCACCAGTCAGCCCAGGATGCTCGCCAGGCAGTAGAGTGAGGCTGCTGGGTCTTATGCCCCAAGGAAGACATAGGCAGCCAAGAAGACAGTACAAAGGTCAGGTGGAAACACCAGAAGGGGCCAGGCCCTGCCCTTGGCTGCCACCCTTGCTATCTCGCCTCTCCTGGACTATGACGTCCCTGATGCTATTCCTGGTCTTGAGGCCAGTTTCCTGTCCCACTCCCTCTAATGCAGCTATCTCCATGAGATGGGAAAAGCCAAATAGCAATTAACTAAATTTAGAAGCAAATCCTCATTACAAATATGACAGACACTCAGGCCAGGGCCCAGGAAGGGAGGTAATTCAGGATTTGGGAATGTCGTTCAAGGCCTTTCAGAATTTAGTATGCACTCAATTAATATTTTTTAGCAAATGTATACCTGTCTCTGCTCACCTCCCCTGTTGCTCACACAGTCCTGTCCTCCAGTCCAGTGAGCCACCTGTGACTCAGTCTGCTTGCGACAATTGGACCTTTGCTTCTGCTGTTCCTCAGCCTGCAGCATGGACCCTGCCCCCTGCTCTTGTTTGCTCAACTCTGCCTCATCCTCAGAGTCTGGCTTAGACATCACTTTTCCCAGGAAGACTCCTGTGCATTCCTGCGGCTTCCCCGCTATCCCAGTCACAGGTCTTACCTACTGTGCAGACTGCATTTGGGTGGTCTCCGTGCATTTCTGCCCCCCTCATTGGACTGTGAGCTCCTCCAAGGACAAAGATGGGGTCCCTAGCATCCAGCAAGGGATCTGGCCTAGAGGAAGGACTCTGAGTATTTGATGAGTGAATACATGTATTTTCAGGTCAGGTCATCCCCAGAAGCTGGGTTCTCTGGGGAAAAAGGGAACGAAGTCAGGAGCAGCAGTAGCCCTCCAGGCCACCAGGGGCGCCAGACAGAAGTTAGGCAGGAATCCTGCTGAATGCCTCCCTCTCCCCCCTGGTACTCCAAGCAAATTACTGCAGCTTCTCATGGATTCCCCAAGGAGGAGCTCAGTTTTGGGACAGTCTGGGCTGAAATCTGAGACCACAGAATCCAGGAATATTAGAGCCAGAGAGATTTTACATCTTGGAGAGCTTGAGCATCATGCCTGTCCCCATTTAACAGATAGACAAATTGAGGTCCGGAGAGAGAATGTAGACTGCCAAAGGAAAATCCAGCTGGACCAAGAACCCAGACCTCCCAAGAAAGATGAAAAACAGCTTGAGGACAAGAATGTTCAAAGCGATGAGACTTCCAGCCTGCAGTGCTGCCTGATTGGCCCGTGGGTTCTATTTTGTCTCTTCAGGCTGCATGCAGCCAGAGCTGGGCACAGGCTATCACTTGTCAGATACTTAGCAATTAATTTGCCCTAAATCTTCTCCTTTAATGCCATTGTATGCTCTGGAAGGCGGGTTGGTAGTGTAACTTCAGACAAGCTGCCTCCCCCTCTCTGCTATTGATTTTCTCAGTTACTACTAGAGGGTAGGCTCGACCAAGAGTAGCAAATAGGTTTCCTTTCAGTACCAACTTTGATTAGTAGTGGCTGCTTCTGAAGATCTGTAAGGGCAGGGGCGCTGTGAATGATTAGCCAATGCCTGTCATGGGACCAGGGAGCAGCTTTGCACTCTTCAGAGTCACCTAGATCTATAAACGCCAAACACTGACCAGGGTTCCTAAGGCCCTGAGCTAAGCCCTTTCTAGCTCTCACCATCTGGATTCCTTCTTCCTCCTATCTCTACTGCAACCATCAAAAGTGATATCAACATCCATGTTGGATACAAAGTTTTCAGAGATAATCTTGCAAGATTCCTGTCCTTGAGAAGCTCATAGTTTGGTAAAAATTTGCCCAAGTTCACACACAAACACGTGCTGTTTTCCGTCTGAGCAACAGTCTTAGGGAGAAGGGGGCTTTAAAGGTCAGGACTCTGATGCCTCAGTGATTGCAAGAACCCTCTTGACCAGCCATTCATCATCCCTCACTCCCCACCCACTCACAGGCACTTGCTGTGATGGTGAAGATTTTAGCCCTGGAGCCTTGGTTTATGTACAGGCTCTGCTGCTTCCCAATAATGTGATCTCAGACAAGTTATTTGCCCTCTCTGTCTCTCCATTTCCTTACCTGTAGCACGGCCTGGTGGGATCGCCATGCGGAGTAAATACAGGTAAATCACCTGGCATGGAGTAGCCCTCACCAAAGATAAGCTGGCTGGCCAGGCACGGTGGCTCACACCTGTAATCCCAGCACTTTGGGCGATCACTTGAGGCCAGGAGTTCAAAACCAGCCTGGCCAACATGGTGAAACCCCATCTCTACCAAAAATACAAAAATTAGCTTGGTGTGGTAGTGCATGCCTATAATCCCAGCTGAGGCACAAGAATCACTTGAACCTGGGAGGCAGAGGCTACAATGAGCCAAGATCACACCACTGCACTCTAGCCTGGGCAACAGAGCAAGACTCTGTCTCAAAAAACCAAAAGAAAAAAATGAGCAGACAATATGACTCTCATTTAAAGTCTCCTCCTTATCATTCCCCTGGCCCTGCACTCTGGGGAGACAGACATCTGTTCCCACTACCCAAGGACAGCTCTCTAGGGAAGTAGGCCACCAATACAGCCCTGCCCAGGCTTCTGGGACTGACACGTGGCACCTCCACCTGCTGCTCCTGTGAACATGGACTGGCCATGGTGGCCTGACTCCAGAGTCTATGCCCCAGACCAGCTTCTCCAAGGGAGGTTCCAGATCCCTGGAGAAAAGAAAGTGAGACTGTTGTGGGGGCGCTCCCTGCCTCTCCAGCCTGGTTGCATACCCATACGCAGAGGGGCCTGGACTGGGAGCTGTCCTTTCCCTCCTGGGAGAGCCTACCTCTGTGCAACCAACCTCAACTCTCCCCCATGTGGGTCCGAATGTTTGCTCTTCCACCTCTCCCGGAATCATTAAACATTCTGCAGTGGAAACATGGTGGGTCACGTGGCGAGCACAGCTCGCCAACCTTGGCACTTTTCCTCTGATCCCGTTTGCTTTTCTAATATAAAACTAATATGACATAATGTATAATCTAATTTGGAAATTACCATTTGCTTGGCTGGCCCACACTGCCAGCCAATACCAACAGCAAGAGAAATTATTTAAGAATGTTTCTTTTCCTTCGGAACACGGCTGATAATTTATTTTTCCGTCAGAAGATTACTTTTCTCTTTACGACATTTCCTGCCTGTGTGATTTGCGTTAACGTTCAATAAAATGGTCTGTGCCTAATGTAAGGAGGTGAGTCAACACGACTTTCTTCCCCTGAATGAAGGGAGGGTGTCAATTGTGGTCAGTAATGGGCTCAGACCTCCTGCCCAGTCACAGGTGACAAGGGGGATTTCAGTGGCTAGGACTGAGCAGATCTCAGGAAGTCACCTGCTCCCTGTCCAGTAAGCCAGCCCTGAAGGTTGCCTGTAGGTCCACGGTACCCCAGGACCCACTGGCCTCTGGGGGAATGAGTAATGCCCATTTGGCATTCCTGGGCAAGAGGGCTTAGCACCAGGGTGGACTATAAACTGAGATTGTGCGTTACTGAAATTCAGGCTTCCAATCTGTCTACACCTGCGTCTCCACTGGAATGAAGTACCTCTTCTTTTGCGCTGCCACACGTTCAGACACACACAGGTTCATTATGCACCATCTCACCTACACCTTCTGTACGATGCAGCTCAGGCCAACTCATTCCTTCATCTTTTTTTCAATAAAGATTTCATAGGCACAGCTGGCTCCTCAAGTTAAAGCTGGTTTCAAATCCTGGCTCGGATACTTAACGACTCCATAACCTAAAACAACTTTCTTCATCTTTGTGAGCCTCTGTGAATCTCATCTGGAAAATGGGGGTAGTAACAGTGCCAATGGCACTGGGTTTTACAAAGATAAAATGTGATGAAGTACGTAGAGGGTTTCTTAAGCCAGTGCCTTGCACACAGTGAAAGCTCACTGTGGTTACTGTCGCTGTTAGTCTCCAAACAGTCTTGCTCTGCTGGAGACCAGAGTTCCTAGTCTTGATAAAGAGAGTTCCTGTCCCAGGGAAAGACTTGGATTTTGGAGACCAGGCTTGTGCTATGGGACTAGTGCCTTGCTCTGAGAATTAACTAACCTGACACATGGGTCATAGCTTACCACTAACTTGCTGCCGGTGCTGAGCAGCTCACCCTTCGAAGGTCTGGTCACCGAAAGAAAGCATCTCCCTCCCATATATTTTGCAACCAGGGATACCAGAGGAGACTTTTTTCCTTCCTCCCCAGTACAGACTGGGGAGAAGGGACAGAAACAGTTCTCTCAAACCTCCCCATCTGCCTATGACCATTCTCCCCTGACCTGAGAAACTCAATCTCCAAGTTAGAGAGTTTACCCAGAGGAGCGAGAGGTCTGATTTCTTCCTGGATGTTGCAAGACTGAACTGATGGGTGTTTTGGTGAAAGAGAGAAGTTAACCATTCACTTTGCTGTAAGACTGCCTCTTTTGGTGATGCTCAGCTGGGAATGCTGGACAGGGTGGAGGGTACATCTCCAAGTACGTAGCCTCATCATTAATTTAACCAAGTTAAGTGGTTGTTTTGGTTTCATAGTATCGAGGCAACCGGCTCTTGATGGAATTGACTGAATGTTTAGACACAGCCTCTCCTGCTTGAGTGGTTGTTTGACAGAACGGAGTGGGTGTTTTGTTACTGCTTGGTGACCAGTGTGACCTGTTGCTTTTGCATAGTTTGATTGGGTTGACTGCTTGTTTAGCTGTGGTGATTGGTGGTTTCACCAAGTAGACCAGTTATTCTGTCACGGTTGGACCCATTTGACTGGCTGTTTAGGTTGGGTAGGTGTTTTGCCATTCATTAACTCTGTGGACTGGGTTTGATGGAAATGACTGGATGTTTGAATGAATTAATCCAAATATTTTGACGTTGTATGAGGCCATCGATTGGTTGTTCACAACAGCTGGGTGTGTTGCTATTATTTGACCCAGCTGACCCACTGTTCTGGCATTGTTTGACCTAATGGCTAGTTGTTGAGTTGGTTTGGTGTTTTGACTTTGTTTAACTCTAAAGACAGGTTGTTTGAGAGTTGTTTGATCAAGCTGATTGGTTGTTTGACTGAGCTGAACAATTGCTTTGGTATGACTTGACCACATTGACTTGTTATTCAAATTAAGTGGATGTTTTGTTATAGTTTGACCCAGTTGTTTTGAAGGTACTCATTGCTTGGGCTAAGTGGATAGGTCGTTTTGGCACTATTCAGACCAGCTGACTGATGTTCGGCCACGCTGACTAGTAGTTTGGTCTGGTTGCCCATTTCTGCTGTTCTTTGGCCAACTTGACTTAGTGTCTCACTGACCCAGTCAGGCATTTAGATAGGGTTTCCAATGCTGACCAGGTTTTGATTGAGTTGCCTGGCTGTTTGGTCTCAAACCAACAGAAGCCAGGGTGGCCAGCTCAGACCTGTACTTGCCAAGAAGCCACATTGGGAGGCTCCCTTGAGTGGGAGTGAGAAGGAAGCAGGGGTCGAAAGGGGTGGACCCCAAGTCTCGCAGGCAGGTGAGAACAGAAAGGCTGGCGGTAAAGCAGCTGCTGCGTGCAAGAGCTCAGGAGCTGTGGTCTCGGAGCCGGGAGACGAATGCGTTTGGCAGAACACTTCAAGAATGCAACCTCTGGGTTAAGTGGTTGAAATTAGGCCCAACGGGGCTGTTTTACTGAGAATTTACAGTCGCTCGTAGAACTCAGCCCTGATCGAGTAAGAGTCCCTCCTGCCAAGATGGAGATTTGCTCCCCAGCCAAGGGGATTCACTGACAAAAACACACCTCTCCATGCCTTTGATTAGCCCTCATCTGTGCACCTCCAAGTGGTGACCACACGGATGCTAATGTTTGTTCTCCCGGTGGGTGGGTGCCTCTCCCTGAAATCCACGGCTGGTGCAGGGAGGACTTTTCCCCTGTCGGCTTCCTGGCGGAGGCTTCAGCAGAGTCAGGGCCGCCTACGACGCATATGATGTGAGTGACGCCACCAAAACCTCGGTCCCACTGGCAGGTCATGAGAGCGGAAATGCCCACATTATACACTCAGCACACCAGATATCAGGGCTGGCGGGGACTTTAAAGAGGAGCCAGACTGGCCCCTCACTTTACACATAGGGAAACTGAGCCCCAGAGACAGAAAGAGACTTTCTGAGCTGGGCTTTACACACTCCAAGTTATTAACCCTTTGCAGTGTAGATAGGTTGAAACTGGAAAGCCCTAATCAGGGAGCCAAGGGAAAGAGTCATTTCTGGAGGAAGAGGAGAGGAAAAGGTGTAGCCAGGATGGGGCTGAAAGAGGGAACGGCTCTCTAATTCAGTGTGTGTTTAGAAGTTCTGGTCAGTGAGGCTTAGAGGTTTGCAGTGCTTGGGCCTCCCATCTCTGTTTCCACAATAGGAGTGGCATATCAGGGCACCGGAGGTGATGGTCTCAGCAGGCTCCACGTGCAGTTCATAAAGGTTAATGGGTGGATAATAAAGGGAGCCACAGCCAGGAGGGAAAGGTTCGCCAAGCCATGTCCTGGGAAAAACTGATGCAGGAGGAATGGCTGTCCTTTCTAGGGAAAACAAGGCATGGAAGAGGGTCACTGCCTAGAAATCACAGACTCTCAGTGGACAGGTGGGGTAGATAAGCTTAATGAGTGTCACAGAGAGAAAAACAGTATGGCACCCAGTAGGTACTTGTAAACGTTTCTGAATAAAATTACAAGGAAGCAGAATACAAAGAAGAACTTTGACAAAACTACTACAAGCCAGCAGGAGAGAACTCTCGGTCACTGGAGGCTTGCAGCCAGAATTCTATGTTGGGTAAACAGCTCATCGGATGAGTCGGAGACAACACACTTGCTACCTCCTTGCATAGCACCATTAAGGCAGCCTCAGTTGTGCTTCCTTACTCCGGCATTGTCATCTTGCACTGAGCTTGGGTGCCACTATGACCTCCAGATTTTTTTGATACAAAAACTGTGAAACAGGACTCACCACCCTTTACTCAAATTGTCATTTTTAAGTTCCATGTTTTCAAACACTGAATCTTTGTGCATCCCATTCAGCCAACCAGCATCTCTACTCTTGCTCCAGCTCCATGAAGCACAACCGAAAGCAGCCCAGTAGCCCAGTGAGGACAGAGCCTTGCAGCACCTCACTGTAGACCTGCCTTGGATACACTCAAGACACTAAAAGGCAAGGGAGTGGAAGGCCACTCAGCAACAATCTGACAACTGCAAACTGTTAGTTTTTAAGTGCTGCCGTCCATTTGGTGTGGACCAGCCTGAGTCCCTGGGTTGATTCTAAGAAGGCATTGGAGTAAGGCAGGAAGGGAAGTCAGCAGGCCAGCCAGGACATTGAGCCTTTGGCCAGGGACTCCAAGAAAATACTGGGGGAGGGTGGATATGTGATCAGCCTCCACGATCCCCAGAAGCTTTGGCCAGACAAAGACATATTTTTTTTTGAGACGGAGTTTCACTCTCGTTACCCAGGCTGGAATGCAATGGCGCCATCTCAGCTCACTGCAACCTCCGCTTCCTGGGTTCAGGCAATTCTCCTGCCTCAGCCTCCTGAGTAGCTGGGATTACAGGCACGCGCCACCATGCACAGCTAATTTTTTGTATTTTTAGTAGAGACGGGTTTCACCCCGTTGACCAGAATGATCTCGATCTCCTTACCTCGTGATCCACCCATGCCACTGCACAGTGGGTCCCAGGCCTCTGCCTTCTGTCTAGCCAGCCTAGGGAGGCAGTGCAAGAACTCGCAAGACACCAGCAGGGCCCTTGTCATACTCCCTCCTGCAGGAAGCTGCCTTTCCAAATAGCCAGGGCCTCACCAGACCCACACAGCACCAGGGCCACTCAGGAGCAGAGAACAGAGGATCAGAGAAGGTCAGGCTTGATGTAGATTCTGCTGGAAGGCATCTCAGGCAAAGGACCAATCATTATGCAATTGGCAAGAGGCTGTTCCTGGGACCACTTCCCATTAATCCTCTGGGTGACCTGGGTTGTGCCGCCTGACCTTGCTTGGCCTCCTCTTCACAGCTCCTCAAGTAGGAAAAGTCAGGGCTGGGAAGGACTCTAGAAATCTTGCAGTCCCACCCCTCAGTTCGCAGTCAGGAAAACTAGCACAGCAAGTCAGTGGCAGAGCTGGGGCTGTCCCCAGCCACCACCCACTCTCTTGCCGCCTGTACACTCTAGGTCATCACCTCTAAAGCTCTAGAAGCCTGACGACTAGACACAGTTTATTCCTTTGCTCGGGCTGCCATAAAAAGTACTATAGACTGGGTGGCTTCACAAACAGAAATGGATTGTCCCACAGTTTTGGAGGCTAGAAGTCCAAAATCCAGGTATGGGCATGGTGGGTTCCTTCCAAGGCTGTGAGGAAGAATCTGTTCCTTGCCTCTCCCCCAGCTTCTGGGGGCTTGCCGGCAATCTTTGGAGTCCTGGGCTTGAGGAGGCATCACCCCAATCCCTGCCTTCGTCTTCACATGGCATTCTCCCTAGGTGCCTGTCTATGTCAATGTGTTCATTCATTTGTTACACATTTGCCCAATTCATTCATCCATTCATTCAGATGAGTTACTTGCCAATCTATGCATTCATTCATTCATTTATGCTACTTGCTGGTTTATATATTGAATCTGTTTCATTTACACATTCAATAAACATTTATAATAACTACCTACTAGGTGCTAGACACTGTCCTAGGCTTGGGGGATACAGAAGAAAACAAGACAGATAAAAACCTCAGCCCTCATGCAACTTGCATTCCAGAGAAGAAAGCCAGACAAACCTTGCAAACACTGACAAATACAAGGAAGAAAATTGTCTAGGGCTATGGGATTGAGAACAGCCAGTGTGAGGGGAACACCTTTGGCTAGAGGTGACCCCTCTCTCTGGAAAGTCTTCTGAGAAAATGGCAGTAAGGCTGAGATCTTAAAGCTGAAAAGTAGTTACCCATATAAAGACCTGAGGGAAGAGCACACTAGGCAGTGGGAACAGCAAGTGAGAGGCCCTAAGATGAGAGGTGCAGGTTGGCATCCCAACAGGAAACAGGAGCACACCACAGATAGGAGAATTCAGGCCAGGCACGGTGGCTCATGCTTGTAATCCCAGAACTTTGGGAGGTCAAGGTGGGCAAATTGTCTGAGGTCAGGAGTTTGAGACCAGCCTGGTCAACATGGTGAAACCCCATCTCTATGAAAGAAAAATTAAAGTTAGCCAGGTATGGTGGCACCTGCCTGTAATCCCAGCTACCTGGGAGGCTGAGGCATGAGAATCACTTTAACCCTGAAGGTGAAGGTTACAGGGAGCCAAGATCATGCCACTACATTCCAGCCTGGGTGACAGAGTGAGACTCTGTCTTAAAAAAAAAAAAAAAAAAAAATGGAAGGAAGGAGGGAAGAAGGAAGAAAGAAAGGAAGGGAGGGATGGAGGGAGGGAGGGGAGGCAGGGATTCAAGGAGAGAGTCTTTACATTGAGGCTATTGTGAAAGGAACACAAGGAATAGAGCAGTAGCTTTGGACCAGGAGCAACAGAACTGTTATCACACTGAAGGAAAGAGGGGAAGGAGTAAGTGCTGGAACTTCAAGTCTGCTTCCTTGGGAGAAGTGATGGCCTCTGCTAGAGGCACCAGTCCAGGACACCTATAGGGAGAGAACTGTGGGAATAAAGACCCTGACCCATACTACTTCTGTCTCTGTGGGTGCCTCAGAGATAGATTGGAGGCCTGACTCCACAGAGCCCAAAGATGGGACACACAGGTCAGCCTCAGGAACAGAGCAGGTTGGAAGAAGGTGACTGTGCCCCTGAAGGGGCCACAAAAGATCTCAGCCCAGGCAGGAACACTTGGGCAGGCCCTTGTGGCTGCAGCACAGTGGGAGATGGGACAGGAAGGGGCCACTGGAGGGCCATAGGGGAGGGACACAATCGGGAGCGCAGAGGTGGAACCGGGATTTGATGCTGCCAGGGTTTGGTGGGTGGTGGGGAGAGGCGGACTTCAGCAGCAGAGTGCTGTGGACATCACAGCCACTGCTTGGCAAGTTCACTTGCCACCCATTCACTTGTCTTCCTCTTGTTGACCTCTCAGCCCTTCTGAGGTTTTAGCAAGCCTCTCTGTGCTCAGTCTTCTGTGCTATGCCCATACCAGGCCCCACTCCATGGACTGAGATAGATGCATACTGAAGGTACAAACACCCCACAGAAGCTCACCCCTGGACCAGAAACTACCAGGTCCCTGGTGACTTCTGACACAAGGTGGAGATTGTTAAGGGCCTCAGGGGAGGGCCAGGCCAGTGGGGGATGCTCAGGGTGGGGTGGCCAGGCTGCTTCCAGCTGAAGAAGCACAGGCTCTAGGCAAGACACATGATCTCTGACACCAACTCACTGTGTGGCCTTGGGAAGGTGAGCAGCCTGTCTGAGCCTTGTTTCTGCATCTGCAACATGGGGCTGCTAGTTCTGCTGCCCGTCCCCCAGGCCTGGTGGAGGTAAAGGAAAAGGCTTCTGAGGCTACAGCAGGAACAAACCAGCTGTTCACCAAACACATTTGTACTTTATCCTGGGTGCACAGCTGGAGTGTATTCCCCAGCCTTCCTTGCAGTTAGGTGGCCATATGACTAGGTTCTATGAAGGACCACCCTCAAGTCAGAAAACCCCCCCTTGTGGTCTTCTATGCCTCTGCTCCCTGCCCCCACCAGCTGAGCACAGAGGACCAACACCCTAGTAGATGGTGGAGCCACCAAATGCAAGGCCTCTGGGTCCCTGAATCACCACATGGAGCAAGAACACTTGCATTAGACTTTGTTTTATTTTGGAAGCAGAAAAATATTTTATTCCAAGAGATGGAAGAGGTAAGAAGTTCGTCCTGAAAATATACTTTGGTGTAACGTGTTGTGATACAGCCTCTCTCTGAACATGCTCTCCTACTGACTGCCCATTGGAGTCTTGTTTATCTTGCAGCAGTTTTTAAACGCTTCACTGATTCCCATGTTACAAGAAGACAGCAGCCATCTTCAAATCCACAGATTCCAAAGAGAGAATAAAGTATTCTCAGAAAAGCATCGTCTCTCAGAAGAGTGCATAAACATATCACGGCATCAGCACAGTTTAGGTTATGTAGACACATCAGTCAAAGTGTAAAAAAAGTGAAGGAAGAAATAGGACAAGATATTCAGATGTGGTGCCATCGTTTAAGGCAGCTGATGCTGGAAACGGGAAAGTCAAGAAAGAAGGTCTCCATCTGGAGGAGATTTTGCATCTAGAAGGAATTCTCTTCTCGTAACCTCAACGGCTAGCACTATAGAGCATGTCTTCTTCCTCAAGGAAAGGATGCTTCAGATACCAGCTGGTTTCATTTTTCAACTGTGGTCCAAAGAGAGGATTGAGATGAGAAAGAATTGCAATCAGCCAAAAGAGACAGCAGTAGCTGGGTGCGGTGGCCCACACCTGTAATCTCAGCACTTTGGGAGGCGGAAGTGAGAGAACTGCTTGTGCCAGGAGTTCAAGACCAGCCTGGGCAACATGGTAAAACCCCATCTCTACATAAAATCCCAAAAATTTAGCCAGCCATGGTGGCATGCACCTGTTGTCCCAGCTACCCAAGAAACTGAGGCGGGAGAAGGATCCTAAGCCTGGGAGGTCGAGGCTGCAGTGAGCCCAGATCATACCACTACACTGCTGCCTGGGCAACAGAGTGAGATCCGGTCTCAAAAGCGAAAAAAAAAAAAGAGCAGCAAATTGAACAGGTCACCAATATGGTGATGATAACTACCCTGCTAAGACTCTTAGGGATGAACCAGGAAACAAAGAAACTGACGAAGCCCCAGAACATACTTATCACGATGAGAGGCACCGTGAGGCCGTGATGTGTCGTGATTGCCCTGGAGCAGCTGGACTCTTAACATGAGCAAGAAGCCAACTACCGGGCTAAGCCACAGAAATCTGGGAGCTGGATAATTGCAGCAGCTTGGGTAGCCTTCACTAACATGGAGGCTGTAAGGGCTGTCTTGATGTGAAGGAATGCTGAGTACCCTGTGGGAGTAGGAGGAAGTAAGGTCAGAGGGGAAGCAGGAGCCCAGTCATGTAGGGGTGTGGCAAGGAATTTGGATTGCAGTGTAATTAGTGGGGTTTAAAGCAAGAGAATATTCTCTATCCCAATCTCTAATCCACTCCATCACCTAGCCTGGCCCATCCACAGCAGCCTAAGAAGTTGATTCAGTTGCTAAATCTTAAGGTTCCATCCCTGCTTGAGGAATGCAGGTACCACGTAAGCCTCAGTCTCTCTGGGAAGGGAGTTTGGGGGAGAAGCCCAATCCAGGGACAGGTTCTAAGGGCAACCGGCAGGAGGAGCCACTGCCCAAGGGGCAAAGGTGAGGAGTTATTTAGGGTAAAACAAGAGGTAGTCCCTGTGTACCCCAAATACCTACCTCAGCCCACTGCAAATGGGAACTCAGCTACTCAGACAACCACAGACCATCCAAGTAAAGGGATTCTCAGGGACACATGGCCTTCAAGGACAGATGAGAAAATCAAGAGTCAGGACCATAGGGACGCCCAGGATCAAACAGTGAGACAGGGGTGGGGCTGCCAGGAGCTAGCCTGGAAGTGCAAGGACCTGGTGCCAAAACCAGCTCTTCCATATTCTGCCTGTGACCTTGAGAATAAGAAGAACCACCCTGAATGGAGGTTGTGAGGATTAACTGAGTTAATGTAAGATGTACCCAATAAATGCCTGGTTCGTAGAGGGCACTCGTTACAAGATGCTCAGTACAGTACTGCACTTCAGAAGGGATAACCTTGAACTCACCACTGCCCACTGCTATGGGGGGGAAGACACGCCCAGGCTGCCTGAAGTTCATGCTGGGGCCTGGCTGTCTCCTTACCCCAAGCCCCCTAACGGTTACCTGGGGGTCAACTTAAACAGGAGCACTTCTTTTTGTATTCCACGGACTGCTTTGCTACACTCTGTGAAAAGACGAAAAAGGATGAGAAGAGGAGGAGGAAGAGGAGGGGAAAGTAGAGAAGGTGGAGCAAAAGAATAAGGAGAAGAAAGGGACGCAGAGGAAGAAAAAGTCAGCTTCTGTTGCTATAGGCAGCTGTTAGGGACACTGTGTGCCCCTTTTCGAAAAATCACAGGAGACTTTTTTCTCTGGCCTGAAACCAAGTGACCATCACTTTTTCCAAGCAAAGGTCCTGTGTTTATCTTGTGGGCACAATAAATCACATACCTGCTTGTGTCCCCTCAGCTGGAAGCCTGGAGTGACACAATGACCTGCCTCCACAGCACACAGGGCCTACCTCAAGGCAGGATCACTGCTTCGGAGCCTCACTCCAGCCACCCTACCTTCCTCCACTCTATAATCTTTGTCTTGAATGCTTACCCCTAACTGTATTTTCCCATGTTTTAGTATATATTTCCATAGAGATTGCTTTCAGTCATCTCTGGGGAAAGCTGTGAAGGAAAGAGAAAGTGGCCTCATTCTCTGCTCTGCTTAGACCAGCAGGACTCTCCTCCCTCAAAAAGTCGTCTGCCTCCATGAACGCAGCCGGTGAGCTGGCCAGCTTCCTGGCATGCCCGTCCAGCTGTCAGCTTGCTCTGAACTGAGGTCCCCAAGAGATCCCCAGACCATCAGTTGAGCTCACAGAAGATCACCGTCCAGGGGGCCCTTGAGCAAAACTTGGGGGGCAGGGGAAAGGAGGGGGATGTGACTCAGCCAGAAACTGGAACCCCCCCCCATGTCCCCAACCACCTCCACAACCTCCAAAGCCAGCCCTGTGCTCTTAGCTGATGCCAAGAACTGCCCACTACCAATACCTCCCACCCCCATTCAGGGCCAAGGACATGGATTTGGCTGGGCTCCTCTGCCCCTCCTTCTTGGGTGGGGAGTTTACATGTTATAGGAAACATTCTCTCTGACCCTTCTCTAAGATGCCTGAGTAGCCCCTAAACCAATCCCTTCCCTACTCTGGGATGAAATTCCCATCTTTAACATGCAGGTGGGTGGGTGACTGCCAAAGGTCACACAAGCTCAGCTCCCTGCCATCCAGCGTCCACTAACCATTTCCTGAGTACCAGCTCTGTGCCTGGCCCAGGTCTGGGGATCTTTTGGGGACCTCAGTTCAGAGCAAGCCAACAGCTGCACATCCATGCCAGGAAGCTGGCCAGCTCAGAGGCTGCATCCATGGAGGCAGACGACTCATTGAGGGAGGAGAGTCCTGCTGGTCTAAGCAGAGCAGAGAATGAGGCCACTTTCTCCTTCTTTCACAGCTTTCCCCACTGACCAGAAAGAAGAGCCTGTTCACACAGAGAGAGAGATGTGGTGATACCACGAGCTGGCGGGGCAATAAGGGACATGAGGGTTTGACACTGTTAGAGCAAAGATGACAGTCTGACCAGCTGGTTAGGGAGTCAGAGGCTTCCCAGAGGAGAGGACATTTGGTCAGGGCCATAAAGAATAAGTAAGAATTGGCCAGAATCATAGGGGAAAAAAATTAAGAACTTTTCTATAGCATTTTATTTGTTCACTTCCAGAATCTCTTTTTATCTTTCAGACTCACGACTTGTGGGATTTAGAATATGTAAATGTTTAGCTCCGGGAGTTTCTTTGACATTATTCCCATTTTCTGATGGAGATTATTAAGGCCCAGAGAGGGGAAGGGAATACCCCAAAGTCACACAGCAGGAGATTAATGAGCAGATCTTGAAATCTGAATTGCTGGACTTCCAGTCTAATGTCCCCACCACAATAACTCATTCACCCCCTTTTCCTTTTCCAACCACCATCTGGCCTGACCAACTGCCCTTTCCCTCCCAGCCAGACTCAGGACAAGTTTTATAGGGAGGTAACTGATTGGGGTGGGGGTTAGGGAGTAGAAGGGAAAGTTTAACCCCACAATGTTTTCATACTTGGGATCTGAAAACACGATTTCCCCAGCAAAGAAGCTTAGCGTTAAGCGGAAAATCGGCTTGGAAGGATGTGATATCATTTATAACAGTACATTAAATGCAAGCTGAGAACCTGATATATTTTAGGAACATTCAGCACACTCTAGACTAATAAACATTTTACAATATTATTGCACATGTTCATTTCACTTTGTACAAATAATCATTCCCTTCACATCTAATAAGTCTGTTTGACACATAAGTGGTCTTGGGCAAACACCTCAGAGGGCCTTGTTTTTCTGTGCATTGATCATTTATTTGTGTAGCCCGTCGGGACAGTGACTAATGATTTTGAGGGTTTAAACATCCTCAAACATCGTCTTTGTCTCCCTGCCTGTTATCGTATAAATGTAAAATAATTTCATCTTGGCCCCAAAATGTATTGTTTTTCATGTATGAAAAATGCCTGTCCCTCCCCTGCCTGGCGTGGCATCAATCAGTTTAAAAAAATATTTGGAGGAGCCCTGGTCTGCAGGTCTTCCAGCAAGCTCTCGAGGTCCCTGGGAGACAGGCCCAGATCACCACTTACTGGGGAATTTCCAAACAAACCTGCCATCACCACTGCATCAACTCAGAAGCCTCGTCTCCCTACAAGATAGGCATGAGTCCTTCCCTTCCAAGGCCCAGAGAACAGAGATTCACTACTGAAAGCCTTCTCCTTTCAAGTCCAGGAACATTTCTGGAGGTCTCTGGGGCCTGGCACTGCTATGCTAGGAGCTGCGGGAACATGGATGAAGCCAATGTGGTGCTGACCTACAGAGATTTAGAATCAGGGCAAGGCCACCCCTGGCTCAAAGAACCCCTGAGTAGGAAACAGAAAAAGGTGCCCCCTCTGGGTAGGCTCAGCCACTTGAACTCATCACTTTGAGAACAGATACCTTTGTATGAATTAGAAAAAACACTCTTCCCTCTAGGGAGGTATAGCCCCCACATCGGGGCACGTTCCTCAGCTTGGTGTTCCTGTGCAGTGTACAACCTAAACAACTGTACAAAGAGGCCACCCTGCTAGAGTAGAGTAGAGGTCAGTGGGTAACAGACAGACACAAAAACAATGCTATGGAATACATGTCCCATAAAAAGATAAGCCATTAGGAGTGGAAGACCAGAAGAATAGCTGATAAGGCAGGAGGCTTCATGAAGGGAGAGACTTTTGTGTTTGGCCTTGAAGAAAAAGGAGGCAAAGGAGGGGAGCATCCCACCCCACCCACCCACTGAACAGAAGGAAGAGCCTGTTCACGCAAACATGAGGTCAAGGAAGCCGGCCATTTGGAGAGACTGAGCATAAGAAGAAAGAAAAGGAGGAGGAGAGATGAGACAAGAAATGAGTGTTTGTTGAGTGAGTAAGTGGCTGAACATAGAGATGAAAGACAGCCAGCTAGATGGCTGGATGGATGAATGGGGGTGGAGACTATATTAAAAAGTTTTCGATTTCTTGAATGCCTTACTAAGAAATGTGTGCTTTTTTTCCACAAGCAGCAGGTGATGCATTCAGAACCATATTTTGGACACTCTGACCAAAATGAACTGGGGAAAGCAAGTTTGGGTACCAAGGGGATCTCCTTGGGCCTCATCTAGAGTGACCATTTGGAATCTTCTTGTAAGGGAACAGAAAGGGAGAAAAGCAATGTCATCAGCAGCCTTCTAGGGTAAATGATATATTCCCAACTGAGCCATGGGAAACTGAGGCTCAGAAAGTGATTTGTCCAAAATTACCTGTCTACACAGAATCAAGATCGACCACATCTGCCCATCTATGCAGTTTGTGCCTCATCTGCTCATGCACGTCTGCTTGAGGAGATGGCCTGAAACTGAGCCACCCAATCCCTCTTGCCCAAGGAACCCCTGCACCTAGTGAGTGCTCACTTGAACTTAGCACCAGTTGCTAAATACAGGCCGCACTGGCTCTGCGGGGCCTCCGTCTGTACCTCCTCCCTGCCCACTTCCAGAAGAACGTGGAGCAGATTCACAGGGCAAGAAATCTGGACAAGGCTCTAGCTGTGACCTCTCTCTCACCCCTCAACCACCTCTACTGCACATAGTTTCAACCAGTGTAACATGCTATCTGACCCTCTCTGGGCCTTTGCACATGCTATACTCTCTGCATGACTTTTTCATGCTTTCCCTGTCTAGCTAATATCTTCTTGTACTTCGAGGCCAGCTCAAATGTCTCCTCTGCTAGGAAGCTTCCTCTGACCCCATGGCTGGGTTGGGACATCCTCTATGCCTCCATGGCTTTTGACTTTTCTCAAGATGGCACTTACGTGTTTATATTTTTTGTTGTCTAGTTGCATCATCTTTATCTATCCCACTGTGAGCTGCTGGAGATCACTCTAAGGTTCTCAGCACAATCACAGGGCCTGGCCCAGAGTAGAACCAGAGAGCACTGGAAAGATAGATAAGCGATTGGATAGACAGGTAGATGAACAGATAGATGGGTGGACAGATAGACAAACAGCTTCTTCCCTTAAGGGAAAAAAAACTTTGGACTTGACTCCCCCACCTGCAAGAAGAGTCTCCTGATCTGGGAGAAAAATCAGTCTTAAAAACTGAGACTCTTGATGGCACAGAATAACTGAAGATAAAAACGTATAGGTGCATAGGCCAGGCTCAAGCCTGTAAACCCAGCACTTGGAGAGGCCACAGCAGGTGAATCACCTGAGGTCAGGAGTTCGAGACCAGCCTGGCAATATGGTGAAACCCCATCCCTACTAAAAATAGAAAAATCAGCTAGGCATGGTGGTGGGCACCTGTAATCCCAGCTACTCAGGAGGCTGAGGTAGGAGAATCACTTGAGCCCAGGAGGTGGAGGCTGCAGTAAGCCAAGATTGCACCACTGCACTCCAGGCTAGGTGACAGAGCGAGACTCTGCCTCAAAAAAAAAAAAAAAAAAAAATTTTTTTTAAAAAACGTATAGTGCATAGACCTGCACATCTGATTCATTCAATTTCACTGAGGTTAAGGCTAAATGATGTGGGACATTATTGTGCTGGCTGGGGTTCAAGGACAAGGTCACAGAAAGTCTTGTACATAGATTTAAGGGTCTTGACTTTTATCACAAGGCTGTTGGGGAGCTAGTGGAGGGTTCCTGGGGCATGATAAGGAGGCATCCACATCTCCTGAGTCCCCTAAGTGAGGATGAGATTGAGAGTCAGAGGCATTAGCTTCAGGTATTCCTTCTTGTCCATTCTTCAAAGGCTGATTAGACAAACAGATGGTCCCCCAGACTTGAGGATGCCCATTCTGGGGCAGAGATGATGTGTTAGTCCATTTTCACATTGCTGATAACTCTCTCAAGTTCAAAGTTCCACAAATCTCTAGGGCAGGGGCAAAATGCTACCAGTTTCTTTGCTAAAACATAACAAGAGTCACTTTTGCTTCAGTTCCTGACAAGTTCCTCATCTCCATCTGAGGCCACCTCAGCCTGAATTTCATTGTCAGCATTTTGGTCAAAGCCATTCAAGACATACTGGAGACTGAGCAATTTACAAAAGAAAGAGGTTTAACAGACTCACAGTTCCACATAGCTGGGGAGCCCTCACAATCATAGTAGAAGTTGAAAGGTACATTTCACATGGTGGCAGACAAGAGAAGAATGAAAGCCAAGCAAAAGGGGTTTCCCCTTATAAAACCATCTGCTCTCTTGAGACTTATTCACTACCACAAGAACAATATAGGGGAAACTACCCCCATGATTCAGTTATCTCCCACTTGTTTCCTCCCACAACTTGAGGAAATTACAGAAGCTACAATTCAAGATGAGATTTGGGTGGGGACTCAGCCAAACCATATCATTCCACCCTGGCCACTCCCAAAGCTCATGTCTTCACATTTCAAAACTAATCATGCCTTCCCAACAGTCCCCCAAAGTCTTAAGTCATTTCAGCATTAACTCAAAAGTCCACAGTCCAAAGTCTCTTCCAAGACAAGGCAAGTCCCTTCCATCTATGAGCCTGTAAAATCAAAAGCAAGTTAGTTACTTCCTAGATACAATGGGGGTACAGGCATTGGGTAAATACAGTCATTCCAAATGGGAGAAATATGACCAAAACAAAGGGGCTACAGGCCCCATCCAAGCTCCAAAATGATTTCCTTTGACTCCATGTCTCATATCCAAGTCACACTGACACAAGAGGTAGGTCCCCATGGTACTGGGAAGCTCTGTCCCTGTGGCTTTGCAGGGCACAGCCTCCTTCCTGGCTGCTTTCACTGGCTGGCGTTGAATGTCTGCAGTTTTTCCAGGCACATGGGGCAGGCTGTCGGTGGATCTACCATTCTGGGGTCTGGAGGACAGCGGCCCTCTTCTCACAGCTCCACTAGACCAGTGGGGACTCTGTATGAAGACATCCACCCCACATTTCCCTTCCACACTGCCTTAGCAGAGGTTCTCCATGAGCACCCCACCCCTGCAGCAAACTTCTGCCTAAACATCCAGGTGTTTCCATACAACCTCTGATATCTAGGCAGAAATACCCAAACCTCAATTATTGACTTCTGTGCACCCACAGGCTCAACACCACATGGAAGCTGCCAAGGCTTGGGCTTGTACCCTCTGAAGACACAACCCGAGCTATACCTTGGCACCCTTTAGTCATGGCTAGAGTGGCTGGAATGCAGGGCACCAAGTCCCTAGACTGCACACAGCAGAGGAACCCTGGGCCAGGCCCATGAATCCTCCTAGGGCTCCCAACTTGTGATGAGAGGGCTGCCGCAAAGATCTCTGACATGCCCTGGAGACATTTTCCCCATTGTCTTGGTGGCTCCTACTCACTTAGGCAAATTTCTGCAGCTAGCTTGAATTTCTCCTCAGAAAAGGGAATTTTCTTTCCTATTGTATTGTCAGGTTGCAAATTTTCCAAACTTTCACGTTCTGTTTTCCTTTTAAAACTGAATGCTTTTAACAGGACCCAAGTCACCTCTCGAATGCTTTGCTGCTTAGAAATTTCTTCTACCAGATACCCTAAATCAGCTCTCTCAAGTTCAAAGTTCCACAAATCTCTAGGGAAGGGGCAAAATGCTACCAGTTTCTTTGCTAAAACATAATAAGAGTCACCTTTGCTTCAGTTCCCAACAAGTTCCTCATCTCCATCTGAGACCACCTCAGCCTGAATTTCATTGTCCCTATCATTGTCAGCATTTTGGTCAAGGCCATTCAGTAAGTCTCTAGGAAGTTCCAAACTATCCCACATTTTCCTGTTTTCTTCTGAGCCCTCAAACTGTTTCAACCTCTGCCTGTTCCCAGTTCCAAAGTTGCTTCCATATTTTCGGGTATCTTTTTTGGCAGCACCCCACTTCTGGTACCAATTTACTGTATTAGTCTGTTTTCATGCTGCTGATAAGGACATACCTGAGACTGGGCAATTTACAAAAGAGAGAGGTTTAATGGACTCATAGTTCCAAGTGGCTGGGGAGGCCTCACAATCATTACAGATGGTAAAAGGCACATCTCACATGGTGGCAGACAAGAGGAGAATGAGAGCCACGCAAAAGGGGTTTCCCTTATAAAACTATCAGATCTCATTGAGACTAATCCACTACCATAAGAACAGTATGGGGGAAATCGCACCCTTGATTCAATTATCTCTCCCTGGGTCCCTCCTGTAATACCTGTAATACAAGGGAATTATGGGAGCTACAATTCAAGATGAGATTTGGGTGAGGACCCAGCCAAACCATAGCACAGTGACTGAGACCTACATCCAGGCCAACCAAAATATCACCCTAAGTCTCCTCCTTATATTCTCTCTTAGCTCCCTCTAGCTCATGGGCCCATTCTAACTCTACTTGAACACAGATAGACATGCTGTGCCAAAAGGGCTGGGAAACATATGGTCTTAGAGTTTGAGCCCAAGTCCTTCTCCCACCTACTCCAGTCTCCAAGCAGAAAGAGATAGACATTCATTAGTAGATGCCATATACCAGGAGGCCAATCATATAAATCATTTCTTAACTCATTTAGTAAGTACATATTGAATGCCTATGCATCAATCAGAGAAAGAACCAGAAGATACACAGAATAAGAAATTTAGGGTATAGTGGCTCATGCCTGTAATACTAGCCCTTTGAGAAACCAAGACAGGAGGGTTGCTTGAGGCCAGGAGTTTGAGACCAGCCTGGGCAAAAGTGAGACTCCCATCTCAACAAAAAATCAAAAAATTAGAGGGATGTGGTGGCACTCACCTGTAACCCCGGTTACCCAGGAGGCTGAGGCAGGAGGATTATTTGTGACTGGGAGGTTGAGACTGAAGTAATCCATGATTATTCCACTGCACTCCAGCCTGGGCAAAAAAGCAAGACACTGTATCAAAGAAAAAGGAAAGAAAAATATTTATTTAGTGATTGGTCTTATGCAAGTGTGGGAGCCGATTAGATAGTTCACATGTTTCCATGTGAGGACCACTGGGCTAGCAGTGAAGAAGGGAAGATGATATGAAGTAGAAGCAAGGACAAACTGGCACCCACAAGCATTATCACCACCCTAAGCCTCTAACTTCAATGATGGCTGTCCTCTTGGAGAAGCCAAGGTACATGGAGCTGCACATGTACCCAGCCCAGGATTCAGCGAAGCTGAAGAGGCAGATGGGGTAAGAGCTGGAGGAGCCAGAGGGCCCTGGCTGCTGCCCCAGGCCAACCAGGAAAGCCAGGAGAGAAGCAATCAAGAGCAAGAACTCAGGTCCCCACACTGACTTTCCCAGCCCAGAAAGAATATGGCTGCTACTTCACTGCCACCTTCTGAATCTCAGGCAAAATATCTCCTGCAGCCCTTGTTAACCTGGAACTATGCAGGGGAAGGATGTCTGGGAAACAGGGCTCCAGCTCAGCTCAGCTGGCACAGTAGAGAGCCACTAACCTGCTGGGTGCCTGCAACAGGACTACTCATAGAGATTTAGCAGAGAAAAATCAGAGTCCCTGCCACTGCAGAGCTCACTCTCATGACAAAGACAACAGATGATTTTCATAACATTGCAGTCTGAGCAATACTACAGTAGGGCACATCTAGTTGTTGAAAGTCTACCACTGAGAAACAACAGTGAATTAGTTAGGATTACGTTCACATCCAAAATAAGAGACTTAAACACATCAAACTTTTTTTCTCTCTGACTTCAAAAACAGGCTGATACAATGGATCCTACATTGTCAGGGACGCAGGCTCCTGCTGCCTGGTTGCTGTACAATATGTGGCTTCATTCTCCTGCAGTCACTTCATGACCTGAGGTGTCTGCTGGCTGGTGCTACAGACATTAGGTCACAATCCCAACCATCAGCTACTCAGGAGGCTGAGACAGGAGAATCACTTGGACCTAGGAGGCATAGGTTGCAGCTAACCAAGATCATGCCACTGCACTCCAGCCTGGGCAACAGCATGTCTACTCCCTTCAAGGAGAGTTCCTGGAGTTTCACACCTAACTTCTGTTATCAGCCAGAATTCAACATCCAGCTGAAAGAGAGGCTGGAAAACACAGTCTTTATTCTAGATGGCAAGGTGCTTAAGTAAAATTTGACAGTTCTATTAGGGAGGAAGTGGATGCTGTGGGTCAACCAGCAGTCTCTATATCAGGTAACAGACAATAGTGGTCAACATCTGAGATTCTGGAGTTACACGAACCTAAATTCCATTCCCAGCTCTCCCACTTTACAGCTGTGTGATATTGAACAAAGCAATTACCTTATCTGAGCCTTTGTTTCTCCAAGTACATGACAGCATTATCATTACATGCCAGGCACTATTCTAAGTACCTTATAGAGATTGTTCTTCTTAATCCTCACAAGAACCTATGAGTTAAGTAATATTATCATCCCCATTTTACAGATGAGGAAGCTGAGGCTCAGAGTACTGAGATAACTTTCCCCAGATTATTTTCATACATAAACATACACTTAGTGAGTGCCTGTTCAGTCCCAGGCTCCATTCTGGGCTCTGGAGATGCAGGGAAGTCAGACATGGCCCCAGCCCTGTGGGGTCCCAGCAGCAGGGAGGTAGAACTTGGCCTGTTCTTTCCACTCCTCCAGGCTGTCCCCCAGTTACACGCAGGCAATGGATTGGGCACTGGGTGTAAGGAAACAACAGCAAAACATTTCCTTCTTTTTTTGTAAGTTCTGGGATACATGTGCAGGTTTGTTATGTAGGTAAACGTAATGGTTTGCTGCACCTATCAACCCATCACCCATTAGCTATTTATCCTAAAGCTCTTCCTCCCCGGCTCCCTCTACAGGCCCCAGTGTGTGTTCTTCCTCACCCTATGTCCATGTGCTCTCATTGTTCGGCTCCCACTCATGAGGGAGAACATGCAGTGTTTGGTTTTCTGTTCCTGTGTTAGTTTGCTGAGGAAAATGGCTTCCAGCTCCATCCATGTCCCTGCAAATGATATGATCTCATTCCTTTTTGTGGCTCATAGTATTCCATGATATACACGTACCACATTTTCTTTATCCAGTCTATCACTGATGGGCATTTGGTTTGATTCCATGTCTTTGCTATTGTGAATAGTGCTGCAATGGACATACTCATGCATGTATCTTTATAATAGAATAATTTATATTCCTTTGGGTATATTCCCAGCAAATCATTTCTTTGATTTGCTTCTTCCTAGAGTTTCCAGCCTGGCCCATACCAGCTGTTTGAGAGCATCTTCCCACCCCAAACTCAGCACAAACAGCTCACAGAGAGATCTGGCTGGGGCAAAGAGAAGAAGCCAGTCAATCAATGGGTCACTCAACAGAAGCTCCTGGTCAGACTGACAACAGCCCACTGAAAACAGCAACAGTGATAGTAACCCCAAGGTACACCAGCTTGGGCCTTCTGGTCACAAAGCACTTGCACATCCACTACTACATAAGGTCCTTCTTTTATAGAGGAGGACGCTGGGGTCTGAAGAAGCTAAGTCACTTGCTAAGGTGACACAGGAGGTATTCAAGGCAGGTATTCTAGGAAGCATTCTAGAAGGTAGAGGCAGAGGTGTGGCACTGCCTTGTCCATGTAAGGACTCAGACATGGCTTAAGTGGCCTTGGTACTGACTGGGTCAAGGAGGTGAGCACAGAGGCCATTAAAGAGTTTGGTGTTTTCCAGTAGGCAGCAGAGAGCCAATGGCAGGAGCAGATAATGCCCAGTGGGAACCCTGCAGTGGGGCTGCACGTTAGGGGTCTTTGGAAAAAAGCAATCCAAGTGTTTGGGCCCAATATCTTCAGCAGCATCTCAGGGAGCTAGCTTGAGCTTTCCCAGCCACAGGCCTCAGTGTGCCCCTCTGTGACCAGAAGGCTCCTCAGTGACTGTGAGAAGCTGGGTGAGAGACGGCCATTCTCGAGGCCTCGGTCTCCACTTCTGCAGAGCCCTTGCCTCACCTCGGTCCCACTCCTGGGCACACAAGGAAGGCCACACCACACTCTGCACACTCTAGACCTCATTCTAAATCAGGCCATCTGTCCAACCTGGTGTCAGTGCTTTGCCGGGCATACCAGGAGACAGGGAGGAGGGAGCCAGGTGGATCCTGAGTTCCCATGCTGGCCCTGGATTCCCCACATGCAGGAAGGAATCACAGCAAAGACCATTCAGGGGGGTTGTGCCAAGTAAACAAGACAACCTCCAGACAGTGTCAAACACCATATGGGCACACAAAATACCCTCCATGAGTGGGGGTTCCCTCTCTTCCCCATTGCTTTGCCCAAAAGTCTGGACAGACATGATTCACAGACAGAGAATACCAGAGCTGGAGATCAGCCCCTCATGGAGCCACGATGGTTGAGGCCAGAAAGAAGAAGGGACTTTTCCAAGCAACAGTGATGGCAACCCCACTGTACACCAGTTTAGGCCTGGCTGGCAATGCAGACCCAGGCAGGCATAGCACTCAGGTCCTCTGACACCCATCTGAGGGATCACTGCCCCTCTGATCCATAACTCTATGCAGATTATGGGGAGCTTAGTCATTGATGCTGGGACCTGCAAAGTGGTAGCTAGAGTCCACTGTGTCACTGATGAGCATTCAAGAAGCCCAGCCCAGCCACATCCCCATTAACATCTCCACCACCTATTGCTTTGAGGAGCAACTGTATGATTTGTGATTTCTGACATTTGCCCCCTTCCCAAACCCCTCCTCGCTTTCCTGTTTGGCCTGTGAATTGGAAAGAGCTGTAAACAGGCAGGCAGTCTCCTCGCCCCGGGGCGGGCCTGTCAGCCAGCCAAAGAAAGGTAGGACCCAGGGGACCCCCACCCCCACCCGCCCCACGAAGCCCAGCTGAGGAGCTTGTAAAGATAGGATTTGTTTGTTTTTTTGGATCTGGCTCAGGATCTGGTTGAGGCCAGACCCTTTGGGGAAAAGCAACTTTTAAATAAATGCTTCAAGATTGTGCAAACATTTCAGTAGTATTGGAGGCCTGGCGTTCTGGGTCAGGGAGGGAAAAAAATACCTGTCAATCACTCTAGAGATGAAAACCTGATAGCAGAATGGTTGCTGAGGACTAGGGCTTGGGTTGCAAATCTCAGTTGTGGCTGGCTGAGACCGAACTACACTTAAGCCCTCTCTCAAAAAATCATTTGCATGTTAATCAACAGAGCAGCCCTGTTTGACAGGCACACAGAGCACAAGGCATTTGCAATCACATCCATTCGATGTGTGCAAAAAGGACAGACTCCTTTTTTTGTTTTTTTGTGAGATGGAGTCTCGCTCTGTTGCCAGGCTGCAGTATAGTGGTACAATCTCCATTCACTGCAACCTCCGCCTCCAGGATTCATGTGATTCCCCTGCCTCAGCCTCCCGAGTAGCTGGGACTACAGGCACGCGCCAGCACGCGCCACCACACTCGGCTAACTTTTTGTATGTTAGTAGAGACGAGGTTTCATCAAGTTGGCCAGGCTGGTCTCTAACTCCTGACCTCAGGTGATTTGCCTGCCTCAGCCTCCCAAAGTGCTGCGATTACAGCCGTGAGCCACCATACCTGGCCCAGACTCCTTTTTGAGGCAGATGGAACTGAATTTTAGTCCTGGCTCTGACACTGATTAGTTCTACAGTCTTGGGTAAGTTATTTTGTATCAGTTAGCCTCAGTCTCTTCACTGGCAAGATGGGATTGTAAGTTATTGTAAGAATTAAATGAAATACAGATTGCAATATCAAACCTGGCCCAAAGCAAAAGCACAGTAATAAATAATGAAAATATTGGCGGGGTGTGGTGGCTTACGCCTGTAATCCCAGCACTTTCGGAGGCCGAGGCAGGTGCATCATGAGGTCAAGCGATTGAGACTCTCCTGGCTAACACAATGAAATCCTGTCTCTACTAAAGATACCAAATAAACCCAAAAAATTTAGCCAGGTGTGGTGGCATGTGTGCCTGTAGTTCCAGCTACTCGGGAGGCTGAGGCAGGAGAATGGCTTGAACCTGGGAGGTGGAGGTTGCAGTAAGCTAAGATCACACCACTGCACTCCAGCCTAAGCAACAGAGCAAGACTCCATATCAAAAAAAAAAAAAAAGACAATACTATTAGCTGCCATATATGAAGCATCTTCAATGAGCAGGGACTTACATTCATATGCAGTGAGCCTCAAAACACATCCTGCCTGGCCAGGCATTCACAAGCATATCCAAAATACCTATTCCATGCCAGCTCTCTGTTGGCCAAAAGTTACACTCAGCCTCTGACCTCAGAGCTCATGGTATTGAAACAAGGGTGCTCCAAGCTGACACTCCAAGCTCGGCAAGAGAAGTGTATGCAGAGCATGAAACAGGGAAAGAACGAGATGGTTCTGCGGGCTTCTGCGAAGAGGGAGGTCTATGCTGGGTCTTGAAGGAAGAATAAATGTCCACAGACAGGCTTTGGGAAAGAGTATTCCAGATGTAGGGACCAGTTTAAGCAAAAGCTCCAAAGCAGACCCTATATACAGAAAGTTAGGATGCAGTAAAGAGGGTTATTTGGAAAACAAAGCTGGCAAAGTTAGGCTGAAGTTGAAGAGCAAAAAATCCTGCACTGAGAGCATCACACTTGGTTTTCTGGGTCAGAGGAGTGTCTCCTCCTGCTCCACACCCTGCTTCTCCTCCCAGCTGCTGTGTAACTAAGGCAACAGCCCAACCTCTCTATGTCTACATAACCCCTTCTCCACCTACCTCAAAGGACTCCTGGAAGTGAGAAGGTTTTGAGAAGGTTAAAGCGCCACCACACTGGGTACCATTAGTTTACATGTACACACACAGAGAGACAAGCACATATGCATATGCTCAACACACCTACACACAGGCTCAGGAATCAGAAAAATCCGCTTCTGATCCCAGCTTCCCCCTTTACTGCAGCATAACCCGGAGCAATCATGTATCTAATGCATATAAAGCACCAATATGACACATGACATGTGGCAGGCACATATAATATGGTTATCATCGAACATGCTGACACACTCAAACTATGTCTCTCTATCAAGAGGAAACTGGCACCTAACCCACCCTATACATTCATGAGACCGTGCAGCCCAGAGATCAGCCCCCAACTCTCTCATGTTACATATGGGGAAACTGAGGCTCAGTGAGGCAAGAAAGCATACACAACTTGGAAGCAGAAGAGCACATGGCAAGAAGCCTTCCTGGAATGCCTAAAGCCTTCCTAAAATGCGCAGTCATCATGCTGAGTCTTAGAGATAGAGCAGAACTCCCACGGTGGCTCCATGTGGGAAGAGCATTTTAAGCAGAGCGGACAGCATGAGCCAGTGTCCAGAGAGATGTACTCAGGGAAAGGCCAGTCACCTAGTCTGTCAGGGGCAGGGATGGGGTGTGATAAAGATGAAGCTGAGGAGCTGGGGAGGCTCGAAGGTCTGGGAAGGGAGAGCCTGCTGCGGCATGCTAGGGAAGCCAGATCCCTTGGGAGCGTCGAAGAGCCCGATACTGGAGGACAGCGGCGTGGGTCAGCGTTTCAGAAAGATCCTACAGTGCCCCAAGCAGGACCGGAAGCTTGGCCCAGGGCAGTGCCAGGAGGGAGGTCAAGAAGTGGGTGGATTTGATAGACTCTGAGGAGATACAACAAGACTCCTCAAAGAGCATTATTTCCTGGAAAAAAAGACAGAATGGACACAGAGCAAGCACACACTCAAGGGACTGCAGCTGTGGGATTTTGAACAGAGGGACATGCTCAAAACAGGGGCCTTCCAGAGGCCTTCTCCCCATAGCCAGCCACTGCCCCTCCTGCAAGGACTCCTGCACTGCACCCCATTCCATCCCAGAGTGGAAGGCAACGGCCCATAGAGTAGGGTGGAGGAGAAAGGCCAGCGCCCCTTGAGGGGGGTGCCAGGGATGCCCAGTCAGCGGGCAGTGGACCAACTTCTCCTCCAACTCTATTGCCATCTGGCTACCTGCCTAGGGCTGCCCTCAGCCTCCTCCTGTGTGCCTTGGAGCCAGCCCCTTGCTGCTCTGACCCTCCGTCTCCTCCTCTATAAAGGGAAGGTAACAATTCTGAGGCTGCTGGGATAATTCAATGTAGTAGCTGGCAGCTGCCATGCCCACAGGGGACGCCCAAAGGGCGTCGGTTCCTCTCTCTCAGTAAATGATTCCTTTTATGTGTGATGTGCCCTTTCCAATTTACAAACCCCCTTCATTTACCTGCACACAACCCCGTGAGATGCGTATTGGGTCTCACCACCCGCGCCGCCGGGCAAACGCTCTCTCACACTGGCGAGTAGGATTGGAACCCGGGTTCCTAAGGCTCTCCAGGCCGCCACTGTCCCCCTCCTCTCTCTGCCTCTGGCTCCTCCCTCCTAGCCTGCCGCGGCCCGCCGCCCCCTCCTTCCTCCCCTCTTCCGCCCGCCCGCTGCCCCCTGCCTCCGCCTTCTACCACCCCCTGCCCCTCGCGACTTCACCCTCCCCGCTCCTCCGGCGCCGCCCCCTCCTCCTCCGCGTCCTCGGAGCCCAAATACGCGACACCTGGAGCAATAGCAGCCGCCCGGCGGCCTGGGCCTCATTACAGGCCAGCCCTTATCGCGGCGTGCATCACATTATTTCATTTCAAAGAATCCGCAGAGAAACCCGTCCCGGCCGACAACAGAAAGTAAAAACACAGCTGACTCCCATTAGGGCCCTCTCACAGGCTCCGCGTGAGGTAATGAAATATGGAAGCGGTGAGATATGTAATGCTTTATTAAGCGGTCTCAGCTACAACGGCGTGCATGCCAATTACGCCTGCAGGCTACCGCCCGCCCCCGGCCGCCGGACCACCCAGCGCGCCTCCCCCGCCCACCCCCCCAGTCCCTGAAGGGGAGGGGAGGAGCCAGGGGAGGAGGCGGAGGAAGGGGAGGATGGGGAGGATAACGGGGGAAGCAGAGGGAGGATGGAGGAAGTGGGTGTGAGGGAAGGAGGAGGGGAGAAGAGGGAAGAGGGAGGAAGAAGAGTTAGAAGATGAGACGGCAGAGGTGACCAGTGTCAACTCTGGGTCACCACCTCATGGGGCCTGAGAGCCGACCCTGTTCTCTTCCCCCAGGCCAGTGGGGCCCTGGGAATCTCAGAGCAGAAGGACGCCTAGATTCCTGGAAGACCAGACACGGAATGGCAAAATATAAGGCTCAGAGAGGGAAGGACACTCACTGAGGTCACACAGGTGAATCCTGAACAAGGTTGGAGGGAAGTCAGGCCTCCTGTTTCTTAAACTAGATAGCTTCCATTCTAACAGACTGCCTCTTCTTTTTCCCCTAATAATGTCTAAATGTCAAAGTCCCAGCCTTGTGTGGATGAGAAACCGTGTTCATTTTTTACATCTGCCCTTGAAACGCCCTGAAATCCTCTGTGCTCCTCCCCCCACCCCCTCCCACATATACACAATCTAAATGATCCTACATGTTTGCCCAAGAACACCTCATATTCAGTAATAAGAACTGAACAGCTACCGTGGCCAGGTGCTGGGGAAACAAAAATGAAACATGCATGCTCCCTACCCTGGAAGAGCTCACAGTCGGGCAGCCATCTAAACCAATAAGAGAGAGTGTAAGGCTTAGTGGAGTACCTGTTGCATAAAGAAAATCAGGCATATCTGTCCAGAAGGTCAGGGAAGCCCCAGGAGATGTGATGTTGGTACAGTCTTGTGAGGCGAGCAGGAGTTAGGAGAACAGGAGGAGAAATCCCTGAGAAATCTGCCTATGAAAACTTTGGAGCACTGAGTATCCACAACTCATTCGAGGAAGTACTAATATTTTTAGAAGGAAGGAACAAGACCAATGTTAGCTAAAGTGTAGAGATAGAGAGCACCAGAGGTTTTGTTAAGGTAAATTATTTAAATTAGTGAAAGGCAGGGTACTCATTCATCTCTTGGTCATTGTTTTTCTTTTGACCTTGCTCCCAGTAGAATTTCTCCAAGCTATTCATACTATTTTAGAGTAGAAAGGTCCAGATCTCTGTTTCATCATACAGGCAACATTACCCTCATTTTACAGATGAGGCTCTGAGAAGTTATTTGTATTTATTACACAGGAAAAAAATGGGACTTTTATTTATTGTGAACTTAGTATGTGCCCAGTACTGTGCTAAGCATTTTATATACATTTATTATCTCATTTGAGCCTTAAAAAGAAAAAAAAATCCTATGAGAATGTTTCCTAAAACTAACTTATTTCACTCTTAATGTCTTTGGACATGTTGTTTCTCCTGCCTTAGAAGTCTTCCTTTTTTTTTTTTAACCTGGTACACTATTTAGGCTTCTGGCTAAATAATGAGCTTCAGACAAAAGAGCCAACACCACAGTAGTTCAGATAGGGTAGAAGTTTATGCACCTCTCATGCAATGGCTTGGAGACAGGCTTATGGCCCAAGGTGAATGGGGCAGGTGTGCTCACCAAGCTCATATGGGGGCTCCGGTTCATACTATTTTGTTGCCCTACCATCTCCTTATGGCCAAAACTTGTTCACCCACACCATGGCCACATTCCAGCCATGGGAAGTGGTGGCAAGTGATTTGACTTCCACTTACGTTCAGTTAGTGTAGAAACACAGTCCCACGGCTTCACCTAGCTACATGAAAGGATGATAATTATCATACCTAACTAAGTGGCCATGTGTCCTGCTAAATATGGGAGGAATATTTCTGTTATTAAAAGGAAGAAAAGAGCAAAATGGAATGAACAACATACGCCACCATCCCCACTTGTCATTTATGATCCAGTTAGAATGTTTCCTCCTCTGTGAAGCCTTCTTGGATGCCTCCCCAAGAAGAATTAATTGCCCCTTCATCTGTGTTTTTTTATGAGATGGAGTCTCACTCTGTTGCCCAGGCTGAAGTGCAGAGACATGATCTCAGTTCACGGCAACCTCCACCTTCCGGCTTCTAGTGATTCTCCTGCCTTAGCCTCCCAAGTAGCTGAGATTACAGGTTTGCCACCACATCCAGCTAATTTTTGTGTTTTCAGTAGAGACAAGGTTTCACCATGTTGGTCAGGCTGGTCTTGAACTCCTGACCTCAGGTGATCCACCCACCTTGGCCTCTCAAAGTGCTAGGATTACAGGCATGAGCCACTGTGCCCAGCCCATCTGTGATTTTATCCAGTCTCCTGTATTTTGCTGCTTTATATGTCTCAGTTTATAGGCCTATCTCCCCAGCTGGCCCTTTGAGCTATCGGCTTCTCATCTGTAATAATACACCCTATAAATAATAATCACTTGCTACGTCCCAGGCACTCTGCTAAGCACGTCTGGTGGTGGTGGTGATGGTGGTGGTGGTACTTGTAGAGACAGGATTTCACCATGTTGCCCAGGCTTGTCTCAAACTCCCAAGCTCAAGTGATATGCCTGCTTGGCCTCCCAAAGTGCCGAGATTACAAGCATGAGCCACTGAGCCCAGCGAGCTAAGCAAGTCTTCTTAATCTTCCCACAACCCTGAGGATTTCTTTCTTTGTAAAATGAGAATAATAATGATATTGACTTCCTAGGGTTGCTGTGAGGATTGAAACTGGTATTGAAATGGGTATTGAGTACATGCTTAATGCCTAATAAATAATACTATTGTGTAAGTATGGGTTAATAAATCTACCAATGTAAGAGGTTAGTCCAGTTACAAACTATACTCCCTGCCCAACACAACTAACAGCTGAGCTATAAACATTAACCTTACACCGGGGTATGTAGGCACCTAAAGGTGCAAGGTCAAAGAGGGGCCCTTGGTAAGGTGGGAAGTATTCTACGAATACAAAATACAGTCAGCCTTCATTATTTGTGGGTTCCTATTTGCAGATTCAGCCCACAGTGGATCAAAAATATTCCAGAAAATAAAAAATTTTTTAAAACTATATAACAAAAATAATATAAATGTTTAAAACAACTATTTACATAGCGTTTACTTTGTATTGGGTATATAAGTAATCTAGAGATGATTTAAAGTACGCTGGAGGATATGTGCAGGTTATATGCAAACATTATGCCATTTTATATAAGGGTCTTGAGCTTCTGTGGATGTTTGTATCAGTCTACCCCCAGATACTGAGGGATGACTACATCATAGTCCTGGAAAGCACTACTGTTGTTTCCCTACCATCAGGTGAGAAAGCAAATTTACTCAATTCAGCCAGAACCATGGCCCAAAGCAGACTGAGCACTGTGTTACACTGCTTCCAGAAATGTTGCTTAATATAGTACATATTTCTATTTTAATGGAGGGGAAGGGACAGTAACTGGCTAGCTACAGTGCCTAAATCGCTGGCCACAAAAATTGGCCACAGAAGAAAGATTATAGTTTGGACACATAGCTATTTTAGACACTATCACTACCTGGTGGCAGCAAGAAATATTGCCAGCATAGAATCTCATTCAGTCAAATGAGGCAAAAATTCCCAAGTACCAATCTTGAATTGTTTTAATATGCTAGACATAATCAGAACCTTTTCAAAACATTTGGCTTTCTTTCTCTTATCAATAAGCTACCCCAGTCCATTTCCATTGTTCTTGGCCACTAGCATGTCCTGTATTTATTCTTCTTTATGCTTTAGAATTTCTGGAAACAGAATGTGTTTACAGTAGGGTCAGCCTCCAAGAGGAAGAGTTAATTATCAGGTAGTTCTCTCATGTTTATGTAATGTTACTTCAATTGTGTAATCTACAATGATAATAATATACCGATTGACTGTTAAATTTAGATACCTAATTATTGCTGTAAGTGTCCCACAAAAACATTGAATTTGGTGCAAAAATGAAGTTGGTGTTTATGCAAGAGATGTACTGTTACCCACCAGCCAGTGCAGTACCTGGCAGTTAAACTTGCCCAGGCTCCCTGAATATATCAGAGGATTTTCTGAGATGGTTCTGACAAATTGATCCATCAAGTCCTATAACTTGGTCACTAAACACCTGCCTATCAAACCATCCAGCTAATTTTCAAAAAAAGCTATTTAACTTCCAGAAATATGCAATGCAGATAATGGAGCACAAAGGAGAACTGTGTGTTTATTCAAAGCAGAAAGGCACACAAAACACCAGTATTATTCAATATGTCTTGAGATCATACTGTCAATTTTAAAGAAATAAAGTTCACATCCATGAGATGCAAAAATAGCACCATGGCCATAATATTCTGCATAATTGCTGATAATCTAAAGGAATTCAACAGAATGAAGATGTTCCATTATACCCTCAAACACTGATTGTGATCCTGAAAAAAAAGTGACCATTTGTAGAAACAGCTGCGTGTTATCAGTTACATTTTTAAGTATGTATTTTTAATGTGCAATTCTCCCCCACTCCAAACTGTAATTAAATCAATAGGGCATCTTACAAGTTGTAATGCCTTAGTACCAAGAAACTCCAATTTCAGTTGATGCTAAGCTGCTCTTTAGAGAAGAGGTGTTCAATATCTCATTAGCCCCTGGATTCTGACACTCATCCTAGCTTAAAGTTCTCCCAACCGTGACACAATAATAGCAACAATAATGATAATACTACCAATAAAACTAATGAACACCTGTATAGTACTTCACTATTTCCAGACTGCTTGTATGTATTTTCTCATGTCATCCTCACAACAGTTCCTGAAGACAGCTCCTTTTTATTGATGAGGAAATGGGACTCGGAGAGATGACCTGACCTAGCCAAGGCCACACAGTGTGACTAACATCCGCCATACCCCTCTCCTCCACACACCATCATCTTACCAACAGGGCTGACTTCCTTTCTCTCCTTCTTCATCCCTTCTCTGTTTCCCTTATCTCTCCAGGCATCTCTGTCGTCCTGTCTCTGTCTTCCTATTCCTGTCTTTAGGGCTCACTTTCCTATTTCCTTTCTCTTTTTTCTCTTTATCTCCCCGCTTTCTGTTTTATGATTCTGTCTCTAATTTTCTATGTCTTCTTGCTTTCCCTCTATTTTTGCCTTCTTATGCCTATCTATTCTTTCTTCTTCTCTCCTCTTCCTCTCCTCCTCCTCCTTTTCTCTCTCCATCCCTCCCTCCTTCCCCTTGTTTCTTAGAGCTTGAAGATGAAGGTTTTGTCTCCTGAGAGGCAGCATCTTTCTCTCTTCTGAGGACAGACCTAAGCAAGGAAGGAGGGAGAGGAGCGTGGGGGCCAAAATGAGGAGTCACCTTGGCCTTTGTCACCCCCTAGAGTCTGCTCATTCTGCCCAATCTTCCTGCCCCAGACTGATCCCCTTTAACCCCAACCAGTGTCTGCTGGGGAGACCATATTCTACCTGTGCGTCTGAAAAAAGAAAAATTAAATGGAGAGTTCTGGACATTTTGACAGGGAAAATATAACTAACACCACACTTGGAGTACCTAGAGCTGGGTTAAAATCCTGGCTCTGCCAGTGACTGGCTTTATAACTTTAGGACATCACTTTGTCTTTCAAGTCTCCATTCCTCACCCATGAAGTGGATTACCTTGCAAGGACTATTTTTAGGTATTGATTAAGGCCATGACTGTGAAAATGCCTACCATATTACAATTGCTCAAAAAATATTTGTTGATTTAGACAGAGTCCAACAAAAGGAAGATTGTTCAAGAGTGAAACAGTAGAGAAGGAAGGAGTGTTTAGAGTAATGAAAGATGTTACATCAGCTTCATGTTCTACAATTGCAGAAGTGATCACAAATTCTTCCTCTTCCATCAAGAGATGGCGTCTATTTTCTCACCCTTTGAATCTAGGTTGGCCATGTGACACGCTTTGGCCAATGGATCGTTAGCAAATGTAATGCACACAAAGGCTCTAAAAGTGCTGACACATCTAATGTTCTCACTTAAAAGTGGGAGTTAAGCTATGAGGACACAATGACATAAAAATGATACAATGGACTTTGGGGACTTGGATTGCAGGTGTTGGGGGGAGGGATAAAAGAGTATATATTGGGTACAGTGTACATGACTCAGGTGATGGATGCACTAAAATCTCAGAAATGACCACTGAAGAACTTATCCATGTATCCAAAAACTACTTGTACCCCCAAACTACTGAAATTTTTTTCAAAAAATTAAGTGCTTACACATTGAGGTTTACCTATTCTTGCTGCATTAGGAAGACTGTGACTACCACTATGTGAAGAATCCCAGGCTGGCCTGCTGGATGATGAGAGATGGGTGGCCCTTGGACCCTTGTCACCCCAGCCATCAGCCAGCCAACTGCCAAATATGTGGATATGGCTATCACTGCCATCTAATCACATGCATGAGTGACTTAGGTATTTATAGCTGCATAACAAATTACCTCCAAGGCAGCTTAAAACCATATTTCTTCCCTCACAGTTTCTGAGGGTCAGAAATCTGGGAGAAGTTTAGCTGAATGATCTGAATCAAGACATCTCAAGGCTGCAGATAATTTGGTCATCTCAAGGCTAAACTGGGGCTGGTGAATCTGCTTTCAAGCTTAGTTACCTGATTATTAGCAGGCCTGAGTTCCCCCTAGCTATTGGCCAAGACCTTTAGTTCCTCACCATGTGGGCTTCTCCATAGAACTGCACACAATCTTGCAACTAGCTTCCTCCAGAGTAATTATCAGAGAGAACAAGAAAGCGTGGATGAGAGTGCCCCCCCACCAGAAGGTGCAGTCTTTTATAACCTAATCTCAAAAGTGACATACCATCATATCCACTATTTGCTAGTGATCAGAGTGCAACCATGCTACAGTGTGGGAGAGAACTACTCAAGGATGTGAATACCAGGAGACAGAAATCATAAAGGATCATCTTGGAGGCTGGCTGCCACAATGCATGATAAGCCCAACTGAGACTAGCAGAAGAACCAAATGGCTAAGCCCAGCCCTGGATGCCAACCCACAGCTTTATAAATGGTGTTGTCATAAGTTTCAGTGTGGCTGGTTAAAGAGAAATAGATAACTGATGCAAATATCATATGCCCCAGCATCACCTTCTTGTCTACCCCTCAATTTAGACTTGTTTACCACTAGTCTAAAAGAGTCCCCCACCAGTCACCAGCAGGGTGGATCATGACTGTAAAAGCTGAAACACTGCAGAGTCTGCAGAGAGCCTGACTCTGGCTGCCATTCAGCCCAAGAAAGCTCAGAATGGGCCAGTCTCCTTCTCACTGTGGCTGCTCCCCAGAGAGCTCCCCCCTCCACTCTACCCAGCCCTCTTCCTTCTCCGGAACCACCTCATAGGTAAGATGAGTCTTTAGAAGAGAGACACATGAGACCAAAGGAGTCCAGGCTGGCAAGAGCAGGAGAAAACAGTTAACATCCGCCACACCCTGCCTTTACTATGGAGTACAGCCATGACTCAACACCCATTGCAAAGCATGGTGCAAGCCCGCTTCAAGGAACTGAACGTCAAGACCTGAAACGTCCTCAGCAGTAAGCTTCCTTAACCCCTTATTAAACAGATGAGGACATTTCCCCAAAGTCACCACAAACCTGTAGCAGCAGCAACAAGGTTAAACCTAGCATTTCTGTTCTCAGCCCTGGGCTTGTTTCTTTGCAATATACAAAGAGCACATTGCAACCGTGATGACATTTCTGTTCAGAACAGAATGTTTTTTTTTTTTTGAGACGGAGTTTCACTCTTGTTACCCAGGCTGGAGTGCAATGGCGCTATCTCAGCTCACCACAACCTCCACCTCCTGGGTTCAGGCAATTCTCCTGCCTCAGCCTCCTGAGTAGCTGGGATTAAGGCATGCGCCACCGTGCCCAGCTAATTTTTTGTATTTTTAGTAGAGATGGGGTTTCACCATGTTGACCAGGATGGTCTCCATCTCTTGACCTCATGATCCACCCGCCTCGGCCTCCCAAAGTGCTGGGATTACAGGCTTCAGCCACTGCGCCCGACCCAGAATGTATTTTTAAATATTGCCATCTGGGACTCAGAGAACAACCTAGAACAAGGAAGAACCAGCAAGAACAGAAAGGAAAGAAGGGAACTCGCCCTAAGTAAGAAGTATCTAATTACTTCTCACTAGGGCAGCACCTTCCTGCCCCTTCTCCCCACTCCTTGCAACCCAGGACTTCTGCCTGCTCATATAACCAGACCCCATTGAGGCATTTACCCCAGCCTACGCTTCCCAAGAGACACATGTCAATAATAGGATATCTGAATCAGAAACAAGTGTCCTGGAATCTTAGCATCTCAGAACAGGAAGGAACCCTCTCCTGGAGTGTACTCTCTTCATGACAAGTGCCTTTCAACCTCTGCTTACATACTCCCAGGGACCAAGAACTCACTACCTCCTGAGTTGGTTGGAAAGAGTTTTGGAGACAGATCTACCTCAGTTCAAACCCTAACTCTGTGACAGACAACTGTGCAACTTTTGATAAGTCGTTTGACCTCTCTATGCCTCATAGTCCTTCTCCACAAAACAGGAATAGGTTTGCTGTGATAATTAAATCAGTTTATCAATGCATGCAGAGTTCCCTGAAAGTAATCAGCACACCACAATTTTTATGACACAGGCAGAAGCTAAGAACGGTAGACACAAGGATCCTTTCCCTTAGTACTACCTGCTTCCCACTTGAGCACCCCAACCCAAACACGCAGAGCTGTAAGAGATTTAGGATGCCCCTAAGTTTCCTTCCCAGACACGAAAAGTAAAAAAAAAAATTACCTATTATCTCAGGGATGCTGAAAGGGACTGGGCAGTAGGGTACAAGAGGGTAAGAAGGAGGGGATTGTTCAAGTGGATGTGTCGGTCTTAGAATATCCAAGGATAAGGAAAGGGAGAGAGAGAGAATGATTGCAGATATGCACTAGTAGAGGTGATGGAAAGGTTTTAGCAGGAAGTCACATGGGCAGAGCTAAGATGCAACAGCCTGGGCACTAGTTGAAGGGGGTTAAGAAATACCTCCCACCAGGCATGGTGACTCACGCTTATAATCTCAACATTTCATGAGGCCAAGGCTGGAGGATTACTTGAGCCCAGGAATTCAACACCACCCTGGGCAACATAGTGAAACCCCATCTCTACAAAAATTTAAAAATTAGCCAGGCATGGTGGTGAGTGCCTGTCGTCCCAGCTACTTGGGAGGCTGAAATAGGATTACTTGAGCCCTGGAGGTGAAGGCTGCAGTGAGCCATGATTGTGTCAGGGCACTCCAGCCTGGGTCACATAGCTAAACTCCATCTGAAAAACAACAACAACAACAACAACTCTGCTCTGAAGGCTAAAGGCCACTGACAGTCTTGTTCTTTCGACAGCAGAAATTGGCAACTCCAAGATGTAAATTCAGAGGCATGAGCCATTCAGATAGAGAATTCAGCACTGGGGGGCAGGGACACACCTCTCAGCATGCATATCATCTGCCACAAAGCAAAACAAATTTGCAAGCCAGTCATTGAGTGTGGGAAGTTGCTAGGGAGCAAGGGACAGGAAATGGAAATTGATTACACCTTCCCATTGTCATTCACACACAATATACAAACCACCACAGGAGCCTTTTAATTTAGTGTGGTGCCTCTGTGATTCATTTTCATGTAATTAAACAGCTCTGAGGCCTTTCTGAGCTTGCTTTTGAGCTCACTATCTTCCACTGCCCCTTCACATCCACCTTCCACCCTCCTTGCTCTGTTTTGTGCCTCCAAGGTTGGCATGTAAGGACAGCACCAATAGGACAGTGGAGACCCGGCAGAGTTGAGGGAGAGAGGGGCGAGGTTGGGGTATTTACCCACCCGCTTCCCCTCTGCTGGCACACCAGGAGTTGGCACATCCCTTTAATTGGAAAGCCACAGCCCCTGGCAGCCAGCACCTGCCATAGAGCGGTCTCTCCAGCCTTCAGTACCTAGAGGTGGTAATAGCTTCCTGACTTGACCAGCCCCGGAACACTGCCCCATCCCTTGTTGCATTTCCCAAACCCTACCTATGCTTTTGTCAATAGTCCCTTTTAGAAACTCACCTCCATACCTAGGATAGGCAAGTTCACAGAGATACAGAGTAGCACAATGGGTACCAGGGGGAGGGGAAGAGAGAATGAGGATTTAGTGTTTAAAAGGTACAGAGTTTCAGCTGGGGAAGATGAAACCATTCTGAACATAGATGATGGTGATGGTTGCACAACAGTGTGAGCATATCTAATGCCACTGAACGGTACACTTAAAAGTGGTTAAAATGGTAAATTTTATGTTATATATATTTTACCGACATTAAAAAAACCTCACCTACATTAGCCAACCTTAGCATGCCATCTGTTTCCTCCTGGCATCCTGCCTGAGAGATATTTTCCCCCAGCACTGTTTTCCTCAGCAGGTCCAAAGCCTGTGAATCTTGGACCATGGGAGTTTCAGGACACTGACCTCAAGGTCAGGGCAACTGGACTCCCACAGGTTATATGCTCACTGAATGCAATGGAGGCCATTGAAACTGAGCTGAATAGAATGGAGATTCCTGTGCTAAGGACTGAATATTGTGTCCCCCCTCAAAGTTCGTTTGTTGATCTACCTCAGTTCAAACCTCACAATCTCCAACGTGAGGATATTTGGAGCTGGGGCCTTTGAGAAGTTATTAGGGTTAGATTAGGTCATGAGGGTAGAGCCTTCATGATGGAATTAATGCCCTTATAAAAAGAAAACAATAGCTCCCTTCTCTCACCTCTGTCTCTCTCTCTCTCTCTCATACAACAAGAAGGCAGCTGTCTGCAAGCCAAAAAGAGAGCCCTCACCAGAACTCAACTATGCTGGAAGCTGGCAGTTTGGTCTTAGACTTCCAGCCTCCAGAAGGGTGAGAAAATTAATTTCTGTTGTTGAAGCCACACAGTCTATGGTATTTTGTTATAGAAGCCGAGCAGACTAACATACCTGGGAGGGTGCATAATTCTGGGCTCCCACACACACAACTGGACAGGATGGTCACACATGAGGATATTCATAACCTGGTCTGTAAACTTGGTTCCAGACCAATGTTTCTTGTTCTCTGAGTATTTCACAGGCCAGTTCCAGCTCCTCACACAACTGGGGGCCAGGAGTTGGATCCTTACTCTGCAAATGTCTATGTGACCTTGGGCAACTCTGTCCCCTTTCTGGGCCTCATTTTCCCTTTTGTCCAAGAAAGGAATTTACAGTGATATTCAAACTTTTAACCAGAAGAATCCATTCTTCAAATGAAACCTTAGAAAGAAAAGCTTAAAGTCAAAGCAAAGGGCCGGGCGCGGTGGCTCACGCCTGTAATCCCAGCACTTTGGGAGGCCAAGGCGGGTGGATCACGAGGTCCAGAGATCAAGACCATCCTGGTCAACATGGTGAAACCCCGTCTCTACTAAAAATACAAAAAATTAGCTGGGCATGGTGGCGCGTGCCTGTAATCCCAGCTACTCAGGAGGCTGAGGCAGGAGAATTGCCTGAACCCAGGAGGTGGAGGTTGCGGTGAGCTGAGATCATGCCATTGCACTCCAGCCTGGGTAACAAGAACGAAACTCCATCTCAAAAAAAAAAAAAAAAGTCAAAGCAAAATAAAATCAGGGCTACTCAGGCTGAGGATGGGGTGGGAGGCCCAGAGCTCTGCTCCTTTCCTACATACTTCATCCTGATTCCCAGTGGTATAATTTCTGAACCCTAGAGTTCCATGAGGCACAGTTTGATGATCACTTTCCTAGATGGTCCTCTTTGGCATTGTGTGGTGGGGACCATGCTGAGCATGTGTGCTCAATGTAAATGTTTGCCAGTGAATGAAAACAGAACCTGGAAGCACACACAACCCCCTGCCCTCTCCCCTCTGCCTCATTTCTCACCCCGCAGAACTGAGCGGAGGGGGCTCGGGCCCAGGCCTACCGTTCACTAAACAAGGCTCCTCACCACTCACTCCCTCCTCACCCTGCAAGTAATACTCTAGTGGATGAGGAATTGCCAAGCCCTTGTCTGCCTCCCTCTTGATGGGAAACTTGCAGTTCCCTGGCCGGGGCAGCCTGTTACCTCTGAACACAAGCAACGGGGCCAGGCTGGGGCCAAGAACAATATTTTGTCAGTGAGTCTATTATAAAAATAATGGAATAAAAGAAGCCTCCCTCAATAAGTGATGTGCGAGTTCCCCTTCGATCTGCCATGGCCTGACAAGGGCTGAGATGGCCCTTCCAGAATGGGCATGCAGCCAAGAGCTTTAAATAATCACTAAAAATATGTTTGTGATTTATCACCGGGAACTCGCTGGGTGTGGGGCTGCGAGGCAGCAGCTCCTTCAGCACACCACAGACCTCACAGCTCCGCCCCTTCCCTCTTCCACTCTGGCAAGGGGGGAGATGGGCATGGTCACCCTCACCCTCCCAGGTAATCCCTGAGCTGTGGACTTCCTGAAGGAGAGAACAGATCCAACTACAAAAGGGGTCTATCTTCCTCCTTCTGGCCAAGGGAGAGCAAATCAAGGTCATGTTAAATGTTTCCTGTGTGTTTAAGGCATTGTTCCAGGAACTGTACATGGATCACTTCATTCAATCCTCTTGACAACCCAGTGAGCCCTATGCTAGTATGACTGTGCCATTTTAAGACTGAGCAAGCTAAGGCATAAAGATTGCAACTTGCTCCCTGAGAAGTAGAGGAGTAGGGATTGGAACCTCATGTGCTTGGCTCCAGAGTGCCCTTAACTGGGACTTTATGTGCCTCCTAGATGAGGGTGGGGCAGGACCTTTCTCCTGCCTTCACTCCAGATTTTCAGTCACCACCCTCCTTGGTGCCTTCATGGCCTCTGTGAAAGAGGAATCCCGGCATCCCTCAGCCCCCAATTCCATTGATCATTTATACCTGTGAGTAGTAGGCATAGAAGCCCCCACTTAGCCTGGCTCTCCTGTACACAAGACCTCACCTTCAAGCCCCTTCCTGAGTTTCTGTTGAGGTAAGGGCAGAGAAAACCCTCAAAAATGGAAGATGACCAAGAAAGTGTGGAGGATTCACCTAAAGGCCTGAGTCCAGTATACCTGATGCTTGGTGGCTCTCCAGGAAACTGGAGGTGGTCATGTGTACTTAGCCAAGAAGAAGGAAATTTGTTAAGTGAAAGGAGAGGGGGAAGAGAATTTGCAAACTATAGGGGGCTGGGCCTGTGGAAGGGCCTGTTGTTATTATTGACTTCCCAGGTGCCAGCAAACTTCTTGCTACATGAACGACTCTCCATTTAGTTGATGCCGGCTTCAAATCCTGGGCCATGCAGTTGGAGCTGGGTTGAAGATGCCTCCTGAGTCAGCGACTGCTCCTCAGCAAGTACAGCTCTTTCTGGAGACAGGGCCCTCTTCAGTGGTAAGGACAGTGACAGCTTTTCCCCAAAAGGCTCACGCTGACCTGAAGAGATAAGTCCTGGCTTATCATGAGTGACAGACAGGCCAGCCAGGGATGCCCTTGTTCACCAGTGGACAGCTCTGTTTGCTCATGTGGCTCCCTGTACAGCTGGGCAGACAGTCTTCCATCACTCCAATGCTGATCTCCTCTCAGAGGACAGTGTGCCCTTCAGCCATAAGCAGTGCCCATGGCCATAAGCAGCCCCAGCCCCATTCCAGGTGCTCATCCTGCTTTGCTGCCCAAAAGCTACACTCATTGGCCAGTGCCCAGGGCTTTGCTCACATTAAATCCTCAAAGCCACTGTGTGGTCTGTATGGCTGATGCCCATTCTATAGCTAAAGAAACTTAGTTTTAAAAGGATGAACTGCCTTGGGCAGAGTCAAGGCTGTTTCTCCTCCTGATCCATCATGCCTTCATCCACCCTCCCTCCCCGCCCACACCATCACTCATTCATAGCTTCATGTATTCAGTCAACCATCAAACATTCTTGGGTGCTTTATCCTTTCCTTGGCCCACTGAGTTTGATCAGATAAGGCTCCGGCCTTCAGGGAGCTCACAGTCCAGTAAAACACACTTTGAAATCACAACTCTGAATAGCACAATGCTATAGTCAGAAACCTGGTGACTCTACTCTTTTTTTTTGAGACAGAGTCTCACAACCTTCCCCAATCAATTCCACCCTCCAGAGGCAAACAGTCTTCTGACTTCTAACACACTAGAGATTAGTTTTGGTTTGTTTGTTGTTTTTAGACAGTCTTGCTCTATCGCCCAGGGTGGAGTACAGTGGATGGGGCGATCTTGGCTCACTGCAACCTCTGCCTCCCAAGATCAAGTGATTCTCCTGCCTCAGCCTTCTGAGTAGCTGGGATTACAGGTGTGCACCATTATGCCCAGCTAATTTTTGTCTTTTTATTAGAGACAGGGTTTTACCATGTTGGCCAGGCTGATCTCAAACTCCTGCTGCCCACCGCGGCATCCTAAAGTGCTGGCATTACAGGCATGAGCTGCCAAGCCCATCCACTCTTATATAGCCCTCTCTGGCTACCCCCATGCCCTTATGTTCATTTCCTATTTATAGGCCAGTTTCTGCCACCAGATCCAGGGACTCATGGATACAGGCGCTGAGTCTTATTCATAATAATGATAATAATGCCTTGTGGCTCTTAAGCTGAGGTTTCACAATAGCAATTGCTAATAAGCACTGGGTGGCTATGGGCCAAGCTTGGCTAACCACATAATGTGGATTATCCCTATTCATCTTCACAGCAATCCTCAGAGAAAAGGCCCATGTTTCCCACCATTTTACCTTGTGGAATATAAAGCTCAGAGAGGCTAGATAGGTTTTCAAGGTTACACAGTTGGAAAGTGGCAGGATCAGGACTCATACTTTGGCCAGGTAAACAGCTAAGTCACTACTCTTAAGCTTGTGCTGTACATCTCCCTTCAGTGTTCTAGTACCGCAGTGCCCGAGTACGAGCTCCATGAGTGCTTTCTGAGTAAATGAGTAAACAAATGAATGAATACATAGCTGCCCCACCACCACTAGGATTCTTGTGGATGTCTCTTCTCCCTAGACCCTTTAAAGTCACTCACCCAACACCCACCCTGCAGCCAAAGCACCCAGACCACTTGCGTCTTAGCCTGCACAGGCTGCTATAACAAATGCCTTAGATTGGGTAATGTATAAACAACAGAAATGTATCTCTTATGGTTCTGGAGACTGCAAAGTCCAAGATCAAGGCACTGGCAGATTCAGTATCTGGTGAAGGCTAGCTCTCTACTTCAAAGATGGTGCCTTGCTGTTGCATCCTCACATGGCAGAAGGTGTAAACAAGTTCCCTGGACCCTCTTTTATAAGGGTACTAATCTCATTCATGAGGACAGAGTCCTATGGCCTAGTTACCTCCCAAAGGCTCCACCTCTTCATACCATCACCTTGGAGGTTAGGTTAATTTGAGCATGGGAAGGATGCATACGTTTAGACCATGGCAATCTGAGTCTCAGGAGGTGACATCTAAACCAAAAGGAGAGGTAAGAGGTAGTTGGGTAGAGAGTGAGGGGAGAGTGTTGCAAGCAGAGACATGGGTGTAAGCAGAGGATAGGAGGCAGCAGAGCCAGTGGAGCAACACTGAAGGGTCTGAGAAATGCTCTGTGTTGCTAGAGCAAGATGGGAGGGAGCAAAAGGGAGAGAGGCTGTTGACAGATAAGGCTAGAGAGGAAAGCATGGGCCTGCAAATCTTGTAATCAAAGAATCAAGCAACTATGGGAGCTGACCCAGGTTTCTGGTCCCAAATCCAGGAGACTGACCAGGAGGCCACCAGACAGCCAGTCTGCAACTCCAGAAAGAACTAGAGACAGATCCAGGTTTGTGGATGTTGGTTCATGGACTGTGGTTGGAACCATAGGAGAACCTGAGATCCTGAGCTGGAGAGATTAGATGAGTAAGGATGAGATGAGGGTGAGATACCACTGTGGGGATGGCCATCATTTTCCAAACACTCCTATAGCCCACATGTTCCACACCCCCAAGAAATAGGGGTCTTTATTCCCATTTACACATGAGAAAACTAAGTTTGGAGGGATTATTTGTGTAAAGGAACCCTGGTGGTAGGCGGTGAGGCTGGGGTTTGAGCCCTGCCTGTCTCATCACAAAGCTTAGGATTTTGTGTACATGCTACACATTTAAGTGGGCTTCAGAACTGTAACCCAGGACTCCCACTATTGGTCAGAAGACAAGGTATTCTGTGACTCTGTGCCCAGCACTGTGTTTATCACACATGGTGCCCAACCAGTCAGCACTAAGGAGCTAAATGCCCCCTTCCACATCTAGAATGATTTCCCTGACCCCACAGCCCATGCCTACCCCTCTGTCATCTCCTGATGCCTTTCCAAGGAATTCTTCCAGAAAACACCACAGGATTACCCTCTAGTCAGGTGATAAGCTCTTTGTCACTGAAAGCAGAAGCAAGAGCCCTGGGAGAGGCCAAAAGAGAGGTCTAGTGAAGTTCCTTCCAGAGTTTCCCTGGGAATCTCCCTCACTCTGCCACCAAGATTGCACTGTGGATTGCCCTTGCCTCTCGTGCCTTTCCAGCTGTGGCTCATGTGGCTTATGGCTCCTAGTCTTCAGCATTCTGATGCTCCACTCCAGCTGAACAAGCTTCTCACCCCATCTTCCAGGGGCTAGCTCAGCTCCCATATTTTAGAAAGCAGTCTTCAGATAGAGCAGGGACCAGAAAGACCCTGGACACTCACTACCTGGACCCTTCAAAATACTCCACCTTACACAGCTTCAGAGGCCATCATTAATCCTGCTCTCACTGAGCATTTTTTGAGCCAGACCCTGGGACAGCTCTATGAGGAAAACAGCAGCCCTGCCATTAAAAGGTTGATGGTAGATGGCTTGGAGACAGATGTGTAGATGAAAAATTAAAAGGCAGCTAGGCATGGTGGCTCACACCTGTAATCCCAACACTTTGGGAGGCTGAGTCGGGAGGATCACTTGAGGTCAAGGAGTTTGAGACCCTGGCCAGTATGGTGAAACCCTGTCTCTACTAAAAGTACAAAAATTAGCAGGGCATGGTGGAGGATGCCTATAGTCCCAGCTACTCAGGAGGCTGAGGTGGGAGAATTGCTTGAACCCAGGAGGTAGAGGTTGCAGTGAGCCAAGATCTCACCACTGCACTCCAGCCTGGGCGACAGAGTGAGACTCCATCTCAAAAAAAAAAAAAAAAAAAAGAGGTTTAATTGACTCACAATTCCACATGGCTAGAGAGGCCTCAGGAAACTTACAGTCATGGTGGAAGGCAGCTCTCTCCACAGGGCAGCAGGAGAAAGAATGAGTGCTGAGCAAAGGGGGAAACCCCTTATAAAACCATCAGATCTTATGAGAATTCATTCACTAATAACAGCATGTAGGAAACTACCTGCATAATTCAATTATCTCCACCTGGTCCCCCACTTGACACGTGGGGATTATTACAATTCGAGGTGAGATTTGGGTGGAGACACAGCACCAAGCTATATCAATTACCTGAAGGAGAACATGAAATAGAGCAAAAGAAAGGGCAGATGAAATGCACTCAGTGATCCTAGAAGGGGTGAGAGGACATCAAAAATGGGGGAGGGATGAAGGAAGGCTTCCTGGAGAAGGTAGCATTGGGGCTGTACCTTCTAAGAGAAGTATTTCTACAGGCAAAGAAGAGGGTGGAAGGGCATTCCAGGTAGCATACACAACATAAGTAAAGGCCCAGAGTTTGGGTTAAGGTCACTAGTCGGTGTAGCTGAAGCACAGGGGTGTGACTGTATTGAGGTCAATTCCAGAGATATTGAGCCCCATGTTAAATGTATCATGGCAGCAACTCTCTTCCCCTCAGTTTCACCATCTATAGAATGAGGCCACTGGAGTCAGTAACCCCTGGACCCCTAGTCCCTCCAGAATATGTCATTCCACAGTGCCCAATCTCCCAGGCTCCTAAACACTTCCACATGTCAACCCTGACCTGGCTCCTTATCTTTGCCTATACAACATGGCCAGCCAGTCCTGCTTCCGGGACTTGGATGGCCTTCCTGTGGTCCTGGAGTGTCCAGCTATTCTAGGGCCCCCAGCCAAGTAGCCCCCTCTCCAACAGAAACACAACACCCAGGGTGGTGGGTCCTATGGAAACATCAGCCATTTCCCACCACCCTTCCCTTTTCTCCTCAGGCCTCCACAGAGCCTGCGGAAAACGTGGGTTTATTTGGGGTCTGCGGGATGCAGAGAATGTTATCATTCTCAGGGAACTCCAAGTCCCGGTTTCACTGCTTATTCTGGCCCCTCTCTGCGGATGCTGCAGGCCTATCGGGCAAGGAGGTCTCCCTCCTGCTCTCATACCACCCAGGGCTCCCAGTTCCAAGAGAGGTTTTGGGTTTCAGAGAAATGAAGTAAATGCCTAAAGGGGTAGGCAACATCTTTAACTCCTGGAGCAGCTGGCTGAGCAAGGCTGAGGGCTCAAGCTGAGTCATTCCCCATCATGTCCCCTGACCCCCACCCCTGCAGATGGCAGGAATTTGCTTTTTCAAATTGGACTCTGAGAATTCTAGAAGCCTGTGATCTGTGGATTCAAGGATCTTCAAACTGATGGAATCTTAGGCTGCCAGAACCTTAAAAAAAATATTATATCTTAGACTCCCAGAACCATGAAATTCTAAAATCTCAGGATCATACCGTTGTGTCCAGGAAAGAGATGGATTCCACAGCTTCCTAGGTATGGGACTTTAGGTAAATGATTTAACATCTCTGTGCTTCTATTTTCTCATCTGTAAAATTGGGTAATAATTGTACCTACTTCCTACAATTATTGTGTGGTTTGAATGAGCAAATATGTGTAGAGTACTTACAACACTGCCTAGCACATGGAAAGCACCACAAACGTGACAGCTATAGTTCCAAGCTCAGCAGGGTAACAGCAGAGTTTGTGCTACAGTCCAGGTCCCTGGCCTCCCTCTCTAGAATTTTTCTGCCATTCAGCCATACCACCCACCTTTCAAGATCATTAGGAAAAGACCAATCTTGGGACCAGCTAGACTTTCAATGGCACAATGGAGACCTGCTTTGGAAATGTCCATCCAGGAGACGGGTTTCCCATCATTTAGAAGTACAATGGACAGAACCACGTTTCCTCCCAGAACAAAAAACATTTGGCAGATGAAGTCAGTGAAAGGCTCTTGTACAATTTAGTGTACTCTCTCAATGGGCTGACTGGGCTCAGCTAGGTGGTTCTTCTGCCCTACATGTAAGCTGAGGCTGCAGTCTTCAGAGGGCTCAATTGTGCTGGAATACCCAAGGTGACTCACTCATATGTCTGGAACCTTGCTAGGGATGGCTGGAAGGCTGGATTCAGCTGGGATACTAGGGCATCTAGGTCTCACTCTCCCCAAGTCGTTCTCTTCATCCCTCCCTAGCCTCTCCATATGGTTTCTCTATCAGGGTAGCAGGACTTCTTATATCATAGCTCAGGGCTCCCAAAAAGGGAAAAAGTAAAGTTGCTGTGTCTTAAAGTTTGGGCCTTTGTGATAAGTAGAATTCCGAGTTGGCTCCCAAGAATCCCATCCTCAGTGTACACACCTGAAAACATGTACAAAATCTAAAAATATGATGGAAAAGACACTCATTTGATTAGGTTACATTATATGAAGTGATAGCATAGATTGCGTTAGACCACGTAAGACTCCATTATAATAGACTGAAGAAAAATTCTCTTGCTGACTTTGAAGAAGTACCATGTTGAGAGAGAACCACTCCACTAGGACCTTAGGGCAGCTTCTAGGAGCTGAGAGAAATTGCCCAGTTAACAGACAGCAAGAAAATGAGGGGTTCAGTCCTATAGCAACAAAGAATGGAATCCTGCCAGCAACCTAAACAAGCTTTAAGGGTACTATGAGCCTCAGATGAGATTGCAGCCCCAGCCAACACCTGGATTTCAGCCTGCTGAGGCCCTGAGCAGAGAACCTAGGTCTCACTATTGGGAAAATAGCACCAAGCCATTCATGAGAGATCTGCCCCCATGACCTAAACACCTCCCTCCCTAGGAGTCATCTCCCACCACCACATTTGGGACCAGATTTCAACATGAGTTTTGGAAAGGACAAACCATATCCAAACCATGGCACACAGCAATCCAGAGACCAGGGCTGGAGGCCAGGTGTCTGGAGTCTCAGCCTATGACTACTTCCATTCAGGTCTTGTTTTTAGGTTGAGTGAATAAAATCTGTCTCCTCTGTCCCCAAAGGCAAGGCATTCATTTTGTCTTGGCCCTCTGCCTCTCCTGAGCTCTACCCTATCCTGGTTTCTTGAGGATTCTGAAGCTCACTTTTTACTGCCTGGGAATGGCAGGTTAAAAAGAGAAATCAGGAGTCTCCAAGAACTAGACTCCAATACACCTTCACCTCCAGAAAAGGACTGACATGGTGGGGAATCCTCTCACATATAGCCTACCCAAGACCTGGAGGTTTGGTGGACGGTGTGCACTAGGAGCTAGAGTCCACCCTGGTCCAGATGTGAGTCCTGATCCCCAGATCCACTCTTGGACCTTAGTTAAATTACATCCTCTTTTCATTCTTCACCATAAATGAGGAAAATGCCCTAACAGGTGAGATAAACCAAGTGAATGCATGCCCTTTATAGACAACAAAGAGTTGATTTCTTGAGCAAAGTTTTTCGAAGGAAAACTTTAGCTCCTGTTTCCTGATGTATCATCCCTCTCTCTCCAGTTAAGGACCCAAGCCTCCCACCTTCTCAGTCCCGTGTTCATCTCCTTCCTTTTATCCAGTGGAAAGTGTCTGGAGTTCCCAGTCCTAGGAATTCCTAGCAATTCCCAGGAATTCTTATCCTTGTCCAGATGTCATCTCCTCAGAAAAACTTTCCTGATCTTCTTGTCTAAAAGATCATCTTCCTTCCTGCTATCTTCTCCTGCTCTTTTTTTAATAGCATTTATCAGTGTCTGAAATTATATTAGGCACTTGTTAGCATTCATTTCCCACACTAGATGATAAGATCAGCAAGGACAAGGATCTGTCTGTTATCACCCAAGAATTTGACAGGTAAAATTCTGTGCTCAAAAACTACTTTTTTTTAAATTGCATTTTAGGTTTTGGGGTACATGTGAAGAACATGCAAGATAGTTGCGTAGGTACACATGTGGCAGTGTGATTTGCTGCCTTCCTCCCCTTCACCTGTATCTGGCTCCCCATGCTATCTCTCCCCAACTCCCCACCCCCCGATGTCCATCCCCTATTCCCCCCAACAGAACCCAGTGTGTAGTGCTCCCCTCCCTGTGTCCATGTGTTCTCATTGTTCAACACCCACCTATGAGTGAGAACATGTGGCATTTCATTTTCTGTTCTTGTGTCAGTTTGCTGAGAATGATGTTCTCCAGTTTCATCCATGTCCCTACAAAGGACACGAACTCGTTGTTTTTGATTGCTGCATAATATTCCATGGTGTTTATGTGCCACATTTTCCCTGTCCAGTCTATCATTGATGGGCATTTGGGTTGGTTCCAGGTCTTTGCTATTGTAAACAGTGCTGCAATGAACATTCGTGTGCATGTGTCCTTATAGTAGAACGATTTATAGTCCTTTGGATATATACCCAGTAATGGGATTGCTGGGTCAAATGGAATTTCTGTTTCTAGGTCCTTGAGGAATCGCCACACTGTCTTCCACAATGGTTGAACTAATTTACACTCCCACCAGCAGTGTAAAACTGTTCCTATTTCTCCACATCCTCTCCAGCATCTGTTGTCTCCAGATTTTTTAATGATTGCCATTCTAACTGGTGTGAGATGGTATCTCAATGTAGAAAAACTACTTGTTAAACAAATGAATGAATGGAATCAAGACTAAGCACTATGAAAAACTTCAATGCTGATCCAGGCAGGACTGTGTCTTGAGATATCAGCTGGTTCCATGAGGACTATAATGACAGGAAGCCTGACCTGAGCAGCCCACCTCACACTGGCCCCCTCTTCTCTGGATCCTGATTGCACTTAGAGCCTAAACCTTTCACTGGACACTGACTTACAAAATGCTGAGAAAGTTTCTAGATTGTTGACATTTAGGAATAAGTAAGCTCTGTAGGTGACAGTCTGGTTTATTTCTCTCTCCCAAATTTACTGAGGGCATATTCACCTTTGTATCCTTCCCCAGAGTGCCTAACAAGTACCATTTGAGAGGTAAAACCTCAATGAATTAATAAATAAGTGAATAAGTGGGTGAGAGAGTAAATGGATGAATGAATGGATAAACAATGGATGACTGAACTATTAGGTGGATGGATGATGGATTGATGGATGGATAGAAAAAAGGAGGGAAGGTGGCTGCATTGATGGATAGATGGTTGATAGTGAGTGAATGACTAGATGGGTGATGGAGAGATGGATTGTTATATGATTAGTGGATGATAGAGGAATAGATGGATGAAGAGATTGATGGATAGATGGGAGGATGAACAGATGGATAAAGTATGGGTGGGAGGCGTGTTGAAAGGGTGAGAGTGGGGCAGAATAAGTGAGAAGATAAATTTGATTTACTGTGTTTAAATCTCCAAAGTCACAGAACAGAGGAAGTACATTTGCCCTGTGGACCTACAGGAGAGGGTTAGGATCACTAAGTCAGAGTGACAGGGAGGCAGATTTCAGTTCATTATATGGTAGAAACTCCCTGTTACTAGAGATGTGGAAATAGAAAGTGCCCACCTCCCCACCCAGCCACCAGCCCCTGCCCCCAGTCAGGTACTGGGGAAGGGAAGAATTCAGATCCTGCTTAAGATGTTGAATTATATGACTTTGCCTTCAGACACAGAAACTGTAGGATTCTAAAAGAATCAGAAGCAAACCCACCATCATCTGGGTTTGGTGAAATCTGAGCCCTTATTCTCTACCCAGAATCTTAGGGATGCTCTACCTTGATACCCCTCCTGGAGCTGAGGACAGAGGCAATGACACTGGATAACACTGTGAGAAATCATTGGGTGCACTCTGACCACAAACCATGAGGTCAGGACTGCTTCTCACCCATATCTGTCTACTTTTTCCACTGCTTTATAGGCAAGAATTTAAAACTCTCAGACTCTTAAACAGCAACAAACTGTGTAGCCTTGAACAAGTTAGTACCCTCTTTGATCTTCAATGGTATCATGTGCAAAATGGAGACAATGCCTCATAGGGTTGTTGGCAGAATTAAATGAAAAAATTATGTAACATGTGTAGTGTGGTGCTGAACACATTGAAAGCCCTTAATAAATGATAATATTGGAACTGGTATTCATTTTAGCATTGATATCAGGTTCAAAGCCACATTTGTATTCATATGTATATTTTTTTAAGATGGAATCTCACTCTGTCGCCAGGCTGGAGTGCAGTGGCGCAATGTCAGCTCACTGCAACCTCTGCCGCCCAGGTTCAAGTGATACACCTGCTTTAGCCTCCTGAGTAGCTGGGATTACAGGTGCCTGCCACCACACCTGGCTAATTTTTGTAGTTTTTAGTAGAGATGGGGTTTCAACATGTTGGCCAGGCTGGCCTTGAACTCCTGACCTTGTGATCCACCCACCTTGGCCTCCCAAAGTGCTGGGATTACAGGTGTGAGCCACTGTACCCGGCTGTATTCATATAAGTATTGCCATAGTATACCATTGTATCACATATGTTACATGGCATTGACATAGAATCATAAATCTAGGGCTACAGATCCATATATACCTGATAACAGATTTTCTAAACTGACCACCTCAGAAATTTAGAACTTTTGAATTAGAATCAAACTTAGAGCAATCATGGATGGTTGAACTACTCTCAGAGTAGACAAGACCTTTGAAGTCATGAGTCTAATTATCCCAACCAGTCTCTCTACCCATGACAGATGCCTCTGCCCCATGTCCTCCACCCTCCATCTCCAGGCCAGAACATCCTGTGAGGCCGCTCTGGGGGGGCCTGATGGGACCCTTTCGCCCTGTGTCCTGTTCTCAGACAACCCAGAATCCCAAGAATTTGTGGCCACAGGAGTGGGAGCCTTAGATTGGGCCCGGGGGATGATGAAATATGGAAGCTCCCAGAGTTGAGCCTGGTGGGGAAGGCCACATTTTCTGTGTCATGTTCTATTGCACGCCAATCAATTACAGTGTGCCCTATATAAACACATCATGAGGGCTTTGACAGGGGGCCGGGGTGAAGTTGGGTGTCAGGGTAAAACAGGGGATAATAAAATCACTGGAGATTTATTTCTCTAAATTGGAAACTTCATGCTTACACCTGACTAAATCATCAGGCTGAAATTGGAGCCGACTCCCACGGAAAACACATGTAACCTTATCCCATCTTTGTTTAACGGCGACCCATCAAGCCGCCTGATGAATTCTGCAGATGCAGCCAGCATCCTCCTTGGGCTCCTTGAGTTCTGGGGGTCTCAATCAGACCTAGTTGCTCTTCCAGGGATGGCCAAAGAAGATTTTTCTACAGGTGGGTGTCCACATGGTAACCCTGTCTTCTAAAATAGCTCCACTTTGCTCCCATGCCTGAAGGTACACGAATTGTGCACTTAAGATCCGTCTGCGTAAGATCCTCCTCCAAACCATCCTCCCTGAGAAAGGGAGCAATGCTGAATAATATGAGAGGCAGTTGTGACATCAAGAAGAGTTATCTAGACTAGAAATTGTCCAGGCTGGCTTCCATCACAGTTCTGTGATAACATCCCTTATCTCTCTGGGTGAAATGACTTTGCTACTTCTTTTTACCCTGTCTCTTCTCTCATAGGACTTTTGCGAGAATCTGATGAGCTAATGGGTTAAAAGTGTCTATAACTTGCTAATTTATGGTCTACATTAGTATATAATTTTCTGTTTGAATTATGAAGCACTGTATGTAGAACCAGGAGGCAGTGTGAAGTCAGCCACCCACTGTGTTCGGGGGTTTCTCCTTTACCAGGAGTGACCAGCCAGGGTGGTAGGAAGAATGTGGGAGCAAATCTCATCAGTAAGCCCCATCTGTGTGCTGGGCACTGGGTTAGTGTATGACACGCATACAATATTTCATGTGATCCTCACATCATATGTAAGAATCATGCCCATTCCAAAGATGACAAGTCAGGGATCAGAGAGGTTACCTAACTTTCCTGAATTATGCAGTGGGATAGTGACCAGGGGGTCAATCTAGATTTGTCTGACCCCAAAGTTCATTAAAATACATGACAAGAGCTCTGTGGGGCCTGAGGGAGAAAAGGAGGGCAGTCTGTGCCCAGGCTCAATAGAGGCCCTGCCCCTTTCTCGGCCCCTCCCTCCAGGTCCATAAATTCTTACACACAAAAACACACTCACCCCAGCACACACCACAGGTGGTCGGGGGCAGGGAGGCTGCAGGCTGAGGCTTCCTCCTCAGAACAGCACTCCCTGCTCACACCTCTGCCAGGGCCCTTTGGGTGGGGTGAAGTGGGAGGGAGGGGAGGGTAGGAGGAGCCCCCGTGTGTCATTTTCGGCAGCAGTCAGCAGAGCCTTGCAAAGTGCAAGATGGCTTTTTTAGCCCAGCATAAGGATCTAGTTAAAAACCAATAAATCAGCAGTGAAATGTGCATAGCAGCCTGCTCCGTAAAATCAACATGGCTTGTGCCTCTGCAGGGAGCCTTCTGCCTGCCCGCTGAAGCCTGCGGCTCAGGCAGAGCCCTTCTCTGTCCCATAGACATCTTCTGGGAGAGAGGTCTCTTCTGTCCCTTGAAAAGACAGAGCCAGGCCACCGGAGCCCCTACTTAGGAGATGCCTCGCTTACGATATCCCCTTTCTAGATGCAGAGACGCCAGAAAAAAATGTGTGAGCAGGGCCCAGACAGCTCTCGGCCTCCACACTGCTCCGCCCTGACACAGAAAATGGAATTAGGAGATGAATGGGCTGAGGAGTGGACGAGAACGGAGAGCCCCAGGGAGTCTCCCCAGCACCGATTACAGAAAGCCATCTGCAGAGAGGGACTGGGACCCCCGCTGAGATGACCCCGGTGGAATGGGCATCCCGGACCTCGGTGTGCCCAGCGCAGCCCCGGGGCGGGAGTGGGGAGCGAAGGAGCCAGGCTCAGCCTCGGGTCGTTATTTAATATCTGTAAAACTGCCACTTGGGCAGCCAAGGTAAACAGCGTCCCTGGCAGTTCAAAGGTGAGCGAGTTTAAATGTTTCCCCTCTGCCTGAAAGGAATCCGTGCCGGGCCTGCGGCCGCGGCCCCAGAGAGGGCCGGCCCCCCGCGCCGCCGGCCCACAGCATCTGTGCACACAGAGGCTGCGTCTCCCACACAAATACTCAAAATTTCTCATTAAAACTTATGACTGTGTCAACAGCGCGGGCTGGGCCCCTAATCTGGAAAAGCCATTTCGCCACCGCGCCCCGCCCCCTGCGGCCCGCGCGCTGTCCCCGCCCGCGCTCTTGTCGCGTCGCCGCCCGCTCCACACCCCACTCGGGGCGGGCGCCCCGCGGGGACCGAAGGTGCCACCCGCCAGCTCTGTCTCCGGGGCCGAGTGGAGGCCAGGACAGACTGGCAAGGGGCGGGCGTCGCCAGCGGACCGCGGGCGCACAGGGGACCCCGTGGAGGAGCTGGCTTTCCCGCCACAGGAGAGCACTGGAACCGGCCAAGCGCAGGACGCCCGCTGCGCTTCCGCTCAGCTCCTAAAGAACTTTCTCCTGGTGACGATCCCCTTCAGAGTCCTCTGAACAACCCCACCCGGCCGCATCCCCTTCAAACTCGTTCCCAGGAGTCCCTTTCTGCCCCGGGGAAGGTCCAGCTCAGCTTGGGCCTGACGCCACAGCCAAGCTGAGACTCGAGGCCCCCAGGCCCCCAGGCCCCCAGCAACCCTGAGCGGGAGGGGCCCCGGTGGGGGACAGAGCAAAGCTGTTCTGAAGAGGGGTTTGAAGTCGACTTGCATTAAACTCCCGAGCAAGAGGGAAATCACAGAAACACTTGGGAGTAGAAAGAATCCACCCCGGGTTCAAATCTCAGCTCTGGCACTCACGATACTTCCTTTTCCTCCTCCATAAAATTTAGGGGACAGTAACAGAAAGAAAACAGCTGTGCCCACCTACTTCAGATCCTGGCACAGAGTAACTACTCCATACATGGTAGTCATTCATTCAACCAACATATATATATATATATATGTTGAGAGAGAGCACCCTCCGCCTCCGGGGTTCGAGATTCTTCTGCCTCAGCCTCCCGAGTAGCCGGGACTACAGGTTCGTGCCACCATACCAGGGATTTTGTGGGGTTTTTTTTGTATTTTTAGTTGAGACGGAGTTTCACCATATTAACCAGGTTGGTATGGAACTCCTGACCTTGTGATCCACCCACCTCAGCCCCCCAAAGTGCTGAGATTACAGGCGTGAGCCACCGCACCTGACCTATAGGTATTTTATTAAGGCCCTTTTATGTGGAGCCAGAGACAGCTGACAATCTAGGGAGAAACAGACAAGTAAAACAATAGAGGCTAAGTGTTATGAAAGGGGAAGTAGAGGGTTCTGAGTAGGTGCTCCAGGCAAAGGTCCCAAAGGAAGGCCTGGATACATTGTGACTGAAAGATCAAGCAGCAGGGGAAGATATTTCAGGAGCAGAACAGCCTATGCAAAGGCCCTGAGATAAAAGAGCATGTGATCCTGGGCAAAGGCACTGAGACAGAAATAAGGCTGCAGAAACGTGAGGGCATACACGGTGTGCTCCTCTCAATGAGCACTTTTAGATTGATCATTGTTGTTTGTGTGCTTATGTATACACATGTGAGTATACACTTAACGCATGTGCATTTGAATATGGCCAAAGACATGCACTTACACCTATGCATGTTTACAATGTGTATGCCTGTTTGGATGTGTGCACATGTGCCCGGGTATTTATGCATGAACATGAGTGTATTTCTGTGTGTGTGTGCCTGTATATGTGACTATACTTGTGAATCTGAATAAGCACTTGTACCTTTGCATTTGCACAAGCATCTGTACTGTTGATGTGTCTGTGTGTGTGCACTTGTGCTCACACACACTTTGACAAATGCTGACACCTCCCTCCCCACACCTTCTCTGGTGTCCGAGGTGTAAGAGCAGGCAGCTAGGTCCTGCATGCACCCTTACCTTTTATTGAGGTCAGATATTCCCACTGACAGGCCTTGCCTGGAGCTGGTACCCATGAGTCTGATGAGACCCCCCGACTGCCTTTTATTTGCTCCACTCCAGAGAAACAGGAAAATAAAAGCATGTCAAGATTTCCCTCCAGAAAGCTAAAATCCAGGGACCATAGCTCCCACCCCATTATCCTACCACAGTCAGAATCTTTGGAGACACTGGTATATGGTGAGCAGGAATAGCTCAGCACTGGAAGTGGGAAACTGCTGTCCCAACCCCTACCAGTTTCTCTGCAGACGTGCTGTGTGACCTAGGACAAGATGCTTTGCCTCTCTGAGCTGGTGAAAATGAAAATGGTGCTCGCTTCATCTTGGGCTGAAATAGAACACAAAGAGAGATGTGGCAAGATGATAATCATCCTTCCAAATTTTCCATTAGACTGGGTTAGCTACCTTTAAAAATAAAAACAAAACAAAAATAACCCTCAGAAAAGCCTCATGAAGTCCAAAAGCTCCATTGCATATGTTGCTTCCAAAGGGGCAAGAATTTTGCCATTGTCATCCCTGTATTCCCCTCCTAAAACAGAACCTGTCATACAGTAGGTGCTCAATAAAAATTGGTTGAATTGATAAATTGGTTCATTGAGCTATTTGCTCATTTATTCACTTATCATATAATCCCTGTGCCCTTGTTTTGTGCCAGGCCTTAACTGTCCCCCACCAGAAAAGAAGGGACTCTCTTGCTTAAGCTTCACTAATATCCCAGGTAAATGCATACCACTTTAAATTCATGGCTGCCTACCTCCACTGAGCCTGAAAACTGCCAGAAAATGCAACTGTTCCCCGACTCTTTATGCTTCCCACAATGGCTTTTCAAATCTTCCCCTCTGCAGGTCCTCCAGCCTTTCCCTTCCTTCCCCTGCCCTTTCAACAGGTGACCCTCATGGAGTAAACAAAAGCAATCAACTTTCAGCCACAAAACCTACACATTTACCTGTGCTTTCTACAAACCTCATCTCCTTCCCTCTTATTGTAATGAATGGCATCTCTCCTCCAGTAAGAAGCCAGCTGTTCCCCTCTGGATCCACCCAGTAGAGTTCACCCCACTGACTCATCTCCTTTTTGTCCATATCTTCTACCTCAGAATTTCTCAAAATGCCTATTTTGAGGCCGGGTGCAGTGGCTCACACCTCTAATCCCAGCACTTTGGGAGGCCGAGGTGGGTGGATCACAAGGTCAAGAGATCGAGACCATCCTGGTCAACAAGGTGAAACCCCATCTCTACTAAAAATACAAAAATTGGCTGGGCATGGTGATGTGCACCTGTAGTCCCAGCTACTCGGGAGGCTGAGGCAGGAGAATTGCTTGAACCCAGGAGGCGAAGGTTGCGGTGAGGCGAGATTGCGCCATTGCACTTCAGCCTGGGTAAAAAGAGCGAAACTCCGTCTCAAAAAAAAAAAACCTGCCTATTTTGAACCATCTGAGGTTCACAAATTCAGTTCAGGGCACTGTGACCAGCAGTTTTCAACAATAAAATAAGGTAGGGCATGGTGGCTCATGTCTATAATCCCAGCACTTTGGGTGCCTGAGGCAGGAGGATCACTTGAGCTCAAGGGTATGGGACCAGACTGGGCAGATCGTGTCTCTCCAAAACAAATTTTAAAATTATCCAGGGATAGTGGCACGCACCTGTAGTTCCAGACAAGAGAATCGCTTGAGCCCAGGAGTTCGAAGCTGCAGTGAGCTGTGATCATGCCACTGCACTCCGGTCTAGGTGACAGAGCAAGATCCTGTCTTTCTTAAAAAAAAAAAAAAAAAGAAAGAAAGAAAAAAATTGGTTGGGCACTGTGGCTTATGCCTGTAATCCCAGCACTTTGGGAGGTCAAGGCAGGTGGATCGCCTGAGGTCGCGAAACCAGCCTGGCCAATATAGTGAAACTGCGTCTCTACTAAAATTACAAAAAATTAGCCTGTCATGGTGGTGGGTGCCTATAATCCCAGCTACTCGGGAGGCTAAAGCAGGAGAGTCACTTGAACCTGGGAGGTGGAGGTTGCAGTGAGTTGAGATCGTGCCATTGCACTCCAGCCTGGGCAACAAGAGCAAAACTCCGTCTCAAAAAAAAAATTTTTTTTTAAGTAAAATAGGAAAGAAAACATCAGAGCACATCATACACAGGAAAGATGAGTACATTTCGTAAAACTTATGTTTCAGGTGTGTAAGTGTCTCAGGTCTGGAAGGACATGTCTGTCTGACTGGGTTGTGTCAAGAAAATATGAAAGACATTCTTCTACCTCCCTTTTTCTACTGCCTCCTTCCCATCAGTGGGTAAACTCCTTACCCACTTCCTCAACCATTTCCTCAGGCCCAATTTTCTTTCAGCTACTGCACCTCCCAAATCTCCTCCCAACCAGTCTTCTTTAAAGAGTTATCTACATTCAGGCCAGGCACAGTGGCACATGCCTGTAATCCCAGCACTTTGGGAGGCCAAGGCAGGTGGATCACCTCAGGTCAGAAGTTCGAGACCAGCCTGACCAACATGGTGAAATCCTGTCTCTACTAAAACTACAAAATTAGCCAGGCCTGCTGGCACATGCCTGTAATCCCAGCTACTTGGGAGGCTGAGACAGGAGAATTGCTGGAACCCAGGAGGCAGAGGCTTCAGTGAGCCGAGATTGTACCATTGTACCCCAGCGCCTGGCCAACAAGAATGAAACTCTGTCTCAAAAAAAAAAAAGGAGTTGTCCACACTCAGTATCTACATATCCTCCCCTTCCATTCCTCTGCACATCAGCACACCTCTTGAGACCCACTACCCCACTGTGGGCGAGGCTGCCACCTACCTGCTGCTAAACCCAGCAAGAGCTTCCCAGGCTTGGCTTGCGGGGTTCTCAGAGCCCTTGCTGTTCCTTGGCTCTCACACCCTCATCTTCTCCTGGTTTTCCTCCTTCCCCTATGACCTGCCTTCTTTATCTGCTCTGTGGGTTCTCCCATTTCCGCCTAGCTCTTGGTGTTGGTGTTCCCCAGGGCTCACTCCTCGACCCTCTTCTCCCTTCAGTACTCGTGGTCTCAAGGTCCCTAGGCTGATAATGCCCAACTCAGCATCTCCATCTCAACTGTCTTCCTTGACTCCAGGCTCTCACCTTCCTCTGCATCCCTGCTGGCTGCCCCACAAGCTCCTCCCTCTCAGCATTCTCAAAGGGCAGCCAGCGTCTTCCTGCGCCTTTCCTAATGTTCCTTGTCTGTAGCAGCACCTCTGCCCATCATACCACCCCAATAAGACAGCGGGCATCCCTGTGACTCCTTAGAGCCCGAGCTGTCCAGACACTACCTCCTGACACCTCTCCTCTCTCTCCACTTCTCTCCATCCGCCACCACCCTCAGAGTCAGAACTATAATCATTCTGCCCAAATTACTTCCAAAGTCATCTCACTATGGGGTCTCCAATCCGTCTTTCTAATAGGACCGTGTTGCCCTCTGTTTTAAACCTCTGGTATCTCTCCTCAGCTGCTGGAATAAAGTCCAGTCTTTGCACACCCTGAAAGATGTGTCCATGCGGAATCTCCGCCTTCAGCTGCTCTGATTTTGTACTCTCACCCTGACTGGTGCTCTTTGGGCTGGGTGGCCTGGGACCGGCTGGCCCCTCAGCTTGCTCAGCTTCCCTAAATGTGCTCACTCTCAGGTTCCTCTGGCCAAGACCAGGCTGACCCAGGGTACCCCAAGCTCACGTTCAAAGACTCAGGCCGGGCCCAGCTGCTTGGCTCCATAAATAGGGATTAGGCGCCCCCCTTTGAGGTGGGCGGGTGGGCTGTGAGAAGAGTTGGTTTGGTATAGATTTTATGGCAGGATCACATTTCGTCATCAGACCCCCCTCTGAAGCCAGCCAAGGGCAGGTCAGGGGCAGGGGAGTGGGAACCTGAGCTGTTCCATCAGCCCAGAGCCCAGAGTCACTGGCACAGGAGGGAGTCTTGCCTGGGAATCTGGGGCCCTGGGTTCCAGCCTCCCCTTTGCTGCCCCCCTGCTGTTGTCAACTTGTGCACATTCTTTCATTCTCTGGTCTGTGAAATGGGGGCCGTAGACTAGACAGGCTCACAAGCCAACTCCATTTCCAGGCCCCTGACGCCTTCTCCCAGTCTGAGCCATAACAAAAGCATCACCCCTCTCAGAAGGCTGCAGAGCTATGATACACTTACACGCTCATGGATTAGGAGTGCCACAAAAAACACAGAATGTCTAGTTGAATTTGAATTTTAGATAAATCATTTTCAGCATAAGTATGTCTCAAATATTATACAGACATATTTATATTAAAAACTTTGTTATTTATCTGAAATTCAAATTTGACTGGAAGGCTTATATTATTTTATTTATTTATTTATTTTTGCTATATCTGGCATCCATATCCTGGATGCACTGGAGTGCATAGGACCAGAGCCTCATGGTCCACCTAAGCAAAATAGGTTAGATTTTGGACAGGTTTAAGTTGTCTTGGAAAAATCATCAAGCTGGGCTGAGACCTGTCATCAAGAGCCAGTAGAGATTTGGTGAAGGATGTTCCAGGCAAAGGGAACAGCATAGGCAGAAGCCTAGAGGAAGGATAGCATTGGCCAAGTTCCGGGAAAGGCAGTGAGGGACCAAAGTGTAGGCTATAGACTCAAAGTGGCAGGAAATGCAGATGGTAAGATTAGTTGGAATCAAATTGTGCCATATTCAATCTATGCTGCTACTGAAATTAGAGGAAGGGACCCAGAGGAGGGTTTGAGTTGAAACAGTACCACAGCCAGAGACGAAGTACAGGGAGCAGGATCAGCTGCTCGAAGATTAGAGGAAAGACAACTGGGATGATCTGGAGGAAGGACCTTCAGGACCTAGCCAGGGAATTTGGGCTCAGATCTTTTCGCTGAACAGAATAAACAATAAATAGCAGTCAGTAAGTGATAACTGCTGAGTTGTCATTATGATCAGATGCTCAGTAAATGCTGTGGTTTGTTACCAGTTGACCTCATCCCCGGACTATCAGCATGGGGCCAGAGCCATTGCTTAACTGCTGGGAGCTCAGATATGATGGAACAATGACAGCTTGCAGATTCTCCATCTAGCTGTGCCACCCTTCCCTTGTTCTGTTGTCCAATATCAATGAGAGATAAGCTACCAGGGAGAATACTATGAATACAAGGACATTTTAGGGACCCATGAAAAGGAGGAGAGGAGCTACTTTATAAGAGTCTCTACAAAATCCACTTACATGAATCTCTCATGTCACTCTCACTGCAACTCTAGGTGGTGAATATTTAAGTTCCATTCTAGAGATGTGAAAACCAAGGCTCAGAAGGACATCATTTGCCCAAGATTCTTAACTAATAATAGAGAGGGGTCAGTTTTAAAATCCAAGAGGTGGTACATGCCTATAGTCCCAGCTACTTGGGAAGCTGGCATGGGAGGCTGGCCTGAGCCCAGGAGGCAGAGGTTGCTGTGAGCTGAGATCACACCACTGCACCCTAGCTTGGACAATAGAGTCAGACCTTGTCTCAAAAAAAAATAATAAAAATGAAAATAAAATATAAAATCCAAGAGCTCTTTTTCTTACATAAGGCTGTGTCTGTGGATCAAAGCAACAAAGCTCAAGTTCAGTGTGTACTTCGGCCTACACAAGCACCTTCACCCCGATGGGACCATCAGCTTACTGAATACCAAACCTTCCAGCACCTGACCATGCGGCCTTGGAATTCAACTTGGCCCCAGGTCATGCACAGGCTTCCTTCCATTGTGCTGGGAAAAGACTGGAGATTTCAGAAACCTTGGATCCAGTCTCAAATTCTTCAGGTCCTGGCTACATGGTTTCAACTTTCTAAGCTTGTGCTTCCTCATCTGAAAAATGAGGATAATAATGCCTTCTTCCCAGGTACATTGTGATAATGTATAGGAAAGTGCTTTCTAAACTGAAAAGCATGGTGCAGACTTGTTTCATTGCCCAAATCACAGACAAACAACACCAGCTTATAAACTTAAAAGCTGTTGCTAGTTCACATCTTCCAGATTTACGGGGAGGCCTGTAGTCTAACAGCCAAGTCTGGTTCACAGATGATTTGCAAGGCAGGACTGATTGATGGCACTTCATTTTTTCATTTGTCAGACATTTGCTAGTCTCTTCTGTGCCAGGCTCTGTACTGAGCACTGGTAAATAAAGACATAGTCCTTGCCCTTGGGCAGGTGGTCAGTGGGAGAGACAGAAACAGACAATAATGATACAATTGTAATCAGTGACAAAGTATAAGCAAGTACAGAAACAGTATAAACAAGTGAGGTGAACTTCTCTGAAAATAAAAGAAAACTGCCAGGTAAGGCTTCTGAGAAGGGATTATTTGCACAAGGTGTCAAATAATTTTTCTATTCCTTCATTCAACGAATTTTATGGGGTTCTTCTAGAGTGCTGAGATACATCAGCAAACAAAATAAATAGTCCCTGCCTTCAAGGAGCTTAGTGGAGAAGACAGATAATAAAAAGATGAACAAATAAATTATTACATTGCCATAATCTCATAGCACATATATTATATATATAATATGCTATATAAATACATTATAGTAATACAGTATAAGGTGTTATTAAAAGGTAAAGTTGTTATAAAAATATAATAAATATTAGGTGTTATAAAAAATAAGGCAGAGTAAAAATCAAGGCAGAATAAAGTAAATAAGGCTGGTAAAAGCAATGGGGCTATTCTACATGAATTGATGAGGGAAAGACTCTAAGAAACTGAATGGAGCAAGAGCATGAGCATTGAATGATAATGAAAACACAACAAAAATCTGTGGAACGTAGCTAAAGTCATTTTCTAGGACATTTTTAAACTTTAAATGTTCATGTTAAAAGATAAGAATAATTTAAAATCCATGATCTAAGTTGCCATTTTAAGAATGTAGAAAAAGAGGAGTAAAGAAGAAGAAGACAAATGTTGATGAAAAGTAAAACTCACTGAAATAGAAAATAAACAATAAAGAAAACCACTTAAACCAAAACTGGTTCCCTGACGAGATGAACAAAATTGATGTGCCTCCAGCTAGACTGTTCAAGAAAAAGAAAAAGAGAAGATACAAATTGCCAACATCAGAAATAAAAGACATCACTACAGACGTGAAAATGATCGAATATTATGAACAATTTTATACTAGTTAATTCAACAACTTGGGGGAAATGAACACATTTTTTGAAAGACACAAATTGCCAATATTGACACAAGATGAAATAGAAATTCTGAATTAGCCCTGTCTTTAAAGAAATTGCATTCATAAATTTTTAATTCCCACAAATAAAACTCCAGATGTTTGCAATAGAGAATTTTTTCAAACATTTAATGAACAAATAATACAAAAGTTACATAAACTCTTTCAGAAAATATAGGAGGAGGGAACACTTTCCAATTTTATATGAGATTAGTATAATTCTGATGACCAAAAACCAGGCCTGATAATTATAAGAAAAAAAACTATAGACCAATATCCCTCAAAAACATAAACACAAAAATCTTTTTTAAAGTACTCTCAAAACAAATTTGGTTACATATATTCTATATGATATAAAATAGATAGACAGACAGATAGAATGACCAAGTGGGGCTTATCTCAAGAATACAGGTGACTTGTGCAATTTTCCATATTAATACAATGAAGGAGAAAAATCAAATGATCATCTCAATAGATGCTAAAAAATAATTTGATGAAGTTCAATACCCCTCTACATTCCAAATTCTCAGCAATCTAAAAACAGAAAAGGGCTTTCTCAATCTGATTTTTCAATGTGAAAAATATACAACTAACATGACAATAATGAAATATTAAGCTCTTCTTTCCCTAACATCAGGAACTTAAGACTGCTTGATTTCAAGAGTTATCATAAAGCTGCAATAATCAAAAGAGTTGGAACTGGCATAAGCATAGACAAATAGATGAACAGAACAGAGTCCAGAATAGATCCACGCATATTAACTGATTTTTGACCAAGTCAATTTAATAGGGAAAAGAAAGTCCCTTCAAAAAATAGTACTAAGACAACTAGTACTATATGGGGGAAACTGGCCCTCAACCACTACCTCACCCCATACCAAAAAATAATTCATTCAAAATTGATTCTAGACCTATACACTTAAAAGTGAAAACTATAAAACTTCTAAAAAAATGGGGAAATATATTTGTGATTTGGGGCTAGGCAAAAATTGCTGAGGACACAAAAAAATCACTAACCATAAGGTAAGAAATTATTAAATTGGACCTGATCAAATTTTAAACTTGTATTCATCAAAAAATATGATTAAGCCTTTCGGCCAACCTCTATCTTCCAGTAATTCACCAAAACAACAACACGAAGGGAAAGAGGAGAGGCACCTGATACATATTCTCTAGGCCTTTTAGAAAACAGAGTTGTTCCTTTAAATACACTTGAATCTATAAGAAAGGCAATATTGTAGACATCAAGGAAATGGGCACTGTTCAAAAAGTAATGTCCTACAAATGTTACCATGGCAAAACTGGGAGAGTCTACAATGTCACTCAGCATTAGTGAGTTAACTTATTGGGCAAGATTCTTGCCAAGAGAATTAATGCACATATTGAGCACTCTAAGAGCCAAATAGCTTCCTGAAATGTGTGAATAAAAATGATCAGAAAAAGAAGGAAGCCAAAGAGAAAGGAACCTGGGTTCAGCAGAAGCACCAGCCTGCTCTATCCAGGGAAGCATACTTTGTGAGAGCCCATGGAAAGGAACCAGAGCTGCTGGAACCTCTTCCCTCTGAGTTTATGGCATAACAGGTGTTAAAAATAAGAGACCTCTGGACAAGAAAGAAAGAAAAAAGAAAGAGAGGGAGACAGGGAGGGAGGGAGGGAAGCAAGGAAGGAAGGAGAGAAAAAATCAATATGGCTACCTTACATATTACTTATATTCAGAATATATAAGGAATTCTTAATAAAATGACAATCCAATAAACCTGGGAAAACACTTGAATAATCACTTCACAAAAGATATACAAATAGCCAGTGAGTGCATTAAAAAGTACTCAACATCATTAATTATCTGTAAATTAAAGTTAAAATGACAAAGAAATATAACTACACACCTTCTAGAAGAGCTAAAATGATAAAAGGCTAACAACAGCAAATATTGGCAAGATGTGAAGCAACCAAAATGCTTATATAGGCCAGGCTCAGTGGCTCATGCCTATAATCCCAACACTCTGGGAGGCCAAGGCAGGAGGAGTGCTTGTGCCCAGGAATTCGAGGGTAGCCTGAGCAACATAGTGGACCCACATCTCTCAAAAAAAAATTGACACCAGCCAAGCATGATGATGCACACCTGTAGTCCCAACTACTCGGGAGGCTGACTAAGAGGATCACCTAAACCCAGGAGTTTCAGACCTCAGTGAGTTGTGATTGTGCCACTGCACTACAGCCTGGACAACAGAGTGAGACTATGTCAAGAAAAGGAAGAAGAAGATGAAGAAGAAGGAGGAGGAGGAGAAAGAATAAGAAGAAGAAAAGGAAGAGGAGGAGGAGGGGGAGGAGAAGAGAATGAGGAGGAAAGGAAGGGAGGAAGAGAGGGAGGGAGGAAGGGAGAGAAGGAGGCCAAAAAATGCTCACATATTGCTGGTGGGAGCGTAAAATGATACAACCACTTTGATAATTTCATATAAAGTTAAAAAAACAACTACTCAATGGCCCAGCAATTCTACTGCTGAGTATTTACCCAAGAAATAAAGACGTATGTCCATTTCTCTTGTATAAGAAATGTTTATAGCAGCTTTGTTCATAATAGTCCAAAACTATGCATAACCCAAATAAATGAATAAACAAAATGTGGTATATCTCCATTCAATGCAATACAACCCAGCTGTCAAAAAGAACAACCCACTAATCTACCAACAACATAGATGAAGCTCAAAAACATTACTCTGAGCAAAAGAAGCCAGACACAAGAGTTTGACAGGCAAAAACTAACCTCGCTGGACACAGTGGCACTTTGGGAGGCCAAGGTGGGTGGATCACCTGAGGTCAGGAGTTTGAGACCAGTCTGGCCAACATGGTAAAACTCCTTGTCTACTAAAAATACAAAAATTAGCCAGGTGTGATGGTAGGTCCCTGTAATCCCAGCTGCTTGAGAAGCTGAGGCAGGAGAATCGCTTGAACCCCGGAGGCAGAGGTTGCAGTGAGCTGAGATCGCACAATTGCACTCCAGCCTGGGTGACAGAGTGAGACCCCGTCTCAAAAAAACAGAAAAAAAAAAAAACGAATCTCTAATGTCAAAAGTCAGAAAAGTGTTTGTCTCTGGAGGGTGGAATTGATTGGGGAAGGTTATGAGGTACTTACTGGGAAACTGATGAAAATGTCCTGGCTTGACTGAGGTCATGGTTATACAGGTATATGCATTTCTCAAAGCTCCTCAAACCACACTTAAGAGCCCTACATTTCACTGTATGTAAAATATACCTTAATTTTAAAAGGGGAGAGCTGGGCGCAGTGGCTCACATCTGTAATCTCAGCACTTTAGGAAGCTGAGGCAGGAGGACTGCTTGAGCCCAGGAGTTTGAGACCGTGGTGAACTATAAGTGCACCACTGCACTCCAGCCTGGGGCAACAGAGTGTCACCCTATTTCTAAAACATAAGATAAAATAGGTTTCAAAATGTGTGATAAAATCCACAAAAAGGCAGCAGAGGGAGCAACCAAAGGGTCTGGGGAAAGATGTGGCTGGAAAAGGCTGCAGTGAGGAGATGGCATTTGCACAGAGCTTGAACAGCAGGAGGATCTGCATGGGAGCATGGTGAGAATCAGAGATGTCAGATATGAAAGAACTTAGGGAATTGCTAAATATAATAGATTGCTTAGCTGAATTGCCGATATCTCCTCAAAGCAAAAGAAGAAAGACCAAAATAAGAATTTGAAGAGGGAGTTGGGGGTGACCACATGGAGCTCCACATCTCAGGAGATTTGTCAGGGACAGATCCTGGAGACTGGAGTGTGTGAACTCCCGGAGGCACAGCCATGTGTCAGGGGTAGACTCAGCACCTAGCTCACTGCTGAGCACATAGAAAGTACTCAATAAATGTTTTTCAAATGTGAAATAGAAATAAAAGCGCTGCTCACAGATCTGAGCCTGAGAGATGGCTTGGAGCCCCAGTAACGACAGGAGACTGGCTGTGGTTCTCCCTGTAGAGAAGCTGAGTATAGTCAGGGAGTGCTGAATTTAGACACATTCTATCACGTAGCTGAAGCTGCCCTGGGGGCGCCATATAACTTTATTGTAAGCTCGTGCAACAACACAGGCAAATGGAATAACAATGTAAAGTTGGCTTTAATTAAAATGAAGGGTGTTTGCCTCTCCCTGCTTTTAGTCTTAAGCCAGGGCAGCCTGCTGAGCCGTGCAGAGCAATCAGAGGAATGTTTCTAATGCAGGAGGCAGCTCCCAACCCCCAACATTTGAGCGTCCCTCCCACTCCCCAGCCTCCACCACACTCCTTCTTATATGATCCACATGGCAAAAGGAAAACAGGAGTGGCAATGCCCCTCTAGGAGGCACCAGGAAAGGAGAAAGAGTGTTGCCAGACAGTGTGGGAAGGGAAAGGGTTCCAGCTGCACAAATCTCATCCACGGAGCCATTCTGCCCATGCCTCCTGGACTACTGTGTGTGAGCTAGACCTTGTGCCCAGTGTTGGGACCTGTTCTAAAAGAACTCCCTGTCTGGTAGAAATTCATCAGTACAAAAGAGGTATCCACCAAGGAAACCATGAAATATCCATGAATCCAGGGGTTCATCTATTTTCACTGACACCTAGAAAATAAAGTTGATCCTAAGAATTTGCTAACTAGAGAGAAGGACCAAATTTGAAGGGCCCAGGAGAGATGGCACAGTGCTAGGCAGGCACTTTATATACTTCATACCCTGTATCAGCCTCTGATGTGCAGGTAAGGGTTTAACCAGATAAAGTTGCCATTTCTAGGGAGAACAGAGCCCTGATTTGTAGTGTTTGCCAATTTCCCTGGTGTAAATTCCCCCAGAGTGGCAGACTTCAAGCTACCAATATGATATTAACTAGCTAGTGAAATTTCTGAAAAGTTAGCAGTGTGGGCTAGCACTGGTCCCGCACACCACGGGTTCTAGCTGTCTGTGGTGCTCTCTGCCAGCTAGAAGAATTCTGAACACTGACATCTCAGCCAAGGGTTTTCATTCAACAAACACTTAGAGAGCATCTTCTCCATGCTAGGATTTATGCCAAGAGATCTCAAATCCATATTAAATAATCACATAAAAATTGTTAGAGTTAGCATCTATTGAGGGTTTGCTGTATGCCAGGCTGTCTTCTAAAGGCTTTTTCACAAATCTGTGCATTTAATCCTCAAAATCCTATGAAATAGATACTACCTATTAGAAAACTGAGGCTCCGAAAGGATAAGTTACTTACCCATGATCACACAGCTAGTGAAAAGAAATAGCAAATAGTTGTCACGATTGAATGCCCTTCCTTCCTCCATTCTGAGTCCAACATTCTCCAGGTGGAGGCCAGAAAATTCTCATCCCCAGACCTCTTTGTGGCTCAGGGTCAGACATATAACCTAGGTGCCATGAATCAGACACACCTAGATGAAAGCTAGATTCAGAAGAAGGAGGCAGAAATGATCTTATGGCCAGGGCAGTTGCAAAGGCGTCCAGTTCTTTGGAATGGAGTGCTGGAGTCTCTGGTATCCAGCCCTAAATGCTATAAGGACTGAGTGACCAGGCAGTGGTGTTTTCACTAAAAATGTCCTCATGGTTTCATCAGGCCTTTTTCCCAGGAGCCTCCAGAGATTTCTGTAAGCTGCCCAACATCCTGTAATAAATGCCTGCTCTGCTTAAACTAGCCATAATGAACTCTGTTGTTTGCAATTAGGAACCCCAGTAAGCTGGGGGATCCAGGGTTCAAATTTGGGCCCTGGCTCCAGAACTCAAACTTTGACCCATAATGATACACAGCTTTCTTTTCTCCTCTCTGCAACTCCGTAAATGAGGCTCTACTCCTCCCATTTCACAGATGAAGAAACTAAGTCTTAAAGACATCAGACCAACTGCCTGAGATTATGTATTAAATTGAGCCACATGAAACTTGAGATTCAGTCATCTTTGGCCTACTTCATATAGTTTAACCTAATGGAATCAGCACCTTCATTATGGTTGAACCTCATAGAAACGGGAATTTAGTATAGATTTATCTGACTCCAAAATCCTTGCTTTTCCACTGCCTCTGCTTTCTCACAAACTTGTTCATGGAATCTAGTGGATAAGAAGTGTATTCAGGTGGTCTAAGTTGAGGAAGTGAGGCACAGAGAAGTTCACCTTCCAGTGAAACCTAAAAGACCAAGAGAAATGGAAACAGCAGACTACCATCTTTACTTGTTGCTTCTTGTGCCCAAGCTCGGAGCTCACTGCTTTTGGGGAGGGCACTGAGAAGAAGGCTTGGTTCCTGCCTGCATGGAGCTTAGGTCAAGGATTCTTGCAGGGGCCATGTCAGAGGATAAATAGCACAGGAGGATGAGGAGAACGAGAGACAGTTAACCTGTTAGTGTGCAGAGGGAAGGCCTCCTGGAGGAGCAGAGGCCACAGAGGAGTCCTGAAGGACTGGCAGGTTGTGGGTAAGTGGAGAGAGGCGGCAGGACCTCAGACAGTAGGAACCGCATGAGCAAGGGCAAGGAGGCTGGAATTTGCATGGCAGTGTGAAGGGAAATAAGGAAGGCAGTTTAGGAGAATAGGAACCCGATGAAAAAAAAAGGCTGAGAAGGTGATTTGCTCATTCACCAGCCCTCTTATGGGGCACCCACTATGAGTCAGATGCTGTGCTAGGGATACAGCTATGGGCTACACAGACTTAGTCTCTGCCTTCCTGGGCCTTATGACCCAGCAGGAAAGCCATGGGTCTAACAAGTAAGGGGCAAATAACTCATTAATTTCAGTTTAGCTATTTTTTGTCAACATGAAGTTCTGGAAGCCATAGGAGAGCCATGAGAGGGGGTGGCACCTGAAAAGAAGTCAAAGAAGGCTTCTCTGAGGAAGTGACGTTTAAACTGAAACCTGAAGAATGATGGTAAACTAGGTGATGAAGGAGTATTCCAGACAGAAGATGCAGTGCATGGCAGGGCCTTGAGATGGGGAATAGCTTGTCACAGTCAAGGAACTGAAAGAAAGACAGTGGGGCTGGCATGTGCTGAGTGACGCAAGGCCAGCAACACATAGGACACAGAAGACAAGCCAGGAAGAGGGACCCAGGAGCCGTGCTACATAGGGACTGACAAGGTATGTTGAGGAGTTTGGGGTTTAGCCTAAGAACCATAAGTGACAAAATCTGCTCTGTACTTTTTTTAGCAATCACTTGATCTGCTCTGGGAGAGAATGGGCTAGATGGAACAAAAGTGGAGACCTGCTAGGAAGCTGTCAGAGTCACTTGAAGAATTGGTGACAGCAGCTGGGACGGAGTCATGGCAGGGAGGAAGGACAGATGTGCAGCATTTCAGGTGGATTCCCAGTTTACGACTCAGTGAGCCAGGACAGTGCAAGTGTTATGTGATGTAATTTCCCGCTTCCTTAGTGTCCTCATCTGGAAATGGGCTGGAGCAGGTCCTTACCCACAAGGCTGTTGAAAGTACTGAAGTGAGTTGACACACAAGGAAGACTGTGAAATGGTGAAAGCTGGCTATGTTTGGCTGACTCAGGCGGCTTTGCAGGGAGAATGGGAGTCCCATTTTGGATGCATTCAGTTGGAGAGGATTATGGGTCATCCTGGTGGAGACATCAGGTGAACTGTCAGGTGGACTCAGGAGGGCGGCCTGGAGGAAGTTTGGGGACTACTGGTGTACAGATGGTGTCCAACACCACGGGAAAGGAGGAAACGTCCCAGAGAGAGAGTGCAGGGTGAGCTACGCTGCCACCCAGATGGACCATGGGGCCTTGCCCAGCTTTGCATGCCAGGTTAGGGCACTGGAGCTTGCTCCTAGACCCCAGGAAGAATACTGGGAATGACAGTGGCTTTGGCATTGCCCCTGGGGACACCAAGCAATTCATCCTGACTCTGACCCCCTGGCAGTCTCAGCTGGTGGCCTTTCCCTAACTCCCGGGGGAGCCAGGCCTGAGTCAGCTCCTCTGGGCCCTGAACCTGTCTGAGCCTTCAGACCCACGGCTTAGTCTGCTAAGCCCCAGCTCGTGCTGACAAATCCCTTCTAATGGGGAGATCAACCTTTCAATACTACGCTGCACAAGAGACATGTCCCAGGGCTGCAGACAGCAGGCTGGGCACTGGCCCAGAGAGGCCATGGGAGAGTGGGCATCCCAGCACTGTGGGCTCTCGCAGGCCTCTCTGGCTGTCACCACCCACTCCAGCAGCTGCAGGGACTCCCAGCGCCCTGGCTTAGCAAAGCCACATGCTGGGTGCCCTGTGGGAGATTCAGAGAACAGATGAGAAAAGAATCTTGTCCCTGTGTGGCTGTGATCATAAAAATTGCATTAAAAGGAGTGCCATAGCCCTTGGGAAATGCAGTGGCTTCTGCATTTCCCACCTGAGGTTTTTGAACTTGCTCTTATTTCTGTCTGGAACATTCTTCCTTCAGATATCTGCAAAGCTTGCTCAATCATCTGCTTCAAGTCTTTATTCAAAAGTCATCTTCCCAAGGAGGCAGTCCCTACTACTCCAGTCAAAATTACAAACACAGCCCCTTACTGCTTCCTACCCCCTTTCCAGCTTTATTTTCCTCCATAATGTGGCCACAGTCTGCCATCCTGCCATCTATATTTGGCTTTTTATTTTTAATTGTTCATCTCCCCCAACCCCCAACTGAAGAGAAAGTTCCGCAAGAACAGAGATTCTGGCTCTGTTGCTCACTGGTGGATCCCCAAAGTCTAGAACAGATCCTGGCCCACAGTAGACAGTCAATAAATATTTGCGTATTGATTGATTGAGTAAAAGTTTGCCTGGTGTCTCAGGTCACTGGGCCCAGAGTCAGAGCCCAGGGTTTGAGTTCTGGTTCACTCCATATCTTTTGTCAAAACACTGCTTCTCTCAAAGTCTTTGTCTCCACCTCTGTAAGATGGGAATTCCAAAACCATTGCAAACTACTGAAGTAGGAACCAAGAGAAAGAGAAGTAGAAGCAGCCAGGGCCAGAGACTGTGGGGTCAGAGTGCGGGGATGGGGCAGTCAGGTGTCTGGCATTGTCAGCCAGGAGAGTCCATCGGCCTGTGAGGCTAAATCTGGAAGGGCTTGACTAGGAGTTCCCAGAGGGGCTGTCTGATTCATTTCTGAGGCCCTCACATTCAACACTGGAGAGGTCCCTTCCTAGGCCTGAGCCCATTCTGAAGACGGTGTGTGCAAGCAGGCCTGGGTCATTCTCCAGGAGAGGCCCCTTCTTTCTCTGAAGGGAATACTTCTTAGGGAGCTGGAAGAACCCAGATGCCACATCCAAATGGCCCCAAGCACCTTGGGGAAGAACAGAGCATCAGAGGAGTAGCCCAGCATTCTAACTACAGGAGAGAATTGCCAGCTCCCTGTACTAAGGCAGCTGTGGGACAAAGCAGGACCTCTCCTTCAGACCTGCCCACTCCCCCAGTCATCTGCCTGGTGAACACCCACTGATCTTTAAGATTTGCCTCCAGCATCGCCTCCCTCAGGAAGCCTTCCTTGACAGCTCCTCCCCACCCAACTCATTGCACCCCAGACAGAACAGACCTGCCAATGACTCCCTCTTTGGGGTCCCTTGTGCCCTGTTCAGTCATTCATTCCTTGGAAAAAAAAAAAACTATGTATGGAGTGTCCACCATGCACCAGGCACTGCCTAAGCACTGGAGATACAGCAGCAAAGAGACAGACAAAGACAATTGCCTGCCCTTATGGAGCTGATAAGCACTACCAGAATGCTCCGCCAGCCTCTTCCATCCACGTCTGCTTCTCCCACTGCACTGTGAACTGGTCAAGGCCAGGAGCTCTGCCCAATCCTTCTCCACATCTCATGTGCTTATGGATATTATATAAATGGTACAGAATATTGAGAGGGTTTGTTACTGAGTCCCCCCTGGATATCCACCAACTGCCTGGCCACCTACCCTCTCCCTGAGACCTCTGGACCATCCCCCATCCATCTCTAAACTGTGAATGCCCCAGTTAATGCCATAGCTAGTGCTTGTACCTTACTCTGTTGTTAATATTTTTAATATCATTTGTTCTTCTACCTAGAACCACATCTAGCACATAGTAAGCACTTGGTTGGTATTTGTCAAAGGAAAAAAGACAAAAGAGAAAAAAAGGTAAAGAAAAAAAAGGAAGAAATTCCAGCCCTGACACTATTTTTTCTATGGATACTTAGATGTCACTTAACCTTTCTGAGCTTGAGTATTCTGAGCTACTCATTCTCATTAAGTGTCATCCATGGACCTACAACATCAGCTTCATCTGGGATCTCCTTAGAAATGCAGAATCTCAGGCCAACCCCAGACACACTGAATCAGGATCTGCAGCCTAGCAAGATCTCCAGGTGATCGATACGCACATGAACGTTTGAGAAACACAGTCCTAAACTAGGAAGATGGTAACGCCAGCCCTCTTGACCTCCCAGGAGAGTTATGAGTGTCAAATGAGATGACTAATGTGAAAATGTTTTGAATACTGGAACATGCTGGGCAGATGAGATAGATTGCAATGATTATTCTTATGATTAATAATAGTCCTTGCAGAAAAACCACTTTATAGTTCTGTTTTAAAACCTCATTAAATTCTGTTCAAATGTGCTATTAAAAGTTATGTTCTAGTCCACTTAGCTTTGTAAACCCCAAGCCTTTTAAACAGAATGGCATCTGGGCTTGAGGACAGAAACAAAAGCCCTGGTTGCCGTGGGCACGATTGGATGCAAATTTATTTCCCACAACACCCTGCCAACTGATTGATCCTGGGGAAGAAGGAGATGTTGGGAACCCAGTTCCTCAGAGAAAGGAAAAACTAAGTAGAGGCAGAGGGTGGAAAAAGACAACCCCGGGGTTTCACGCTGGTTTGTGGGGTTGTACTGCATGCCTATAATCTTCTGCCTTTCAGCCTCTGCCAAACCACGTAGAAGGAAAAGAAGGAAGCTGAAGAGAAGGAAGATGACTCTGGCGGAGAATGACCTCAGCCACAGGCTGGGGTAGTGGGTTGCCACGGAGTGAATCCTCCAGCTGAAGCAACCACAGATGCAGCTGCTAGTGACTGCAAGGGCTTTTGATGCTAGAAAAGTCTGAAGCTCAAGGCCATGCCAACAGCCCCATCAGCTTTTGGCTCCAAGATAAAGGCTACGAGTGAGTTGGGAGATGTGTCTTGGACTCAGGTTTAGGGCAGGGGGAAAAAGGAAGCAAGAACCATGATTAAATGAGGTAGTGGAGATTGACGACCGCTCAGGACTCCTGAGCAAAACACTAACACAGAATGTCAGAGACAGCCATGCTTCTCTCCCCTCCGAGTTACGTCTGCACGCTCAGCCAAGGCTGACCACCTACGGTTGGCTCCTTCAATAAGAGATAGCAAACGAAAGCTCCAACACTGAGGGACTCTGTCACTAGGTCTCTCTCAAGCCTGTGGCTCAGCCAGAGACTCTGAATCTAGCTTTCCTCCTCCTGCTCTGCTTCCCCCTCGCCCTCTCCAGCCATAAATCTCCCAGGCCTCTGCCTGGCTCACCCTGCCCCATGCCAGGATGACCCCTCAGCCCTTCAAAACCACTCATTCTGTGTCATGATCTATCCTCATGTATCTCACCTCATACTCATTCTCAGTCAGTCACTCGTCAAACATTCCCTGGTCACTTTCATTGGGCCAGGCCCTGTACCATACTCCAGAAACATGGAGAGGCATTACCACCCGGCAGCTACCTGCCCCACAAAACCTCATAGTCTGGAGGGGGTCCAGACAATTACAGCATGACAGGACGAGTTCTATCACACTGGGGAGTTTAGGGGATCAGCAGAACAAAGAGGAATCAGGACACACAATCAAGAAGGGGCGTTCAAGGAAAGCTTCCCAGGGAAGCTGCACCTGTGCTAAGACCTGTAGGACCAGCAGGCCTTAATTCAAATAAAGAGGGACAGAGGAAGCCCAAAGGGCAAACAAGCATATGAGTGACACTCAACCTCCCTGGCAATCAGATATGCAAATTAAAACAATGAGATACCATTTTACACCCATCAGACTATAAATGTAAGAGTTGAATAATACCAAATGCTGGCAAAGACTTAGGGAAACCTGAACCCTTGTGCACTGCTGGGGTAGTCAGGCAGGGCTAAGGAAAATTAAATCCAGCTATGTCTATGAGCCCTCTATGGGCATTCACAGCAAACAAGCTCCTGCCCTGATCCCTGAGGGGAAAGATACAAGAATGTTCACTCGGATACCATTAGTGGTATGGAGGAGTTGGGCAGCACCAGAGAGTGGGTAAGAAAATGCAGGGTATGCCTATAGCACACATGGAGTTAGATGATGAACTAGACTCTAGAGGGTCATACAATGATATGGACTGATCTTAAAACATGTGTTAAGTGGGGAAAAAATAAGAAACAGAAGGTGCTCTAAAGCAAAATACCATTTATGTAAATGAAAAACATACATAAAGGAAAGAACACCACATATTTTTCAAACAACGTGCATTTCCAGGGTCATAATACCAAATATATGAGAGTGGGGACCTATAAGGAAGAGAGAAATAGAAGTGGGGATGGGAAATGAAGGGATAGGAAAATCATAGAATACAACAAAATAAGACTGGGCCTCAGAATAATGATGGTTTGTCGTAAGGAGGAGGGCAGTTAACTAAACTTGTGGCACCTACTTGAGATTTTTAAAAGGAAAAGAAAAAGCAGGAAGGAATTGGAGTCTAGACAGAGAAAACCACAGGGGCAGAGACCCAGAGGCAACAGCGAAGGAATGAAGGTAGTAGGTAGAAGGGAACGCAGGACTACAAGCGGTCCAGCGGAGCCAGGCACAGAGATCCAGGGAGCAAGAGGGGAGAGAGGAGGCTACAGTGGATGGGAGGCTAGACCTATAAGGACTCTGTGTGCCACTGTGAGGGCTTCAGACTTTGTCTTAGATCCTTCCAGGCCTGGGCATCCCTGGAAGGGTTTTACAAGCATTCTCAGGCCTGGTCTTAGATATTCTCACAGAACCACAGATTGTTGGACTGTCATAAACAGAAGTGACCATGGCAGGCATACAGCCTGCCCTCCTTCCTCCTCACTCACACAGCTCCAAAGACAAGAAGACTGCCCCAGAACTTGATTGTACACACAGTGTTTTCACACTCACAATCTCACTCGATCCCCACAACACCCACAAAAGAGGCAAAGCAGATGTTACTATTCCCATTTTATAGACAAGTTCACTGAGGCTAAGGAACATTCAGAAAACCTTGTAGTCTTCAGAGTGCAGGGTGAAAGCCTTTTTTTCTGGAGGCTGCAAGATCCAAAAAAATCTTGTCAGAGCTGAGCTGCATTCAAATATGCTGAGTTTAACTAACGTAATTAGGTTTAATCAGTTTGCACGATGCTCAACTGGATCCACTCCTTCATTCGAAAAACAGTTTTTAAGTGTCTACTGTATGTCAGCACGTGCCAGATGCAAGGAATACAGCTGTGTACTAGACAGTCCCGACCCTCTCAAAGCTAACATGACAGGAGGAGAGACCACCTTTAAATAAGCCTCTTGGGTCTCACACTGTTCTGGCCACCCTGGCCTTGAACACATCTGCTTCACACCCCAGGGCCTTTGCACTTGCTACATCCTGTTCCCAGAAAGCACTTGCTCCCAATAGCCAGAAGCCTGGCTCCCCCAGTTTGTTCAGGTCTCTGCTCAAACACCATCTCCTCAGGAAGACTTGTTTTTTGTTTGTTTTGTTTTGTTTTAGAGATAGGATCTTACTCTGTTGCCCAGATTGGAGTGCAGTGGTACAAGTATAGCTCACTGCAACCTCGAACTCCTGGGCTCAAGCAGCCTCCCATTTCAGCCTCTGAGTAGCTAGGACTCCAGGCTCATGCCACAATACCTGGCTAATTGTTGTATATTTTGTAGCGATGAAGTCTTGCTATGTTGCCCAGCCTGGCCTCAATTGATCCTTTTGCCTCAGCCTCCCAAAGTACTGAGATTACAGGCATAAGCCACCATGCCTGACCTACTCAGAGAGATTTTCTATTCTAGAGTGCAAAGGCGCAATCTCACCTCACTGCAACCTCTACCTCTGGGGCTCAACAATCCTCCCACTTCAGCCGCCCAAGAAGCTGGGACTATAGGCACTTGCCACCATACCCAGCTAATTTTCTTTGCTTTTTTGTAGTGATGGGTTCTCACTATGTTGCCCAGGCTGGTCTCAAACTCCTGGGCTCAAATGACCCTTCTGCCCCGGCCTCCCAAAGTGTTGGGATTACAGGCATGTGTCACCACATTTCTTTTTTGTTTTTTTAATACTTTCAGTTCGGGAGTACATGTGCAGATCGTGCAGGTTTGTTACATAGGTATACATGTGCCATGGTGGTGGTTTGCTGCATCCATTGCCCTGACATGGCCGCCAGAACCACTCCACCCCCGCATTGTTCTCTTCCCCTTTATCCTACTGGATTTGTCTTCACTGTAGTTATCACCACCTAACATTATAACACACACACATACACACACGTACGTATATTTGTTTATTTTTATTGTTTTATTTGTGTCTCTCCCTCTAATGTAAGCTCAAGGACAGTTGAGGCTTCGTCAACTTTTTATTGAAATACTCCCAGCACCAGAATTCCTGGCATAAAGTTGAATAAATACATGACACTTTTATAAATTGGATGGTTGATATAAGAAACTGTAGAATTCAGTCAAACTAAGATCTATAAGTTGAGTTAAGTAGAATTGGGTTATGTTGGGCCAGGAAGGCTTCATTCAACAATTCCATTAAGAAACACTTATTGAGTATCTGTTGTGTATCAGGCCTTGTTTGATACATTTGGGGTACAGGGTGACAAAAACAAAACTCTCAGCCCTCATAGATTTCATATTCTAAGGAGAGTTACTGAAAGGTTAAGCTAAATTAAATCAAATCCAGAAACTTTAGTTGAGCTAAATTGAGTCAAACTGGGCTGATTCGAGTTGGACTGAGTTGTTTTGGACTGAGCTGGAATAAACAGGGCAGTGCAGGACTAGTCTTGGCCCAGATGACTTGGACCAGGTCAGATAAAACTGGAATAAACTGAGCTAAGGTAGTTGACTTCTGTTGGGCTGAAATTGGTTGGGTTGTATTGATTTAATTCAGGGTGAGTTGAGTTGAAAATGTCATGTGTGCTGTAAAGTGTTTTCTTCTGAATGAGTTGAAAAGATATGGGGAAGATTGAGTCAATTGGATTGAGTTTGGTGGGTTGGGATGTATTTTCCAGAGAAGGTTGAGTTAAACAGGGCTTCATGGAGTTGGGTTGAAAGGAGAGAGTTTGTGCTGAGTTTCTGAGCTGTGTCAAGTTGGGTCATACTGAGCCAAGTTTCCTTGAGCAGAGCTGAGTAGAGGTCAGATGCAAGAATGTACGTGTAGCTGGGCTGAGCAGAGCTGATCTACTGAGTTGAATGAATCTGTGCTGAGCTAAGCTACCCGATGCTATAAGGACCTGAAATAATGCAGCCACCCACATGGCACAGACTCAAGCGGCTTGGAGGAAGAGTCACTGTTCTCTCCACAGCCTTTGGAGGACCATCTGCCTTCCCACCAGGCTGGTGGAGCCCAAGTCTTCCAGCTCCTCAGCCTCAAATCAGTCTGACAACTTTTTCATACATCCATTTCAGACATTTCTCATGGAGGTCCTCAAACTGAGATTCGTGGACTACCTCCTCCCGGAGGTAGTCCTCTTCCTGGACTTAGCCAGTCCACAGCCTTCTCTCTCTCCTTCAGCCTCCTGGATGATATCCATCCTTGACAGTTATCTGCTTCCAGCCTGGCACTGTAGGGACACTCAGCTGCATGGGCTGTCCTTGGTCATATGCAACAGCATAGTGGGGCTTCGGTCAGCAGCCCCTAGTCCTTCAGGTCCCATTAGGGGCCTACTAGAGTAGTTTGCTCTCAGTGTCCAACTCCAGGGAACCAGCAGCACCTTGTAACCAACTAGCTTAAGACAATCCCCTACTCCCTTTCCAGATGAGCCCTGAGGAAAATCATAGCCAGGACTGGCTAAGGAGGGCTGAAGGTCAGGGGGCCTCTCCAGAGCCTTTTCTCCTGCCGTCTACATGCTACTCGCAAAGCGAAAGCAGGACTGAGGGCTAGGTCCTCCAGCCTGCAGCCTTCTGATTATAACCACCACCACCACCCCTTCTTGTCACTGCCTTCACCCACCCCAGCCTCTGCCATGTCTTCCTATCAGCTCTCAGAACTAGGTAGAATTTCCTTGGGGCCTTATGGAGGCCATGACTTCATGGAAGACACTCTCCATATAAAACACACCTCGCTTTTGCTTTCCAAGGGGAGGGTCACTTACACTGAGTTAAGGTAATTTGACACAGATTACACACACACACACAAAGTCTTTTTGAACAATTTTTAAACTAGATGTTTCCCAACACTGCTAGGACGAAGGGAACAAGAGCCAACAGGAGACGAGAATAAATAAGAAAAATCCAACCATGGCAATACATGTGCCATTATGAGAGTGGGGCAATGGGAGACAGGACCCGAAATACAAGGAATATACTGATGGGGCTTTAGAAGGAATAGAACTTCCCTCTCCAGCTTCCTCTCTGTCCCTTCCACTCTTTGGAGCCACAAAGAACAAAGGAAATGAAGGCTGAGTCTGAGCTTTCCATGTGCTGGGAGAGGCATTTCCCGTGAGTCAAATGAGATGGGGAGGGTATGTCAAGGATCCTCATGTGGTAGAGGCTTGTAGATCATTTGCACTCTCTGCCCCAGGACCTTTGTACATAGAGTTCCTCTGCCTAGAGCTCTCTTCTGCCCTTACATACACATCCCTTCTTTCTCTTGGCATAACCAACTCCCACATGCCCTTCGGGCCTCACTCAGGTGTCATATTCTCAAGAATGCCTTCCCTGACTGTCCCCTACCATCACCAGTCAGTCTCAGAGCTTTCTACACCTCTCCTTTGCAGCATTCATCACAGTTCCGGTTACTAATTGTGTATCACTCCCATTAGAATGTACATTCTACAAGGATTGGGTCCTTGTCTCCATAGTTCATCACCATAGCCCAGCATCTAGTACATAGTAGGTGCTCAACTAATATTGATAAAAGAATAAATGAATTCAGACACAATCACACATACAAATTACAGATGAGAAAAGTAGGCCGGGAAGCAGGGAGTGGCACTGTGGTTCACACAGAGTCACTGGTTAAGCCAAGATTAGAACTCAGACCCCCCAGCAACCGAGCTATGGGACCAATTCCTCTCCGACATCTGGACAAGCTCCTGTGGCCTCCAAGCACAGAGTGAGGTAAGCACCAAGACAGAGGCTGGTGTGAATTAGGTCTCCTTGCCTTTCTGTTCCCACACTGGGCTCTGAAAGTCTCTCCTCCCCCAAGTCACTGCCAAGGGCTGGGCCTGGAAACTCCTCCCAGCCCTAATCCACTACATCCTCCATCAAAGCCCCACTTGACTACCTACCGCAGAATGACAGGCTTGGATGGAAACTAACAAGCCTCTGTGTATCAGAAACAACTGTTCTGACAATTTGCTCCTGAGCCTCCACCTGCTAATTGGGGCAGTTCAGCGTCCCAGCCTTTGGAAGCCCTTCCTGCCTCTCCTCACTCCACATGGAGGCATCTATCAAGGTGTTATTACATTTCATCTTCACATTTCTACTTCACAAGAAGTAGATACTATTATTATCCCTATTTTACAGATTAGGAAACTGAGGCTTAGAGAGGTGAAGAACTTACCCAGAACTACACAACAGAAAGAAACAGGGTAAGATCTATCTAACTACAGAAGCAGTGTGCTTTGCCACTGTACTACCCACCCTCAATCCCTTCTCAGGCCTAGCACCAGGCCAACATGCAGTAAGTCCCGTGGATATTGGTAGGGTTCAGCTTCTTTCGATCAGTGAGGCCCTAAGAGTTCTATGAAAATATCTAAGGGACACAGTGGAGCAGAGAGGGAACCTGAGAACCCAGAGTTTTAGAACTCAAGCTTAGGAACAAACTTGCAGGTACACACATGTACACATGTGCATCCACACGCATATCCTTCAATAAGAGTAGGGCCAGTCTCCATTGCTTTTCCATGTAAGATGTGACTGAACAGAAGTTTCTGCTACCAAAAACCATCTGAAGAGCAAACCATGGCCTCCAGAGTCTCTCCAGATGAAGGATCCCCTCTTGTCTTCCCAGTGGGCAGGGAAGGGCAGCCTCCCCAGCTCCTCCCATTCCAGTCCCTCGGCAACAGGGGCTGGGCCTAGGTGGAGAAGCCCTGGTAGGATTTGGTGAGATCCACGGGCGGGTGAAGCATGCGGCAGCCTGTGGGTGGGATGATCCCAGGGAGAGAGAGGCCGGAAAAAGGGAGGAGAATATTTCTGCCAAAAATGCTTACCCTGAAACTAGTCATGAAGAAACACTTAAAAGTCTAAACCAAGGGACATTTTGCTAAATAGCCAATCTAGACTCTTCAAAAATGTCCGTATCATGAAAGATGATCCCAAGACAGGCTGGGAAATTGTTCAAGATTAATAGTGGCTAAAGAGTCATGACAACTAAAACACAATGTTCTAGAGGACATTATTTAGAAAATTGGGAAAATTTGAAAGTAGGCTATATATTATATAATAATATAGATCAAAGTTAAAATTTTAGGGCAACAATTATATTGTGGTTATAAAGGTGAATGTCCTTTTTTAAAGAGACACATGCTGAAATTTGAGGGGTGAGGTCTGTTACAAATGAAGAGAGAGGTGAGAGGAAGGAGGGAGGCAGGGAAGGAAAGAAGAGAGAGAGAGGAATTATGTGAATGACTGGTGGATCTAGATAAAGTATGTAGGAGTATTTGTTGTATGATCCTTTTAGTCGTTCTGTTCTTCTAAATTTTTCAACATAGAAAGTAGGGTAGGGTTATTTAGCTAGACTGAGAAAATAGGAGATGGCATCCCAAAGGCAGAGGTAGGAATGTCTAGAGGGTCGGTGGGGGAAAGAGTGGAGCCAGACTGCACTGGGAGAGAAGGATGGGGATGGGGAGCCTCCTGAAGCCAGATCACACAGCGCTTTCAAATCCAGGAGGAAGATGAGCTCCCGTTCCATGAAGCAATGGGCAAAAGAGAGGGTGGAGAGGAGGTCTTAGGGCAATGCATGGGACAGCAGTGTGGATGGGCTGATCACAAGACAGAGAGAAAGAGACAGCAAAACAGAGAGACAGAAGCAGACAGAGAGAGAATGAAACAGACAGAGATAGAGGCAGAGAGATAGAGAGACTTGAAGCAAGGAGAAGCCAAAAGAGAAGAGGCCCGGCCAAATGCTCTGGGGTGAGATCGGCCAAGATGAGTCTGGGCTCATCCACCAGCAAGTCCTGGCAATCGGTGGGAGGCCAAGAGGTGAGGGGCGGTGGAGGTTCTCAGGCTTGAACACCAGCTCACCCCAATCCTGGCATTTTTGCAGCACACGCACACCCAGTTGGGTGCCACTGGCGAGGCAGGAAGAGGGACTTTAAGTGGCAGTCCAGCCAGGACCAATCCTTACACCATCATCACTGCCTTGGTTTTCTTTGCACACATAAGAGTGACCACAGCCATGCCCAACTTATGGATTGGTTGCTGTGAGCATTGGCAAGCTAGAGTGTGTGAAGTGAGTGATAAATAGAAGAAACACAGAAAGCGAATAATAAATACAAGCTGTTACATTGCAACCCCTACTAACTCTCACCAACGATACAGGGATTCGCACATCTGCTGCTGTAGGTGTGGACGCAGCCGTGAATAAAGCAGACAAAAAGCCCTGCCCTCCAGAGAAACAGACAGTAAACAAAGCACATCATTAAAAGATACAGAGTGTGAGATGGCAGGAAGTGCTGAGGAGAAGGATGAGGCAGGAGGGGAGAGTGGGCACCCAGGTGGCAGGGCCAGACAAGGCAGGTTCCACGCAAAACCTGCTGTCTGGGAAAGATACACTGAAAAGATGACATTTGGGCAGAAACTTGACTAAGAGGTAAGGGAGGGCATTTCCAGATCCTGGGAAGGCCATTCCAGTCAGAGGGAAACAGTTCATGTCAGGTTTTTCTGGTGGGAGGAACAACCTGGAGGCCCGAAGGGAGAGAGGAGGAGGAATAGGAGGGGAGGGGAGCAGGGGAGTCTAGGCCAGGCTAACCAACATGTTCACCCAACCTCTGGCTCCAAAACTGACAGCAGACTGAAGGGAAGTGGGGCAGAATTTAGGATGTTAACTTAAGAATCCAGGAGTGAGATCCAGGAGGTGATGGTGTCTGGGACCTGGAGGGTAGCAGTGGAGGCTGAGAAGTGGTTGGATGATGAGTAATTGTTTGAGGGTAGAATCAGCAGGGTTTCCTGCCTGGTTACCGAGGGGTCTAGCGAAATGTGTATGAAGGTCTCAGTGCATATGCCACAGGCACAGACCTGACCCTCGGAGTAGAAGATCCCTAAGTGGGCTGTTAGGCCCCATGTAGGACTGTGTGGAAAGCAGGCGACTAGCAACAACGTTGCACAAAAAGCCTCCCTATTACAGCCAAGCAAGAAAGGGGTATCCCCAGAGCCTGTGAGCCCCTCCCCACCACTCCCTGCCCGAATAGGACTGCAGAGGCCACAGGTTATGGAGAGGGAGCTCACACCCCGGCAAAGATTGATGCCTTTTAAACAGACCCAGAGTGAGAAGGACAGAGAAAGTCAATATTTGTCCGAGCAAGCCAAACAGGCAGGCTCGCCCAGGAATGTGAGGGAGGGAGGGAGGCCCAGTGCCCAAAGAACATTATTTCAACAGACAGATATTTGGAAACCGTCGCTGTCCTGGAGGTGGGGGAAGGGACAGCTCACCCAGCCCTCATTCCTGCCCAGGGATGGATGGGACCAAACCTGGCAGCAAGGAGGCAAGAAGGGAAGGGAAAAGGGGAGGGTGAAGAGGGAAAAAGCAGATCAGGGCAGAGGAGCTAGAAACTGAGGGTCAGAAAGTGGAAGGGATTATCCAGGACGTACAGGTGAAATCCTCCAGTGGGTTTTCACATCTTTCAGGTTCAGCTGCAAACATTGTAGCCTGCTCTGGGTGGCTTTCCACCATCCTGACGCTGCCTACCTGTCTCATCTCACCTCCCTGCACCCCCTAGCCAGTCTGAGCATTTTATGGTCCCAAAGCACACTCAGAGCTGCGCTTGCTTTTGCATACATCGTTCCTCCACCAGACACACCTTTTTTTTTTAACTCCGATTCATTCTTCAAAATCTAGTTCAAGGTTCAGCTGCACCAGAAACTTTCTTGCTTTGAGGTTAAGAGCTGGAAGCTCAAATCCAAGGAGTGCGGGAATTGCCAGTTACTAGCTGTAGAACTTTGTAAGTCCTAGTTTTCTCATCTGCAAGACAGTGTGGGAGACTGAATAATGCTCCCCACCCTAAATATGTCCACATCCTCATTCTCAGAGTCTGTGAATATGTTACCTTACGTGGTGAAAGGGACTTTGCAGATGAGATTAAATGCAGGATCTCAGATGGAGAGATTATCATGGATGATGCGGGGGGGTGGGCAGTGTAATCACAAGGGTCCCTATAAGAAGGAGGCAGGAAGATCACAGTGAGACCAGGAGATAGGATGACAGAAGCAGAGATTGGAGAGATGCAGGGGCCATGAGCCAAGGAATACAGGTGGCTCCCAGAAGCCAAACAAGGCAAGAAAACAGATTCTTCCTCAGAGCCTCTAGAAGCAACAGCCCAGCCAATACCTTGACCTTAGTCCAGTGAAACTTGTTTTGGACTTCTGAACTCCAAGCTGCAACAGGATAAATTTAGGTTGTTTTAAGACACTAAGTTTACAGTAATTTGTTACAATAGGAAACTAATTCAGCTAAGTACCACATTCATACCTACAAGGTTCTTGTAAGAACGAAATAATTTTATATATTAAGTTATAGCATATATGTATATATATACTATATCTACATAGTTACTATATATGCACACACACACACATATACACATATATATATAGTCACTTAGTTCTTATAAGAACGCTGGAGGTAGGTATGAAGACCCCTTAGTATTGTACCTCATACAGAGAAAGCGCTCAGGGGCTGTTGAGTATCCTAGTCATGCTACCACATCCCTGACCTCTTCATAATTTCTTCCGGCTTGGTCTTTAATTGCCTGTCTCCATGTCTGCCTGCCCCTCCAGATAGTGAGCAATTTGAGGGTAGGCACACAGTGTCTATATTAGTCTTGGTATCGTCAATACAAGCCACTTAGCAAATGCTCAATAAATGTTGAATGAATGAATGAATGAATAAATAAATAAATGCTGGCATTTGTCCATACACAATGTGGCTTTAATCATACAAATTCTATAATCCATGGGACCAAATTTTAGGATCTAAACCCCAGAAGAGATCTCTGGAAATGTTGGGGTCCTACAGGGCAGGCAGGTGGATGGAGGATGGCAATCACCCACCTAGGCTTGTCTCAGAATTTTCAAGTGGCTTCTCCTTATTGACACTGTGAGAAGCTAAGGTTTCTTTTTTCTTTCTTTCTTTCTTTTTTTTTTTTTTTTTTGAGACAGCATCTGGTTCCATGACCCTGGCTGGAGTGCAGTGGTACAATCTTGACTCACTGCAACCTCTGCCTCCCAGGCTCAAGCCATCCTCTCACCACAGCCTCCTAGTAGCTGGGACCACAGGCGCACACAACCATGCCCGGATAATTTTTGTATTTTTTGTAGAGATGGAGTTTTATCATGTTGCCCAAGCTGATCTCAAACTTTTGAGCTCAAGCAACCCACCCGCCTCAGCCTCCCCAATTTCTGGGATTACAGGCATGAGCCACAGGTGCCCAACTCAAGATGGCTGACAACCTCTGGACCCAGGTTCCCACCTGTGGCTGCTGCCTCCAAGTCAAAGGTAGTGCCTTGGAAGGCAGCACATGCAGTCAGCAGCTTTGGGCATGGATCACAGTGATGAGGAAGTAGATGGTCAGCATCCAGTGGCCTTACTATGTGCCAGATATGTGCCTTGTGTAGTGTAAAGTGCTTTACATCATTTTTTCATTTCATGCTCAAGTGTCTGTTATTCTGCCCATTTACCAGGGAAGAAACTAAAGCTCGGATAGGTTATATAATTTGTCCAAAGTCACATAGCTTGCAAATCCCCGAGCTGCTTGCCTCAAGAGCCTGTTCTTATCACCACCACCCTCCACTGCCTGTCAAGCTGTCATGTTCTCAGATTCGTATTGTCCCTTCTACAGAAGCTGGATGGGACCTCAGGACAGACAGCTTAGTGTATTTGTTTTTGCCCCCTCTAGAGTATTCAGCAAACATCTATCAAGCCTCCTCTGGGTCAGGACCTACTCTGGGCATTGGATTCAGAGAGGTGACCAAGGCAGAGGGACAGACCCTGAACAATTGCAGCACAGTGCTGCATCCTGAAATAGTGGGACATATGAGGCCATGGGGGACCAGAGGCAGGCATCACTATCTGATGGACTTCTGAAATAAAGCTCCCTTGGTAATAGCCAAACACATGGTGGGGGATACCCTTTGGAAGGGGGAATTCCAAGCCAAGAGAATAGCATATGCAAAGGCCCAGAGGCAAGAGCATGGCACACACAGGAAAGTACAGATCACTGCAGGTGGCTGAAGAGTAGTGGGTCAGAGTGAAATGAAGCTGGAGCATGAGCAGGGCCAGATGTAGACCACAGTACCGAGGATTCATTTGAGCCTGAGAACAACAGGATGCTATGGAAATGATTGAAGCAAGAGAAGGACTTTGTCAAAATGTCCAATCTTATTAAATTAATAACAACAAGATCTATCATGTATCCAGTTCTTGTTATGTCTCAGCTACTCTTCTAAGCAACCTACATGGATTAATTCACTTAATTGTCTCTACAGCATCCTTGCTATCCTATAACGCCTCCAGTTTACAGATGAGGAAACTGCAGCACAGAGAGGTTGAGTAACTTGCCCAACACCACACAGCTAGTAAGTGACAGAAATGAGATTTTGAACCCAGATCATCTGGCTGTAGATCTGAGGTACTCACTCTGGCTGAACTCTTCTCCTGGGAGGCATGGTTTAGATGTGGCTGTGTGACACCAGAACCCAGCAAAGAGGAAATGTCCAGGAATTCTGGGCTAGGCTGCCCAGCAAATGGGCCTGGCTCAGAGAAATACAGTCTGCTCTTCAAGCTGCTCTGGGCCCAAGGCAGCTGGATGACTACTTGCAGCCCTGCCTCCCTTGGACTTGGATCTCCGGGATGGGCTGATGCTTCAGGAGCCCCCATCTGCCCCACTGCCCACCCGCCCACAGCGCTGCTGTGAGTTCTTGGGCATTGCCTTATCATCTTTGTAGATTTCTTTGGGGTTTCTCCCAGCTCTAATTTTCTGAAGGGCCCTCCGCTTTGCTGCAGATGCTATCTCCCTGTGTGTTTCCCATTAGCAAAACGATTAGCACTCATCCATTTTACATCAGCACAGAGGCCCCCCAGACCCAAGCGAGTCACAGCCTCTCCTTGGCTGGAAGGAAGTTCCCCGGCAGAACCTGCCTAGATGCCTTCTCAGCAGTCACTTGTTCTCTCTAGGTGCCTCAGTTTCTTTATCTGTAAAGTGAGGATAATGATATCTCATACTTCACAGGCTATTGTGATGAATACCTGTATGATAAGCATAAGCAACATGTATTCAAAATAGTTCTATACATAGGGGGCTATAATTATTATTGAGGTTACTTCTGCCATCCACTCATCACAGTTAAAGAAAGAGGTAGATTGAACATCCGATTCTGTCATAATCATTCTCTTTTTTAAAGAAATTAATAATAGTTTTGACAAATAGAATTACATATATTTAGGGTTTACGACGTGGTTTTTGATGTACCTATATCTTGTGAAATGATTACCACAGTCAAGCTAACATATCTAGCCCTCACATAGTCACCATGTTTTCGTTGTGTGTGCTGAGAACTTTAAGATCTACTCTCTTAGCAAACTTCAAGTAGACAATACAGCATCATTAACAATAGTTATCATGTTGTACAATAATTCTCTTGAACTTATTCTTCCTATCAAAATGAAATGTTGTGCCCTTTGACCAACATCTCCCAGCATCGCCTCCCCCTCACCCCAGGCCCTGGTAACCACCATTCTACTCTCTGCTATGAGTTCAACTTTTTTAGATTCCATATATGAGTGATATCATACAGTATCTGCCTTTCTGTGTCTAGTTTATTTCATTTAGCATAATGTCCTCCAGGTTCATCCTCATTGTCACAATGGCAGGATTTCCTTCTTTTTAAAGGCTGAGTAGCATTGTGTTGTATATGTGCATGTGTGTGTATGTGTGTGACAGGCACTTGGATTATTTCCACATCTTGGCTATTGTGAATAAGGCTGCTATGAACATGGACATGCAAAGGTCTCTTCAACCTTAGACCCAAAAGTGGGATTGCTGGGTCTGATGCAGACATTCTGAACAGCAAAAAGCAACAAGCCCACATGAAGAATCACTGACTCCGGGCAGGCAGCGAGGGGAGCTTTCATGACATTTCATGATGCTCTCTCGCCTAATTCCTCGGCTTCTCTGTGAGGTAAGAATTGTTGTCCCCATTTTACAGATGAGAAAACTGAAGTGTGGTGATCTGAGGTCAGCTGAGGTCATCTACCTTGTAAGTGGCTTTGAACCAGGGCCGCATAAGCCTGGGCTCACTCTGCTGGACCATGCTACCCACACCATGAAATGCAGCGAAGGCGGAGAGCCTTTGTGGAGCTGCCACTGACCCCAGTCATAAGACTCATGGCTTGGCATAGTGGCACATGCCTGTAATCCCAGCACTTTGGGAGGCTGAGGCAGGCGGATCACCTGAGGTCAGGAGTTTGAGACCAGCCTGGCCAATATGGTAAAATGCTGTCTCTACTAAAAATACAAAAATTAGCTGGGCATGGTGGTGCATGCCTGTAATCCCAGCTACTCGGGAGGCTGAGGCAGGAGAATTGCTTGAACGCTGGAAGTAGAGGTTGCAATGATCTGAGATTGCACCACTGCACTCTGCACTCCAGCCTGAGCGACAGAGCAAGACTCTGTCTCAAAATAAAGAAAGAAAGAAAGAGTAAGACTGACAGGAAGTATTCTTGTGCAAAATAACACACACAAGAGCCAGAATTTCTTAGACTGTTACTACATGTCAGCATTCTCATGAATTTAATCCTCACAACAACCCTGTAAGGTAGGTTATCCCCATTTTACAGATGAGAAAATGAAGGCACAGAGTAGAGGGACTTGCTTAAGGTCCTACAACTAGTAAATGGCATAAGCAGTATTTGAACCTGAGCAGTCTGGCTCTAGACCTTGTGCCCTTAACCTTAACATCTACACACAATACTGGAGATGCTGAGAGATGAGACATGTCCCCAATCACCACCACCACACACATATTCACACACACACACACACTCACACACACACACCCCACAACATCAGTGTCCCTAATGATCTAGGCCACTGTACCCATTCTGGCCCAGCCCTACCTTCCATAGTAGTGTATCCATTATGTCCCTGGATAGAATACCTGGGGGGAAGGTACATGCCCAGGTTCCCTTGCACCAGGTTCCAAGGCACCCGCTTTGGAGTGAGTCACCCTGTGATGTAAAGGAGGTCATCGGCCTCAGGGCCCACTTCCCTACCAGACCTTGGTGTCATTTTAATGTCACAGGCTTCAGATTGTGCTCGCAGTATGATGACTTGCAGCTGTTTTCCTGGGCTTCACTGTGATTCACAAGTTATGTTTAGTAGGGGCTCAGTGGTCCTGGCTGAGGGGCTGAAGCAGTGGCTATGTGTGTATGAGCATAACCCTCTCTGCTACCCTGCAAGCACGCGTCCCCAGCTTCCTAGTGGGCTTTGAGAAGAGAAAAGCACTCTGGTGCTCTCCATGTCTTCCTTTCCTTCACGGTTTCCTGGGTCTCTGGGCCCTGCTTCTCTTCTAGAGATAACCTGGGAGAGATGCTGCCAACCCTCCTGGGGACTCAGCAGGCCCAGGAAATGCCCAGCATTTTAACCATCAAGCATCCAAACCTCAGAACCATTCACTCTCATCCTCACCATCCCAGGATTCAGCTCATCCCCAACTGTGGGGATCGCCTGGGAACCCCAACCACAGAGGCCTTTGCAGATAACAAAGCCTTTCAAAGACTCTACTTCCAGTGGCTTGGCTGACAGAGACAAACAACTGACTGACCAACAGACAGAGGCAGTATCTGCACAAGCAGCTAAATTTTGGAGGAAAGGACACTAGTCTGCTGGTGTGAAAACAACTGCCTGCCAAGAAAACAACCTACTGAGTGCCGAGCCCATTGGCCCAGGCCTCCATCGTCTAATTTGTTCCCTGGATCAATGCCTACTGGACAAAGAAGCCAGTGAACTAAACTCAACACGAGATCGGAATCCTGGTGTATCCATTCTGTCACTGGCTTTCTACATGATTGATCTTAAGAGAAGACTTCCTTCCCTGGGCCCCTATAAAATGAGGCTTTGGCCTCTGCACCCTCCTAGAACTGAATGATACAGATTTCAAGGGCTCTGGTCCAGCATGATTCTGCTCTTATCAACTCCAGATTCTTGGTAAAGCACTCACTAATAACCAGATATGACCACAGAAGGTGTTTTCACTCACCCCACCATGCCTTATTCCAGTTTGCCCATACCTTGTCCCTTTTGGTAAGAGAAAGCAAAGAGGCCTGATGCTGGGACAGGCTTAGAGGAGATTCTCAGGACATCTTGGATCTGCCAGGGGGCGGACCTGTTGGCTGGAAGCCCCAGCCCTTGAGCCAAGCAATTGTCTCCCTAATTAAAGACATACCCCAGACTATAGAGAGAGCCAGTGGGGACTGACTCATTTACACTTGGACCATGAGCCAGGGTGTGCTGAGGAGTCTGCTCCATGGCTCAGAGGAGGAGGTGGACCTTTTTGTGGAAATGACTTGAGATTTTCCTCTCTCAAGAAAGCAATCTCTTTTTTTTGGAGTAAATAAAATATCTCAGCCAAGATAGAGGTTCTGCCATCAACTCCAAACCAAGAAATCCAAGTCTCATTGTAGGCACCTTCCCTGGAGGTTTCTCTCCTCTGTGGGGGTACCGGCTAAGGGACAATGAGACATAAAGGGACAGAATTGCTCAGGTAAGGCTGTAGCTCCAAAACCTGAAACCTATAAGATGCTCCAGAAAATGATGGGTCCAGATGGATAGGGGCCATCCCTTCTTAAGGTCCACCTGACTCAGACACCCCCCACTGCTTAGCACAGGGTCTCCCCAGAGCTTAGTAAGAGCCTAGCATATAGTGGGTACTCAGAAAAGGTGGGTTAAACTGAGCTGAACATTTTCAGGGAAAAATAAGGAAAAGTTGAAGGAGTTGGTAGGTTTTTATGTTGAGTCAAGAAATGCCCAGTGAGCTCTGTGTGCCAGGCTCTGCGCCATGGTACAGAAATCAGTCACTTTCATAGAATTACAGAGTAGAATCAAGAGTGATGAAATTATCCAGTACCTAGCAAAGTGCCAGAAACAGACTAAGTATTCAACAACAACCTGAATGGATGAATGAATGAATGAGTGGAGTACTAGAGGTAAACTCCAGCTGCCTTTATCCCGATGAACCACTAACCACCTAAGAATGGCCAATTTTTAATTTCTTTATTAAAAAGCCATGATTGGAAACTCCACCACCTGCCATTCTTCTTGACTATAATTTATTCTCTTCACAGGAAAGATAGCCTTTCTGTGTAACAGAATCCCTCCTGCCCTCTTGGATGCTCAATTCATCTTGTTCCTTCCAGAGAGAGGTCATTCCTCCCTCTCCAGCTGCCTGCTCTCTCACCTCCCTGTCCCACACAGCTGGATTGCTGCACTTGCTAGGAGAGCTATGGAGAAAGACTGGCTGCCATCTCTTCCTGTAGCTATCCTCATGGGACTCAGTTAGGGTAGCAATGAGCCTACCTCAGCTTTCTTGGCCCCACTTTCCCACAGGGAGCCCCCATTCTGAAAGGAGAGACACAAGCCATTCCCACCCCTAAGGAGGGGGTAGTAGGAAACCCCAGCCCCTCCCACTCACTGCAGAAGCAAGGGCTGTAGCTGCAGTCACAAATAGAGATGATAGGCCTTGCAGGAAGACGGAGGGTGAGATGAGTGGGGGAGGACCCCTGCTCATCATGTTCCAAATGACCCAGGCAAGAGGCTTGCCAAGGGCCCCTTCCCACTGAAAGAAGCAATCAGGAGAACCACATGCATATTTGCATAACATTTGCATTCAATTTGCTTCTGATTTACATACATCCCCTAGCCAGGGCCCATCTTCTTGGGCAGTTCTCTAGGTAAACATGTCTCTCCTATCCCAGAAAGCACCAGCCTTGTCTCAGCACATCTCAAGGCTCCTCTCTTAGCCTGCGTAGGTCACCGAGGGCATGGGCTGGGGGCTGGATTCCCAAAGATCAAGCAGGCCAGGCTGGCCAGGGTCCTGCAAGACACACAGCTGTGAAAACAACCCACAAAGAGATGGGAGCAGAAGAGAGGTGCCTGTCAGTCTCTAAACGGTACCTGTTCCCATTCTCCCGCACCATCTGCCCTTCAACAAAGCACAGGAACAATTAGAACAGAAAGCAGGAAATTCTGACAGGAGTGGAGAAAGCAAGGAAGACTTTATGAAGCAAGTACTTCAGCAAAGCTGTCAAGAAAGAGCGGGATGTGAATAGGTAAATAGGGACCACAGTGGTAAGAAAGAGGTCATTCATCCACAGCATGATTTAACTATTCATTCAATAAATTAGCTAGGTAGGTAGAGAGATGACAGATAAAAAAAAAATAGATAGATGGTAGGTAGGTAGGTAGGTAGATAGATAGATAGATAAGGGCCAGGTGTGGTGGCTCACACCTGTAATCCCAACACTTTGGGATCCTGAGGTGGGAGGATCAATTGAGATCAAGAGTTCAAGACCAGCCTAGGCAACATTTCTAAAAAAAAAAAATTAAAAAATTTAAAAGATAGATAACAAATAATTAATAGATAACAGATACATAGTTTACACTGATGGATGATAAACAATTGATAGATAATAGATACACAGATTACATAGATAGATAGATGACAGATGAAAAATAAGAGAGAAAGAGAGCAAGCAATAGATAGGTGGATGGTTGCTACTGGCACCCAGCTCTGTGCTGGGTGCCAGAGATTCAGTGATGGGTTAAGTGTGCTCCCTTCAGCCAGTAAGATGGAAGAGCAAGCAATTAATTAAAATTCATCGTGGCGAGTGCTATGCAAGAGAGAGGTACAAATTGTTGTGGGAGCACAGAGGAGGGAACTATTAATTTGGCTGGGAAAGGAGATACAGAAAGACATGAAAGAGACGGTGTCACAGAGTGACATGTGAGCTGAGTGTCCTGAAGAATAAAAAGGTTGGTGAATAGGAGAAGGTATAAGGAAGAGCACTCCAGGTAGAGGAAATGGTCTGAGGCATAGCGGTATGGATGAAATACAAAAGGGCCAGGCAGAAAGGGAGAATTTCAGTCCGAGGCAGTAAGACTAAAGCAAACCATGCCAAGGGATACCCTAGTAGAAGGACAGCTACAGAGTCTAGAAAACTCTCTGAGCTTTAAAAAAAATTTTTTTAAGTAGTTATAGATGCTTGTAGAGGTACCTACAGTGTTAAAGGGACAGTTATAAATTGGAAGGTAAGGAGACTGGGAAGGCCACTCAGAGAAACTGAGTAGCTGAAATAAAGATATGCCATGAATGAGTCCTTGTCTGATATTGGGGGAAAAGAAAAAAAAAAAAAAAGAAATGCTATGGAAAGGAAATCGTGAAGGATGGATGAATGGATGAAACATTAGGTTCACTATCAGGTTTATCATTGTTATAAATATTGGGTGAATTGAATCGGTGAGTGGGTAATTCCTGGTGGGTGGATCAGCGTATGCAATGGAAGAAAGGGAGGGAGGGAAGGAGGGAAGCAGGCAGGCAGACAGGCAGGCTGACTGAGAAGCTGAATGTACACAAATGATGACCCCAGTGTGGGACAGGAACCCGATCATCTGTAAGGAGACGCAGGAAAAGACCTCCAGGTTGATAGAGAAGATAATTGCTCACCTCAAGGAAGATGTGGAGATGCTATTAATAATAGTAATAGTAATGATAAACATTTACATTTACTTTTGAAGATTAACTCTTTTTTTTTTTTTTTTTGAAACCGAGTTTCGCTCTTGTTACCCAGGCTGGAGTGGAATGGCGCGATCTCGCCTTGCCGCAACCTTCGCCTCCTGGGTTCAAGCAATTCTCCTGCCTCAGCCTCCCAAGTAGCTAAAATTACAGGCACCCACCACCATGCCTGGCTAATTTTTGTATTTTTAGTAGAGATGGGAGTTCACCATGTTGGCCTGGCTGGTCTCGAACTCCTGACCTTAGACGATCCTCCCACCTCAGCCTCCCAAAGTGCTGTTATTACAAGCGTAAGCGACCATGCCCAGTCATTTCAATGAAAATTTTTTAAGATGTGAAACTCAGGTTTGACACCCTAGACCCACCTCAATTGGAAATTGTACATACCTAGTGACAAGATTTTCCTACCTGACATTCACCACACCTGCTAACTCCCGCTCTGGGAAATAGAGTGATAACAGAGTGGAGCATATGACAGAGGTATTGTCCTGAAGAACCTGGGAGCTGTGGTGGCTGTCAGCATGGCTCCAGTCACCACCAACAATGATGGCGAAGGTCTAACCCACAGGCATCCACTGGGTGAGAAGGCGGGAAGGGAGAGGAAGGAGAGTAGTGAGTGGAAAGGGTATATGAAAGGGAAAGAGTGGGCACACACGCATCCTAGACCAAGACCGCACAGAGGCACCAGTCCTGCTAAGCCTGACATGACCAGAGCTTGGCAGAGGGAATCAGGGAAGCTTCCTGGAGGAGGTGACACCTAGGCTTAGGTGAAAGATAGTGTCTTTGCTGAGACAGGGATACCAAAGGAGGAGCAGTTTGGTGGATGGGAGTAGAGGTGGCCAAGGGGACATGGAGTTGGCAAATTACAGATTCAATTAGCCCCCTTCTTTCCATCTATTACTCCATCTGTCTAAAAACCTTCCCATGCTTGGAGTTTTAAGGGGCAACTCTGGAAAAACATGCCCACAGCTCCACTCACATGTCTCCTGCTAGAGCTCAAATATCTTTCTGCCTGTCGTAGGCCAGCTTGGCCACTTTCCCTCCCCTCTTCCTGCGTTCCCCAGCTGTCATAACTGGAAAGGATTTCTGCCTCCTCTATCCAGAAGAAACAAGGTTAGCCATGTGACCTTAATCAAGTCAGAAACTTCTCCAGTACTCAATTCCTTTGCCTGTAAAACAAACTTAATAATCCCAGAGGTTTTAATGAGAATGAAATAAAATGCAAACTGTCACCTACTGTACATCCATCAAAGGTAAACAAACACAATGACATTAAGCTAATTTTTTATTCTCTTTTTTTTGCTCATGGTCATTTTTAATGTTTTTATAATGAATAGGAATTGTTTAATAAGGTGAGAAGGCAAAAATTTGAAAATATAAATTATACTTAGGGATTGAGAAAAGTTAGCATTTTAAAATTATAAGGGATATTTCCTGTATTGCTATTTCTTGTAAGGTTTCTGGATTATAGGTACTGTTATCATCATTAATTATGGATTATTAGGAAACTGAGGCTCAGGAATACTAAGTAACTTGCCCAAACAAGTGTAGCCAGTAACTGATGCTGTCAGCACTCAAATCTTTTGTCTCCAAATCTAGTGGCCTTTACGTTATAGGACATATGTGCTTTTGTATGAAATCTTCCCAGTGTTGACAGGGTGCAGTGGCTCATGCCTGTAATCTCAGCACTTGGGAGGCCAAAGCAGACGGATCACCTGACCAGGAGTTCAAGACCAGCTTGGTTCAACATGGTGAAACCCTGTCTCTACTAAAAATATAAAAATTAGCGGGGCATGGTGGTGGATGCCTATGGCATCTGTAATCCCAGCTACTCAGGAGGCTGAGGCAGGAGAATTGCTTGAACCCAGGAGTTGGAGGTTGCGGTGAGCTGAGATCCCACCACTGCACTCCAGCCTGGCAACAGAGCAAGACTCTGTCTCAAAAAAAAAAAAAAAAAAAAAAGAAACCTTTTCAATGTTAACTGCACTTTCGTTTAATTTTTAATTATCACATGTGTCCAACTGTCACATATCTAAATATATATATGGTAAACTTCAGCTATCTGGAACCTTTGACTAATGTATTATTCCAAATACCTAAGCTTTTGGATGACTACAGACTTAAGTATCAATTAATCATTTTTAGAAATTGTTCTTTAAAAATATGATACTCTTTCGTTAACTTTTTTTTTTTTTTAGACAGAGTCTTGCTCTGTTGCCAGGCTGGAGTGCAGTGGCATGATCTCGGCTCACTGCAACATCTACCTCCGGGGTTCAAGCGATTCTCCTGCCTCAGCCTCCAGAGTACCTAGGCCTATAGGCTCATGACACCATGCCCTGCTAATTCTTTTGTATTAGTAGAGATGGGTTTTCACTATGTTGGCCAGGATGGTCTCGATCTCTTGACCTTGTGATCTGCCCGCCTCGTCCTCCCGAAGTCCTGGGATTATAGGCATGAGTCACACACCCTGCCTCTTTCTCTAACATTTTAATCAGAATATGCAGAAAGCAGTTTACCTGTATCTTAATGCCAAAGGGCAGTCATTCTAGTCCCAGCTCAGCCTGAGTGCATGCAGCCCTATCATCTCTCTTCTTTCTCAAACTTCCATTTTCTCAATAATAATAATTAATGATACTTTTTATCATACAGTTGCCACATGTATTGTTCTAAGCAAGTCTTACTTCCATTTTCTCAATAATAATAATTAATAATCACACCTTTTATTACACAGTCACCACATGCATTGTCCTAAACAGGCATTAGCTCATGTCACCGTCCTACCCCCTGGCAGGTAAACGTTGTTACTCTGGCTTTGTAGACAAAGCAAGGCAGGCACTGAGAGGTTAAATGGCTTGCTCAAGGTCACAGAGCCGGCAGGCTGTGGAGCCAGGACTTGAACCCAGGCTGTGCAGCTCTGGCAGTGGGACCAGGTGCTTCTAGCTCTGGCATCTAGGGCCTCATCTTCCAAGCCTGAAGAGGGGTCTAGTGGGCACAGATCCCTACCCCCAGTGTAGCCAAGGCTCTGTGGAAAGAAAGCACACACCCTCCTCCAGTAACTCCACAGAGCCTTCCACAGGCCACAGCAGATGCTTCGTGGAAATTCTTCTTTCTCTTTTTCCCCAGCTCCTAATGGTTGCCGCAGCTTACAAAACTCAAAGATTCTCAGCCCTTCCCCTGTCTGCCCTCCAGCCCCTGCCAGTTCTGAACTTTATACCTTCCGTTTTTTTCTGACTCTTGACAAACGGAAAAAAAAATCATTCTTAGGATTGGGGTGTGTGTGTGTGTGTGTGTGTGTGTCCCTATTCATATTTTAAAAAGGACATTTGAGGCCCCTCCCCCAACTCCCAGTTTCATAACACCAGAAGAGACAAGGAGCTGGACAGAAACTCCAGGAGGTGGCCGCAGACTCCTGCCCACCCACCTCCATCCCACCATGGGCCACACAGCAAACCCTCTGTGGCCTAATCCTTTCCCTTTCCCTTCTGCAGGGAATTACTGTTGTGGCCTCAACTCCAACCTGGAAAATGTTGCATTCCTGCCCACCTTCCAACCTCATTGCCCACAACTCCCTGGCACAAACCCTTTTTTCCAGACAAACCAGGCTCCTCATTGATCTTAACACATGTTTCATGCTTTCCTACCTCTGTGCTTTTGCCCACATGACTTCTCCTCCAGGAATGCCCTCCCTTCTCCCTCTCTCTCCTTCTCCAAATCCTACCATCCTTCAAGGCCCTGCTGGAGACAAGCACCTGACTGAGAACTTACGATGTGGTGGTAGGTTCTGGAGATTCAGGGGTGAGTGGGTAGGGTCCCTGCTCTCAAATAGTAATTAGAAAGGAATCACCCCATCGCAGGAGTTTGAAGCCTTCCCGGTTATCCCTCTGCTCAACTTCCCTCTGCCTGAGCGCATACTCCATCAATTCCTGCAATGCGTGCACAGAGTGGCAAATAACCGTCCATCTCTCCCTTCCACTACCATCTCCACTGCGAAAATTCTCCTAAATCTTTTAAGGCCTTCAACCAGTGCCCATCTCCTTCAGGGAAACTCCCATAATGTCCTGGCCCTCTAAACTACCCCCCATTGGGCAAGGGGGGCTTCTCTGTGGGCAGCCCTGTGCTGAATCTCATTATTTCACCTTCCACAGTGGGTGTCATCACCAAACCCACAGCCTCGGGGCCTCTGACCTGCAACTTTCCTTCCACTTGTCCCAGTGTACATTACAAGGACCATCACATCTGATGTGTGCCATGCCACAGCAAATCTAGGAGCACTTCAGTGGAACACCATGATGTATACAGGGTATTTCTGATGTTGTAAAAGTCTGCTGGTGCCAGGCATGGTGGCTCACACCTGTAATCCCAGTACTTTGGGAGGCCGAGGCAGGCAGATTACCTGAGGTCGGGAGTTCAAGACCAGCCTGACCAACATGGCGAAACCCCGTCTCTACTAAAAATACAAAACTAGCCAGGTGTGGTGGCATGTGCCTATATTCCCAGCTACTCAGGAGGCTGAGGCAGGAGAATCACTTGAACCCAGGAGGGGAGGTTTCAGTGAGCTGAGATAGTGCCACTTGCACTCTAGCCTGGGTGACAAGTGAGACAACGTCTCAAAAAAGAAAAAAAAAAGGCTGCTGGTCTGTAATATGTCAGTGTTAACTGCACAGATCTAGATGTTTGTGCTGAGCAGTGTCATTCTTATGGTTAAAGGCAGATCATTTTGAACTTTATTTTGCTCAAAATTCCTGTTCTGGGTGGTCCTTTGATACTGCCTTAGTAGCTGTTGAATGGGTTGCTTGACAAACAAGACATAGCCTGGCAAACAGGTACAGCTTCAACCAGCAAAATTCAGCTGTCCATCTACTGCCCCAACATTGTTCAGGAAGTGGAACAATGAAAAGTTTTCATTAATGACTACTGGTCAGAAATAATCTGGTAAGATACGTAAACTCAGTGTGGAAAGGGGCCAAATCAGTGTAAGGTGGTGTTCTTTGTAGAGTACATTTAAAAGGAAGTGAAAGCTAACTCAAACTCTGTAATTCCAGCAAGCACATTATCACAAAGATAATGAGAAGCCAGTCAAAGATGCACTCATGTCTCAAAACTCTTGGACTTATAATTTGACTTTCCTACTCCCCATCAGCACCGAGACCTGCCCATTCTATTAGGCTAAGCAGTAACCTCACTTATCTGCTTATCCTAATAGAATGGGCAGGTCTCGGTGCTGATGGGGAGTAGGAAAGGCTTTGCTACTGAGCGGAGTAGAGATATAGTTTAGAAGATGTAATGTGATCTTGCTCCAGCTTACCACACTCTCATCTGATGATCCCATGACATGCCCACCCAGGCAGCTGCAGGGGCAGCCATCTGCCATGCTCAGGATCATCTCTACTCAGCCAATAGCTTTAGAAGCCACTGTCCCAGGTGGCTCAGCACGTGGCCACCAGAAAGACAATCATCAGAAAGACACATCAGAAAGACAAGCATCATGGTATAAAGACTTACCTTTCTGTAGAGGGTCCTCATACCTCTCTGGGCTGTGCTTGGAGATAAACGCACAGAGTGCTCAAGACTCATCCAACAGACCTGAAACCATTGGTTCAGATGTCGTGAAGGAGCAGAAAGTACCTGGAAGCCTTCCAGCTTACTCTAAAATGGAAGAACTCCCTCCTGCTTCTTCCAGGCACACACCTGTCCAAGGCACCATCACTACAGGCAGGACTTCACATAGGTGAATTCAACATCCAAAAGCCAGTCATTGGAATCGAAGCAGGGCCACCCATTAGTGCATGAAGAAAGAGACCTTTGTGGAGAACGGAAAGCTGCAGATAATCACAATTATTAGTAGTAACCATTATGAATATTATTAGCTTGAGGAGGAGTGGAGAGATTCACTGCTCCTTTTATTTTTCTTATTTTTTGAGATGGGGTTTCGCTTTTGTTGCCCAGGCTGGAGTGCAACAGAACAATCTCTGCTCACGACAACCTCCGTCTCCCGGGTTCAAGCAATTATCCTGCCTCAGCCTCCTGAGTAGCTGGGATTATAGGCATGCACCACCACCCCCGGCTAACTTTGTATTTTTAGTAGAGACAGGGTTTCTCCTTGTTGGTCAGGCTGGTCTCAAACTCCCGACCTCAGGTGATCTGCCTGCCTTGGCCTCTCAAAGTACTGAGATTACAGGCGTGAGCCATCACATCCGGCTGATTCAATGCATCTTTACAAAAGAAAGTAACTACTCTAGTAACCATTAAATGACTCAAGCCATAGGGATTTGAGCTACTGGAGAACTTGGTCCCCTCCACTTGATAGGAAACTCGTTCCTCAAGTGGGTCTGATGAGGAACACTGAATGTGGTGCATGAGGGAGTTGGCATAACCTAGCCAGACTGAGAGGGGTCTTGCAATAATTTACTGGAGAAGGGTAGAAAAAGAAAAGACACCTGCTTACAATGTATGACAACATATCAAGTTCTTCTGCAGAAAAACAAACACCTCCATGGATATAGTTCAGTGGATGATCAGACTCCCAGTGCAAATGATGCATCTATCCCTACCTCACAAAGTTATAATGGGATCTCTAAAAAGGTGGAAGATAGATGAAGTAAAATCTTGAGGCATCTAAGTGGTGGGTATACAGGGGGGCTTATTGTACTGTTCTTTCTACTCCTACATAGGTTTGAAAATGTTCATAGGAAAGAAACGTTCATTCTTTCACCCAGGCTGGAGTGCAGTAGTATGATCACGGCTCTCTGCATCCTGGAACTGGACTCAAGCAATCCTCCCACCTCAGCCTTCCAAGTAGTGGAGACTATAGGTGCGCACCACCATGCCCAGTTAATTTCTTTTATATATTTAGAGATGATGTCTCACTATGTTGCCCAGGCTGGTCTCCCATTCCTGAGCTCAAATGATCCTCCTTTCTCAATCTCCCAAAGTTCTGGGATTACAGGCTTGAGCCACGGCAACTGGTCAAGAAAGAAATTTCTAAGAAGTGGCCTCAAAAATTCAGACACTGCTCCTTCTTTTTAAAAATGGTTGAAGCTTTTATTTGTGGTCTAGGTGACTTTTGATTATACCAGACTTAGAACTACTCTCTTTGTGATATATGCAAAATAAAGATTCTTGTGTGATTGCAGTAAAAAGAAGGTGGGAGTGAGGTGGGAGAGGAGAAGGACAGGGCAAAGTGAGGGGGCACAGCAGAAAGAGCATGAGATTTCACAAGAGCTGGACAAGTTCCCATCCCAGCTCCATCACATTCTAGCTGTGTGATGCTGGGGAGGGATGTGCTACTCTCTGTGCATCTGCTTCTTCTGGAAAGTTAGAATACTGCCCCCCATAGGCTCGTTGTGAGGCTATAATGAAGTAATAGATGTTGAATATTTGGTATACAATAAGCACTCAAGAAATCCTGACTATTACTACTTTATAAATATCAGTACTTTAAAAAGTAGATACATGTAGGAGATTCTTTGCTTTACAAAAGAATTCACCACAGGGTGCCTGTAAGCCCTCGGTCCTGCCAGTGCATTTTAAATGGGATTGAGTTTGCAAACATCCATTTACTCATGACTTTTTAAGAATGCAGCCAAGGTACTAAAGAAGCCAGGCGGATCTACAGCAAGAGCTCCCCGGGCACACTCTCTCAGTCTCAGATCCTGTCCAGCAGGATTCTCTGAAAGATTGGAGACTAAAAAACATTTTCTCTGAAAATCCGCAAAGACCCACTGGCTGCCCTCTGGGAAGCCTTTTTTCCATGCATATTTGGAAGGGCTATGGATCCAGGCTTATGAGGACAATAGCAATAGGCTAACAACATTGCCTAACTTTTATTGAGGGCTTCCTATGTGAGAGATGCTGTGTTAATTCCCATGCATTATCCTGCACAAAGCAATAAAAGCTAATGTCTGCATAACCACAACAAGTGCTTTCAGATGAAAGAAGTCCTGGTCACTCCTCACAAAAGTCTTGCAGGGTATTATGATCAATGTTGTTGTTGTTTCACATTGAGAAACTGAGGCACAGAGTAGAAAAGTCATTTGCCTAAGGTTACCCAGCTGTAAATGATGGGTTATTTAGAACCTGTCTGGCTCTGAAACCCACCCCATTACAGACTCACTGCTTCCCATACCATACCCCCTCCCCAGTAGCACTAGATCCAGCAGAGACCCTATGGTAGAGCAGAGGGTCCCTGTGGGAGGCTCTGCCCCTCCCTCTGCCCCCTCCCCATCTCACTTAGCCCTCTACAAGCTGTTGTCAATTGCACTGAAGTATTTACAGCAACCAGCAACCGATGACACCTCTGCCCACGTGGGCTATAATTTGATGCTCAAGTTGTTAAACAGCCGCTTTCAAGCGCTGAGCTCTTCATACATGAGTGTTTCTCCCAAGAGCCAGACTAGCTGCCTCTCTACTGCCCCTGATGCTTGCACAACTTCTGCTGGCGCCAGGTGTGCATATATGTGCACACATGCCAAATACACCATCACACACAGACCTCTGCACACACACCATCACCATCACACAACAATCTCAATTTGCTATTGAGGACACAGCCACCAACACACACGATATGTTTCACAGACGCCCAGCCTCCCCTAGTTCACACCCCTCTTGTCATCAGCATGCGAGACACTACAGACAGAGATAATGGCCGTAGATACTCTGTGTAAAGCAGTATTCACGAGTGAGTGATTGCTAGTAATGCCCATCCCAAATAGAGTCCCAGGAAATACATTCTTCCCCCATAATTATCTATCAGAAAATTACCCACATGCTCAACTCTGTATTAGGGTAACCAGATAAACACTAAACATATTTTTTCATTTCCTTGTGCTAAAAGTAGCTTTCACTTGGATGCACTGCATTTGTATGTGGCTTCCATCCTGGTGTACTGACTCCATATCTATTTGCTAGGGCTTGTATGTGTTGTGGGATGGGGGTCAGCGATTGTGGTGTACATGTGCTCACACACCATCAGATGCCTCTATGTGTCTGTTTGAGCAGATACAGCAATTTCTTGATGGACTCCCCAGGGAGTCTCTGTAGAGTAAAACTGCCTCTGTATAGCTATCCAAGAGCAAACACATCCCTAAACCAGATCCCCAGCCACTCCCCCCATTCATATAGCAATGGGGGGTCAGAAAGAAGAGAGGGCAGAGGATAAGGAAGAGGAATGAGAGGGGTTAAGGCCCATGTGAGCAGAGGAAGAAATGAGTCCATCCACTCAGGAGAGAACAGGTTCCAAAATATGTGCTGTCAATATAAAGATGGCCCAGAGGCTGGGTGCAGCAGCTCACACCTATAATCCCCACCACTTTAAGAGGCTGAGGCAGGCGGATCACCTGAGGCGAGGAGTTCAAGACAGGGCTGACCAATATGGTGAAACTTCATCTCTACTAAAAATACAAAAATTAGCTGGGCTTGATGGCGGATGCCTGTAATCCCAGCTACCCAAGACGCTGAGGCAGCAGAATGGCTTGAACCCTGGAGGTGGAGGTTGCAGTGAGCCAAGACCATGCCACTGCACTCCAGCCTGGGAAAGCGAGACTTCATCTTGGTCTTAAAAAAGAAAAAGATGGTGAAACCCCATCTCTACTAAAAACACAACAAAAATTAACTGGGCATGATGGTGCACTGCTGTAGCCCCAGCTACTCGGGAGGTTGAGGCAGAAGAATCTCTTGAACCCAGGAGGCAGAGGTTTCAGTGATCCAAGATAATACCATTGCACTCCAGCCTGGTGACAGAGTGAGACTCCAGCTGAAAATAAGATGGCCCAGAGTTGACCAGCCAAGGATCTGAGGAGGATGCAGGTTTCCAAGCCCTCTGGGGCCCTCCTGGATCCTTCCTGGATCCCCTGCTCTGTGCAGTGCTTTGGGAAGGGTGTCTAGGAGGCTCCATAGGATGCAGGCAACAGAGTGAGCTCCAGCTAGAAGCCCTGCACAACTGCTTTTGTATGGAGGTTTGGGCCTGTGTAAGACAAGGAGAGTCAGACTAGGCCCAGAGATTGTCCAGAAAGATAAATGGGGAAAGAAAGAGTGAGACTAGCAAGCGAGAGGCAAAAGAATGCCTGAATAGGATGCACGGGGAGACGCAAGCCCAAGACAGATCCAGAGCTACACTCAGAGACAAACCACAGGAACTGTTTCTCGTAGCAAGAGCTATCGATGTAAGGACTCAGGGCAGAGGGATCTCTCCTGCAGCTTTAACAGGCCACTGAGAAACAGCAGGTCCCGCCCTGTGCCCCTCTCAGCAGATCGGGATAGGAACAATCCCAGGGGCCTATAGCGGCAGACCAGGAGAGGAGTGAGCCTACCTCCCAGCAGACCTGCAAAAGGATCTGACTAGGGTCCCTAGGACAAGCAGGAAGCCAAGGGGAGAGAATAAAAAGCAAACCTTTGAGTGGGGGGTGGGGAGCACCTGGACCCATGGATTCAGATGTTCAAGTCCTGATGCTGCCATTTATGACGCAAAACTGCGGCAGCCACGAAACTTAACCAAGTCTCATCCGGAAAATAGTGGCTACAAGTGCCCATTATGGCACTGTGAGGACTCAATAAGGCAATAAAGATAGAAATGCTTTCTAACAATTTCTGTGAATCTCCTAGTTAATCAAGATTGCCAGGAGGGGCCGTGTCCAGTGGCTCATGTCTGTAATCCCAGCACTTTGGGAGGCCAAAGTGGGTGGATTGCTTGAGCCCAGGAGTTCAAGACCAGCCTGGGCAACATGGTGAAACTCCATCTCTACAAAAAAATACAAAAACTAGCTGAATGTGGTGGTGCACACCTGTGATCTCAGCTACTTGGGAGGCTGAGGTGGGAGGATCATCTGAGCCTGGGGAGGTTGAGGCTGCATTCATAGTAAACTATGAATGCACCACTGCACTCCAGCCTGGGTGACAGAGTAAGACTCTGTCTCAAGGAAAAAAAGGTTGCCACCAGAAGGGGAGAAATCATAAATCACAAGGTGGAAATGACAGAACGTAGTTCTCCATCAACATGGAGATTCTATTATCACTAATACTTATGTATGCTTGTGTGTCCTGCCTAATTCCACAAAGAAGCTCATTCCACATATAAACGTGATCATGCAGCCAGGCGCGGTGGGTCACACCTGTAATCCCAGTGCTTTGGCAGACTGAGGTGAGTTTGAGGCCAGCCTGACCAATATGGAGAAACCCCATCTCTACTAAAAATACAATTAGCAAGGCGTGGTGGTGCATGCCTGTAATCCCAGCTCTGGGGAGGCTAAGGAAAGAGAATTGCTTGGACCTGGGAGGCAGAGGTAGCAGTGAGCCTTGTCCAGCCTGGGCAACAAGAGCTAAACTCTGTCTCAAAAATAAATTAATTAATTAAATAATAAATGTGATCATGCAGTATTTGTCTTTCTGTGTCTGGCTTATTTTCCTTAACATAATATCCTACAAATTTATCCATGTTGTCGAAAATGACAGGATTTCATTCTTTTTTATGACCGAATAGTATTTCATTGTCTATTTATACCATATTCTCTTGTGGATTTTTTTTTTTTGAGACAGAGTCTTACTCTGTTGCCCAGGCTGGAGTGTAGTGGCATGATCTCAGCTCACTGCAACCTCTACCTCCCAGGTTCAAATGATTCTTGTGCCTCAGTCTCCCAAGTAGTTTGAACTACAGGCACATGCAACCATGCCCAGCTACTTTTTGTACTTTAGTGGGTTTCACCATGTTGGCCAGGCTGATCGCAAACTCCTGACCTCAGGTGATCTGCCAGCCTCAGCCTCCAAAAGTTCTGGGATTATAGGTGTGAGCCACCATGCCCAGCCAATACTACATTTTCTTTATCCATTCATTCGTTGTTGGGCACTTAGATTGATTCCAGCATTGTGAAATAATGCTGCAGTAACATGGGGATGCAGATATCTCTTCAGTATATTGATTTCATTTCCTTTGGATGTACACCCAGTAGTAGGATTGCTGTATCATATGGTAGCTGGATTTTTTTATTTTTTTGAGGAACCTCCATACTGTTTTCCATAATGTTGTACTCCACAAAGGATTTGAGTTGGCTGAGAGGGCAAAATTACTGACAGACTGTCTGAAGGACAGATGGACAGACAGAGGAATGAGGACAGAGGCAATAAGAGGGCAAGAGATCTCCAGGGAAAGAGCATCATTCATTCAGGTGTTCAATTCAACATTTATTTAATGAGGACCTATTATGTGTTAGGTACTGTTTAAGTCCTGGTTATGATAAGGAATTCAGGTGACTTTACCCAAATCAAAGTTATGACAAATGTGACTTGATTCCTCTCCCTTCCACACACACTCATGTGAGCCTCTTTCATGTACCCAAGTCCTACCATTCTCAAAGAAGGATAAATTCCAATGGCATTTGGTGACGAGAATGAAGTGAAGATTGAAAAGTATTATCCATGGAGCAAGTATCCATCTGGGGATCCCGCAGCCTGCTGGGAAGGCTGTTCTGGGTAACCTCTCTGTGCAGGGTAGTACATAGGGTGTGGAGGAGCAGGAGAGGGGAGAGGTGTACTTGATTCTAGGAGCCACTCAGCAAAGATCAGAGCTCAGACATCTGCGTGCCACCTGAACTGGACTTACTAGACTTGGAATGTCTCTGTCCTCCTCTCTCCTTTTCAAGACATGATGCCCTCTGTGTTTGCCAACCAAGCTAGTCACAGTCTCTCACCTGGACCTTTAAAACACTGAATGGGCCCTGGGTGCAGTGGCTCATACCTGTAATCTTAGCACTTTGGGAGTCCAAGGCAGGTGGACTCCCAACCTGCCTTGGCCAACATGGCAAAACCCCATCTCTACTAAAAATACAAAAATTAACCAGGTGTGGTGGCACACACCTGTGATCTCAGCTACTCCAGAGGCCGAGGTATAAGGGTCACCTGAACCTGGAAGATGAAGGTTGCAGTGACCTCAGATCACACCACTGCACTCCCACCTGGGCGACAGAGCAAAACTCTCTCTCAAAAACAACAACAACAAAAAAGAAACACTGAATGGAACAGAAGACTCAAGAAGGAGACTACATGGCAGAGTCAACATTGCACAGTCACCAAATCCCATTTCTCTTTCCTCTTGCACATATAGCAAGACTTCATTTCCCACTCTCCCTTACAGTTCAGTGGAGCCAAATGACTGGGTTCTGGCCAAGAAATGTGGTCAGAAGTGACATTTGCCACCTGCAGACTTGACCCTCTAAAAAGATGATTTCCCCCTCAATTGAGCATGGTGGACCATGCCTGTAATTCCAGCACTTTGGGAGAGTGAGGATTGACCACTTGAGGCCAGAAGCTCGAGACCAGCCTGGGAAGCATAATGAGACCCCATCTCTAGAAAAAATTAAAAATTATTTAAAATAAACTAAAAAGATGTCCCCCTAAAATCCTCTATACTCTCTTTCTCCCTCTTTGGCTGAGTTTAGAAGACCCAGTGTGGGATGTCAAGGGCCTAGAACTGGGTCTGGATAGAATTTGTTGAGTGTGGTTAGGCACAGTGGCTTAGCCTGTAATCCCAGCACTTTGGGAGGCTGAGGCAGGCAGATCGCTTGAAGTTAGGAGTTCGAGACCAGCCTGGGCAGCATGGCAAAACCCCACCTCCACTAAAAAATACAAAATTAGCTGGGTATGGTGGCACATGTCTGTAGTCCCAGCTACTTGGAAGATGGAGGTGGAAGGATGGCTTGAGCCTGGGAGGCAGAGGCTGCAGTGAGCCAAGATCACGCCACTGCACTCCAGCCTAGGTAACAGAGCCAGACCATGTTTCAAAAAAAAAAAAAAAAAAGAAAAGGTCGGGCACAGTGGCGCCAAGGCTAGTAGACTGCTTGAGCCCAAGAGTTTGAGACCACTCTGCGCAAAATGGTGAAAGCCTGTCTCCACAATAAATACAAAACTTAGCCAGGCATGGTGCCACACACCTGTAGTCTGGAGGTGAGAGGGTCACTTGAGCCTGGATGGTGGAGGTTGCAATGAGCTGAGATCATGCCACTACACTCCAGCCTGGGCAACAGCGTGAGATTCTGTCTCAAAAATAAATAAATGAATTAAATAAAAGGAGAAGAAGAATTTGTTGGATAGGAACTCCATAAACTTAGACGGGAAAAAAATTGTATCTGTATTTACAAGTCTCTAAATTCAAATTCTGCATTTTATTCAATTATTAAGGGAGGCAACAACTCACAGTAATTCCCCATCCCTGTAATTTTGCCAGCCATAGAAATTGCAGATATTGGCCAGACACAGTGGCTCATACCTATAATCCCAACACTTTGAGAGGCAAAGGCAGGAGGATCACTTGAGCTCAGGGAGTTTGCTCAGGGTAACACAGCAAGAACTCATCTCTACAAAAATTTAAAAAATCAGTCAGGCATGGTGGCATATGCCTGTAATTCCAGCTACTCTGGAGGCTGAGGGAGGAGGATCACTAGAACCCAGGGGTTCGAGGCTACAGTGAGCCATGATCATACCACTGCACTCCAGCCTGGGCAACAAAGCAAGACTGAGACCCTGTCTCAAAAAAAAAGCAACAACAAAAAAAGAAATTGCATGTATTTTTTATATAACATGTTAAGTTGTTGCAGAAATATCAAAAGGTCATTTGTGCCGAATACACTTTGAAATTACACTGTTTTATTTAACTTGTTATATTATTATATCACAAATTTATTCAATTGTCTTATCACAAATATTTTTATGTCACTAAATTTTTAAATGACTTTGATAATTGAATCACAATATAACTGACTTATTTTGTAGTCCTGTAAATTTGACTTCATGCATTAAAAAATCTTTATTTTCAGGAGTCCATAGCTGATCATTAATCTACCTAAGGGGGTCCATGGTATAAAAAATATATATATATACCAGCTCCACCCCTAGAGAATGATGCAAACCCAAGATGGAAGGCCATTTGGTCTCTGAATGACTCTGTAGAAGAAAGCTTCCCCCCATCTAACTACCACCACTAGAGATCCAATATTTGGACTATGAGATGAGTGGAAAATAACCTTTATTTGTTCAATAACTGAGACCTTGAGGAGGACCATTTATGATGTAGAGGGAGTCTATGTGACCACAGGAAGAGTAGAGGGAACACCTCTCAGCTTAAATCAACTTTGAACTCTCTCAGTTCTCTCAAATACCCTCGCTCATGAAGGCTGAAATGCCCTAGATGCTTTCTCTTCACATCCAACCTTCTACGGTCCAAATTCTCCCCAACCTTCAAGGCCCAATTTAAATGCCACTTTCTCCAGGAAGTCTCCTGTGCCTGCTCTTCACTCACAGAATGTACACCCCAACTTGAAGCGCCAGAAGCTATTAACTTCAGACTATGAGCTTTCCCTGGGGAAGACAGTTGCATAAATTCCCTTCCTGTCCCCAAACCTAACCCCATGCCCACGGTGGGCCTTGTCCAGAGATACCCAGCCATGGTAGGATCAGTAAATGTTGCATGGGAGGCAAGAGGGTAGTCAGAAAACAGTTTGATTCAGCTCTATCCCCCGACAGCCTGGCCCAGGTCCCCACATGTGTTTAAGGAAAATGTATGATCCAAGCAGGGTTTGGGGGAAGTACTAGTGCTTTCCCACATTAGGGCCTCAATTTCCCTTCTTTAAAACTATCTCCACCCAGTCTGGATTTTCAACTGATGTATATCATCTTCTAAGTCTTTGTAGTTTTGGTAGCCAGACAAGACTAGAAGTCATGACAGGGTTAAAAGCAAGACGGGTCCTCTCCAACTCTGGAGAATGACACCTCCTCAAGGGTCCCAGGCTAGTCACGTCACCCTCTTTGTCCCACAGCCTTGAAAGCCGCTCCCTCTGTTCAACCCTCCCTTCTTCTCTCACCTCTGCCCCATCCCCAACAAGCACTTGGAGCCTCTGTCCTTGGGCTGGGAACACTCATCTTCTCTGTGGAGCGCTAGAGAGCTAGGGCCTACTCCCTGGACAGCTGCTGCACCATGGGAGTGTGGGGATGGTGGGGAGACCGCTCTCTAGCCCCCTCCCTGACTCCCCCAGGCCAAGCTCCTTTTGTCTTGAGAATGGAGATGCCCCAAGCTTGAGTACAGGTTCCCTCTCTCCCTTCGGGTTATCTTGCAACACTGGGGCTCAGGAGCCCCCAGCCACTGCTGCCCTGGACACTGTGCCCCTACTCCCTCTTCCCTACAACACCAAGTACCAGAGATCATCATTGCTCTATGAAGGGCCATATTTCTGAACCACATTAATTCCACTTGTCTTTGGGCAATTTGACACATTTTTGGAGCCCTTCTACACATGCAGTTGATTCATTCTTTCATGTGTCAGGCCTTGTGCTGTGTACTGGAAAAGATGAGGGAAGGAGAAGAAAATAACACAGCACAGTAAGTTCTTAGGATTGGGAGGCTGAGGGGGAGGATTGCTTGAGCCCAGGAGTTTGAGACCAGCTTGGGCAACATAAGGAGACCCCCATCTCTACAAATAAAAAATTAGCCAGGCATGGTGGCTAGCCTGTAGTCCTGACTACTTGGGAGGCTGAGATGGGAGGATCGCTTGAGCCTGAGAAATCAAGGCTGCAGTGAGTCAGAATCATGCCACTGCACTCTAGCCTGGGTGACACAGCAAGACCCAGTCTCCAAAAAAGAAAAAATAAAATCTGTGGGAGTGGGAGATGCAAGTGAAGGCTTACAGGGCCAGGGGAGGGGGAGATGACCCTGAGTAAGGAATGAACCAGGTAGAAAGTGGAAGAAGGAACAATCAGACCATGAACCACAGAATCACTCTGGCTGTTGGGCTCATTAAAGAGAAGACTCGCAGAATTATTATTCTATTTAACAACTATTTATTGTGCCAGACAGCATGCTGGATAGAGATCTCAGTGTGACTGTGGCCTTCAGTGAGAGAGAGAGAGGAGAGAGGGGGAGAGAGAGAGAGAGAGAGAGAGAGAGAGAGAGAGAGAGAGAGAGAGAGAGAGAGAGAGATCTCAGAACTGAAGCGGTCTCATATCCCAAAGTCAGCCTCGCTTCCACACCCTGGTCCTTTTTTTTTTTTTTTTTTTTTGAGACAGTCTTGCTCTGTCGCCCAGGCTGGAGTGCAGTGGTGCAATCTCTGCTAACTGTAACCTCTGCCTCCAGGTTCAAGTGATTCCCCTGCCTCAGCCTCCTGAGGAGCTGGGACTACAGGTGCCTGCCACCACACCCAGTTAATTTATTTTTAGTAGAGACAGGGTTTCACCATGTTGGTCAGGCTGGTCTCGAACTCCTGATCTCATGATCCATCCCAAAGTGCTAGGATTATAGGTATGAGCCACAGCACCTGGCCACACCCTGGTCTTGAGGGGCAGACTGCCTCTTCCAAATCCAAGGACCTAGGGAGAGGAAGCTGCTCTGGGTGCTGGAATGAAGGGTGAATCCCTCCTGGTGACACTGGAGGAGGGCTGCTCAAATGGGAATCTGGGACTGATGATGACATACTGAGAGGGGCTCCTGACTCCCTATAGCTGCCATGACCGGCATGCCCAGTGGTCAGAGGTCTGTTGACTGAAATCAGAGTCAAACAGGATCAAGGATGGGGTGATGAGTTCTCCCCACAACAGGCTCCAGAGCTGGGGAGGAATCCACCCCCGCTCCCCCCCCCCCCCCCCCCCCCCGCCCCACCGACCTGCTCATGACATCCTTCAGCTATTCTCTCTCAAGGTTGTCAGTATTCTTCCCTCAGTGCCCATATTACAGCTTTAATTCCACATGCATTTGTGTGTTTCTTTCTCTCCTCCGCTAGATTGTCACCAACCTGAGGATAAGAACCACATCGGTTTTGTTCACCACTGTATCCCCAGTATAGACGAGAGGATCAGGCACAAAGTGAGTAATAAAAGATTGAGACTGATGGTGGATATGGAAGGGCATTCCAGCAAATAAGGGCAGTTTGGTGATGAGCTCGTTTCATTTTACAGAGAGCGAGATTAGGCCTGGGAAGATGGAGTGATGCAAAACTAAAGCTGCCTATGTATGTGGAGAGGGTGTGGGTGTGGCAGGCCCGGGCTTGGGGCAGGAGCACAGACACAGAAAAGCACTCCCAGTCCTGGCCCCCAAGATGCCCCAGCCTCCATAAAATCAGCTCCCTCCCCACAACTCAGCCACCACCTTGAGGTTATGACCTCCTCCTCCCAGAGATGCAGTGTGTGCCCAGTCATGGCAGCTTCTCTCCAACCAGGTGTCTCAGAATTGCCCCCAAAGGGCTAGGGGGAGAGGAATAAAGCAGCTACCAGTTTGGGGGTGGGATAGGGCATCCCTGCTTCGGTGCAAGAGCTACAGGGACCATAACAAGGACTGCATGCCTTAGCACCCAATTTGTGCAGTGTGAGCCTTAAGAGGGAGCGCACAAAGCCAATCTAGGTAGCACAGAAACTTCCCGGTTAGCACAGGGTCACCCCCGGTGGCATGGGGTCATCTCTTTTTAGCGCTGGGTCGTCCCGCAGAGGAGCAAGATCGTCTTGGTTTGCAGAGTCAGCCTTTAACTGAGGGTCAGCGCGGGGCGGGGCGGGGTGGCCGGATGAGCGGAGCGTAGGGTCGTCTCTGCCAGCCAGGGTGAGTCCTGGTCAGCGGAGGGTAAGCTCCCGGTACTTTGGGGCCAGCGGCGCCCCCAAGTGGCTGGGCCAGGCCTGTGCTGAGGATCCGGTGCTCGGGAGGCTTTCAGGAACCTCGGTCCGGAGCCCTACACCCAGGATCAGCTCACTGGAACGGGGAGCCTCGCCAACTCAGTCTCGGGCCTCGACCTTCAGAAACTACTTCTGCTTCTGAAACATTCTTTGCACGGATGTTTGAGACTCTTTCTGTTCACAAAATGCAATTTGGGTGCGCCATTGCATCGGAGACGCAGAATCCGAGGTGTAGGCAGAGAGAACTTCAGCTGGAAAATCTAGCCCCAGCTCCCGGGAAAGCGGCAACAGAGCCCGCCTGTACCCATTCCCCTCGCGTCTACATTCTCAGACACTCACTCCCTACGCGGACTGGTCTCTGAGATCTCCGGTTCCGGCTCCCAGGCTTCGAATACTTCCAGCTATGGCCCCACAAAAGCAAGTTCGGAAGTTTGGCCTTGGGGGAGACTTTTAGGGAGGGAGTCAAGCCACACAGTCCCCTCCCCACTTGGGCTTTGGGAGTGTTCTGACCCCTCCCCCACGTAGGCAGGTTCCAGCTCTCCAGCTTCTGTGGGGTGCCCCGCCTCTCCCCACTCCCCAGCACTAATCCGGGCAAGGCTTCCTCTGAAACAAAGGCTGGGTGGCTCATGGTGAACAGAGACAGGAGTAAAAGGGAGCTGGGTTAGAGGCTCCCTTTCCCATTTTGTGCCACCCTATACCAGTGCCACAGGAGACACAATGGGATGGGCTGAGCTCTGCTGGCTTCAGGCAGCTCACCTTCACCCTCCTCCACACTCCCCCTTCTCCTCAAAGGAGGTACATTTATGCAGAACCTGCGACTAAGGAATAAACAGATTTGGCCACCCCTCCATGGCCCTGCCATGGTTAGGAAAAAGCCCTGGGTGGAAGCCTCTTGGATCCAGAAAGGAAGTGAACCAAGCTCCTTCCTTTAGTAGGCAGCTAAGACAGAAGTCCTGAGGCTGCTCCTGAGATGTCTCCAAAGTCCAGCACTGTCCTGTCCAGCACCCTTGCTGCAGAGGGAATGCTGAGAGAGGGGCAAGAACTGTGGAGCAGACTAGAGGGAGGAGCTGGCAGGCAACCACTGACCCCAGACCCAGCAGGTGGATCCAGGCTAACTTTCCCTAGCTCCATTTCTGAGACAGAGAAATGGAGGCCCAGTAGGGGTAGGAGAAGTACTGGCCCAAGGCCACAGAGAGTCAGCACCCAAGGGAGAGTCAGGAATCTTCTCACTTCCTCCCCTTCTCTACTCCCAATATTACATAAGTATCTTCAAGGTAGGTGCTAGGATAAAGATCCAGGAGGAGTGGAGAGAGGCACCAAAAAGCCCTGGTAGCTTCCAGAGGTAAGTGTAATTCAGAATTCCTAATGCTACACTTGTGCACACACACACACACCCACACACACCCCAAAGCCCTGAAGCTTGGCCAGCATATCTGACCCAGGAAGAAATGGCTCCAACCAAAGCTGCCTGGGACCTGAGTGGCCCAGATTTTCTTTATTTATTCTTCACTTTATAAAAGGCCTAGAGTCAGGTGGGGTGAGGGAAGTAAGGCTTGGAGCACTCCAGCGGGCCGATGGCAGACAGATTCCCCAACAGACTCATGGAAGCAAAGAGGCAGGGGAAGCCACCACACTGGGAAACCTGAAAAATAGAGACATTTACTGGCAAACTGTGACCATTCCCCCACCCTTTCCTCTCCTCTAAGGGGGTCACTGGCGCTGGACCTTCTATTCTGCCTAGGGCTAGGAGGAGAATTCGGCCACCTCTCCCAGCCCAGGAACCATGGGGAAAGTGGAGTGCCAGATGCTATTGCTAGCCTACACTTCTCCCTAAAGCCACCAGCACCTCTCTCACCTAAAGGTGATCTGGATAATTATCTGCCATCCTGTAATTTATCTGGATAATTATCTGCTATCCTGCACCTTGATCTTGACTTTACTCCTGCCTTTAGGAAGGAAGGGGCATTCAGAAGCATTGACAGCCCAGATGACATTTGCGATTTCTCTAGAGACAAGAGGAGATGCTAAGTTTTGAGTTTTCTCAAAATATCTACACCTGAATGAAAAAATTGCAGCAAGATAGAAGAAACAAGTTCCAGCATTCTATAGCACTGTAGGGTAGATATAGTTATAATTATTATATATTTTCAAAAACCTAGATGAGGATTTCTAATGTTCACACACGCAAAAAAGATAATGTTTGAGGTGAGAGTTATGCCAATTACCCTTATTTGATCATTACATATTGTATGCATGTATTAAATATCATTCTGCATCCCACAAATATGGGATTTAATTGTATGCAAATCCCCTATTGGTGGGATTGTAATAATTGCAGTAAATTATTTGCTACATTATTATGCATCAACTAAAACTAAAAGGGAAATATCCGAACCAGTGTTTATTGTCTATGTTATTTGTCCGTGTTAACTGTCTACGTTAGTGCATAGATGCTGCAGAGTCCAACTTTATTTCCAGGATCCTGCTGAGCAACTCTGAGCAAATGCCACTGCTCAGCCCCTCTAGACTAGTTTCCCATACAAGGTTAGCCTTGGAGATTCTGCAAGCTCTGGCATTTCAGGCTCCATAGTCTGCACCTGCCTTCTTGATGTAAGAGGATAGTTTTCTGACAATGCAAGGGAAAACTCCACAGCCACCTAGGACCAGTAGCCAAGACCCTCTGCGCTGTCTAGACAGGAGGGGACTAGCAGCACCCGGCCAGAGAACAGGTCCGAGGCCACACAGTGGAGCCTTTCAGCTACTATGGAACAACCTGGATCCTGAGCCCAAGAGCAGGCTTCAGGGGCTGGGCCTAGCAGGAAAGGCAAGAGGTAAAAACCTCGGGAAGAGAGCAGGCTGCTCCACCGCTGACCCTCGCTGCAGTCCATTAGCACCTTCACTTTGCGCTACCTGTTCCCATCTTTGTCTGCAGTGGGGAAGGAAGCTGGAAGGAGGACAGGTCCTAATCTTTGCTAAGGAACAGAGGAAGAGGCTGGGAACTCAGGCAGGACCCATTCCTAACCCTTTCACTCCAATCCACTTCACTCACATTTCTCCAGCCTCAGGGAGACTCACTGCACTCACAGACTCACACTGATATGTCACAAGTATACCTTAGCACATATATATTCACCAATATTCACCCCTAAGCACATTCTCCTGAACACACTGATACATATCCATACCCTCTCACACACAAGCACAAACACAGTCACAGACCCAAAACACCTAGAAGGCACACATCTATGGGCTGTGATACCTGGAGCCATCATGATAAAGCAAAAAGCTACTTAACCCTTAAAACCCATCATGATAAAGCAAAAAACTTAACCCTTAAAACACCAATTTTTTTTTTTTTACTTCAAATATGGTGATAATCGATCTCTATATCTTTCTTTGGTTTCTCAACTACCAAGTTAGATTGCTTGTAATGATGCCAGGCAGATGTTCACTACTTGTATCTCCAAGACAATGCCCAGCACACAGTAGGTGCTCAGTAAATATTTAAGGAAGGAAAGAAGGAGCCAGACAAGAAAAAGATCTCCAGAGTTGGGGTCAAATTAATTCGCCTGTGTTTGAGCATTACCAGGTAATTCCTCAAACAGGAAAACTGTTCCTGGTCACACACTGAGCCCTGACACTGGTCTTACACTTTTTAGATGGTCAGCAGAAGGACCAAGGTGAGGGGTGTTCAGATCAGGGGTTGGAGAGGACACGTGGCTCTTCGGAACCGGAAAGGCTTCGTAGTTTGTCTGATGTCACATTTCAAGACCCATGGGTTTGTAAACAGACACTCACAATCAGTCCTTGCTCGATCCTTGATCTGCGATCCTCCTGCCCACCTTCGGGCTCCACATATCATAGCTGAAGTGGCCGAGATCTAGTGAACTGGGGCCAAAGCCAGCCTTAGGATACATATCCTCATACCGTTCAGATCCAGGGCTCATCTTCCCAGCTGCACAAACTGATCTGTTGTGTGACCCCCGCAAGGTAGGTTCCACTCTAAAGCGGAAATTAAGAGCTGTGCTGTCCTCAGAACCCCAAAGCTCCTGCCGTCTGGGTTCGAGGCTAATTTACGCGATAGCCTCACTAATTGCCCTCTTTGACTAAGGAGACTGTTGCGGAAGCGAGACCTATCTCAAAAAGATTTGCATGCAACTCAAAGTTGAGACAGAAGAGGCGTCGGGGAAGGAAGGCGTGGGCCAGGGGAGGGGTGTGGAGGTGGACTCCCCACACTCAACCCGAAGCCAGCACATTTGCATCTGAATAAGATGGGGCATCTAAGCCCAGGAGTCCAAACTGCACAGACACCTGCTGGGGGAGGGAGGTGCGAATCGAGGGTCCTCTGTAAGCACCGGTGAGTTAATCTGAACAATAAAGTCCACTCCTGTACCTCGGAGCTTCCCCCACCCTCCGCCACCACAAACACACTGGCAGTGTCTACAAAGATAACTTGAAATACACTTTTCACGTCTGCAGTGATTTTTATGAACCGAAGGGACGGATTTGAATTTTTTGTTCCCCCAATGATTCGCCCTTTCCAGAACTAAGATCCATGCAACCGCAGTTCCAAAGATCCTTCTGCCTGCGTAGACAGAAATGCCCCAGAAGTGAGAGCAGCCCGAGACAGCTTTCCAACGCCTGCAGAACCGAGCACAGATCTCCAAGTCCCGGGCTTCCCGTGGTGAAACGCGCTGAACCCGTGTAGCGGCATCGGAGCGCATCCTTCCCAGCGGAGCGCACTTGCGGGGTCTGATGAAAACCCCTCGGGAGCCGCATGTCTCTTAAATAACCGAGCAGAGAGTGGAGGGGCAGTAAAGACTGGGACTCGGTTACCTTCTACCAGACTACAAAATTTCGGCGAGGAGGCTGGCGTGCCAGGAGGAAGGCGCAGATCCCTGCGGCGGGAGAAATGCAACATCGCGGAGAGCGAGCGATGTCTGCTTGATAGGAGTCCGCGTGGAGCGAAAAGACAGAGTTCCGCAGGGACCCAGGACTCCAGGCTGAGAGAGAAGGGAGCGCCACAAACAACCCAGGAGGTGTCGGTGCAGAGTCCAGCTCCGGGTCGCTGCGGAGGAAAGGAAACCGCCTTCCTTCCCTAGCAGTCCAAAGCCTCCGGGCCTCCGGAGCGGCCACAGCCTAGGGCGGCAGCTCTCACTCTGCTACGGAAGGAGGCGGTGCCCGCTCCGCCCAGCGCCGCGCCGCGCCCACTAGCCCACGGAAAAATCCGTTCCCGAAACCAGAGCTGGGAACCTCGGTCCTGTCTACAGGTTCTCTGTTGGTACGTGTCTGCGCCGACCTTAAAGAACAGAGTAATTCCTCTCCAAAAAATCCAATCAACATTTGTTTTGCTCACAAACGCTTTAGGAGGATGAGTTATCCTGTCTGACCACTGCCCATCTTTAGTTTTCTTTCAGCGTTTCTCCAGAAACCTCAGAGCGCCAGCCCCAGAGACAAATGTGGGCTGGATGTCATCGTCCTGGTTGGCCCTTCTGAATGCCTCCCCAGGTCCCAGCCTAGACAGCTTTTTGAACCACTTATCGGAATTAAGTTAGGCGCAAACCCAAACTCACCCCACTTCTCTTTATAGCGTCATGCGTAGGGTTCGAAATAAACTACGAATTCGATCCGTAAAGACTGTAGGCGAGCTGCCTCCTCCCAACTCCCCCTAAACAAGAAATCTTACGAGGCACGCTCCACACTCAAAATCTTTTCTCCCTTTCTTTTGCAGGGTCCCTCGTTTAAACAGCGTCGGCGCCTTTATTCGCCTGACCCTGTGCGCAGGAAAACCCGCCTGGTCGGTCATTGTCTGGTCCGCAACTGCCCCCGCCCCCGCCCCAATCAGTGTCACAAAACGCCCCTTTCAACAGATTCCAAACCCTCTTCACCCGGGCTCACCGAGCCTTCAACTTCATTAAGTGCGCGCTACGGCGGCGCTGGAGGAGGCGAAGTTTAAATAAACCGGAGCGGAGAGGGAGGAGGGGTGGGCCTGGGGAGGGTTGCTAGTTGAAGCGGGGAGAAAGAAGTGTTTTTGAAAAGGGGAAAAAAGTCATCAGGGGAAAAGCGCTTTGTAACCACGAAGACGCGCCCGCTGTGGCGAGAACAAATTGGATATGGAGGGGAAGTGTCTGCCCCCACCTCAACTCCGGCTCCTGGGTGGTCCAAGGAGCTCCAGGAGAAAGAAAGAAAGATGGGGAGGAATAAGCGGTGAAAAGAATTAACCGCTTTAATTGGGCTGCAAGAGAGAAGTGCGGAGAGGCTCACCGATATGCTTCGATCACCCAAACCAAATACCTTTCAATAAAATAAAATGTCAGCTCTCAGCGGCGGCTGAAAAACATATGTCAAAGTTTCAGAATCAAGGCTGTTCTTCACAGCCCTAGAAAGTAAATCTACAAGCTGAGGGAAATTCGCCCGGAAAGACCCCCTCCCCTTCCCGGCCTCGGGCCTCCGGGCGCTGGATGAAAAGGAATGAAATTGAACGAAATTGAACGAAATGAAGTGAAATTGACCAGTGAAATTCGCCAATTTTCTTCCCCTTTAAAATGCCGGCTCTCAGCAGCACTCTCTGAACCCCAGGCCGATTTCTTACCTTCTTTTTTTTCTCACCTTCGAGAGATGAAGGTATGCCCTGGATATTTTCTTATTATTGCCACCAATTGTTGGGGCCTGCAGGGCAGCAGAACCTCAGCTGCCTCCACCCAAGCACGGAGGGAACCTACAGGAGCTGCTTCAGATGGGATAGCCTGTTTATCCTCCCAGGAGGCCTAAGTGAGCCTTCTTAAACTGAACACCCACCCTAGGCACCCACAGGTTGGGAGAGAGTCACTAATTAAGTCCTTCCAGTCCGGAGAAAGAAAAAAACAGCCAGGAGGATTCTACCACAGAAATTCTGAAACTCCCTCATCCTTTGCCTTGAAGTCCAGCTCCCAAATGGGCCCTTCCCAGCTCCTAACAGGTTCCCCACAAAGACAACCTAAAGGAGCCCGGAACTCTAAATACCCTCCCTTCTCTGCCTTCAGCATCTGGAGCCTTGGGACTCCTGCAGCCTTTCCCTTTCTGGGTATTTTTCAAGGCCAGTTGGGCATCAGTGGCTTCTGACTCCCAGTCCTCAGACCACAATCTTCTCTTGCTCAGGTCTACCCTTCTTGGCCCATTGAGAAACTGGGGCCTGAGTCATGGGTTTGGGGCTCCAAGATCCCAAGAAGTCCTATAAGGGTACACCTCATTCTTATTCCCCTGTCTTCTTTTTTCTACCTTATCCTGATATGGATCCTCCAACACACATAGACACCAAGCAATATTCTCTGATAAATTCTGTAACACACACACACACACACACACACACACACACAGGGGTCTGCTGCGTCTCCTATAAATAGCAGTTTGTGGAAGTATCTCATCTAACTATCCACCATCAGAGATAACTTAATTTTCTCCTCTAAAGAACCCGCAGTACAGATATTTACACAATTGATAAATCTTTTATGTAAAGCTCCAGTCTGATATCTAGGAGTCACATATTCATGGTAAATGAGATCACATAGCTACAAAGTGCTTTATTGAGTGCGTGCATGCGCACGCACACACACACATGCTCACTTGTGTGCGTTCATGTTTCTTCAGTCACAGTCACCCTTTCTCCAGTGAAAAGAAACGAAATCAACCTCAAAGAAATGGAAGTAAATGGAGCAACCAGCCAGAGACCATCATCCCAGCATCAGCAGGCATTTCTCCCTTTATACCATTGAACCTAACCTTACTTCACCTGGACCATTTGATAAAATGGTGGAAAGGTAGCCCACTGCATTCGACCTCCCTCCACACCCACAGTCTCTCAACAAGGAGAGGGGTGCCTTGCCTCTGGCAGAGGGACTGCATGTACTATAAGCACCTTGAGTCTGGTCCCTCCTCCATTGGTGAAAGCCATGAGACACTTGGGAATCCCAAACAACCCTTCCCAGCTCTGGTGTGTTCTTCCCACCCTAATTCTGATTTTGACACTCTTCCTATAGTAATCTCAGTACTCCACCTCCTCCTTCTTTCCTACTATTGCCAAAGGCAGGGATCCTAGCTGAAGAGGCCTCTGTCGCTCACCCCGCTCAAGTTCTCTGCATCTGGGTCTCTGACCCTATCTTCTTCCTTCTCGGTCTGTCACTTCATCTCCCAACCCTTGCCCTCAACTTGCGTCTGTTTTCTGTGAAGGCTACACTGCCTCTTCCTGCACCTCTGTGTCTCCTCTCCTATAATCTCACTAGAATATACAGAGAAAAGAGCTAAGCAATCATCTTTGCTTCACCCAAAGCATCACCTCTCACTCAACACCCTGACAAGTCTGGCCACTGGGAGTCCTGGCACAAGCAGAGAGCTCAGAGACTCAGTGGGTTTGTGGAAGACTCCAACCAGACCAATGGATTTGCACTCAGGCAATAGCTTCCAGCTGAGTCTAGCTCAAGGCATAGGAAGTTTTACCTTGAGTGAAACCCACTGACTCTATCATTCAGTTCATAGTGCTCAGCTCTAGCTGGAGGAAAGAAAGGTATCACAGTCCCCAGTTCAAGCCTTTCACTCTGTTAGATGTGTTGGGGGGTAGTAGGGGGAGAGGGGATTCCAGACAATGCCCTACGGCAGCCAGGGAGAAACCTCTCTCTCCTCTCAGAAAGACAGCGACTGAGAATCACAAACACACACAAAGACATATTCACCAACATACATAGAAATAAAAATGCATATATTCTGAGATGTATTTCACACACATACTAAGACAAAAAGCAAGGAGCTGTGCCCACTCAAACACAAAAACGTATCATAAGTTCCACAAAAGCCCCACACTCAGAAACAGAGGCATACGGAGTATGCATCACCAGACATACTCACCTTAAACTGTACTTAGTAGGTAGAGTGTTCACGAGCACCTAGCACCCATATCTGCCCAGGCTGTGCTAATGTCCAAACTAGAAGGACATGGGAATCCTCAGGTGCATTTGAAACACCACCCCAGGCAAAACTCCAGGTAAAAACCTGCTAAGGACTAGAACGAAAATGAAAGTGCTGGAGGGGCCACAAGCTTCCCAGAGATCTGGCCTCCTTAACAGCTGAAGGCCAAGACCAAAGTGTCCCTTGCATCCTATAAGCTCAAGCCCTCCTCTGCCTGCTTATGCTGCCCAGGGAACTTTCCTCACTACCCCTCTGCTGGGGAGCTAAGCGTCTTCTGGGAGAGCCCCATAGGGGCAAGGGAGTGCAGGCAAGCAGAGAGAGCTGGTGACTGCTGAAGTTCACATACATTTATTCAATTGACACCAATGGAGAATAGGGGGTAGACAGATTTTTCTTTTCTTCCACACAGACCATCAGACGATTTCACAGAGTTTCCCCACAGTGGAGAAGTCTAAATCAATGCACACCCAGTGGACAGAGAACGCTGAAAGCAGCCCGCTGTACAGATATTTACACAAAATTACAGGACCCCCTGCCACAGTGTGCCCTGCCCACTCCACCCCCGCCTCTCCAGTCCCGGGCCCAGACCCCTCTCTTCCACCCAACCTCATTGCCTTTTGCCACAATAAATATCACAGGGCCTGGGACAGGGTGGAACACTGACAGGACTGCTGGCCCGGGATGGCTGGACCCAGCCAGCCACGGGAAAGAAATTCCTTTAAAAACTCCCAAACACAAAAGAGAAAGGATTTTCCTCAGTGGAGTGGGTTCCAGGGTTTCTGCAGGGAATATAAAGACTCCTGCTTCACCTCTCCATTCAGCTCCCCCTGCGTAGACACTGGTTTAGGCTTCAGAGGAAATGAACTTCCTTGGAGAACAGCAAAAAAAAAAAAAAAAAAAAAAAAAAAAAAAAAAAAAAAGGTTGAATTTTTCTTTTAAGCACAAAGCAGATAATAGATGTCTTTAAATTCTAATGTTGGACAAGCAGGGTCTCAACTTTGGGGATGAAGTGAGGGAAGAGAAGCAGAAGGGGAGACCCTCTGTTGGTTTTTCTGGCAGATCCGTGGGGCCTGGCCAGGCATCTCTCCGGGAATGATTTCGCCGAGAGGCAGGGAAAAAACGAAGCAGCCCCCACCCACCTCCAGCTTTTAATTCTCAAATGGTTAAGGATTTTGGCTGCGACTTCTTCGCGTAGCCCCGGGCCTGTCGCCCTGAGCGACAGAGCCCGCTTAATCCCAACTATCTGCGAGATTCTGTGCGTGGAGCATGAAGTGCGGAGTCACGCGTGCCGGTCCAAGGTCTGGAGACTTCATAAATAGACTCCCTGAGTTCCACTGGGACCGCAAGAGCTCCCGGGAGAGGCTGAGGAGTGCGGACTTAACAGGCCCTGGGCCTGATGCGGTCAGAAGTGGCAGCCACTGAGACCAGCGACTTTGCTGGCAAACGGGGACCCTGAGGACAGGAGCGCGTCCCCGGGATGCGAGAGGCGAATGTGGCCAGCTACGGGAGCCAGGGCCGGAGCAGTCAGCATGGCCAAGACCTGGGCTTGGCCCCCAGGCCCCGCGGCTGCCCCGAAAGGCGGTCCCGGAGAGCCCTCGCCGGTGCCCGGGGGTGCTGCCCCGCCGCCACTGTGGCCCATGATGTGGTCTATGGAGAAGGAAGGCCTCTGCCCTGCCCCGGCGCCCCCGCCGCCCGCACCACCGCCCGCGTCTGTCTTTAGGCCCTGGCGCAGAAGTGCGGTGGACAGACCGGCCGCGGTGCCGGCTGCGGGAGGGCTCAGGGACGCGGGGTAGAAGGCTTTGGCGCAACCCAGCTCTGCGCCCAGGAAGGCGGGCAGGCCGGCAGGGCCCTGGCCCGAGCCTGAGGCGGGCGCAGGAGCTGGGGCCGATGCCGCGCCCGCGAACACGGAGGCTGTCGGAGGTCCGGGTGGAGGCGCGGCGGTGCGGCCTGTGGAAACCGAGAGCTGGCAAGGAGCGGCGGCGGCGGCTGCCGCGGCGAAGGCGAAGGCGTGCGGGTGCGGCTGCGGATGCGGGGCCGGCCCTGGCGGGGGTGCGCCGTAGGCCGGGAGAGCCAGCCCGTAGCCGTAGCCGTAGGCGCCGTAGGCAGCGAAGCCAGGCAGGAAGGCGCCCGGGTCCCCCGCCGCCGCGGCCCCGCCACGCAGCAGCAGCTCCGGGTGAGGGTGCGGGTGTGGGTGCGGCGGCGGCAGGGGCTGCCGCTTGAAGCGCTTGCGGCGCCGCAGGAAGCTGCCGTTGTCGAACATGTCGGCCGACTCCGGGTCCAGCGTCCAGTAGTTGCCCTTGCCAGGGTTGCCAGGCTCGCGGGGGATCTTGACGAAGCAGTCGTTGAGCGAGAGGTTGTGGCGGATGCTGTTCTGCCAGGCGGGGAACTTCTCCCGGTAGTAAGGGAAGCGGCCGCTGATGAACTCGCAGATCTCGCTCAGCGTCAGCCGCTTCTTGGGGCTCTGCAGAATGGCCATGGTGATGAGCGCGATGTACGAGTAGGGCGGCTTCACCAGCGGGCTCCGCGTCGCCGCGCCCCCCGACGGCGGTCCCGGGCCGGGCCCCGCTGCACCCCGGGCCGCCGCCGCGCCTGGCCCTGGGCTCCCCGCTGCGGCCGCCGCCCCCCGAGGCGCCAGAGCGCGGGGCTCGCCGTCCGAGCAGCCACCCGACTCCTCCTCGTCCTCCGCTACGTCTGCCTCGGCTTCCTCCGGGGGAGTCTCATGGCCGTGGGAGAGCACGTCCCGGGGGGCGCGGGGCCCGGAGCGGGCTGGGAGTTCCCCCCCGCCGCTACCGCCACCCACCACGTCTATGTCTGCGTCGGCCTCGGACAGCGCGGCCGGGGAGCTCTCGGAGGACATGATCTCGCAGCAGCAGCTGCCCAGGGTCATGGTGCCGCTGCCGCCGCCGCCGCCACTCTCCGGCTCCGCTCCGGCAGCGGCTCCGGCTCGGCCGTGCTGCCTCTAGGGCGAGAGTGTTTTGCGCGCGGGCGGGGAGGGGGCGGGGGACTGAGGCGGGCAGGGAGGGGTGCCCCTGGCTCCGCAGCGCCCCCTGGCGGCCCAGCTCGGCCACGCTCACCTTCCAGGGCACGCCCCGCCGGCGGCCCCCGCCGCTATCCCGGGAGCCCAAGCCCGGACCCGCTGCCAGAGCGCGGCGGAAGGAGCTGAGGCCTTCCCTTACCTAGGCGGGCCTCCGCCCCTAGTCCCCTCGGGGTGGCAGTAGGGGGTGAAGGATTGTCCCTCCGGCCTAGCGGCTGCCTAAGGCGGAAGAGCCGCGGGCTAGGGCGGAGCTCCTTGGGCGGGGTGGGACAAGGCGGCAGGGGCGGGCGTAGCGCCTCGGCTGAGGGGCCCGGCGGGAGTAAACCGCCGCGGCCGTGGGAGCTGGGCTCGAGTAGCCGGAGGCGGGCCCTCGTCTTCGCCGCAGCTCCCGCACCCTGCGCTCCCGGGAGCCGCCGGCTCCAGAGCGCTCAGCCCCTGGATGTTAAGGCCCGCGCGGATGCCAGCCGCAGCCAGGGAAGTGGCGGCGGTCCACACGCGTCCTCTCCTCAAGGCGGCGCCCGGGCCACCCGGGCCGAAGCGCAGTGGGAGCGCGATCCTGAGACGTCGGGACCCAGCCGCCCCTGTGTGGCCCGCCGGGGCCCACCCGAGCCCGCAGGGCTTCCGGCCCGAGGGGAGACGCATTCGAGTGATCGCGAGGAGCTGACTTGCCGCCCGCAGCCTCGGGCGTGGGAGAGGTGAGATTGCGGCGGCGCCCTCTCCTCCCTCCACAGTCGGGCCCGCCACCCCTCTCCGCGCGGGGAGGCCGGGGAGGGCGCCGGCCGCTGTGGCCGCGTTCCCGGGGAGCGGGCCGGTTTGCCGCTTGGAGTTTGCCTGTTCTACCGCCCTCTCTGTCTCGGCATCCGTTTGTCTCAGTCTCTGTGACTGTCTCTTACTCTCGTGAGTCTCTGTGGAAACGGCATTTGTCTAGGTTTCTGTCTGTTCATAGTCTGGGAATCCGCTTAATTTCTCTCTCCCCTCTCCCCGGCCCCAGTCGCCCTGAGGACTGGACGCCCCCACCTTCCTGACTCCCAGGCTTCTGGGCCCCACAGACAGGCGGCAGGACCCCCTCCGCCCCCCGCCCGACCCTCCTCTCAGTGAACCCTGACCTCGACCAAGTATTGCCTTCGTCTCTCCAGAATCTGGTGCAAGTGAGGTTGGCCCTCTGCATTGTTTCTCCTCAGCCGGGTTCTTGCCCATCCTATTAGACCTCTTTCTCCCCTGGTCTCCAGGACCCAGAAACAAGCAGCTTCTTCAGAGTGGGCCCATTTCAGCCTCTGGGGCACGGAGCGGGAGATGGGCGCTGGAAGTGAGCAAGAACTGAGCGGTTGCCTGGGCTGCTGCCCGGACAGCGCCGCACAGTGGCCAAAGCTCGGGCGTTCGAGGCTGGAATCCCAGCTGCCTCCGCTGTCCCAAGGCTGTGCGAACCTCATTAGGTGACTTCCCCGCTTTGGAGCCCCCGTTTCCTGGTCTGCATAGTAGTTAAGAGCAGCGACCTGAAGTCAGGCTCCTGGGGTTCCAATCCTGGCTTCACTACTTACCCTCTCTGTCACCGTGGGCAAGTTTCTTTGCTCTGTTTCTGCTTTTGTAAAAATAAGACTAGTAACACCTAACCCAGAACTAATGTGTTAAGTGTAGCCATATTCTAGGCCATTCATGAAAACGGTATTGACAGCACTTTGCAATTTCATTTAACAGCAGCCTCCAATCTATGGGATAGCCTGGTGTTAATCCAACTCTCCCATTCCACAGATGGAGCAACAGAGGCCCAGGATAGGGAGGAAGAACTCAGCCAGGCTCCTGCAAGGAGATAAAACATGGATGGGTTGCCATGCTTTTCACAGAATCCTCAAAATAGAGTATCTGCCCTCCCAAGCTAAGGGCTGAAAAAAATGGAAGGCAGGTCTGGCTGCTCCTGCCCTGTGAGAGCAAGTCGCCTGGGCCCCATCTGGGACTTCTGACCAAGGGGATCCACTTAGCGTGCTGTTCCAACATAAACTGTCCTTGGGGGAAAAAAAGAAATATAGTCCTCAAACCATGGACAGTAAATTGGACAGGGACTGGTGGCCCTGGAATTGGAATTTACTGGGTGACAGACTGTCTGGGGCAAAAGGTCTTGGAAAGAAGCTTCTTGCATGAGTCCGAGGAAACTCACATACCTAGGGTTGCTAGATTTAGCAGATTTATTTTATCTGGCAACCCTACACATACCTCAGACTTGCTCTTGACTACACCAATATCTGTCTTACACTCCCAGAACCCCGCTCACAGATAAGTCACACCGTGGACCACACACCAATTCCAACCCAGCTCAGCTCTGCTAGTGTCTAAATAAGTAGAGAAAAAAAGTGTTGGCATCATCCTACTCCATTTCACCTTCTGAATGTTCTCATTTCATTTCATTTCTTCCTTTTTGAGATGAGTTTTGCTCTTGTTGCCCAGGCTGGAGTGCATGGCACCATCTCGGCTCACGGCAATCTCTGCCTCCCAGGATCAAGCTATTCTTCTGCCTCAGCCTCCTGATTAGCTGGGGTTACATGCGCACCAGGCCCAGCTAATTTTTTTTTTTTTTTTTTTGGACACGGAGTTTCACTTTTGTTGCCCAGGCTGGAGTGCAATGGGGCAATCTCTGTTTACCGTAACCTCCACCTCCTGGGTTCAAGCAATTCTCCTGCCTCAGCCTCCTGAGTAGCTAGGATTACAGGCACCTGCCACTACACCCAGCTAATTTTTTGTACTTTTAGTAGAGATGGGCTTTCTCAACGTTGGTCAGGCTGGTCTCAAACTTGCAACCTCAGGTAATCTGCCAGTCTCGGCCTCCCAAAGTTCTGGGATTACCGGCATAAGCCACTGTGCCCCGCCCTGAATGTCCTCATTTCTAAAATGGCAATGGGAACCAGTAGCTTCCTTCCTTGCCAGCACTGCCCTGGCACCCCAGGCTCCAATCAGGGTAGTACTAGCCAGGGCATTTGCTGCCCAAATTTCCTGCTTCAGACAAGAAGTTCTACCAAGAAGCTGCAGCAGCCAGCCCTTGCCTCTGCCTGGCCGGTTCACCACTACTGAGACCTACACTGGGGAAGGGGAGTACAGAATCTCCAGCCTCTGCTCTGCAGGGTTGGGGAGGGAGAATCCAGACCCTTCCCATACATACTTTTCCCCCCGCTTCCCTCAGGAATGGAAACTGAGGTCCAGGAGATCATGTTACTTGTCAGGCTTTTGAGGGGCCCTAAGCTGAGTAGACCTAGGTGTCCGGGTTCCCAGCCCAGAACTCTGTTTATCCAAATAACTGTTTTCCTAACGGAGCTCCACCCTATAGAGGGATTTCTGTCCCTCTTCTTATCCTTCCCAAGGTTCTGGGCCAGTTTGTTTTCAACCGTGTCTGGATTAAATGCATTGGGGGCTGGGAGAAGAGCAACCGAGGAATTCGGAATTGATTTCGTTTTCTTTGCTTCTCCATGATCCCTGCTTCTTTCGCCTGTGGGCCCAGACTCTTCGGCGTATTGGAGCGGTGCCTGCGATCCCGCTTGGGTCTGTCCCTCCCTCCACAAAAATCTGCACACTTTCCCGGAAGCCTTTGGCTGCAGCCGCGGAAGAGCAGGAGGCCACAGGCTCTTCGGGTCTTGGTTACTGGGTCTCTGGTCGTGCCTGGCCTCTTTCTGCATCTGCTCCACGACCCAGTCGTCTCCCTCCGGCAGCCCAGAACAATTGGAAGGAAGCGTTGTCGGGCGAAGGGGGATGCCTGTTGGAGTTTTCCACTAGTTACTGAGTGTTTTTTGCGAAGAATTTGTTGCTATTAGTGGCCTCCCGGTCATCTCTCCCCTCTCTTCCTTAGAGTTCGCGTAACGAGCTGTTCTCGGCTCCGGGAAAGAAAAGCCCTCCAGCGATTATGTGGATCTAATTAAGTCAATCGGGAAACAAGCAGAGAGCGGCACTGGCTGGAGGCGGAGCTTGTCCGGAAGCACTGCGGAAGGGTCGCTGCGCTGGGGAAGTCTGCCTGCAGACGTCTCCAATTTTATTCACAAAACTGGCCAGCCTCGGGGAAAGCTTCGAGGCTAACTCTAGCCTTCCCACTCCAGACCGAGCTACCGCTCCAAAATGAGACGGCTGTCTAGCCTTAGCCGGTACATTTCCTTTCTCCACCCGGATCTTCCGCTGCTCAGGAGCGATCAGCTCCCTTAGCCAGGAGACTCCAGATCCTGTGACCCGCGGGGGCAGACCTCAGACGTGTTCCCGTTCCCATGCACAGAAATGACTGGGGCCCCAGTGTGTGCACCTTCAACTCTGCAGCCCACCTGCCCTCTTCCAGGCGCTGGCACAGGGGCAGGTGCCTCCGCCTTAGCCTCCACACGTCTGCCAGGCAAAGTTCGAGAGTATGAATTTCCATCTTCTCTTTCCACTACTCCTGGCCACTGTCCCCTCCCAGCCCCAGCCCCTCCACCCCCAACCATGAACTATGTGGTAGGGGGCTCGCTTAAGCACCCTGCATTCGAGCACTGCCGTGGTGGCGACCAAAGTGAGCTGCGGAACCTGTCGGCTGCTGTTTGTGGGAAGAGGGTTGTGACCTCAGGAGAGAGTGAAAACAGTGCCCCTTGAAAGGCACCAGTCCCGAAGATCCACAGAGTTCATGGCGTGGTAGAGAAGCTCCATGCTGTTGAGAGCAGAGGTGGACAAGGTCAGTGGGGGACGCTTCCAGGTGTGTGGGGGCGAGAACCTCAGGTCTAAATGCGCTCTTCTGGGCCGAGCCTCTCTTTATCTGCCCTCACGTGTCTGCCCTCTGGACAACAGTGGCTCCGTATGGTGGACTGCGACCCTGACTGACGGGCGCCTATATTGCGTCCTGCGTCCTCCAGACCTCACATGCGGTTTTCCCTTCCAGACCTGACGCTTGGTGTCCAACAGTGGACCCATCAGGACTGCCTGGAAGGCTCCTCATCCAGGCCCACAACTTTCCCCCAGAGTCTGAAGCCATGTTACCTGGTCGAGGACTGCAAACCTGCTTGGAGTCAGCAGTGAGACCCCAGCGGGGAAGGAGGATGTGTAAGGGTGCGCCTGGGTTGAGGGTCTGTGACTGTAGCATGGAAAAGGAGTTCACGCAGGGATGGCCCTTTGGGATAGCCAAGAATACTTCAGCGGCAGCTTCCTTCCCACCAATTACACGCGGCCTTCTGACACGGTGGCACTTCAGCAACCGGACGCCCTTCCCAGGCCCTGAAATGGGGCAGGGGAGTAGGCAGGGTGCAGAACCACAGGGACCTGTTTCCCAGGCAGAGTAACTGGCAAGGCCTTAAGTCTTCTCGTGGGCGCAGAAATATTGCCGGGTCCCTGTGTCCTCTGGGCAGGTGCAGAGCCGCGTAAGCCTCACAGAAGCGGAGCCAGGGGAACAGCGGGAGCTCTGGCATGGCGGTGCGGACGCTAGTGATGGATTCCTGGGGGAACAGGGAGCTCTGGCTTGGCGGTACGGACACTAGTGATGGATTCCTGGGGAACAGCGACCTCTGGAGGAACCTCTCATCCACGCAAAGAGTCAGGAACTAGTTAGAGGACAAGGTCTGAGACCCAGCACGCTTTCCTCACCCTACTCCCATTCCACCCGCCTGGAAAAGTTATCCAAAGACTTAAAACCTCCGGACTCTACTCTTTGCTTATGTCTGCCTTTTTTTTCCAACCTGTACCCACGTTTCAAATCCCTGCTCCAGTCCTGCCTCTTCCAGAAAGAAGCCTTCTGGAGAGCTCAGTTCATCTTCCCCCTTCCTGCTCTGAGCTCATTCTCAGGCCATACTGTACTGCATAGCCGACCTGTTTCCTGCCGGATCTTCTCCAAAAAGACCGTGAATCCACTCCACGCATGCCTTGAGTTGCATGCTGGACATCCCATTCCCGCCCCACCACCTCACCCAACCCCCCAGTAAATAAAGACTGAAGTTATTCATTCCAAAATTGGACTGTAGATTTTTTCAAAGCTAATTTTGCCGATGGGAAAATTGAGACCCAGAGAGAAGGATGACTTGCTCACAACCACACAGCAAACTGGTAGCAGAGATGGCACTAGAACCCTAGTATCCCATTTCCCAGGCCAGGGTCCTCTTCATCTCACCTGGATGGGGAGCAGGTAATCTGGTGGAAAACTCACTTAGATGGGTGAGAACGGAATTGGAGAGGGGGGTTGGCATAGGAATGGGGAAATTCTGGAGGAAACTGAGAGGGTGGTCACTGCTCCAGGATGGAGCAGTGAGGAAGGCAGGGAGGGCAGTGCCAGGCTGGGAGGTCAGACCCTTCTTTCCCCCATCCTCAGCCCAGATTAAGCTACTTGGAAGGGCTCTGTATTTCAGGGCTTGGCTTCATTTCTTCCATCAGCAGGTGGGAAGGGCTAAGGTCTGGGAACAGATTCAACTCCAGCAGATACCACCCTCCCCCATCCACCACCACCACCCAAGGGAAAGAGCAGCTGAGAAACTTCTGCTAATACACTCAGAGGGCACTGCTGAGACCCCAGATCAACAGGAGGCCTTCTGGTACTTATAATTACAGAGTTAATGGAGAAGGTGGAAGTGTGATTTGCATGAGGCTCCAGTGATACCTGCTCGACAGCCTGAGGCTTTTGAGCCTGATGCAGGCTGCATCGCTTTCTGGATATAGGGTGCTTGTCTGCCTGGGATACCTGGCAGCCTGGCCTCTACCTGCTTGTCCAGCCTTACCTCCAACTCCTGCACTCTACTCATACCTGAGTTACTCTTTCTTCCCTCTTCACCTTTGCAGGTGGCTCACTCCTGCCTGGCTCACCTCTCCTAGTCCTTAGTTCATTTCACACATCCAGTTTGTGAGATGCTTTCCCTGACAACACTTCTGCGCTCACCTGACTCCAAACCATGTTCCCAAAGCTCTTAGCTCTGTCTGTTTCCATTATTTGTTTTTCAGTCTGTAGATTTTATTATAGACCAGGGGTCCCCATCCTTTTTTGGCATCGGGGACAAGTTTCATGGAAGACAGTTTTTCCGCAGACCAAGGTGGTGGTGGGCAGGTTTTGGGATGAAACCATTCCACCTCATATCATGCCATCAGGCATTAGTTAGATTCTCCTAAGGAGCATGCAACGGGCTGGGTACAGTGGCTCACACCGGTAATCTCAACACTTTGTGGGGCCGAGGTGGGTGGATCATTTGAGGTCGGGAGTTTGAGACCAACCTGGCCAAACCCTGTGAAACCCTGCCTCTACTAAAAATACAAAAATTAGCCAGGCATGGTAGTGGGTGTCTGTAATCCCAGCTACTTGAGAGGCTGAGGCAGGAGAATTCTTTGAACCCAGGAGGTAGAGGTTGCAGTAAGCTGAGATCGCACTACTGCACTCCAGCCTGGGCGACAGAGCAAGAGTCCAGTCTCAAAAATACATAAGGAACATGCAACCTAGATCCCTCACATGCGCAGTTCATGATAGAGTTCGTGCTCCTATGAGAATCTAATGCTGCCACTGATCTAACAGGAGGTGGAGCTTAGGTGGTAATACTCGCTCACCTGCAGCTGACCTTCTGCTGTGTGGCTGGGTTCCTAACAGATCACCAGTTAGGTACCAGTTAGTGGCCCAGAGGTTGGGGTTCCCTGCTTTTAGACTGAGCTCCTTGAGAACAGGGCTCATAGTGTGTTCATCTTTATCTTTCCCTCTGCAAAATGGGGATAGTAATTGTACCTACCTCATTGGATTGCCATAAGGATTAAATAAGGTGATACACATAAAGCACTTAAGCTACTGCCTGAAACTGAAAGAGCTCAAACAATGTTTTGCATCATCATTATTAATCACTCTACCTCCTGCCAGGCACAAAGCCTGACACACAGTAGGTGCTCAATTAATGTTAGATATGTGGATATATTAATGAAAGAAGAAAGAAAGGTATGACCTAGCTCTCTCTGTCTGGGACCCCTATAGAATTCTAGGGAGTTCATCAGTAGATCATCAACAGAACTCTGTATTCATTGAGAACAAAGGTTGTAGCTCAGATCATCAATAGAACTATGTGTTCGAAGAGAACAGAGGTTGCTTCTCCCCCATCAGTCTCCATCCTTGAAGGGAGGAGAACATGTCTCCCTCAGACAGAGTTCCTTCTCTTCATCTCCCGCCGAGGTCAGCCCCAAATGGTGACAACTGCTACATGAGCTGACATCACAGGTCTGGGCAACCCAGAGGTTCCCAGTCTGCCAAGGGCCTCATTTCCAGCCATGAAGTTTGACTCCCCATTAGTTACAGGAACACTGCTCACAGGGGCCCTGTGTGATCTTCCCTCATCCACGCCCTCCTTTAAAGCTGGGGCCACTCATTTCTGAGGGACTAGAGGCGATGAAATAGGAAATCTTAAACAGTAGGGGAACAGATTTTTTAGCATGATCCTATGGTCACAACCCAGCTGGGGGAGACAGCAGCATTTGGCAGGAAGCCTGGAGGCCTGAATGGAAGAGGTCCAAAAAGCTGATTCCCTACACTGCCATGGATGCCCAGGTTTTGGGGTTAAAAAGGAAAAGGAGCCACCACCGTGGATGGATTGACAGCCAGAGCAGAGCATACCACAGGGTGGGCGTGGCAAGTACCCATGCTTCCCAAATCCAGAGGCCAGGATACCTTGTGAAGGGGCTCTGGTGGCAGACTGATGGGAAGGCCCTGGAGAAGAAGGAAGTGGGGTTTGAGAAGGTGAAAATCTGACTATGGCCACCAAAGATCCCTTTGAGAAATAAAAGGGGACTGCTGTTGAAAGGAGCTAGTGTGACCGCACAGGGGGCTTGGTGCCTTGGCAAGGGCTGCATAGAAACCCACTTCCAGGGATTTCTCCTGTTGCTGTACCTTCACACATATGGTATGACATGTGTACAAAGTCATATTGCAGTGCTGTCTGTCAAAAGGCTGGAAAAAAATGTCCATCACTAGGGTACTGGGTAAGCAAATAATGAAACACCAAAAAAAGGACTGGTGTACTGTACAAGTAGAATATAGAAGTCTTTATGTACTCATCTGGAAACGGCTCCAAGATACACTGTTTGTTTGTTTGTTTGTTGTTTTTGAGATGGAGTCTTGCTCTGTCACCCAGGCTAGAGTGCAGTGATGTGATCTCGGCCCACTGCAACCTCTACCTCCCAGGTTCAAGCAATTCTCCTACCTCAGCCTCCCAAGTAACTGGGATTACAGGCGTGTTGCCCTGGCTAATTTTGTATTTTTTGTAGAGTCAGGGTTTCACCTTGTTGGCCAGTCTGGTCTCAAACTCCTGACCTCAAGTGATCTACCCACCCTGGCCTCCCAAAGTGCTCGATTACACACATGAGCCACCACGCCCAGCCAAGATACATTGTTGAGTGAAAAAAAAAAATTCAAGATGTATACAGCAGTGTAAACATGCATCTAGTTGTGTTTTTCAAGGATAAAATAATGTGTATTTGTATTGGTTTATATGCGCAACAAAAATATCTAGAAGGATGAATAAAAATCTAGTAACTGATTATCCACTAAGACAAATTGAAAACAGAAATGGGAGACTTCATGGATAACATTTTTGTAATTGTAAAGCCAAGTGAAGTGAATGTATTACTTATTCAACAATTAAATAAAAACTTTAAAAGAAACAGTTGGATTATTTCAATAAATAAGGCTGAGTATGTAGAACATAAGAATAATAAAAACCATTACTATGTGCTGAATGCTTTTTATAGGCTCCAACTTGAGAATATGGTTGGTGGCTGTGAATGTTGAAAGCAAGGGATGTGAATTTAGACATGTGAGGTGCCTGTGAGTGTCACCTGCCTGCCCATCAGACAGGGAAGCAGTTGAGTCTTCTAGCTAGGACCCCAGATTTTGCACCTCTCCCCCTGTTCTGTTCCCATCCCTCTGTCTTTGGCTCCCTCTCTCTGTTGGTCCCATCTAAATTACTTTGAAAGTAGTCAGTTTTTTCAGTCTGTTGGATGGACAGGGATTAGGATGGATAGAGGAAGAAGGGGTTTCATAGGAGCAGGAGCAGCAGGTCCTCCCTTTCTCCTTTCAGAACTCCAACCCATCACCTCCAGGAAGCCTTCCCTTGTGAAGCCCACAAAACCATAGTCGCTTCATAACTCAGGGAGACAGACTGATGCCTAGGGTGGGGCCTATATTTCCCTCAAGCAGGGTCCAGGCCTCTTGTCTCTAAGCCTCATCAACCCCCTCAGCCCCAAGTCCAGCCTCCAGACAAGGACAGTTCAAACCAAACCTGCAGTATGCCCAGTGCTGGCCAGGCTGCCCAATGAGGGACATAGTGGAGCAGGGAAGACACGGTCAGGTAGGGTAGAAAATCCTCACCCATCACCACCAGTGCTTTAGCAGTCACAAAGGCTGTCCCTACCCAGGCAAAGAGGATGGGGCACATTCTCTATTTCCAGAGGTGACTGAGGCTGAGGTCAAGGTAGAGGCTGGAACTGGTAAGTGACTAAAGGGACCTAGCAGCCCCTCATCTCATAAAGCACTCTACATACTATATTGTCATCTGCCATCATTTGAGCTCTCTGAGCAGGGACAGTGTCTGATCTATCTCTGAGTCCTCAGCTGGGAAAGAGAACAGGACCTGGCACAATAAAGGCACTTGGGAAGAGGCAGTAATTGCTATGAAGGGCAGAGAAAGGAAAGGACTTGCCTAAATATTTGACCTGGGATGAGACCCCAGGTTTTCTGCCCCCAGCCCAGTCCCCTTTCCTCTGTCTCCCTCTTACAGAGTAAATAAATTGGCTGCACCTAGAGCCACCAACCTCACACCCATTCCAATTTCATTTGCAGTGGCAACTACCAAATCCTGCCAAGAGGAAGCAGGGAGGATGGAAGATCTGGGAGAGCTTTCTAGAGGAGGTGGGAACTGCAGCTAGTTTTCTTCTTCTGCACCAAACAATTGGGTTCCCTGCTAGAGCAAGTGCCTTTCAGCCACCAGAGGACCCTGTCAGCCCAAATTAGCATCTAAATGGATCTTAACTTCATTCCAATGATTTCCTGCTCAAATCAGGTGCTTATGAGGTGGCCAATAGGTGGCGCTTTTATCTCCAAAAATTGACGGGAGAAAGGAGATTAGAAAGAGGGAAAGGGGAGAGAGGGGAGTATAGGAGTGTGGAGAGGGAATAGGAAGTGGAAGACAGAGACAAAAAAAAAACAAGAATAAACCAAAGGCCGGGCATCATGGCTCGAAAAGGTTCCTTTCAAGATTGGGACTGTGGGTATGTGTATGTGGGTGTAGGGGAAGGGGATATTAGGATAAACTGAAGAATTTTATTGGTGCCTGGGGCTTTTCAATCAAGTTTCCACCTCCACTTGTTTTTTCCTGAGAGAAAGGAAATGACTTTGAAGTCAGGCAGACCTGGAAGCAAGTCCTGGATCAGTCACTTTGCAGCTTGACCTGGGTAAGTCACTTAACCTTTATGAGCCCGGTTTTCATCATCTATAAAGGTGATGATGTACAGCTCCTACAATGGGGAGCAAATAATTCTAAGAATGTCTTCGTTGCATTGCAGGAATAAACTGCACAATTGTATATTTTTTTGTAACACAGTAAGTTCAATTTGCTGATATTTTAATGATAAGCTTTGCATCATCTTTCATATATAAGATTAGGCTATATTTTGTGTATTTCTTTAGTGAGTTTTGATAACATAATTAGATAACATAGTAGGTAGAATTGAGATGACTTTCATTTTTTCTGTGTTCTGGAGCAATGTATGTAACTAGAGAAATAGGTTCCTCAGTGGTTTGACAGAATTCACAGGGAAAAATGGCTAACCTAGGTGCTCTCTAGTGGGAGCAGTGGAGGAACCACCTCTGAAAATGTTGTCGGTAACTTCTGAGCTAATAGGTCTATTGAAATGAGTTATTCCTTTAAAAAAAATTTTTTTTTAATGAATGAGAGGTTCAACTTATGTTGCCCAGGCTAGGCTTGAAGGCATAGCCTTGCCTCCTCAAGCACTAGGACAACTGGCCTGAGCCACAGCAGCTCCCGAAATTAGTTACTCCTTAAATCAGCAAAGCCAGACCAGGGGTGTCTACCAGCCAAATGACCACTCTAAGCTTTCAGGGTTGGCCTGAGGCTAAATTCAATTAAATGTGAAAATGGTTGGCCTTGGTGGATTAGGATGATGTTAGCCAATGGCTGATTCTTTTTATAGCTTTGCATATCTACTTTTTTCCACTTGCATATTGCCTCTATCAAACCATCATTCTTTCCTGCCTCGCTGCTGCAGTGCCTTGCAACTCATCTCCCTGCCCCACCCCAGATCCCCTCTGGTCCTGTCTCCATAGCATATCTGGGGCTATGAAATTTCCTCTGAGCACAAGTTTGGCTATATCCTTTAGGTTTTAATATGTACTGTTCTTACCTTTATTAAGTTAGAAATAGCCTGTTAATGGCAACTTTCTTCTAACCAAAAAGTTATTTATTTAGATAAATGTTTTAAAATGTTTAATTGCTTAGTTTGAAGTATGGTCCAAGAATGTATTCTTATTCATGTAGGAATTTATAAAAAATTTTTAATGTCTTTTTTCTCAATAGTAAGCACATTCATATAAGCATATTCTGGATTGCATAGGTGACTTCTTTATAAGAGATACCTGATACTTAAAGTCTTTTTTTTTTTTTTTTTTTTTTTTTGAGACAGAGTCTCGCTCTGTTGCCCAGGCTGGAGTACAGTGGTGCAATCTCAGCTCACTGCAACCTCTGCCTCCTGGGTTCAAGCGATTCTTCTGCCTCAGCCTCCCGAGTAGCTAGGACTACAGGTGCGTGCCACCACGCCTGGCTAACTTTTTGTGTTTTTAGTAGAGATGGGAGTTCACCATGTTAGCCAGTTGGTCTCCATCTTCTGAGCTCATGATCGACCTCGGCCTCCCAAAGTGCTGGGATTACAGGCATGAGCCACCATGCCCGGCCCTTATTTGCATTTGTTATCAGGTAGTGCTATTTTAATCTTGAGGGAAAAAAAAATGGAGATTTTATAAATGCATGCTGTGTTTGGGCCCACTGGTATCATGGCCTGCTACATGAAGGAATACCTGCAGTTCATTCAAAAGAAAAAAAATGGTGTTAACCAGAATGCTAGTGCATGCCTGTAGTCCCAGCTACTCAAGAGGCTGAGGTAGGAGGATCAATTGAACCCAGGAAGTCAAGGCTGCAGTATAGTATGATTGCACAACTGCATTCCACCCTGGGTGGCAGAGTGAGACCCTGTCTCAAAAAATAAATTAATTAAATTAAAATTTAAAATGGTGACTTTAGTCATCACATGGCCCAAGGAATGACAAACCCGGAAAACCTGCTATGGAGAAACCAGAGTCACATTCATTGTGCAAGTGATGTAGTTTCAGCAAAACTCCCGAGTAGCTGGGACTACAGGCACGTGCCACCAGGCCCCGCTAATTTTTTGTATTTTTAGTAGAGATGGGGTTTCACCATGTTAGCCAGGATGGTCTTGATCTTCTGACCTTGAGACCTGCCTGCCTCGGCCTCCCAAAGCGTTGGGATTACAGGTGTAAGCCACTGTGCCTGGCCACAATATGGTCTTTTACATTTGACTAACGTTATGAACTTGAATTTTTATCGCATTGTTGTTTGAATTTAACTTATAAACAATTTTAACAATCACATAAGAAATACTAGTCTAAGGAATTTATACCTGCAAATACTGACATCATAACAAAAAAATTAAAGTCAATACTGGAAGTCCACAGAATTCTTTCCCTTTAAAAGTTAAACCACAACAACCTGTATCGTGCAAAATCCCCTCACCGGATCTCCCAGAGAGGTAATATACTTGGGCTCAAAACCAATCTAGTCACTACAGTGGAGGGCTCTCCTGAAGGAGCCTCTCTGTTGTCATGTTTGCCAGTGTTCCGGCCAAGGGCTCACTTTCCTGTGTACTCAATTTTCTGTGTGCCAGAGTGATGTTGGCTTCTTTCTTGAGCTGGATCCAGAAGGCCCTCAAACCAGCTCAGCACCATCCTGGGCCCAAAGCGACCCTCCCTGTGTTCCAAGTCCCCCTAAGTCAGGAAGCCAACCATCCCAGGGCTTCTCCTCTCAGATTTCCTTCTCCTGTAAGGAAGTATCAAGAGTTCTCCTGCCAAAACTGTAACCCCTCATTTCCATAATACTACCCCACCTTCCCTGCTTCCCTGCAGGTAAAGCATACTAACCAGAGAAAACATCTCCCATTCTCTGATTCCCTCCAAAAAAAAAAAAAAAGTCTACAGAGAAGCATAGCATTGACTCAAATATTTCATTGTCAAATGACCTATTAGCTCAGAAATTACTGACAACACGTTTAGCTTCTCATGCTAAGACAATTTCAGATGTGCAAAGTTTCCAAAACATTTTATCTTGATGGAAACAAGGGATAAACTAAGAAAAAGGGAAGATACGGACATCAGGAAATAGATCCAAAACAGGATTCCCAAGGTAATGGTGAAGGGAAGTTCTAGCTCCAGCTCTGTTCAGCAGACCTGGAGCACCATCAGTCCGGATGAGCTGAAGGATGGAGGGCGCTGGGAGAGATGCCCCAGAGAAGGAAAAACACAACCACCAAAAGCAGTGATAGGTTTCCTGATAAGTTTGACCTCACCTCATGAAAAGTGTTACTGGAAGGTATGGGAAGATTTAACTTCCCATAGATTTAGCTTTGTACCTTTGTAGGTACAAAGGAAGTTGAGCAAATGAAAAATTAAGGCATTATTAAGTCTAGGTAAAATAAAAAGTTACACACACACACAAAAGGAATTATAATCTTAGTACACTAGTAGCTTATCACAGAACAATATTTACATAGTAACAATGTAAAAGCTAAAACTTTATTTCACCAAAAGTTGGTAATTTGAGGAGGAATGGAAGGAGATAGAGATTTTAGAGGTAAATGATCCTCTATAATAATAGGAAGTTTTAATCGTTACTGTTTCAAAACAGAGGAGTATAAGCATAGAAATTTGGAATTATATTTCAAGAGAAGGAAATATGAATTGAAAGTAGATTCTTGTATGCAACAAAGTAGAGATCCTGAGAATGGTGCAAGATACCACTATAAGCCTTTGATTGCTATTTGACTTGTTAGATTATGTACTTGTTTCGATTTTTTTTTTAATTTTTTTGAGATGGAGTCTTGTTCTGTTGCTCAGGCTGAAGTGTAATGGTGGATCTCGGCTCACTGTAAACTCTGCCTCCCAGGTTCAAGCGATTCTCCTGCCTCAGCCTCCCAAGTAGCTGGGATTACAGGAATGCGCCATCACACCCAGCTCTACTTTTTGTATTTTTAGTAGAGACAGGGTTTCACCATGTTGCCCAGGTTGGTCTTGAACTCCCGACCTCAGGTGATCTGCCTGCCTCGACATCCCAAAATGTTGGGATTGCAGGTGTGAGCCACTGCACCCAGCCTGACAAAGGAAAATTAAGGAAGCATTTAAAAAATGAAAATCTGATTTTTAAGTTCAGGGGTGACCCTCCTAGTATTTCCCTACAGATATTTTCTACCTGTCCTCAAAGCGTTTCAAGATCCTGGGACCAAGACCTGCAGGGTGGTAGCAAGAATGGAATTCAGAGCTCAGGAAGCCGTTCCTGGCTTCAGGAGAGCCACAAGGGTCCTTTCCTTCTCTAGGATTTCTTGGACTAGGAAGGAATTTATCAACAGGTGCTCTGAGGCAGGAGGAGAGGCTATAACACCATTTGGAGCAAAAGGTTTGCATTTTGATCTTTACGGAGCTCTACTTCCTAGAGAATGAAGGGCTGGATCTTTTGCTACCTACTGGGCCTAGCGACGGGCAGTTTTCAAAACTTACAAGTGGGGAAATAGCTCTACCTTCACTTCTTTTACCCTTTCCATAGGTCACTGTGAGGATTTCGAGTGAGAATGGATAAGAAGGTGCCTAAGTCAAAGTACTATCCACTAAGTCATTATTCTGTAAGTCAGGCACAGTATCAGACATCAGTGATTCATGCCTTCAAGCAGTCAAAATATGTTAAGTGAAGGACTGCTGTGCATCAGGCAAATCAGATCTGATGCTCACTTTTTCAAAGGGGCTAAGAGCTGAGGGAGGGGGTATATCCAGGTCACTTCCTAACACACTGTGCAAACCTACTGCCCTATCCCCAAAGAGGGCCTTCCTGGATTTTCTTTTTTTTTTTTTTTTTTTCTCCAAAGCTACAGCAAACCTGGATTTTCATACTTTCTCCTCTGTGAGTGTCCCATAGTCCCACCCTCACCTTCCATCACCACCCTGAGCTTCAAACTCTGGTATCCAAGAGAGGCACATCTGCATGCAGATCACACTCACCCTGGGTTCAAGACACACTGACTCCCTCCCCCATCTTCTACCCCTAATGCAAGCTCAACTAGACTGGGAGCCCTAAAAGCTTGAGGCTTAGCATTTGGGTCAGCACCAGACAGCAGGACAGGGTCAAAAGCCAACTCCCTCCCTCACACCTCTGAATCTCAACTCAGTGCTGCCCTGTCCTTGGTGCTGGAGACAGTCACGAAACAGCTGAGGTCCCTTCTGCCCCGTCTTAAAATCCATCAAGGGAGGTAAGACAAGGGGCATAGCCAATGTGCAGTGTCCAGAAGTTCAGAGGGCGTGGGTTGTGGTTCTGTGGCCTGGCCTCACTTTTTATAGTAAGGAGCTTTAATCTTTTAGACTGAGCCCCTTGCTGGGGCCAGTGCCTTTCCTCCAGAATATTATGCATACTAGTCACCTGAGAATTTTGCTAAAATGCATAATCTGATGATTCAGTGAATCTTAGGTGGGGCCGATATCCTGCATTTCTATCTTTCTATCTATCTATCTATCTACCTACTTACTGAGATGAGGTCTCATTATGTTAGGCCAGGCTGGTCTTGAACTCCTGGCCTCAACGGATCCTCCTGCCTTGGCCTCCCAAAATGCCGGGACTACAGGCATGAGCCAGCATGCCCTGCCAGATTCTGCATTTCTAACAAGCTCCCAGGTGATGGTGTAGGTCTGTGGACCACACTTTGAGTGTAAGGCTCTAGAGTACTTACTTCACTTATTTATCTGAGTGGTGATGGTTGGATTAATGTCTCTTCCCCACTGGCCCACAACCTCCATGAGGCAGGGATTTTGCCCATCCATTCAGTGATATTTCCCCAGTGCCTAGCACAGGCTCAGCACATTAACTAACTGGACGAGTGAATCAATGGCCCATGCTCCTTTATCTATGGGAGTTGGGGATAACCCCAGATAGCAGGCAACCCACTGCTCAGATATATTCACACAGTGTGTACACACACATGCCCAGCCCATCTCATCTCTACCGGGCTGAGATGCAGGAGATGGCATTACACTAGGCCTACTATGTGCACAGCTATGGTGGAATCACCTCCTTTTTAAAACAAAATTATGTTAGCCACTAATCCTGCTGGAGAATCGCCTCCTAATCCCACTTCATGAACTTCTGATTGATGCCTGATGAGGAGGTTCACCCCATGCAGCAACCCAAGATCTGAAACAAAGCTCCCCTGGTCTCCCCAGACCTCTCCTGAAAGTCACCAGCCAGCACACCAAGCCCAGAAAAAGGGTTTCTTTCTTTTTAATTAAACCAGCTTTAGTTAAAAATAATAATAATAACCCAATAAGCCCTAAGTTTTCCAGGGGGTGGGACAGACATAAAGGCCCACTAACTCCCCTTTCAGTTAGGCGCCCTAGTGCTACCTGTCTCTGAAATCTCCAAGAAGAGTCCTCAGGGCGTGAAGAGGGCAGCCAGGAGTGTCTACCTGGAAGGGAGGCTCTCTCCCAGGAAGAAGCTGAGGGCAGACAGGTAAGTGGAGGTGGGGGACAAACTTGTGGGGAAATGAAGGGACGCTAGCGAGTAAGTCATGAACCCAGGAGTCTGACCTCTAACGTGTCGGAAAAACCTGAGGGAAGCTTGATGAAGTACAGTCGGTGGAAGAGGCGGCTTGGCATCGCAGATCTGGCTTCCGGAGGCTTGGAACTCACCAGGAAACCTGGGTGGGGACTCACTGGAGGCGGGGCAGCTCCGGGGCAAAGGACCCACAGACAGCGCTGGGGGAGAAGGGGCCGCAAAGCTGGGGGTGCTCACAAGTGGAGGGAGAAGAAATGAGAGGCTCGCAGGTCACAGGGGACGCTTCGGTCCCGTGGCGAGATGGTAGTAGCCTCCCCAGGGATGGGGGACAGAGAACAATGTAGCAGGAATCTGAGTCCAGGAGGCCAAGATGAGACTTGCGCAGGGTGTGCTCCCAGCTGGGGTGCTCGCGGGCGGCGTCGCAGGCCCAGGGGACAGGGCGCACAGGTGCCTGCCCGCGGGGCGCAGACTCACAGGTAGCGCTCCAGCCCCGACGCGAAGCCCGGCTGCCTCAGGTAGGCCTCCCCCGGGCTGAGCGGGCCGAGCGCGGCTGCCGGCCCCGCCAAGGCCAGGAGGGGCTCGGCGGGCAGCGGGCCGGGGCCGGGGCGCGTCGCGGGCAACACTAGGCGGTCGGGGGCCTGAGAGTAGAGCGGCGGGGAGGCGGCGGCCGCGCAGGGCGGAAAGGCGGAGGCGGCGGCGTCGGGCGCGGCGCAGCAGGGCGGTTCGGGGGCGCCCAGTCCCCCCAGCTCGGGCTGCAGGCTGACCAGGCTGTCGACGCTGAACAGGCGCGCGGGCGGTGCGGGGCCAGGGCCGGCAGGGGGCGGCGGCGCCAGCAGCGCGGGGCCGTGCGCGGGCGCGTAGGGCGCGTAGGGGAAGGGGAGCGGCGGCCCAGGCGGCGCGGCCGCGTGCGCCGGCAGCTCGGCGCGCTTGAAGCGCTTGCGGCGCCGCAGGAAGCTGCCATTGTCGAACATGTCGGCGGCCGCGGGGTCCAGGGTCCAGTAGTTGCCCTTGCCCGGGTTGCCCGGCTCGCGGGGCACCTTGACGAAGCAGTCGTTGAGCGTGAGGTTGTGGCGGATGCTGTTCTGCCACTTGCGCGGGCTGTCGCGGTAGAAGGCGAAGCGCTCGGTGATGAAGCGGTAGATGGCGGCCAGCGTCAGGCGGCGGCCCGGGGCGTGCGCCAGAGCCATGGCGATGAGCGCAATGTATGAGTAGGGCGGCTTCCCGCGCTGCAGGGGCCGCCGCCGCCGCCGCCCCGGGCCAGGCACTGGCGTGGGGGCCGCCTCCCCGCGGCCCGCCGCTGCCTCCTCGGACTCCCGCCCCGGCTCAGCTCCGGCGAGCGGCGACGGCGGCGGCCTCGACGGCATGACCGCGGGCAGGGCGGGGAAGCCCGAGAAAGCGGCGGGCGGATCCATGTCGCTGCTCCCCGCCATAGGCTGCGGCAGCCCCTGCCCGCGCGACTCCGGGACAGCAGGGGCCACCGACCCGCTTTTTATGGACAGGGCCCTTTCCCTCCCCCCACCATTCCTCACCACCTCGAGGGGAGAGGGCTCAGGCCTTCCCTGCTGGCCAGCACCTCCCCTCTTAATTTCCTCTCCCAGCCCCCTTACTCTGTTCACGGTACCCTCCTCCATTTCGCCCCTCCCTCTTTGCCTTTGGATCATTTTTTCCCAGACCCAGTCACCCCTTCCCCATCTGGGTTAGGTCAGCCCCTGGCCCTGGCCCCATCCCACTGTATTGGTCAGCCCCCTTCCCTTTCCACCCCTCCCTTTACCCCCTCTCCTTTGGATCATTCCCAATCACAAATCCACCCATTCACTCTCCCAGCCCCCTCCCCATTTTGCTCCTCCCAATAGTCGGTCCCCACAGCCTCCTCCTGGTCCTTCCATCCCTAGCTGGGACAGAGATGAAGGCCACCTTGCCAGCCTTCCGTGTCCTGATGGGTAGGCTTCAGGCCCACTAGTAGACATTAGGGAACCTGGGCCAAAGTAATGAAGCAGCAGGGCAGGCAAAGCCAGGCCGATTTTGTCTCTGGGAGGATGTTTGGCTGCTCCAGATCAGGGTCACCATCTCGCCTCCCTGCCACCCACCTCCGCCATACCCCTGTCCTGCCCTCCCTCCAGGCCCTGAGGTCATTCTTTGAAAAAACAAAATCGTGGAAAGTGGTGCGACCTCTTTAAATCAAGAGCCCCCAGGAAGTCTACAACTTGGAGTTGCCCTTCTGGCTGCCGCCTCTCCACACCCCTCCTGTTGGAGAAAACAGCTTCTTTTCACACACAGACACACACACAGTACGAAATGCAGGCTTCCACAGACTGAGTCTGAAAGAGCCACATTTCTGACCCAGAAACACCACACTCACATCTCACTGGGGATGGGGGTCTTTGGCAGTTTTTGTCAAAAACTCAGTCTGGGAAATTCCACCCACAACTACCATCCAGAGGGATGCAGCACCCAGCCTATTTTGGGAAACGTCTTCTCCAAAGAGACAGCAGAGACCCATCCCCAGCTCCGAGGGAACCACAGGGTGAAGGAGCCTTGTCTTAAAGTGTCTGGTCCTGGGGACAGGTAGATCAACAGACTTGGACGTGGAGCAGAGCTGGAAGGAAAGTGAGCCCAGAGGTGCCTGAGGTGCTGAGTTTGAGAAGAGTGCAATCTCAGAGTCTTGCAGGTACAGTTAGCACTTGAAAGCCAGGGCCTCCTTAAATTTGGGGCCCTGGGTGTCTCACTTGCCCCACCCTAGTCCATCAGCCATGCTCTAGAGTGTCCCCAGGTATAGGTGACCAAAACTAGTTATAGCAAGCCTGTTAATTCCAAACTCAAAATCCAAACTCAAAGCATGGAGCTCAAGGGCCCCTCTCAGCTCCAATCTCAGCTGATGACATCACAGTCACCATTACTGAGCATTTTGTATTTGGTAAACACTTTATGTACATTATTGCACTTAAGTTTGGGCACCCTGTGAGGTGAGTACTGTTATTATTCCTATTTTGCAAATGAGAAAACTAAGGTTCTGAGAGGTTAAGTGGTTTCCCTGACTTCACACAGCTAGTAGTAAGTGGTAGAGCTGGAATTAAATGTGAAGTTCAAAGCTGTAGCACCCCACTCTTCTAAGAATGCCATCCTTTAAAGCTGAGCTAAGACATTAGAGATTAATAGTTAAGAGTATTTCCAGCTTCCATAACTTAAGCTGCCAAAGTCAATTCTTAGCTTCTCTCCTCACCTCCTGCTCAGTATATCGAGTGCCCATTGGTCATAACCACATGGATATTTCAAGTCATCTCAAACCCAGATGTCCTAATGAAATGCATTTCTTCCTCTACCCAGTACATCCTTAAGCCCTGGCCAGCTCTCCTTCCAGCATTCCATACCTCAGCAAATGGACCTCTCCGCTCTCCTTCCCACCACCATCAGACTAAAGTGTGGTTGTCTTCGTCTTGGGCTCCTCCCTCCCCACTCACTCTCCACATTCAGGCAACTCCCAAGTCCTGTCTATTCCACATGGATCCCAGATCCATCCCTCCTTCAGTTCTCCTAGCCTCCGTTCAGCCTTCATCACTTACTTACCAAGCACTTCTGCACCAGTCCCTTTGCGAGTGTTCCAGGCAAGACAGAAATGAAGACTCAAAATCTGGTGAAGAGACAGGCAACTGCCAGCTATGAGAGAGGTGGGCAGAGGAGCTGTGGAAGCAGAGAGGAAGGAGATGACACTTGGAGATCTAGAGACAATCTCTAACCCACAATAGTGAAAAATCAGCTCAGTTTATATTCTAGCAGGTCCTGACTCAGAACCCTCTTCAACCTCCCCACCAGTCTGCATCTTTTTTTTTTTTTTTTGAGACATAGTCTCACTGTGTCACCCAGGCTGGAGTGCAGCGGTGCAATCTCGGCTCACTGCAACCTCCAGTTCCCAGGTTCAAATGATTCTCCTGCCTCAGCCTCCTAAGGCTGGGTTTCACCATGTCCCTACTAAAAATAGAGAGACCATTGGTCAGGCTGGTCTCGAACTCCTGGTCTCATGATCCACTCTCCTCAGCCCCCAAAGTGCTGGGATTACAGGCCCAAGCCACTGCACCCCGTCCCACCCTGCATTCTACCGCCTGAACGCAGGCCATATGGAACACAAGATGGTACAGTCACAATGCCCAGCTCACCAAGGAAGTATTAAACCAGGAGAGAGAGGCAGGGCCAGAGGAGTTAATTCAGCACCTGCATATTTTCAACCAGGTGCAACATCATCCTGCACCTAGACTCAGGCAAAGAGCAGAGCTAACAAAGTCTTATACACTGCCTTTCCCACCTTCTCTTAGGGATGGAGCTCCTCTGAAGCCCCCACCCCACCCCAGCCTCCACCTCACACCTTCAGGGAGTGAGGGAGTTGAGGGAAAAGTGGCTTTTATTACCACCTGTGCCTATGTGCAGTTTCCTTGTACTTTCAGTTTTCCATTCAATGTGTACAGCCTAGGACATAGTACATGTTCAATAAATGAAACTGAATGTGTGGTTGACTATGCTAATCCTGGGAAGGGTGGGGGTGGGGAGATAGGCCAAAGGGGTGAGAACCGAGACTTTTCCAGTTCTTTGTGCCTGTCTGGTCCCCTCCATTGGGCCTGCTTCCCGGAGCTGGAGCCGAGCAAGCTGGTGTCAGGGGGCGGCCCAAGGGCTAATCCGTGTTTTCAGCGTGGCTGGGCCCTCTTTTCACAGGCCCTGGGCCGGACGTGATGCGGCTGAGCATCCGGGCATAAGATGGCCAGTGAAGGCGGCCCCTTTCTCATGGGCTTGGATTCCAGGCGGCCCAGTGTCTGAGTGGAGCCCCTGGGGCGGGAGGAACACAGTGGCTGGGCTGGGCAGTCCTTTGTCTGACCATACTGGGTGGATATTCGGGCTGGCAGGAGGGATTAATGGCCAGGGATTGGCCCTGGGGCCGGCCTTCCCACTGCCCTTTGGAGGCCAAAGGCCCAGGTCAGGGCACACAGTGTTGATGACTCTCTAGATAGGAGTGGAAATTCCCACCCTTGTCCAAAGCTGTTAGCAGTAGCCCCCAAGACTCCCTGCCCCCAGCCCCAGCTCTGCAAAGGCACCACTAGCCAAGACAGACCTTGAGGCGAGGAACATGGGATAGGGACCAGGGCTTCCCAACTACTCTGCCTAGGAGAGAGGGCTGAGTCAGAAAGCCCCTTCAGATCCTTGGCCCAAGATTCCCATCCTCATGATTGCCCTGCAGAGCTCTGGGAAGAAAGAGCACGTTAACTCAGACTGAGGCTCCCGAAGACTTCCTGGAATGTTCCTCAAACACCTCTAGTTTGAGGCCATGCCAGAGTCATTTATTTCTAAAGTCTTCCATCACAGCTTCTACCAATCTCAGAATCCAGAGGCTGCAGAAGGGGCTCGGGAGCCAAGGAAATCTCAGAGATTCTCCAACACCATCTTTTGCCACCCAGAGGTCCTGAAGGCTACTGCAGGGCTTCCTCCCTCTTATCCCCAAAACTAGAGCTTATTCCTTATTGCCCAGGATAATGCTTATTCCTCAGAAGCCTGAGGCAGGCAGTTCCCCACTGGCTGGGGGACATCCTGGGAACCCGCTCTGCAAGTCCCTTTCTGACCAGGCTGCTCCTAAACTAGGAGTGACAGCTGCAGCCTCATCCTTACCAGCAGGACCTGGCTCCAGAGGGCCTGAGCCAAGCTCAGGAAAGGTAGCAAGTACAGGCCTGACTCTGGAGAGAGCGTCAGGGAATAACCCAGGAGGAGGATTCCATCTTTGTCATTCTTTATTCCTCATGCTCTTTAATTCAGCAAATTCCAGGCATCTGTGTCCAGGCTGCCCTGGGTGCTGGATCCCATGGTAAGTCAGACTGTTCTCTGCCTTCACTGTGTCAGGAGGAAGCAGCCCCAGAACTTCCCTATAAAAGGTGGTTGGTGTGTGGTGTGGGTAGAGTAGGGACTGCAGGAAAAAGACCTCACCCTGTCTGGCAAAGTGGGGAATGCATCCCAGAAGGGATAAAGCTCCAGATGGCCTGCCTCCCTCAGCAGAATGGGAGCAATTCCTCCTTGGACCCTTTGATAGGCTGCAGAGAGGCACGGCTCAGTGAGCATTTGTTGAGTGCCTGACTGACTACCTTGCTGAATGAATGAGCCCCAGACTGGATTAGGGGCTCACTCTCTGTGGCTCCGTAACATCACCGTCACTGCACTTACCTTATGGTGTTATAATTGTACCTTCTTGTGTCTCTCCCTTACTCAACTTTGTATGCTTTGAGGGCAAGTACCACATCTCACTCAACTTTGGATCCCTGGGACTTAGTATAGTGCCTGGGAGAAGTTGATGAGCAATAAATATGTATTTATTGTCTACCAGGTGGAGACAACTTTGGGTGCAAGATCTGAAGGCAAGAGTATCTTGTCAATTCTGGGATGTGCAAGACTTTTTGGGAAGTGTTTTTCTTAGAGTTATGCAAGTTAATGTGTAAAGTTCTTAGAACACTGCCTGATATATATCAGTGCTGTGTAACTGTTAGCTGTTGTTGTTGCTACTGTTATTCACTGTGGCTTCTGTAGATTGTCAAGGGACTGAGATAGGAAAGTAGACAGGCTCAGATTGGAGATGACTTTATGTGCTGGGCCAAGGAGCTAGGACCTTTCTAGAGACAGGGAGTCTTTGAAAATTTTCCAGCCGCGAAGTGACATGATCAGATGTCTCATTTAGGTCACTCAGTCTACCAGGGCATGGGCTAGAGAGGGAAGAGGCTAGAGACTAAGAGACCAGATAGAAAGCTGACCGTGTGATGAGGTGTGAACCAAGGCTGTGGCACACGGCCACATCAGATACTTCGTTCCCCTTCACCCCCAGACAGGCATGGAGAGAGAACCTTCAACCATCCCTCTTGGATGGTGGCTTAAACATTGACCTTTCACACAGTCCAGAAACTGGCCCTCATCCTCTCCTTTTTCTCCCTTTCCAACCACCTCCAGTCACCAAGACCTGTCGAATCCATTCTCTTCTCTTGCTCTGCTTTCTCAGTTCTTATTCAGGCCGGTATCAGTTCTTCATGGCAGTCTGCAGCAGACTCCTGGCTGGTCTCTTTGCCTCCTCCTCGGATTCCTTCTCCACTCAGCAGCTAGGGTGATACCTCACCTGTGGCCCCTGCTTAAACACCTCCATTGACTCTCAGGGCTCAGGCCCCGTCATCAGCACGGCTGGCAGGCACCACATGCCTGGCCACGGGACCCCTCCTTCCTCATTTCTCACCGCTCTCCCTGTGCCCTAATTCCTCACAACACACACATTCTATACCGAGCCAAGTAAGTGCCAAATCTCCTCCCACTGTGCATTTTTGCTAATCAAAATCACAACAACCAGACTGGCCAGCTTTAGATACAAATACCGTCTCGTATTTTTCTAAGCAGCACCTCCATCGCCAAGATCTTTATAGCAACAAGTCTCATCTTTCCTTCTGAAAAACTTCATTTCCACACTGTCAGATAAGCAAATAAAAACCCAGAGAGTTTTCCCATTCAAAGGTAGAGCGAGAATTAATCACTTCTCCCACTGGCTCCTCTCCCAGGAGGGCCCTTTCTCCCCTGACCTGCCTGGTGCACTCCTGCTTGTCGCTTGAGAACCACTCACAGAAGATAACCATTTCATCTGCTAGAAAACATTTCCCAATTCCTTGCTCCTTCTCCAGGCAAAAGGCCCGCTGGCACCTTTGGCCTGACCATCCCCAGAGAGACTAGATCACATGCTCCATGCCTGCCTCCCACAGCAGAATGGGAGCAATTCCTCCTTGGACCCTATATGATAGGCTGCAGAGGTGCATGACTCAGTGAGCATTTGTTGCATCCCTGACTGACTACCTTACTGAATGAATGAGTGAATGAATGACCACACCTGTCTGGAAAGGTAAAAGGTCCCTGTGTTGGCTTCCAGCTAGGAATCTGCCTCCTTCCCTCACTGCCTCTGCTCAGCTCTGTGTCCCTGGGCTGAGACCCCCCATGTGGGCCTTGCTTCAGCAAGGTCCAGGCTCAGCTCTGGCTTCAACAATGCTAGCTCTGCCCTGAGGGTGTAATTCCAGCCGCTCCTAAACCACACACAAGGCATCTGAAGTATGTTCCATGTCATTTTGAGCTGTCAGCGTTCTGACATCCACCTCGCCCCAACACCCTCGGCAATTTCAGTGCTCTCTGGCCTCCCTGCTTCTCATTTCCAGGGAAGCTGAAGGGGAGTGGTGCTGTCAGCAGTCTACCCAAGCCAAGGGAATCCAAGCTGGAGAAGACTGAGTTTGAATCCACCATTCATGTGCTGTGTGACTCAGTGCAAGCTGCACGCCCCCTGTGGCCCATGTTAGGCGCATAATCCCCTCATACTTGAAGGACTCTGAGATGACCTGGGCCCCTTAGCTAAAGGCATCTGGAAACCATGTGGCACCAGTCTGTAAAGTGCATGCGCAATGTATCCCTCACACACAGTCTGAATGTTTTCCAAATAGATGTAGATGCTGCTGCGATTGATAAATACAACCACATTTAAAAGTTTGGCAGTTGTTTTTATTTTTGTCATGATTTTTAATCCATCAATGGGTACTAAAAGCACAACTACTATCACATGAGGTAGCTGAGAGGTTTTTTGTTTTTGTTTTTGTTTTCTGTTTTTTGAGACAGAGTGCAGTGGCACAATCTCACTCACCACAACCTCCGCCTCCCAGGTTCAAGCAATCCTCCTGTCTCAGCCTCCCGAGTAGCTGGGATTACAGGCACCCACCACCACACCCAGCTAATTTTTGTATTTTAGTAGCGACGGGGTTTCACCATGTTGTCCAGGCTAGTCTCCAACTCCTGACCTCAGGTGATCTGCCCATCTCGGCCTCCTAAAGTGCTGGGATTACAGGCATGAGCCACCGCACCAGGCCTGGGAGGTGTCTTTTTTAATCCCTATTCTTAAACTATTGCTAGCGTCCAATATGTCTTCTTTACAGTTTGGGACATGGAGGTCCAGAAAGGGAGAGGCTTGTATAAAGTCCCGAAGCAAGTCAGTGCAAAGCCTAGGACTCTAACCACACTGCACTCACCCCTTCCCACAACCCCCACCCAGCTCCTTCTTCTTTGCATTATTCAACAGTATTTATTCAGCACCCGATTTGTGATAGACTCTATGCTAGGCACCAGGGAGCCAAAAATGAAGACCAAGGATTCTTACTCTCAGAAGCTGACATATGGGGAGGATGGTGGTTATGCAGGGAGGGACACCACGTTAAACAAATGTATCCTAAGTGTTAAAAGAAACTGCTGAAGAATCTGAGTGAGGAAGCAGTATAAAGCTCCTGTTGATTGAAGAAGCGGAGCAAGAAAGTGGGATAAAATTCCTGTCGTATGACAATAACCCAGCAGGCTGCTCATATGTGTCTGACCCCTCCACTTACTTGCTCTTAGCTCCTGAGGGCAAAGCTGAGGCCTCTTCCTCTTGTGGATCCAGGACAGCAGTCATTGAAGAGAAAGAGGAAGAAAAGGAGTGGCTAGAAAAGAACATGTATTTCCACTGTAGGAAGCACTGCCTCCCATCTGAGAAATGACCCAAGCAGGAATTAGGTAATAAGACGCCGTGAAATATCATCTGGCTGGGTGACCTGGGGCAATCATCTAGACCATCATGAGCGTCAGTTGCTCCCTTAGAGAATTGGGAGAGGATGTTTTTGTTCTTTAGCAACATTCACTTCCCAGAAAATGTTAAGTCTCTATCACCTTAGAAGAGCCCCGGTGTGGGGGCTAAATGGGGAAGGGGTAAGAAGAGGTAGGAGGTTGGGCGCAGTGGCTCACACCTGTAATCCCAGCACTTTGGGAGGCCGAGGCAGGTGGATCACAAAGTCAGGAGTTCAAGACCAGCCTGGCCAACATAGTGAAACCCCGTCTCTAAAAATACACACACACACACACACACACACACACACACACACATATATATTAAAAAAAGAAAAGAAGAGATAGGAAAGGGAGATTTGGATAGCTAGAAAGACAAGGACTGGTGAGCTGAAGCCAGTTCTAACTAGCTTGTGGGACTGTGCATCTCATCCCAACACTGCTTTTGGTGACATCATGGTGGTAGTTTGAAATGGGCCACAGTGGGAGCATTTACACCAAAGAAATTGACAAATGCTACCAATCAGAGTGTCCCCCGCACCAGCCAGAAATCTAGCTGTTAAACATTCACCAGCCCACCACTTAGCAAAACTGCAATGATTAAAATAATAAAGATCAGACGAGACTGAGACTCCCAACTGGCTCAATCAGCAAGCTCCAGGAAGGGAAGGTCTAGAGGTTGGAGCCACCAGGAAGAAGGGCACAGATGTTCACCGGTGCTCTCCCTAGACCCCTCAGGCTCACACTCATGGAACTCTGTTTCTGTGCCAAGCACTAGGCCAGAGTCTTACATAACTTCTCTAATCCTTTAAGCAGCTCCAAGAATCGGTCCTGACTCCCCCTAGTTTATCCTGAGTTCTAAAGGAGATATACAATTTGATTCAGTAGTTCCCCTTCTAGGAATTCATCCTGAGGGGATGTGTCTAGTGATATATGTTCGAAGATGCTGATCACTGTGTTATTTATCACAGAGGAAACAGTGAGCCTAACATCCCACAGTAAGTTTGGATCCGTTCTTTGGAATATTAGGAAAACATTAAAAGAGCTATTTTTGAGGGATTTTTAATGAAGTGAGAAAATGTTCATGATATAATATTAAATATAAAAAGGGTATGTTATACAGCATGATTCCAATGTTCATACACACACACACACACACACACATCGAAAAAGAAAATACACCAAAATATCAACAGTTCTATATCTGAGTGATGGATTTGGGATAATTTTTAGTGTTTATTTTCTTAGGAATTTAAACTATGAACATTACTCACCGTGCTGTGCTCTTGTGACATGTGCGCTTTGCTGTATACATGTTAATATTTCAACAGATTTTAAAAATGTATCCGTATTTAATATACAAAAAGCCAATAACAATGGTTGCTTCAGGCTGGGGGCGGTGGCTCACACCTGTAATCCCAGCACTGTGGGAGGCCAAGGCAGGCAAATCATGCAATTGGAGTTTGAGATCAGCCTGGCCAACATAGTGAAACTCCATCTCTACTAAAAAGACAAAAATTAGCTGGGAGTGGTGGTGTATGCCTGTAGTCGCAGCTACTTGGGAGGCTGAGGCAGGAGAACTGCTTGAGCCCCAGAGACACATTTTGCAGTGAGCCGAGCCTGGGTGACAGAGCAAGACTTTGTCTCAAAAAAACAACCCAAAACACAAAAAGCAGTGGTTGCTTCATGGGAGAGAACTGTGTGGCTGTGAAACAGGAAGGAGAGACTTTTACTCTTTACTTTTTGCATCTTTTGAATTTGGAATCGTGAGTTATGTAACCTACTCAAAAATTATTTATCACATCTTCAAGAAAATAAACAATAAAAGTATATGCATTCTTTAACTAGGAAAAAATGTTAATTTCAAAACCTGTCCCCAGCTTATAGATGAGAGAACGGAGGGTCACAGCTGAGGAGAGAGCCCAGAGTTACCCAGCTAGAAGACAGTTCCAACACCAGTGCGCATCCAGAGATAGCAATTCCTGAGTGCGTTTGAAGAACTGAGTTTGCAAATTACTGCTTCCCTACAGACTCATTACCATTTCATAGATGCAAGAACTGAAAACACCCACATTTAGAACCCACCTCCCTCACCACTGCCCTCACTCCCAACCTAGCACCTCTTCTCTTGCCACCTCACCAGGCCACCAGGCATAGTCTCCACAACAGTTTGTGAAGGCAAGGATCACCTAGACTGTCCCCGTGAGGCCCAGGGAGGACAGTCACCCCAAGCCCCTCAGCAGGACATATATCTTTCAAAAAAGACTGTAACTCAAGAAAGAGTACAGAACCTTGGGAGGGAGGAAGGAAGGGCCCTCCCAGAGGCAGGAAACAACATCTGATACAGTTTGTGCCTTTGCAGCACGCGTGCAGTCATTAGTAGGGCTTTGGCATGTTAGGGGCAATAACCGTGTATTTTCTTCAGGTGCATTGTGAGTCCCCTTTACAAAATGTAATGAGTATGTCTCCTACAAGGGGAAGAGGGATGTTTATATTCCTCCCTGGCCTGCCTGGGCTGCTCTTCTGCCTTCTGGTTGACCTTAGGCTCACCTGCTTTCCTATTTTTAGAAGAATCAGACAACCCTAGACTAGCCGCTAGACGTCACAGCCAGCTTGGCTTCCTTAATGGGACCAAGGACCAGTGGGGCACCCTGATGGGGAAAGAATCATTTGCTTCAGTGCTCTTCTGTGGTCAAAAGCCACTTCTTGGCTAGATGCAGTGGCTCGCACCTGTAATCCCAGCACTTTGGGAGGCCAAGGTGGGTGGATCACGAGGTCAGGAGTTCAAGACCAGCTTGGTCAACATGGTAAAACCCTGTCTCTACTAAAAATACAAAATTACCCGGGCGTGGTGGCGTGCGCCTGTAGTCCCAGTTACTCAGGATACTGAAGCAGGAGAATTGCTGGAACTCAGGAGGCAGAGGTTGCAGTGAGCTAAGATTGTGCTGCTGCACTCTAGTCTAGGAGACAGAGCGACACTCTGTCTCAAAAAAAAAAAAAAAAAGCCCCTTTTTTGTATCTCTCTCCACTCAAAGACTTCACCCAGGGGATTTTCCAAGCTTAAAAAATGGAAAGGTGTTTTGTTGTTGCTGTTGTTGTTGTTTACCTAGAAGTTTCATGGGGGAAAAACACAAGTAAGTTCAAGAAGAGTGGAGATAACTTGCAGCCTCATCTCTTGTGTCCCTTCCCCTTCTACCCAGGCTGTTGCTTTCTGTCATTCTCCTTTTGAGCCCTTACAAAGTTAGGTTCTTCCACTTGTAAGACCCTTGTTTTTCTCTCCGCACTCACCCGCATCTGAAAAACTCAGCCATCTTCTCCAGGAAGCCTTCCAAGCAGGAATAAGTCTATTTCTCCTATTTCCCCACAGTGCCTGTGCTTCTCTCTGTCACAGCCATCATCAGTACTCACAGTACTGAATGCTTTCTTACCTTTCTCCCCTACCTACCTAAATGAGTCTTGAGAACTGCAGAAGTGATTGTTTCTCTAGCAAGATTGCCAGTGTCCAACATAGGGCCAGGGACAGAATGCGATGCACAGTAAATGCTGAGTAACTGATTGACTAATTGACTGAATGAATAAATGAACAAATATAGTAATAAAGTGTCAGAGATGAAAGAGGATAGGATGGAACCCCATCATCCTACAGCTAAGGAAACCAAAGCTTAGAGAAAGGGAGAAGGTATCATCAGGAAGCAAGTGACAGAATACCAACTCAAATTAACTTAAGAAAAATGTTGGCCGGGAGCAGAGGCTCATGCCTCTAATCCCAGCACTTTGAGAGGCCAAGGTGGGTGGATCACCTGAGGTCAGGAGTTTGAGACCAGCCTGCCCAACATGGAGAAACTCCATCTCTAGTAAAAAATACAAAATTAGCTGGGCATAGTGGCACATGCCTTGGGAGGCTGAGGCAGGAGAATAGCTTGAACCCAGGAGGTGGAGGTTGCAGTGAGCCAAGATCTCACCATTGCACTCCAGCCTAGGTAACAAGAGCAAAACTCCATTCCCCCAAAAAAAGAAAGAAAGAAAAGAGAAGAAAGAAAAAGAAAAATGTAGTGAGGGAATGTATTGGCTCATAAATCGGACTGGAATTCAAAATGAAACCAGACTTAAAATGTCTGAAACTGAGTGCTCGAAAGTTCTCTTCATGCCAGCTTCACTCTCAGAGGCCACTTTCTTCATAAGGTTGGGGTCTGGCTGTTGGCAGCTACACACCCCTCTCCTTAGAGTTCTGCAAATGAAGACAAAACAGTTGCAGTTGAAACAAGACCCCAGAGAAGGATTCTGAGTGGCCCAACGTGGGACCCATGCTCACCCCTTGACAAATCACTGTGGAGTATGGCAGCTCCCAACTGGGGAGCAATTCTCCCAAACACTTGCAGAATCATAGCTGCAGTCCTAGGGGAAGATCACTGTGAGCAAGACAGCCACCAATTTACATCTGCTAGGGTCACCAGCATTTCTTGAATAACTCTGTACTCAATCCATGTTAGATATTTTCATACCCATTGTCTTACAATAACTCTGTGAGGTAGATATCATTACTCCCATTTTACAGATGAGAAAACTAAAGTTCAGAGATGGTAAGTAATTGGGCCAAAGTCCTGGAGAGTTATGGAACCCAACAGGACACTTAGTCCCATCCTCCTCTGTGTACAGATGAAAAAACTGCAGCCCCAAGGTGGTAGAGACTTGCCTAAAGTCACGGAGTAGGTCAGTAGGTTCATCTGGGAACTAGAAGTCACATGAGCCTTTAGTTGCACTATATTATAGATGTGTAATATAATATAGATATTATATTATAATATAATATAGATATATATAGATATCTTTGGGATATCTGCTTTGCTTCTGACTATTTCCCTTCTTTCAGAACAGCCCACTCACCACTCCACATGACTATGAGAAATGACCCGTAGCCTAGCAGCCATGTTTGTTTTATGTGATCCCATGCCACTACCCAAAGCTGATTCGGCCAGGCTTGGACATGTGGTTCCGTTAGACCAGTTGCCTCCTCTCTTGGGAATTTGGAGATTGTTTTTACATGGCCAGACCTGTCAGCTGCTGTCAGCAGTCATGTTTTCCTCCATGTGATCTGATTGGTGGAGAAGGTCAGTCCGGGAAGAGAAAAGAGCACAGAGACCTGGAGAAACTCCCATCCCCCGGGCTCCTGAGAGCTTTCCTGAGTCTAGGCCAACTCCTTTTCTGTGTTTGCTTCCTTTAGACTTCCAGTTCCCTTGTAATCACTTCCCCTTTCTTTGTCTAAACTGACTGTAGTGAATTGCTTATGAAAATAGCATCCTAAGATAGCATGTAACAGAGTACCTTTACTGGAGAGGGTGCTGTTGTGTGAAATCATATCGGTGCTTTAGCCATTTGATGTGATCAGATGAGGAGGCCGGTGTGGGCCAGAGTGGTTGGGAAGGCCTCTCTGGAGCAAGCACGACCGCTTCGTCCTTGAGGTGATGCAAGGGAGGTCGATTTGAAGAAGCTGAATGTGCAGCCAAGCAGGGATGTGAAGCAGTAAACAAGAAAGAGTTCTGGTCAAAGCCATCCAAGGGGTCAGGTGGGTATAGGGAGGGAGTGGGAGGCTTTCTAGTGGAGGGTTTCCCAGGGGTGGTTACAAACCAGATCATTACTGTGAAAGCAATTATGTCCCCACCCAGTGCTCTAGCCTGCTCCTGACCTCAGAGGCTTTGCCATTTCCTGAACTTGTACTGCACCATCTCACCTCTGTGCCTTTCTGCATGTCATTCTATCTGCCTAGGAGCCCTTCTATCCTATCTCATCCCAGCTCAGAGTCTGCCTAATCCCTAAAGCCTTGCCCTAGCCCAAAGGGAAATCTAAGCTGTCTTCTCGTAGGTTCCCACTTGGACTCACTACTGTGTAGTTTATATTATAATTACCTGTACGAGTACCTGTTTCCTCACTAGAATGATAGCCCCGAGGCCAGGACTCTGATCTGATTCATCTGCTTCTCTATTGCCTAATGCTAGGGCTGGCCCCTGCATAGTTGAAAATTTGCTCAATGCCTGAGTGTATCCACTGTCCATGCTAACCATGGGGAAAAGTCATATGCTACCTCCTTATCAACCTCCTACCCCCACCTACCAATAAGTAAAGAAAGATTTTAGAGGCTCGGAATCCATCCCTCATGGTGGGCGGTGGGTTGGTTTGGGAGCTGTGTGTGGCTCTGCATGTGTGTTGCATGTGTGTACGTGTATATATGGGTACATGCAGGAGCTCTCTCTAGGTCGTAGTCAAGGAGGGCTTCCCCCAGAGGGAAGGCATGGACAGAACCACAGGTCCTAGCTGTGTCTGCCACCCCTTACTCCAACTCTTCATTCTAGTGGCATGGTCTCACAGGCTAACAGGCATCAGGCCTGGAGGCTGATGGGAGATTTAGTTAATTGCAACAAAGCCAGGTGTCCTGGGACACAGTAGAGATCAGTCTAATCTGTCAAATTATGCCCCTGAAAGATCCTGTTAACCTTTGTTACCCTGCAGTTGTACATTTAGGATGATGAGGTGCTTCTCTTCTTCATACAGCTCTTCGTGCTTACACAGGGCCAGGAGAGAGAACAGTGGCCAGGTGAAAGGAGGCTGGATGTTAAACGGTTTGACAAAGAAGAAAATGAGCTGACACTTACTAAATATCTCTGCAGGTTCCAGCTCTGACAAATATTTCACTGGTACCTCCCGGCCAGCCTAGGGGATAGTTATCCCTTCTTCCTCTTAGAGATCAGGAAGCAAGTACTCCAGCGCCAAGGTGGCTTGCTCCAGAGCGCATGTCTTGGATGTGGCAGAGTGAGCACATGAACCCTGTTTGCAGATGGCTGCCCTCTGCCTGGAGTCCCATCACCTTTAAAGAGTCTAGAGCTAATCTGAGCTTCTCCAGCATCTTTTTCTCCCAGAGCTCTGTGGCTCCAAATCCTCATCACCCTAAACTCCAATCTTCTCACAAACAACTCTTCAGAGTAACTCACGACAGTGTTTTTGGCCACAGTCAAACCACTGTCATTATACCTGCTACTTCCCTACCGAGCATTTATCATCACACGTAATTCAGTTGCTCAATCCTGTGGGTGACTGTCTGATGTCTGCTTTTACCATCAGACCATAAGTTCCTTGAGGGTGTGGGCATTATCTTTTTCACTGCTCTATCTCCATTAGTTCATTCACTGAACAAATATTTATTGCCCACTATGTGACAGGCACTGTGATAGGTGTTTGGGATATAACAGTGTGTGTGTGTGTGTGTGTGTGTGTGTGTGTGAGAGAGAGAGAGAGAGAAAGGAGGCAGAAAATCCCTCCCCTCTGGAGTTTGACCCCTAGTAGAGAGAAACAGATATTAAGCAAGATAAATAAGCCAATTTTGCAGTGTATTGTTTTAGATGGTCATAAGTAATATTGGCAGAAATAAAGTAGAAGAGTATAATAGAGAAGGAGGGGGTCCAATTTTATGTAGGAAAATCAGGAAGGGCCTTGGAGGAGGTCAGAGAGGGAGCCATATAGATACACAGAAAAAGCATTCCAGGCAGTGGGAGTAGAGTGGGCTAGTACAAAGGTGTGGAGGCGGGAGAGGATCTGGTGTTTTCCAGGAACAGCAAGGAGACCTGTGTGGCTTGAGCAGAGTGAGCAAAGCGCAGGGCATGAGAGTCCTGCAGGGCACTGAAAGGGCTGTGCCTTTACTCTGATTTGGGAAGGCACTGGAGAGTGACAGAGGAGTAACATGATCTGGTTTAGGTTTTCAAAGGATCATTCTGCGTACTGTGTTAAGAATTGATAGTTGGCTGGGCACAGTGGTTCATGCCTGTAAACCTAGCATTTTGGGAGGCCGAGGAGGGTGGATACGAGGTCAGGGGTTCAAGACTAGCCTAGTGAAACCCTGTCTCTACTAAAAATAGAAAAAATTAGCTGAACGTGCTGGTGGGTACCTGTAATCCTAGCTACTGGGGTGGCTGAGGCAGGAGAATTGCTTGAACTTGAGAGGCAGAGATTGCAGTGAGCCGAGATTGTGCCATTCCAGCCTGGGTGACAGTGCAAGCCTCCGTCTAAAAAAAAAATTGATAGTCAAGCTGGGTACAGTGGCTCACGCCTGTAATCCCAGCACTTTGGGAGGCTGAAGCAAGAGAAATGCTTGAGCTTGGGAACAGCTGGGGCAACATAGTGAAATCCCATCTCTATAAAGAATTTAAAAATCAGCTGGGCATGAGAGGCTGAGGCAGGAGGATTGCTTGAGCCTACGGGTTTGAGGTTACAGTGAGCTATGATCATGCCACTGCACTCAACCTGGGTGACAGTATAAGACTCCGTCTCTTAAAAAAAATGGGAAAAACAATAATTGATAGTCTCTGATGCACATTAGGTGTTTAATAGTTTTGAATGAATGAATGAATTGCACATAGGAGAGGGAGGAAAGAAAGGAATTGCTGTGGAGGGAAGATAAACCCAGAGGACACTTATAACCTTGATGCCCAGTGATCTGAGTCTGGTTATAAGGAACTGAAAGGGGACAGGTTTCTGCTGAACAGAATGTGAAACTTCTAGCCGTCTGTGTATCTCAGTAAATGTCCCAGGAGGTCTAAACTCCTCGTCATAAGAGATGTACAAGTCAGGACTGGATGGTCTCAGGCAAACCTATGAGCTACAGCTTTCCACAGCTAGGAACAGCCTCTGTGCCCCCCCAACCTCCCCTCCAGTCTTTTAACTCAGATTTTGTAAGTGACAGGACTCAGAGATGTTCCTGCCTCCTCTTAAGGGACCTCCACCTGACCTTCAGAGATGTGAGTCTTCTTGGTACATAATGACAGCGGAGACCCGGGGAGCAGGCCTGCGAGGACACCTTGGCTGTGGAGCATTAGGAACAATATTTGGCTGGGACCAGGAGGCTATCCAGGGTAGCAGGCACTGTGGCCAGAGTTCTGGATTCCAGGGAGCCAAGACGAAGACAGACCAGAAATTCCTTGCCTTGATTTTTGCCTCTAATTCCTCCCAGAAGTGAGGCGTGTCAGTCTTCAAACTCTCAGGTTTTTATGAGGCGATTATGGTGATTACTATAAATCTCCTGTGTGTTGTTTTCAAAGGGGTAATTAAGTGGAGGAACCAGGCACCATTTTCAATTCTCATTAAGTGATTAGGGTTTGTTTGGCAAATCCCAGCATCTGTGGCTGGAGGCAGGCTCTGCTGAGCTTGACTTGGACCATTTCCCCGCCCACACACAAGCTAAGCACCTCCATCCTTTTGCCCTGGCTTCTCCTAGCCTGAAGGGATTACAAGGAATCCTTTTATTGTGCAGATGAGGAAACTGAGGCACAGAATGGAAAACTGACTCAGCAATATTATACCACACTAGAGCCAGGTTCTGCCTCCCAGAGCAGAGCTCTAATCAGTACACCATGCTTTCTAGATAAAGGAGCTTTCGACCAGGCAAGGTGGCTCACACCTGTAATCCCAGCACTCTGGAAATTTGGAGATTGTTTTTGGGAGGCCAAGGTGGGCAGATCATGAGGTCAGGAGATCAAGACCATCCTGCCCAAAATGGTGAAACCCAGTCTCTACTAAAAATACAAAAATTAGCTGGGGGTGGTGGCGCATGCCTGTACTCCTAGCTACTCAGGAGGTTGAGGCAGGAGAATCGCTTGAACCCAGGATGCAGAAGTTGCAATGAGTAGAGACACACCACTGCACTCCAGCTTGATCAACAAGAGCAAAACTCCATCAAAAAAAAAAAAAAAAAAAAAAAAAGGAGCTTTCGGTAGACTTGTTGCCAATGAGGCAGCTTTGCTTCTGGAAGTGAGGAAGGCTCCTTCTTTAGCCTTGGATCATCTTCCCACCTGACTCTTCTTTCTCCTAGGGCCACCACATCCACAAGTATGGCAGACACTGCTGGTTGTCCACCAAACAATCATTTCCTTCTTCCTTTTCCTTTGCCCATTTCTCTCTTGGTTAGGAGAGGGTACAACCCAATTCTGGCCAGTGAGATATGCAGAGATAATGCTGGGGGACTTCTAGGTTACAAGTTTCCTCCCTCTTAAAGTCACTCAAGGAGAAAGTCTTTGCTCTATACTCACTTCTGCTTTTAGATATGGTTGTTTGAAATGACGCTTGGAGGCTGGGTGTGGTGGCTCATGCTTGTAATCCCAGCACTCTGGGAGGCTGAGGTGGGTGGATTACCTGAGGTCAGGAGTTTGAGACCAGCCTGACCAACATGGTGAAACCCCATCTCTACTAAAAATACAAAATTAGCTTGGCATGGCGGCAGGCACCTGTAGTCCCAGATTCTCTGGAGGCTGAGGCAGGAGAATTGCTTGAATCTGGAGGCAAAGGATGCAGTGAGCTGAGATCGTGCCACTGCCTGGATGACAGAGTGAGACTCCATCTCACTCCAGCATGGGTGATGCTTGGGGCTGAAGCAGCCATTATAACTTATAACTTGAGGCAACAGGCTGGAAGAAGAACGCCAATTGTTTTGATAATCTATTACTGCTTTACAAATCACCCCCAAAATCTGGTACCTTAAAACAATTTATTATTATCTTTCACTATTATGTGGTTGACTGGGCTCAATTGAATGGGTCCTACATGAAGGGCTCTCACGTTCTTGTAGCCTGACCAAGGCTGATACAGTAGTCATTTAAAGACTCTGCTGGACTGGATGTCAAAGATGGCTGACCCACATTGCTGGCAGTTGATGCTGGATATCCCCGGGAGTTCACCTGGAGCTCTTGGCCAGGGTACCTGCATATGACTCAGGTGTCTCACAGCATGGCAGCTGGTTTTCAAGAGCAAGTGTTTTAAGACTAAGACTTTTAAGAAGCCCAAACAGATGCTGCAAGACTTATTACCTAACCTTGAAAGTTCAAAATGTCATTTCCTTCACACTCTGTTGTGAAGCTAGTCACTAAGGCTAGCCCAGATTCAAAGGGAAGAGAATTAGACTGTACCTGTTGATGAGGGAAGGGCAAGGTCAGAGTACAGAAGAGCAAGTGGCATGGCAGATATTGTTGTGTTCAAGTATTATATTGGGAAAGTACAATCTGCCATACTTGTAACCTTGGGATAATGATATAGTGAGATGGAAAGAGTGGTGGTCCTTGTTATCGCTAACTTACTGCACCATCCCTAGGAGGACTTCTTGTTAGTAAGCAAACAATGTCCTAAAGATTTAAGCCATTGTGAGTTGGGTTTTCTGTGGAAGTTTGGTGCAGGGGCAAACATGATTAGAGAAGGCTTTCTGTCGGAGGCGGGACTTCAGCTGGACATTTCAAGGCCATTTCATATTCTTAGACTTGGGCATCAGATACTCCTAGGTTTGAGCTCTGTTTCTGCAATTATGACTCTCTGTATGGCTCTGAGTAAGTTAGCCTCTCTGATCTCCAGTTTCCTCATTTGTAAAATAAGGGTAATACTACCTGCCTATAATGTCATTCAGAGGATTAAATGAGATGATACATAGTAAAAGCTTAGCATGAGGTCTGACATCTAAGTGATCCGCAAATGTCATTAATCATTATTTTATCGCATTATTGATTGAGATGAGGAAGAGGAGTCCAGTGAGGTCATTGTTGGAATATTGAGAGGAGGTGTCAGGAAGGCATTTTGTGAGGGACACAGCAACCCCAGCTCCCATTTCCGGGGCTATAGGCAGAGCTGGGGGACTGGTGAGGAGGCTGTAGAAGGGCTTCTGCCCTGGGAGAAGCTGGACTGTCCTTTACAGCTCAGTGATGGGGAAGAGGTGGGCGTGAGCCTATAATTTAGGTGTTGAGCAAAGGAGTCTAGTTGGGTGCCTGGCAAGTTAGCTTAGAGCAGCCAGCAAGGCCCCAGATTTTCTTCTATGGAAGCCAGCCTGAAGTGGAAGGGAGGGAGAGGCCAGCAGAGAAGTCCTCTGCAGGTAGGTTGACCAACTCAGCCCCATATGCCTAGAACCTTTTGGGTTTAGCACTGAAGATCTTATGTCCTGGGAAACCCCTCAGTCCCGGGCAAACCAGGCTGCTTGGATAGATTCTGTCTACAGGCAATCATCTAGGTAGGGACCTCTAAGAGGCCTGGTGTCCCAGTCTTGGGAATATCACCCAGGCCCATGGGTCTGCCCCATGGAGCTACCTCCAGGGCAACCAGGCTTTACATCTTATAGGTCAGGGGCAGCAAAAGTCCAGCAGTGATCACAGGCTGCATGTCAGGGTCTGGGACAGAGGATAGTCCTGAGTAGAGCAGCCTCTCTCCAGCCACAGTTGGCCTGTCTCAGCCCTTTGGGGGAGTCAGTCTTGGGTAATCATCAGCGAGTAACATGGTACCATTTTAGGGGCTCAGAACATATAAGAACTGCATTCATGCCTGAGATCTGTCTTCCCCAAGCCAAACCTAGTACTGAAATCGCACCATTCACACTTCATTTGTTAGGTTTGAACCAATACGGACCGTGTTGCCAGAAGCTTTCACCTGTCATGCTTCCTCAGGGTAGAGGAGTCCACAGTTCTTTCCTGAGGAGGGGAGAACCTTGAGAACCCCCTAACCCTGGGGTTAAGGGAGGAGGGAGCCTTAATGGGAGCCCTGAGACACTCTGAGGGCCACACAGTTGGGCCAGTGTGGCACTGAGATGGGGGCAAGAGTGAGCTTGAGCTGATATGTCATTACCGCAGATGATAAACTGAGCACTTGTGTTATCCCCTTGTCTCTTAAGCATCTTCTAAAATGACTGTTAAGGAACAAAAAGGGTATAAACCCAAAACAATAAAGTGAGGTAACCTCAGTAGACAAGATATCTTAACACATTTCAGGACAATAAAAAGCAAATGGACCCGGTGCAGTGGCTCATGCCTGTAATCCCAACACTTTGGGAGGCTGAGGTGGGAGGATCGCTTCAGCCGAGGAGTTCAAGAGCAGCCTGGGCAATATGGCGAGACCTCATCTCTACCAAAAAATAAAAATACAAAATACAAAAATTAGCCAGGCATGATGGTGCACACCTGTAGTCCCAGATACTTGGAAAGCTGAGGTGGGAGGATCACTTGAGTCCACAAAGCAGAGGCTGCCGTGAGCCAAGATTGTGCCACTAAATCCCAGCCTGGGCAACAGAGCCAGACCCTGTCTAAAAAAAAAAAGCAAATTGAGGGGTGGCAACTGATGTAGCAGGAGAGAAAGCCTCAGTAGAGTGTGTGCAGAGAGGAAGATACAGGCTGGGAAGGAGGCAGCACCTGGGCAGAACCAGCAAGACACATAGCTCAAAGCGGGGATTGACTGAAAGTCTGTACACTGGACAGTCTCTCCCCACCCCTGTGCGTAGAGCACTGGGAAAGCTGGTATCTAGGCCCCAGGTGAGAGATCAGTGGTTTCTGGACGAATCTAATGTCCCCAGAAGACAAACTCTGGCATTGGGGTGGGAGTGGAGAGAGAAGTCCTCTGCTCTAGTGACTGACTGGTTCCCACTGGCGACCTAAAGCATACCAGCCAGTCAATGGGCTTTTTAGCTCTTTGTTCTGAAATATGAATGGACAATCAAAGATGACCACACATTTGAGGAAAGCCTCCAAACTCAGAGAAAGACAAACAAAATGGCCTCAGAGGAAATAGAAATAATGCAAGAAACAGAAAAGAACTAAAAAATAGTTTTTTTTTACTCTATTTATACCTTTTCAGGGATTCAAGGAGGTATTGTATCCATCAAATACAAACTAGATGGTATGAAGAAAAAAGAAAGAGACTGAGAGAGAGAGAGCTCTTGAAAAGTCAAAAACTATATATGCTTTTAAATTTAATAGAATGTTGGCTGGGCACGGTGGCTCACACCTATAATCCTAGTACTCTGGGAGGTCAAGGCAGGCGGATCATCTGAGGTCAGGAGTTCGCAAGACCAGCCTGGCCAACATAGTGAAATCCCTTCTCTACTAAAAATACAGGCATGTGGTGGCACATGCCTGTAGTCCCATCGCTTGAACCGGAGAGGCAGAGGTTGCAGTGAGCTGAGGTTGCTCCACTGTACTCCAGCCTGGGTGACAGAGCAAGACTCCATTTCAAAACAACAACAAAAATAATTAATAGAATGATTTTAAATTAAGGAAATTTCTCAGAGTGAAATAAAAATATAAGGAAGTAGAAAACAAGTCATAAAAAATCAATCCAAGAAATAAAAAATCCAATAAATGGGAATTCCTGCAAAAACAAATAAAAATGGAGAAATTATTTAAAGTTACAATAAAACATTTCTCATAAACAAAGTTCAAAAGTTTCCATATTAAAAGAGCTCTGTGCCCAGAAAAGGAATGAAAAAATGATCTACACTCAGGTACAGCATCCTAACATTTTTGAACACAGGGATAAAGAGATCTAAAGCTTGGCCGGGTGCAGTGGCTCTCGCCTGTAATCCCAGCACTTTGGGAGGCTGAGGCGGGTGGATCATGAGGTCAAGAGATCGAGACCATCCTGGTCAACATGGTGAAGCCCCATCTCTACTAAAAATACAAAAAATTAACTGGGCATAGTGGCGCGTGCCTGTAATCCCAGCTACTCGGGAGGCTGAGGCAGGAGAATTGCCTGAACCCAGGAGGCGGAGGTTGTGGTGAGCCGAGATCGCACCATTGCACTCCAGCCTGAGTAACAAGATTGAAACTCTGTCTCAAAATAAAAAAAGAGATCTAAAGCTTTCAGAGGGAAGAAAAATGAAAAGAAAGAAAAAAGGTCAAAAAAGAATGAGAAACAGAAAGATTTCAGAATTCTCAGCAGCAATACTAGAAGCCAGAAGACAATGGAGAAATGCTTCAAATGCTGAGAGAACTGAACTTTCCATCTAGAATTCTATATAGGCTGACCTATCAATTTTAAGGCTATAATAAAGACATACAGAGACACATAGGAGTCATAATACCTTCATTGCCTGCACTGTTTCTTAGGTAGTTACCTGGAGAATGTGCCCCAGAAAAACAAGGAAATATATCATTAAAGAGGAGTTTCAAAAAGACTGGAACTCATGCAGAAAGCTCGAAAGGAAGTCAGAACAGCAGATGTCCAGCAGGCTTGGACACTAGCAGACCACACTGGAGTAGGAGAATAGACGGCCTTGGAGGGAAGTTTCTGGGGAAAGGAAGAGACCGGGTGAAAGAGAGACTAGTTAAACACGAGGGAAGGATGAAGGCAGTTAGAAATTCGAGGAAAAGAAAAAGTGAGGCTGGGAGTGGTGGCTCACGCCTGTAATCCCAGCACTTTGGGAGGCCAAGGTGGGTGGATCACCTGAAGTCAAGAGACTGGGACCATACTGGGCAACATGGTGCAATCCCATCTCTCCTAAAAATACAAAAATTAGCTAGGCTTGGTGGCAGGCACCTGTAATCCCAGCTACTTGGGAGGCTGAGGCAAGAGAATCGCTTGAACCTAGGATGTGGAGATTGTGCCACTGCACTCCAGCCTGGGCGATAGTGAGACTCCGTCTCAAGAAGAAAAGAAAAAGTGGTGAGGCTGGGCACAGTGACTCACACATGTAATCCCAGCACTTTGGGAGGCTGAGACAGGCAGATCACTTGAGCTCAGGAGCTCAAGACCCCCGACCAACGTGGTGAAACCCCATGTCTACTAAAAACATGAAAATTAGCCGGTTATAGTAGCACATGCCTGTAAACCCAGATATACAGGAGGCTGAGGTAGGAGAATCACTTGAACCCAGGAGTCAGAGGCTGCAGTGAACCAAGATCATGCCACTGCACTCAAGCCTCAGTGACAGCGTGAGACCCTGTCTCAAAAAAAAAAAAAATGAGAGTGCATATGTGTTACCATTGTGCAAAAAGCACAAAGCAAAGCTGCTGTGCTGTGCTGCGCTGCCTATGGAGTAGCCATTCTTTTGTTTCTTTAGTTTCTTAATAAACTTGCTTCGCTTTATGGATTTGTCCCAAATTCTTGCTTGTGCAAGATCCAAGAACCCTCTCTTGGGGTCTGAATTGGGACCCCTCTCCAGTAGCATCTTCCCGGCAAACCCTGAAGGGACTATACTGAAGAGACCCCAGATTCAAAGGAAAGTTGTCTGCACAGCACCAATGAGCCGACTTTGGGACACAGTTGGAGATGCTGGCTATTTTACAAGGCTTTGACTGGAATGGCATGCTTTCAAATTTAAACAGACTGCTTTAAGGAATCAAAGTTGACTTATAGAGCAATAAAAGCCCCTCAGGAAAGCTGGCCTCACACCTCATCTACACAGTCACAGTACAGGGTTCCTGACTTGTGATGACAAAAACATGTCAGATTGCCACTGCCTTCCTCCTCTATATCCAAATACCCTGCACTTGACAGATCAGCTGGCACTACCTCAATTGATAAACTGGCTGGTCTTGTGGCTTCTGCCCAGAAACTGACTCAGCTCAAGAGGTCAGCTTCGACTCCCTATGATTTCACCTCCAACCCAATCAATCAGCACTCCACACTTTCCCACCTCCCTGCCTTTTTACCTTTAAAACCCCAGTCCCCAAGTTTTGAGGGGGTCTGGTTTGAGTAATAATAAAACTCTGGTCTCCTGTTAAAAACACGAAGAGAGGCCAGGTGCGGTGGCTCACGCCTATAATCCCAGCACTTTGGGAGGCCAAGGCGGGTGGATCACGAGGTCAAGAGATCGAGACCATCCTGGTCAATATGGTGAAACCCAGTCTCTACTAAAAATACAAAAATTAGCTGGGCATGGTGGCGTGTGCCTGTAGTCCCAGCTACTTGGGAGGCTAAGGCAGGAGAATTGCTTGAACCCAGGAGGCGGAGGTTGCAGTGAGCCGAGATTGAGCCATTGCACTCCAGCCTGGATAACAAGAGTGAAACTCTGTCTCAAAAAAAAAAAAAAAACAAAGAGAGAGAGAAAGGGAGGAAGGCAGGAAGGTGAGAAGGCAGGAGGGAGGGAGGGAGGGAAAGAAAGAAAGAAAGAGAGAGAAAGAGAGAAAGAAAAAGAGAGAGAAGCTATGTATATATGTATAGAATATGCTTATTTATGCATTGAGTACCTAGGGGAAAAGCATACAGGAAACCCAGCATTGCTTTGTTGAAGGGGGCTTTTGGGCAAAGAGAATGGAGGTTGGATGAAGACATAATTTTCACTGTTTGAAATCTTTACCATTTATTCTACGTAAATTAAGACAAAAAGCAGGGAAAGCCTAATAAATATATAGAGGCAAGTCTTAGAAGAAATGGCTGAGTCTGAAGTCTTTCACCTCATAGAAGGTGTCAGGCAGATGCAGGCTGTTGCTTTTTAACCACGGTATGCATTACTTTGATGAGACTGTTTTAAAAATTGTTTTTATTGTGGTAGAATATACATAACACAGAATTCAACATTTAACCTTTTTTTTGGAGACAAAGTCTTACTCTGTCACCCAGACTGGAGTGCAATGGCACCATCTGGGCGCACTGCAACCTCCGCCTCTCAGGTTCAAGTGGTCCTCCCACCTCAGCCTTCCAAGTAGCTGGGATTACAAGCATGTGTCACCACACCTAGCTAATTTTTGTATTTTTATTTTTATTTTTTATTTTATTTATTTATTTTTGAGATGGAGTTTCACTCTTGTTACCCAGGCTGGAGTGCAATGGTACCATCTCGGCTCACCGCAACCTCCGCCTCCTGGGTTCAAGCAATTCTCCTGCCTCAGCCTCCCGAGTAGCTGGGACTACAGGCACATGCCACCATGCCCAGCTAATTTTTGTATTTTTAGTAGAGACGGGGTTTCACCATGTTGACCAGGATGGTCTCGATCTCTTGACCTCGTGATCCACCCACCTCGGCCTCCCAAAGTGCTGGAATTATAGGCGTGAGCCACCACGCCCAGCCTAATTTTGTATTTTTAGCAGAGATGAGGTTTCACCATGTTAACCAGGTTGGTCTTGAACTCCTGACCTCAAGTGAACCGCCCACCTTGGCCTCCCAGTGTTGGGATTACAGGCGTGAGCCACCATACCCAGCTCATTTAATCATTTTTAATTGTACAATTCAGCATTAAGTACATTCATGTTGTTGCGCAAGCATTACCACCATTCATCTCCAGAACTTTTTTCATCTTCCCAAACTGAAACTCTGGACCCATTAAACAATATCCCCAATCCCCCCTGCCCCTGGCAACCACCATTCTGCTTTTTGTTTCTATAAATCTGATTACTCATATATTTGGAATTATACAGTATTTGTATTTTTGTGACTGGCTTATTTTACATAGCATAATATCTTCAAGGTTCATCCGTGTTGTCGCACGTGTCAGAATCAGCCTTTTTATGGAGTAATATTCAGTTGAAACTATTTTTTTACATAGAGGAATAGGAGAAGGAGGAAAAAAGGAGGCTGTAGGTAGATAATAAGAGATGGCCTTGGTAGGGCAAATGATGTGCCATTTGCCAAGCGTATTAGTTTTCTATTGCTGCATAACAAATTACCACAAACAGCAGCTTAAAGCAACCCCATTTATGACCTCACAGTCCTGTAGTTCATATATCTGGGCAGGTGTAACTGACTGGGACCTCTGCTCACAGTATTACAATGTCTGAATCAAGATGTCAGCAGGAGCCCAGCACGGTGGCTCACATCTGTAATCCCAGGACTTTGGGAGGCTGAGGCTGGCAGATCACTTGAGGTCAGGAGTTTGAGACCAACCTGGCCAACATGGTGAAACCCCATCTGTACTAAAAGTACAAAAATTAGCCAGGCATAGTGGTGTGCACCTGTAATCCCAGCTACTCAGGAGGCTGAGGCAGGAGAATCACTGAGCCCGGGAGGCAGAGGCTGCAGTAAGCTGAGATCACGCCGCTGCACTCCAGCCTGAATGACAGAGCAAGACTCCCATCTAAAAAAACAAAAATGTCAGCAGGGCCGGGCTTTCATCTAGAAGCTCTTCCAGCCTCATTCACACTGTTGGCAGAATGCTTCTTCCAGCTGTGAAACTGAGGTCCTCATTACCTTGCTGTCAGCTGGGGGTGATAGCAGCTCCTAGAAGCCTAGAAGCCATTCTCCCTTCCTTGCACATGCCCCCCACTACCTTCAAAGCAGGTAATGGCAGGTCAAGTACTTCTCATGCCTCAATTCTGGCTTCCTTCTCTCTTACCAGCCAGAGAAAACTCACTTTTAATGAACCCATGTGACTTGATTGGACCCACCCAGTTAATCTATCTATCTTTTGCCACATCAAATAACATAACCACAGATTCAACAGACACTCAAAGGTGAGGGCACTGTACATGGGTGAGGGTCATTGGGGACATCATGGGACTCTGCCTGCCCCAGTGACATTCACCCTTGGATAATTCTCTCTTTTGTGGAATGTTACATTACATGGCAAGAATTTTGCAGATGCAATTAAGGTTACTAACCAGTTGACTTAAGATAGGTACATTAACCAGGTGAGCCTAAGATAATCACCTGAGCCCTTTAAAAGCAGAGTTTTGTCCAGCTGGTGACAGAAAAGAAAGTCAGAAATTCAAAGCATGAGGAGGACTCTATCTTGAAAATGGAGAGGGCACATAGAAGGGACCCTAGACAGCCTCTAGTGCCAAGACCACACCATGGCCAGCAGCGACCAAGGTAATGGGGACTCGCTAGGACCTGTATTCTGCCAACAATGTGAATGAGCTTGGAAGTGATTCTTTCCCAGGGCCTCTGAATGAGAGCCAGGCCCAGCTGAAGCCTTGATTTCAGACTTGTGATACTGTGAGCAGAGAACCCAGTCAAGCCTGCACAGACTTCTGACCTACAGCACTGTGAGGCAATAAATGGATGTTGTTTTAAGACACTAAGTTTACAGTGATTTGTTATGCAGCAAAAGAAAATTAATACACCTGGGCTGCTGTCCCCCTATCCATCTACTCCCAAAACTCTTATTTGTTTACGTTCCAAGAGGTGTTTTAGACTAGACTGCAGACAGGCACACCTGGGTTAGAACTTTTCCTCTATGAGGATTTGCAGTTGTAAGCACAGGAAACATTCACTAAACAGCAGCTGTAATGATCGCTTTTATTCTTGTACTCCCTCTGTAATTGATTCCCGTTACCCGCCCCACTTCTCTGGAAAGTGTGTACACCTTCCCCTGCACTTTGCACTTACTCTACACTGCACGATCACAGCCCCTGTCATGCTGTCATGATGAAAGAGTTCTGAGAATGTGGAAGAACACAGAGAAACTTTCTGGAAGTCTGAGCTATCCAGTGAGGAGGGCTGCTCAGGGAGGGCTGAGTTATTTGTTGCTGGGGTAGCTACCTGTCAGGGATGATGGAAGGGGCTGATTTTGTGACATCTTGAGTCTTTCTGCCTCTAGCTTGTGTTTTGAAGCCGGCATTTGGTATTTGTGTGTGTGTAGGGGGGGCGGGTAGGTTTTTTTGAGATGGAGTCTCTCTCTATTGCCCAGCCTGGAGTGCAGTGGCGCGAGCTCAGCTCAGTGAAACCTCTGCCTCCCAGGTTCAAGTGATTCTCCTGCCTCAGTCTCCAAAGTAGCTGGGATTACAGGTGTGAGCCACTGTGCCCAGCCTGGCATTTGTTTTATTGAAATATATAAAAGCCGCCAGGCGCAGTGGCTCACGCCTGTAATCCCAGCACTTTGGGAGGCCAAGGCGGGAGGATAACCTGAGGTCAGGAGTTTGAGATCAGCCTGACCAACATGGCAAAACCCTGTCTCTACTAAAAAAATACAAAAATTATACTCCTAATCCCTTCTCCTTCCCACATACATCTCCATTAAAAAAAAAATACAAAAATTAGCCCTGCATGGTGGCAGGAGCCTATAATTTCAGCTACTGAGGAGGCTGAGGCAGGAGAATCACTTGAACCCGGGAGGCGGAGGTTGCAGTGAGACAAGATCATGCCACTGCACTCCAACATGGGTGACAGAGCGAGACTCCATCTCAAAAAAAAAGTTTCTGAAATTTGTAAAAGCCAGGAGGCAGGTTCTAGAGGGTGAGAGACCTCTCCACCTGGGGTTAGTGAGGACGGCAGAGTCAGGTGTTAGAGTGGGGCATTAATTCATTCACTGAATTACTTAAACATATATTCTTGACTCTGGCAGTCTTGCTTTGTGAGATTCTGAAATAAACTGAAAAATAGGTGAGATTTTGACAGCTGCTCCTGTAGAAGAAGCTCCAGATAGAAGTTGCATCTCATGATCAAGACCTGACAGATCCAGTTATCCATGGGAGCAGCCCTGGGACAAACAGGGAGCTCTGAAGCATGCGTTCTGCTAGGAGGGAGGAAGGATGGGACTTGTGGTTGTTTCAGTGGTGTGGGACAGGGAAACGATGAGAATGAGTACAGTGGATCCCGGAAGGTTGGGACTGGGAGCAAGGCGTCTCCTAGTTCTGTGCGAGGATCCAAAACAGGGAGGTGCAGGCTTGTGGGTAGAGAAACAATTGACCAGCAGGCAGAAGCCATAAAAGGTGGATGCAGGATGGATCCTGGGCGCCTCTTGGTGGCCATACTGATAACTACACCTGATAACAACCGCACAGCCAGTGCCCATTTGATGGAGTGCTTCACTTAACTCTGCACTGGGAGGACACACTCACCTACCCAGGAGTATCCCTCATTGCAGTAAGAATGATTTGTGTAAATGCATCTGTGCCTGAGATTGTGTCTGTGTTGCCCAAATGTGTTGGTGTATGCTTGTGTGTGAGTGTATGCATGTTCATTTGTGTGTCTGAGAATATATGTATTGGTGTGGGTGACTGGGCATACGTGCAAGTTGTGCATGCATGTATGAACTAGGTGCTAGCATGTAAGCATGCATTTGTATGCACTAGTGCCAAAACATGCATCTGTATGTCTGTATGTTTGTGTATCTGTTGATCTCTTGTGTGCTTGTGTCTGAGTGCATGTGTGCTAATGTAAGTGTATGGGCTTGGCTTTCTGTTACACATTGAAATAGTTAAGCTCCATAATCTTATTGTTTGTTTAAAGTTTGCTCTTGGATGCAGGCCCGTTCCAGAATAACTAGCAGATGCGAAAAGCATCCATTATGTATTTTTGCAATTAGCCGAAAACCCAGAAACTTTTCTTAAATAACAGACACAATTCTGTGGGTTGCCTATCGTTGGGATCCACCTCCTCTCCCAGTTTGTCCTGTGCCCAGCCCCAATCCTGGCCAAGCCAGAGAGGGTTTGCAAACTGTCCCTAGTGAGATGGAAAACCATTAAGGGTTTTAGAATACAGCTCAAGGGACAGCTTACAGTGAAGAGGAGGAAGAGGAGAAAAACAGGAGGGGAGCAGCCTCCTAAATCTCAAAAGCCCTTGTCAAACTGACGCATCCCACCCAGCTTTCTAGTCTGGACTCAGCTAGACACTGGATAAAATTCACCTTCCTTTCCCTGTTATGAAAAGTTTATCACTTTATCCTTGTATACTCTTATCTCCCATTATTTGGTGCATGGACCCTCACCCCTCCAGTTAAGTGGGTCTCCTCTGTCCCTCACTGCCATCTTTTTGCTAGTGCTGTTTCTCTCTCCTCCAATGCAAATCAGGCACCTCCTGCCCACCAGCACCACTAATGCCTGTAAACTTTGTCAAGCACCTATCCTAGGCACTAGGGAGGATACCCAGGGAGGGGGTGGGAGGCAGAAACAGAGGCTTAGGGAGACTCCTCAGTATTTGGGTTTTTTTTTTTTTTCTTTTCGAGACGGAGTCTCGCTCTGTTGCCAGGCTGGAGTGCAGTGGTGCAATCTAGGCTCACTGCAACCTCCTACCTCCCAGGTTCAAGCGATTCTCTTATCTCAGGCTCCCGAGTAGCTGGGATTACAGGTATCCGCCACCATGCCCAGCCGATTTTTGCATTTTTAGTAGAGACAAGGTTTCACCATGTTGAGCAGGATGGTCTCAATCTCCTGACCAGCATTTGGGTTCTTATGGTAAGGCACAGATCCTCGTGATGACCCTTAATCTTTCCTCCCCACTTGTATATACAGGGAACTCTTATGTGTCAGAGAATATGTCTGGAATTCCAGGTGCACTTCAGACTTAGATACCCACTTGAAGAAGATGGTCCCCAAACCACAAATCTCCAGAGTGGAAGACTAAAGCATGCTGCCAAAGATATCCAGGTGCTGCATTCACACTTCCAGGAACAGTGATCGTGTTCTCAGGTGGGAATTCAGTGCTGGGAGGCTCTAACGTTAGATGGTCTTCCTTATGTTGCTTCCACTGCTCTAGCTCTGCCCTCAAGCCCACACTGAACACATCTACTCCGTCTCCCTTCAGAGGATTGCAGACGGTGGTGGTAGTCCCCTGGCCTCTCCTCACCATTTTTTGTTTTTGTTTTGATACAGAGTCTCACTCTGTCACCAGGCTGGAGTGCAGTGTTGCAATCTTGGCTCACTGCAGCCTCGGACTCCTGGCTTCAAGCGATTCTCCTGCCTCAGCCTTCCAAGTAGCTGGGACTACAGGCACGAGTCACCACGCCTGGTTAATGATTTGTATTTTTAGTAGAGATAGGGTTTCACCCTGTTGACCATGTTGGTCTCAAACTCCTGACCTCAAGTGATCCACCCACCTCAGCCTCTCAAAGTGCTGGGATTACAGATGTGAGCCACCACCCACAGCTTCTCCTCACCTTTTGAGATAGTGGCAGCTGCTAAGTAAGATAATAGGAAGCCCATATGCCAAACTGCCATCCATGTGACAACTCCCTTAGTGGGAGAACATCTGTGATACTCTTGCAGTACTTCCCTCTCACTCCGTGAGCTCAGGAATGGCAGTAAAGCAACTGTTTAACTTGTCAGCTTTCACTACGGGTTGTCACCAGTGTCAGTTCATCAAACACTAAGTACCTACTCTGTGCTAGACACTGTGGATAAAAAGGCCAATACTTTTCTTTTAGATTCAGGGACTACATGTGCTGGTCTGTTAATGGTTGTATTATGTGATATGAGGCTTGGGGTACAATTGATCCTGTCACCCAGGTAGTGAGCATAATTCCCAGTAGGTAGTTTTTCCTTGCCTCTCACTCTTGTGCAGCCCCCCATGTCTATCTTTCCCACCTTTGTGTCCATGTGTACCCAATGCTAAGTTCCCACATCTAAGTGAGAACATGTATTTACTTTTCTGTTCCTGCATTAATTTGCTTAGGATAATGACCTCTAACTGTATCCATCTTGCTGCAAAGAGCATACTTTTGGATTTTCTTTATGGCTGCACAGTATTTCAGGGTGTAAATGTGTGCCACATTTTCCACTGCTGAAGGGTACCTGACTTGATTCCATATCTTTGCTATTGTGAATAATGCTGTAATGATCATGTGAATGAATATGTCAAAAAGACCAAGACTAAATCTCTTGCCCACAAATACACAAAGTTGCAAGTTTCCATTATTTGCTCTGATCCCTTTATTTAGTACAGTGGTTCTCGAAGTATCAAGATCAGTATCATTTGACATATAAAAGAATTGCAGGCCAGGTGCAGTGGCTCAAGCCTGTAATCCCAGCACTTTGGGAGGCCAAGGCGGGTGGATCAAGAGATCGAGATCATCCTGGTCAACATGGTGAAACCTCGTCTCTACTAAAAATGCAAAAAATTAGCTGGGCACGGTGGCGCATGCCTGTAATCCCAGCTACTCAGGAGGCTGAGGCAGGAGAATTGCCTGAACCCAGGAGGCGGAGGTTGCGGTGAGCCGAGGTCGCATCATTGCACTCCAGCCTGGGTAACAAGAGCGAAACTCCGTCTCAAAAAAAAAAAAAAAAAAAAAAAAAGAATTGCAGGGCTGGGAGTATGGCTCATGCCTGTAATTCCAGCACTTTGGGAGGCTGAGGTGGGATCACTTGAGGTCAGGAGTTTGAGACCAGCCTGGCCAACATGGTGAAACCCTATCTCTACTAAAAACACAAAAATTAGCCAGCTGTGGGCTGGGCGCAGCGGCTCACGCCTGTAATCCCAGCACTTTGGGAAGCCAAGAAGAGGAGATCACCTAAGGTCAGGAGTTCAAGACCAGCCTGGCCAAAGTGGCAAAATCCCATCTCTACTAAAAATACAAAAATTAGCCAGGCATGGTGGTATGCGCCTGTAATCCCAGCTACTCAGGAGGCTGAGGCAGGATAATTGCTTGAACCTGGAAGGCAGAGGTTGCAGGGAGCCGAGATCATACCACTGCACCCAGCCTGAGTGACAGATTAAGACTGTGTCTCAAAACAATACATAAATAAATAAGAGCGAACCACTACTTTAGATTCACCTGTAGAGCCTTAAAAATTAAGTTAGAGGCCAGGGATGGTGGTTCATACCTCCAATCCTAGCACTCTGAGAGACTGAGGCAGGCAGATCACTTGAAGTCAGGAGTTTGAGACCAGCCTGGCCAACATGGTGAAACCCCATCTCTACTAAAAATGCAAAAATTAGCCAGGCGTGGTGGCACGTGCCTATAGTCCTAGCTACTCAGGATGCTGAGGTGGGAGGGTCGATTGAGCCTGATTACGGGCAGAGGTTGCGGTGGGGTAACAGAGCCAGACCACTTTTCTTCTTTAAAGAAAAAAAACCCAGCATGTTGGTGTTGAGGAATAAGAGCTGGGAGAAAGAAGATTGGGTTCTAGGCCTAGTTCTGCTCCTGTCTGGAGAGCTTTGAAGGGACACTTTCCTTTTTTTTCTTTTCTTTTTTTTTTTTTTTTTTTTGAGGCAGAGTTTCATTCTTGCAGTACAGGCTAGGCACAATCTTGGCTCACTGCAACCTCCACCACCCAGGTTCAAGCGATTCTCCTGCCTCAGCCTCCCGAGTAGCTGGGATTATAGGCCTGTGCCACCACACCCAGCTAATTTTGTATTTTTAGTAGAGATGGGGTTTTGCCATGTTGGTCAGGCTGGTCTCGAACTCCTGACCTCGTGATCCACCCACCTCGGCCTCCCAAAGTGCTGGGATTACAGGTGGGAGCCACTGCGTCCAGCTTCCTTCTTTCAATATACAAACATTTAATAATCTACTCTGTGCCAGGTCAGTAAGACAATAGAGAAATACAACTAAGACCTCTGAAATCTCTTTCCCATTCAAAGACTTCATTAATTAAGAACCACAACACACAGCTATAGAGAAAGCAGGCTAAAAGCATATAACTTCATTCTTTTTGAATTTAATAAATAGGTGTTAAATTGCTGAGGTTGTATTATAATCTTAGAAGGCTTCAAGTAGAAATTTATATTAAGTCGTTTCAAATCTGTGGCGTGAACAAAAATTGTCAAAAGCCTTCATAAAACAGAGATTTTCCATGTCCTAACATAGTATTATGAAACAGAGATACAATAGGTTAAAAAAAATCTATCAACCTAGATTGAACTATGGATAGGTGGGTGATATTTTCACCAATTTCTTATCCCTTTCTTTTTTTCCCTCCGAGATAAGTCATATTGTAAGTCTTTTCATGAGTTGTGTACTGAAAACAGAGGGAAGCTGATGGGGTCCCAGGACTTTATGATTATCAGCTCCCAATCTTCAGGGGGAATGAAAATAGAATCCTATGGAGATCACAAGCAGACCCTACTGGGATCCAAAGTTCAGTGATGTAACTTGTAGCTACAGCCACTGCCAAAAATATCTTTCTTTTTCAGTTTATTTTTCAACAAATATTTATTGAGTGCCTACTATGTGCAGGCACTGGTCTAGGTATTGGAAAACAGGAATAAACAAGATAAGTGGTCTTCTGGTACTTAAAATCTAGTGGGGGAAATCAAACAATAAGTGAAAGGAACTCCACATGGTGATCTATGCAATGAGAAAATAAACAAGGGTAATAGACTAGCAATGGGAAGCACGGTGGGGTATTAGAGGTCACAGTTCCGTATTACAGATAGGCAGCAGAGACTACTAGAAAGATAGGAGGCAGATCTTTATTTTTTTTTTGAGACAGAGTCTTGCTCTCAGGCTGGAGTGCAGTGGCACAATCTTGGCTCACTGCAACATCTGCCTCCCAGGTTCAACCAATTCTGCTGCCTCAGCCTCCCAAGTAGCTTGGATTACATGCGCATGCCACGATGCTCAGCTAATTTTTCTATTTTTAGTAGAGATGGGGTTTTACCGTGTTGGCCAGGCTGGTCTCTAACTCCTGACCTCAGGTGATCTGCTCCCCTCAGCCTCCCGAAGTGCTGGCATTACAGCCGTGAGCCACCACGGCAGCCTGGGAGGCAGATCTTTAAAGACCAGAGGTCTGGGTTCTAGTTCCAAATCCACCACTCTCTAGTGTAAAGATTGCGGCTACTGACTTGGACTCTTTGGGCCTCAGTTTGATCATCCTTGAAACAGGAAAATCACCATTCCAACCTGCCTCAGAATTGCTGGGAAAAGAAAACAAAATCACAGAGGTGAAAAAGCGTGCCAGCATTAAAAGCACTCTACAGAAACACAGTCAGCTAAGAAACCACTGGATTTGAGTTTATCTAGTAACCCTGTTGAGGGTAATGATTGTATATTAACTGATTGTTGTATCCCCAATGTTTCAAACATATTTTGAATGAATGGCCAGCCAGTGTTTGTAATGTGATTATTTTGGTGCTATTGTTATCCCTTGGTGTGGTGACAGAAGCATGGCCTAAGGAAGAGGTGGACTGCCTGCAACAAATCTCTGATTCCAGTCACAGGGGTCAGCATCTCTGAAAATTGGCTTGCTAGTGGCCAGTTAGCTAAATTAAAATGACAGACCATTGCATGAATGTGATTACAGACTGTGGTAATACCTCCAATGTGTACCTAGCTATTATTTCACCAACTGGCCATAATCTGTGTTGTATAAAACAATTATTTAGCTGCTGACTATAAACAGCTACTTTCTTAAGTCAAATACATCAACAAAACTCAGAAATAGCCACAAAAGTACTGAAACCACAAGTTAAAGATAAATGAAGATAGATGGTATTAAGAAAATCACATTCCTGAATCCCATTTTCATCAACAAAATACTCATGGAGAGAAGTGCGAGTGTGGTCTGTGAACATGAAGACTTTTGAACAGATTAAGACATAGTGTTTTGTGGGCATGATTACTGATAAAATAAGAAAGTTCCAGCAAGAACCATCATGTCCCCTGCGGCTGGTGGCTGAGCTGTGTGTCTCCTTCTCTGTCGCGACCATTAAATAAAGGGGAAAAAAAAGGAAAAGAACAATAAAAAAGAACCATCGTGTATAAAGTAGAACTAGATGGAACTCCCGCTTTTCTATACAAATGGCTTTACTATCCCTACCCCATCCCATCACATCCCCTGCATTTCAGAATTTCCATTTGCACATAGTAGCAGCAGCTCCAAGTCCAGGAGTTATCTTCTTTCCCCAAGCAGCACTTATCCAGACCTAAGTAAAGGCCTTAAACAGAGAAAGGAAGGACTACAGATACAGTCTTTGCTCAATCATCTTTGAAACTGACTATGACATAGACATTCTGACGGTTATTTTGGAACCAGGGGGATTCTGATGTAGCTGTTTCAACTAGTTCATGTTAATGTGGGAATATTTTGACCCAATCAAATATTAGTCTATTTATTTATTTGGAGGCAGAGTCTCACTCTGTTGCCCAGGGTAGAGTGCAGTGGCACAATCTCAGCTCACTGCAACCTACACTCCTGGGCTCAAGCAATTCTCCTGCCTCAGCCTCCCAAGTTGCTGGGACCACAGGTACGCCCCACCATGCCTGGCTAGTTTTCGTATTTTTAGTAGAGATGGGGTTTCACCATGTTGGCCAGGCTGGTCTCGAACTCCTGACCTAAAGTGATCCACCCACCTCGGCCTCCCAAAGTGCTGGTATTACAGGTGTGAGCCACTGCGCCCCACTCCTAAAAAATTAGCCTTTAAACTTCATTATTTTTCCCCTCCAAATCATGTAAATAATGATTTACAAATCTATTATCCTAGTTGAGGATAGGACAATGGTAGTGCTTATTGTGCACGTGTTAATTAAAAAGAAAACTGTGTGACATTTTGACAAGGACATTTCAATGTAGTCTCTTCACAGTCATACCTACTAGATTGGCCAAATGTTGGCAGCCATTTGTTAAAATCCTTCTTAACAAAACTAATAAACAAGGTGAGCCATGCTCACGGCTTTGTCCTTTTAAGTGCCAACTAATGAACCTATTCAGTGTCTTTCCCTTCTGGGTGTCTTTGGAGCCAAGCAGCTATAAGAAGGCCAGTTCAGGCCAGACACAGTGGCTCACGCCTGTAATCCCAGCACTTTGGGAGGCTGAGGTGGGCGAATCACAAGGTCAAGAGATCAAGAACATTCTGGCCAACATGGTGAAACCCTTTCTACTAAAAAACACAAAAATTAGCGGGGCATGGTGGTATGTGCCTGCAGCCCCAGCTGCTTGGGAGGCTGCGGCAGAGAACTGCTTGAGCCCAGGAGGCAGAGGTTGCAGTGATCACTGCACTCCAGCCTGGAGACAGAGTGAGACTCCATCTCAAAAACAAAAAAAAAGGCCAGTTCAACCCACAGTCCTCAAAGGGCTGTAAAGGCTTAGACACTAGCAAGGAAACTTATTCAGTTTAGGGTTTTTCTTGGAAGCTCATCTTGAGACCACATATCTTTTTTTTTTTTTTTTTTTTTCTAATTTCATAGAAGTAGCTACGGAGAGTATATTTCTTCCAGAAAACCTTCAAAATAGTATTGTAAGAGCATTTCCAAAGCTCACATTCATGGCTTTAAAAAATTTTTACTTTCTCTTCTAATCTATGGTTCTTCAACTAAATGAGGATACATATGTGGTATGCTGCTTAACTGCTTGACTTCGCTGTGTAGAAGACAATTCTTAGAGTGTATCTGTGTTTATCTAACATTAGGGCTGGGATGTGGGAAAGTATCTGGTAACCTATCTCTGCAGATGCTTTTACTCTGGTTGGGCATGGTGTCAAAGACCAGTGTTCAGAAGTTGGATACAGTTACATTAAAATATATCATAAATAAAAAATAATCTTCTGCAGCTGAAAGACCCTCACCTAGAGAAATGTTCTGATGTATTACCCTTATCTCCCTAAATAAGACAAAATAAACCCTCTTCTCTACCCTCTTTGTTTCAGGAGGACAAAGCCATAAAGGGAAAGATTCATTAAAGTAGAGGGACCTAAGAGAAACAGGTTCTGCTCTGATGAACTCCCATAAAGGAGTTCCCATAAAGGTGTAAGCCTGAGTGATAATCTGGATGTGGTACATCAGGTATATGGCAGCAGCCAGAATTCAACTTAGTTCTTCAGCTCTCCAAACAACAGAAAAGATGGTGACCTTCCAGGCTTATCTGAGGTCCAAGAGCACAGATATCACAAGCACAGTAACTACACCCATTCAAAGAAAAGCATACCAGAATACAAGAGAGTATTGACACTGGCCTCCGGGATGAGAAAATAAAGGAGTAAGTGATTAGGACCATTGTTTTCCTTTCCCTTTGGTACAAAATAAATGAGCTTCCTTCCTTTCATTAAAAAAAAAAATGCTTACAATTGAACTTGACAGCATGGGGAAAAAATGCTTACAATTAAGGAATACTTAATTTAGCTGAAGTATGCAGGTGGGCTAGGGAGAACTGAAATAGAATAAATAAGAATGATTAAAGTTAACCAACAGAAGACATTGGAAGGTCTATTCATATCAGAATGTTTTGGACAAAATAATAATAATAACCTCCTGGAAGGCAGAAAATGTGTTTGTAGTACTGTTTGCTTGTGCAATTAGGATATGTTTGAAGATGACAACCAAACCTCTAGGGAGAAGATGCTGACCTTATCTGGCCAGTACTTTCAGCCACTATTATCTCCAGGGACCACTGGAGTGTTTGGGAAGCCTTAATACAGATCAAAGCCACAAGTCCACAAAAAGCCTGCATCCTGATATTCATTGCTTACTGTTATCTTCCCCAAAAAGAGACAAGTGATTGATGCTGCTGCTAGGTAATGAAATAAGCTGCTTGTGTCTCAGTGGAGATTACTTCTTGAAGGAATGGGATAAAATCATGCTTTCTGCTTAAGCCAAAACACAAATACCAGATGAAAATTTTTCCTGGATCCTGTAAAGCAAAAATAAAATTCTAAGCACCCCCACAACCATCTGAATGGATCCCCCTCTAGGCCAAGGGCATTCCAGAGTTAACCCAAAAAACTAGTTTCAGGACATGAAGGGAAAGGAGAGCCAGACATGCCTCCTTATATGTCTCCTCCCTTTTGAAATTACTGCTAGAACAGACTCTTAAGTCTGATAAGAAGCATTTACAATCTATTTTCTCTGAATCCTGCTACACAGAGGCTTCATCCTCATGATAAAATCTTGGTCCTAGACATTCCTTTCTATTTATAGTAACTCTTTTCAACCCATTACCAATCAGAAATCTTTGAATCTGCCTAAGACTTGGATGCTTCCCCATTCCTGCTTCCAGCTGTCCCACCTTTCGGGACTGAACCATGCACATCTTACATGTATTGATTGATGTCTCATATCTCCCTAAAATGTATAAAAACAAGCTGTACACCGACCACCGTACATACATGTTCTCAGGGTCTCCTGAGGGCTATGGCACAAGCCGATCACTCATATTTGGCTCAGAATAAACCTCTTTAAATATTTTTACAGAGTTAAACTCTTTTCATTGACAATCCTGAACTCTGCTTTTGTAGTGTGAGGACCCACATGTTAAACAGGATACTTCTTGATCTTCAATATGCTTAGAGAACAGAAATCTGAACCAACAAATAGCAAAGGCCACAGCACAAAATTTATTGAGATCATTTACTAAATAATTCATATACATCCAACATCACTGAATGGAAATAATGTTATTTTTTTTTAAAGTAGCAAGGCTTAAATTGGGGTCTTTCAAAAAACTCAGAAACTTCTTGGTGACTGTATCTTTATCAAATGGAATGACAAAACTAATTAAGTCAGATTATCTCAACTCCAAAACTCAATGTTGCCAAAACGTTTTTCTACTTAAAAGCAAAGCGTCATAATTTAGTTATTACCATGTTTCTCGGTTTCTATTCTCAAATGCCACAGAAATATATCTGATGAAAGGAAGCAAAGCACCTAGTCTCAACAGTTTTCTTCAAAACTTTAAGGTTGCTTTCATAGTCTAAGTATAAATATTTAGATTCCTATCTGACAGATTTCTTCACTTATGTGAGCAGGAATGCTCTCGAAACCTTAGTCTTTACTTTTGCCTCATACTAGAGCTATTTGATTAAACCACCTCTGTATTGGCTGGACTGTTAACACTAGATAAGAACTCATTCCTATGTTTTCCAAGAAACCAAGATAATCTCAATACGAACTTTGGTGGCCAATATGTTACAGTACTTAGCAATACTTTGATTTCTAATGGCAAAAATGTTGAAAAATTTATCATTAGTAAGCAAATTTCATAACATAGAAATAAGTGATTCTATTAAAATATAAAAACATCCATTAACTTGTCCTCACTATTCCCAGTGACTTTAAATATCAAATCTAATTATACAAAGACAAAATTATTTGCCCTATTTGACCCTGTGTACCAAATGGTGTAAGTGCTGAAAATAAGAATCATTTTAAGATTTTAAGAAATCTCATATTAAGGACCTTGGATAACACTTAGCATTGGTGACAGAAGGAAAAACAAGTAAGGCGAAAACAAATTTCTCAGAGATTTTTAAAGGAAGGATTGATGTAAAAGAATATTCCTTTAGACTCTATAGCCTTTTAAAAATTATTTATCTTTCAGTGCTTCAGATAATGCCAAAACAAGAATTTACTGAATAAAAATAGCAAGGAAGGAAATCAAACATTTATAAGATATATTTATTATTTTTCTGACCAAAGTGCAATGATTTTTAAATCTCTTTAAACAAATAACTATGAAAAAAGTATTCAAGAAAATAAAATACAAATGGGAAACTTAACTAGATTGCTTCTTCTAATTAATCCTAACCTTTTATTAAGTCTAGAAAACAAAAAAACCTTTAAAGTGTTACTAAAATGCTAACTGAATCATTTTAGCATAAATCTAGTCACATGCATTTCAAGGTTCCATTGCTAGGAATTTTAGGATCAGCTGAATCATGAATAACACTATATAACAGAGTATAAGGAACACAAGCATTAGATGTAATCCTTGCCTCATACCCTTAGATTATGTCAGAATAAAGCTGACAATTCTACCAGGCTCTGAACCCCTAGTGCCCCCAACCCAAATCTTGGAAGCAAAGAATATGCCCTGTCATACAACTTTGCACAAGTTGTAGTAAAACAAAGCCTAAGTTTTCTCACCTTTCTATAGCAAATGGTCAGTTATTTGATAAATACTCTAAGAATCCATTTTCAGGTTTTTTTACCAAACACATTGTACAAGAACTGACTACACAAAAAAGTTCCTTTGATATTTGGTCCACAAATTGAGTTAAGGTTGGAAATTTAAAACTTGCAAGAAAAAGGGAAAGTGGGTATCCCTAAATCTTAACACGTTGTAATTATTAAAGGGATATATATATGCGTACTAAAAAGTTTTGCTCACAGAAGGCACAAACTATAAAAGGGATATTCTTTATGAATTAAAAAATAAACTAGCTGATACCCTTCTTTGTTTAGTGAGCACCATAACTAAGATGAAGTTAAACCTGAATTCACTGTCTGTTCCTGTGACCAAAATAAAAACATAAAAAATTTAATTTGTTTTACCATATACTTTCCAGCCACTAACTGAGATGTAGTTATGAAAGATTAAAATTGCCTTAAAAAGGGGTTGTGATAGCAGCTATCAAAGCAGTATTCAAGCATGATTTCAAGGACGCTTTCAGGTTTAGAATTAGCCTTCCTTGTCAAAAATCTTCACAACTTCATCAAAAACCTGTAAAGGAAAAAGATGACAATAATTTTTAAAAAGATGATAATCATTGTTAAAATACCACACAGCTAAGTTCTTATTTAAAATAACCAAATTTACATTGTTTCAAAATGAATGTTTAAAAATCATATAACTTCTTAGTTTCATCTATTTTACTTTAGATGGTAATATTATATAAATAATACATATAAAATTGTGACTATACTAAATTCAATTAGTGCTTTTAGGACAAAATATTCTTCTTGATAGCCTACCAATAATTTGATAAAATACAAACTGAAGTGGCTTATCTTGTTAGCTCTGATTCTAAAACATAGTTTTCTCATGTATTACCTCACCTCTATACAAAGTGTCAATGGATTAAAAAAGAGTCCCTGAATCTTCTTCCTCTGGGCCTTTCTCTTTTATCTTATGACTGTAAGAGATGAAGAGTCAGGGAATCAGGGAAAGGGAGATTAGGTTCATTAAGAGATACTAGAAATTTTGCTGGGCTTGCAAACTACAATTTAGAGATCAATGACTTATTAAAAAAAAGAGAAAAGTGCTAAGTCATGGAAACCTTGCATCTTTGGTGCTATTCTGTGGCAGAAGAAAGCAGCCTGGAGCTCTTGAGTGAGATGACTTGCCATTTATGTGTTCCAACTCACATTTTTTTTTCTTTTTTTTGTGATGGAGTTTTGCTCCTGTTGTACAGGCAGGAGTGCAATGGCGCGATCTCAGCTCACTGAACCTCCACCTCCCAGGTTCAAGCGATTCTCCTGCCTCAGCTTCCCAAGTAGCTGGAATTACAGGCTCCCATGACCACACCCAGCTAATTTTTGTATTTTTAGTAGAGATGGAGTTTAACCACGTTTGCCAGGCTGGTCTTGAACTCCTGATTTCAGGTGATACGCCCACCTCGGTCTCCCAAAGGGCTGGGATTACAGGTGTGAGCCACTGCCCTGCCCCAACTCACATTTCTTAAAATACCAGTTTTCTAGTGCTTGGGATGAAGTTTGGAATTCAAAATCCACCCATTTCTCATGAAGAACAAGTTTGAAATTGTAAATCCCATTTTAGATTTTACTCAAAATGGAAAAACCCTAATTATTCATTTAGTCTCCAGTGTCTTCTTTTCTTTTCTTTTTTTAAGAGAGAGAGTCTCAGTATGTTGCCCAGGCTGGTCTCGAACTCCTGGATTACAGGCATGAACCACCATGCCCAGACTTCAGTGTCTTGAAAAACTAATCTGTGATAGTATTTCTTTTCTCCTGCCTACCCCAAAAAGAAATAATCACATTTTTATATGACATGTTTTTTTAAAGACAGGCTAGGAACACTTACTTCATCAACAGATTTAGAAGCATCTATTTTCTTCACTTTCCCCATTTCTTCATATAAGTCAATAATCGGCTTTGTTGACTGAAGGTAGGTCTGAATTCTGCAAAAGAAAAGATTGCAAGGTTCTAGGTATCCATCCTTTCTTCTGTATGTTATAGGGTAGCTCACAGAACATTGGATTTGCCCTGACCAATTCACTTAACATCTTAAACAAGCCATTTTACATGTTTAAATGTGACTTCTTTGTTCCTAGACCAAGCAGGGCATGTCTGGGATTGAAGTGGTGTATGTAAAAACTGCACAGTACCTCTTTTCCAAGCTCTCTCTGTTGTCATCACTCCTACCACTACTCTTTCCCCTCTCAAGACATCGTTCAATACAGATCTGAAAAGAAATATAAAGTTATTAAAAAAATAAAGATATGAATTTGCCATTCTTTTAACCTAAAAAAAAAAAGAGTTTAAAGAGATAACCAAAAAAACACCTCTGCAATAAACCCAATGTGTCTAATTCATTAATCAACATGCAAAGTCCTTTTAAATTTAAACTTGTGGTTCAATTTATATAAACTAGGTTAAATAAGTACAGAGCATAATAAGAATTCATTCATGACTCAGTTTTTCCTGTGTATTTTTTTTCAAACCGCAATAAAAAGATCTGTATGTGTATGGTTTCATCTCAGACATATTATTAACTTATTAGGTATGAATTACATGCCTCAAACTTTGTTCCATTTTTGCTTACTTTTTGATAATTCCATAAAGTTCCAGATATTTGAGTCAACATATTTGCATTTGAATAAAGCATCCTTTGTTAATTGTGATAAACATCCCTTAGTTATAAAGCTGTGGTAACATTCTAAAGTTAACTTTGAGAGGTAAATGAAAATATATTTTTGGGGGTTGGAAGAAGAGAGTCACATTTTAAAAGAACCCAAGAGGCCAGGTGCAGTGGCTCATGCCTGTAATCCCAGCACTTTGGGAGGCTGAGGCAGGTGGATCACTTGAGGTCAGGATCACTTTGAGACCAGCCTGGCCAACATGGTAAAACCCTGTCTCTACTAAAAATATGAAAATTAACTGGGCCTGCTGGCGTACACCTGTAATCCCAGCTACTTGGGAGGCCGAGTCAGGAGAATTGACTGATTGAACCAGGGAGACGGAGGTTACAGTGAGTCGAGATCACACCACTGTACTCCAGCCTGGGCAACAGAATGAGACTCGGTCTCAAAATAAAATAAAATAAAACAACACAAAGCCTGCAGCAAGTCTCTCCACCAAGGCACATTTACAATTCAACCTAAGAACAGCCAGCTTCTTTCAAGGTACTACTTCAGATTCGTGGTCTTTTAGGCTGTGGCATTAATTTAATAAAATTTATATGATAGCAGCTGTCAAACAGAGTCAGGCTTTTTTAATTAAATGATTCTGAGAAATGTATTAAGTTATTCAAAGGTATGTCTGGCTTCATTATTAGAACTACCAGAAAGAAAATTACATTTGTAAAATAAAAGATAAAAAAGAAAAGAAAAAAGCACATTATATTTGTTTGCTTTTTTCAAGATCATTTCGCTCTTAAGACAAATCAGGCTATGCTGTACGTTTCTTTAAAACAGAAATCTTCCCAAGTCCTCAGAAGTGTTTCTCTTCCAGTAAACAACATCCTAAGGCAAGATGCTCTTAGACAGCAATGTCTACCTCAGAAAGTAGTCCAGCTTCACTAATATAATTATGTATGTCAATTATTATTTTTTTTAAAAAACAAAACTGATTCTTGTTATTTTGAAAATAAAGCAAAATTGCAAAATTCAGCTCCACAACAATGCTAATGCCAAATGGCTTTTAATACTCCAATAGCAAGACAGTGCTGTTCTGTCCATCCATTCTACCAATTCAAAAAACACTGCTGCCAATATAAAACATAAATATAAGTAATAAATTCTTTGTTTTTCTCTAATAGTTGACTAATAGTTGCTTAAAGCTTATGTGGGCAGATGAAGATTTTTATTACCTCATTATTACAGTCAAAAAACAGAACGAAAGATACATCTGCTTTCCCATCCATGGTCCTGTTCCAACCTTGAAGGTTGTCTTGATTTCTTGGAAACCCATCAATCAAAAATTTATTCTTCTGAGCATTGGCAGCCATTGTCTGATCCATTTCCTAAAGGGAGAAGGAGATTTAGGTTCAATGCTTCATTAACAAAATGCAATTTCTGAAGCATGGTAGTGTACACATGGGTGTTGGTTTTATTATTATTATTTAAACCATAAGTAAAGGGTGGAGGGTACATAGAAAAAAAAAACCACAAGAAGGAAATCCATCAATGTATTAATATGGATTGCCTCAAGCTGGTGTGGTTACGAGTATGTGCCCCTCTCACAATCTCATCATTTTATACACACAATTTTTTTCTGTGGTTTCCAAATTTTCTATAGTTAAGTATAAATTACTTTCACATACACATTCACCAAGTTGTAAATAAACAGTAAGAGCAGCAATAAGAGGAAAATAACCATTATCCAATATCTCTCCTCCAGCAACTGTAGACCCTGTCTGGTGTTCTGTTTGCTCTTCCCAAGTCATGTTGCTGTAATGGAAAGCATATTACTTCTAGCTCAACTTGGCTATTCATGTAATTCAAGTCCAACAGCACAAAGCTTTGGACAAATATAAAAGATCATTAGCATTAATAATTAATGTTGAATAAAATACTTTTTAACTGAAGCTGATTAAACCCAAATGCCACTGGTTGCCCCAAAACCAAGGGAACAAAAGAAACAACACCTTCAGAAAGATAGCAAGAATGACCCATTTCACCTCTTCCAAAGCCTGAATTTAGGTAGAATGTGGGAATATATAAATGGGAGCTGGAGATCTCTAATCTCCAAATCCTTGCCACTTCAATCACCATATGATGAGCGCAGGTGCATGACTGTGATAGACCTTAGAGGAGTCTCTATTGCAAAGTAAACTGACATTCGGTACTCGCCATATTCAAACTTGCCTGGTTCCTCAAGAACAATGGCTGTCAGGACCCATGATCCCTTTATCTGAGAATTGGTTTTTTATCCTGGCATCTAGCTTCTTCTTTGATATTCGCAAAACTTCAGAATGCTTTTGGGCCTCTGCTATAGCCTTTCTACCACAATTATGGTAGTGGAAGATATGTGAAGAAGGCACATCAATATTATATTCATTCAGCATATATTTATTCAAGGCCTCTGATCAGGGAACATGGAAAGCAAGGTCATGACTCTTGTCCCTGGGGGGACTCACAGTTGAGTGCATGACAAATACATATCCATACATGTGTTAAGTTCTATAATCAAGTATGCAAAGGATGCTATAATAAAACAAGTCAGCACAAACTGCAAGGAAACCGCTAGAGAAAGCTTAACCAAAGAGGTGGCAGTGGAACTGAATCCTGAATAATGAAATGGCATGTGTAGGCAGACAGGGATCAACGTCCTCCAGATGGTGGAAACTGAAAGTATAAATGAGAAAGCACAACAGCTTTGATGATCTATAAGCTGATACAACTGAATCTTAGGATATGTGTAGAGAGTGGTAGGAGATATGACTGAAAAGTAAGCAAAAAGTAAGACTAATGAACTTTGTATGGGACACCAAGGAGTTGAGTTTTATTCTGGAAGCAATACAAGCCATTTAAGAATTTTAAGCAGTAAAATAACAGGCTCATATGGCCTTTTAGAAAAAAATCACTCTGACTGCACTGAAGAGGATGAATCAGAAGGGGACAAGGATGGATTAAAAGCAAAAAGACTAACTAGGAGTCTGTACTGATGGTCCAGGTAAGAAGAAGAGAATGTGAACTAAGGTGGTAGCAATGACAGAGAAGAGAGTAACAAAAGAAGAGTAAAAGAAAATAATTAGAAAGATATGCTCAATGAATGGATTTAGGAAAGTGAGGAAGAGGGAGGAGAATATAGGATGATTCTCAGATTTCTGCCATGAGTAACTAGGTAGATGGTAGAACCATTAACCAAGGCAGGAAGTAAAAGAAGATCACATTTTAGACAATACACTCAGCCTCTGACATGTTGATTTTGAGACACTTGTGAGACATTCAGATAGAGGCCTAGTAGTTAAGTAGTTAAAAATATACGTCTGGGCTGGGCATGGTGGCTCATGCCTGTAATCCTAGCACTTTGGGAGGCTGAAGTGGGTGGATAACCTGAGCTCGGAGTTCGAGACCAGCCTGACCAACATGGAGAAACCACTTATCTACTGAAAATACAAAATTAGCTGGATGTGGTGGCGCATGCCTGTAATCCCAGCTACTTGGGAGGCTGAGGCAGGAGAATCACTTGAACCGAGGAGGTGGAGGTGGGGGTGAGCTGAGATCGCACTATTGCACTCTAGGCTAGGCAAAACGAGCAAAATCTGTCTCAAAAAAAAAAATATATATATATGATTAAATGAGATAAAATGTGTGTATATACACATACACATATATATACACACACACACACATACATGTCTGGCATTCAAAACAAACATTTTGTTCTAGAGCTATAGACTTCAGACTTTAGCAATATTAGCATAGTGAAAGCTTTAGGCATGGCTAAAACCATCCAGAAAGAAATAGACAAAACGAGAGCTGAAGACAACCAAGTATAAAACCCTATGAAGCATCATGGTTTAGGAAACTTTCAAAAGAATAACTATTAAAGAGAATTGAGAAATAGCAGTCACTTAGCAGGGAGAGAAGAAAAAGAATGCTTTCATGATGAACAAAGGGGGAATGATTTTCAAACAGACTGATCAGAGTTAAATACGACAAGAAAAATAATGAGCAAATGTATCATTATTTGATAGAGATTATCACTGATAACTTGCAAGAGCAGCTGCAATGGAGATGGAAACAGAATCTGACTGCAAAGGGTTGAAAAGTAGAAAGTGAAAAAGTACAACAATATAGACTGCTCTTTCATAATGCTTAGCTATAAAGCGGAGAAAGGTCATTAGAGAGTGAATAGGGAGAGAGGATTTGTTTATTTTGGAATGGAAGCAGGTTACTCCAACCTCTGAGACAAGAGGTAAGAAAGTGTGTGTGAGCCACTTTTCATTCCCAATGTCTTTAGTTCCAACCCGATTCTTAGGTATTTCTTTCCCATCAGGCTTCAGTTATTTCTTGTTGTTCCCAATACTGCCTTTCTCTTTTCGCTCACTGTTCTATGTGAAAATACCTGTTAATGACTATAGTCTTAGGAATCTAGAATGAAGAGTCACCTAGTATATACAAGGTACCTGTTTTTCAGATGTGACTTTATTTTTTTTTGAGACAGAGTCTTGCTCTGCTGCCCAGTCTGGAGTGCAGTGGCACAATCTCGGCTCACCACAACCTCCGCCTCCCAGGTTCAAGCGATTCTCCTGCCTCAGACTCCTAAGTAGATGGAATTACATGCATGCGCCACCACACTTGGCTAATTTTTGTATTTTTTGGTTGAGACAGGGTTTCACCATGTTGGCCAGATTGGTCTCAAACTCCTGACCTCAAGTGATCCCCCGCACCTCGGCCTCCCAAAGTGCTGGGATTACAGGCATGAGCCACTGCACTCAGCCTCAGATGTGACATCTTAAAGTTTTGAAAGCTATTAAGTCTTAGCATTTCACATTGAAGATGGTGATGCACCATAAAAGTAGACATCAAGGCTGAGTGAACATCAAAGATGAAAGAGACGTGGGTTAAAAAAGAGAGAAAGAAGAAAGAAAGAAGTTTATTTAAAAAAAAAAAAAAAAGAAGAAAAAGAAAGAAAAAAAGAAAAGGGAACAAGTGGGGTAGGAAAAGAGAAGAAACAGAAGTGAAAGAGAATAACCGTCAGAATGTTGAAAAGAAAGGACCAAGTGCACATAAATGGATGTTTAAGTTGAGCTATAGCTGACCCTAAATCCAAGTAGAGAGTCCTTGCCACTGTCCAATTTCTTCCCAGGTGAAAGCAAAGTTTCCAGCTCTGCCATTCTCAAGCATTCCACTGGCAATAAATTCAATACTCTGAGCCAGGCGTGGTGGCTTTTTCCTGTAATCCCAGCACTTTGGGAGGCTGAGGTGGGAGGATCACTTGGGCCCAGGGGTTCCAGCCTAGCCTAGGCAACATAGTGAGACCCTGACTCAACAAAAAATAGAAAAAAATTAGCTGGGTGTTGTGGCATGTGCCTGTAGTCCCAGCTATTCAGGAGGCTGAGTGGGAGGAAGGCTGAGGCTACAGTGAGCTGTGATCATGACAATGCACACCAGCCTGGGTGACAGAGTAAGATGCTGTATGAAAAAAGAAAGGAAAAAAACCTTTGATATTTCTCATTACACATATGAAAGGTAGGTAGGTGGGTGGGTGGGTGGGTGGATAGATAGATGGATGGATCTATCTATCTATCTATCCATCTATCTATCTATCTATCTTTCTATCTATCTATTTTTGAAAGGAGGTCTCACTGTGTTTCCCAGGCTGGACTTGAATTTCTGGGGTCAAGCAATCCTCCTGCCTCAGTCTGACAAACAGCTGGGACTATAGGCATATGCCACCACGCCTGGTTTTTTATTTATTTTTATTTTTTTATAGAGATGGGGTTTCACTAGGTTGTCCAGGCTGATCTTGAATTCATGGCCTCTTGCCTTGGCTTCCAAAAGTACCAGGATTACAGGCCTGAGCAATTGCCTGGCCAAAAGATGAATTTAATTTCTTGCTTCCTCACTGATTTGAACTGGTTGGCATTCACACTCCTTACCCTCTTTAATAAACTGATGGTTATCTCAACTGGTACAATCTTTCCTTCTTTAATGTACTTTTCAATAAGTTCACCATACTGTGAATCTGGGTTCTTCCTTTCATCACGAAGCAGCTCTCCTGCAGAAAGGTGTGTGTAGCCATATTTCTGAAAGAAGCACACAAAGGAAAAATATCAGAATTCATTCGACCCAGTGGTAGGACTATACATTTTTTTCCTTTGTGTTAATTTTTATTTTTTCTACAATAAGCAAGTTTTGCTTGTATATTAAATAATAAAAATTTAATAGATTTTACATAATCCATTTTGCTTAATGGATATCTTTATTCTTCATAGCTATAATGTTCATATATCTCCATATCATATCAAAATGTATCTAACTATTGAAGGCATTAACTTAAACTTTGCTGTGGCACATGCCACAACACCCAGCTAATTTTTTTCTATTTTTTGTTGAGTCAGGGTCTCACTATGTTGCCTAGGCTAGGCTGGAACCCCTGGGCTCAAGTGATCCTCCCACCTCGGCCTCCCAAAGTGCTGGGAGGCTTTCTTAAACTCTACATGTCCAAATTGAACTTGTCACTATCTATACAAAACTCATCTTCTGTTTTCTTCCCCTTCTCGGTCAACAGTACAAGTCCTACCTCCTCCATGAAATCAGCTTTCTTGACCACTCTGGTAAGTGGTCAAATGGTCAAATAGTATCTTAGACTATTACTGTCTCTCCATCTAGATCAGTATCTTCCTTGCCATTTTTTGGAGACAGAGTCTCGCTCTGTTGCCCAGACTGGAATACAGTGGTGCAATCTTGGCTCACTGCAACCTCTGTCTACTGGGTTTAAGCAATTCTCCTGCCTCAACCTCCTGAGTAGATGGAATTATAGGCATACACCACCACAACCGGCTAATTTTTATATTTTTAGTAAAGACGGGGTCTCACCATGTTGGCCAGGCTGATCTCAAACTCCTGACCTCAAATGATCCACCTGCCTTGACTCCCAAAGTGCTGGGATTACAGGCATGAGCCACTGTGCCCAGCCCATTTCCTACCTTTATATTTGCAATGAGTGGTCTCAACTGTAAATTGGGAACACAGATACCTCTAAGTTTGTGGTTATAATTAAATGAAATAATGTACATAAACTGACCACCATAAAACCTGACACCTAAGGATATCACTTACCTCCTTTCCATCATAAAGGTACTTATATAATCTGGAAGCATTTTTATGTTATAATGTGTGTGTGTGTGTATTCACTTTAATGGTTTTGAAAGAAAAACCAACCAAGAGGGTTTAATCCCAGCACTTTGGGAAACTGAGGCAGGAAGATCACTTGAAGCTAGGAGTTCAAGACCAGCCTGGGAAACATAGCATGATGCTGTCTTCACAAAAAATTAGCTGGGTATGGTGAATCATGCCCGTAGTCCTAGCTACGGGCTATGATGCAAAAGGACTATCTTAGTCTGGGAATTTGAGGTTGCAGTAAGCTGTGATTGTGCCTCTGCCCTCCAGCCTGGGTGACAAGAGTAAGACCTTGTCTCAAAAAAAGAAAAAAGAAATAAAAAAGAAAAGCTTCTTCTTCCACATCAACTTATAAGTTCCTTTTTATTAAATCAAAAGAACCACACAATTTAAAAAATGCTTTTACTCTCAAATATTAAGACACCAAGATAACTATACTTATTGCTCAGTTACAACAATCATCTCATCCCAAATTCTTAAGACTCCCTCAATGGAGTTTTCATTTTATATAGTTATACAATAAATATGTGATAAATTAAATGTTATCTTTAACTTCAATGTTAAGATTTGAGGCAGCCCACACTCTCAACCTCTTTTTTAAAGAGTGTTTCAATAGCACATTTCACAAAATCCAACTCCTCCAATTATTCAGATTACAGTGAGTTTTCCGTTTTTGGATTACAGAGGCAATATATATTCTTTGCTCCTTTTCTCATTCCCGAAATTGTTGGTTAAATTTGTTCTCCCTTACTAAATAGTAGGTTAACAGTAAAGTAGTCAGCAAATGAAAACTCTAGTTTATTTGCTGACTAAAATTGGGAATAAAATTTGATGAGAATAAACAAAACCCTAATATATCCATGTCTCTCTCAGTCGTACAGGACTTTCCATTAGAAGAAATGACCAGGCTGGGTACAGCGGATCACGCCTGTAATCCTAGCACTTTGGGAGGCTGAGGCATTAAGATGGCTTGAACCCAGAAGTTCAAGACCAACCTAGGCAATATAGACCTCATCTCTATTAAACTTCTTTTTTTTAAAAGAAAGAAAAGAAAAAGAAATGATCAAAAGTGTATGTTATTGAAGGTGTTTTTTTTTTAATTCCCATTGGGCCAAGCACAGTGGCTCACGCCTGTAATCCCAGCACTTTGGGAGACCGAGGCGGGCAACTCATGAGGTCAGGAGTTCAAGACCAGCCTGGCCAATATGGTGAAATCCATCTCTACTAAAAATACCAAAATTAGCCAGCATGGTGGCACACACTTTGTTGTTCCAGCTACTTGAGAGGCTGAGGGAGGAGAATCGCTTGAACCCAGGAGGCAGAGGTTGCAGTGAGCCGAGATTGCACCACTGTACTCCAGTCTGGGTGACAGAGCGAAAATGTCTCAAACAAAAACAAAAACCTCCCATCATTTACAAAAAACAGAATTAAGTACAAAATTGTTTAACTCTTTAAACTCATTTTCAAATTATTTCTACACCATTTATAAATGCCTACTTTAATCATTAAGTATACACAAACTTCTGAAAGTTGGATAAAGGACTTTATAAAAAATGAAGTGTGACCTACTTTCCCACTTACTATATACACTTTTTGAAAAGCATTTTGCAACAATTGTCCACAAAATTTTATGGCAGCTTCATTTCCCACTGTTTATTTTAGCTCCTACTTGGAACTCTCTGCTTGCCGGATGTTCTACTCTGGTCTAGTGATTACAGCATATGGTAATATTGAATAAATGCAGAGACAAATAGTACTAAACAATGGCAAATGCTCAGTGAAACACCAACGATATACAGAGGGCCCTGTAATGCTCTCCTGTATGAATATATACATTTAGAAGCTCAGTTAGTAATTTACAAATTAGAACACACAAAATTTGTTTCTTGACATGGGGAAAGCTCAATTTTGCAAGCTTTATATTTCATTAAAATGAGTGTTGGGTCTTATATAACTTTACATGATGGTTGATGCCTATAATCCCAATACTTCATAAGGCCAAGGAGGAAGGATCATGTGAAGCCAAGGAGGAAGGATCGCTTGAGACCAGGAGTTTGAGACCAGCCTGGGCAACATAGGGAGATTCTATATGAATAACTTTCTTTTCTTCTTCATTTTGCAGTGTGTTTTTTTCCAGGTGCTGTTAAATCTATGAATAATGTTTTAAAAATTAGCTGGATGTGTTAGTGTATGCCTGTGGTTCCAGCTACTCAGAAGGCTGAGGCAGGAGGATTGCCTGAGCCTGGGAGATTTTGGTTGCAGTGAGCCACCATCATAACACTGCACTCCAGCCCAGGCAGCAGAGTGAGACTGTATCTCAAAAGAATAAATAAATGAGAAACTCTTTGGAAATTGTAGATATACACAAAAGATATTTTAAAAAATAATTTAGCTAGCATGGTAGCTCCTGCCTATAATCCTAGTGCTTTGGGAGGCCATGTTGGAAGAACTGCTTAAGGCCAGGAGTTCAAGACCAGTCTGGGCACATAGCAAGACCTTGCCTCTATAAAAAAGATTTATTTTTTTGTTGTATTTTATTACTGATTGATTGAAAAGGGGTCTTGCTCTTTCACTCAGAGTGAAGTGCAGTAGCACAATCACCATTCACTGCAACCTCAACCTCCCACATTCAAGCAATCCTCCCACCTCAGCCTCCTGAGTAGCTGGGACTACAAGAATGTAGTTAATGTGGTTAATTGTTGTATTTTCAGTAGAGACAGGGTTTTACCACGTTGGCCAGGTTGGTCTTGAACTCCTGACCTCAGGTGATCTCCCCACCTTGGTCTCCCAAAGTGCTGGGATTACAAGCGTAAGCCACCGTGCCTGACCTAAAGATAGTAATTTTCTTGTGACAAATGTATAAACTCAGTTCATTTAGAGTAATTGCCTAAAATTTTAACCTAAATTTCTCCTTTAAGAAGTTGAAAAACAAGATGGGCAGGGTGGCTCACTCCTGTAATCCCAGCACTTTGGGAGGCTGAGGCAGGCAGATCACCTGGGGTCAGGAGTTTAAGAGCAGCCTGGCCAACATGGTGAAACCCAGTCTTAGTAAAAATACAAAAATTAGCCAGATGCAATGGCACACACCTGTAATCCCAGCTACTCAGGAGGCTGAGGCTGGAGAATCACTTGAACCCAGGAAGTGGAGGTTGTAGTGAACCAAGATTGTGCCACTGCATTCCAGCCTAAGTAACAAAGTGAGACTCTGTCTCAAAAAAAAAAAAAAATAAAGAAGTTGAAAAATAACTCAATAACCTTTATGGATCATGCACTAAGATTTGGAGGGAGAAAAAAACACCATGTTCTCAACAAGTACAAAACGGCACTCTATTTTACTACGACTAGGCAAATGTTGACAACTTTATGGGGTCAAATCTCAAACCATCTTGTTCAATTTCTCCCCTCCCCTCCTTTTCTTTTTTCCTTTTTTTTTTTTTTTTTTTTTTAGATAGGGTCTCACTCTGTCACCCAGGCTGGAGTACAGTGGTGTGATCTCAGCTCACTATAACGTCTACCTCCTGGGCTTAAGCAATTCTCCCACCTCAGCCACCAGAGTAGCTGGGACTACAGGCACATGCCACTGCACCCAGCTAATTTTTTTATATTTTTTGTAGAGATGGGGTTTTGCCATGTTACCCAGGCTGGTCTCAAACTCCTGGGCTCAAGCAATCCACCTGCCTTAGCTGTTCAAAGTGCTGAGATTACGGGTATGAGCCATCCCAACAGACCTAATTTATCTCATTTCTTAGTAATTGCCTTTCTGTCCTAAATTTAGAAGACAAACAAAAACAATATTCAGGGTACAAATAATGTACAATGGCAAGTCCTTGAAGGCAGAAAGAGATGAAGATGCCAGGCACTTCCTCCTGTTAATGTGGCAATTAGAAAGTGCCACTGAACTGCTACTGAGCTTCTCTTGCATTATAGAGGGAACATAGCAGAGATATTAAATACAAATGTATTTTTTTTTTTTTTTGAGATGGAGTTTCGCTGTTGTTACCCAGACTGGAGCACAATGGCACGATCTCGGCTCACTGCAACCTCCGCCTTCTGGGTTCAAGCAATTCTCCTGCCTCAGCCTCCCGAGTAGCTGGGACTACCGGCGTGCACCACCATGTCCAGCTAATTTTTGTATTTTTAGTAGAGACAGGGTTTCACCTTGTTCACCAGGATGGTCTCGATCTCTTGACCTTTTGATCTGCCTGCCTTGGCCTCCCAAACTGCTGAGATTACAGGCCTGAGCCACTGCGCCTGGCCAATTTGTATTTCTTTATTTTTAATATATAATTATATTACAAACTATATATGATATCACATATATTATAAATTTTACATATTATATATCATAAGTTACATAAATTATATAATATATATGAAATGTATGAACTTATATATGTTTTGTTTTGTGTTTTAGAGACAGAGTCCTGTTCTGTCTACCAGGCTGGAGTGCAGTGGCATGATCATAGCTCACTACATCCTGGGCTCAAGTGATCCTCCTGCCTCAACCTCTTAAGTAGCTGAGACTACAGTTGTAACAGCCACGCCCAGCAAAAGTTTTTATTTTTTGCCAATATGGCGAAACTGGGCCAATATGGTGAAACCCCATCTCTACTAAAAATACAAAAATTAGCTGGGCATGGTAGTGCATGCCTGTAGTCCCAGCTACTTGGGTGGCTGAGGCAAGAGAAATCACTTGAACCCAGGAGATGAAGGTTGCAGTGAGCAGAGATTGCACCACTGCACTCCACCCTGGTGACAAAGACTCCATCTCAAAAATAAATAAATAAATAAATAAATATAAATTAAATAAACTATTAGGTGTCTTTTGGATTTACATCTATGAAGCATTTAAGACTAAGTCTGGCTGGGTGCGGTGGCTCAAGCCTGTAATCCCAGCTACTGTGAAAGGCTGAGGCAGGCAGATCACAAGGTCAGGAGTTCGAGACCAGCCTGACCAACATGGTGAAACCCTGTCTCTACTAAAAATATAAAAATTAGCCAGGCACGGAGTGCACACCTGTAATCCAAGCTACTCAGGAGGCTGAGGAAAGAGAATCACTTGAACCCAGGAGGCGGAGGTTGCAGTGAGCCAACATCGTGCCATTGCACTACAGCCTGGATGACAGAGCGAGAGTCCATCTCAAAAAATAAAAAAAGAATTACATGAAGAAACTAAAAACACTTTAGTGTAGGACAAATAAAATCAGTATCATAAAAAGAAAACCAGGCAAGATGGCTCATGCCTGTAATCCCAGAACTTTAGGAGGTGAAGACATGTGCATCACTTGAGGCCAGGAGTTTGAGATCACTCTGGCCAACATGGTGAAATTCTACCTCTACTAAAAATACAAAAAACAGCCTAGCTTGGTGGCACACACCTCTAATCCCAGCTACTTAGGAGGCTGAGGCACAAGAATTGCTTGAGCCTAGGAGGTGGAAGTTGCTCTGGGCCTTGATTGTGCCACTGCACTCCAGCCTGCGTGACAGAGCAAGACCCTGTCTCAAATAGATAAATAAATAGAAGGCATTCTGTATCACTGGATAGAAAAATGTATACTGTAAATAATTTTGTTTTCAACAAGTTAATTTATAAACATGGCAACTTCAAGCAAAGTTTGATTGGGATTTGTTTTTTTCTTTTGTTTTAAATGAAATTTGGTAAGTTGATTCTGAAATTTATCAGAAAGAGTAAATGTGAGTGAATTGCCAAAACTAAAATAATATTAACAACTACAAATGAGGACTTGCCCCACCAGGTGACATAAGATTTTATAAAACTACAGCAAGTAAAACAGGGTGGTACTGGTATAAAAATAGACAAATAGAACAATGAAACTCAACAGAGTCCAGAAATAGACCCAAGTATAAATAAGAATTCGATAAACCAAAAATACAAAAAAGAAGAAAAAGAATTCACAAGTAATAAAGTTAGCACCTAAAATTGGTAGAGAAAAATGAACTATTTAATAAATGACACTTGTGCAACTGGCTATCCATCTGAGAAAAAAAAATTAGATCTCTGCATTACACTATAACAAAACTAAAACCCAGGTGAATTAAAGCTCTAAAACACAAAACAAATAAAAGCCCCATGATAGTACTAGAGGAAAATAAACTGAGATAGGAAAAGGTATCTTGCTTGGCACTAAACAAGAACCAAAACAGTTAGGATTTATGTTTGACCACATAAATAATAAAACTTTTGAAAAAGGAAGGGCACCATAAATATAATCAAATGATAAACAACAGCCTGGAGGGAAGTATTTTCACTATACAAAGGCGATGGATACTATATACTGTATATAAAGAGATTCTGGCTGGGCACAGTAGTTCACGCCTGTAATCCCAGCAGTTTGGGAGGCTGAGGTGGGCGGATCACCTGAGGTCACAAGTTTGAGACCAGCCTGGCCAACATGGTGAAACCCCATCTCTACTAAAAATACAAAAATCAGCCAGGAGTGGTGGTGTGTGCCTGTAGTCCCAGCTACTTGGAAGGCTGAGGCATGAGAATCTATTGAACCTGGAAGGCAGAGGTTGCAGTGAGCTGAGATTATGCCACCCTGGGTGACAGAGCAAGACTCCATCTCAAAAAAAGATTCTACTAATAAATAAAATAACAATAACAATACAAAAATGGGCAAAGGATAAGAACAACACACACATACACAGGCACACAAAGAGAGATTTGACCTCACTGGTAATTACAAAAATGCAAATTAAGACAATGTGATTCCAGGGCCCAGCATGGTGGCTCACGCCTGTAATCCCAACCAGCACTCTGGGAGGCCGATGTGGGCAGCTCACGAGGTCAGGAGTTCGAGAGCAGTATGATGAAATCCCATCTCCATTGAAAATACAAAAAAAATTAGCCAGGTATGGTGGCGCACGCCTGTAGTCCCAGCTACACAGGAGGCTGAGGCAGGAGAACTGCTTGAACCCGGGAGGCGTAGGTTGCAACGAGCCGAGATTGCACCACTGCACTCCAGCCTGGGCAACAGAGCAAGACTCAGTCTCAAAAAAAAAAAAATAGTCAACATTAAAAAAAAAAAAAGTGTGATTCCATTTTCCACTGCATTAAAAGAAAAAATTTTATAAATTAATGTTCATATAATTAATATAAAATAAAATTTTATATTCAGCAATGGTAAGAATACAGGGAAACCAGTATTTTCATACTCTGTAGAAGTATAAATCAGTTCAGTCTTTAAGAGGGCAATGTATGTATGTATGTATGTAATGTATGTATGTTGAGATGTAGTCCCACTCTGTTGCCCAGGCTTCAGTGCAGTGGTGCAATCTCAGCTATCTATCTATACGTTCCAATACCGAAAGCTCTCCAAGTTATACTGTTAAGCCAAAAAAAAAAAAAAACAAGAAAGTCACAAAACAATAAGCAAAGTGTATGTGCATACACATGTACATTATATCTGAGTATAAATACATCCAGAAAGGACCAGGAAAGGCACACAGGCAAAAACCTGACAAGTGATTACATAAGGAGAGTAGGATGAGATTAAAGAGAACTTTTACTTTGTACTTGTGTACTTTCAAAATTATTTGAAATTTTTTACTATATATATATATGTATAAACTTTTAAAATTTTAGTTTTAAAAAACATGCCATTATCCATACATCTTTATTTATTGAGGCAGGGTCTTTCTCTGCTGCCCAGGCTGGAATGCATAATCACAGCTCACTGCAGCCTTGACCTCCTGGGTCCCAGTGGTCCTCCCACCTTCGCCTCACAAGTAGCTGGGACTACGGGCATGTCATCATGCCTGGCTAATTTTTTTTACTTTATTTTTTGTAGAGACGGGGTTCACTACATTATCCAGACTGGTCTCAAACTCTGGGCTCAAGCAATCCTTCCACCTAGCCTCCCAAAGTGCTGAGATTACAGGCCTGAGCCACCATGCCCAACCCATACATCTTTAAAAGGTAAATATCCGGCCAGGCTCAGTGGCTCCTATCTGTAACCCTAGCACTTTAGGAGGCTGAGGAGGGTGGATCATTTGAGGTCAGGAATTCAACAACAGCCTGGACAACATGGTGAAATCCCTTCTCTACAAAAATACAAAAATTAGCCGGGCATGGTGGCAGGTGCCCATAATCCCAGCTACTTGGGAGGCTAAGGCAGGAAAATAGCCTGAGACTAGAAGGCCGAGGTTGAAGTGAGCTGAGATCACACCACTGCACCCCAGCCTGAGTAACAAAGTAAGACTCCATCTCAAAAAAAAAGGTAAATGTCACAAGTCAAGATTGATTATTTAAATGTGTTATTAATATCAAATCCTAAGAGCACAGCAAAATTAAATTCCCAGTCATCTCACATTAAGGATAAGAATCCCAATATAAAAACCACCATATGATATTAAGAAAAAAGGGAAACAGTACCTACACAATCAAAAACTTATTTAAAATTTAAATTTTAAATTAAACACAATTTTTAATTTTAATTTTAGTAGAGACAGGGTTTCACCATCATGGTGGCACGTGCCTTTAGTCCCAGCTACTCTGGAGGCTGAGGCAGGAGAATCACTTGAACCCTGGAGGCAGAGGTTGCAGTGAGCCGAGATGATGCCACTGCACTCCAGCCTGGGCAACAGAGAGAGACTCCATCTCAAAAAAACAAAAAATTTAAAACTAAATCATGATAGAGAATAGCAGCTCTGGAGACATATTGGGGAACTGCTCTAAATCCAAAACTCAATTCAAATGTTTAGATAAATTTTTTTCTGGAAAGTGATCCACTCCTTAAACAAAGGAGAAACAAAAGTTTAAAACAATAACACAGAAACTCACTGCATGGGCAGGAAGTCAAGAGTTACAGAAGGAGACAGAAAACAGTCCAGTTTTGTAGGCTAGAAACAGATGGAAATTTAGAGACATACTCAGTTGAGAGGATCCATTAAGGTACAACAGCAAAAGTTTAAAAGGAAACATATTTCAATGAAGCTCTACTCCAGACATTAAAGTTCAAAATTATAAGCGAGATATTCTAGAAATGCCACTTCTATGGTATAGACAATATAAGCATACTACTCTTAGTCTCCAAAATAACCCGATGGAGCACTTTCAGAACTTTATTGTGCCAAGTAACCTCTCTTAATTGACTTTTTAGAAAAAAAATCAATCACTGCTTAGATAACAAAGAATCACTTTCATTGTTAGTCCCAGTGCTAACAGAAGTGTAAGAAAAATCATTATTTGGTTTTAAAAAGTAGTAATTTAAAAAAATTTTGGTATAAAATTTATCTTCGTAAGTACATTTTGCTCAATCTAAAATTAAAGTCAGTTTAGTGATATACATTTTTAAACAATATTGCAATCAAATCACAGCCCAGCAAGGGATTTAATGTTGACATGAATAACTGTACCCATTTCTATAATGTAGTGCAGACTACATGGGCCTCTTGGATCTTAATTAGAGCCTAACATCATCAAGGAAAATGACCTAAGAAGTAGTAATCTTAAGGAAAAATTTTCCATATTTTCTTTCCTGTCACCACTACACAATAGAAAAAGCACTGAAAACCATTTTACAAAATAGGGGACTTTTTGCTTAATTTGCATCCCACTAATCCGATTTAATTAACCCCCCATCCCTCCCTACCTTCCTTTCCATTTACCACCACCCCCTCTTTTCCACTTCCAACTCATGGCATAACATAGACATCAGTTACATCTTTTTTTTTTTTTGTAGATTTGGACTAACTTATCAGCCTTTTTAATCTCTTCACTATAGGCAATAGAAAGCATACTGTTTGTTCTATTGCGCAAGATCTAAGATCTTAAAATTTAAAACATTTTACTTTAAAGGACCTACCAAGAAAATAAAAGACAACCCACAGAATGGGAGAAAATATTTACAAATTATATATCTGGATAAGGAACTTATCTTTAAAATACATAAACTCTTACAGCTCGATAATAAGAAGATATATAACCCAATCAAAAATAAGCAAACACAATTTTTAATTTTAATTTTATTTTTATTTATTTATTTTTGAGATGGAGTCTGGCTCCCATTGTGCAGGCTGGAGTTTAGTGGCACGATCTTGGCTCACTGCAACCTCCACTTCCCGGGTTCAAGCAATTCTCCTTCCTCAGCTCCCAAGTAGCTGGGATTACACGTGCCTGCCATCACACCCGGCTAATTTTTGTATTTTTAGTAGAGACAGGGTTTCGTCATGTTGGCCAGGCTGGTTTTGAACTCCAGGTTATCTGCCCTCCTTGACCTCCCAAAGTACTAAAATTACATTGGCTCACGCCACTGTGCCTGGATATTTATTTATTTTTTTGAGATGAAGTCTCACTCTGCTGCCCGGGCTGGAATGCAGTGGTGGGATATCGGCTAACTGAAACCTCCATCTCTGGGGTTCAAGCAATTCTCCTGCCTCAGCCTCCCTAGTAGCTAGGATTACAGGTGTGTGCCACCATGCCCTGCTGATTTTGTTGTATTTCAAGTAGAGACAGGGTTTCACCATTTTGTCTAGGCTGGTCTCCAACTCCTGATCTCAAATGATCTGCCCGCCTTGTCCTCCCAAAGCGCTGGGATTATAGGCGTGAGCCACCATGCCCGGCCAAAGACAATTTTTTAAGTGCACTATTCTATAAAAAAAAAGCCCTTCACACCTATTAGAAATGCTATAATTTAAAATACGACAAAAACAACAAAAAATTAGTGAAAATGTGAAGAAACTGGAACCTTTGTACCCTGCTGGTGGGTATGTAAAATGGTGCAGCTCCTGTGGAAAATAGTTCAGTGGTTCCTTAACAAGTGAAACACAGTGTGACTCAGTAATTTCATTTCTATGTATATACCCCAAAGAAATGAAAAGAGACTCAGATACTTGTACACCAATGTTCACTGAAGGATTATTCACAGTAACTAAAGGTGGAAACAACCTAAGTGCCCATCAACAGATGGATAGCACAATGTGCTGCATACAAATAATGAAACATTATTCAGTCATAAAAAGGAAGTTCTGATACATGATAACATGGAGGAACCTTAAAAACATTACCTTAAGCAAAATATGGCAGATACAAAATGACAAAATCATAGGATTCTACTCATATGAGGTACCTAAAATAGGCAAACTCATAGAGACAGAAAGTAGATTAGAAGTTACCAGGAGCTAGGGAAAGGGGGATCTGTATTTTCCAATTTTTCTATAATGTCTGTATTTTCTAATTTTTCTATACTCCTTGAAATAAGAGTAACCAACATAGCTGGGCACAGTGGCTCACACCTGTAATCTCAGCACTTTGAGAGGCTAAGGTGGGCAGATCACTTGAGCCCAGGAAGTGGAGGTTACAGTGAGCCAAGATTAGGCCACTGCGCTCCAGACCCTGTCTCAAAAAAAAAAAAAAAAGAGAAAGTTGGCCCTAATAGCACATTACTTCAATATTTTTAATTAAAAACACATATATGCAACTGTTACATTTCAAAAAGCTTTCCTTTTCTCAACTGTATAGATGCAATGTTACCACTGTGAAATTCTAGATGAACATGAAATAAAGGAATTTACTAAACACAATTCCTTGGTGCTCCAACTCCTAAACCACAGAATAGCAAAGAAGGCATGCATATTCATAGTAACTGGATTTTTGCCTTTTGGGTGTAACTATATTGGATTATATGCTATCTAGCACTGAAGTTTTGAGGTACAGATCTGTTTTGGTGCTGGCAAGACTATCTACTCCATACTCTTCATTTTACAAAAGGGAAAATTGAGATAAGCTGACTTGCCAGTTATTGGAAAGAAATCTGGCACTTGAACCCAGGTCTCCTCACTCTCAATAACTCTATTATTCCACAACAGGCCTCTGAGGTAATTCCTAGGTAACCCACATGTAGATGTAGTCTTTTGCCTTCAAGCTACTATGGCCAGTGAATAACAGAATCTACTGGTGGAAGTTAAAGAAGAGACTCAAAGTTGATCATTTTGTTATATCCTGGCTTGGAGATGAGATCAGAAACTTTATCCACACACAGAAAGCCAGGCATATTTGACCCACCTTGATTCAGTCAATTCTGACCATCCTTCTTGCTTCCTTTGCTTCCTCCTTGCCTTTCTCCACTTCTGAAACATTACCATTTTCACCTTTCACTTTCCTTCCCCATTAAATGACATGTAGCAAAGAAAAACTCTCACTATTGGAAAATCTAAATTAACTATTAAGTCAATTCGCATTTACACAATCAAAACATCTGTGCTGTCTCAATACTCTTAGTAGGCACTGGGAGAAATGAAATTCATGTTATTACCTATTTAAATCATACATAACTATAAAGGTAAAGTTTGTAGGTTAAATTAAACATGTAACATTTTTCAATACCAATCAATGACTAACACATTCTGGAAGCTCCAAACAGAAAGTAGGTATGGAAACAGACTTTTGTATAGCCCCAGATTAGGCATATTCAATTGCTTGTTGATATAAATACATTCCAATGGGGAATGAAACCAACTTATGGGTCTTCTGGAGAAGACTGATGGAAACCAGGCATGGAACATGTTTCACAGGACCCAGTCCCTCAAAGTGAAGGCCTCTGAGAATAGTAACAACTGGTGCTTTTTCCTTTACCAAAGTGATGGTTTGTTAACTTTATGCACCAGGCAGCATAAAACTGTCAGCAAACAGTATGTCTGCCACACCTGTTCCTTATTAAAGTTCTAAATGCTCTTATCACATGTTTAGTCTGTAAAAATGTTTTTCTTTTGTCAGATTAAAGCAACTAAAATTTAAGAGCAAGCACATTTCATATGGCAATTGGGCTTAAAGTATTAGCTTTAAGGTGGTAAGAATCAGGTTGGGTGCAGTGGCTCACGCCGGTAATCCCAGCACTTTGGGCGGCCGAGGCAGGCGGATTACCTAAGATCAGGAGTTCAAGACCAGCCTGACCAACATGGAGAAACCCCGTCTCTATTGAAAATACAAAAAAATTAGCTAGGCATGGTGGTGGGTGCCTGTAATCTCTGGTGCTTAGGACGCTGAGGCAGGAGAATTGCTTGAATCTGGGAGGCGGAGGTTGCGGTCAGCTGGGATCGCGCCATTGCACTCCGGCCTGGGTAACAAGAGCGAAACTCCATCTCAAAAAAAGAAAAATTAGTAAGAATCGGTGTGACTAGGCCAATATGACACAAATAATAAGACATCAAAACATCTATGCTGTTTCTGTACTCCCAGTAGAGTCCACCCTTTCTCTCTCTTACCCAGATAAAAAGTCCCACTGCTAGATTGATTTATTTTATCCTCTGGATTTCAATTCAGAAAGCTACTGTTAAAATACTATAATCCCATGCAACTTTTGGAGGTCTTCAGTGATTACAATCCTCTAGCATTAGCATCTAAACTGGAATGTGATACAGTAAATTCACAATAATGCCCTGGGTTTAATTTTTCAAAGGAAACACAGCAATAGGCAATGTTACACTATGTGAACTACCATCACCAGCTCAAGATAGTTAATTTTCTTTCTTTTTTTCTCTTTTGAGATGTAGTCTCGCTCTGTTGCCAGGCTGGAGTGCAGTGGCATGATCTCGGTTCACCACTACCTCCAACTCCCTGGTTAAAGCAATTTTCCTGCCTCAGTCTCCCAAGTAGCTGGGATTACAGGCATGCACCATGGGGTTTCACTATGTTGGCCAGGATGGTCTTAATCTCCTGACCTTGTGATCTGCCCATCCTGGTCTTCCAAAGTTTTAGAATTACAGGGGTGAGCCACAGCACCCAGCCAAGATAGGTAATTTTCAATTTAAGATCATGGACCAGGCATGATGGCTCACATCTGTAATCCCAGCATTCTGGGAGGCTAAGGCAGGCGTATCACTTGAGGTCAGGTGCTTGAGATCAGCCTGGCCAACATGGTTAAACCCCATCTCTACTAATAACACAAAAATTAGCCAGGCATGGTGGCAGCGCATGCCTGTAGTCCTAGCTACTCAGGAGGCTGAGGCAGGAGAATCGCTTGAACCTGAGAGATGGAGGTCACAGTGAGCTGAGATTGCACCACTGCAAACCAGCCTGGATGACACAGCAAGACTCTGTTTCAACAACAACAAAAAGATCATGGCACATTCCTTTCAATGACATATCTTTGTGAGGCTGATTTTTTGTGGGTTGTTGCTGTGAGAAAAACAAGTACCACAAGAAAAGTAATGTGGACCAGGCACAGCAGCTCATGCTTACAATCTCAGCATTTGGGGAGGCCGAGGCAGGAGGATGGCTTGAGGCCAGGAGCTGGAGACCAGCCTGAGCAACATAATGACACCTCTCTCTACAAGAATTTTAAACATTAGTGAGGTATGGTGCCATGTGCCTGAGTAGTCCCAGCTACAAGGCTGAGGTGGGAGGACTGCCTGAGCCCAGGAGTTGGAGGCTGCAGTGAGCCATGATTGTGTGACCGCATTCCAGCCTGGACAACAGAGTGAATGAATGAGAGAATGAATGAAAGGGAGGGAGGAAGGGAGGGAGGGAAGGAGAAAGAAAAAGAAGGAAAATAACAGAGAAGAAAAGAGGACCAGGAGCAGTGGCTCACACTTATAATCCCAGCACTTTGGGTAGGCCAACGTGGGCAGATCACCTGAGGTCAGAAGATCATGACCAGCCTCGCCAACTTGGTGAAACCCCATCTCTACTAAATTTACAAAATTGAGCTGGATGAGGTGGCAGGTGCCTATAATCCTGGCTGCTTGGGAGGCTGAGGCAGGAGAATCGCTTGAACCCGGGAGACAGAGGTTGCAGTGAGCCAAGATCACACCATTGCACTCCAGCTGGGCAATAGGAGCTAAAAGGAATGAAAGAAGAAAGAGAGAGAGAAAGAAGAAAAGAAAGAGAGGAAGAAAGAGAAGAAGGAAAGTAGGAAGAAAGGAAGGAAGAGAAAGAGACAAACCAGACGCAGAGGCTCATGCCTGTAATCCCAGCATTTTGGGAAGCCAAGGAAGGCAGATCACCTGAGGTCTGAGGTTCGAGACCAGCCTGGCCAACATGGTGAAATCCCATCTCTACTAAAAATATAAAATTAGCCAGGCATGGTGGCTCACGCCTGTAGTCCCAGCTACTTGGGAGGCTGAGGCATGAGAATCACTTGAACCTAAGAGGCTAAGGTTGCAGTGAGCCAAGATCGTGCCATTGCGCTCCAGCCTGAGCAACAGAGTAAGACTCCATTAGAAAAAAAAAAAAAAAAAAAGGAAGGAAAAGACAGAAAGAGAGAGACAGGGAGAGAAAGAAAGAAAATTAATAAGAAATACAGGTGGAAATGTCCAATCTGATTCCAACATATGAGAACCAGTGCCCAACAGGCATATACATTTTATTAGTAAGGGTGGTTACTTAAGAATGAAATTAAATTGCTACTTTTTTCTCCTAATTTATATGTATCATTTCTTCAAGCAGCTACTAACTTGTTAGAAAATACTTATTAAGCCAGGCGCCGTGGCTCAAGCCTGTAATCCCAGCACTTTGGGAGGCCAAGGCAGGTGGATCACGAGGTCAAGAGATCGAGACCATTCTGGTCAACGTGGTGAAAATACAAAAAATTAGCTGGGCAAGGTGGCGCGTGCCTGTAATCCCAGCTACTCAGGAGGCTGAGGCAGGAGAATTGCCTGAACCCAGGAGGCGGAGGTTGCAGTGAGCCGAGATCGCGCCATTGCACTCCAGCCTGGATAACAAGAGCGAAACTCCGTCTCAAAAAAAAAAAAGAAAATACTTATTAAGTATTGTTTGGACCTAATTACTTACATAATATAGCTGTTAGGTATTTCTTTTGCACTAGGGTTTCTATGATTGAGACACTACGGGCACCATGAACTGAGAACTTTTGGGAGTCTTTAAATTAAGCTAAGATCTTAAGGATGAGTAGGCACTTCAAAAACCATGTAACAGCATGAAGGCCAGGCATGGTGGCTCAAGTCTGTAATCCCAGCACTTTGGGAGGCCAAGGCAGGCAGATTACCTGAAGTCAGGAGTTTGAGACCAGCCTGGGCAATATGGTGAAACCCCATCTCTACTAAAATACAAAAAATTAGCTGGACATAGTGGCACATGCCTGTAATCCCAGCTATTCAGAAGACTGAGGCAGGAGAATGGCTTGAACCTGGGAGGCAAAGGTTGCAGTGAGCTGAGATGGCACCACTGCACTCCAGCCTGAGGAACAGAGCCAGACTCCATCTTTAAAAAAAAAAAAAAAAAGTGTAGTGGAATGAGAGGGAATAAAAAGAGTCCCTACCCTTAAAGACATTACACTCTAGTTAGGGAGGCAAAACTAAAAGATAAACAGTTTTGAAATAATTTAGTTAGGCCTGTAATCCCAGCACTTTGGGAGGCTGAGGCAGGTGGATGACAACTCAGGGGATTGAGACCAGCCTGGCCAACGTGGTGAAACCCTGTCTCTACTAAAAATACAAAATTTAGCTAGGCATGGTGGTAGGCACCTGTAATCCCAGCTACTAGGGAGGCTGAGGTAGTAGAATCACTTGAATCCAGGAGGTGGAGGTTGCAATGAGCTGAGATCCTGCTGATACACTCTAGCCTGGGCAACAAAGCGAGCTCCATCTCAAAAGAAAAAAGAAAAAATTTGCAGTTAAACTTTAATATCTGCAAAGTTCTTTCATATCTTTTATTATGAAATTCTATTGTGTATCTATTTCCAAATTGAGAGTCTCTGAAAGCCTGTATCACTGTCCACAGAAACAGCCCAGAGTTTGCATTCAAGGGAGTGTTTTTGTGTTAGGCTCACTTTTGTCAGTTTACTCTCTCACACTTTACTCAGAATTGAATCCTACAATAACCCTATGCAAGGATAACTGCTTTAAGCGTTCTCCATCTCCCAGCTGCTTCTTTCCCACTGTCCTTCAAAATTAAGCTCATATACACCACCTCCTCTGGAAGCCCTCCCTGACTCATTGGACTAAAATTTAGATGTACCTTCCCTTACCTAAATGGTATATTTATATCATAGGTCTTATCATTCTATCCAGTAGTCATTACCAGTTAATTTCCTTGTTTCCTAACTACATTGTGAACTTTTGGCAGCAGAGTCTGTGTCGTCCTTTTGTTTTTTAAGACATGGTCTTGCTCTGGCATGATCAAGTCTCACTGCAACCTCGACTTCTCATGCTCAGGTGATTCTCCCACCTCAGCCTCCCAAGTAGCTGGGACCACAGGAATACACCACCAGGCCCAGTGAATTTTTTGTAGAGATGGGTTTTTGATGTGTTTCTCAGGCTGATCTTGAACTCCTGAGCTCAAGTGATTCATGCACTTTGGCCTTCCAGAGTGCTGGGATTACAGATGTGAGCCACGGCCCTGGCCAGTCTGTGTCTTCTCACTCAGCTCCACAACAAATATCACAGTGCCTGGCTCAAAAAATGTTTCTGAATAAATGACAAGTACAGGGAAATACTTTTTAAAAATATATACAGGGCCAGGAATGGTGGCTCACACTTGTAATCCCAGCACTTTGGGAGGCCCAGGCGGGTGGATCACTTGAGGTCAGGAGTTCAAGACCAGCCTGGACAACATGGTGAAACCCTATCTCTACTAAAAATACAAAAATTAGCCAGGCATGGTGGTGTGCACCTGTAATCTCAGCTACTCAGGAAGTGGAAGCACAAGAATCATTTGAATCTGGGAGGTGGAGGTTGCAGCAAACAGAGATGGTGCCATCGCACTCCAGCCTGAGCGACAGGGCAAGACTCTATCTCAAAAGAAAACAAACAAACAAAAAAAACACACAGCTAATTATGTCATTTCACTTTAATGGACTTCTTAGAAAAAAATAATAATTTACTCTCAAAAATCTTAGAAAACAGATTAACAAATCTGTAAAAATTAAAATGATAATCATCCAAGCTGATACTCATATACTTTTGATAGAAATACAACAACCATGTTTGTGATGGTTAATTTTTGGTGTCAACTTAACTGGATTAAGGGATACTCAGATAGCTGGTAAAACATTATTATCTTCGAGGGTATTTCTGGAAAAGATTAGCATTTGAAGCAGTGGACTGAGTTCCAGCCTGGGCAACACAGCGAGACCCTGCCTTTACAAAAAAACACTTAGGCCAGGTGCAGTGACTCACGCCTGTTATTACAGCACTTTGGGAGGCCAAGGCAGGTGGATCACCTGAGGTCAGGAATTTGAGACCAGCCTGGCCAACATGTTGAAACCCTGTCTCTACTAAAAATATAAAAATTAGCCAGGTGTGCTGGCAGGCACCTGTAATCCTAGCTACTCGGGAGGCTGAGGCAGAACTGCTTGATCCCGGGAGGCAGAGGTTGCAGTGAGCCGAGATCACACCACTGCACTCTAGCCTGGGCAGCACAGTGAGACTCCATCTCAAAAAAATACAATAAAAAATAATTAGCCAGGCCTGTAGTCCCAACTACTCTGACAGCTAAGGCAGGAGGATCACTTGAGCCAAGTGGCTTCAGTGAACCGTCATAGAGTCACTATACTCCAGCCTGGGTGGCTGAGCAAGACTCTGTCTCAAAAAAATAAAAATAAAAATCTTAAAGTAGATTGTATGAGTCCATTCTCACATTTCTATAAAGAAATACCTGATGAGCTAGGCATGGTGGCTCACACCTGTAATCCTAGCACTTTGGGAGGCTGAGGTGGGCAGATCACCTGAGGAGTTCAAGACCAGCCTGACCAACATGGAGAAACCCCATTTCTACTGAAAATACAAAAAAATTAGCAAGGCATGGCAGCACATGCCTGTAATCCCAGCTACTAGGGAGGCTGAGGCAGGAGAATCACTTGAATCCAGGAGGGGGAGGTTGTGGTCAGCTGAGATTGCACCATTGCACTCCAGCCTGGGCAATAAGAGCAAAACTCTGTCTCAAAAAAAAAAAAAAAGAAATACCTGATGAATCACCCTCTCTACTAAAGAAAAAAAAAAATTGCCAGGCTTGATAGCACACACCTATAATCCCATCTACTCAGGAAGCTGAGGCAGGAGAATCTCTTGAACCTGGAAGGCAGAGATTGCAGTGAGCCAAGATTGTGCCAATGCTCTCTAGCTTGGCTGACAGACTGAGTCTCCGTCTCAAAAAACAACAACAAATGAATTAAATCTATAGGTAAACACCTGGAAGGATATTTCCATGATATAGTCAGCAAAAAATACACTAATCTCACTTGAAGGTAACAAAATAAGTACTTGCATTTTTGTTCACAATAACATTGAGAAAGAGATGGGGAAGCAGTTCATAATAAGCAGCTACTACTGTTGATCTCAGGATTAGAAAAGATTTAACTTTTCCCAGTGGGCATCTATTACTTTATAACTTAAAATGGAAAGGCAAAAAATGAAAATTTTTTAAATTAAGAGCAGTAAATCTGAAGATCTTCTCCCCTCCTCCAAGTTCTTAACATATAAAATCCCATGTTACAAGCACCCTTATTGAAACAGTGGTTCTTCAGAAGAGTCAAGTATCCTGTAGACCGCCTCTTTTACAGATAATGTAAACTTCCTTAAAAAAGAAATACAACTATTATTCTACCTATTCCACCAAAAGGAAAGAGGCCTATTATTTATGTATTATTTGTTTTTTAATTGATATGGAGTTTTGCTCGTTACCCAGGATGGAGTGCAATGGCTCAACCTTGGCTCACCGCAACCTCTGCCTCCAGAGTTCAAGTGATTCTCCTGCCTCAGTGAGCAGATGACCTGAGGTCAGGAGTTTGAGACCAGCCTGGCCATTATTGTGAAACCCCATATCTACTAAAAATACAAAAATTAGCCTGGCATAGTGGCAGGCACCTGTAATTCAAGCTACTCGGGAGGCTGAGGCAGGAGAACTGCTTGAACCCAGGAGGTGGAGGTTGCAGTGAACCAAGATCACATCATTGCACTCCAACCTGGGCAATAGAGTAAGCTTCCATCTTAAAAAAAAAAAAAAAAAAAAAAAAAAAACTAAGAAAGGAAAGGAAGAAAGAGAAATTCAAGGAAGACATTCAAACACTTCTGGTCCCGAAAATGGGCAAGCCAACTGCTACTGGAGCGCCCTCTGGGGACTGAATTTTAAAAAATTGTATATCTTCAAGACAAATAATACACTCTCTCTACATATGAATTCAACTTATAATTCAATAAATAAGTGCTTACTAAGCTCTTACTATGTGCCAGGCACAATGTTCAACACTGGGGACATAAAGATAAATGAAATCAAATTTCTGATTTGTATATGCTTAAAGTCAACTATCATCCAAAACTTTTTCTAAGTGCAGTAAGTAGGATGACCAGCCAAAATATGAGTTATCCTCACAAGCCCTAGAGTAAGTTAACACAGACGATAAAATGCTTTCTGGGTGAGGCTGGGCACAAGGGCTCATGCCTGTAATCTCAGCACTTTGGGAAGCTTTGGCAGGTGGATCACCCGAGGTTATAAAATCAAGACCAGGCTGGCCAACATGGTGAAACACCATCTCTACTAAAAAAAACAAAAATTAGCCAGGCATGGTGGCAAGCATCTGGAGCCTGAGGCAGGAGAATCTCTGGACACCAGGAGGCAGATCAGGCCACCGTACTTCAGCCTGGGCAACAGAGCAAAACCCTCTAAAAAAAGTGTTCTGGATGTTATAGAAAGCAATTCGGTATGGTTATAAGCTTTAGCCATAGTTTGTTTATGTAAGCAAAATGTTCACAATCTTTAAAAGAGAGGTTTAAATATTTATTCCAACTAACACATGCAAAATTGTGGTTATTTTCAAATATAAATTTAGGTTACATTGCCATAATTTCATTTGGGCCAAAACAACATACATAAATAAAGCTTCATTTTTTAAAATTCAAAAATGACACAGTATTCTCATCATGATTTTTTAGAAATAAATTATTCCATACTAACTCCACTCTGGAAACTGGGTATCACACAGATTTAGAAAATGGCTCATTTTCAAAAACAAATTCAGTAGCAGAGGACACAGATTTACAAACATTAAACTTGACATGTAACTGGCTAAATGAAAAAAAAAAGAGAGAAAAAATAGATTTACAAACAATTAGAAAATAAAACAAGTTCTCCTTCAAGTCTGGGTATGTCAAAGGAAGGAAGGAAAGAAGAAAGGGAGGGAGGGAGGGAAGAAAGGAAGGAGGGAGGGAGGGAAGGAAGGAAGGAGGGAAGAAGGGAAAGGAAAGAAGAAAAGAAAGAAAGAAAAGGAAGAGAGGAAGGGAGGCCAGGTGCAGTGGCTCACACCCATAATCCCAGCACTTTGGGAGGCCAAGGTGGGTGAATCACAAGGTCAAGAGTTTGAGACCAGCCTGGCCAATATGGTGAAACCTTGTCTCTACTAAAAACACAAAAATTAAAAAAAAAATACAAAAATTAGTCAAGTCATGTGCCTACATACAGTATTAGTTACTCAGGAGGCTGAGGAGGTGGAGGTCGCAGTGAGCTGAGATCGCACCACTGCACTCCAGCCTCAGTAACAGAGCTAGACTCCATCTCCAAAAAAAAAAAATTATTTGCCATTACTGCACAATAATAAAATAATAATAAAGAATAATTGCAGATGTGTAGATTATTTTTTACCCAGTATAGTAGTATGGATGTTATTAATTTAAGTATAGATATTTTAAAAGCATATTATGATTCAGAAATAGCATACTGCATTTAAATGCATTCAATGTAACAGTCATAAAGTAATTTAAAAGAAAAATACTAGTTTGCAATGAAAATAACCAGGCCAGGCACAGCTGCTCATGCCTATAATGCCAACACTTTAAGAAGCCAAGGCAGTAGGATCCCTTGAGTCTAGGAGTTCAAGACCAGCCTGAGCAATATAGTGAGACTTCATCTCTATAAAAACCTAAAAAAAAAAAAAAGTTAGCACCTTTCATCCCAGCCGCTCAGTAGACTGAGGTGGGAGAATGGCTTGATCCCAGAAGGCACAGGTTGGAGTGGGCTGAGTTGACGCCACTGTACTCCAGCCTGAGTGGCAGAGACAGACTTGGTCTCAAAACAAACAATGACAACAACAAAACCCAATAAAAATAACAAATCAAAACCCCAAAATCTATAAAAATAACCGATATAATAAGATCATAAAGTTTAAAGTGGAGAAAAAAATTATTTGCATCTCTGTGTGCCAGACATTTTACTTCATTTAATGTTCACAAATACCATACAAGACAGGCATTTCTGTTTTTTCCCTTTTCACAGAGGAACTCAAACTAAAAGTAACAACTTTTCTGGGTCTAGAGAAACAGTAAATGGCAGAGTCAGGGTTTGAACCCATATCTCTTTGACTCTAAAGTCTTTGCTACTTCTCCTATCATGCTATTTAAACATAAGAGAAATCTCATATATGAAACAAAAATTTGAAATCACTCCGACTTGTCACTTGTCTTTTATTTATTATTTTTTTTCCTGAGATGGAATCTTGCTCTGTCACCCAGCCTGGAGTGCAATGGCCTGATCTCAGCTGACTGCAACCTCCACCTCCCAGGTTCAAGCAATTCTCCTGCCTCGGCCTCCCGAGTAGCTAGGATTACAGGCCCCGTCACCAGGCCCGGCTGATTGTTAATATTTTTAGTAGAGATGGGTTTCACCATGTTGGCCAGGCTGGTGTAGAACTCGTGATGTCAGGTGATCCACCCACCTCAGCCTCCCAGGCATAAGCCACCATGCTGGCTGATATTTGTATTCTTAGTAGAGAAGGTTTCACCACGGTGGCCAAGCTGGTCTCCAACTCCTGACCTTCGTGATCCGCCTCCCAAAGTGCTGGGCTTACAGGCATGAACCACCACGCCCAGCCTTGTCACTTGTCTTTTAAAAAGTAAAGAGAAAGGAGGCTGAGGCAGGAAAAACGCTTGAACCGGGGACTCAGAGGTTGCAGTGAGCCGAGGTCGCACCACTGCACTCCAGCCTGGCGATACAGCGAGACTCCATCTCAAAAAAAAAAAAAAAAAAAAAAGGTAAAGAGAACCAACAAAAAAATTTTTTAAAGAGGATGTAAATATTATTATTTTTTTAGTTGGACTACTTCCACTTTGGCACCTAAATATGATCAATATTTATATATACATCTGTACAACACATAATGACTTGAACACATCTAACTTTCTCGGGATGCTATTTAGGGAATAAAATACAGGACAGGAGTTGATTACTCTGAACATATAAGGAGAGAAGCAAAAGTCCAAAGCTAATATAGGTCATATCCTGGAAGAGGAGGAAATTAGAAGTTCTAGGTCAAAAAAACTTTTGTTGGTTAAGGAGTTTCAGAGCGATTTCACTAGAGGCCACCAATGGTTGCCTCTTCTATTTCTAGATATCTAGTTTTCCTTCTTTCCCAAGCATTCTCCAGATTATCCATGAAGCCTTTTTCTTCAGTGTCAGTGCAACTAAGCAACCATACATCTAGCCCAAAAAATTGTTAGAAGAATTGAACTGATAATCTAACACGTCTTAAAGCAAAAGAAATAAAAGTAACAGGATTTTACAATTGGGAGGTGTTTTATATTCGGAGAAAATTTGGGTTCAGAGACTCTTTTTACTGTATTAGAAGGAGCAACTGAGGCTGGGAGAGAGGAAGTGACCGAGGGCCGAGCGTGAATTGGCAGCAGGGCCAAAGGTTAAAAGCTTGATCTCAGAACACCGCTCCGGATTTTCCCCATACCCGCCGTGGGCAGAGCCTTTGGGCGGGCCCCACCTTAGAGCTTACGGGGACAGGACCCGACAGCGCCAGCCGCAGCCCACAGCACAGCTAAAATAACACCTGGCCCCACCGGGTGACAGTTCGGTGTTTAGAGAACCAGAGGGAAGGCGCGGAGAAGAAAAATAGGTCTCCCCTTCAGGCAACTGCGGGCGAACACGGCCTCTCACCCAAATCCGTGCCCCACTGCCTCTACCCACCACACGATCAGCGACAAGCTGACCTTTGCGCGCTGGGGGACCCCCAAAGGTTGGGCCCTCCGGGACCCCTCTCCCGGCCCACTGTAGAGACCAATCGGTCCCCAAAATGTAGGAAAAGAAGGGGCACGGGAACAAAGCGACCCCAAGCAGTGCCCCCCAAGGCGGGCGGGCGTGGACTACGAGTCCCGGCACGCCGCGCGCCGGCGGCCCTCGGCCACTGCCACGCGAGCGGCGCGGTGGCCGCCGGGACTCGTAGTCTATGGCTCCGCGACTCCGGGAGGCGCGGACCAGGCGCGGCGGGACAGGCCGGCTCGCGTCCCGTCAAGCCCTCAGGAGCCCTTCGGTTGCCGGAGCCTCACCTCGACGATGCGGGCGCACTGTGTCCCCTTGCCGGCGCCGGGGCCGCCGAGGACGAACACGACCAGTGGCTTCATGAGACGGGGAGGGCAGAGGAGAATCGGGTGGCGGTTCTGCAGCAAGAAGCTAAGGCCCAGGACGTGGAGCAGCCGGCTGCTGCAGCGGCTCAGCATACACCTCGCCTCGGCCGGACGCTGAGGGAGCTGACAGCAGCCGGCGCGGCGCGGGGCGGGGAGGCGGCGGGAGAAAGGGGCGGGCTGAACCAGCGCCCGCCGCGGCCCCGCCGCCGTGGCTGCCCAGGCGTCCGCTGCGCTGTCGGAAGGGGAGGAGCTTCCCGCAGCTCGCGCGGTGCTGCGCCTAGGCGGCATTCGTGCGTACGCCCCAGCTTTCCTCCAGCTCTTGGGTTGTTCATTGGTACTTTCTGACCGCAGATATTTTATCCTGCGCCCACAGATGTCGGGTGTTGAGCTGGAGGCTGAGACCTGATCCGCGGGAAAGCAAAACCCATTGTCTCTGCTTGCAAGGAGTTTCCATTTAAGTGGGGAGGTAGCCAGTATGAATAAGTAAACACCAGTATATACAAACGGCGGTACGATTTTGAAGAAATAACAAGTAGGACATAAGATGGCCAGGGTCACCAGAGAAGGCCTCAGAAGTGGTGACATTCAAGCCAAGACATAAGGATAGGAAAGAGCGAAACCAGGCAAACACCTGGATAGAGTGCCTCACAGAGAAAAGCATATGCAAAAGATCTAAGATGGCTTGGCATGTTAGAGCAGTTGAACGATGGCCTGGCTGGGAGCGGGGGCTCACGCCTGTAATTCCAGTACTTTGGGAGGCTGAGGCAGGAGGATCGCTTGAGCCTAGGAGTTCAAGACCAGCCTGGGCAACATGGCGAGACCCCCGTCTCTACCAAGACTTTAAAAGCCTGGCGCGGTGGCGCATGCCTGTGATCCCATCTACTGGTGAGGCCGAGAAGGGAGGTTCACTTGTGCCCAGGAGCCGTGATCGCACCACTGCCCTCCAGCCTGGGTGACAATGAGACTGCCTCAAAAAAAAAGGTGGGGGGATGGCCAGTGACAGTGAGACCAGGGCTGAGTTAAATGAGGGGAGAATGAATGGAAGGTGAAAAGTTGAGAAAGTGAGGTCGGTGGCAGATCAGGATTATTGCTTATGGAAAGGAATCTGGGCTGTATTCTAACTGCAATGGGAAGCCCTTTAACTCTGTTCGCCTGACCCCTTTATTAAGGAAAAATCTTAAGGGAGAAGGAAAAAAGTTCAAGAACTGAGCCATGGTGCATACAGGCCTTTAAAAGGCCTTCTGGCCAACGTTAAGAGAGCTCGTTTGATATTTGAGGTAATAGATTTAAAATAATTGAAGATGTTTGGCCGTTGAGGCACAGGCAGAGAAGGCAGCTTGTTGCATTTATTCAGGGTTGGGGTTTTACCTGGCAAGTACAACAAAGAGAGAGGGGTCCAAGTGATGAGAGTGTTTACAAGAGAAGTTTATGATGATGTCTGTAGAATCAAAACCATACAGGAAAGCAAATAATGGTATATGAAGCCTAGTAGTGAAGGGGTTGGAGGGTGGTGGGGAAAGGGACTAAGGTCTTAGAGCATTGACGCAAGAAAGGTTCGGGGGGTATATGAGTAAGTGCACTGGCAGTATAGATGCCAGTGGTCTGAGTGGGATATTTGGAATTGAAATGTCCGAGCTTGTGAGTTTCTGATGATGCCAAGGTCCAGGGTGAGACCACCGGAATGGAAGGCTGAGGCAGAATGCATGCCCTGTTTTAGAACTAAGAGTCCAGGGTATTAGATTTGTCATACACGTACAAGTTTAAGTCAGATAGTACTGGAGTGAAGAGAAACTATGGGAAAGGAACTAAGCTGTTGAGGGCAGAGTGATCAGGAGGTTGGTAAATGAAAACAAACAGGAGAGGAAGATGGTGGGATAGCCCTCTGACCGCCCCCTTTCTCCTTTTTCTTTTAGTGCTCCTTTCTTCCCTCACTCAGCATTTTCTGGCTCTTCCCCATCTCCACTCTCTCCTTGCTTTCTTTTTGTTGTTGTTTTTACTTATTCACATCCTTCCTGCCCTTCTTTTTCCATTTGTAAGTCCCTCCCTTCTCTCTGTCTCTTTTTCTGTCCTTTTCCTCACCTACTTGGCTTTGTTTGCCCTTCTTTTTCGTTCTCCCTTTAATTTCTGCTTCTTTCCTCTCCACAACTTCTACCTTTTCCTTCCCACCATAGAAAGGAGAATGGAATATTTCAGATTATCACAGCTGGAAAAATCTTTTTTTTTTTTTGAGACGGAGTGTCACTCTGTCGCCCAAGTTGGAGTGCAGTGGTGCAATCTTGGCTCACTGCAACCTCTTCCTCCTCCTGAGTTCAAGCGATTCTCCTGCCTCAGCTTCCCAAGTAGCTGGGATTACAGGCACCTGCCACCATGCCTGGCTAATTTTTATATTTTTAGTAGAGATGGTGTTTCACCATGTTGGCCACGCTGGTTTCGAACTCCTGACCTCAAGTGATCCGCCTGCCTCAGCTTCCCAAAGTGCTGGGATTACAGGTGTCAGCTACCACGCCTGGCTGGAAAAAATCTTATTAATTAATAACTTATTTATACATTTATGCCTAGTGTTCCATTATTGGAACGCTAAGCTTGTGGGAGTAATTTATATCCTACTGCTCAAGGTCATCGCCAAGGTCTGATTTTTCACACAAAAAATTGCAACCTCTGGCATAAATGGGTTAATATTCCTTCAATATATTCCAGCTTTTTATTTATTGTTTGATAGCCCTATCAAAGCTACTATCTCATTAACTTAGTGAAATAGATGATACTGTTACATAAACTGGTTTTGCAGATGAAACCTGAAGCCAAAGGTTGTCCAAGGACATACAACCTGTAAGTAGCAGGAGCTGGAATTCAGAGCCTCTGGGTCTGTGTCTCATGTTGTTGTTGCTACTGCTATTGCTATAGAGCTAAGTTCCATCTTGTTTAAAAAGCAGAGCACATCGGGCCAGGCATGGTGGCTGACACCTGTAATCCCAGCACTTTGGGAAGCTGAGGTGGGTGGATCACCTGAGGTCAGGAGTTCAATACCAGCCTGGCCAACATGGTGAAACCCTGTCTCTACGAAAAATACAAAAATTATCTGGGCGTGGTGGCAGATACTTGTAATCCCAGCTACTCAGGAGCCTGAGCCAGGAGAATTGCTTGAACCTGGGAAGTGGAGGTTGCAGTGATCTGAGATCGCACCACTGCACTATAGCCTGGGCGACAAGAGCAAAAACTCCATCTAAAAAAAAAAAAAAAAGGAAAAGAAAAGCAGAGCACATCATCAGAGTTGCAAGGGACAGAAGGGTTCTTAGTCCAAACTCTTCATGTTACCAGTAGAGAAACAGGGATGCAGAAAAAAATCAGTACCTTACACAAGATACAGCCCCACTTTAGTACAGATATTAGGACTCAGAGGGGATCTGACCAAGAGTAAGGAGACCTATGTTTAAGTCTCTATGCTACCAATAAGGCACTCTGACCTTAGGAAACTCCTGTGAATCTCTGAACTTCAGTTTTTTTCAACGTTAAACTAGAAAATGAGAAGGTTAAAATGAAAGCCTGGGTTTAGATGACATCTAAGGGGCCTACCATGTTTATGTTTTTAAAAGAAGAGTTCCGGCCAGGCACAGTGGCTCACACCTGTAATCACAGCACTTTGGGAGGCCAAGACAGGCAGATGATGAGGTCAGGAGTTCAAGACCAGCCTAGCCAATATGGTGAAACCCTGTCTCTACTAAAAATACAGAAAATTAGCCAGGTATGATGGTGCGCTCCTGTAGTCCTAGCTACTCAGGAAACTGAGGCAGAAGAATCACTTGAACCTGGGAGGTGGAGGTTGCAGTGAGCTGAAATCATGCCACTGCACTCCAGCCTGGGTGACAGAGTGAGACTCCGTCTCAAAAAAAAAAAAAAAAAGGAAGAGTTCAGCCAGGCATGGTGGATCATGCTGTAATTCCAGTATTTTGGGAGGCTCAGGTGGGAGGATCACTTGAGACCAAGAGTTTAAGACCAGCCTGAGCAACATAGCGAGACCCCATCTCTACAGAAAATTTAAAAATTATCTGGACGTGGTCACATATGCCTGTAGTCCTAGCTACTCAGGAGGCTGAGGTGGGAAGATCACTTAAGTTGATTATGCCACTGCATTCTAGCCATGGTGATAGAGCAAGACCCTATCTCTAAAAAAAGAAGAGACAGTTATCCAGTTGCCACTATGGAACCTCTTGAGGACATGTCTCTGGTGCCTTGCCTAGGGATTTGCCAACTTTTTCTGTAAAGAGAAATATAATACATGTTTTAGGTTTGGAGGTTCATGCCATCTCTGTGTCAACTATTCAAGTTTGCCATTTTGGGGCAAAGGTAGCCTCAGACAATTCAAAAATAAGCATGGTTATGTTCTAATCAAACTTTTTCGGGCAGGTGCGGTGGCTCATGCCTGTAATCCCAACACTTTAGGAGATGAAGGCAGGTGGATCACTTGAGCTCAGGAGTTTGAGACCAGCCTGGGCAAAATGGTGAAACCCTGTCTCTACAAAAAATACAAAATTATCTAGGCGCAGTGGTGTGTGCCTGTAATCCCAGCTGCTGAGAAGGCTGAGATCGGAGGTTGAGGTGGGAGGATCCCTTGAGCCTAGGAGGTGCAAACTCCAGTGAGCCAAGATTATGCTACTGCACTCTATCCTGGGCAACAGAGTGAAACCCTGTCTCAAAACAAAAATAAAACACATTTTTCTATGAATACTGAAATTTGAATTTATATAATTTGCATGTGTCCTAAAATATTTATTTTTAAAATACATTTTAAAATGTGGAAATTATTTTTAGCTTGAAGGCTATTCAAAAACAGGGACCCACATTTAGATATGTGAATTTTCACATTAAAAAAATATGGCTCACATCTATAATCCCAGCACTTTGGGAGGCCAAGGTGGATCACCCGAGGTCGGGAGTTTGAGACCAGCCTGGCCAGCATAGTGAAACCTTGTCTCTACTAAAAATACAAAATTACCTGGGCATGGTGGTATGCACCTATAATCCCAGCTACTCGGGAGGCTGAGGCAGAAGAATCACTTGAAACCAGGAGGTGGCAGTTGCAGTGAGCTGAGATCATGCCATTGCACTCCAGCCTGGGCAACAGAGCGACTCTGTCTTAAAACAGACAAAACACAAGCACTCACTGGCTACAGATTGCTGACCACCCCTGACATAGCAGAATACCTGATGTTAAAGTTCAATCTAAGCTCAAAAGAAGCTCCAGGCCAGGCGCAGTGGCTCACACTTGTAATCCCAGCACTTTGGGAGGTCGAGGTGGGCAGCTCAAGAGGTCAAGAGATTGAGACCATCCTGGCCAACATAGTGAAACCCTGTCTCTACTAAAAATACAAAAATTAGCTGGGTGTGGTTGTGTGCACCTGTAATCCTAGCTACTTGGGAGGCTGAAGCAGGAGAATCACTTGAATCCGAAGGCAGAGGCTCCAGTGAGCTGAGATCACGCCACTGCACTGCAGCCTGGTGACAAACTCCATCTCAGAAAAAAAAAAAAAGAAGAGAAAAGAAGGCTCCAAACCCTCCAGCTTCTGGGGAGGAGGAGCTAGGACATAGGCAGCCAAGAACGAGGACAATGGGTAGCAGGAGTATAAAGAAAGGCCATATCAAAGCAACTGTGCCTTCTTTTCCTTTGTTCAAACAATTAAAGTTAAAAGATCTTGAGGATATGGTGTCTGTAAGGAAAAAGCCTAGAAAGCTATTGGCATGCTTTTAGTGAAGGTCTTGAGCCAGAGACAAAAAGACAGTCTTTGTTGCTTCCATGGCAGAACAGCAGAACTAAGGATTGCACACAGGGATTTGGGACTGAAACCTCCTTATATACCTACTTACAGCAATATGTGGCGATTTTTTTTCACAGAGAAAAAAATCTTTCTGGATAATTATGACCACAGTTGAGTACTTAATGTCCTGTTTCTTGCCCATCTCCTTCTACCAGTTATGCTAGGCAACTAAGGAAAATATTAATGCGGAAAGATTTCTAAAAACTGAAACCCAGACACCCATCTTTGCCAAGGGTTTTCCAGGGAGTCATTACCAGGAATGACAAGATGAGACAAAAAAACACTTTATGACTAATTAGCCTTTTGAGTCTGTTCCAGTTTTCTGTTGGTACAAAACAGCCGCTCCCAAAACAATGACTTAAAACAAGAAAAACTTTTTTCGGGAGGAGGACAAAGTCTTGCTCTATTGCCCAGGCTGGAGTGCAGTGGCATGATCTCAGCTCACTTGCTCCGCTGCCCAGGCTCAAGCAATTCTCCTGCCTCAGCCTCTTGAGTAATTGGGATTACAGGTGCACACCACCATGCCAAGCTAATTTTTTTTTTTTTTTTTTTGAGACACAGTGTCGCTCTGTCACCCAGGCTGAAGTGCAGTGGTGCAATTTTGGCTCACTGCAATCTCTGCCTCCCAGGTTCAAGCGATTCTTCTGCCTCAGCCTCCAGAGTAGCTGGGATTGCAGGCACCTGCCATCACGCCCCAGCTAATTTTTGTATTTTTAGTAGAGATGGGTTTCACCATGTTGGCCAGGCTGGTCTTCAACTCCTGACCTCAAGGGATATGCTCTCCTTGGCCTCCCAAATTGCTGTGATTACAGACATGAGTCACCTCATCCTGCCAAAACAAGAAACATTTATTTTGCTTATGATCTGAAAATTGGGCTGGGCTCAGTAGGGACAGCTCATCTTATTCCACATGGCATCAGCTGCAACAGCTCAACTGAGGGCTAGAGAGTCCATATCCAGCCATTCACATGGCTGACAGAGGATCACTTTTCTTCCTCGTATGAGTGTGAATACTTAATTTTGCTGTGGAGATGGGAAGCTGGAAAATACACTGTATTTAAATTTTTCTTGGCTTCCCCTAACATTGTGGAAATCCTCTTTTCCTAAAAACCATGGGGTTTACCACAAGTTGCTTAGGTTTCTTCTTACAGCATGATGGTTGAATGTTACTCTCCAAGAGTAAACATTCCAGGAAATAGGAAGTAGAAACTGCGCTTTTGTTTTTTGGGTTTTTTTTTTTTTTTTTCTTTTGAGACTGAGTTTCACTCTTTTACCCAGGCTGGAGTGCAATGGTGTGATCTTGGCTCACTGCAACCTCTGTCTTCCAGTTTCAGGTGATTCTCCTGCGTCAGCCTCCCAAGTAGCTGGGATTACAGGCACCCACCAGCCAGCACGCCCGGCTGATTTTTGTATTTTTGGTAGAGGTTTCACCATGTTGGCCAGGCTAGTCTCGCCACCGCATTCTGGCCTTGGCTGCAGAGTGAGATTCTGTCTCAAAAAAAAAAAAAATAAGTGGATGTCACCCAGTAGAGGGGCATTTCCTAAATATATCCATAGATTGAATCTATAGGCTAAATAAATTTGATTAATATCTATTAAATATCTACTATGGGCCAGGTGCAGCAACTCACGCCCATAATCCCAGCACTTTGGGAGGCCAAGGAGGGCGAATCACCTGAACTCAGGAGTTTGAGACCAGCCTGGCCAACTTGATGAAACCCCATCACTAATTAGCTAGGCGTGGTGTCAAGTGCCTGTAATCCCAGCTTCTCAGGGAGCTGAGGCAGAAGAATCGCTTGAACCCAGGAAGCAGAGGTTGCAGTGAGCCGAGATCACACCACTGCACTCCAGCCTGGGTGACAGAGCAAGATTCCATCTCAAAAAAAAAAAAGTCTACAATGTGCCAGACACTTATATTACTAATTTTTTGGATAATATTCCAACTTTTAAAATATGAAGTCCATCAGAATACCTGTAAAAGATTTCTGGGTTGGGTGCTGTGGCTCACGCCTGTAATCCCAGCATTTTGGGAGGCCGAGGCAGGTGGATCACGAGGTCAGGAGATCCGGACCATCCTGGCTAAAATGGTGAAACCCCGTCTCTATTAAAAATACAAAAAATAAGCCGAGCGTGGTGGCACACGCCTGTGGTCCCAGCTACTTGGAAGGCTGAGGCAGGAGAATTGCTTGAACCTGGGAAGTGGAGCTTGCAATGAGCTGAGAAGGTGCCACTGCCCTCCAGCCTTGGCGACAGAGACTCTATCTCAAAAAAAAAAAAAAATCTCCCAAGACTGGGAAGACTGGGTTAGGTGCACCTGTTTTGTGCTTCTACCCTCCCTGTCCCTTGTCATTTCTGTTGTAGGTAGGCCTATGTTGTTTTGGTTATCCTTACACAGATTTAGAGCTCCTTAAAGGATGGGACTCTGTCCAATTATTTTTTGTACAGCATTAACTAAGAGCATGATCACGCGTTATTGTTACATGATTCACTCTCTTAAGCAAGCAGGTGCATTCTTTGTATTCAGGCCTTCATAGCCTTCTATTATATTGTAATCTATTTCCTGGAGTGATGCTTAGTACATTGCATAACTTGATACTTAATGGAGTTTCTAAAATGAAGGTCCCTGCTACTCAGATTTGCTTGGTTATTGTTGTGAGGCTTTATAAAAGGATATTTCTTAAAGATTCTGATTATTAGTTAAAGGAAATATAGTCATTATTTTCTTTTTGGAGACAGAGTCTCTCTCTGTTGCCCAGGCTGGAGTGCAGTGGCACCATCTCAGCTCACTGAAACCTCTGCCTCCTGGGTTCAAGCAATTCTCCTGTCTCAGCCTGCTGAGTAGCTGGCTCTAGAGGTGCGAGTTGCCACACCTGGCTAATTTTTTGTGTGTTTTAGTAGAGACAGGGTTTCACCATGTTGTCCGGGCTGGTCTCAAACTCCTGGGCTCAGGCAATCTGCCCACTTCGGTCTCCTGAAGTGCTAGCATTACAAGCATAAGCCACTGTGCCCAGCCCACAGTCTTTAAAAATGTGATGTGGGGGACAGGCGCAGTGGCTCACGCCTGCAGTCCAGCACTTTGGGAGGCTGAGGTGGGCAGATCAGCTGAGGTCAGGAGTTTGAGACCAGCCCGGACAACACGGTGAAACCCTGTCTCTACTAAAAATACAAAAATTAGCTGGGTGTGGTGGCGAGTACTATAACCCGAGCTACACAGGGAGCTGAGACAAGAGAATCACTTGAACCTGGAAGGCAGAGGTTGTGGTGAGATGAGATTGCACCACTGCACTCCAGCTGGGGCAACATAGTGAAACTCTCTCTCAAAAAAAAAAAAAAAAAAAATTGATGTGACAAATCTGGCAGGAAACAATATGACTATTCTTCTGGGAGTGACTTTGTCAGCTGAGCTTAGCTTCAGACTGCAGAACTGCAGGCAGACCAGTGAAGGGAGACTGAAGGCCTTTAGCTGAATTTACAGTATCTTTGCTAACTTTGCGAGTTTAGTCAAGTTGGTTATACCTGCAATTTCTTTGTCTGTAAAATCAGGATTATGGCACATTAATTCAGTTTAGTAAATACTTTTAGAGAATTCACCAGTATGTGATATTTGGTCATTCCAGTATTCATTCCAAATAATCCAAGCTTTAAAAAATAACTAAAGTCAACATGACTTGAGACAAAAATTGTTATTGTTGCCTCCCCTAAGAGTTTTAAGTGTCTAAAAGGAATTTTGCATAAGTTGACAGATTAGCAATCTTCTTTAAAAATATGTTTCTTGGCTGGGTGCGGTGGCTCCCTCCTGTAGTCCCAGAACTTTGGGAGCACGAGGCAGGCAGATCACAAGGTCAGGAGATCGAGACCATCCTGACCAACAGGGGGAAACCCTGTCTCTACTAAAAATACAGAAATTAGCTGGGTATGTTGGCGCACACCAGCTACTTGGAAGGCTGAGGCAGGAGAATCACTTTAACCTGGTAGGCGGAGGTTGCCGTGAGCCAAGATGAGTGAGCCACTGCACTCCAGCCTGGGTGACAGAGCAAGACTCCGCCTGAAAAAAAAAAAAAAAATGTTTAAGGCCAGGTGTGGTGGCTCACGCCTGTAATCCCAGCACTTTTGGAGGCCAAGGCAGGTTGATCTCTTGAGCTCAGGAGTTTGAGACCAGCTTGGGCAACATGGAGAAACACTGTCTCTACAAAAAATACAAAAATTAGCCTGGTATGGTGGTGTACGCCTGTAGTCCCAGCTACTTGGTGCAGGGAGGGGGCCGAGGCAGGAGGACCACTTGAGCCCACGAGGTTGAAGCTGCAGTGAGCTGAGATCTTGCCACTGCCCTTCCCCCTGGGTGACAGAGAGACCCTGTCATCTTTTTTTTTTTTTTTTTTGAGATGGGAGTTCCACTCTTGTTGCCCGGGCTGGAGTGTGGTAGGTCAATCTTGGATCACTGCAACCTCTACCTCCTGGTTTCAAGTGATTCTCCTGCCTCAGCCTCCTGAGTAGCAGGCAGGGATTATAGGCATGCAACACCATGCCTGGCTAATTTTGTATTTTTTAGTAGAAACAGGGTTTCTCCATGTTGGTCAGACTGGTCTCAAACTCCTGACGTCAGATGATCTGCCCACCTTGGCCTCCCAAAGTGGACTCCGTCTCTTAAAAAAATAGATATAAATAAAATTAAAATATGTTTCTTAAAAGCAAAGCTGTAGTTGTTTTTAAAAATCAATAGTATGAAAGAAAAAAAAAATCAGGGTCGGGTGCGGTGGCTCACACCTGTAATCCCAGCACTTTGGGAAACCGAGATGGGTGGATCATGAGGTCAAGAGATCAAGACCATCCTGGTCAACTTGGTGAAACCCTGTCTCTACTAAAAATACAAAAAGTTAGCTGGGCATGGTGGTGCGTGCCTGTAATCCCAGCTACTCAGGAGGCTGAGGCAGGAGAATTGCCTGAACCCAGGAGGCGGAGGTTGCCGTGAGCCGAGATCACGCCATTGCACTCCAGCCTGGGTAACAAGAGCCAAACTCCGTCTCAAAAAAAAGAAAAGAAAAAAAATCAGTAGTACAATTTAGTTCAGAAATTGTAAACTGAGAAAGGCAAAGTTGGGTGTTTGGAGAAACTTAGTACAATAATAAATAAAAGAAGCAGGAAGAGGAGAAATAACTGATTCCAACTTCCCTGTTCCTGGTGATAACAATAGCTCTTTAATCCCCACAGCCAGTCTGTTAACAGGCACCATCAGGGTTTATAACACTGAATATTTACTTGGTCTAATCATAAAGACCATGTCATGTGGACAGGGACTGAAAAGGAATAAGGAAAAACAATTTATGTCTTTGGTCTGCTATAACAGAATACCATAAACAGGTAGCTTATAAACAACAGAAATTTATTTTTCTCAGCTCTCAAAGCTAGGAAATCAAGGAGCTGGCAGATTTGGTATCTGGTGAGGGCCTGCTGTCTTGGCTCATAGACAGCCATCTTCTCCATGTGACTTCACAGGGCAAAAAGGAGCAAGGGAGCTTTCTGGAGATCTCTGTTTTTTTTTTTTTTTTTTTTTTTGAGATGGACTCTTGCTCTGTCGCTAAGACTGGAGTGCAGTGACGCGATCTCAGCTCACTGCGACCTCCACCTCCTAGGTTCAAGCAATTCTCCTGCCTCAGCTTCCTGAGTAGCTGGAATCACAGGCATGCCCCACCACACCTGGCTAATTGTTTTGTATTGTTAGCAGAGATGGGGTTTCACCATATTGGTCAGGCTGGTCTTGAACTCCTTACATTGTGATTCACCCGCCTTGGCCTCCCAAAGTGCTGGGATTACAGGCATGAGCCACCACTCCTGGCCGTGGAGGTTTCTTTTATAAGGGCACTAATCCCATTCATGAAGGCTCTGCCATCATGACCTAATCACCTCCCAAAGGCTCCATCTACTTACTATCATATTAGGGGTTAGGATTTCAACATATGAATTTTGGAGGGAACACAAATATTCAGTTTACAGCAGTTAGAATATAGAATCTTGGATGAATTTTTTCCATTTATAATTTTTTTCTTGTTATAACATTGTTTATGCAACAAATTAATACTTAAAAAAATATATGACCCATTGGAAGTGGTTATCTGTGAAGCAAAGTAAAGCACTTGGAAATCTGAAAAATAAAACCAGTAGATTTTCTCTGTAAGGGCAAAAAGTAATAGCAATTCCACAGTGCCTTGAAATTACACATAAATATATATAAACAGGGATCAAAGATTAGTGTGGTATATACTCAGTCTATTTAAACTGGCCTGTCATCTATCAGTTATTCATATTTGCTTTGGGTAATTACCTCTTATTACATAGCCTATAACATTGTGCCTTCCCTGTTCTAGGCTTATCATATCCTTTCAACTCCCCGTACCATCTAGCACAAAACTTAGTATATAGTAGGTCTTTTTTTTCTTGATGGAGTCTCGCTCTGTCGCCCAGGCTGGAGTGCAGTGGTGCAATCTCTGCTTATTGCAACCTCCACCTCCCAGGTTCAAGTGATTCTTATGCCTCAGCTTCCCAAGTAGCTGGGACTACAGGCTAATTTTTGTATTTTTAGTAGTGACTGGTTTTCACCATGTTGGCCAGGTTGGTCACGAACTCCTGACCTCATGATCCGCCTACCTCATGGTACCACATTACATTTAGTTATCACATCTCTTTAAGCTTCTCTTGACTCTGGCAGTCTCTCAGGATTTCCTTGTTTTTGATTAGTTTAATGGTTTTGAGGAGTACAGGTCAGGCATTTTACAGGATTCCTCACTATTGGAATCTGTCTTTCTCAGGATAATACAAGGTTATAGGTTATTGGTAGGAAGACCACAGAGATACAGTGCCCCCTGACCTTTTTTTGAGATGGAATCTCACTCTGTCACCTGGTGGGTATACAGTGGTGTGATTTCACCTCACTACAACATCTGCTTCCTGAGTTCAACCCATTCTCCCACCTCAGCCTCCTGAGTAGCTGGGACTACAAGTGTGCCCCACCACACCCAGCTAATTTTTATATTTTTTGGTAGAGATGGGGTTTCCCGCTGTTGGCCAGGCTGGTCTCGAACTCCTGACCTCAAGTCAACCACCTGTCTCAGCCTCCCAAAGTGCTGGGATTACAGGCGTGAGCCACCGTGCCCAGCTTAAAGTGCCATTTTAATCACATTATATCAAATGTGCATGTAGTCTTGGTGCTGTGGCTCATGCCTGCAATTCCAGCACTTTGGAAATCCAAGCACTTTGGAGGCCCAGTACTTGAGGTTAGGAGTTCAATACCAGACTGGGCAATATAGAGAGAGTACTTCTCTACTGGGGAAAAAAAAAAAAGCTGAGTGTGGTGACACCCTCCTGTAGTTCCAGCTACTTGGAGGCTGAGGTGGGAGGATCACTTGAACCCAAGAGGTTGGGGTTGCTGTGAGCTATGATTGTGCCACTGCACTCCAGCCTGGGCAACAGAGCGAGGCACTGTCTCTAAAAAAAAGAAGAAGAAGGAGAAGAAGAAAAGAAAAGAAAAAAGTGAAAGAAGTGTACCTACTATCAGCATGACTATCGAGGTTGGCCTTGACCCATCTGAAGTAGTGTTTGTCAAGTTTTCCCATTGTAAAGTCACTCTTTCCTCCCTCCTCCTTTCTCCCCCAACCTTATACTATACACTTTGAAAAAATGTCATTATGTGCAGCCCACACCTAAGGAGTGGGAAGTTATGTGTTATGCTCACCCCTTCCTTTTTGTCTAAATCATATTACATTTCTAATATCAAAGTGATTTTAAAGAAAACCATAAATCATGAGATGCCGACACAGAGTTCCTTTCTTTTACATGCTAAATTAAATCTAGAATCAAATCCTATTGATTATTCCTTTGAAATTTATCCAGAATCCAATAACCTCTCACCACTTACATTGCTACCATTCTGGTCCAAGCTACCATCAATCGCTCTTCTAAATTATTGCAGCAGTTTTTGATCTGGTGTCCTTGCATCTCTGCCCTTGCCCTGCTACAGTTTATTTTCAATATAGCAATCAATGGTCCTCTTAAAACCTCAAATCACAACCTCAGCCAGGTGCGGTGGATCACAACTGTAATCCCAGCACTTTGGCAGGCCAACGTGGGTGGATTGTCTGAGGTCAGGAGTTCAAGACCAGCCAGGCCGACATGGTGAAACTTCATCCCTACTAAAAATACGAAAATTAGGCTGAACGCGGTGGCTCACACCTGTAATCCCAGTACTTTGGGAGGCCGAGGTGGGTGGATCATTTAAGGTCAGAAGACCAGCCTGGCCAACATGGTGAAACCCTGTTTCTACTAAAAATAAAAAAATTAACTGGGTGTGGTGGTGTGTGCCTGTAATCCCAGATACTCAGGAGGCTGAGACAGAGGAATCGCTTCAACCTGGGAGGCAGAGGTTGCAGTGAGCCAAGATTGCACCACTGTACTCCAGCCTGGGCGACAGAGTAAGGCTCCGACTCAAAAAAAAATTCACCAGGAGGCTGAGGCAGGAGAATCGCTTGAACCTGGGTGGTGTAGGTTGCAGTGAGCTGAAATCACACCACTGCACTCTAGGGCAACAGAGCAAGACTCTGTCTCAAAAAGAAAAAAAAAGCAAATTAGCTGGGCCTTGTGGTGGGTGCCTGTAATCCCAGCTTCTCAGGAGGCTGAGGCAGGAGAATTGCCTGAACCTGGGAAGCAGAGGTTGCAGGAAGCCAAGATGGTGCCACTGCACTCCAGCCTGGGTGACAGAGCAAAACTCCATCTCAAAACAAACAAAAAAAAACAACCCTAAAATCAGATTATGTCAGTCCTGTATATAGAATCCTCCAAAGGCTTCCCATGTAACTTGAGTGCAGCCAAATCCTTATCCTGGCCTGCAAGGCTCTATATGGTCCATCAACCCCCTAACTCCTTCTCACCTCCACTTAATACTCTTCTCCTTGATCACTCTGGTCAAGACATACTGGCCTCCTGCTCTTCCTTGAAGATACCAGGAAGCTCCCACCTCAGTGCCTTTGCACTTCATGTACCCAATTGCAGTCATTGAGATGTGTCACTTATATCTCTTTCCAGAAAGAACTGTCCAATCAAGTGCAAAGAGTACAGTGTTGACAGCCTTCGGCTGTGGCCTTTGGAATCTGCCTTAGCTTTGGTGCGCGTTCTTTCTTGGAAGCCTCAGGCAGTGACTAGGCACAATAAGCATTCTAAGGCCCAGGCATTTCTGCCTAATGTGGGACTCTTCTAACGGGCAGTCTTTGTTCTGGCTCCTCACTGGGCTGGCCAACAGTTTGTCAGACATGCATAGCTGTCTGAGGCCCTTCCTGTTCTCACACTAAAGATCAGGTACTGACCATCATTCCCCTTAAAATTTGTGCCCTAGATGCCAAGATTTTTTTCAGGAAGCGCAAAATGATGCTCTATAGAGCACATATTTCTTTGCTAGTTTGATACATTTTCACTCTCTTAAAAGGGTAGATGCTTATTCTGACCAAGGCAGCCTACAAATACAGCTCAAACTAAGATATTCCCATATTGCTCAGGAAACTAACCAAAGTGGAGTGTTCAGCAAAATAAGTGACATTTCAAATCCAGACTCTGCACTAACTAGCTGTGGGATCTTAATACATTTCATCTCTTGTTAAAAAGGAATAACAGTTCTCTATTTTAGCTGTTAGGAAAAGACTATTAAAAATTGGTGGAGAAAGCACTATTACCACATTAGCTGTGTAAATAACTAAATTATCAAAGGAATATTAATACGATACATACAGTCTTCCCTTTGTATCCACAGGGGATTGGTTCCAGGAACCCTAGGGATACCAAATTCTGCCCACAGATACTCAAGTCTTTTATATAAAATGACATAGTATTTGCATATAACCAATGTACAGCCACTTTTACACTTTAAATCATCTTCAAACAAAAATTAGTTGGGCATGGTGGCATGTGCCTGTAGTCTTAGCTTCTAGGGAGCCTGAGGTGGAGGTGAGTCTGGTGACAGAGTGAGACCCTGTCTCATAAAAAAAAATCACCTCTAGACTACTTATAATGAATTGTACAATACCTCACACATTGTATAATATCAAATACAGTGTACATGCTACGTACAAAGTGGTTATAATTTTAAATTAAATTTATTCGAGAGATAGGGTCTCTCTCTGTCACCCATGCTGGAATGCAATGGTCCAATCATAGCTCATTGCAGCCACAAACTTCTGGGCTCAAGCAATCCTCCCACCTCAGCCTTCTTAGTAGCTAGGGCTACAGGCCTGTACTACCACACCCCACCAATTCTTAAATTTTCTGTAGACACAGGGTTTTGCTATATTGCCCAGCTGGTTGGTCTTGAACTCCTGGCCTCAAGAAGATTCTCCCATCTTGGCCTCAAAGTGTTGGGATTACAGGCATGAGCCACCGTATCCAACATGTGTGTCTTATTTGTATTATATTATTATCATTATTTTTGAGGCAGGGTCTTGATCTGTCATTACCCAGGCTGGAGTGCAGTGGCACAATTTCGGTTCACTGCAACCCTTTGCCTCCTGGTTCAAGCCATCCTCCCACCTCAGCCTCCCAAATAGCTAGGACTACAGGCATGTGCCATCATGCCTGGCGAATTTTTTGTAATTTTTGTAGAGATGGGTTTTTGCGATCTTGTCCAGACCGAATTTGCATTATTTTTATTGTTGTTATTTTGTTCCCCTCACCCGAGTATTTCCATTTGCAGTTGGCTGAATCTGTGGATATGTAACCCACTAACAGAGGGCTGACTATATATAAATACATAACTATCGATACCATATATAATATCAACACTAGTTGTAGAGATAGGTATATATGGTTTATAAATTTAAGTCACATTCTTTTCTTCCACTCAACGGCAATTTAAAATTTTTATGTTACTTGGCTGGGGGCGATGGCTCTCGACTGTAATCCCAGCAGTTTGGGAGGGCAAGGTGGGTGGATCACTTGAGCTCAGGAGTTCGAGACCACCCTGGTCGGTGAAACCCCGTCTCCACTAAAAATACAAAAATTAGCCTGTAACTCCAGCTACTCAGGAGGATGAGGCAGGAGAATCACTTGAACCCAGGAGGTGGAGATTGAGGTGACCCGAGATCGCGCCTTTGCATTCCAGCCTGGGCGACAGACTGAGGCTCCGTCTCAAAAAAAAAAAAAGTATGTCACTAAGACAGATGGCTTCCTAAGGAAACAAACTAGAAGAAATCTAGAACTTGAGGGTAAGCGGTCGGAAAAATAACGTAAATTTTAAAATAAAAATTAAAAAGTAAGAAACCGGAAAAACTCTAACTTCCTCTGTCTTTTGTGCTTTCAGGCAGAGTTTGAAAACTGTTCTTCTGGTGTCCACTTCCAGTCGCCGACCGACGACTGTCGTATAGAGCACTTCCGGCTTCATCAGCCAGTCGCTCCTCAGTCTACCTAGCTGGGTTTTCCATTGCACTTGCGCAAGGCCTACCCCGCCCCGGAACTTAACCGTTGACGAAATGGAGGGTTTAAATCCTCGGAATCTTGATCCTGGAGCGCCGAGTGCGCCTGCAGTTCTCTAAGAAGACTTGGGATTGGTCGAACGAGGAACGAGTGCGGGACGCTGATTGGTTGGCAAACCAAAACGTCACGACGATCGTGCTCGGGGCTCCAGCACCGCCCCCGTTCCCTGACTGGCGGAGTTTCTGACCAGTCAGCAGGCGTGGCGCGGCCTTCGGTTTCGCGAGCTTGTGATTGCCGCCTCAGTTCCCGCGACCCCAACGTCCCTGAGGCGGGGCTGGAGTCGGCGGAGGCGCTTCCTGGAGTTGGTCTCTACCAACAGACCCCAGCTTTGCGGAGTTTGAGGTAAGTGGAGGTTTGTGTTTCTGGTTCCCCTGAAGGACGGCAGCGAGGCCCGGGGAAGGTTGGTGGGTAGCCTTGAAAGCCCTGTAGTGGGTTCAGTCCTCCAGGAGCCTGGAGCTGAAGACGAGAAGGGGAGCTAGTGGGAGAAATTAAACGGACCACGAATTCCCTGAGCTAAGGTATGTGAAAGAGGTTTGCAGTCGATAACGTGCCGTTTAAAGTTGTTTTTACGGTGGGAATTTCTTGAGGACTGAAACCTTGAATGCTCGCTCTTGCATTCCTCACAATTTCTGGCTCAGAGTCTGATCAGCTAATGTTTGATGTTCATGGTCTACTGGAAGTCAAGTGTAAACAGCAAAGTGCGAGAATGCGTGTTAACACAAAGACGGTAATCCCATCACCAGGGTGTCTGGGAGGTTTCACAGAGGAAGTGACATTCGAGTTGGATTGGGAGGGATGGCGGGGGTTTACCAGGGTATTCCCAGCTAAGGGGGTAGCCTGTGCAGATACTGAAACTAGGGGACTGAAAGGAGTTCAGTTTGACTGGAATGTAGGGTGAGTGGATGGGGGTTCAGGTTGGAATAATAGAGTGGGGCTGGATTGTGAAGGTCCTTTATTCTGTATATAAAGAAGAGCCATCGGCTATTATTTTTGTTTTATTTATCTATTTTTCTTATTGAGACGGGTTTCATTCTTTGGCCCAGGCTGGAGTGAAGTCATGTGATCTCGGCTCACTGCAACCTCCACCCCCTGGATTCAAGCGATTTTCCTGCCTCGGCCTCCCTAGTAGCTGGGATTACAGGAACACACCATCACATCCGGGTGATTTTTGTATTTTTAGTAGATACGGGTTTCACCATGTTGGCCAGGCTGGTCTCGAATTCTTGGACCTCAGGTGATCCACCCGTCTCTGCCTCCCAGAGTGCTGGGATTACAGGCGCCAGCCACCACGCTTGGCCTTAGACAGTTTCTTTTCTTTTCTTCTTTTTTTTTTTTTGACAGTTTCTTTTTGCTAGAATTGATACAGAATGTGCAGGACCTAAAGAACTTTAAGACTTGAAAGACTATAGGACATAATGAACTTTTAGAAAGGGCTACGAGGTCTGTGTTTTGCTTTGATAATACTTAGATGGAACTGCCCAGTGGGCAGTTAGAAATATGGATTTGAAACAGCTGGGTGTGGTGGCTCATGCCTGTAATCCCAGCACTTTGTGAGGCTAAGGCGGATGGATTACTTTAGTCCAGGAGTTCCAGACCAGCCTGGGCAATTTGATGAAACCCTGTCTCTACCAAAAATACAAAAAATTACCCAAGTGTGGTGGTGAACAGCTCTGGTCCCAGCTATTTGGGAGGCTGAGTTGGGAGGATCACCTGAGCCCAGGAGGCAGAGATTGCAGTGAGGTGTGATTGCACCACTGTACTTCAGCCTGGGCTACAGTGAAGAGAGAGAGAGAGAGAGAGAGAGAGAGAGAGAGAGAGAGAGAGAGAGAGAGAGAGAGAGAGGAAGGAAGGAGTAAAACTCAGAAGACCAGAGGATGGAAGGAAGGGAGGGAGGGAGAGAAGGAGGGAAGGAGGGAAGCAGGGAGGAAGGAAGGGGTAAAACTCAGAAGCTAAAGGTTTGCTATACATAGGTGGATATAGAAGCAGTGGGAGTGAAGGAGAGTACCCAAAAAGAGCATGTGGAGTTTATAAAAAAGAACAGTGGGGCTCAGTGTGGTGTGCCTGTAATCTCAGCACTTTGGGAGGCTGAGGCGGGCGAATCTCAAGGTCAGGAGATCAAGATCATTCTGGCCAACATGGTGAAACCCCATCCCTACTAAAATACAGAAAAAAATTAGCAGGGTGTGGTGGCGGGCGCCTGTAGTCTCAGGAGGCTGAGGCAGGAGAATATCTTGAAATTAGGAGGCAGAGGTTGCAGTGAGCCGAGATCACAGTACTGCGGTGGCTCACTCCTGTAATCCCAGAAGTTTGGGAGGCCCGGCAGATCATGAGGTCAAGAGATTGAGACCATCTTGGCCAACATGGTGAAACCCGGTCTCTACTAAAAATACAAAAATTAGCTGGGCGTGGTGGCACATGCCTGTAGTCCCAGCTACTCAGGAGGCTGAGGCAGAAGAATTGCTTGACAGCACTTTGGGAGGCCAATGTGGGTGGATCACGAGGTCAAGAGATCGTAACCATCCTGGCCAACATGGTGAAACCCCATTTCTATTAAAATTACAAAAATTAGGTGGGCATGGTGGTGTGCGTCTATAGTTCCAGCTACTCGGGAGGCTGAGGCAGGAGAACTGCTTGAATCCGGGAGGTGGAGGTTGTAGTGAGCCGAGATTGTGCCACTGCACTCCAGCCTGGCACCTGGTGACAGAGCGAGACTCCTCAAAAAAAACAAAACCAGAAAAAACTGATTTTTCCCTGACACAAGTCAATTTGTGGTAATGCAGTATTTTTTTTTTCAGCTGAAGATTCTTTAATGACTTCATTATGGAATTAATAAATACCTAGCCCAAATCATTCTTTTCTCCTGCATCATGGTTTTATGAGAATTGTAAGGCTTTTGGTCAAAATCTCATACATTTGATATTACCTGCTCTACCCAGCTCACTAAGTTGATACAAAGGTTTTGGGGCGGAATCTGAGCTTTCCTTAAGGAATAGATATATTTGTAGATTTTACTGCCTAGAATAAGTATTGACAGTAATTTATTGTCAGAATGACTCAAAAGTATGAAAATGATTGTCAGAATCTACATTTAATCTTGTTAATCTATAGTTACATTTCATATAAGTAACCTAATTTTGCCTTTAATTTTGATGTGGTTAAATTATATTTTTCTTCCTTGTTTTTATCATTCATTAGTAATATTCTCTTTAATTCTTTAGGATACTGAGGATTTGAAATTTTAAAAATCATTCACCAGATATCATGGAGCCTACATATCCTCTTGCATGGCCCCAGATGAATACCAGGTATAGAAGTATTTTTAAATATGTTTGTTTTACAGCTGTTCACATAACTTGGGAAGATAGGTTGGAAGAGAAAAAGAACAGAATCTTAAAATCAGGAAATTCTGGGACCACATTCCAGCTCTAACACTTGTTAGGCGGGTGACCTTGATCAAGTGAATTAACTAAGCCTCAGTTCCTCATCTGTAGAATGAGGATGGTCATCTGTCTCACAAAAGATTATTGTGAAGGGTTAAATAAGATTACTAAATTAGAGGGTCTAGAACATAACAGGCACTCAGTAAATACTAGTTCCGTTCCCTCTATTTTAGTTACACGGATCTTTTTATCGATGGGAAATAGTACCCATCGATTAAAAACTTCTTAGGAGGCTAAAAAATACATGGGTTTGTTTACTTCCTAAACAAGTGGGAAAGTGGTTGGGTTCCTTCTCTCTTACAAATACTAATTCTTTGATGGGAATAATTTCACATTAGACATACCAAGTTTCCTCAGATGTTCCTAAGCTTTCCTGGGGAGTAAGAGCTTGCCACCTGTCTCCCAATTTTCTCAATCTGTCATTACTATGGGAACTGGGCAAGTCGGCTTGTATTGTTTGGCTCTTTGGATTATTTATTGCTCTTTTTCCCCTAGGGAACAGCAATTAATGCTGACGTGAATTTTTTTTCTTCCAAACTAGAATTGCATTCATGAATTGCCTTTATTCTCTGTAATGTCTTTCCTTGTGCCAGATGTTCTTGATGAAGATAATGGGAAATGTGACCCAAAGAGGCTATCATATTCCTTCTGCTTTAATTTTGGCCTTTGTGTTCTACCCCATTGCCATCTCTTATTTGAAAATTTGTCCGTGGGCAAGGTGGCTCATGCCTATAATCCCAGCACTTTGGGAGGCTGAGGTGGGCAGATTGCTTGAGCTCAGGAGTTCAAGATTAGCCTGGGAAATATGGCAAAACCCCACGTTGACAGAAAAATTTTGTCAACTTCTATTCTTAGAAAGGTACAGTTGTGGCCGGGCGCAGTGGCTCACACCTGTAATCCCAGCACTTTGGGAGGCCGAGGTAGGCAAATCACGAGGTCAGGAGATTGAGACTATCCTGGCCAACATGGTGAAACCCCGTCTCTAGTAAAAATACAAAAAAATTAGCTGGGCGTGGTGGTGCTTGCCAGTAGTCCCAGCTACTGAGGCAGGAGAATCGCTTGAAACCAGAAAACAGAAGTTGCAGTGAGCTGGGATCACGCCGCTGCACTCCATCCTGGCAATAGACGGAGACTGTCTCCAAAAAAAAAAAAAAAAAAAGAAAGTTACAGTTGTGTAACAAGTTCAATATATTGTTTTTAATTATTAAAAAATTTTATAAGCATTATTAGTAAAAAACAAATTTTTTTTAAGTTTTGTGGGTACGTAGTAGGTGTATATATTTATGGGGTACATGAGATATTTTGATAAGGCATGCAATCTGTAATAATCACATATGGGAAATGGGATACCCATTTCCTTAAGTGTTGTGTGGCAAACAATCCAATTGTACACTTTTAATTATTGTTATTATTATTTGTATTTTTTTGGAGACAGAATCTCACTTTGTCACCCAGGCTGGAGGGCAGGGGCACCATCTATGCTCACTGCAATCTCTGCTTCCCACGTTCAAGTGATTCTTTTGTCTCGGCCACTTGAGTAGTTGGGATTGCAGGCGTGTGCCACTATGCCCAGCTAACTTTTGTATTTTTAGTAGAGATGGAGTTTCACTATGTTGGCCAGGCTGGTCTTGAACTCCTGGCCTCAAGTAATCCACCTGCCTTGGCCTCCCAAAGTGCTAGGATTACAGGGTTGAGCCGTTGTGCCTGGCCAGGAACTTATTCTTTTTTATGGCTGAATAGTACTTCGTTGTGTATAAATGTGACATTTTCTTTATCTGTTTATCTGTTGATGGACACTTAGGTTGCTTCCAAATATTGGCTATTGTGAACAGTGCTGCAGCAAACATGGATGTGCAGATATACCTTTGATATACTGATTTCCTTCCTTTTGGATATATTCTCAGCAGTGAGATTGCTGGATCATATGGTAGCTCTATTTTTAGTTAGGTTTTTTTTTTTTTTAAGACAGAGTCTCACTCTGTTGCCCAGGCTGGAGTGTAGTGGCACAATCTCGGCTCACTGCAACCTCCGCCTCCTGGGTTCAAGTGATTCTTCTGCCTCAGCCTCCCAAGTAGCTGGGACTAACGGCTCATGCCACCACACCTGGCTAATTTTTTGTATTTTTAGTAGAGATGGGGTTTCACCATGTTAGCCAGGATGGTCTGGAACTCCTGACCTCAAGTGAACCCCCCACCTCTGCCTCCTGAAGTGCTGGGATTACAGACATGAGCCACTGCACCTGGCCTATTTTTAGGTTTTTTTGAGGAACCTCCAAACTGCTCTCCATAGTGGTTATATTAATTTACATTCCCACCAACGGCATATGAGAGTTCTCTTCTCTCCATATCCTCACTAGCATTTGTTATTGCTCATCTTTTGGATAAACTGTTTTTAATTTTATTGTCAGATTGACTGTGGAGTCAAATTCATTCCTTACATTTTAGGCAAGATATATAGTCATGTCGTTTAAATTGATTATTCCTGGTTTATTCAACTCTCTAGTTTCTTTCACTTATTTAATGACCTCTGGATTTCTGTAATCTCTGGGGTTTAGGACAGCAGTTCTGATTAGTGTGTATGGGGGGAATAGCGTGTGATAGACCTCTTTGAATATCTGATAAGAGCCATAAATCTTATTCCCTAAAAAACAGCACTTATAGGCCGGACGCAGTGACTCATGGCCTGTAATCCCAGCACTTTGGGAGGCCGAGGTGGGCAGATCACCTGAGGTCAGGAGTTCCAGATCAGCCTGGCCAACATGGCAAAAACCCATCTCTACTAAAAATACAAAAATTAGCTGGGCATGGTGGCATATGCCTGTAATTCCAGCTACTTAGGAGGCTGAGACAGGAAAATCACTTGAACCCAGGAGACAGAGGTTGCAGTGGGCTAAGAATGCACCACCGCATTTTCTGGGCAACAGATTGAGACTCTGTCTCAAAAAAAAATAAATAAATAAAGACAAAGCACTTACATACATACTTGCAAAATTTTGCACCCAGCTTTGAGGCACAAGTTTGTTTGTGACTATTCTGTCATTAAAGTCTGCCTATATACTCCAGATGAAGAAAAAGACTAATAACAGCATTTATTGAAGTCTTGAAGTTGTGTCCTAGGTGCTATGATAAGAAATTTGTGTGCATTATTATTTAATCCTCACAACAAACCTATGAGACACAAGTACTATTATTTTTATTTATGTATTTATTATACTTTAGGTTCTGGGATACATTTGCAGAACGTGCAGGTTTGTTACATAAGTATACATGTGCCATGGTGGTTTGCTGCACTCATCAACGTGTCATCTATATTAGATATTTCTCCTAATGCTATACCTCCCCCAGCCCCCCACTCCCCAGGTACTATTATTATCCATATTTTTTGTTTTAATGAGGAAATTGTAGCAGGGAAAGATTAACCAACTAATTCAAGGTCATACAGTTAGTAGGTGATATAGCCAGGACTTAAAGTTGACTTGACTTCTGCTCTATACTGCTGAGGAAGTAAACCTGAAGTAGTGCAGGTTGGGCTTTAACGGTACTGTGAACTATTGAGGGTAAAAAAGAAATAGCTAACACTGAATACTTACATGAAGTAGAAATTGCTTTGAGCACTTTACATATATTGACTCATTTAATATTCACTACACCTCTACAAGGCAGTACTGATACTCCATTTAATATGAGGAAAGCAAGGCAAAGAAAAGTTAATCAATTGGATCATGATCATACAGCTAGCACATTTTGAAGCCAGGGTCTAGACCCAAGCAATTGATTTCTAGCCTCCTTGTGTTATACTGCCTCTTACTTATAGATAAGTGATAAATATGAGAGACAGAAATGACAGTCTTGTTACTTACTAGCTTTACGACTTTAACAAATTTCTTAACCAGACTGTCCTGTCTCACAATGAGGGGATTACAAATTCTTCATATACCTATTATGAACTCAGCATATATAAGGATTTGAAAACAGAGCAGAAATATGATGGAGCCAGAATTTGAACCCAAGCTCGAAACTGCTATATAATTCAGCTTCTACAAGTATAAACTTTGAAATCAGACATACTTAAATTCAGATCTCAGCTCTGCTATTAAATTGCTTTATGAAATTAGGAAAGTTATATTTTGTTATCAATAAAGTGTATGATGAAGTGTTTCTGGAACTTTTAGTGAGAAATGTACATGTAAAGTGGTATAGCTATGACTTAAAGTTGACTTCTACTCTATTGCTGAGGCAGTAAACCTGAAGTAGTGTAGGTTGGGCTTTAGAAATACTGTGGACTATGATGTAGTCCAGTGTTCAATACATATATAGAACACTGTGTGTGTGTGTGTGTGTGTGTGTGTGTGTGTGTGTATGTATAGTGCCAAGTAGGATGCCTAATAAATGGAAGGTGATCAGTAAACTGAGGCTAGTATTTTAGTTGAGAAGCTTCGTCAGATGATACATGAAAGTAAGAACTTTACAAAAGAAAGAGGTTTAAAAAAAAAGATCTAGAACTAGATATTCTTAGTATATGATAAATATTCTATCGGTTTAACTATTTAATCATCTCCCATCATACAAATGCATTGTTGTAGGTAGCTCTTTGTGAGAGCTTTCTTGCTTTACTTTCATGTTACTTTGGATGATATTTTTCTCTGTGGTCTTTCTCTTCCATTGTCTTTTTTTTTTTTTTTTGAGACAGAGTCTTGCTCTGTTGCTCAGGCTGGAGTACAGTGGTGAGATCTCAGCTCACTGCAACCTCTGCTGCCCCAGTTCAAGCAATTCTCATGCCTCAGCCTCCTGAGTAGCTGGGATTACAGGCATGTGCCATCATGCCCAGCTAATTTTTTTTCTGATGGAGTTTCGCCCGTGTCACCCAGGCTGGAGTGCAGTGGCGTGATCTTGGCTCACTGAAACCTCTGCCTCCTGGGTTCAAGTGATTCTTGCGCCTCAGCCTCCTGAGTAGCTGGGACTACAGGTGTACCACACTTGGCTATTTTTGTATTTTTAGTAGAGATAAGGTTTTACCATGTTGGCCATGCTGATCTCAAACTCTTAGTCTCAGGTGATCCACCTGCCTTGGCCTCCCAAACTGCTGATGTTATATATGTAAGCCCCCAGGCCCAGCCCATTGTCTTTCTCTTATTGTGGTTTTCACTTACGTAAAATGAAAACTTTTTGATGATACCCTATGTGATTTAATATTGAAACATTGCTTTACACTGCCCCTGGGATCTTTGTTGAGGAATTATTTATAATTATGTCCTTTTGATGCTTCAGTAATTAAACTTGTGCTTTATTTTGGTATTCCAAAATACCAAATTTGGAAACACTGGAAAATAATTAAGAATCTATTAAGGTTTTTTTTTGCTATTCATAACTATTGGGTATTATCTAGCAATTATCTGGACATTAGTTCAGAAAGACAGATTTTAGGCCAGGAGCCAAGGCTCATGCCTATAATCCCAATGTTTTGGGAGGCCAAGGTGGGAAGATTACTTGAAACCAGGAGTTCAAGACCAGCCTGGGGAACATAGTGAGACCACGTGTCTACAAACAATATAAAAGTAAGCCTCATGTGGTGGTGCGCATTTGTGGTCCTACCTGCTTGGGAGGCTCCATTGGGAGGATGTCTTGAACCCAGGAGTTTAAGGCTGCAATGAGCTATGACTGCATCCCTGCACTCCAGCTTGGGGAACAGAGCAAGGCGCTGCTATTTAAAAAGAAAAAAGAATAGAAAGATTTTAGTTTTAAATTTAAATGTAAATTTATGATTTATATTCACTTTTTGTTACTTAAAAGGAATTTTATAGGATTGTCTTGTTCTTTATTTTTGAGACAGTGCACTCGCGTGAGCTGGAGTGCACTGGTGCTAGCTTAGCTCACTGCAACCTCCGCCTCCCAGGTTCTAGTGATTCTCCTTGCCTCACTCCCAAGTAGCTTGGATTATAGGTGCCTGCCACCACGCCCAGCTAATTTTTTTTTTTTTTTTTTTTGAGATGGAGTTTCGCTCTTGTTTGTCAGGCTGGAGTTCGATGGCACGATCTCGGCTCACCACAGCCTCCCCCTTCCAGGTTCAAGCAGTTCTCCTGCCTCAGCTTCCCAAGTCACTGGGATTACAGGTATGCGCCACCATGTCCAGTTAATTTTGTATTTTTAGTAGAGATGCGGTTTCTCCATTTAGTCAGGCTGGTCTTGAACTCCTGACCTCAGGTAATCCGCCCCCCAAATTCCTTGCTCAGCCTCCCAAAGTGCTAGGATTACAGGCACGAGCCACTGCACCCCGCTTTTTTTTGTATTTTTAGTAGAGACAGGGTTTCACTATGTTGGCCAGGCTGGTCTTGAAATTCTGACCTCGTGATCCTCCCAAAGTGCTGGGATTACAGGCATGAACCAGCGTGCCCAGGATGTCTTGTTCTTTTTAAAAATCTTGTGTATATATAAATTTACATATGCATATTTAAAAAAGGACAAATACGCCAAGTTTTGAGTGCCTGTTCTCCTGATAGCAGAGTTACAAATAAATTTTCTTTTTTTAAAAATATTTTTGGGCCAGGATCGGTGGCTCACACCTGTAATCCCTGCCTTGGAGGCCGAGGCAGGCAGATCACGAGATCAAGAGATCAAGACCATCCTTGCCAACTTGATGAAACCCTGTTTCTACTGAAAATACAAAAATCAGCTGGGCATGGTGGTGTGTGCCTATAGCCCCAGCTACTAAGAAGGCTGAGGCAACAGAATCACTTGAACCCGGGAGGTGGAGGTTGCAGTGAGCCGACATCACAGCACTGCACTCCAGCCTGGTGACAGTGTGAGACTCCATCTCAAAAAATAAGAAACAGTATTTTTTTTGACCAGGCGCAGTGGCTCACTCTTGTAATTCTAGCACTTTGGGAGGCTGTGGCGGGTGGATGACTTGAGGTCAGGAGTTGGAGACCAGCCTGGCCAACATGGTGAAACCCCGCCTCTACTAAAAATACAAAAATTCGCTGGGCGTGGTGATACACACCTGTAATCCAGGGAAGCTGAGGCAGAGGAATTGCTTGAACCTGGGAGGCAGAGGTTTCAGTGATCCCAGATCACGCCACTGCACTCCAGTCTGGGTGACAGAGAGAGACTTCGTCTGAAAAAAAAAAAATACATATATATATATAATACACGTATATATATTAGATATGATATACATATATATGTATTAGGTATAATTATATATTAGGTATATATATATGTATATAGATAATATGTATATAATGTATATATTATATACATTATATCTAATATATATACGTGTATTATATATATGAACTCTTTGATAATTACAAAAGTAATCTGCAAATATCATCATTTTAAAGATAGTTAATTGTTTCATACCAAATATCTACCAAGTTTGCTATTCCTTGTGCTTTAATTTTATTGTTTTTTAAAAGGTTTCCTTCAAGCAGAATGGTACCTTTCCACTTTCCTCCATCAAAATGTGCCCTTTGGAACCCAGTGCCAACTGGAGATTTCATCTACTTACATCTCAGTTACTACAGGTATAACATGTTTCTTTTTTTCAACTCAATCCAGTATAAACAAGAGAAATAATACAAAGATGTGGCAAAGTTGGTTACTATGATCAATTACTCAGATTTTCTCTACTTTTCTTTTAGAAGGTCCCCTTAGGCTAAATTTTCCTTTTGCTGCTTCTTAACATCTGTTCTGTTCTTGTACTTTTGAGAGATAATCTTAATTTCTCAGTTTGATGCAAATTCTGAGTATTGTAGAAATTCAAAAGAGGTGAAATATAAATATTGAAAGTGTTTTTTGTGTTAGCATGATGTCTTTGTAGAACATTGAGAAGGTTAAACCAGTTTTTGACTGGATCAGATTAGAAGGAATATAAAATCTTGTGGTTACATCTAGGACATGAAAAAAGACAAGAAAGAAGTTTAGGCATAAAGTAATAGAAAATGGATCTGTTGAGGTTTTGTACATAAGAGTTACTTGTTAAAAGTAGTAGTCTTCTATTTTTTTTTTTAATTTTTTTTTTTCACCTGGGTGCAGGTGGGCTGAGGCCGAAAAGGGAATCAGCTAAAAGTAGTATCCTAAGATGAATTGTGGGGAGAGCTTAGAGTCAGCCTAGCTTCAAGATGCTTTTTTGTAATCACATAGGCGTATACTATAATGGTTTAAGGTGCTCTAACTGGGTTGGGCGTGGTGGCTTACACCTGTAATCCGAGCACTTTGGCAGGTTGAGGCAGGAGGATTGCTTGAAGCCAGCAGTTTGAAAACAGCCTGGGCAACCAGGTGAGACCTTGTCTCAATACAAAATTAAAATAAAAGTTAAAAAAAACAAAGTAAGGAAAAAAAAAAAAGGTACAATAACTGGAGCCAGACTGCCTAGGGAATCAAATCCTGATTCTACTACTACCTTATTTATGTGACCTCAGTAAAGTAGCCAAGGATCAGTTTCCTTATTTATGAAATGACTGTTATAATTCCAGCTTCATAGTTCTCTTGTAGGGGTTAAATAAGACTCAGAAGCAATTGTCACAGCTTGGAATAGAAAGTGTTCCATAAATGCCATCTATTATATATAAGGACTTAGAGCAATGTGGCAGTATTCAGATCAAGAGGAAAGAATGAAACAAGCTGTTCTGAAGAAATAGTTTGTAGTATTTGATGATTGACTGAATAGAGGAACTGAAGGAAAGATACAAGTCAAAGTATTCAGGTTCAAAACTGTTTGGCAGAGAAGGGTGGTACCATTGACAAAAATAGAGAGAGCCTTATGGAAGTTCAACTAAATAACTGTTAGACCAGTTTTTATTTTTTTTATTGTTGTCTTTTTGTACATTTTGAGTAATTTCCTTTGTTTTTCAAGTGTGCTTATTTTCTCTTTAGCTATGCTTAGCTGCCATCTCACCTATTCGTTTAGGTTTTTCAAATGTGGCAGTGTACCATATATATGAAAGGATACTTATAGTATATATGCATAGTTAATGGAATAATAATACACATTTGTGTACCTGTCCCCAGTTATAACTCATTGAATTTTTACAAATTATATTTTTTATTTCTGTAAGTTTTGTATGGCTTATTTACTCAAATTTGCCTGGTCTTTTTTTCATAGTATCTTATTCCTTGCTCATATTTTCTTTTTCCTCTTACATTTTTAAAAACATTTAAATCATGCTATATTTTGTATTTAATACAGATACAGTAGTTCCCCCACTTTAGACATGGTTTCACTTTCCATTGTTTCAGTTACCCACAGTACAGTACAATACAGTATTTTGAAAGAGAGACTACCTTCATACAATTTTATTACAGTATACTATTAAAATTATTCTATTTTATTGTTATTGTTGTTAATCACTATGCCTAATTTATAAATTAAGCTTTATCATAGATATGTATGTATAGGAAAAAACATAGTAAACATAGGATTTGTTACTATCTGCGGTTTCAGACATCCGCTGGGGGTGTGGAACATGCCTCCCAGAGATAAGGGGGCACTACTGTAATGCTAATATCTGAAGCCCATATACAGTATGTAAGCAAATAGATGTGACTGTTTTCTTTTTTTTTTTTTTTTTAGGAAGGGAGGAAGGCAGGAAAGGAGGAAAGGAGGAAGGGAGGGAAGAAGGAAGGAAGGGAGGGAGGGAGGGAGGGAGAGAAGGGAAGGAAGGAAATCAAGCAATGAGAGAGACATTGCTGACCTGGATCTAGAGGTCTACAAGTTGATTTCTTTTTTTTCTTTTTTTGAGAGAAGGAAAGAAAAAAAAGGAGTGAAGGAGAGGAAGAAAAAGAGGGAGAGAGAATAGAAATGTTGCTTTATTCTAAAAAAAAATGGGTATTAATAATGACCAATCAGTGTTTCATTTAAACCTATGAGTAGGTGTGATGTGGTATTGACAAGAATGTATATTTTGTGTATTTAAAGTGGAGAGCTCTATAAGTATTTATTAAGTTTACTTGTTCCAGATCTGAGTTCGAGTCCTTGATATTCTTATTAATTTTCTGTCTCATTGAGTCTAAGTCTCTATGTATCTAGGTGTTAGGATCGTTAGCTCTTGTTGTTGCATTGATCCTTTTACCACTATATCTTTGTTGCTTTAAAATCTATTTTATCAGTTACGAGAATTGTAACTCCTGCTTTTAATTAATTAATTTATTTTTGCTCTCCATTTGGTTGGTAAATCTTTCTCCATACCTTTGTTTTGAGTCTTTATGTATCCTTGCATGTGAAATGGGTCTGGATGTAACATGCCATTGGGTTTTGGCTGTGTCTTTTGACTGGGGGATTTAGTCGATTTAAATTTGGGATCACTGCCATTTGATGTTAACTGGCTGTTTTATCCATTCCTTGATGTAAATTCTTCTTTATGCTGATGCTCTTTACTTTTTGGTATATTTTTAGAAAGGCTAATACTGGTTGTTTCTTTCTATGTGTAATGCTTCTTTCAGAAGCTCTTGTAAAGCAGACCTGGTGGTAATAAAATCTCTGAGTACTTGCTTGTTCATAAAAGATTTTATTTTTCCTTCAGTTGTGAAGCTTAGTTTGGTTGGATATGAAATTCTGGGCTGAAAGTTCTGTTCTTTAAGGATGTTGAATATTGGCCCCCACTCTCTTCTGGCTTGTAGGGTTTCTGCTGAGAGATCTGCTGTAAGTCTGATAGGCTTCCCTTTGTAATTAACCTGACCTTTCTCTCTGGCTGCCCTTAGTATTTTCTCCTTCGTTTCAACCCTGGTGAATCTAACGATTATGTGCCTTGGGGTTGCTCTTCTTAAGGAATACCTTTGTGGTGTTCTCTGTATTACCTGGGGTTGAATATTGTCCTGCTTTGCTAATTTAGGAAAATTTTCCTGAATAATATCCTGAAGAATATTTTCCAGCTTGGATTCATTCTCTCCATCGCATTCAGGTACACCTATCAAATGTAAATTTGGTCTTTTCACATAGTCCCACATTTCTTGGAGACTTTGCTCATTCCTTTTTATCCTTTTATCTCTAATCTTGTCTTCTCGTTTTATTTCATTAAGTTGGACTTTGACCTCTGATATCCTTTCTTCTGCTTGAACAATTTGAGTGTTTAAACCTGTGCATACTTCTTGGAGTTCCTGCATTGTATTCTTCAGTTCCACTAATTCACATATTCCTCTCTAAGTTGTCTATTCTCATTAGGATTTCGTCAAACCTTTTTTCAAAGCTCTTAGTTTCTCTACATTGGGCTACAACATGTTCTTTTAACTCACAGAAGTTTCTTATTATCCATCTTCTGAAGCCTGATTCTATTAATGGGATGTGCTCGTTCTCCATCAAGTCTTGTTCCCTTGTTGATGAGGAACTGTGATCCTCTTTAGAGGGAGAGGCATTCTGATTTTGAGTATTCTCAGCCTTTTTATGCTGGTTTCTTCCCATCAATGTAAATTTATCCACCCGTCGTCTTTATAATTACCAACTTTCAAATTAGGTCTCTGAGTGGACGTCCAAGTTGTTAATTCTCAGGGCCGAAATATGAGCAACCCACTGCGCTGGCCAAAACAGCGTTGTTAAGACTGATGGTGCTTTTCTGCCCGGGAATCTCCAGTCTGGCTTCCTTCTTGAGTCCATAATAGGCGACTCTGCCTTCCCAGAGCTCCAAATGTTGGTCAGAAGGGGAACCAGTCCTGTTTACTCTGCACCAAGAGCTGCTGCGCCGAGGTGCTGACACAACCGCTGCGCCGGCCACAAGAGTCGTGCTGGCAACCCGTGTGGCTCCTCCAAACCTCGGTCAGAAGGGGAACCAGTCCCATTTACTCTGCACCAAGAGCTGCTGTGCCGAGGTGCTGGCGAAACCGCTGCACCGGCCACAAGAGTCGCGCTGGCGACCCGTGGGGCTCCTCCACTGGGAATCTTCTGCTCTGTGAGCGACCAAAATTTGTCTGAAAGTGTGGTGTCCTCTCGTCCTCTGAGCTTTCACTGGGAGCTGCAATCCCGAGATGTTAGCGATCAGCCATCTTGGACCGTTCCTCAGATGTGACTGTTTTCAATCAAAATTTACTTACCAAAATAGGAGACCTACCTGCTGACTTCATAAAGCTAACAAAATGCCTGGAGAACAACTATAGTTTCAATGTCTGTTTATTGCCACTCTAGTTTCTAGGTTGCCATCCCTATCCTCTGCTTTTGATCCTGGGATTTTCTGACAATGATCTCTTTGTACGGTTTTTAAAATGTGTGTTATAATTTAGGCAACATTTTATGGCAGGAGGGTTTTTTTTTAAGATATGAGTTCCACCATATTCATAAAAGAATTGTTGTTTTTCAGAAATCCAAAGCTTGTGGTGACTAAAAAGACCATCCAACTTGCTTATCGTCATGCTAAGCAGAATAAAAAAAATTCGTCATGCTTTTTACTTGGTTCTCTGACAGTAGACGAAGGTAATACACTTATAAAAATTGACCAGTGCTCACTCCTGTAATCCCAGCATGTTGGGAGGCTGAGACGGGAGGCTGAGGTAGAAGGCTGGCTTGAATCTAGGAGTTCAAGACCAGCTCGCATAACATAAGGAGACCCCATTGACACAAGGAAACATTTTTTAAAAGTTACTTGTATGACTGCAATTGAATTTATTGGTTTGGCCAACTATTTATTGTATTTGCTTTGTGCTAATTTTCTTTGCTGTGTACCGAGGATATGAAGATGAATGAAACTATCAATTACAGACTTTACTATCTGGTCACATGGAAGACTATATAAGCAAATAAGAGTTTTGTATACTATTGTAAGAGTTTAGTATATGGTAAGATTTTAGTTTAATACTTAAAAGTTTAGTAATACTATTGGTGTGAACAAAGTACTTTCCTAAATGTAGCCTTGCTTGGTTGATTTTGCATAGTATGCTATATCATGGCTGTTTTTTTTTGTTCTACAGATGAAGAAGGTGTGACATTGACAGTAGATCGCTTTGATCCTGGTCGAGAAGTACCTGAATGCTTAGAAATAACCCCTACTGCTTCTCTTCCTGGGGACTTTTTGATTCCATGCAAAGTTTATACTCAAGAACTTTGTTCTAGAGAAATGATAGTTCACAGTGCAGATGACTTTAGTTCAGCTTTAAAGGTGAGATTCATTGATCACTTGATTATTCTTAATTCAACACAAGAATCAAACTATGTTTAGTATGCTGTATTTTAGTAAACCCATATTTGAGAATTGTTAATAATTTGATTGGATTATTGTGGGCCTAAAATACACCTAAATGTGTTTCTAAGGGCAAAAATTTTAGGTAAGTGATATGAGTGGCATTTCAGAAGAAGCAGTGTAATCAAGATAAGAAAATTCAAGATATACTAAGGGTAATGTTTAGGGTATACATTTTTGCTGAATTTATGGGTAGTCAGACTGGAGTATTAGTTTGGTCAGATTACAGAGAGCCCTGGCCGGGCACGGTGGCCCATGTCTGTAATCCCAACACTTTGGGAGGCTGAGGCAGGTGGATCACTTGAGCCCAGGAGGCTGAGAATGCAATGAGCTGTGATCACACCACTGCACTCCAGCCTTGGTGGGAGCAAGACCCTGTCTCAAGAAAAAAGAGCCTTGTCTGCCAGCCTAAGGAATTTGAACTTTGTTATGTGGATCATGTAGTAATCGAAGATTCCTGGAAAAAGGAAATACTGTGAAATCAGAAATAGTTAACCTGATAGGCTGGGCTGACTGAAGTTAGAGAGAGTAGTCATTGTAGTAATCGGGTGGGTATGTATTACAGAGGGATTGATTAACCTATAGTACAATGGTAGCAGTGAAACTAGGAAGGACATAGTGGACACGAGCAAATACAGAGGGAGAACTAACTTGACAATTTGTGGTAACAAGAAAGGAATCAAAGAGGAATGGACTTTAGATTCTCTGAGACTGAATCAGAATTATTTTATCAGGCCAGGTGTGGTGGTTCACACCTGTAATCCTGGCACTTTGGGAAGCCAAGGCGGGTTGATCACTTGAGGTCAAGACTTCAAGACCAGCCTGGCCAACATGGTGAAACCCCGTCTCTAGTAAAAGTACAAAAAATTAACTGGATGTGGTGGCACACACCTGTAATACCAGCTGCTCAGGAGATGGAGGCAGGAGAATTGCCTGAACCTGGGAAGGGGAGGTTGCATTGAGCTGAGATCCCACCACTGCACTCCAGCCTGGGCAAGAAAGCAAGACTCTGTCTCAAAAAAACCAAAAAGATTTATTTTATTGCCATTTTTTCCCCATGTAGTAAATATTTATTGGGGGTAACTACCCAATAAGACTTAAGTGCTGCTAGAATATTTACAATGGGAATGTGTAATTGAGCTTGGGACAGTAAATCTTACTTTCTTTGATATAATTATTCACATAATCTTTTGGTCACATAGAGTAAATGGGAACTGAAATGTTGTAAATCAGAACTCATTTAATTTCATTAGTGTAAGATATTACATATATATATGTACCAGTATAAAATAAACTTTAGAGATATGGACATATTTCAAAGTTTTAAAATAATTATTTAATATTGATTTCTCAGGCTCTACAGTGCCATATATGTAGCAAAGATTTCTTGGACTGTGGTAAGCTGCTTTCCCTAAGAGCTCATATCACCTCCAGGGAGAATTTGGACACTGTGGATTTTGACTTGCATTGGGCAGCAGTAACTCTAGCAAATAATTTTAAATGCGCACCTGTGAAGCCTATCCCCATTATTCCAACAGCTCTGGCAAGAAATTTGAGCAGTAATCTGAATATTTCTCAAATTCAAGGGACTTATAAATATGGGTAAGTAAAAGATACATTAATCTAAATTAGTTGGATTAGTATATTTTCAGAGTGTCCATGTAATATGAAATAATGTTGCAGTTTATTTGCCAGAGATACAGTGGCTTGGTCAATAACTAGGGAAAGTAAAAAATGAAGTTGTTTATTTTTGTTGAATATAAAGCTTTTTTTAAGTTGTGCCACCACCTACAAAAAATTGGTAGTAGGGCCCAGCACGATGGGTCATGCCTATAATCCCAGTACTTTGGGAGGCCCAGGTGGGCGAATTACCTGAGGTCAGAAGTTGAGGATCAGTCTGGCCAACATGATGAAACCCCTTCTCTACTAAAAATACAAAAATTAGCTGAGTGTGGTGGTGCGCAGCTATAGTCCCAGCTACTTATGAGGTTGAGGTGGGAATATTGCTTGAACCTGGGAGGTGGTGGTTGCAGTGAGCCAAGATCTCACCACTGCACTCCAGCCTGGGCAAAAGAAACTCTATTTCAAAAAAAAAAAAAAAGACAAAATTGAGTGGGCATAATGTATAATGTCTGGAGAACTCAGTTCTTTTTTGAGATGGTGTCTTGTTCTGTCACTAGTGCAGTGGAGTGATCTCAGTTCGCTGCAACCTCCACCTCCCAGGTTCAGGCAATCCTCCTGCCTCAGCCTCCCAAGTAGCTGGGATTACAGGTGCATGCCACCACACCTGGCTAATTATTGTATTTTTTTTTCTTCTTTTTTTTTTTTTGTTTCTGTTTTCAATGTTTCCAGCTGATAATTTTTGTATTTTTAGTAGAGTTGGGGTTTCACCATGTTGGCCAGACTGGTCTTGAACTCCTGACTTCAAGTGTTTTGCCTGCCTTGGCCTTCCAAAGTGCTGACTTTACAGGCATGAACTACTGTGCCCAGTCTTGAAGACCTCAGTTCTTAAAAAAAAAAAAATATTGTAATCTGTCATGAGAGTGAAAAAAAAAAGGTGGTGGTAAAAATTATATTAAAATTGGTTGATTATTTCAAAATGTAAGGAGAAATTATGTTCTATATTGTATATTCTATATTGTTCTTCATATTTTATTTAGGTTTTAGGTCATTTTTTTCTTAACTATAAACTGACTAATTACAAACCCAAGGGAGGCTAGTGAATTTATTTATAGTATGTGGTTTTAACTGTGAATCATGAGCATTGCAGATAGAGAAAGGAGATAATTAAATAAAAAGTTACAGTACTCTTACTTACCGAGTTGCCAGCTACTTGAGGGTGGAGTTTCCTCACAGAGCCGCATTAGAATCCTCTCCAGTTTTTAATCCCCACTCTTAGTTTTTTAGAAAATATAAGCCAAAAATGCCTGCTTTCTAATCCTCAGCAGGGCTGCTTCCCTGAATCTTCATCTTTTTTTTAAAATCTATTGTCTACAAAACTAGGTTAGACAATGTAAGCACTCTCTGCTTTAAAGTTTGACCAGAGGCCACTCCAAGTATTACACTTCTGGCTTCCTTTCCCAGTGACTCCACCCTAGTTCCTGTTAAGCCTTTAGATCTAAAAATGTTTGCCAAAATACACTCAATTCCAAGCCTTATTCTCTAAAAATACCTCTTCAGAACCGCATTCTCCTGAGTGGTGCTTTCTGATTGGAGTGGCCCAAAGAAAAAATTGTTGGCATATTCCAAAATCATGGAATGGTCAAAAGTGAGCAAAAAATGTTTGAGTTAAATGAAACATTTAATTGTCTTGAAGTAATAAAGTACTTCTCAAAGAGGACATGGGATTTTTTATTTAAATTAACAAGTTAATTTGTTTTCCTTAGTACCCATGCCCATTTACTTGTGTAGCATGAATTTACCTTTCTTGGAATTATCCATCTGTGACTGCTGGGCATGTTGTAATAACCAGGATGTTCAGTATTCTATTCAATCACCTATTCCCCTTGCCCCTTCCGATCTAGAATCATCTGTCAAATTTGTGGCATTTGCTATGCTAGGTGCAATGGCACACACCTGTATTCCCAGCTGCTTGGGAGACTGAGGCAGGAGGATGGCTTGAGCTTCAGATTTTGAGGCTGTAGTGAGCACTGAATAGCCACTGCTCTCCAGCTAGGACAACATAGTGACACACCATCATTTAAAAAAGTTGACATTTGGCCAGGTGCAGTGGCTCACGCCTGTAATCCAAGCACTTTGGGGGCCAAGGCTGGTGGATCACCTGAAGTTGGGAGTTCAAGACCAGCCTGACCAACATGTTGAAACCTCATCTTTATTAAAAAAAAAAAAAAAAAAAAAAGTTGACATTTGCTCTTTATACACCCTAATATTTACTAGGTCCCATTATGAAATAGGTATTATGTTAGACATTGGAAATAAATAGATTAAAAATTATGCTTATCATCCATTGAATATGTTGATATCTAAGCATGGTGTTTTATAATGGAGGTTTATATACAGTGCTAGGAAAGTTGGAGGTGGGGAATGTCCAATTTGCCTGGGGAAATCATGGAAAGCCTGAACTAATTCTTTTAAGGAGTAGGAATTTATCAGATGGGCAAGACCTGAGGGAGAACTTTCAAAGTAGATGTGTCACTGTTGATATGTAAATCTTATGCCAACTCAGGCTTAGTATTCTTGTCACAAGACCTGACAAATGTATTGTCTTTGTGTTTTAGTGTTATTATAGCAATACAATGTATCATCAGTGGTACTTCCAAGGCTTTATATCACTAATGGCATTGTTTTTGTTTTTGAAACAGTCTCACTCTGTTCCAGGCAGAGCAGTGGCGCAATCTTGACTTACTGCAACCTCTGCTTCCTAGGTTCAAGTGATTTTCCTGCCTCAGCCTCTTGAGTAGCTGGGATTACAGGAATGCACAATGATGTCTGGCTAGTTTTATTTTTGTATTTTCAGTAGAGACTGGGTTTTGCCATGTTGGCCAGGTTGGTCTTAAACTCCTGACCTCAAGTGATCCGCCTGCCTAGGCCTCTGAAAGTGCTGGGATTGCAGGTGTCAGTCACCATGCCTGGCTCACTACTGGCGTTGTTCTTAAAGTAAGACATAACAATAAAATTAACAATTCTACTTTTTGTTTTTGTATTCTAACTTACTGTTAATAATAAATATAATAAATATAGTATAATGTCCTTTTAGGGAAGAGTGAGCTTTTGGGTTTTATTATGATGGTTCCAAAGTCCTTTGACAGTGGTTGGAGGAATATGGTACATGGAAGGTTGATTATACCTCTCCTAATTCAGCCTCCTTCTGTTAGAAGTCACATCTGGTGCAGTCTTGTCAAATCACTTGGATGCATGAACATTTTCCGGTAATAGGGAATTCACTTCTCCTAAGGAAACCTCTTGGTTCTGAAATTGCCTGCCTTAATGTTAACACTCTTGATTAAAGTAAATTGTAAATAAAGTTATAGAGCAAAACTTTAAAAAGGTATGTAATCTTCAGTGTCCATTTTAATGTATAAATGGAAGTTTTAAGGTATTAAATCTCTTTAATTTCTTCCTCTTACCAGTCTTTTTTACTGAGTCAAATACTTTGAACTGTTTCTTTTGTGTGTGTGAGACAATGTTCATTTGAATTATCTCCCCTGTCTTAAGTATTCTTCAATGTTTAGATTATGTCTTTTAGGTAAAAAGTACATACTTTTAGTTACTTTCACGTGAATATCTTCTGTTTAGATATCTTACCATGGATGAAACACGAAAATTGTTACTTTTGTTGGAATCTGATCCCAAGGTTTATTCTTTACCATTAGTGGGAATGTAAGTATTACATTATTTATGAAAGCCTTATCAGCCAAATGTTCAAATGTATATGATAAGCATGTGTCTCACTTGTACTATGCATATTTAGATCATTTTATAAAGCCACAAAGGCAAGTAGTTTTCAGGTTTTCTTTTTTGAGACAGAGTCTTGCTCTGTCACCAGGCTGGAGTGCAGTGGCACAACCTCAGTTCACTGCATCCTCCGCCTCCCAGATTCAGGCAATTCTCCTGCCTCAGCCTCCCAAGTAGCTAGGACTACAGACTAGCACCATTATGCTCAGATAATGTTTGTATTTTTAGTAGAAGCAGATTTCACCATATTAGCCAGGATGGTCTCGATCTCCTGACCTTGTGATCCACCTGCCTCGGCCTCCCAAAGTGCTGGGACTACAGGTGTGAGCCACTGTACCTGGCCAAGTTTTCTTATTTTACTAGTAGAATCAGCTAAAACAAGATTTTGCCCAATGTCTCTTTTTTTTTTTTTTTTTTTGAGATGGAGTCTCCCTCTGTTGCCCAGACTGGAGTGCAGTGGCAAGATAACGGCTCACTACAACTTCTGTCCCCTTGGTTCAAGTGATTCTTGTGCCTCTGCCTCCCAAGTAGCTGGGATTACAGGCATGCACTACCATGTGTGGCTAATTTTTGTGTTTTTAGTAGAAAAGGGGTTTTACCATATTGGCCAGGCTGGTCTCAAACTCCTGGCCTCAAATATCCACCCACCTCAGCCTCCCAAAGTATTGGGATTACAGGCGTGAGACATCATGCTAGGGCCAGATTTTGCTCAATCTTAGGAAGAACTCCAATATATAAAAGTTGAATTCTATGGCCGGGCATGGTGACTCATGCCTGTAATCCCCGCACTTTGGGAGGCTGAGGCAGGCAGATCACCTGAGGTCAGGAGTTCAAGACCAACCTGGCTAACATGGTAAACCCCATTTCTACTAAAAATACAAAAAATTAGCTGGGCGTAGTGATTCACATATGTAATTTCAGCTACTAGGGAGGCGGAGGGAGGAGAATTTCTTGAACCTGGGAGGCAGAGGTTGCAGTGAGCCGAGATCGCACCATTGCATTCCAGCCTGGGATTTTTCAGCCAGAATCTGTCTCAAAAAAAAAAAATTCAAATATTCATATGCAGAAAAATAAAGTATATGATTTACTATAAAATGACCAGTATAGAAAGTGAACACTTAGTATTTGTAAGAAAGATATGATAGGGAGCATTTTCCTAGAGAAGACAAACTTGAGCTAGAGCTTTAATTATTTGGACAGTAGAAGGGAAGATTGATGGGGAAGGGAACCCATGTAAGGGAATGGCACATGCAAAGTGAATTATAATGCACAAATGTTCTCTAGACCATGAAATCTACTTACAGTTTGCTGTAGTATAGGCAATGGGTTGTTGATGCTTAAGTAAATATTAAGAGCTTTCTGTGTTTTTGACTACCTATATGAGTTATAGTATTTAATCCTCAGCAACTCTGTGAAGTAGTTTTAGGCTACAAACTAGTCTGTACTATGTCAGCCCATTCTTTACAGTCTAAGCTAATTCCTTCTAGTATACTGCTTTCATCTCTGTTAACCATTTTCTTTGCCACACCTCGGGTAGAAGAGGACAGAGATGCACGTGCTTGCTCTCTTTCTTTCTCTCTAGATATATAGCTATATGTCTGTCTCTATATATATCGATATAGTTATGTAGATATAGATGTCTATATATTTTTCCTCTTAATGATCACCATGGTGTGGTGTTTTTAGATTTCTTATTAGTAAGGCTCCTTAATGTATGGCTGATAAAAGCCATACATCTACCTTATTATCTTAGGACGAATGTAAAGTATGCTATATATGTAAATGACTATGGTTTTTAATTTCAATCTTTTTCTTTCAGTTGGCTATCTGGAATTATACATATCTATAGTCCTCAGGTATGGGCTTGCTGTTTGCGATACATATTCAATTCTTCTGTTCAAGAAAGGCAAGTGATATTTTATTCCATAGTACTTTATTTTGATCTTTCCCCCCATTCATAGTTTATGGTCTCATTTAAAATTCATGTAATGCCTTAACCTTTTACAGTACTTATAATAAACACGTACATTAAGAAAAAACAAGCCTTATATTAAATGAGAATAAAACGAGATTTAAAAAACAAACAAACGTAGAGATTATCTCCTATAGCATCCTGTTTTATAATTAAGGGGGATAACTTTCAGTGAAATGACTGAAAATGAGTTTGAATTTGTTACCCTACTGGTGTTTTATTAAGTTACACAGTGTTACTACTAATACACCAAGAAATATTTGAGACAAGATTTTTAATTTCCTGGCACTGAAGCCTAAGCATTGGAATTAATAGTTAGGGAAACTTTACTTTTAACCTCAACTCATTTAATTTTAGTTTGTACATAATGCCAATATTTGTCTCTTACATTCTTTGTCTATTAAATGAGAAGGTCTATTTTTATCTACCTTGGGTGGCTATAAAAGACTTCAAAAAACAAACTATATTGAAAAGTCAATAAAAGTACATGGTAATAAATTGATGTACATAAATATATACAATAAAAGTACAACTCTCTTCCACCCCATTTCCTAGACCCTGTTTTTAGAGGCAATCGATACTAAGTGGTATCTTGTGCTTCCTTCCTGAAATATTCAGTACATAGACAAGTATCACCTTTTCCTGGCCTGTAAAAATTGAACCACAAGTGGAAACATAGCATCCTTCCTTTTCTTTTTTTTTTTTTCCCCCCTTGAAATGGAGTCTCACTCTGTCCCCCAGGCTGGCGTGCAGTGGTGTGATTTCAGCTCACTGCAACCTCTGCTTCCTGGGTTCAAGCGATTATCTTGCCTCAGCCTCCTGAGTAGCTGGGACTACATGCATGCGCCACCATGTCCGGCTAATTTTTGTGTTTTTTAGTAGAGAGGGGGTTTCACTATATTTGACAGGCTGGTCTTGAACTCCTGACCTCTCATGATCCATCCTCCTCAGCCTCCCAAGGTGCTGGGATTATAGGCGTCAGCCACCACACCCAGCCCAGCATCCTTTCTTTTCTGTATGTTGCTTTTTTCTGTATGAATTATACCTTGGAGATCATTACATGTTGGCATATACAGATTTAATGTATATATTTTAGAACTGAACAGTATATAAATATTGTATTTTTAAAACTGGCTCTTTAGTCTTGCAGATAGTGGTAGACTGAACACTTTATGTATACATCTTTGTGTGCATATGCTAGTGTATTTGTAGGATAAATTTCTAAAAGTGTTTTTTTTTCTTGGCCAAAGAGTATGTAATTTTAAATTTGGTAGATATTGCCAAATTGCCCTTCAAAAAGACTGCACCAATTTATAATTTTTCCAGCAGTACATAAGAGTGCCTTTTTTCGAGGCTGGGCGCAGTGACTCACGCCTGTAATCCCAGCACTTTGGGAGGCCGAGGCGGGTGGATCACGAGGTCAAGAGATCGAGACCATCCTGGTCAACAAGGTGAAACCCTGTCTCTACTAAAAATACAAAAATTAGCTGGGCATGATGGTGCACGCCTATAGTCCCAGCTACTCGGGAGGCTGAGGCAGGAGAATTGCTTGAACCCAGAAGGCAGAGGTTGCGGTGAGCAGTGATCATGCCATTGCACTCCAGTCTGGGTAACAACAGCGAAACTTCCTCTCAAAAAAAAAGAGTGCACTTTTTTCTCACCTGCACTAACACTGTGGAAGAAATATTTATTGAGCACCTAGTATCTATTATGTTCACGATATTGGGGATGACAGTAAACAAAATAAAAGTCTCCAGACAGGCATGGTGTCTCACAGCACTTTGGGAGGCTGAGATAGGATTGCTTGAGGCCATGTGTTCCAGACCAGCCTGGGTACCATAGCAAGACTTTGTCTCTACAAAAAAAAGAAAACAAAGTTAGCCGGGTATAGTGACACATGCCAGTAGTCCCAGCTATTCAGGAGGCTGATATGGGAAGATTGCTTGAACCCAAGAGTTCAGGCTGCAGTGAGCCATGATTGTGCCACTGCACTCCAGCCTGGACAACACAGTGAGACCCTGCTAAAAAAAATAAAGTAGGCTGGGCATGGTGGCTCACACCTGTCATTCCAACACTTTGGGAGGCTGAGGTGGGCGAATCACTTAAGGCCAGGAATTAGAGACCAGCTTGGCCAACGTGGCAAAACCCCATCTCTACTAAAAATGCAAAAATTAGCCAGGCCTGGTGGAGCACACCTGTAATCCCAGCTACTTGGGAGCCTGAGGTAGGAGAATCACTTGACTCTGAGAGGCAGAGGTTATAGTGAGCTGAGATTGCACCACTACACTCCAGCCTGGGTGACAAAAAAATAAAATAAAGTCCTGCAGAGATAGGTAATAAACAGAATAAGTAAAATAAATAGGATATTAAAAGGGGATAAGTACTGTGGAGAAAAATAAAGCCAGAGAAGAGGATGCTCTGTGTCTGAATGATAGTGGCAGGTAAAGAGTTGCAATTTAAATAGGTGATCAGGGAGGTAAAGACTTGAAATGAGAGTAAGCCATGTGACTATCTGGGGCACTGTCCTGGGCAAAGGATGTGTTGTATAAGGGCCCTGGGTGAAAGATCACCTTACATCTTCAAAGAACAGCAAAGAGGCCACTGTAGCTAGAGAGGAGTGAAGGAAGAGGGGAGTAACAGGAGATGAGCTCAGAGAGGTAAGTGGAGGGCTGATGTTAAAATTTGACCTTTGCTAATCTGATAGACGAAAAATAATCTTTTCCAGTGTTTTATAACATCATCTTCTAGGAACTGCCTAGTCATGTCTTTGGTCATTTTTCTCTTAAGTTGTACATCTTTTCATATTGCTTTGTAAGAGCTAGTTTGTCATAGCAAGCTCTCTCTCTATGTATAATATGCCTGTAATCCCAGCTACTTGGGAGGCTGAGGCAGAAGAATTGCTTAAACCCAGGAGGTGGAGGTTGCAGTGAGCTGAGATCATGCCATTGCACTTCAGCCTGGCCAACAAGAGGGAAGCTCTGTCTCAAAATAAAAAAAATACAGGGAGAAATATATATTTGTAATATATAGCAAAAGTTTCCCCCCATATTGTCATTTAAGTTTGTTTAACAGTATTTTTCCTGGCCGGGCAAAGTGGCTCACGCCTGTAATCCCAGCACTCTGGGAGGCTGAGGTGGGTGGATCACCAGATCAGGAGTTCGAGATTAGCCCAGCCAATATGTTGAAACCCTGTCTCTACTAAAAATGCAAAAATTAGCCAGGTGTGGTGGTATGCACCTATAATCCCAGCTACTCGGGAGACTGAGGCTGGAGAATCGCTTGAACCTGGGTGGTGGAGGTTGCAGTGAGCCGAGATCGCGCCATCGCGTTCTAGCCTGGGCAACAGAGCGAGACTCTGTCTCAAAAAAAAAAAAAAAAAAAAATTATTTTTCCCAAATAGACTTACTGTTTTTTGGTCATATTTATTAATATTTTTTCCTATCATGCTTAGGAAAGATTCACCCACTCCAAGTGTATTTACTGAAGTAAAACAATTACTTGTATTTTCTTCAGATGGCTTTGGAGTTCTACTTTTTACATTTTAACTTTTCAAGATAATTAGTTACATTTAGATAGCAGAAATTAAATGTTAGTTTTAGATTCTTTGCTATGATTTAGTAAAGTTTTATTATCAATTCCTGATGCTGCTTTAAGTTCATATCAACAGTAAAATCCTCAGTAAAATTAATTTTGAATTGCTCTCTTATTTTTTTTTTTTTCTTTTTTAGACAGAGACTCGCTCTGTCATCTAGGCTAGAGTGCAATGGGGTGATCTTAGCTCACTGCAACCTCCCCCTCCCGGGTTCAAGCTATTCTCCCTGTTTCAGCCTTCGGAGTAGCTGGGATTACAGGCACCCGCCACCACGCCTGGCTAATTTTTGTATTTTTAGTGGAGATGGGGTTTCACCATGTGGCCAGGCTGGTCTGGAACTCCTGACTTCGGTGATCTGCCCACCTCAACTCCCAGAGTGCTGGGATTACAGGCTTGAGTCACTGTGCCCGGCCACGACATAAGTTTAAAATAATGCAGTCAGAACCAAGAAAAGTCCTGTTGCCCAGGCTGGAGTACAGTGATGTGTTCATAGCTCACTGCATCCTCAAACTCTTGGGTTTAATTCTCCTACCTCTGTCTCCTTATTAACTGGGACTACAGATGTGAGCCACCAGGCCCAACTAAGTTAAAAAAAATTTTTTTTTTTTTTTTTTTGTAGAGAAGAGGGGTCTCGCTATGTTGACCAGGCTGGTCTTAAACTCCTGGCCTCAAGCAATCCTCCCACCCTTGGCCTCCCAAAGTGGTGGGCCCCAGTTTTTGAACAAATACTGGAACTTTTAGTCTATTTTGTTAATTAGATTGAGAGACTCACATGAAGTTATTTGAGTGTAATCGTGTTATTCTCATTAAATTTTAATTAAATGGCATTTTTTTGTGCAGGGTTTTTTCAGAATCTGGAAATTTCATCATAGTTCTCTATTCTGTGACACATAAGGAGCCTGAGTTTTATGAATGCTTCCCTTGTGATGGCAAGATACCTGACTTTCGGTTTCAGTTGCTAACCAATAAGGAAACATTACATCTCTTCAAAGTAAGTGATTTGATTATCTAGTACATTATCGACTGTTTAGGGTTCTGCACATTGGCAGTTTAAACGCAACAACTTTTACCCTTTAAAATAGTAATCCAAACTATTATGCTTTGTTTACTTATAAATAATCTTATTAAATACTAACTTTATTCATTTATGGTTAAATTTCTTTAATAAATCTTAGATTACATTTTCAACCAAATTATAATGACAACCAGAGGTTACCCACAGAATAATGGCCATGTTTTTCTAAAATCTTTGAAGAATATATCAGTTGTTCATATGTTCTATCATTTTATACTTTAGAAGGTTAACTTTGTGGGATCTCAATACTTTGTCCTGACTGCCTTTTTTTTTTTTTTTTTGCAGCAGCAGTCTCACTCTGTCACTTAGGCTGGAGTGCAGTAGTGTGATCTCGGCTTACTGCAACCTTTGCCTCCTTGGTTCAAGTGATTCTCCTACCTCAGCTTCCTGAGGTAGCTGGAATTACAGGCACCCACCTCCATGCCCAGCTATTTTTTTTTGTATTTGCAATAGAGACAGAGTTTTACCATGTTGCCCACACTATTCTCAAACTCCTGACCTTAGGTGATCCACCTGCCTTGGCCTCCCAAAGTGCTGGGATTATAGGCGTGAGCCACCGCACCTGACTGTGACTGTATTATTTTAAAAATGTGTGGGAATAACAAATGGTTTTTTATACTTAAAGTCTATTATTTATGTTATATATCTAAAGAATCAAAATAGATTGTTACTATATCATCTAATAAGATATCTAGAAACACAACTAGGTGATGATCATAGAAAAAGTAGATCTTTAGTCCAGACATGGTGGCTTACACCTGTAAACCGAGCACTTTGGGTGGCCTAGGCAGGTGGATCACCTCAGGTCGGGAGTTTGAAACCAGCCTGGCCAACATGGTGAAACCTGTCTCTGCAAAAGATACAAAAATTAGCCTGGCATGGTGGCAGGCACCTGTAATTCTAGCTACTCAGGAGGCTGAGGCAGGAGAATCGCTTGAACCCAGGAGGCAGAGGTTGTGATGAGTGAGCCGAGATTGCCATTGCACTCCAGCCTGGGCAACAAGAGCAAAGCTCTGTCTCAAAAAGAAAAGAAAAAAAGTAGATATTTGAAACTAGATGTCATTATATGAAAATATTCAAAGGCTGTTTTTCAGTAAAATTATTGGTTATTTTAGATCTCAGACCAATAATAAAAGTACATTTTGGCCAGGCGCGGTGGCTCAAGCCTGTAATCCCAGCACTTTGGGAGGCCGAGGCGGGTGGATCACGAGATCAAGAGATCGAGACCATCCTGGTCAACATGGTGAAACCTCGTCTCTACTAAAAATGCAAAAAAAATTAGCTGGGCACGGTGGCATGTGCCTGTAATCCCAGCTACTCGGGGATGAGGCAGGAGAATTGCCTGAACCCAGGAGGCGGAGGTTGCGGTGAGCTGAGGTCGCGCCATTGCACTCCAGCCTGGGTAACAAGAGCGAAACTCCATCTCAAAAAAAAAAAAAAAGTACATTCTTTTTTATATTAGAAAAATATTGAATACCTCTAAATACCCATGTGTTTCCACTCAGATCTTATTTAGTACCTTCTTGGAGATCATGTAAAGGTTATAAATTTGTATATTTTATATAAATATATTTTATATTATATATTTCATATTATATAATATACACAATATATTTTATATATTATGTTATATATAAATGTTTATATATAATTACATATATTTTAACTATAAATATAATCTTAACTGAGATTTAATATTTTATTTCTGTTTTAGAGACATATCATTTACTGTTTTATTCTTTAGATGGTATTCTTAGTTCATAGTTATATTCACTGAATTTGTGATTATAATACAGGTGATTAACTTTTCTCTTTCACTTATGTATCAGGGAACTGGACAGTTTATAAAAGAGGGCTACAGTTACAGAAATCAGAAGTTTGTCACTCCCCATCTAGTGTTTCAGAGCTACTTTTCAACTAAATAGAATTCTTTGGTGTTTTTATTTAAGTCAGATCTCAAAATATGAACTACTTCATTTCAGAATGTTGAACCTCCTGACAAAAATCCAATCCATTGTGAATTGAGCGCTGAAAGCCAAACTGCAGAAACAGAGTTTTTCAGTAAGGCTTCCAAGAATTTTTCAATTAAGAGGTAAAAGATCTGTTTATTATTACGTGAATTTTTAAAAAATTACATTTATTAGTTTTTGGTGAGTAATTAAAATAACTCTGAGTTATTTCTTTTTTTTTTTGAGATGGAGTCTCTCTCTGTTGCCCAGGCTGGAGTGCAGTGGCACAATCTCAGCTCACTGCAACCTCTGCCTCCTGGGTTCAAGCAATTCTCCTGCCTCAGTCTCCTGAGTAGCTGGGACTGCAGGCGTGCACCACCACACCCAGCTAATTTTTTAGCATTTTTAGTAGAGACAGGGTTTCATCATGTTGGCCAGGGTGGTCTTGATCTGCTGACCTTGTGATCTGCCCGCCTTGACCTCCCAAAGTACTGGGATTACAGGCGTGAGCCACAGCGCCCTGCCAGAGTGTAAGTTATTTCTGATGAAACAGTTTTTAAATCTTATGTACCGTAGGTGTCTTTGCTTTAAATGCATTCCTTCATATTCACTAGGAAGTTGGATAGTAATTTTAATGAAATGGCAATTTCGATATAGTTTTCATTTGGGTTGATGTATTATACAGGAGAAACACAAAAGTATTTGTCAAGAAGCTGTCTTGCTTAGAAAGAATCTGCTTCTTGTTTTGTTTAGTGCTTTCTATTTGTTCTTTCTTTCATTATAAGTTTCTTATTTTACTTTTTAAATTAGATGTGGGGTCTCGCTATATTGGCCAGGCTATTCTCGAGCTCCTAAGCCTCAACTGATCCTTCTGCCTTGGCCTCCCAAAGTGCTGGGATTACGTGTGTGAACCATTGTGCTCAACTCTTCCTTACAGTTCTAAATCTGGACCTGTCAGATAAACTACTATAAAAGTAACTACTAGCTGTGTATGATGGCTCACCCCTGTTATCCCAGCACCTTGGGAGGTCAAGGCAGGTAGATCACTTGAGGTCAGAAGTTTGAGACCAGCCTGGCCAATATGGTGAAACCCTGTCTCTACTAAAAATACAAAAATTAGCCGGACATGGTGGAGCATGCTTGTAATCCCAGGTAGTTGGTAGGCTGAGGTGGGAGAATTGCTTGAACCCAGGAGGCAGAGGTTGCAGTGAGCTGAGATCCTGCCGTTGCACTTCAGCCTGGGTGACAGTGTGAGACCCTGTTTCAAAAAAAAAAAACTAACTCCTACCTAAAAAAAAAATTGTTCTAAAACTTATAAAACATACTTGGAGAATATTAATTAAATAAAGCTTGTGACTTCTTGGGTCAGTATATTCTACCTTTTGTGGTAAAGAAGATATTCCCAACCTGGCAAGGTGGCTCACGGCTGCAATCCCAGCACTTTGGGAGGCCAAGTGGGTGGATCACCTGAAATCAGGAGTTCAACACCAGCCTGGCCAACATGGTGAAACTCTGTCTCTACTAAAATTGCAAAAATTAGCCGGGCATGGTGGCGTGCACCTGTAGTCCAAGCTACTCGATTGCTGCAGCTTGAGAATCATTCGAACCTTGGAGGTAGAGATTCCTGTGAGCTGAAATCGTGCTATTGCACTCCAGCCTGGGCAACAGAGCGAGACTCTATCTGTTCCCCCAAGAAGCTAAGAAATGGATTTTATTGCTTAGTGTCAGCAGTTTGTGTATATGTTCATCATAAGTACAAAACAGATATTAATTCCATGCCACAACTCAGATGTACAAAAAATATTAGTCATTGAACTTAATATCTATTATTTTAGGCCGGGTGTGGTGGCTCACGCCTGTAATCCCAGCACTTTGGGAGGCCAAGGTGGGCAGATCAGCTGAGGTCAGGAGTTTGAGATCAGCCTGGCCAACATGGTGAAACCCCATCTCTACTATAAATACAAAAATTAGCTGTGTGTGGTGGCAGGACCCTGTAATCCCAACTACTCAGGTGGCTGAGGCAGGAGAATCGCTTGAACCCGGGAGGTGGAGGTTGCAGTGAGCTGAGGTGGCACCATTGCAGTCCAGCCTAGGGGACAAGAACGAGACTTTGTTTCAAAAAAAAAAATCTGTTTTAGGCCCCTATTTATTCTACTGGATTATAGACACCAAATTTTAGTTAATTCAAGTTTTCTTTATTCCCTTTTCTCTGGGGTTATGTGTCATGTAGCAGGGACTAATGGTATGTCAGTATTGGTGGTATGGGGTGACATGATTCTCATCCATCTGTGTGCTACAATCTGTTGAGGTGTTTTCATTTGCATCTGGTCTTTGTCAGATTTGTGCAGGTTCCTGCTACAACCTTTGACCCTATTCAGGCCACTGGCTTTCTTGTTTCCTGTCCATGCTGTACTGAGCACTTTAGAATACATTATATATCTTAAGCTGTCTTGGGTGTCAGAGAAAAGGTTTACAGTACTGTTGGAGACTCATTTCTGCTTAAACATCATGCAGACACTCTGATTGCTTCATTGTAATACCTTGTACAGGAATAACACTGTGAGGGTCTGTCTCTTCAGACTATCAAGGTTTAGGGCAAAAGGTCTCTTCTGCTGTTTGATTTTCTTTCTTTCTTTCTTTCTTTCTTTTTTTTTTTTTTTTGAGACACGGTTTCACTGTGTTGGCCAGGCTGGTCTCGAACTCCTGACCTCAGGTGATCCACCTGTCTCGGCCTCCCAAAGTGCTGGGATTACAGGTGTGAGCCACCGCACCCAGCCTGCTGTTTGATTTTCAAATCTGCCTTGGAGTTTCTGTTGTTATCCCTGCTAGGGAGGATTCAACTTGCATGAAACAGAATGCAGGATGTTTTTTTAGGAATCACATTAATTTTGAGTGCTGTTAGCTTCATTCTGGCTTTTCTTTTTGCATATACTATAGACTTTGTCTAGTTTAGGATGTGAAAAAGCCTGCTGCATATAGTATTCCATATCTTTAGTCTTAAACACTAATTTCAGCTTTTAAAACTCTGTACCAGCACTGAGAAATTTTCTGTTTCTCCGGGGCATGCCATCTGTGATATAATGACTATACCTGACTAAATGGGAGGGTAGTACCTTGATTTCTCAAAGTATTTTCCCATCACAGATGTTAAGTACATAGGAAAATATAATTCCTTATTTGGCTTTCTTTCTTAATACAGAGGGTTTGTAATACAGTGTGTTTAATATACTAAGTATTGCCTTTAATGCCAGATTATAAATTTTTTGACAGTAAGTACTATGTCTCATTTATTTCTATATTCATGAGAGTGATCAACTAGAGGGTGCCCAGTGACTGTTAATTTGTTGTGACATTAACAATACAAGGTTAAACTTGCCATGATCAGGCAAGTAGCATAGTTTATTAAGGCTGACTAGGACAGCTTCCCTGGTCAACTTACACTGGCCTGCAAAATAAAATAATTTGTGGTTGTCAGATACTAAGTTAAATGATCTGAGTACTACTGCAACTTATTAAAGGACTTCATTCAATTTCTAGAAGAAAGAACAAACACTGGATTACAAAGGCTTTTCTGGTCTCCCCTTCTATTCTTTAGGTCTTCCCAAAAGTTATCTCCTCGAAAAATGCCAATAAATGATCATGACTCTGGTGTTGAAGATGAAGATTTTTCTCCAAGACCAATTCCTAGTCCTCATCCAGTGAGTCAGAAGGTATCACTGATTTTAAAAATGCATTCACTTTTGTGATTAGAGACCTAAGTCTCATTATGTTAAAACACTAGATAATGCTACCTGAAACCTAAGTATTATTCTTAGCTATATCTAGCTATTTATATCTCTATGGATATATCTATATATAGAGATATAAGTGTCTCACAATTACTATGATTATATGTAATAATATATGTGTGTAATATATATGTAATAAGCATGTATGATTATTATTCCTAGAGTAAACTGAGGCATAGATTGGTTAAATTACCTACCCAAGATGATAAAATTAGTTAGTAGTAAAGTTGGGAGTCTAATTCAGGAGGTTTGGTTTTAGAATCTGATGCTAATAACCATATAGACTCAACATGATATGCTGTCACTAGAGCTTGACACTGGTTTTTATCACTATATTCTGAGAAAACATTCCACTTGCTTTCAGAGGTTAACTGTTAAAATTCTTGTCACAATTTTTGGTTTGCTACCAACCTGTGGGTTATTTTAGAATTGTTGTTTAATTGGTGTAATTACTTATTTTAGAAGAAAAAGGAATGGGAAGGATTTTTTAAAGTTAATATCAAATTATAACCAAATTTATCACAGCGAGTATATTGTTTACTCTTTTTTGCTTTCCAACTCTTAGTCGATAACAATAAAAGGAATAAGAGTGAGTGACTTCTTAGTGGCGAAATATTTATTGGAAGATTTTACTATTTAAGGTACATAAACATTTGTTACTAGGTCTGTGAAAATATTCTGCCTGTGATAATTTTTATTTTTTGCAGAGAGAGGATTTAAAAGTTGTATAGAACAGTTTTTCATATTGTGTTTTGTGATCTTAGCAGTGTTAGTGTTTTAATAAAAAGAGTTCCATTATTAAATAAGTTTGGGAAGTGTTTAGTTTTGTTCTTTTAGGGCAAGGGCCTTGTTTATTTTGCTTAAAATTGTATTCCTAGGGCTTAGCACATAAAACATGCCCAGAAAGTATTTGCTGATGGTCTCCATAAAGAATGAACCCTTGCTAATATGTAATTAGATGTGATCTGGGAAATACTGGTCTGAGGAAAATAAAGATACATTTTCTCCTAAAAAAATACTTTTTTTTCATTTCTCTCTTATTTGTAGATTTCTAAGATCCAACCATCAGTTCCTGAACTTTCACTTGTGTTGGATGGCAATTTCATAGAATCAAACCCTTTGTCTTCTCCATTGGAAATGGTGAATAATGAAAATTCTCCTTTGATTAACCACTCTGAACACTTGAAGCCATTGCAACCCCAGCTTTATGATGAGAAACACAGTCCAGAAGTTGAAGCTGGAGAGCCTTCCTTGAGAGGAATACCAAATCAGTTAAATGAGGATATGGCTCTTTTGAGACACTGCAAAGTAAGACAGCCACCTGCCTGTAAGAAAGTGAACCCACATACCAGGAACAGTGTTAAACCATCTTCTCATAATGGGCCATCTCCTGATATATTAGAAAAGCTCCAAGCAGTTGCTGCTGGAAATGTCCAAAACAAAGAGTATCCTATAAGACCCTCCACACTTAATTCTAGGCAGTCTTCTCTTGCCCCACAGTCCCAACCACATAATTTTGTTTTATTACCCCATAATTCAGAAAGGCAAATGGAACTTCAGATACCTATTCACCCGCCGCCATCTTACTGTTCCACAAACGTTTGCAGGTGTTGTCAACATCATAGCCATATTCAATGTAGTTCACTAAATTCTTGGCAAGGAGCAAGTACAGTTGGATCCATTCAAGATGTCCAGTCTGAAGCTCTTCAAAAGCATTCTTTATTTCACCCAAGTGGATGTCCAGCTCTCTACTGCAATGCATTCTGTTCTTCAAGTAGTCCTATAGCCTTGAGACCTCAGGGAGGTGTGGACGGTTGTTCTCCCCACAGCAATATAGAACCATCACCTGTGGCAAGACTACCTTCACATATGGACTCATGTAACCCACAGCCTTGCACGGTGTGTGTGCACACACCCAAGACTGAGTCAGATAATGGAATGATGGGACTATCTCCAGATGCATATCGGTTCCTCACAGAGCAAGACAGACAGCTGAGACTACTTCAGGCACAGGTTTGCTTGGTGCTTTCCTAGTTCTATTAAATTCTTGGTATTAATTATGATTTCTTAAAAACTGGTACCTCTCCTCAGTAGTTATGTTTTATAGAATAGAATTGTAGAATGTCAGAATTAGAAGAGACCTTGGAACTGAATTCTAGGCCCTCTTTTTTTCTTTTGAGCCAGAGTCTCACTCTGTCGCCCAGGCTGGAGTGCAATGATCTTGGTTCACTGCAACCTCCGCCTCCTGGGTTCAAGCAATTTTCCTACCTCATCCTCCTGAGTAGCTGGGATTACAGGCATGCACTGCCATGCCCAGCTAATTTTTGTGTTTTTAGTAGAGACGAGGTTACACCATGTTGGTCAGGCTGGTCACAAACTCCTGATTTCATGATCTGCCTGCCTCGGCCTCCCAAAGTGCTGGAATTACAGACGTGAGCCACCGCAAGTGGCCTGGTCCTCTTGTTTTACAGGTAAGTAAAATGAGGATTAGAGAGAACAATTTAACCCAATGCCACATTGCTAGTTAGTAGTAAAACCATCTTATGCACATTCTAACCTATAATAGAATTGTATTTTTCTTTTATATTTTGCCTCTAATGAAAAGTCTGTTATGATTAAACCTTTATATACAGCTGTATGTAAAGTCTGGATAATGGCTTCTTCTTCATCTCTAGTTTGTCAATCCTATATAAATAATGCTTAGCCAGTATGCCCTTAAAGAAATAGTTAGAACCTTTCTGTGTATCTATACTGGACTTACTCTACTTCTTTTATTCTGAAATGTTCCCTTTCCAGGACCTCTGTTGCGGGTTTCTTAGTCTTTTTTTTTTTTTTTTTTTTTGAGGTAGTCTCATTCTGTTGCCTAGGCTGGAGTGCAGTGGTTATGATCTAGGCTCACTTCAACCTCCGCCTCCCAGGTTCAAGTGATTCTCCTGCCTCAGCACCCACTAGTAGCTGGGATTCCAGGCATGTACCGTCATGCCTGGCTAATTTTTTGTATTTTTAGTAGAGACGAAGTTTCATCATGTTGGTCAGGCTAGTCTCTATGGAGTTCTTAGTCCTAATTATATCCTTGTGCAGAGTTTAGTCTGTAAATGTTGTCTTTTTTCTTTCCTCTCAGACGTCCTTCTTTCACATACCTACCCCAAACCAGCTGTTCCTCTCTTTCCCCCTAACACCAGTGGGAACAACCTGAAATGTATTTAAAAATTTTTTTCATGATCCTGTAACTGTGCAAATACCTGTATAATGTGCATATATATACGTATGACTTTAAAAAAAACTTTGTTCTATAAAATTGGAGTTACAGTGTTTGCATTTTATAAAAAAAGAGACAATGACATTTTTCAAATCTGAAAATGCTTTTAATGGGAACATATGAGAAAAATTTAGCTCTTCTGTTTTTTAAACCTAGATCAATTTTTTGAAATTGCAAAGTATAATTTGTTTTAATTTTTTTTTTTTTTTTAAAAGAAGAATTCTCACTATGTTGCCCAGACTGGTCTTGAACTCCTGGGATCAAGTGATCTTTCTGCTTTGACCTCCCAGAGTGCTAGGATTATAGGCTTGAGTCACCATTCCTGGATAATGTAAAATATCAATTGGAATTTAACATTATAAACACTTACCAAAAATTTTAATATACCTAAATATTTTTACATTGAAAACAGTTATTTCTCATTTATTTCCTGATTTCCTGTCTTGTTCAAAAAAAGACTAATTAGAAAAAGGACCCATTATGCTATTTAGAAATCTTAGTTACTTGGAATTTGTATACTGAAAATGTAATATTATAGACCACAGGCCCTGGTCTAGATTATTTGAATCATATTTAGAAAATTTGAAATATGATATAAAAAATGCTTCTGTGTGTAAAGACACATAGTATTTTCCATATATATATATAAACTTAAATTTTTTTTTAGGTACTTTTTTTTTTCCGAGACAGAGTTTCCCTCTTGTTGCCCAAGCCGGAGTGCAATGGCGTGATCTTAGCTCACCATTTACACTTTTTTACATGAGTATCAACTTATAAATACTAATCTAAACACCTTTATGTTTTGCTTTTAAATGTATGCTTAAAGGCTGAGGTGGACAGATTGCTTGAGCCCAGGAGTTTGAGACCAGCCTGGGCAACACGGCAAAACCCCATCTCTACAAAACATGAAAATTAGCCAGGCAAAGGTGGTGCATGCCTATAGTTCCAGCTACCCAGGAGGCTGAGGTAGGAGGACTGATTGAGTCCTTGAGGTCGAGGCTGCAATAAGTCGTGATTACACTACTGCTCTCCAGCCTGGGTGACAGAGCAAGACCCTGTCTCAAAAAGAAATAAAAGTAAAAGTGCTTCTTAGCTAGTGAGAATGGCTTTCTAGATTGAATAAGTTTCATGGTATGGTCAAGTTGAAATGTTGGAAAATAGACTTAAAAGTCAGTTTCTTATAACTAGAGTGCTTTGTAATTCATTATTAAACTGCTGCCAGTTTTGATTACTTCCCTGTCAGTTTAAAGTATGTTTTTAATTGATACAGATTCAGCGTTTGTTGGAAGCACAGTCTCTGATGCCCTATTCCCCTAAGACAACCACTGTTGAAGACCCAGTACAAGCTGGAAGACAAATGGAGTTGGTTTCTGTGGAAGCACAGTCTTCCCCTGGCTTGCACATGAGAAAAAGTGTAAGCATTGCTGTGAGCACAGGTAATTTCAGGTTTTTTTATTTGTAAGGAAATTTTAAAAAATGCTTTTCATATCTGGTTTTTGAATTTTTATGTTCAAATTGGTGCACAGTGGAATAGGAACAAAAACCAAGATGATGAGAGTGTGACTTAGGTTTTTGTGTAATTATACTCTTTGTGAAATAAAACTACACCTGCAAACTGCATAACATGATGCACTATTTGGTTTTGCTACTTTCCTAGGCTGGACCCAATTTTTTTTGTTTGTTTTTGAGATACAGTCATGCTCTGTTGCCGAAGCTAGAGTACAGTGGTGCAGTCTCAGCTCACTGTAACCTCCATATCCCAGGTTCAAGCAATCCTCCCGCCTCAGCCTCCCGAGTAGCTGGGACTACAGGTGTGCACCACCACGCCCAGCTAAGTTTTGTATTTTTAGTAGAAATGGGTTTAACCTTTTTGGCCAGTCTGGTCTCAAACTCCTGACCCCAGGTGATCTGCCCACCTTGGCCTCCGAAAATGCTGGGATTCTAGGAGTGAGCCACCACACAGTCATGGACCTAATTCTTTTTTTTTTAATTGGAAACAGGATCTCATTCTGTTGCCAGGCTGAAGTGTAGTGGCACAATCAAGGCTCACTGTAGCCTCAACCTCCCAGGCTCAGGTGATCCTCCCACCTCAGCCTTCTGAGTGGCTGGAACTACAGGCATGCATCACAGTGCCTGGCTAATTTTTGTATTTTTTTTTGTAGAGACTGGTTTCACCATATTGCTAAGGCTGGTCTCAAACTCCTGGGCTCACGTGATCCAGCCACCTCAGCCTCCCAAAGTGCTAGGATTACAGGAGTGAGCCACTGTATCCCGCCTGGCTGGACTCAATTCTAATAAGAGAAATCATTTGTGGTTTGAGGGATCAGGAAGGGTTTCATCTGTGCAGTTGTTATTGAGTGTGAGCCTCGGAGGGTATGTAGGATTTCAGTAGATGGAATTGAGGGGTGGGAGAGCAGATTGAGTAAAGAAAATATTATGGGTTCAATGAGAAAACAGAGCTCCAAGTTATAGTTTTGGTGGCAATAGGAATGGGGAGAGGAACTTGATAATGGTCATGTAGATGCTGATAAGATTTTATACTAATTGGATATAGCAGTTGAGGAAGAGGGAGGACTGAATAGTTACTCCAGCTAAATGCAATATGATATCCTGGGTTGGATTCTGGCACAGAAAAAGGACATTAGTGGAAAAATTGATGAAATCCAAATAAAGCCTTGATTTTAGTTAATATTAATGTACTATGTTGGTGTCTTGATTTTAACAAATGTATATAAGATGTTGACATCAGGGGAAACTGGATGAGAAGTATTTAGGAACTCCGTATTCTCTTTGCTTTAAATCTAGAGTTATTCCAAAATTAAGTTTATTAAATATACTAAATAAAAGTTACTGTACGATTTTAAGCCTGGATGACAGAGAGTAATGGGTAGTACCATTTAACAGATGGAGGCAAGTTAGAGAAGCAGAGGATAGAGGACAAAGTCAGCCTACATATCTCTTAAGATCAAGTTGCTTAGGGGAATGTGAATAGAGAAACTCAAATGTCAGAAGAGTAGGAGTGTAAGTCAGTTGATGACATAGACATACAGATATAGAAGTAACAGATGAAGATTTGAGGCTGGAGAATAAAAGTCTAAGAGGAAAAATAAAGAAATAAGGTCTGTACTTCTTTTCTGAACCTGTGTGTTATCTAAACTATCCATGCAGCAGGGAGCAAGAACCACATGCACATTTGTAAGTCACATTCAAGTACTGACCCATATTAGTTAAAATTCTTTGATGCCAAGTAACATAAACCACTTTGAACTAATTTAAGCAAGGAAAAGGAATTGACTGGAAGAATATGGGATGTTTTGTAGAAGCCAAGGCCAAGAATGGAGCTGGACTTTAGGAAAAGACTGTAACTAGAAACTGGAAAATCATTAAGACTTTCCAGTTATTCTGTGTGGCTGTTTTACTCATTTTTGTCTGCAGTCTGCCTTTCACTGCTTTACATTTTAAAATGTGGCTGACCTAGAGCTTGTGTTATATAACGTAAGTATATGTTACACAATTCTAATCATACATATAAACCATCTTGCTGTCCTTCGGTCCAAGCATCAAATTGCAGAGAACCTGAATGACCTACTTTGGATTAGGTTTTAATCCCTGGTTCAGTGGTAAGTAGGTTGAGAAACACATAACAGGGACATATCTGCAACAGTAGTCCCACCTTGGTGGATTGCAGAGGTGATAGATAGTTCCCAAGAAGGTATGTGGTGCGTATGTCATAGAGGGCTGGTGGTAAAGGAGCTTGTGGATAGTATGAGCTAATATACCAAAAAGTTTGGGATCATCCTATGTCTTCTTGTAAAATTCTTCATTTATTCTATTATAGTTGCTTATCATCTGAATCAGCAGACTGTAAGCTTTTGGCATCTGGAATACTGGCTTGTTCACCATAGTGTATGATTTCATAACATGATGCCTAAAACATAATGTGTACTGGATAAATAAGTAATTAAATGAAGTTATTCAATGTTTGAACTGATATTCTGAAATTGTTTTTGTTTGTTTGTTTGTTTGTTGGTAGAGACAGGGTTTTGCCATGTTGCCCAGGCTGGTCTCAAGCAATCCACCTGCCTTGGCCTCCCAAAGTGTTGGAATTACAGGGGTGAGCCACTGGCTTTATATTCTTTTCCTTTACTTTCTTTTTTGAGATAGAGTCTGGCTCTGTTGCCCAGGCTGGAGTGCAGTAGCACAATCTCTGCTTACTGCAACCTCCACCCCTTGGGTTCAAGCGATTCTCCTGCCTCAGCCTCCCAAGCAGCTGGGATGCAGGCACCTGCCACCATGCCCGGCTAATTTTTGTATTTTAGTAGAGACGGGGTTTTGCCATGTTGGCCAGGCTGGTCTTGAACTCCTGACCTCAGGTGATCTGCCTTGGCCTCCCAAAGTGCTGAGATTACAGACATGAGCCACTGCTCCTGGCCTCTTTGTTGCTGTTGTTGTTGTTGTTGGAGCTGGAGTTTCACTCGTCACCCAGGCTGGAGTGCAATGATGTGATCTCAGCTCACTGCAACCTCTGCCTCCTGAGTTCAAGCGGTTCTCCTGCCTCAAGCCTCTTGAGTAGCTGGGATTACAGGCATGCGCCACTATGCCTGGCTAATTTTGTATTTTTAGTAGAGATGCGGTTTCACCATGTTGACCAGGCTGGTCTTAAACTCCTGATTTCAGGTGATGTGCCCACCTTGGCTCACAAAATACTAGAATGAGCCACACTGTTCTTCGCCACTTGGTCTGATATTCTGAGATTATTTTAAACAAGTTTCCAAACATTATATGTAGAAGTCAAACATTTTAAAACTTCATAGATGCAGATTCAGTTATTACTTATGTAGAAAATGAATTTTTTTTTTTTTTTTTTTTTTTGAGACAGAGTCTTGCTCTGTCACCCAGGCTGGAGTGCAGTGGTGCAGTCTCGGCCTACTGCAACCTCCACCTCCTGGGTTCATGCAGTTCTCTTGCCCCAGCCTCCTGAATAGCTAGGATTACAGGGGTGCACCACCATAACCGACTAAGTTTTGTATTTTTAGTAGACATGGGATTTCACCAGGGTGGTCTCAATCTCTTGACCTTGTGATCTGCCTGCCTCCGCATCCCAAAGTGTTGGGATTACAGGCGTGAGCCACCATGGCCAGTCTATTAATTTATTTTCATAAAATCACCTGAGTATATCCTCAGAGTAGAAACCATTTTGACTAGGATTTACTTTTTTTTTTTTTTTTTTGAGATGGAGTCTCACTCTGTCACACAGGCTGGAGTGCAATGGCGTGGTCTTGGCTCACTGCAACCTCCGCCTCCCAGGTTCAAGTGTTTCTCCTGCCTCAGCCTCCTGAGTAGCTGGGACTGTAGGCACATGCCACCACACCTGACTAATTTTTGTATTTTTAGTAGAGACGGGGGTTTCACTATGTTGGCCAGGCTGGTCTCAAACTCCTAACCTCATTATCCACCCACCTTGGCCTCCCAAAGTGTTGGGATTACAGGCATGAGCCACCATGCTCGGCCTACTTTTTGGTTTTAACCATCTGTTTAAACCATTATATAGTAGCAATATTTCCCAAATTATAGAATACATATGACTTGTGGTACAAAAAGATGATTTCGGATGTTAAACAGGTTAATGTTTATATTTTGTGAATATATTTTTTCTAGTACTCATAGGTATAAATACAATAAGCATATCAAATCTATGATTTTACAGAAATAATGAGGCTCAGTAAAAATAGAGTTAATGTAAAGAAAGAGAGTAAGTAAACAATACTACACCCAAATAGCTCATGAAGATTGCAGAATAGGCCGGGCACAGTGGCTCACACCTATAGTGTCTGCACTTTGGGAGGTCAAGGCAGGTGGATCCCTTGACCCCAGGAGTTCAAGACCAACTTGGTCAACATGGTGAAGCCTCGTCTTTAAAAAACAAAAATACAAAAATTAGCCACACATGATGGTGTGCACCTGTAGTCCCAGCTACTCAGGAAGCTGAGGTGAGAGGATCACTTGAGCCTAGGGAGATTGAGGCTGCAGTGAGCTATGATTGTGTCACTGCACTCTAGCCTGTGTAAAAAAGTGACACCCTGTCTCCAAAACAAACAAACAGAAAGATTGGAAAACATCTGATTTTTTAAATACCTGCCTGATTTTACAGATATTACATGTCTGATGCATTCCCAATGTAGTCTCTTAAATATTGCATTTAAGTATCACAACCAGAGAACCTAGGGATTTGTATTTTATATAGTATCTCATGTTATTCAGAGCAGTGGTTTTCAATATACACACTTCACCCCACAGATTATATTCAGAACCTTAATATATAAAGCAAATCATTTCAGAGCCATTCTTCTTGAAAAAGCAGAATCCAGAATGTGCCCTTCTACCCTACCTGTCCCCACTTTTCTCTTTCTGTCTTCCACCTACCTCTTCCTAGCATTTCTGAGGAAATATAATCTAAAAACTTAGTTCTAAGTAATTGTATTAAGATAGCTTTTTTGTTTGTTTGTTTTTTTGAGACAGAGTCTCATGTGTTGCCCTGGTTGGAGTGCAGTGGCACAATCACAATAGCTTATTGCAGCCTCGATCTCCTGGCTGGGCTCAAGTGATCTCCCACCTCTGCCTCCCAAGTAGTTGAGACTACAGGCACACCACCATGCCTGGCTAATTTTTTTGGATTTTTTTTTTTTTTTTGTAGAGCCTGGATTTCTGCATGTTGCCCACCCTGGTCTTGAACTCCTGAGCTCAAGTGATCCTCCCACCTCTGCTTCTCAAAGTGTTGGGATTACAGGTGTGAGCCACTGCACCTGGCCAGTATAGCTGCTCTTTTTCTTTTTTTGAGACAGAGTCTCACTCTGGTATCACCCAAGCTGGGGTGCAGTGCCACGATCGTGGCTCACTGCAACTTCTGCCACCCAGGTTCAAGCAATTCTCCTGCCTCAGCCTCCCGAGTAGCTGGGATTACAGGTATATACCACTGTGCCCAACTAATTTTTGTATTTTTAGTAGAGACAGGGTTTCACCATCTTGGCCAGGCTGGTCTTGAACTTCTGACCTTGTGATCCACCCACCTTGGCCTCCCAAAGTGCTGGGATTACAGGTGTGAGCCACCTCGCCTGGTCAGCTATTCTTAACAAAGGTTTGTCAGAGTATAATTTTTAAAGTTGAATGTTTGTTTCAGTATCTTAAATTATTTAACCTCCAGGTGCTAGCTTGTTTTGGAATGCAGCAGGTGATAATCAAGAGCCTAACTCTCAGCTGAAGCAAGATGATACCAAAATTTCCAGTGAGGACATGAATTTTTCTGTGGATATTAATAATGAAGTCACAAGTCCTCCAGGTAGTACATCTTCATTAAAAGCAGTTGATATTCCCAGTTTTGAAGAGAGCAACGTTGCTGTGGAAGAAGAATTTAACCAGCCACTTTCTGTATCCAAGTAAGGTCTCTTTGATTTAGTCTTTTGTCCTACTTAAAAAAAAATTTTTAACGGACAAGTAATAATTGTATGTATTTGTGGGGCACAGTGTTTAGATGCATATTTACAATGTGGAATGACCAACAAATCTATCACTTCACATACTTAACATTTTTTGTGGTAAAAACATTTACAGTCGACTATTAGCAATTTTGAAATATACAATGCATTATTATTCATAATGGTTGCTGTTCTGTTCAGGTTTTTTTGTTTTCAATTCTAATTTCTTTTAAGTCTGACTCAAACGATTTATTTTCTAAATGGTATTTTCATTATGTCTTTATCTTATATAATTTCTATGTAACTGTTAACTCTGAGCCTTCTAGAACCATTTCCAGATGTCAGTCATTGGCTATATATATATATATATATATATATATATATATATATAAATTTTTTTTTGTTTGAGATGGAGTCTCACTCTGTTGCTCATGTTGGAGTGCAATGGTGCGATCCCGGCTCACTGCAATCTCCACCTCCAGGGTTCAAGCAATTCTCCTGTCTCAGTCTCCCAAGTAGCTAGGACTATACAGGCACAGGCCATCATGCCAGGCTAATTTTTTGTGTTTTTAGTAGAGATGGGGTTTCACCATGTTAACTAGGATGGTCTCAATCTCCTGACCCTGTGATTTGCCCACCTCGGTCTCCCAAAGTGCTGGGATTACAGGTGTTGAGCCACTGTGCCCAGCCCAGTCATTGGCTATATAACGGTCTGGACGAATCGGAAATTGGAAGAAGACCTCAAAAAGACACAAGCTTAGGCTTCACTCTAGAGTTTCTGATAATGTTAGGTTCCAGATGGAGGTGGAAAATTTTCTTTTCTTTATTTCATTTAATCAATTATTTTATTTTATTTGTAATCTTTTTTTGAGTTTGAGTTTCGCTCTTGTTGCCCGGGCTGGAGGGCAGTGATGCAATCTCAGCTGACTGCAACCTCTGCCTCCCGGGTTCAAGTGATTCTCCTGTCTCAGCCTCCTGAGTAGCTGGGATTACGGGCACCTGCCACCATGCTGGGCTAATTTTTGTTTTTTGTTTTTGAGATGGAGTCTCACTCTGTTGCCCAGGCTAGAACGCAATGGTGCAATCTTGGCTCACTGCAACCTCTGCCTCCTGGGTTCAAGCAATTCTCCTGCCTAAGCCTCCTGAGTAGCTGGGACTATAGGTGCATACCACTACACCCAGCTAATTGTTGTATTTTTAGTAGAGACAGAGTTTTACCATGTTGGTCAGGCTGGTTTCAAACTCCTGACCTTGTGATCTGCCTGCCTTGGCCTCCCAAAGTGCTAGGATTGCAGGTGTGAACCATTGTGCCCAGCCTGTAATTTTAGTAGAGATGGGGTTTCACCATGTTGGCCAGGCTGGTCTTGAACTACTGACCTCAGGTGATCCATCTGTCTTGGCCTCCCAAAGTGCTGGGATTACAGTTGTGAGCCACCGTGCTTGACCTATTTTATTTTATTTAATTTTTGAGACAAGAGTCTCACTCTGTCACTCAGGCTGGAGTGCAATGGCACTATCTCAGCTCACTGCAACCTCTGTCTCCCAGGTTCAGGCCATTCTTGAGCTTCAGCCTCTTTTTTTGGAGTCGGAGTTTCGCTCTTGTTACCCAGGCTGGAGTGCAATGGCACAATCTTGGCTCACCGCAACCTCCGCATCCTGAGTTCAGGCAATTCTCCTGCCTCAGCCTCTGGAGTAGCTGGGATTACAGGCACGCGCCACCATGCCCAGCTAATTTTTTGTATTTTTAGTACAGACGGGGTTTCATCATGTTGACCAGGATAGCTGAATTACAGGCATGTGCCACCAAACCCAGCTAATTTTTGTATTTTTAGTAAAGATGGGGCTTCCCACATTGGCCAGGCCTCTTAAGTAGCTGGATTACAGGCATGTGCCACCACACCACACCCAGCTTATTTTTGTATTTTTAATAGAGATGGAGCTTCCCACATTGCCTAGGCTGATCTTGAACTCCTGACCTCAGGTGATCCACCTGTCTCAGCCTTCCAAAGTGCTGGGATTATAGTCATGAGCCACTGAGAGATGGGGAAATTTCTAAAGATTGTCCATATTGCCATTATATATGAAAGAGTCTATTTTTGAGAGCTACAACCGGAATATTGATATGTGAAATGTTACCTGAGACTGGCTTCAAATTAATTCTGTGGGAGAATGAAATGGCTAGGAGTATAAATGAAATGAAATTGGCTATTTGTTGGTAATTTTTGAAACTGATTGTATGTGGTGATTTGTTAAATAATTCTCTCATGCTTGAAATTTTTCTTTTTTTTTTTTTATTTGTTTTGTTTGTTTGTTTTTGTGAGACAGTCTCCCTCTGTCGCCCAAGCTGGAGTGTAGTGGCGTGATCTCAGCGCACTGCAACCTCTGCCTCCTGGGTTCAAGCAATTCTCTGCCTCAGCCTCCCGAGTAACTGGGATTACAGGTGCCTGCCACTGTGCTCGGCTAAGTTTTTTGTATTTTGAGTAGAGATGGGGTTTTGCCATCTTGGCCAGGCTAATCTTGAACTCCTGACCTAGTGATCCACCTGCCTCGACCTCCCAAAGTGCTTGGATTACAGGTGTGACTCACCACACCTGGCCTTCTCTGTTTTATACAAGAACCGCAGATTACTGTTCTAACCAGAAACATGTTTTTTAATATTGCTTTCCCTAGTTATTTAAAAAATGTTTTATTTTCTAATTTTGAAAGTAATAAATGCTCATTGTGTAAAATCGATAAAATATGTAAAAGCATAAAGAAGAAAAGGAATACCATCAAGTATATCATGTGTTTATAAGTGTCATCTTATGCTGGGCACAGTGGCTGACGCCTGTAATCTGGGAGGCTGAGGCAGGTGGATCGCTTGAGCTCAGGAGTTCGACACCAGCCTGGACAACGTGGCAAAACTGCATCTCTACAAAAAATACAAAACACAGCCGGGTGTGGTGGTGCTCACCTGTAGTCATTACTACTTGAGAGGCTGAGGTGGGAGAATCATTTGAGCCTGGGAGGTTGAAGCTGCAGTGAGCTATGATTGTGCCACTGTGACAAAAAGAGAACCTGTCTAAAAAAAATAAATGGCAGCTTGTAAATTTCATTTGACAAGATCTTGACTATTATTTTATTTCAAATTTATTTTCTTTCCTTCTTTTTTTTTTTTTGAGATGGAATTTCCCTCTGTCACCCAGGCTGGAGTGCAGTGGTGTGATCTCGGCTCAATTCAACCTCTGCCTCCTGGGTTCAAGTGATTCTCCTGCCTCAGCCTCCTGAGTAGCTGGGATTACAGGCACATGCCACCACACCCGGCTAATTTTTCTATTTTTAGTAGAGATGAGGTTTCACCATGTTGGCCAGGATGGTCTTGAACTCCTGACCTCGTGATCTGCCCGCCTTGGCCTCCCAAAATGCTAGGATTACTCCTCCTAACCTGTACTTTTTAATTTTTATTTTTGAGACAGAGTCTCACTCTGTCGCCTGGGTTGGAGTGCAGTGACTATCTTGGCTCACTGCAACCTTCACCTCCTGGATTCAGGTGATTTCTCCTGCTTGAGCCTCTCAAGTAGCTGGGCTCAGAGGCATGTACTACCACACCCAGCTAATTTTTGTATTTTTAGTAGAGATGGGTTTCATCACATTGGCCAGGCTGGTCTCCATCTCCTCACCTCAAGTGATCCGCCCCCCTTGGCCCTCCAGTGTGTTGGGATTACAAGTGTGAGCCACTGCAGCCAACCTAAATATATATTCTTTGACCACTGTCTCCCCAACTTGCCTTCCCCAGCCACCCCAGCCTCTGGTAATCATCATTCTACCCTCTCCTTCTATGAGATAAACGTTTTTAGATACTACATTTGAGTGATAATCTGGGCCCGGCTTATTTCACTAAGCATAATGTTCTCCAAATCATCCATGTTATTGCAAATTTCAGGATTTCCTTTTTTTTAATGGCTGAATTGTCTATACTTACCGCATTTTCTTTATCCATTCATTCATTGATGGACACATAGGTTGATTTCATATCTTGACTTGTGAATAGTCCTACAGTTGTCTTTTTTGGCATACTAATTTTATTTCTTCTGGGTAGATAATCCAGTATTGGTATTGCTGAACATATGGTAGTTCTATGTTTAATTTTTTGAGGAACCTCCTTAGTTTTTTTTGCAATATAATTTTATACAAATCTGCATCTCCATGAACAGTGTGCAGGGATTCCCTTTTCTTCACTATTATTTTAAAACCCAGGCCTGGCGCAGCAGCTCATGACTGTAATCCTTGCATTACAAGGGGAGCAGATCACTTGAAATCAGGGGTTTGAAACCAGCCTGGCCAACATGGTGAAACCCTGTCTCTACTAAAAATGCAAAAACTAGCTTGGCACAGTGGTGCTTGCCTGTAATCTTAGCTACTTGGGAGGCTGAGGCAGGAGAATTGCTTGAGTCTGGGAGGCAGGGGTTGCAGTGAGCCAAGATCACACCACTGCACTCCAGCCTAGGTGACACAGTGAGACTCCATCAAAAAAAAAAAAACTTAGAATTAATAACGTATCTAAAATGTTTAAATGCTCTTAAAATTTCCATTGCCATCAAGTTCAGGAGAAATCAACAACTTGTTTTCCAGACTTCAAAGACAGTTGTCTTAAATATAAGTAACACAAGTTAAAAGGTATCATGGTTTAGTTTATTTTTATTTTATTTATTTATGTATTTATATTTAGAGAAGGGGTCTCGCTATGTTACCCAGGCTGGAGTGCAGTGGCTATTTACAGGCGCAATCTCACTACTGATCAGCACAGGAGTTTGACCTGCTCCATTTCCGACCTGGGCTAGTTCACCCCTCCTTAGGCAACCTGGTGGTACCCTGCTTCTGGGAGGTCACCATACTGATGTTGAACTTAGTGCGGACACCCAATCGGCATAGCGCACTACAACCCAGAACCTCTGGACTCAAGTGATCCTCCAGCCTCAGCCTCCCAAATAGCAGGGACTACAGGCATGTGCCACTGCGCCTGGCATGGTTTAATTTATATGCAGCCTGTTAAGATGGGACGTTTTTGTTTTTGTTTCTTCTAGAAACAGGGTCTTACTCAGATATCTAGGCTGAATATGGTGGTACAATCATAGCTCACTGCAGTCTCAAGTTCCTGGGCTAAGTGATCCTCTTGCTCAGCCTCCTGAGCAGCTGGGATTACAGGTGCATGGTGCCATACCCAGCCAATCAAAAAAAATTTTTTTGTAGCTGGGGTATTACTATATTCCCCAGTCTGATCTTGAACTTCTTGCCTCAAGTAATTCTTTTGCCTTGCCCTCCCAAAACACAGATTACAGGCAAGAGCCACTGTACCTGGCTAAGATGGTGTTTATGTAGCATCAGTAAGAGCTAAAAATACAAACCAGATGCTGCTTGAATCTTAACCCTTTCTTCCAGAGTTACTACATTTCAATTATATGTTAAATGTACCTTGATAACTAACACATTATATATTCTTCCCAGCAGCCCTTCTCTAGTTGTGAGGAAAGAACCTGATGTACCTGTGTTCTTTCCAAATGGCCACCTGGCAGAAAATGTAAGCATGTATTTACAGACTGGACCAACAGGGGGTGCCAGTAACAATTCTGAAATGTCAGGGGAACCAGAAATTGAGCAAGTAATGCAACCATTGCCTCATCAACCATCAGATAACCAGAAAATTTACCAGGATTTGTTGGTAAGATAATTTGAGCATTTCATCTTTTAGAGAAGTTATTTAATATAGGATATACTAGTTAAGCTTTTCCTGGATTTAAACTGATTGAGACCTTAAGATAAAAAATTTTTTGCCAAATTAACAATGTATCATTTCTTTTAGCTTTTCATAAATTATAACTCAAATTCAGTAATTTACTGTAAACATACCTAAGTATTTAGAAAAAAAAGCTTTATTTTTAAAGTATAAATAAGCTAATTCAAACCAAAATTAGTGAGAGTTTCTCAGAAATTTGAAAATTGGAAAGTAGCAGGATATTTATAATAATATTTACTGATTTTAATTCAGGTAAGCCAGTGTGTATTAAATAATTAGCTTAGTCTAAGGCAGTAGGCTAAGTGAAGTCCATACTATAAAGGTGAATATGACACTCTGTGTCCTTGAGAGCCCAGGGGAAACAACAGCACATGCAGACTAGTAACAAACAATTATAAGACAGGTTGTTGAGAAGTAACAGTGTAAAGCAAAGAGAACACAGAATAAAGGGATAGTTCTGGTTGGAGGAACTAGTCTTAGAAATCTTAAAATTATGACCTGGGACTTAATGGTTAAAGAAACCATGGCTGTGACTATCACTCAAATTGTAGAACATTTGATTTCTCCATTTGGGAGAAGGCTAATTAAACATACTTCACAGGGCCCTATGTATCCATCAGTGAATGCATATTTGTTATTTGCTTGCTAGGTCCTAGAGTGATGCGAGTAGCTTGTATGCTCAGGGAATGAAATATGCAGAAATAGTATCACAGGTCATTCTTGCTTTTAGAAAGTGAGAAAAAAAAGGAGCCTAATTCTTTGAGTATCACGAAGGCCTAGTTTGTAACTGAAACATATTATCATCAAATGAAAGCATTATTTAAAACCTGTTTTACAAATTTAGCAGCCAGGCACAGTGGCTCACACCTGTAATCGCAGCACTTTAGGAGGCCGTGGTGGGTGGATCACGAGGTCAGGAGTTCAAGACCAGCCTGGCCAACATAATGAAACCCCGTCTCTAATAAAAATACAAAAAATTAGCTGGGGATGGTGATGGGCACCTGTGATCTCAGCTACTCAGGAAGCTGAGGCAGGAGAATGGCTTGAACCTGGGAGGTGGAGGTTGCAGTGAGTGGAGATTGCACCACTGCACTCCAGCCTGGGTGACAATGTGAGACTCTGTCTCAAAAAAAAAAAGGCATAAATCCTTGAAAATACTTGGAGAATTACTGAAATGATTTTTTTTTTTTTTGAAACAGGGACTTGTTCTGTTGCCCAGGCTAGAGTTCAGTGACATGGGCTCAGATTATTGCAAACTCCACCTCCTGGGTTCAAGTGATTCTTATGCCTCAGCCTTCCAAGTAGCTGGGACTATAGGTCCCTGCCACCACACCTGGTTAATTTTTTTTTTTTTTGGAAACAGGGGTCTCACTGTGTTGCCCAGGCTGGAGTGCAGTGATGTGGTCTCGGCACCCTGCAGCTTCTGCCTCCCAGGTTCAAGTGATTCTCTTGTCTCAGCTTTCCTAGTAGCTGGGACCACAGGCACGTGCCACCATACTTGGCTAATTTTTGTATTATTAGCAGAGACAGGGTTTCACCCTGTTGGCCAGACTGGTCTCAAACTTCTGGCCTCAAGTAAGCCTCCCACCTTGGCCTCTCAAAGTGCCTGGGATTTCAGGTGTGAGCCACTGCACCCAGTCTTGGCTAATTTTTGTAGTTTTATTTGGGACCGGGTTTTGCCATGTTGGCCAGGCTGGTCTCAAACTCCAGACCTCAAGTGATCTGTTCGCCTCAGCCACCCAAAGTGCTGGGATTACAAGTACGAGCCACGTACCCATGCTCAAATGAGTTTTAAATAGGTTGGTTTTTATTTTTATTTATTTATTTATTTTTTATTTTATTTTATTTTTGAGACAGAGCCTCACTCTTTTGCCCTGACTGGAGTACAGTGGTACCATCTTGGCTCTCTGCAACCTGGGCCTTCTGGGTTCAAGTGATTCTCATGCCTTAGCCTCCTGAATAGCTGTGACCCCAGGCACATGCCACCACACCCAGCTACTTTCTGTATTTTTAGTTGACACAGGGTTTCACCCTATTGGCTAGGCCAGTCTTGAACTCCTGACTTCCAAGTGATCCGCTCGCCTCAGCCTTCCAAAATGCTGGGATTATAGGTGTGAGCCACCATGCCCAGCCTATGTTGGTTTTTAAGTGAATGAGGTCTGAACAAACATTTTGTTTTCTCTCGGGTCTGATGAAATTGTTCATTAGGATGTGCTTCTATAAAAACCCCATAATACCTGCAAATAATTCCATAATGCCTGCCTACTTGATGCTTTGTAGAATTTGACAAGATGATATTATTTTGATTTTCCCTGCTCTTTAATTATGGTATCATTAAGGTCTTAACATAAAATTGTATTTTAACTTTCTAAATTTTTTTTAATTTTTATTTTTTAGAGACAGTCTCACTTTGTCACCCAGGATAGAGTATAGTGGCACAATCATGGCTCACTGCAGCCTCAGCCTTGTAGCTTAAGTGGTCCTCCTGCCTCAGCCTCCTTAGTAGCTGGAACAACAGGTATATGCCACCATGCCCAGCTAATTTTAGTTTTTTTGTAGAGTTAGAGTATTGCTGTGTTGTCCAGGGTGTTAAACTCCTGGGCTCAAGTGATCCTCCTGCCTCGGCCTCCCAAAGTACTGGGATTATAGGCATGAACCATCACACCCAATCCTAACACTGTTAATAGTGATTTTTCAAAGTTTTGTTTGTTTGTTTATTTTTGTCAGGGTCAAGTAAACCACCTATTAAATAATTCCTCCAAGGAAACTGAGCAGCCATCTACCAAAGCAGTAATTATCAGCCATGAATGCACCAGAACCCAAGACGTTTATCATACAAAGAAAAAAACACATCATTCAAGACTAGTAGACAAAGACTGTATTCTTAATGCAACTCTTAAGCAACTAAGAAGCCTTGGAGTAAAAATTGATTCTCCTACTAAAGTGAAGAAAAATGCACACAATGTGGATCATGCCAGGTAACTTAAAATTTTGCTTTAAAGGGTGAATAAATTTTAATTTCTCTATTTTTACCCATCATTGGCTAGATGAATAAATTTTAGATGTATTATGGCAGTCTCATCAGAAAAGGTATGTTTGTGCCTCTCAATTCAGTTGATTCATCATTTATTCAGGGTCTACCATATGCATGATAAATAAGAGATTCTTCATTTTTGTGGGAAAGAGGGTTATATACATAAGTAATTTGAGAGAGATTATGGGATGACTCCTGGCCAAATAGGCCAACAAAGTATTTAGGAGTCTTGAGGAAAGAGAAAGGAATTTCATTTGGCAGTGTCTGAAAATGATAAGGTCTGTTCCAGCTACTGGATGTACAGTTATACAATTGTGCCATCTAAAAAGCAAAATCATCAATTATCACCACTTTCTGGAGGTGATAAGGTCTGTTCCAGCTACTGGATGTACAGTTATACAATTGTACCATCTAAAAAGCAAAATCATTCCTTTTCTAGGAATGTGCCCAGCTGGTCACATTCTTCTGTTCAGATTCCTTTCTACCAAAGATGACCCCAGCACATAACTTATGGCTGGGCATAGTGGCTCACACCTGTAGTCCTAGCACTTTGGGAAGCCTAAGTGGGCAGTTTACCTGAGGTTGGGAGTTTGAGACCACCCTGACCAACATGGAGAAATCCTGTCTCTACTAAAAATAAAAAAATTAGCTGGGCATGGTGGTGCATGCCTGTAATCCCAGCTACTGTGGAGGCTGAGGCAGGAGAATCACTTGAACCCGGAAGGCGGTGGTTGCAGTGAGCCGGGATTGCACCATTGCATTCCAGCCTGGACAACAAGAGTGAAACTCCATCCCAAAAAAAAGAAAAAAATCACATAACTTACTAAAAAGAAAATAAAGTCTCAAGATTATATTATTAAGGCTAGCATATTTTCTGTTAATTATTTTTTCTTTTCTAATTTAAAAGTAATAAAAAAATTCATGATTTTAAAAAACAAACAATACACAAGACAGTGTAAGATTAAAACGCAAAAGCTAGTACTCCCCACATTTCTGTCTGACTCTTCCAAAGTTCCTTCTCTTAACCATTTCTTTTATATTCTAGAAATGTTCCATGAATAAGTATATATGTATGCGATAAACTTTATGATTTGATTTTTTTCTGTTACTATTTTAATTTTGAGACAGTCTTGCTCTGTCACTCAGGCTGGAGTGCAGTGGCATGATCACGACTGACTGCAGCCTCAACCTCTTGGACTCAGTTGATCCTCCCATCTTAGCCTCTTGAGTAGCTGGGACTACGGTCATGCACTACTACTTGGCTAATTTTTTATTTTTTGTAGAGATTGGGTCTTGCTATGTTGCCTAGTCTGCTCTCAAACTCTTAGACTCAAGCAGTCTTTTCACCTTGGCCTCCCAAAGTGCTAGGTAGGATTATTGCCGTGAGCCATTGCACCTGGCCTGTGTTTTTTTTGTTTTTGTTTTTTAAATTAAGACAAAGTCTCACTCTGTTGCCAGGCTGGAGTGCAGTGTCACGATTTTGGCTTACTACAACCTCCGCCTCCCTAGTTCAAGCTATTCTGCCTCAGCCTCCCGAGTAGCTGGGACTACAGGCGTGTGCCACCGTGCTCAGCTAATTTTTGTATTTTTAGTAGAGACGGGGCTTCACCATGTTGGCCAGGATGGTCTTGATCTCTTGACCTCGTGATCTGCCCATCTCAGCCTCCCAAAGTGCTGGGAGTACAGGCATGAGCCACAGTGCCTGGCCTTTTTTTTTTTTTTAAACTTAATATTATATCTTGGATACTTTTCCTTATAGTTATATATAGTTCTCTCATGTATTTAAACAGCTGCATAATATTTTTTTGTACCCTTGTACTAGAATATATTGAACTCCAATGCTCTATTATGGCCCTTTAGGCCAAATCTCTTATTTGTTATTTCAAACAATGCTAAGTGAACATTATTCTACAGGTACAAGTATCTTTGCAGAATAAATTCCTAGGTAGGCAGGATCAAAGAGTATGTGCATTCAAAGTCTTACTAGATACTACCATTGCTCACCAAATAGTTGTATCAGTTTATATTCCTACCAATAGTGCAGAAGAGTGAGCTAGCGTTTTTGAGGTTTTTATCCATGTTGTAAGGTAGAGGCTATGTATCCTAACCCTTTCCCTCTTGTTAGAGCTGCTACATGTATACAGGTGTGTCAGCTATCATTTCATGAATACATTCACTTTAACAAATTATATTGTATTTCTACTGTGAGCCAGCTTATATGAGATAGCATGATACACAAGATAACCTGGTAAAGAAAGACATCTTTGTTCTCAGAGTTTACAGTTCAGTGGGGAAGACACAGATAGTCAATATCTTTTATGCCTGCTATAAAATGGAAGGATATAGAATGCAATAGAATCACATAGGAGGGCCGGGCGCGGTGGCTCAAGCCTGTAATCCCAGCACTTTGGGAGGCCGAGGCGGGTGGATCACGAGGTCAACAGATCGAGACCATCTTGGTCAACATGGTGAAACCCTGTCTCTACTAAAATTACAAAAAAATTAGCTGGGCACGGTGGTGCGTGCCTGTAATCCCAGCTGCTCGGGAGGCTGAGGCAGGAGAATTGCCTGAACCCAGGAGGCGGAGATTGCGGTGAGCCGAGATCGCGCCATTGCACTCCAGCCTGGGTAACAGGAGCGAAACTCCGTCTCAAAAAAAAAAAAAAAAGAATCACATAGGAAAGGTAGCTAACTTTAGGAGTATTTTCATACTGTGTCATAATTACTCTACATTAAAATGGCCCCGTTTAAAGATTTGTGCCAATTCAGACCAAATATATCTTAAAGTTTTAAAAGTTATATATCTTATTGATGCATTTTCTATATATTTTTTAATTTTTTAGTTTTTAAAGATAGGATCTTGCTCTGTTGCCCAGGCCTGTCACCCAGGCTGGAGTACAATGTACAATCATAATTTACTATAACCTCAAACTCCTGGGCTCAAACCATCCTTCTGCCTCAGCTTCTTGAGTAGCTAGGACTGCAGACAGGTGCCATCATCTCTGTGTCATTTGATTAAATATGAAACTGTACTGCAGTAGTTGCTCTTATAAGAGTCAAATTTTGTTTGCCAGTTATCTTATGCTTACGTCTGGAATGTCCTATTCCAGATTAATTCGCGTTGTTTGAGTTTGACTTAAACTTAGTTTTTTAGTATAATGTCCTACCACTTCCTACCAAGTTGTAGCCTATTTACCATTGGCATTTGCAGGATTCCTTGATGTTACTTTTATCTAAGATGCTCTTTTCTTTTTGAGATGGAGTTTCACTCTTGTTGCCCAGATCTGGAGTACAATAGCATGATCTCAGCTTACTGCAACCTCCACATCCCAGGCTAAAGTGATTCATTCTCCTGCCTCAGCCTCCTGAGTAGCTGGGATTACAGGCATGTAATCTATGCCCGGCTAATTTTGTATTTTTACTAGAGATGGGGTTCCTCCTTGTTGGTCAGGCTGATCTCAAACTCCCAACCTCAGGTAATCCACCTGCCTTTCCAAAGTGCTAGGATTACAGGCATGAGCGACTGTGCCCGGTTTCGTGCCTGGTTTGAGATGTTCTTTTTTACCTTTCTGCTTGCCAGAATCCTTCTTATCCTTTAAAGCTGAACTCAAATGTCACTTCTTTGGTCAAAGTTTCCTGGACCTCTCAGAGAGTGTTGATGTTTTATTCTTTTAAAATACTTTTTTCTCAGTAAATTGTAGCATGTATTTGCAACAGCATTTTCAGCAAGATTTTATTTTATTATTTTTTTTTTTTTAATTTTTTATTGGATTATAGGTTTTGGGGTACATGAGCAGAGCATGCAAGACAGTTGCGTAGGTACACACATGGCAGTGTGCTTTGCTTTTCTTCTCCCCTTCACCCACATTTGGCATTTCTCCCCAGGCTATCCCTCCCCACCTCCCCCTCCCACTGGCCCTCCCCTTTTCCCCCCAATAGACCCCAGTGTTTAGTACTCCCCTTTCTGTGTCCATGTGTTCTCATTTTTCATCACCCACCTATGAGTGAGAATATGCGGTGTTTCATTTTCTGTTCTTGTGTCAGTTTGCTGAGGATGATGTTCTCCAGATTCATCCATGTCCCTACAAACGACACGAACTCATCATTTCTGATTGCTGCATAATATTCCATGGTGTATATGTGCCACATTTTTCCAATCCAGTCTATTATCAATGGGCATTTGGGTTGATTCCAGGTCTTTGCTATTGTAAACAGTGCTGCAATGAACATTCGTGTACATGTGTCCTTATAGTAGAACGATTTATAGTCTTTTGGATATATACCCAGTAATGGGATTGCTGGGTCAAATGGAATTTCTATTTCTAAGGCCTTGAGGAATCGCCACACTGTCTTCCACAATGGTTGAACTAATTTACACTCCCACCAACAGTGTAAAAGTGTTCCTTTTTCTCCACATCCTCTCCAGCATCTGTTGTCTTCAGATTTTTTAATGATCGCCATTCTAACTGGCGTGAGATGGTATCTCAATGTTGTTTTGATTTGCATCTCTCTGATGACCAGTGACGATGAGCATTTTTTCATATGACTGTTGGCCTCATATATGTCTTCTTTCGTAAAGTATCTGTAAATCCTCATTGCCTCTACCACTAACTTAGTGGGCCTTCAGTGAGTCATTTGGCTGAATGAATGACATTCCTTCTACTCAGGTGATCACTGAAGCTTACAATGAAGGTTCATTTTTAGTGTCTGTAGTATTTACTATCAGTATTTATGACCATATATTGTTATCTTTTTTAACATGTGTAGGTGTAACATAACTGATACACTAAAAGTTTATGAGGCAGTTGTTTAGAATTTAAGACAAATTTTTCTGTAGAAACAGTGTTACAAATTATAGGTTAACTATTCTAGGAAACTAATCCTTATAATCCATATTGCTCCTCTAGCTCTGTAAACTAGCCATCTTTCATCATTGTATCTGTGTGAAAACTCATTTCATGTTACAGTTCTGGACTCCAGGAGCATATCCTCCCACCACAAGAATGGCTAAGGCAGGGGAAGGAATACTTGCTTTCTACTTTCCTGTTAATAGACTGCCGCAGAGATTAAGAGAATCTAGAGGCAGGAAGGCAGGGAAAGAGGGTGCCAGGCATACCTAGAAATTGTACAGGAAATGTAGATCATGGGTTTGAGGTCTGGAAGCAACTTCTACACGTAGGTTCCCAATTGGAGTGACCTTTTAAATTCAAAACCTGTCTCAAGCAGTCTCTCTAGTTGCTTCTTTACCCTGCTTCCTGGCTATCTGCTTAGTATTTGAAAAACTCTGTGTAGGATAAGTAGTAGATAACTAATCTGGATTCAAACAGCGTAATGAATCAAAGTTTATTTATTTATTTTTTTTGAGAGACAGGGTTCTTGCTCTGTTGCCCAGGCTGGAATACAGTGACAGTCATTGGAGCCTCAGTCTCCTGGGCTCAAGTGATCCTCCCACCTCAGCTTCCTAGGTAGGTAGCTGGGACTACAGATGTGCAGCACCACACCCAGCTTATTTTTGTTTGTGGAGATGGGGATCTTGATTTTCATCTGAGTTGGAATAATTTTAGAGCTTTGCTTCAATTGTTGGCATGTCGCTGGCTCTCTTACTCGAATTTATTCATGAACTTTCATCATTCCTTTGTGACTGCACATCTAATGAGATTTTAACATAGGTATAATTTGTGCTCAGGCTTTTAGGATTTGATTAGTGGCCAGGTGCAGTGGCTCACGCCTGTAATCCCACCACTTTGGGAGGCTGAGGTGGGCGGATCACCTAAGGTCAGAAGTTCCCAGCCTGACCAATATGGTGAAACCTCATCTTAAAAAAAAAAAAAAAGAAGAAGAAAGAAAGAAAGAAAAAAGGATGTGCTTAGTGGAGTGGAGTGGCTTCCTTTTTGATTTTTTTTGAGACGGAGTTTCGCTCTTGTTACCCAGACTGCAATGGCACAGTCTCGGCTCACTGCAACCTCCACCTTCTGGGTTCAAGCAATTCTCCTGCCTCAGCCTCTCGAGTAGCTGGGACTACAGGCGCGCACCACCATGCCCAGCTAATTTTTGTATTTTTAGTAGAGACGGTTTCACCTTGTTGACCAGGATGGTCTCAATCTCTTGACCTCGTGATCCACCCGCCTTGGCCTCCCAAAGTGCTGGGATTATAGGCGTGAGCCACTGCGCCTTTTTGCTTTTTATCTTAATTACCCTAGTGTTTATATGCTTTGGTTCTGAGTACTATCAATTTTTTTTTTTTTTAAGCAATGTGGTCTCTATTTTGCCTAGGCTGGCACCTTGAACTCCTGGGCTCAAGCAATCCTCCTGCCTCAAGCTCCTGAGAAGCTAGGACTACAGGTGTGCATACCACTGCGCCTGTCTTGATTTATTTTGCTGTTAAAGTAACTATGTCTCATTGCCCCTGTTCTGCCCTCCAAGTTGAAATTGGCTAGCTTGTGTTAGGCATTGAAACTTGAATAGCTTTCTAAACTGATATTAATTTATGGATCTTTTAACCATTCTGTAAAAGAATATCTAGTTAAAATTAGAGGCTGGGCATGGTGGCTCACACCTGTAATCCCTGCACTTTGGGAGTTTGAGATGAGAGGATCACTGGAGCCCAGGAGTTCAAGACTAGCCCGAACAACATAGTGAGACCCATCTTTGCAAAAAGAAAAAGTTTTGGTTAGCTGGGCATGGTGGCATACACCTGTAGTCCCAGCTACTTTGGAGGCTGAGGTAGGAGAGTCACTTGAGTCTGGGAGGTCGATGCCATAGTGAGCCATGATTGCGCCACTGTACTCTAGCCTTAGTGGCAAAGTGAAAGCTTGTCTTAAAAAAAAAAAAACATAAATGAGACCTGTTTTCTTTAAATAGTTAACATTTTTAATTAGAAGTTTGTATTTATTCTTATCAAATTATTTACATTAATGTTATCTATAGACTGAGGAAGTAGGCAAAGTAGAAAAATACTTCAAAAAATATTGTCACTATTAATAAAAGAATAATGTCTTTACAAATTAATAGTATCTCTTTCATCTTATTAAAATAAAATAGTCTTCAAAGTATTAAGTACCAAGAAGGTTAAGGGAGAATTTCAAGGTTACAAAGACCAGCATTATTGAGCACACTGATCCATTGTTTGGTGATGACATCACTGGTTTCAGGGAATATTAATGATTGGAAACAGTTTCTTCCAAATTTCATGTGCTTATAAGAATGAAAATGTATAATGGTAATTTGATTTTTGTGAGTCTGAGAATGCAAGCAGTGGCTAGCATGTATAAAACAGCTGAATTTATTCATGGCATGATGTAGAAAGCCATAGTATATTCTTTGACTAGAATATAATGTTTACCACAACAAAAATAGTGCACAAAGGACTCTGATAGAAAAACTCTAAGTTACTGAATATAGTACAGTAAAACAGTGGTTATAGAGCCCCAGAGAGTAAGACAGGCGTAGATTTTCTCAGCTTGCTATATACTAGCTGTTCAGCTTTGGGGAAATTAGCTCGAATCTCTATTCCTTAGTTTTCTCAACTGAGAATACATATAACAATAGTACCTACTTCTTTTATTCATTCAACAAATACTTGCTGAGCGCCTACTATGTGTTCTAAGCATTGAAGATACTGCAGTGGGGGTTGGAATAGGGAAAACTCTGCCCTCATTGGCTTTCATGAGAGTGCTAGACAATAAGAATTGAGCATTGATTGAATATATAGATGTATATATTCAATGTATAGATAGTGATAAGTGCTACAAAGAAAACAAAAAAGTAGGGGAAAGGGAACGTAAAGTGTTGAAATGAAGAATAAGATAGAAATATTTGATAGGGAATACCTCCCTGAGAAAGGTTACTCTGAGGAATCTGTATGAATAATGAGTGTAAAGCATTTAGCAGAGTACCTGGCATAAATAGGGACTCAGTAATTAGTGGGCTGGGTGCAGTGGCTCACACCTATAATCCCAACACTTTGGGAGTTCGAGGAGGGAGGCTTGCTTGACCTCAGGAATTTGAGACCAGCCTGGGTCTGTAATTGTGCCAACATTAGTAAATGACATGCAGTTGCTACTGCATTCTAGGCTGGACAATAGAGCAAGATCCTGTTTCAAAAAAATTAGCAGCTGTTTTATGTATATGTGATATTAAGGAAAAGATAAGTCAGTTGACTTAACACTAATCAAAGTGAGTTAAAGATTATATCTAATTAAAAAAAGTGTTCCTGTGTGTGTGTATATATCTAGAGACCGGTTGATGTTTTTTATTCATTACAAATGGAATCTCTTCAACTATGAACAATTTGATTTTCAGAGCTACTTACCAAAGCTTATATTGTTATATAATCAAATGTGTTTTGTGTTTGATTTTATTTTTATGTTTTACTTTACATTAACCATTAGTTGATCTCTTGTACTATTTGGGTTACTAGTTATAAATTAAATGACTCATAGCTATGTTGAATGACTTTTACGTTTGGGCCCTTGTATTTGGTCTTAAAACCATGACTGATATACAGATTTAGGAAAATTAATTTGTATTCTACTTTCAACCTGTAAATCATGGTTTACCTTCTAGGCTATTATTATTATTATTGTTTTTAAGACAGAGTCTTCCTCTGTTGCCAGGCGCCAGGCTGGAGTGCAGTGGCGTGATCTTGGCTCACTGCAACCTCTGCCTCCTGGGTTCAAGCAATTATCCTGCCTCAGCCTCCCATGTAACTGGGATGACAGGTGCATGCCACCACGCCCAGCTAATTTTTTTGTATTTTTAGTAGAGACGGGGTTTCACCATGTTGGCCAGGATGGTCTTGGTCTCTTGACCTCGTGGTCTACCCGCCTCAGCCTCCCGAAGTGCTGGGATTACAGGTATGAGCTACCGTGCCCGGCCTAGGCTATTATTTTTATCCCCCCTCTCACCGTTTTTTTTTTTTTTTTTTTTTTTAAGAGACAGGGTCTTGTTCGGTTGTCCAGGCTGGAATGCAGTAGCACGATCTTGGCTCACTATAACTTTGAACTCTTGAGCTCAAGTGATCCTTCTGCCTCAGCCTCTCAAGTAGCTGGGACTACAAATGTGTACCACCATGCCTGGCAAATTTTTAAATTTTTCGTGGAGACAAGATGTTGCTATGTTGCCTAGGCTGATCAACTCCTTGCTTCAAGCAATCCTCTTACTTCAGTGACCCCATGTGCTAGGATTGCAGCACATTGCTGGGTACAGTGCTTGGACCACTGTATCCTTTGTTTATCTGGATCATCAAGACTTAATGTCTGAATACTTACATAAAAGGACCATGAACCTAAAGCTAAAGATCTTTTGTTGCTTTTATAGAATGGAACACACTGAGAACTATTTATTTCTCAGAGTATGACAAGTGATGGCTTACTACTTTGTGTCTTTCAGTGTGTTGGCATGCATCAGCCCAGAAGCAGTGATCTCTGGATTAAACTGCATGTCATTTGCTAATGTTGGCATGAGTGGCTTAAGCCCCAATGGTGTGGATTTGAGCATGGAGGCAAATGCTATAGCTCTGAAATATTTAAATGAAAATCAGCTCTCACAACTGTCTGTCACTCGATCAAACCAAAATAATTGTGACCCATTCAGCCTTCTCCATATTAATACAGACAGAAGCACAGTGGGGCTTAGTTTAATTTCACCGAACAACATGTCATTTGCAACCAAAAAGTATATGAGGAGATACGGACTACTACAAAGCAGTGACAATAGCGAAGATGAAGAGGAGCCTCCCAACAATGCAGATAGCAAGAGTGAACATTTATTGAATCAGAACCTTACTTCCACACCTGAACAGCTTGGTGGTCAGAAAGAGCCTTCTAAGAATGACCATGAAATAATTAATTATTCTAACGGCGAATCTGTGGGCACCAACACAGATATGCCAGTATTGAGAAATATTACAAATGAAGTTTTGCAGTCAAAAGCCAAACAGCAGCTGACTGAAAAGCCAGCTTTCTTATTAAAGAACCTTAAGCCAAGTCCTGCAGTGAACCTTCGAAGTGGGAAAGCAGAATTCACTCAACATCCTGAGAAAGAAAATGAAGAGGACGTTGCAATTTTTCCTGAAAGTTCGCAACCTTCTGAAACTCTAAAGCAGATGAATAGCATGAATTCAGTAGGCACCTTCTTAGATATAAAACGTCTCAGACAGTTACCAAAATTATTTTAGTTTTCTAACTCCCTGTCCATTTAATACAGGAACAGAGTGTCTCCTAAAGATACTTAGGGAAGCCAGAGAGCCGTGTGGTAGTTTGGGATTTCCTAATCATTCTGGAGTCAGTCTCTTTCTTGGTAAAAGCAGCCAATTGCAAAGAGTGGCTTTTTCTATAAAATGGCTGGCTAGTGATAGGACTAAGTTCTCATTCCTCAAATAGAGCTGTTCAACATCAATGAAATAGTTAAGAAAAACAAGCCCTGAGATCAGCTATTCCAAAAAATTTAAGTAGACAGATACTATCCAGCTCTGAATCTCAATTGCTCTTTTATATTGGACTTTTTTTTTTTTTTTTTTTGAGATGGACTTTTTCTCTTGTTGCCCAGGCTGGAATGCAATGGTGCAATCTCGGCTCATAGCAACATCTGCCTCCTGGGTTCAAGTGATTCTCCTGCCTCAGCCTTCTGAGTAGCTGGGATTGCAGGCATGTGCCACCGCAGCTGGCTAATTTTGTATTTTTAGTAGAAATGAGGTTTCTTCATATTGATCGGGCTGGTCTTGAACTCCTGACCTCAGGTGGTCTGCCCACCTTGGTCTCCCAAAGTGCTGGGATTACAGAAGTGAGCCACCACGCCCGACTATACTGTACATTTTAAGAAGTTCTAGCATGTTGTATCTCTGCATTTATCCCATATCACTAAAAGAACATAAGTTATCATGTTGTTGGGTAAATTAGCAAAATCAGCCCTTCCTAAGTTTAAGGGAAAAGTTATTTTTAAAAATAACTTAATAAAAATAGCTTACATTCTTTTATACAAGAATATATTTCCTGTTAATTAGGATGCATGTTTATTAAACTCTGGAGATACAACTTTTTGCAGTGTGGTGGGTTGGTTTTAGTGTAATGTCTTCAACATGTAGCACTGGCTATCGAAGAATAAGAAAATTACCGAGTATGAGTGTGTTTTATAAACTTTCTGAGTTTTTCAAATGTCTTAGTATTTTTTAATATAACAATAAAAATGTCTAGATTGACTGTTTTTCTTTGTTCTCTGTTACAGTTTATTTTTAAAAAAAGCTGACTGACCCCAAATTACAAAAATAATAGAGCGAGTTCACGTATAACCCTCTTCCAGTGTCCTCGAGTGATAATAGCTTACATAAGCATAGTAAATGAGCAAAACCAAGCAATTGACATTGGATATAATGCTAATAACTGAACCACAGACCTCAGGTTTCACAAGTGTTTACATGCATTCATTTATTTACTTTTTGGTGTATAGTTGTATGAAATTTTATCTTTTTTTTTTCTTGGAGACAGGATCCACTCCTGACCTCAAGTAATTCACCTCTCTCAGCCTCCCAAAGTGCTGGGATTGCAGGTATGAGTCACTGCTCTTGGCCATGAAATTTTATCTTTTTTTTTTTTTTTTGAGATGGACTCTCCCTCTGTCACCCAGGCTGGAGTGAAGTGGCGGGATCTTGGCTCACTGCAACCTCACCTCCCAGATTCCAGTGATTCTGCCTCAGCCTCCCGAGTAGCTAGGATTTTAGCCACGTGCTGCCACACCTGGCTAATTTTTGTATTTTTAGTAGAGATGAGCTTTCACCACACTGGCCAGGCTGGTCTCAAACTCCTGACCTCATGATCCGCCCAACGTGGCCTCCCAAAGTGCTGAGATTACAGGCTTCAGCCACCTCACCTGCCTGAAATTTTATCTTTTATAGAATCACGTAACTACTACCATAGTCAGCATACAGAACTATTCCATCAGGACAATCTCCCTAGTGCTACCCTTTTAAAACACACCATCTCTCTAACCCTAAGCCCCAATAGCCAGTGATCTTTCCACTGCTAGAATTTTGGCATTTTGAGAATCTTATACATAAATGGAATCGTATAGTGTGTACCTTTGAAATCAGCTGTTTTCACTTGGCATGATGTCCTAAGGTATATCCAAGTCGTTGAGTGTATCAGTTCTTTCTTGGCACACCCTCCCAACCTTTTTAAAAGTTAGGTCTTAAATTATTATTTTTGAATATAAATGAAAAAGTCCTCATAGACTTGAAAGATAAAGCTTTGCTGTTGAAGTTAAATTGAGATGTAATTGTTTCATATCAAAGTTAATATGTAAACTGGAAATAAATGGACTTTGGATCCATTTCCAACCCAACTGTGGCTTTCCGAGACAACCTGAAAAAACTTCATAGTAGCAAGCCCAAGAGTAGTAACATGGTGGCTCCCTACTGTTTCCACTGGAACCACGAACCAGTTAGTGCATCGTTCCCTACATCATTGCTCTTTCAAGTTAAAATTAAGACATGTAAATGGCAATGGTCATGTCTTGCCCTGTGTTTCCATGCACATTGGGGCTTTAGTTATTTTAATAAATAGCATAAAAATTCACTTACATGTTTTATTGGAATAAATTTAAGTAATGGAATTGTCAATACTGCTTCAAATGTGTTCTCTTTGGCCCTCAGTTTCACTCAACAAGTGAGTGTAAATACAGTTTATATTGCACATTATTGAAAAAACCAAGTGAATTAACTGACAGCCTCATCATGTACCTCTATCACTGGGAGCCTTGTAATATTTATACCAAATAAGAAGCTATCTTAATAGTAAAAACAGAAGCTAAGCTTTTTGGGCAAAGTCTAATTTGATCACTTACTATCACATCCAATTTAAGACCACATCTAATTTTTTTGAGACAATCTCATTCTGTCGCACAGGCTGAAGTGCAGTGGCACATTGCGGCTCACTGCAACCACATCCCGGGTTCAAGCAATTCTCCTGCCTCAGCCTCCCGAATAGCTGGTAATTTTTCTGTTTTTAGTAGAGATGGGGTGTCGCCATGTTGGCCAGGCTGGTCTCGATCTCCTGACCTCAGGTGATCCACCCACCTCGGCCTCCCAAAGTGCTAGGATAACAGGCATGAGCCACCATACCTGGCCAAGTCCATATCTAATTAAAGATAAAATGTCTAAGCAGTTTTGAAGCTTGAATTTAGACTGCAGATTAATTCAACAAAACAATGTCTTTTTACTAAACATGTGCCAAGAGAAGAGGAACCATTACCGAAGCCTACTCTAGAAGGTTTTTACGGTGTTTCACCACAAGAAGGTTGATATAGTTTGGATGTTTGCTCCCACCCAAATCTCATGTTGAATTGTAATCCCTAATGCTGGGTCATAGGGGCAGGTCCCTCATGGTTTGGTGTTATGCAAGTGATTTCAGGTGTGATCTAGTCGTTTAAAAGCTTAAAAAGTATATGGCACCTACCCATCTCCCTCTCAGCCCAAACCTCTTTTCTTTATAAATTGCCCAGTCTCAGATGTATCTTTAGAGCAATGCAAAAATGGCCAGCACAAGTTATTTGGGAAATTATTTACTATGATAGCTTTTAAGCATATTTAGAGAAAGCATTAGTACTGGGAAAATTGGATTTAAAAATTTTAGGCCAAGTGCCGTGATGCATGCCTGTAATCCCAACAGTTTGGGAGGCCGAGGCAGGCGGATTGCCTAAGGTAAGGAGTTCGAGACCAGTCTGGCCAGTGTGATGAAACCCTGTCTCTACTAAAAGTACAAAAAAAATTAGCTGAGCCTACTAAAAATACAAAAAATATTAGCTGGGCATGGTGATGTGCACCTGTAATCCAGCTACTTGGTAGGCTGAGGCAGGGGAATTGCTTGAACTAGGGAGGTGGAAGTTGCAGTGAGCTGACATCAAGCCTCTGCACTCCCGCCTGGGTGACAGAGCGAGACTCTATCTCAAAAACAAAAACGAAAAAAAAAACAACTTGGAGATACTTGCCTCTTAAGTGACATCTCCAAATTTCTTTCCTCCAGTCCCACAGCATACTGTTTATAAGATAACATGGATGCTACTTCAAATGGAATAGGAAAATGATGAAACTTATATTACCTAACTTCTGGGAAACAAACCTGTTGGTCCCAGTCCTGGCCAATGGGCAACCCACCCTTACCCCACTTGACCAAAAATCTCCTCACTCAACCTCTAAGCTTCTTGCTGGTTAGTTTAAATCAATAATTACTCCATGCTTTACTTTGTCCTCTGCCTTATCCTAACCTGTGCTAAGCCTGCCTCCACAGAAGTGGATGTAGACATGTTAAACAGTATCCTTGCCTTTGCCAGCTGTAAAGATTCTATGGAAAACAGATATACACTGGAAACAGTCACAACAGTTAGGAGAGTATGACGAAAAGCCAACATGAGTGATCTAGATTCTGAGGAGCCACAACAATGTAACGGTGACACTTCCATCTTTGTAAGTCTTACTGTGTGCTCACAGGGCATTGTGCAGAGCTCTTCACATACATTAGTTCATTTAAGCCTTCTGGCTGACCCTGGTTGGTGATAGCTAAGGTTTGAATGTTTGTCCCCTCCATGAAGATTCAGTTTCATGTTGAAATTTAATCTTCAGTGTGGCAGTATTGAGAGGTGGGGCTTTTAAGAGGCGATTGGGTCATAAGGATTCTGCTCTCTTAAATGGGTTAATCCATTCACAGATTTATGGATTAATGGTTTATCTTAGAAATGAGACTGGTGGCTTTATAAGAAAAGGGAGAGAGACCTGAGTTAGCGTGCTTAGCCCCCTCACCTTAGATGCCTTGTGCCACCTTGGGATTCTGCAGGCTCCACCAGCAAGAAGGCCCTCACTAGATGCAGCCCCTCAACCTTGAACTTCTCAGCCTCCATAAATGTAAGAATACATTCCTTTTTATAAATTACTCAGTTTCAGATAAACTGTTGTAGGCAATGAAAACAGACTAAGACAGTGATTGTTATCCTCATAGTTGAGGGAAGGCCTCAGGGAAGTAATTTGCTACCAGAGATTCAAGCTTAAGTATAACCCTAGCACTCAAGTTCTTACTAAGCCATTGAGAAATCACTCTCAGGCCTGAGGAATTCAGGAAGAGCTTTCTGCAAGAAATGGATCTTGAGCTGAATAAATTATTTCAAATACTCCAACCAATGCTGTCTTTAAATACTGTGCTAGGGTCCTTCAAGCTGCTTCACTTTCCTTTTCTTCAGAGTCTCTTGCCCTTTAGCCAAGACCAGAAGCGATTATTTTTTACTCCTGTGTTCTGAAATAGGCAACTCCAGCTCTGTTAATGTTAAAGGGTTCACTTTCAATGATTTTACAATGTGATAAACTAGTACTGAGTCTGTAGTATAACGGCTCTAGGAAATTCAAGGAATGAAAAGTTCCTTCGGTGCCCTTGTTTTCTAGGCATTGCTCATGAAGGCAGAACCTTTCCTAGCCTCCTAGATTAACTAAGAGGCCCTTATATACAGGCAGTATAAATTTCCTTATAATGTCTGACATTTGCAGACTCCTTCACACTTTTCAAAGTGCTTTTTCCACATATTTTTCACATGGAATTCTTACAACAAAACCCTACTGAAATACGTATGGCAGGCAAAATTAATCCCTTTTTACCAATGACCAGACAGATACAAAGTATAACTGGGCTAAAATCACACACTTAGAGTTAATGACCAGGACATCAGCCTAGTGTCCCTCCACAGCATCTAGCCCAGTGCAGCCACTCCCTCCACCTTTCTTCCCCACACCAGTATTTTTTTTGCACCTAGTCATTCAACAGATAAATAATGACCCTTCCGGACACTGAGCTAGAAGCTGAGCCTATGACGATGAATAAAACATGCCCTATAGGAACTCGGTCTAGTGAGGGAGAGACATGCACACATTAGCAATCCCATTAGGCAAGTGCTTATAATGAAACTACACAACATGTGAGAATGTAAGAGAAGCTGGAGGTTATTTTGAGAATATTCTAGAGGAGTGATGACATTTTTCCAGAATCAAAAGCAACAGGAAAGAAAAGAGGAGCTGGGGATATTTTCTGATGGAGGGAACCACTTGCGCAAAAGCAGGGAGCTATGAATAGTATAGCATTTGGAAGAGGGGGTCTGGGGAAGGGAACCAAAGATAGGAAAGAAAAGACACACAGGTAGATAGAGCACCAAATTAGGAGTCAGCAACAATTGGCTTCCCGTTGTTGCTCTGCCCCAAACTCTGTGACATTGGACAGGTCATTGGGTTTTAGTTTCCCAGTTTTTGAGGTGAAGGGGTTAGCCCTGAGTGTCTTTGATATGCTGTGATTGTATGAAATGATGGTGCTGAAATCATATGTGAGCAGTTGTTTGAAAATCCAGAAGAGAGAAAGGCTTCCTGCAAGAGAGAGCACTGGAGTTGTGCATTGAAAGATTTTGAAGGATTTCCACAGGCAGAAGTGAGATTTCCTTACTTTTTACTTAATATAATGTTTAACATATTTCACAATTTAAAAAGAAAAAGGGAATTCTGTCTTCCTCACAACAATATTAAGTAATATCTGTTCAAAGTACTGACATTTTTCTTCAGTGCTGAATTACACATTCCAATTCTAAGGAACTCAAAACATAAAATCCATGAAAAGGTGCTTTAAGCTTTGAAAGTCTGAATGATGCTCCCTATCTCTTCCTCCCTACTCCCCAAACCGGAACTGTCTGGGTCACAGAATATCCTCAGAGGAAATCCTGTTTTCCCACTTCCTGGTCAGAGGCTGAACTCCAGGAAAAGGATGGATTTGGGGAGAGCTCTGTGTCCTGCCTCTTCACAGGAGGTCTGGGGCCACACAGGAGAGGGGGAGGGGGATAATCACAAATACAATGGAAAAGATGACATCAGGTAATCCAAGAGTGTAAGAGCTACAGAGCCTTCCACAATCACTTAGTCCTCCCACGCATAAGGTCCCTCGGGTCCAAAGAAGAGATGAGACCTGCTCAAGTTCACACCGTGTCCTAAAGCAAGAGCTGGGGCTGGAATTCAGGACTCTAGCCTTCCAGATTTTACCATATGCCATGGCATGTGAGTCAGAAAGTTAGGTGCTGAGCAATCAAGCCCAGGCCTCTCTGTTCCCCTGGAGATACCATAAAGGACAGAATAAAAAGGCAGCCTCCCCCCCCCCAACACACACACACTCTCCAGCCTTCTTACTTTTGCTTACATTGCTCCCTTTGCCTCCAGACTCTCTACAGGTTCAAAGTCCTGTGGACCCTTTAAAACCTCTGCCTCCCCTCCCATCCTAAAAGGAATCTTCCTGGAATCCTCATGTGGAAGTGATATTATCCTTCTTTGAGATTTCATAGCAGGCCAGGCAAGGTGGCTCATGCCTATAATCCCAACATTTTGAGAGGGAGGATCACTTGAGCCCAGGAATTTGAGACCATCCTGGGCAACATAGGGAGGCTCTGTCTCCACAAAAGATAAATAAATAAAATAATTAGCTGAGTATTGATGCCAGCTACTTGGGAGACTGAAGAAGCACTTGAGTCCAGGAGATCAACGTTGCAGGAAAAAAAAAGAGAATTCCGTAGTATAAGAATTTATACTTATACTACAACCAGCTTGGGAGCTCCTCAAGCACAGGGACTGTGTGCAATCCCCCTGTCCAAGGAAGAGCTACATGGAAAAGATCTGCTGAATGCTCCTGCTATGTCAGGGGCCTCCTGCTAGACTCTGGGGAGCATAATGAAGAAAGAAAGGGCACTGTTAGGTCCTGTAGGTGTGCATGTATGCATGCTCGGACACGTATGTGCAGAATCATATTCATCTAGCACTGATCAAAGCCCTACTCAGCATCTCATTTAGACGTCACAATAGCCCTTCCCGCTAAGTGGAAGCAAACATGCAGCTTCACATGCAGACACTGAGAAGTACTCAGAGTTACCAAGAAGTGTGACAAATCAGAAGAAAAGACCTGCAACCAGTGACAAAGTCCTGGTTGAGGATGGTAGAATAAGAATATGATTGAGGGAAGGAAAATGAAACTATTCTTAGAGATCTTCTTAAAGACCAGAAACTGCCTGCCACAGAACCAATGCTATTTGCTTGGGGCACTGGGAATCATTAGGGTCTAAAGGGAAGCATTCATTATTACACGTATTCCTTCATCTAATCATCACAACAACTTGGTGCAGTAATAACAATACTTAACCTTTACTGATACACCTGCTATGTTCTAAGTCTGTTACATTTGTTAACTCATTTATTTCTCACAACTGTATGAAGCTGATACTATTCTAATCTCCCATTTAGTAGACTAGAAAATAGGAAGAGAGAGGTTAAGTCATATGCCCCAAGTTTACACAGCCAATGCAAGGATTCAAATCCTGGCAGTCTGGTTCCAGATCTCATGCTTTTTAAATTAATTAATTAATTTATTTTTTAGTAGATACTGGGTTTCGCCACGTTGCCCGGGTTGGTCTTGAACTTCTGGGCTCAAGTGATCTGCCCACCTTGGACTCCCAAAGTGCTAGAATTACAGGCATGTGTCCCATCCTTTTAATCTGAACATCAGACTGGGATTATCCCTGTGAGGAAATGGAGACCAAAGGCCACACAGGTGAAGTAAGTGGTAAAGTCAGGATTTGAACTCTGGCCTGTGTTGCTTCAGAGCCCATGTTCTTCAAGTTTTTCTCCTCCTTATCCCTTGGGGGCAGGGGGTTGAAGTAAGCATGTGCTTCAGTTCCCTAAAACCTATGTTCCTACCTTGATAAAGTGACACTGGGTCTTAGATGCTGGTTGGAGGGGGACCAGGGTCATGTTTCATAGCTGAGTCACTCCTGATGAGTGACTTGCTCCAAACCCCTAAAACCACCTGGGAGAGGCCTGTGCTGTGACTCTCTAAGACCTCTGCTTGCCCTACTTCCCCACCCAGCACAGAGACCTTCTGTGGAGATAGGGAGAGTCTTCCCATCCCCAAATACCCGTTAAGGCCTGCATTTCCTGGGCTGTCCCAGGAAGGGGTGGGACTCAGCTCATGCAATCATGGAAATATTTATCTCTCCTCACAAGGACATACAGGATGTACTTTCACATTTCCCTGTGGCTGGTTTCTAGGACCAGGAGGGCTAGCCAGTTCCACTCCCTTCAAGTTCATGGCCCAGGTTCCAGTGGGGTGATTTCCCTTTCCCTCAATTTCTTTCTCCAATTCTGTCTCTGTTCCTCTTATTATTATTATTATTATTATTATTATTTTTAGATGGAGTTTCACTCTTGTTGACCAGTCTGGAGTGCAGTGGCGCCATCTCGGCTCACCGCAACCTCCGCCTCCCAGATTCAAGCGATTCTCCTGCCTCAGCCTACTGAGTAGCTGGGATTACAGGCATGTGCCACCATGCCTGGCTAATTTTTGTATTTTTAGTAGAGATGGGGTTTCTTCATGTTGGTCAGGAACTTCTGACCTCAGGTGATCTGCCCACCTTGGCCTCCTAAAGTGTTGGGATTACAGGCGTGAGCCACAGTGCCTGGCCTTGTTCCTCTCATTATTAAAACATACATATATTTGCTCCTACACTGCCACCATGATATGCTGGGTCATAGAGAAACCATAGACGTGATCTCAGTTTTTGAGAGTCTTGGTAAACTATACAGACACCTAAGTGTGGTTGGCACCATGCTGTGGGCATAGTTTTTTTTTTTTGAGATGGAGTCTCGCTCTGTTTCCGGGTTGGAGTGCAGTGGCGTGATCTCCGCTCACTGTGGCCTCCACCTCCCAGGTTCAAGCGATTCTCCTGTAGCTTGGACTACAGATGCACACCACCACGCCCAGCGAATTTTTGTATTTTTCATAGAAACAGGGCAGCCAAACTCCTTGGCTCTCTCTGCCTTGAGGAGGTTCACTTGGTGTTCACCCTTCCGCCTCCTCCTGCTACCCAGTTCAGCAGGGCCCAATTCCCCAAGGGCATGGGAAGAACCTGGGAGAAGCAAGAAAGATGCCCACCCATATGCCACCAAATGCCTGAGCTTATGTACATAATTTCATTCTATTCTTTTCAATTTTCCTAAGCCTGTAATAGGCACACACCTCAGTTTCCTGAAGCAGCACAAATGGATTCTTGGGGCTGCACACATCTGCAGCAGCCAGCACAGGGTCCAGCACTACTACTCAAAAAGTGTTTGTTTAAAATAAAGAAGCAAGGGCTGTGCCCACTGTACAGACTTGGAAACTGAGTTCCAGAGAGGGTGAATGACTGCCCTCCCCACAGCTTTTAGTTACAGAGTTGGGAAAGAACCTAGATTTTCTAACCTGGTGCAGAGCATGTGATCCATGAAAGGATGTCGTGTCTTACTCATCTCTGTCATCCAGGCACCTAGGATATTGTCTGGCACAAATTAGATACTTAGGGCTGGGCACAGTGGCTCACACCTGTAATCCCAGCACTTTGGGAGGCCAAGGCAGGCAGATCTTCTGAGGTCAGGAGCCTGGTCATCCTGGTGAAACTCCGTTTCTACGAAAAATATAAGAATTAGCCGGGCGTGGTGGTGTATGCCTATAATCCCAGCTACTTGGGAGGCTGAGGCAGAATAGCTTGAACCTGGGAGATGAAGGTTGCGGTGAGTCGAGATAGCCCCACTGCACTCCAGCCGGGGCGACAGAGTGAGACTCTGTCCCCCTCGCCAAAAATTAGATACTTAGTAAATAAATGTGGAATAAAATGAATGAATGAGGCTAGGTACAGTGGCTCACGCCTGCAATCCCAACACTTTGGGAGGCTGAGGCAGGCGGATCATTTGAGGTTAGAGGTTCAAGACCAGCCTGGCCAACATGGTGAAACCCTGTCTACTAAAAATAGAAAAATTAGCCTGGTGTGGTGGCAAGTGCCTGTAATCTCAGCTACTCAGAAGGCTGGGGCAGGAGAACCGCTTGAACCAGGAGGTGGTATTCAAGGGATTCTCCTTATTGCAACCTCTGCCTCTTGGGTTCAAGAGATTCTCCTGCCTCAGCTTCCTGAGTAGCTGGGATTACAGGTGCATACCACCATGTCCAGCTTATGTTTTCATTTTTAGTAGAGATGGGGTTTTACCATGTTGGTCAGGCTCGTCTCAAACACCCTACCTCAGGTGATCGATCCACCTCAGCCTCCCAAAGCGCTGGGATTACAGCTATGAGCCACCATGCCCTGGCTTATTTGTTATTTTTGCCTCTATTTTAGAGATGAGGCAACTGAGGCACAGAGAAGAGATGTAACTTGTTTAGGGTCATCAGCTGCTAAGTAGTTGAGGAGGCATTCTAGTCCAGGGTGGCCTGAGCGTCAACTGTGTGCTCTTAGTCAGCTACAGGCTGTGTCCTGTGGCATGGGTTCTGGGCTGAGCACACAGGTGGGACCATGTGAAGGAGAGGGCCTACTGCCACAGCTTTTCTTGGGAACTCAGAGCTTCTGCCAGTGTCCAGCAGGCCTAATCCCCTGCCTCCAGTGTGCCAAGCCTGTGTGTCTTCTGAATGATGCCTTTCCACAACTCTCCCCTTCCCTTTCCACCTTCCTTTTCATTTCCCCTTTTCCCAATCCCATATAGCTGACAGACCAGCTTATGACTTTCTAACAGGTCCAGCCTGTCAGGAATGTGACAAGAGAATCAGCATGGTTTGCTTCTGTGGGGTTCTTGTGCACAGCTGGAGTTCTTATTGAGAGCTTGAGCAGGAACCAAAAAAGAGGAAGGAGGCAATAATGTGAGGCAGATTAAAGACAGAGATGGAGAGACAGGGCAGGGGTAGGAAAGAGGAGCAGACTTGGAGACAGAGAGCACATGCACTTAAAATAGAGATGGCACAGATGAGAAGCAGAGTGAAAGAGATGATAAGAGACAAGAGGGAGAGAGAGATCCTGTGGTTGCCCCAGCCCATTCCTATTACAGATAGGGAAACTGGGGTCACAGGAAGACATAACCCTACTTCCTGGCAGATGTCTCTGTCACTTTTACAAATACCATTAATTCAGTTCCACCTTATACCTAGATCCTTTTTTGTTCCCCACATGCCAGGCTTTGAGCAGCTTGAGTTAGACTGAAAGGGAGGGCTCCAAGGTATGCTAATCAGGACAGCCAGTGGGGAGGGGAGGAGATAGCAATGCAGCCAAGGACAGTATTGATCAGAAAAGTGTCCTGGACAATGTAAGATTGATGTGGGGCCACAAAGAATGTTTATAGTACAATTTTTGAGGCATCATTTACATACATTCAGAGTACTCATTTTAGTGTACAGTTTGTTGAGTTTTGACAAATGCGTACACTCATAAAACCACCACCACAATCAAGATATAGAATATTTCCTTTACGCAGAAAGTTCCCTGTGCCTCTTTGCAGCATATGATCTCTTCCATCACCCTTGATCTGAGCTTTGCCATTACAAATTATCTTTACTGGCTGGACACAGTGGCTCACGCCTGTAATCCCAGCACTTTGGGAGTCTGAGGTGGGTGGATCATCTGAGGTCAGGAGTTCCAGACCAGCCTGGCCAACATGGTGAAACCATGTCTCTAGTAAAAATACAAAATTAGCCGGGTGTGGTGGCAGGCGCCTTTAATCCCAGCTACTCGGGAGGCTGAGGCAGGAGAATTGCTTGAACCCAGGAGGCAGATGTTGGAGTGAGCTGAAATCACACCACTACACTCCAGCCTGGGCGACAAGCGTGAAATTCTGTCTCAAAAAAAAAAAAAAAAGTAGTGGCTGGGCACGATGGCTCATGCCTGTAATCCAGACTTTGGGAGGCTGAGGTGGGTGGATCATGAGGTCAGGAGATCAAGACCATCCTGGCCAATATGGTGAAATCCCGTCTCTACTAAAAATTAAAAAAAAAATTAGCTGGGTGTGGGGACGCACGCCTGTAGTCCCAGCTACTCAGGAGGCTGAGGCAGGAGAATTACTTGAACCCAGGAGGCGGAGATTGCAGTGAGCCAAGATCGCACCACTGCACTATAGCCTGGGCAAGAGTGTGAGACTCTGTCTCAAAATAATAGTAAATAAATACATAAATAAAAAGTAGTTTTGCTTTCTCTAGAGTTTCATATAAATGAATTGTATGCTAAATACTCTTTTGCGTCTGGCCTCTTTCCCTGCACATGTTGTTGAGAGTAGTCTATATTCTTGCATGTGTCAGTAATTTGTTTCTTTTTATTGCTGAGTAGTATTCTATTACATGAATGTACCACAATTTGTTTACCATTCACCTGTTGATGGATATTTGAATTGTTTGTTGTTTTTTGCTTTACAAATAAAGATTCTATGAATATTATTGTACAGCTGTTCTTGTGGATATGTATTTTTCAGTTTATATATATATGTATGTGTGTGTGTGTGTGTGTTTATACACTGTACATTCACAGGAACTGCAAAAGAGTTATCTGAAGTGGTTGAGTAATTTTTGCATTTCCTTCAGCAATGTTGCTGGAGAACTCTGGTTGCTCCTTCACATCCTCAGCAATACTTGGTATTGTCATTCTTTTAAATTGTAATCATTTTAGTGGATGTGTCATGGCATCTCACTGTGGTTTTCATTTCTATTTCCTTAATACAAGTTGAAGAATCTTCTCATGAGAGTTTTGGCTATTTCTCTTCTTTAGGGTCAAAGGATTTAAACCAGGGCATATCACAATGCTATATCCAAAGTGTTCAAGATTTTAAGCTGGCTGTGGTGGCTCATAGCTGTAGTCCCAAGACTTTGGGAGGCTGAAGCAGGTGAATCACAAGGTCCGGAGTTCAAGACCAGCCTGGCCAACATGGTGAAACCCTGTCTCTACTAAAAATACAAAAATTAGCTGGGTGTGGTGGCAGGCATCTGTAATCCCAGCTACTCGGGAGGCTGAGGCAGGAGAATTGCTCGAACCCGGGAGGTGGAGTTTGCAGTGAGCTGAGATCACACCAACCTGGGTGACAGAGCAAGACTCTGTCTCCACTCCAGCCTGGGTGACAGAGCAAGACTGTCTCCAAAAAAAAAAAAAGATTTTGAAATAGTTCTCCCAAAGTAACACATAGTTCACTCTAGCCAGTGGGAATGGAGAGGACATTGGGGCTAAACTGACCTAGATGTATACCAAGTGAGTGACTGTATACCAAGATGAGCCTGTTTGCTCATTTTTAAAGTGGGTATCACATTAGCAGCCCAGCAAGTTATAGTGGAGGATAAAGGACAGAATAGAGGCAGAAGCAGGGAGAAGTGCAGGCACACATGGCAGCTCCCAGGACATACAGTCCCCTTCAGGGGCCCCGGGGTCTTGTCCAATATGTATTAATGTATACTCTTGGGCCAGGGCTCTGTCTCAGTGAGCATCAACAACTATTTGGTAGACAGAGAACTCGTGGCTGTGTACACATTCTGTTCTTTCTTAACAGCTCTGGGAATAAAATCATTGAAGGCACAGTTATTGGGGTTCTCTGCTCATGAGAACAGTTAAGCTCAGACACAATCTCTTCTGTAAGTCTGGAAAGCAGCTTCGGTCTTCTGTATGCTTCTGCATGCTTTGGTCTTCCGCATGGGTAAGGGAAAGGGAAATGGCTTAGAAACATTAAAAAGCACAAGCCAGGCACAGTGGCTCATGCCTATAATCCTCGCTCTTTGGGAGGCCGAGACGGGCAGATCACCTGAGGTCAGGAGTTCGAGACCAGCCCGGCCAACATGGCGACACCCTGTCTCTATTAAAAACATAAATAATTAGCTGGGCATGGTGGGTGCCTATAGTCCTAGCTACTTGGGAGGCTGAGGCATGAGAATTGCTTGAACTCAGGAGTCGGAGGTTGTGGTGAGCCAAAATTGTGCCATTACACTCCAGCCTGGGCGACAGAGCGAGACTCTGTCTCAATAAAACCAAAAAACAAAAAATTAGCTGGACATGGTGGCGTGCACCCGGAGTCCCAGCTACTTGGGAGGCTGAGACAGGAGAATCACTTGAACCCAGGAGGCAGAAGTTGTAGTGAACCAAGATCATGCCAATGCACTCCAGCCTGGGAAACAGAATGGAACTCTGTCTCAAAAGGAAAAATAAGAAGCATGGTGTTTTCTTACCACATTCAATTTTACTTTGGCCTTTGCTACAGATGGGGGTTCTAAACTAGAGAAGTGGTTCTCAAATTTGGTATGTGTGTCAGAAATCACCAGGAAGGCTTGTGGAAACAGATTGCTGGGTCTCACCCTCAGAGTACTAGTAATAGGCCTGGGGTGAGGCCTGAGACTTTGCTTTTCTAACAAGTTCCTAGGTGATGCTGACCGTCTACTTTGAGAGACACTGAGAGTGAAGTCCCTTTGATCCCTAAGAATTCTGACAGCAGTGCTGGGCTTGGAAGCACAGACGTGACTCAAGCTCGTAATTCTCGAGGGCTGCTTACTGAAGGGCAAGGGGTCCTTCCAGAGTGAGGACAGGAGCAAACATGGAGAGAAAAGTCCTTTGGAAGTGGGAGAGGGAAATAATGACATTTCCTCAAGTTGAAATTCTCCTCATTAAAATATGAGGAAATATATAAAAGTATATACACTTTTCCTGGGAACGCAGAGCTTCTGCCAGAGTCCAGCAGGCCTAGTCCCCTGCATCCAGTGTGCCAAGCCTGTGTATCTTCTGAACAGTGCCTTTCCAAAACTCTTTATAAATAAAATGTCTTTATAAATACATAAAATTATATAAAACTATCATGTACGGAAAATGATCACCTCTCTTCTACAGACAAGGAAAGCGAAACTCAGAGATTGAGGAATTTGCCTGTATCATACCGCTGGCAACTAGGGGAGCAGGGACGGGAGCTCCAGTCTGCCTGACCATTGTGCTTGCTTTGCTGCCTTTGGAGCCCTGTGGCCCAAAGCCAGACTGCCCTACATGTGAATTTTGCCTCCACCACTTACTTGCTGGGTGTTCTCTGCAAGTTGCTCAACCTCTCTGTGCTACCTACAAAATGGAGTCGTCCCAACCTCATTGGGTTCTTGTAAGGATTAACTGAATTAATATTTATAAAGTGCCTAAAACAGTACCTGTTACACAGTACCTGCAATGTAAATTTGTTAAAAATAAACTCAGCTGCTCACCAGAGTGCATGCACGGCATCCCTCCAGAGAACAAGCTCAGGAGAGAAGCTCAGAGATAGTCCAGTACCCAGAGAGGGCAGGCAGAAACACTTGAAAAATGGTGAGAGGCTCGGCTTTGGGGTTTAGAGAGAACCCAAACTTTGGTGGTGGGAGGGAAAACGGCCCCAGGCCCGGAGGCTGTTCTTGTCCCTTGCTCTTGCCGCCCCAGTTTCAGACTCCAGACTTACCAGTCTGGGTCTCAACCTCCCCTCCCTCCTCGCCACCCCCACCCCAGGCGCTCCGGGTTTCCTGCCCGACAGGGGCCTCCGTTTGGGGCGGGTGGAGGAGGGGTGGCATTTCCTGGCTGGGCCCGGCCTGTCTCTCTCTTATGGACGCTCGGACAACTCGCTGACCGACAGGCACCAGATGCTATTTCGGGCAGCGCCCCGCTTAGCGCAGTTTCCGTTTTTCCACTGACCGTCGGAAACGGGAGGGTGAGGATGTAAATGTCTTGAGCCCCCAGGCCCGGGCAGGGGTTTAGAAGATGAGGTCGGGAGTGGCTGCCTGACTGCCAGAATCTGGAGCATAGCGGAGAACAAATGTGTCGAACTGGGGGGTTGGTGAACGTCACCTCCTCGACCCACAGAGGCCTGGACAGACCCTTTGCCATAAGGCCGAAAAACGCCTCGCCTTTCCACCTGTCCATATTCCTTCACCACAGAAAAGGACACCTTCCTTGGAGGTGCTGGCTGGGGACATTTAATGTCCTGTAAAATAATCCAACAGTCTGCAGGTGCCTCAAAGGCATCTAAACTCAAGGAGTTGGAAACCTTGATAAGTGTATAAGCCCTCCCCATGTCTCTTGGTCTCCAGGTTCCCCATCTCCCCTCGGAATAACTACGGATAGCTCTGCGGGAGCCTTCGTCTCCCTCATCCCCCTAAACCCAATTCTCATAAACCCAGTTTTATACCCCAAACACATGTCATCTTCACCTGCCTCTTATCTCTTTTGCCAGCACAGTGGCCCAAACTCTAAAATCCTCCCACTAACCACTGCATTGGCTCCAGAACTGGCCTTCCAGAATCCTTCCCCGTCCACGCTTCAGCCAAAGAGCTTTCTAGAAATGCAAATCTGATTCTATACAGGGTACCAACCCCACCTTCAAACCAAACCAAAACAAATGCCAAAAAATGCTTTAACTTGTCTGAAAGCGTGCTCCAGCCATACTGGACTCTTTTCTGTTCCCTTCACAAACCTACTGCCCTTTGGTTCCAGCCCTTGGTCCAGCTGTTTCCTCCACACACCTGGAAGGTACTGGATGCTCATCCTTGTCCCCACCCGCCTTCTCCACATCCCCAAATTTCACTCTTAGCTCTCAGTTCAGGCCTCATTTTCTCAGAGAAGCAGTCCCCACCTGGGCTCTCCTACATGGGAATGGCTAGCCTCTTTTCACAGTGGCTCAGAGACATGAAATCACTTGCCTAAAGGTCCCAAAGCCCAAGAATGGCAGAGTTGTGTTTCAGACTCAGAATTATATGACTCTGATTTTCCATTAAGTGATAGAGCCAAGCAAAGGCAAAGGCCTTATGGCAAGGGGGAATAGACTTTTTCTTAGGACGTGGGCTTCAGCGAGTTATCTATATTCCCATGGCAGCCTGACTTCCTTCAGAGAGCACAAGAGGAACAGAGGGGACAGGTGGCACTGAATTAACCGTATCTTCTCACAGGGTCATCCTGATGACCAAGGAGAAGCCAGATCCCAGACTGGGGCCATGCTCTTGGCTCAATGTTTGACTGGGACTTAGTTTATCACCAGAGTAGGGGCTTTTCCCCAGTTCTCAGGTCCAAAAAGAAAAAAAGGCTCAAAAGCAGAGATACTAGAAGGACAAGAGCAGAGATACTAGAAGGACAAATCAGCCTGGCATGGAGGGCATAGTTGTGGACTGGGAATTGGACACCAAAGTTTGGCTCCTGGCTTTTCCTTTGGGTTACTCTAAGTTCTGGCGAAGTCACATCTCTCTGTGCCTTAACTTCCTTCTCTATGATGATAACCAGAACTCCCATGCAAGTGCATATGATGTTTTCCTGGGTCATGGACTGAGCGACGTTCCATACATTATTATCCTCACCACTACCTTTTAAAGGTCATTTAAGTTAATTCTCACAACTTTGTGATGTCGGCATTATCTCCTCATTTTACAAATGAGAAAACCAAGGATCAGAGCTAAGTGACTAAAATTCAAACGTGTGTTCTTTCCACTCCACCATGAAAGAATGAACCCAGAGACACTCGTGGGCTGAGCCCCTCATCCAGCTGGCACTGAACTCAGATTCCTGCTCCGCAGTATAGACCTTGGTCCTTGCAAAGAGTTGAGCCCAGATCCCTATCCCTGCCTAGGTTTTGGCTGTCCCTCTTCATCAGCTGAGGTGCAGAGAAGACTCCTGCTAAATTTCCTTTCAGGGCAGACTCCACCATGCACTAGCCATGCAACAGGCGAAAAGTTACTTTGACTTTCTGTGCCTCCGTTTTGTCATCTGTAGATGAAGGATCCAACTTCTTAGAATGATAAAGAGTAAATGAGTTAGTATTTGAAGAATGCTTAGAACAGTGTTTCAGTCACTAGATTAAACTTTTTTTATTTTTTTTAATACCATGTGGGGAGCAGTGTTCCTGGGCTCTGGGCTCAGCCTGAAACCTAGCAGAATGGACATTTTAATCTCCCTATTGACAGGGGTTCTGCCAGGCCGCCATAGAGCCCATGGATTTGAGCTACAGGCTCTATTTTAGAAGGGGTGAAGGGCTACGGTGAAGCTGGGGAGCTTTCTGGGATAGGGAGACTGCCTGTTGAAATCTGGGTGTCTGGGACACTGGAGAAAGAATAAGGAAGAAGCGCTGGGAGGTGACGATTTTGGTGTCATGGTGGTCTTCAGAGGTAGAGACCAGTGTTGGGGTAAGAGTCGCTGAAGAAAGGTGTCTAAAAGACCGGAGACTGAGGTTGTGGGGAGCTGGGGTTCCCGAGAAGCCTTGGGATCCGAAATGGGGACTGGATCCGCTGGGTCCTAGACAGCGTGTCCAACGCTCTCCGCAGCGCGTTCCGTTCCGGAGCCGATCGCATCGCCACTCAACCAGTCCCCACTCCCTCCGGTGAAATTGCCAAATTAAAATGAATCATTTGGCCCATAATGGCCGAGGCGCTTATCGGGGGCGGGCGGACCCGCGGCAGTGCCTTATCTCCGCGGCGCACACGGCCCCGGCGCGCCTCGGCCCATGCTAACTAGGCCTGGAACGTGAGTGGGATTAGAGCGCGTCGGTGGAGGAGCCGGGCGGGCGCGGCGCGGGCGGGGGAGCGGGGGCCGCGGGAGGGGCCGGGCCGCCGCCGCTGAAGACCAGGCCTCAAAATGGCCACACACGCACCCCCGTAGCAGAAAAACGTGAGCATTCTGGCCTTTTTCTAGGGGAAGAGCAACCCGCGGCATCCCACCAAATTCCTCATCAATGCCCTCCTCTTCCCCCCACGTCCGCAAAGAGGTCTTAGCTCCCTTTCCTTCGGTTTCTTTCGATGGGGGAGGCATTTTCCGTGGACGCCCTCGCCCGCGCTGCCGCCGCCCCTCCCGCCAAGAGACTCTCTTCCTTCCTTCCCCCTTTTCCTTACGCAATATACAGAAATGCGCGAGGCGGTGGTTGGTTTTCATTTCTTCTTCGTGGTTGTGTGCATGCGGTGGGATTGTGCGAGTGTGTTCGTGAGAGCTGTGGGCGGCGTTGGCTGCTTCCGAGTGTGGTCTTCTTGGCGGAAGGCTGTGTGTCCGAGTGTGGTGGTGCCTGCGAGGTTGGGGTGTGTAGATGTGGACCCTTCGAGGCCCTTCTGCGTTTTCTTCGTTGCGTACGATTGTGTTCGGTTAGCGTTCTCATCAGGGCTCTGGTTCTGTGTGTGGGGTGTGTGGCCTCTGCGACTGTGTTTGGGTGGTGTCGTCGTTATGTCGGGCGTGTGTGATCCCGACTGTGCTAGGTTGTGTGTCCGAGAGCCGCTGCATTTGACTGATTTCGTTGTGTCCTGTTGGGCAGTGTGCGGGGCTGACCAGGTCGGCTTCTGGGGCAATGCTGGGTGGTGCTTGTTTGCTACCCTTCTGTGGGGCTGGACCCTGTGTGGTCCTGTCCGCGCTGAGTTGTGTGCCTGTGTGCCTGTGTCCTTTAGAGGTGCGTTTGCAAATCGCTGGGGGCGGGAGTGGGGGGAGGGCGAGCGAGAGATCTAGGCGCTGGTGGGGGAGGCGGCATGGGGGCGGGGAGCGGGATTTCACATTTTATTCCAAATTATGATGTATTCGGGAACCAGTCGTTGGCTTGGATGGGCGGACAGCGCTGGGTCGGCGGCTGCTCTGCTGGGAGGCCCGCCTGTGCCTCGTTGTTTTGAAGGATTCGTTGGTGAGTGGGAGGCTCCTCCAGGCTTGAAGCTGAGTAGCGCTCGCCGAGGCCGGCGCCTTAGAGCCTGTGGCTGCGGGCTTCGGTTCCCGCCGCACTCCGGTTTCGTCCATTTCTGGTCAGTTTCGTGGGTGCTGCTGCCGGGGTCCGAGGGAGAGGCCTCGAAAGGACAATGGGCACATTCACCAGGCCTCGCGCGTCGGGTGGGGACATTCGGGATCACCTCCAGGGAAGATTTTCCCTCCCCATCTTCGGGGGAGCGACATTGCCGCTGGGGTCTGGTACCCGTCGCATCCGAGACCGCGGCCGAGTCTCGGCTCTGGGAGGGACCTCTTTAGTCGGGCCCTAGCTCTGGTTTAAAGAATTTTGTTTTGTCAATTATTGTGATTGCTAATGCCATCATCACAATCGTCATTATTAAAATCTATTTTAATTAAAATAATCCTCCCAGAGCGCGGCAGTTTGCCCCTTTTGGCTTTTTCGGCAGGAGAACAAAGCAGCGGGGTTTTCCCCGCTAGCGCCGTTTTCTAAGTTGCTGGGTTTGAGGTAGGAAGAGAAAATGGAGAGGGGGGACGGACACAGAGACTTGGTCATACAGAAGGCAAACATTAACCCCCAGCGAACACTCGAACGTTCAGCCCCAGCGATCACACCGGGAATGGGTGGATTCCCCCTTTCTTTCCTCCCCTACCCTCTTTTAGATTAGAGGAGGAGGAAGAAACTCTTCTTCATTGTATTGCAATCCAGGGAAGAATTATTCCTATATTTCCATCAATGCCGGGGCAAACAGAAGGAGGCCTTCGCAGTTGATCCAACACTTCGATGTGTGATTATAAGCCTGACGATTTAGGCAAAACGAATTAAACAAAATCCACTAGGAAAAAATAAAAACAAACTAAATCCTGCACCATTCTTGAAAGTAGTATTGGGTTTGTTTTTACCTTCCTTTCCTTTTAGCTTGTTTATTGCTGTAACAAATCATTAGAATTCTCCCTTACTGTGTCTAAACCCCGAAAAATCGAAAATCGTTTTGTTCGAGTGGTGGAGGGGAAGGCAGAGTGGGGGGCTGGCGGGTGCGGGGGGGGACTTTCCCCCTTTCTTTCTCCTTTTCTTGGCCTTTATTTCGTTTTCTTTTTCAGTCTCTCTTTTCCTCTCTTTCTTTTTTTCTTTTGCTTAATCAGTAGGGAGACGAGACAGGACCTGAACAGATCAGATATCTTTCCCCAATCCCCCTTTCCAACTCCATTTCTATATGAAAGTATAGTCCCTGGAATTGAGTTCTGGTTTCGCTTTGGGTTGGAGGTGGGTGAATGGGAGTCAGGTAGAAAATGAGGTTGGGGGGACTCCAAGATTCTGTCCCACCGACCTGGGTCTAAGGACTATTCGCCTTTCCTTTCCCGACGCAGACCTCCACCCATCCAGGCCCGGGACTACCCCTTCGCGGTGTAGCGGCAGCCGGAGACCTGGCTGGGGACCCAAGTGCATAGACACCTCCCTGCTTAGAAAACAAACACGGAACCAGACCGCTCTCAGTTGGAGGGTTCGAAAATGTTCCAGGCAGCCTGTGGGGAGGGGTTGTTGTTGTTGGACTAAATAGCTATTCCTGATTGGTTATGTATAGGGTTTTTTTAAGGAGAGGGGAGAGGGAAGGCTCCAAACACCTGCAGGTTGGGGGCGGAAAGCTGTTTGCGATTCCCTGGACTGGTTGGTCGGGGGCAGGAGGTAATTCCCAGCCATTGACCCCTATTTCTTTCTCTCCCTCCCTCTTGCCCTGCCTCTTTCTCTCCACCCCTATCTTTCCTGGAAACTCGCTTTGGGTGCGGCAGATCGCCCAGGACCACACCGCAGCGTAACTGCAGGCCTCTCAGCGAAAAAGGGGGAAAGCAAAGACTGGGGTCCGCATCCTCCACCTCGGCTTCCGCCCTTCTCTGGCGGAGTGGAGATCCTTCCTATTCAGAGGGGGCAGCCTCTCTAAATATGCCCCAGGTGAGTTTTCAAGGGGATGGTGCCAGTGGAAAATGTCCAGGAAGGCCTTGGATTCCAGCCCGGGGTGAGGAAGGCTCCCGACACTGGAGAGCCCAGTCTCAGATTAGGGGTAGGGGGAGGGGAGGACCAGCCGGAGCTTGGAATCGGGATCGACTGCTGCTAGCGCTGCTTCTGTGGCCTCCAGCGGCTCTTTCCCTTTTCCGCCCTGGGTAAAACCAGCTAGTTGGACTTAGTCGTCCAAGCCGTTCCCATTGGTCCAGGTTCTGTGGACGTTTCGCAAGGCCAGTAACTTTGGGGCGGCTGTATCCGGATGGTGCAGACTGTGCCTGGAGCTCCCGCAGGAAGAAGGCGGCAGCCTTCCTGGCTAGTGCAGTCCCAGCTCCAGCGGGCCCTGTCCCCGGGCCTGAGGCCTAGGGCGGGGCGGCAGGAAAACCCCTCTACTCCGGTAGAGGTGAGGATGGCGGTGCTGTTCACTGGTGGGTTTGGTACTTGTGGAAGCTTGGGGCTTCTCCAGGGTGTTGTGCTGGTGTGGGCCCAGTAGAGAGAGCAGAGGCTGGGTGTAAGGGCTGAGGCTGTTTTCATCTAAGAAATTCTCTCTATGGGGAATTGGGTCTGCTTGAGACCTGCCCCCAGGAAGAATCTCATGGGTGCTCCTGTCTCGTTCAGGCATAGGTGGAAATATTCTGGCTGTCTGGCAGGCAGCTGCAGATGAGGATTTCATGTTGGGGGCTATACGCTGGGTCTCTGCAGCACAAAGAGAGAGGAGCTGTAGTGATCAAATATGCTAGAATGATTCAATCTATAAAATCTCCTTCCTCCTTCATTCTCCCAACATAAAAACAAACACGGTCACTCAGACTTTCCTTTCTGTAATCCAAACCAAGTGATGCAGTTTAGTCGCCAACAACCATCGGTGTTTGTGAGTGGCTTCTTTAGGGCATGGACCTCTGGTTGGTGATCCTGGTTGCAGAAGAACGGGCAGGATTTTGCTAAAATGTGGGGAGGAGCTGGGAGAGGTCCTCCACAGACCCCGGGAACCAGTTATATGTTGCTTACAAGGAGCCTTGAAGATGGGATATTTATAGGCGTCTAGAGAGGACATTTGGGGCTAGGGTCAATTCATCTGGAATACGTACTCGCATTGCCTCTCAGGAATATGTACTCCCGTTGCCTCTCAGGAATATGTACTCCCGTTGCCTCTCAGGAATATGTACTCCCGTTGCCTCTCAGGAATATGTACTCCCGTTGCCTCTCAGGAATACGTACTCGCATTGCCTCTCAGGAATATGTACTCGCATTGCCTCTCAGGAATATGTACTCGCATTGCCTCTCAGGAATATGTACTCCCATTGCCTCTCAGGAATATGTACTCCCGTTGCTTCTCAGGAACCCACCGCTACAGCAGGAGCTGAGCAGATGAATTAATTGGAGGGTAAAAGTATGCCACAATAAAGCTTGAGTTCAGTCTGCAACTGCAATGCACACTGTCACGTAGAAGCTGGGGCTTAAGCACAGGTTACTGGACTCACATTGGTGTGTCAGGACAGTGAGCAGTGAGGTAGGGAACCAACATCTTGAAGCTTGTATGTTTCCCAGGGCACATTTCACTGCTGCTGGGAGCAGGAGGACCTGGCTGATATACTTCTGGTGCATTTCCCGTGGCCTTGGTGTCTTGGTGGTTGCATTCTATAGATAAAGACCTGTTGTCTCCGCCATAATCATAAACTCACTTCCAATGAAGCATCAGGAACCTACTGCCTTTACAGCTTGTATACACCAGGTCTTAGGGAATTTTGCAGTTTCTGTGCCAGGCCCGGGGGGGCTGGCATTCCAAGAGCAGGTGCACAGCAGTCCGAATCTTGATTCTCTGTTGTGCTGGGTGTCTGTTGGCAATTGAGCTAAGCTCTAGAGGAGGCTGCAGAAGGTCTGTTCTCCCTTCTAGGGTGAGGAGTGATGGTTCCCAGAATGACTGCTGTCCAGAGCATTGCAGTGGCAGTGTGGGAGGTCGATGGCTGCTGTGTATAATTAGATGGACTCTGCATGGGGCTAAATTGAGTTTTTGTATTTGTTTTCTTTTAAATACCCAATTATATAATCCAGAGAGCAGAAAGCTTATTTTAAAGAATTTATGTGGAGTTGATCATATATGTACAACTCACAAGCATCCGCAGACTCTGGCCTTTGAGTCTCCCAATTTTTCTGTTTTACTCCTTGCTGGGGCTGGCTCAATCTGGATGGAGCCAGGTGATGGAAGAACCCCAGCACATTTGTGGGAAGTAGAGTGGCTGTGGTCATCTTGGAGTATGCTTGTGGGGGCACAAGGTGGTTTCGCTGCTCTGGGAATATGGGAGGGTAGAGCAAAGTGAGATTATTGTTCTGGTCTGGTTGTCTCACAGGTAGGCTGCGAGTGACTTTGGGCCAGTCAGTTTTCTCATTGGTGCATTCTCCTTGTTAATAATGATAACTTGAGCATTTGCACAGTACTTTCAACGGCATAAAGGAGGTATTCCTCTCATTTCCTAGAGAACACCAAGGCAGGAGATGGCAGTGAGGGGGGCTGGAAGGGTTCAAGGGCCTCATGACAGCCTGTCCTGCTCTTGGATGGGAGTCCAGACCCCACTGGCCTCAGAAAACCCTTCAAATGCTGGGCTCCATTCCACCTGAGCCAGGCCTCTGAGACTCGACCTCACTTCTGAGTCCAGCTGAGTGGTGGTTAAAGTGTGCAGAGAGGTGCAGCTAGCACCATCTTCTTCCCTTGGTGACCTCTCATTTGGGTCTGAGTAGGAGTGAAGATCCACTGGCCGGGACACAAGACTCACAGTGCATTTGCTCAGTGTAGACAGACACTCCCTCACTCCCCAGCGGCGCAAGTGTGTGTGTGTGTGTGTGTGTGTGTGTGTGTAGGGATCTAGTTCCTCGGGATTATTCTCTGCCACCTCTAGCAGAGCAGACCTCAGTCCCCGTAGCCTTCACTTTCTAATTCCCTACTTTTACCCGCACCGGGTTTCTGGGTGCGCTCCTAGGTGGTCTGAGGGTATTGCTGAGAGGCCAGGGGAGGTTCCCAAAGCAACGAACCTCTGCCTGACAGATTCCCCGCTAAAACCAAAGAGCACAGTCGGGAATTTGTTCCCTCCTCTTCCCTTTCTGCCTGAGAAGGGGGACGGGATAATCTCTTTCTCGCCTCCTTGTACATTTCCTTCCTCCTGATTTCCCCTTCTGTGTTTCTTTCGCTGACTGTATTTCTTTTCTTCCAATGTCTCCGTCGTTTTCCTCCATCTCTGTCCTTTTGGCCCCCAGTCTCTGTGTCTCTCAGGCACCCCTCCCTTCTCCCAATCCAGAGACCCCCTTTCCCTCCCGCCCTAGCCCCACGTGGCGCCTAACTTTGTCTACCTCCTCTCACATCTCGGTGTGTGAGTTCCTCTCTCTGCCCTTCACCCCTTTGCCCCAGCCCACGTCAGTGGGTCGGGGACGGTCGTCAGAGCGGGCGTCCGCTTGTCTGTCTGTCTGCCCGCAGGATGACCGAGCGGCCGCCGAGCGAGGCGGCTTGCAGTGACCCCCAGCTAGAGGGACGGGACGCGGCCGAGGCCCGCATGGCCCCTCCGCACCTGGTCCTGCTGAACGGCGTCGCCAAGGAGACAAGCCGCGCGGCCCCCGCGGAGCCCCCAGTCATCGAGCTGGGCGCACGCGGAGGCCCGGGGGGCGGCCCTGCTGGTGGGGGCGGTGCCGCCAGAGACTTAAAGGGCCGCGACGCGGCGGCGGCCGAAGCGCGCCATCGGGTGCCCACCACCGAGCTGTGCAGACCTCCCGGGCCCGCCCCGGCCCCCGCGCCCGCCTCGGCCCCCGCGGAGCTGCCCGGCGACGGCCGCATGGTGCAGCTGAGTCCTCCCGCGCTGGCCGCCCCAGCCGCTCCCGGCCGCGCGCTACTCTACAGCCTCAGCCAGCCGCTGGCCTCGCTTGGCAGGTCAGGGGCCAGGGGCTGGGCGGGAGGGGCGGGTGGGCAGGGCGACCACCAGCACCTGGGCTTCCCTTCGCCACCTTGGAGGCGGACTGCCCTCCAGTCCGCGGGGCCGAGCGGGTGGAGCGCCGGGAGAGGAGGTCATTTTACACCCATGGGCTCCAGAGCCTCAAGCTGGAGCCCCCGAGTGAGTGCAAGTGAGGGAGGAGCCGTTTGTGCGCGTGGCTGCAGGGTGCATGGCTGTGTGGAAGCCAAGAGGAGGGCGTGGACACCTTCGGGTTTGCAGACGTGTGGCTGCTGTGCTGTGTGGTGGTGTCGTGGGGGACGGATAGGAGGGAGTCACCTGATCGTGGGTACCAGGAGTGTGCTTGCATGTGCTTTGCTGTGAGCAGAGGTAGATGTTTGCGGCTGAGTGTGAAATTCATTCGGAAGCGTAGTGCTAGGTGGACAGGCAAGAGATAAGGATCCGAGGGTGGTGGCAGGGGCACCTTCCCCTGAATCTCCGCTGGAGGGCCCGCCGGAGGACTGATCTGTTCCTCCACTCTCAGCCTCTTTGCCCCTAGCCGTGGTCTCTGGCCCCAGCCCATACTCCAGGGGGTGTAAGGGCATCCGTTTCCCTGCTGGGGCCACAATGATGATGACGGAGAGACGCGGTAGGGTTGGAATAGGGACCGGAAGATGGGGCAGGGATAGAGTGTGGGACAGTCCATGAGTCTGGCCGCACCGAGAGCTATGGAGAGCCCAGAGTGGGTGAGGGCTGAGAGCTAGGGGGTGCATTTCAGCAGAGGGGAGTCCTGTGTGTTATGTCTCCACAGCCCCTGATGGGTGGGGTGAGGTGGGGGGGAGGGGACAGTATGCCCCTTTGTGGTGACAGAGATGCACACCATCAGCTATGAAGGTCACGTCTTCCTGAGTGGGCACGTGTTTGAGAGTGGAGGTGTGTATGGATTGTGTGCCTGTTTCCGGGACAGGAGAATGGAGGGTGTTTCTGTCTGTGGAGTGTATCTGTGTGTATGTTCACTTTTGTGTTCGTTCCATGTGTTATTCACCTCTGCTTCTGTATGTGTGCCTGTGTGTTTGTGTGGAGGGATGCGAGGTTAGGTGATCCTTCCTCCCTTTGCTTATTTCATGACCGAGTGAGGGTATTCCGTGTGTGTGTGTGTGTGTGTGTGTGTCTATTTCCAGCTCAGTGTGAAGGGAGCAGGGTTGTGGGGAGGGGGGGGGCTCAAGACATGCGAGGAGGATCCCTAAGGAGCCTCTTTCTCCTCTCTCCCCAACATGGGATCTTGTGCTCTGCCTGTTCCCTCCCACAGTGGGTTCTTTGGAGAGCCGGATGCCTTCCCTATGTTCACTACCAACAACCGAGTGAAGAGAAGACCTTCCCCCTATGAGATGGAGATTACTGATGGTGAGTCTGCCCCACCCCACCCTTGTACCTGCCCCTACACTCGTTAGAGCACTTTGCTGGAGGGAACATCCGGGTCTACTCCATAGGTGTCTCACAAAGATGGGTGGGCCACTTTGGAAGCCCAAACTGCCTGCAGATGAGCTGGGGCTAGGTAAAGTCCTGGGTGGGGCTAGCAGGGCCACACTCATAGTCCTGTGAAGAGGAGACATGGGAGAGAGACACATGGTGGCGCTTAGCCCAAACCTCTGGAGTTAATTTCAGTCCCTACTCCAGGCTCCATTCCAACACTTTGGTAAGGATCCCAAGTGAGTGCAGAAACACACTGTCCCCCAGCCCCCATTTTAGGCACTGAACCTCAGGGATTCCCTGCACTTCCTCCCAAGTCTTCCTTAGAGTCTGGAGTCTGCTCCCTCTCTGCAATGCTGTCATCAAGCATCTCCTCCAAGGTCTCTACTCAGTAGTCTCTCCTTGTCTCCTGTTAACACATTCTGGGCTGAGACCTGAAGTTCCCTTCCTGACATACAGATTTCAACCTTGCTCCCTGGATTCCCCGAGAAGGGCCTTGGCACTGCTCCTTTGAGCTACTTGAATATTCCCTGAACTTGCAGGGATGGTTTGGATAAATGGGAGATTTGGAAGATGCTCACCGTCTTCCCAAGGTTGACCTTGTATAGTAGATGAGTCCCAGCACCAGGGGCAGGAGAGTAGGCACTTCAGAGCTGAGGGACTTTGAGCCAGACCCTGATGCCCCCAGAACTTCAGCTTGGCTGTGGCCTGGGGCTCCTGTAGGCCTCAGAGCCAGGCTGAGATCTGTGTTCCAAACTGGTGGGAGGGATGTGAGTATGGAGCTGGAGCCTCTGGAGTTGGAACCCTCTGTGGTTTCTGGAGAGGAGCTGGGCTGGGGTCTGGACATCAGAAAAGACTTCAAAAGACCCAGCCAGCCCGGGGGACATGTGTGCAGGGCTGAGAGGCAGGGGTGCCTTGCTGCTAGATTAGAGAGGGGTTCTGTAGTCTAGGAGAGGCGGGTGTACCAAACAGGAAGTAGACAGGACCAGCTGTGAAGTTTGCCAGGGACTAGGCATTTTCTCCAATAGGCAGGGGAGGCAGAGCATAGAGATGAGGGTTTGTGGGGTCTACAGAAGTGTAAGGCAGTCATTACCCATAAGGGTTGGCAGTATTTACAGAGCACCTACTCAGTGCTGGCCAGAGAGAGGCAGAGGATGCTAGGAGGGGTGGACAGACTCAGGAAAGAGGAAGGTGAGGAGAAGGGGTGGTTCTCTGGATGAAAACCAGAGAGGAGTAGTCAGACATGTAGGCAAGGGTAGGGTCTGGGAGTGCAGGATATGTCTAGGGGACACTGAAATTAGACACTGAACACAAAAGAGTCCATAGAAGTAGAACTAATGCAAGATCTAGAGTTAGGACTCGATGTGGATTCCTGTTGTTGAATTGCCACTACCATTTATTGAACCACCTACTATGTGCCATGGACTTTGTGTGCTTGATTTCTGTTTAATCCTTACCAGAAGCTCATGAGGGCAATATTATGGTTTTCATCTCAGAGATAAGGAAATTGAGGCTGAGAAAGGTTAAGCAGCTTGCTCGAGGTCACATAGCTAAGTCCTGGACACCCTCATAACACTGGTCTCAAGCTTTAGAATAAGTCCTGACCACTTCCCCACCATCTCCTCCTCTGGATGTAGTCTAGTGCCAGCAGTGATGGCAGTTATAACTACTTCCTCCCCAACTAGGTGCTCCCTCAAGATCACCAGCATTAGTCATGGTGGAGGGACTGTCCTCCCTATGTCACCACCGAGGGGCACTCTCTGTCTGGCCTGGAGGCCTGAGAGCAGCAAGTAATTTCCTCAGAGGCAGCCCAGGGTAGCACTGCCCTGCAGGTGTGCCGTGTTTTTCCTGTGCTGGGTCTGGCCTTTGGCAAAGAGTCAGCTGGGCTGGGGCCTGCTAGGCAGCTTCAAGGTACCATGGGCAGGGGATGTTCCTTCCCAGGAAAATTGTGTGTGTGTGTGTGTGTGTGTGTGTGTGTCCCCGTGCATGTGCATGTCTGCCTGCATGTAGGAGAGAGAAAGAGCTGATCAAGCAGTGAGTGTAGCATGGATGAACTGATTCACAGACTGACCACTGAGGTGAGGTCTGCTTCCATCCCAGCCTCAGTGTCTATAAAATGAGCAGTGGGACTTAGGTGAGGTTTGAGCCTTTCTCCTCCCCAGTTTTCACACTCTGAGGTCTGGTTCCAGGGGTTACTACAAGAGGGCAAATAAATATCTTAGGACTGGCAGTTCCTTCAGTGCACAGAGCTTCTGGGACTATGTGACCCTGGCCCTGTGCCTCGGTGTTAGGGAGAGAAGCAGTCTCCTCAGCTCAGAAGTTCAAGAGCACTAGCAGGACCCTTCTCTGTCTTCCCCTGGCTTTGCAAATCCCAGGTCAGACTTGAACACAGCACAGTGCTTTGCGCACCATAGGTGCCCTTGACATGTGTGCTGATGTCCACCACTGCTCTGTCTTTATACGTGGAATGTTAGTGACTATTGGGCCAAGCCATAATCAGTGTATTGTAGATGTGGGGAGACCGAGGCAGCCTTCATAAACCTGCCTAGAGCTATGGGTCATGGCTGTGCATAGCTGTGTCTTCACTTCTCTCCTTAGTGTGAGACCCTTGCTGCACCAGTCTCTGCTTTCCCCTCCATTCCCCCTGCCACCATGATGGGTCAGTCAGCAGACATTTCTAAGCCCTACTCTGTGTTTTCCATCACCCTTAGGATAAAGACCCTTACTGCAGGCACCTGTGGGATCTGGACCCTGTCTACTCTGATCCTGTGCACAGGACTCCAGCCAGCCTGGCTTCAGGCCTTGTCTAGTGCAGGGCGTGGATACTCTTCCGCCTCTCCCCTTCCTGTGCCTAGCTCATTCTTCACAGCCTCAGAAAAGCCTTCCCAGCCATGGGAGCTAAACATAGAGCTTCTTTTCATTAGGATTCATCTGTTGTTTGTTTGTTTTTAAAAATTTATTTCCCTGTTAAAATGTAAGCTCCATGGGGACAGAACTTTAGTTCACCATTATTCCTCAGTGCCTAGCACAGTGCCTGGTTGTTAGCAAAAACTGGATACCTGGATAATAATAGCTAATATTTACTGACTGCTTAAGTGAAGTCAGACGTTGTCTTAGGTCCTTTACCTAATGTAAAGGTAGACCCATGTAACGACTCATGACTTAGTAGCATGACCTCCATGCTATAGGTGATGAAGCCAAGGCACTTCGCCAGTTTTTCTGCCACTTGCCGAGTCATTCATCTAGGCAGGGATAATCAAATAGGAATGGAGTCTGTCCGCTGGGCGCGGTGGCTCACACCTGTAATCCTAGCACTTTGGGAGGCCGAGGTGGGTGGATCACTTGAGGTCAGGAGTTCAAGACCAGCCTGGCCATCATGGTGAAACCCTATCTTAAAAAAAAAGAAAAAAAAAAAAAGAATAAAAAACAATGGAATGGAGTCTCTCTCTCTAGACACAGCTGTAAGTCCTCTTGGCACAAGTGAATAAATGAATAGCATAAAGTACCTGTCCTCAAATATCTCACAGTCCAGAGAGAGAGACAAGCACAGAAACATAAGTAATGATCAAGAGTGATGGAGCTCTAGGGATTGCAGGATGATGGTGGTTGGTTAGATCTGTCTGGACGGGTTGAGGAAGTTCCCATAGATGAGGAAGCACAGGAACTTGAATTTGAAGGGTGGATGTTTTCTAAGTAAGAGGAAAGTAGGCATTCTGGGCTTCCCAAGTTTCCCAATGGATGGAGATTCCTTTGGGGAAGGAATCTCAAGCCCATTCTCCTGACTCTTGTCCTCCTAATCTCCAGGTCCCCACACCAAAGTTGTGCGGCGTATCTTCACCAACAGCCGGGAGCGATGGCGGCAGCAGAATGTGAATGGGGCCTTTGCTGAGCTTCGCAAGCTGATCCCCACACATCCCCCAGACAAGAAGCTCAGCAAGAATGAGATCCTCCGCCTGGCCATGAAGTACATCAACTTCTTGGCCAAGCTGCTCAATGACCAGGAGGAGGAAGGCACCCAGCGAGCCAAGCCTGGCAAGGACCCTGTAGTCGGGGCTGGTGGGGGTGGAGGTGGGGGAGGGGGCAGTGCACCCCCGGATGACCTCCTGCAGGACGTGCTTTCTCCCAACTCCAGCTGTGGCAGCTCCCTGGATGGGGCAGCCAGCCCGGACAGCTACACGGAGGAGCCGGCACCTAAACACACGGCCCGCAGCCTCCATCCTGCCATGCTGCCCGCTGCCGATGGAGCCGGCCCTCGGTGATGGGTCGGGGCTACCAGGATCAGCCAGGAGGGTGCCCTTAGGCTGCTGGGATGGTGGGCTTCAGGGCAGATAGAATCAGAATTGGGCAGCTCTGAAGCAAGGCAGTGGACTTGATGAACTTTCCTGGATGTCTGAAGTTTGGGAAGCCTTTACTGACCCTGGGGCTTGCTTTTCTGTTTCCTGTACCAGTAGGGATCAGAAAAATGGAGCAAAGTGGTAGGTACTTTTCGTGAAGACGGCACGGTCTTCCCCCCTTCCCTCAGTCCCTAATCCTTCCCAAGTAAGAGGCTGGCGTGTCACTGCTTTTGGCCTGGAGTTTCGGAGCCCTGTCTTTCCTGAGACCTGGAGTTGTCAGTTCTCATCTGAGGCATCCAACAGCCTCTGCCTTGCCTTTAACCCCTCCCAAACTGGCTGGGGTGGCCTGTGTGGCCACTTCTGTCTGTATTTATAGGTACCCAGTAGCTGCCCATTTTGTGAGCCCCATCTTCACCCAGGCCTATGTTGATCCATCCAGCTTGCCAGATGCTGCAGTCACAAGCCTCGAGGTGCCTTCTTCAGGGCCTGGTTGAAGAAGATGATCAGTGGACAGTCTGCTCTAGATGAGCTGGGCCAGAGGGTTAGGACACCCAGTTGCCCTTACTTGCCCTGGGGATCAAAGTTCTGCTTTCTCCCCACTGAGACTTGCCTTCCTAAGCCTGTGGCTGTGGAAACAGTGTCTGCAGCCCTGAGAGAGTGAAGGCAGAGAAAGGGACAATGATATTAGAGTGGAATGGATCAAGAGGTATTTTGGGCATGTGGGCTTCAACTCCTCCACATCACTGTTCATGCTGGCATGAATGCCAGTGTGCTGAATGGGCATATGCTGGTGCTGAGAGTAGATGCACAGCCCCATCTGTGCATTCTAGATGCTTAGAGGGATTTCTTTGCTGTAAGATGTCTGTTTGCTGATGGCCTGGTCTGTGTTCTGAATTGAGCACAAACTCTATCCTATGAATGCTTTGCATTTGGAACTTTTGCTTGACTTCAGTTATTGGTGGAATTGTTAGTTCTCAATAGGACGAGGATCCAGCCTCACTTCTAGGGCATGGATAATCCAATCAGAGACCAGGCCCTGACTAAGACCGAAACATGCACATTCACTTAGCAGAACCTTACCCCTCAATTGTGCAGCTTTTGGCCATCAAGGTGTGTCTGGGAGGTTGGTTTAATGCAACAGAAGTGCTCCCCTCTGAAAGTTGTACATGCAGTTTTTGTAAATCACATCCTTATCCTTCATCTTTTAAAGAAATAACCGCTGCAAGTCCTTTTGTAAAGTGAAGAATCCTTTTATAGAGTGAACCACTGCCCCTTCATTGATTTCCTGTGTCAATCCAGATGGTGGGATGTGGATTTTTAAGGTGAGGCCAGTCTGTGACCTGCATCTAAGCCCATGGGACAAACTGCACAGAAGTCCTGTATGTCTGTCATCGTGCCCTTAAGTCACCCTCTCCATCTAGGCTCTGCCTTTGAGGTCAGAGGGAAGATAGCCTGTGGCCCTGTGCTGTCGTGTAAGAACTCGTCACTCTTGTGTCTGGAAAGCCCCCCTTATAGCTTGGGCTTCAGCCCAGTGACTTGCCCTCACCATAATGGGGTCCCAGTTCAGTCATGTACGGACAGAGAATATATCTGCTCCCTCCCCTTCCTTTTAAGGAAGGTCCAATTCTTGAGCTTGGGGCAACGTGGTTCACCTTTGTAGCACTCTGACTCTCCATCCAATTTCAGACTCCCCAGATCATGTTTTGGTGAACATTAGGGTTGGTTCCTTTCCAGTGTGTGGAAGATCCTATGAGGAGCCCCATCTGTTTAACGATAAAGCCATGCTATAGGATCTAAAGCTGTTTGCTTCACGGTAGATTCACTTGACTTGGGAATGGGAAGTGGCCATAGTGTGGATGGGCGGATAGGTTTTATGAGATAGATCACACATTTTATCAAGAACTCAAACTTCTGACTCCCTCTTCTTTCAGACTTGCCGTGAGACTATGGCTTGGCCTGTCTCTTAGGGCTATGACATGGACTGAAGGGGATCATGAAAAGTAGGCTGTTTTGAGAACATAGAGAGCTCTATTTCCCTCAATCTCAATCCTGTGGTGGGGTTTCCAGCCTGAGTCCACGACCTAGGCAGTGGGCCAGTGTGCCTGACTGCCCCGCATTTGGGTAATTTAGGTTATAAACCGCTTTGGCCTGAGTTATGGAGATTGTCTATTTTTTTTTTTTTTTGTAAGAGACAGTGTCTTGTTCTGTCACTCAGGCTGGAGTACAGTGGTGCCATCATTGCTCTCTGCAGCCTTGAACTCTGGGCTCCAGCAATCCTCCCACCTTAGCCTCCTGAGTAGGGAGGACCACAGGTGTGAGCCACCACACCTGGTTAATTTTTGTTTTTTTTTGGTAGAGATGGAGTCTCGCTGTATTGCCCAGGCTGGTCTTGAACTCTTGGCTTCAAACGATGCTCCTGCTTTTGCCTCCAGAAGCACTGAGATCACAGGTCTGAGCCATTGCACCCAGCCCAGGTTGTCTTAGTTTCTGTCTTGTTCTAAGGCCAGGGACAGTAAAGAGAATGGAAAAAGAGATACGGGAACACGGGCAGATTGTGTAAAATGTAATGCGACTACCCAAAACAAGCCTGGTAGGAAAGGGCAAGGCTTTAGGTCTTTGTAAGAACTAAAGAAGATCTGTAATTTTTATTTTCACCCTCTGTACCCCATGACCTTATCCTTCCTCTCCTTCCTTGTTACCCATGAAAAAATGGCAACCTTCCAAGAATAGTCTCTGTACAAAGGGAAAAGAATATAAAGGTAAAACAAAACACAACACAACATTTTGAGAACAAAGATGACCATAACTACTGGAGGGCATCACATCTTTTAAGACAAATTCATATGCTTTTATTTGTTATGGCAAATGACAAGATGGTACAACCTTTATTCTTTTCCAAAATAAAACAAAGGGCACAGCATCTATAGTCAGCCGACAACTATTTCGGCCTTTTGGGGGTGGGTCTGGCCGTACTCGTGATTTCGATGGTACGTGACCCTCTGCTGAAGACTTGCCCCCTGCCCATGTACATAGTGCATTGTTTCTGTGGGCGGGCCCAGCACTTTCCGTCAATGTTGTACTGTATGTGATGAATTGCGTTGGTCTCTGCATTTTCTGCAGAAGAGGAGTAACCGCTCCAGGTACCTTGACCTTTGTACAGCCCAGAGGCCAACACTGTGGGTGTGTGACTCTTTAGCAAAAAAACCCATGTGGTGATGATGTGTGTATATATAAGGATATATCGGGAAGATTTCTAAATAAAAGTTTTACAAAGGGGCCCTAGGACTCTGCTTGCATTGCACTCCTAGGCCTGAGACTCGGAACATTGAAGGAAAAGGCATGGCAAGAGCCTGTTTCTCCTGCCATGGGGAGCCTCCAGGACTCAGCTGTAGTCTTAGGAAGTGGGATTCTGCCCCTGACCCTGAGGGCAGGCCTGGTGGGGAGGAGAGAACCTTCCTCCATAGGGTTTCCATTCTTTGCCTCTGCAGGCCTCATAGAGGGGGCCTGTCTCCTCAGGTTCGTGCACCCATGCTTGTAGCTCGGGCAGCCTCTGCAGACCTCCCCTCTTTGTGTTGGGGTCAGTTTCCATGGCTGGGACAGTTGTATGTATCCTAGGTTCAGGACAGATTAAGGCCATACCATCAGAGGGCCCTAGGTTCCCTGATGACTCAGTGGTAGCTGCTGCAGCAATTATGTCTGGCTCTTGAGGACTGGGGACTCAGAGACGAAGGCTGAAGGCATTGAAAGTCAAGTGGAGGCTCTGTGGAGGCTGCATATCATCTGGAAGGACTTCCCTGGAGGCTCAGGAGTGGGAATGTGGTTTAGATGCTACAATCTTTATTCTTTTACAAAAATAAAGGGCACAGCATCTGCGTCTAGGCGAAGCCATTGCCTATGGACCATTTGATCCTCAGGGATTTCAGTAGGTCACGCAGGCACTTCTAACAAAGTATCACACCTTGCTTTCTTTCATTCATTTAGATTTTTACTTTTTTTTCAAGATATGGGATCTTGCTGCTTCTAGCCTTTTGCCCAGGCTGATCTTGAACTCCTGAGCTCAGAAGTTCAAGGGTCATCAAGGTGAAAAAGAAACAAAAGGTACAAAAACCAGAAGGTTTTTGTCTCAGCCCCTTGAGTACTTGGGACTACAGCATGTGCCACTGGCACCCTACTTCATTTAAATATTTATTGAGCATCTAGTATGGGTCTGGTATTGTTCTAGGTACTGGGGATCCAACACTGAATAAAACAGAGATCTCTGTTCTTGTTCTGGTGGAGCTTAACTTCTAGTAGGGGAGACAGTAAACACACAGACACACACAACAGTAATAAAGACATGGATTCTACAGTAAGTTACAACGTGATGAGTATTAAGGAAAAAAGTTATGCCAAGAGGTGAAGTCAAGGACCTCACAGATAACTCTGGCTCCTCTGGGGTGAGCCTTGTTCATCCTGCCAGGCTCTGACTTGGCTGCTCTTGTCCTCAGCGTACTTCCAACCACAGTGAGGAGGACAGAGGCAGGACAGTGCTTGGGGACCATGCTCTGGCCTGCAGAGAAGCTCCTGGTTTTTGGAAGCTCCCAGGTGTGCCTCTCCCTCTCGCATAGGACAGGGAGGTACCTGGGATGATAGGACAGTGAAACTTAGCCGTGGGGTGAGCCTGCTGTGGATCTCAGCAGTGGTGGTGGTGGCGGTGGCCTGGTTTGTGCCCGCAGGCGAGAGGAACCGTGTGAGGAGGGACCTGCTGTTAAGGGCTTGAGGGAGAGAAATGAGAAAGAGTGATCAGAGAGGCAGGAGAAAAACAGAGTGTGCTGTTTTAGAGACTGTGGTGTTTCAGAGCAAAGGGTGTTTGGGGTGAAGGAAGTGATTAGCCAAGTCCAATGCGGCTGAGCAGTCAGTGAGAAAAGCCTGAAAGTGTTGATTGGATTTAACAACATGGAGGTCACTGATGACCCGGATGACAGTGACACCAGGGGAGGAATAGAGCCAGCAGCCTCACTGTCCTGGACTAAAGAATGGGAAGAGAGGCGTGCCGTTTCCAGAAGGACTTTTCCCGGGAAAGGGCAAGGCATTCCACGGTGAGGTCTGTAAGTGCCCATGAACTCTGCGGTCAGCAAGGCAGAAACAATGATGTGATAGAATGTCCAGGCTGGGCTGACCCTGGCAGGCCACCTGGGCTCGTGTCCATGTCTCCAGATGAGGAGACAGGCCCAGAGAGGAAAAGAGTCTTTCCAGGATCACACATCCCATAGTGATCAGCAGGGCAGGACCAAGCTTCCCGCCTTCCAGGACAGCCAGTCTTTGAGGCACTGGGGACCCCTCTGTCCTCCAAGAGAAAGGGTGACAACTGAGGCCTTGCCTGAGATAGCCCTGCTGACCTGGTTACCTTAGCCCTCACCACTCTTTTATTGTCTTTGCTCCGATTGTACCAGTCTTTCTATTCCAGATCACATTTTTTTTGTTTTTTTATGACCTTCTGGTTTTTGCACCTTTAGTTTCTTTTTCCCAGGACAATCTACCCATCCTCTTTTTCTGCCCTTCTTTCATTTGGTTAACTTGTCCTCAACATCCAGGAAGCAACTCGATGGGATCAGCTGCCTCCCTGGTGCCCCACAAGCCTTCCTTTCCTTGCCTGCTTTCCCACTAATACATGAGCTCCTTGAGGCATGTGTGAGGTATCTCTTCACCTCCAGCACCCTATGATAGACCTGGCACAGGTTCCTTTCAGCATTTGCTGAATGAAGAGGTTCACACGTATGGAATCTGCTAGCTTAGTTTTGAGGCTGATGTGCAATTAAAGAGTGGAGATGGGTGGGAGGCAGAATCATTGCTACAGAGATGCAGCTCCAGTGCCTTCTGCTGGAACCATGGTCCCAAGCTAGGCAGGGGCAGAGGTACCAGCTCCGCTCCTTGTGCTGCTTTTGTTGCTGTGGCAGAGGGAGGACAGGTGTGGGCTTTCTTGGGCTGGGCTGCAGCTGCCTGATTATCATACTGGACCTGGGTGGGGTGAGGTGGGGACATAGGAAGATTGGGAGGCTGTTGATCTGGTCTGCTCATGGCAGCCCAGCCTCCTCATGCCTGCCCACTACCTTCTTCCCTCTGTGCAAGACAACTAACTGGTCCCTAGAAGCCAGTGTTCCCCTCTGGCCCCACTTCTCTTGTGAACCTGTAAAATACCACTGACCAGCCTGTGGGGACACAGGCCATGGTGCTGGGCATGGTGTCCAGCAACAGAGGCCCTGCAATTGTGAGTAAGGAAGGGGGTAAGTCTGGATCACCCAAGCCATCCTCTCCTTTGACCAGAGAGGAAGTGAGGCCTAGAGGGGAAGTGGCTTGACCAAGGTTACCTAAGGTTGGAGTCAGGTCTGAGTCCAGAGCCAGTGCTCACTACCTCTCAGGAAAGGAAGACGAAAGAGTTGATAGGTAGTTGGTGTCCTTAAAGAAAATAGGCCTGGGCTGTGCAGGGACACAGCAGCTCAGTCTGCCCCAGCCATCTGCTAGGACCGTGAGCAGTCAGTGTGGGGGCTGGACGGCTTGCCTCAAGCAGCAGGCCCAGCTTGAGGACAAGCCCAGTGTGCAGTCAGGGCAGTCAGTCTGGTATCAGTTCAAGAAGGGAGAGGCCAGGGCATAGAAGGGAGTGAGTGGGAAGGGTAATTGGGCCAACAGAAAAAGGCTGATCTTTGGAGTCAGACCACTGGGTTTAAGTCCCAGCTGTGTGACTTTAGATAAATCACTTTACCTCTCTGAGCTTCAGTTTCTTCATCTATTAAATGAAGATATTAACACCCATCTTACAGAGCTGTCATGGGATTTCAAAATAATGCATGGGAAGTGCTTATGTTTTATAGCATTATTATTTGTGGAAATGGAATTGGGATAGGGGATACGCTTGGGAATGGCAGAAGAGAGAAGAGGAAGATGTGGGAATATTAATCATTCACAGCAACGTGAATTCCTCCGGGCCTGCCTCCTGCTGAGCAGTGCTGGGGAGCCAGCAAGGGACCTACCTGGCCCTGTCTGCAGGGGCTCACAGGCTGGGTGGAAGTGGGGTGGAGGGAATGGATACAGAGCGCTTCCACTCTGGAGGCAGTGCTGTGTGAGGAGGCATGGTGGCCATGGGAGACCCAGCTCTGGTAGTAGAGACCCGGAGTAAACATTAGTTAAATTGAAGGAGCCTGAGGAGGAGGCTTAGTGAAGGCCTCCTGTAGAGAGTGTCATTTTCTTTCCCAGGCCCCAGCATCTGTCAATGGTGGATGCAGGCCACTCCAGGATGCTCGTCCTCCCTCCTGGGTCCGATACTCCTGCCCAGGCCACGTGGCTCAGGGCTGGGCTATTGGAGCTTCCCACTGCCCACTGTCCTGTTCCTCTGGCTCCTCCTTTCTCTCTCTACCTCTCCCCACTTGCTAGGTCCGAGCCCTGCCTCCCTCCCCAGCTCCCGGCCTTCTCTGTCCGCACAATAACAGGATGTGATCCGTTCGAAGAAAGGAAGTGGGGAGGACGGGCAGTGCTGATAGTGCGTTTTTGACTCTCCACTCTCCACTCCTCCCCTCCCCTTTGGACCAGCCCCTTCGTCTGCCTCCTCCCCTAGGCCCTGCCTGAGCCTCCCTCTGGGTTCAGGAGGGATGAGTTTGGGATACTCAGGCCCACTCTGGCCTGTTCAAGCCTATGGAGGGATGTACACTGGCCATGTTCTCTGCAGAGCCTGCCTTCCCAGGAGACCCACTGGGTTAGCTTTGGACCCTGGGTTATCCTGAGCTGCTGGAGCCTGAGGGTGGCAGGTGGATCCTTCACCTCTAGGCAGCAGGGTGCCACCTGTCCATCTGCTTCCCCAAGTCCATGTGTGCCTGATCCAAAGCAGTGGGATGATGGAATCAGTGGACTGTCCTTATCAAGTACTGTCTATGCTTGGCCTTGCACAGCATGTGACACAGGCTGCACAGATGAGGAAACTGAGTCTCAGAGAGGCAAAGCATGAACTCGGAACTAAGCTGGAGCTAGAACCTAGATCTCCTGGTGTTCTGTCACCCCTCAGGTCAGCGCTGTCCAATAGAACTTTCTGTGATGATGGAAATGTCCTGTATCTGTCCTGTCCAATATTATAGCCATTAACCACATATGGCTTTTGAGCACTTGCAGTGCAGCGACTTGCATTTTCATTCATTTAACAGAACAAATTATTTATTTACTTATTTTTGAGATGGAGTTTTGTTCTTTTGCACAGGCTGCAGTGCAGTGGCATGATCTTGGTTCACTGGAACCTCCCCTTCTGGTTTCAAGCAGTTCTCCTGCCTCAGCCTCCCAAGTAGCTGGGATTACAGACGCCTGTCACCATGCCCAGCTAGTTTTTGTATTTTTAGTAGAAACAGGGTTTCACCATTTTGATCAGGCTGGTCTAGAACTCCTGACCTCATGATCCATCTGCCTCAGCCTTCCAAGTGCTGGGATTACAGGCGTGAGCCACTGCACCTGGCCAGCAACATGAATTTTAAGTTGAATTATCCTAAATGTAAAGGGCCGTATGTGGCTAGTAGCTGCCAGGCTGGATAACGCAGTTTTAGCCTCTCTAATCCATTCAGTCTTGTACACTTCCCGTCATCTTTGCTGAACTGGGCAGTTCTAGGAATGCAGGCCAATCAGGTAGTTGCAGCCATGTGTGGATTGCTGCCCTAGAGGTCAGCCGGGGCAGGAGTCTCACTCACCTGCGGGTCAAGCAAGGCTTCCAGAAGAAGGTGGTTCTTGAAGGATGAGTAGGCAAGTCTGGTATGCAAAGTGAGGAATGGCATTCAGGGTAGCAGGAACAGCAAGACACAGGTAGAGCCTTGTGAAAGAGTGGGATGTGCTTTGGCAGCCACAGCCTGGGCAGCTGGTAAGGCAGCTGTGGCGGGGAGTGCTGGGGCTGAGGAGGTCTCAGGGCCTTGAGTGCCGTGGAGGCAATGGGAAGTAATAGAGGGTTGTGAGCTGGTAGGACGATATCAGATCTGTGTTTTAGGGACTCTTGGGTTAGTCAATGTGGAAAGACCAGACTGAAGGCAGGGAGGGGCCAGAGAGCTACAGGTCCCCACAGGTGGTGCAGTGAGACTACTTAGCGTCAGGAGGTTGTCTTCGTGCTTCCAGTCAGACACTGAGATGTGTTTGAGAAAGCAAGTCCACATTTCCATGGTCCTAGGACTGGAAGGCCTGGAAGCCCCTGCAGCCAAGCCTCGGTCAGCTTTCTTCTCCCTGCATGCTCTCCAGCTCTCCACCCACCTTCTCCCTGCATGCTGTCCAGCTCTCCGCCCACTCCACCTTCCTACTTCATTCCTGTCAACACGCTGATCCCCACCGAAGAGCAGCACTGAGGCTCGGATGTATCAGAGTGAAAAGACTTTATACAGATCCTCTGTGAAGAGCAGGGATTGGTAGAAGGAGGCTGGGGGCCTCCACATCCCAGACCTGGGAAGCTCAGAAAGAGGATGTGAGTCACTGAAGTTTAGCGCCACCTGCTCTAAGTGCTGTGCAGTTTATGTCCAACGTCTGTTGTCCTGCTGATCCCTCCCAAGAATCCAGTGTAGAGGGGACAGTTACTCCCATATTACAGATAAGGAATACTGAAGTCACAGAAGTGATTTGCCCAAGGTCAAGTGGCTAAGACAGAAGCCTAACTGGGATTCCATCCTGGGCTGTTTGGAGAGCCAGTCCACATACCCTGTATCAGGTGAGTCCTTGAATACTGCCATGATCACTACAGACAGGCACTGTGCAGTGCCAGACTATTAAGACAGGACTCCTCTGTGGGGAAATAAGAGGATGGCCCTGTATACAGGGAAGGGGTAGTCTGCCTCTGAGTTATTTCATGAGTTCCTTGATTTAGGGGAGACACACTGTCTCCTGACTCAGTGTCACTTATGCAGATGGTGATCTGATGATAACATCACCTGCCCCTGCCTGGCTTCCACACCCTTGCCATCTGATGACAAGAGTCCCCCAAGACCCCTGCCTTCCCAAGACCTGGTAGAGCTATGGGACCAACTTGGAAAACCCTTTCCCACCCTATGCCTGGTGACAGCTCAGCCAGCTGAGCCCCAGGAGCCCAGGGTCCTAAGCCCTTCCCAGCTCACCCTCTTCGACTTGGGACCTGTGGTGTTGCCATGTCACAGGCTTTGTGGGATCTCGGAGGGGGCTGGGCCTTCTGCCCTCTGGCAGTTCCCACACAGGCTGGCAGAGGCTCCTAGTCTCTGTGCTCCGCCCCTCTCTCCAGCAATCTCCTGGGAGCCACTGTGTTCAATGGACTATCAGGCTTCCCCATCACTCTCACGCCCCCCTCCATTACCCCTGAATAGGTGGGATCCAGACCCACACAAGCACTCCCAGCCCCAAGCCCCCAGCCAATCTTTCCCAGGATCGCCTGGGACCACAGTTCTGATGCACTACCTGCCTAGCCATGCTCAAGACTTAAAGTCCTGGGAAGCCAGCATTCCAAGAGGCTGCCATTCTATTGTTTGGCAATACCATATTCTAAAGCAGCAGTCTATACTTGGCGCCACCACCCTCAGATTATAGGCTTCTGCTCAGCGAGGCTAGTCACAGGTGAAAGCTGGGATTGCTAAGATCCTCAGTTTCCATCACCCTAAGCAGTGCTGGTCAGGGATTCTAAGTGTCTCCATCATCCTTTGGCTTTTTGGCAGCTGCAGCAGCTTCTGGCTACGATACAAGGACAGGCCTACACGGGGTGGGGCAGGCAGGACAGGCGGCAGTTGCCTGGCTTGCTTTTTTGAGGGGAGGTTGGGGGCTGTTGGCCATGGGCCCCTTTAGGGTCCACATCTGCTGGGTTGGGACTCGGCCAAAGCCGGGCTGGCCGATCCAGTTGCCGGGTTGCGGAGGCAAGGCCGGGAGCCTGGCTGGCAGGCTGTGTGATGCTAATGAGTCAGGGAGGCGCGGCTTTTGTCCTGCACTTGTCCTTGTGGAGAGTCCTCAGAGAAAGAGACAAGTCCCTCCTCAGACCCAAGAGGCTGTGATTAGCCTTCCATCACTCACTCTGATGGCTCCCAGTGCCCTGAGGGGCGTGGACAGGGACTGGGGAGAGGAGCGAAGCGAGCCTGGTCTCGTGCCCATCCCTGTGCTTTCCAGGGAGTGTCATAAAAATCGCACTGAGTCAAGGCCAGAGTGACAACACTGTTCCATCCTCTCCTCGCTGAAGGGCCCTTGAGTTCCCCAAGGGATCCAGCACAACCTTTCTGACTTCCCAGCTCTGAGCCTTTGCCACACCTGAGCTCCCTTTCTGCACACTCCCACACCAGGCACATGTGATGTGCTCAACAAATATTGATTTTAAAAGTGAGCAGTTTTATAAAACAGGAGCAAAAGCAGGAGCAGTTTCTGTGTCAGACTCGATCTCAGGTGCTGCAACTGTGGCTTCCCTCCACCCTGGGAACTGGGCCCCTCCTACTTCTGAATGCACAGAGCCCCTGCTCACCATGGCCTGCATTTGAGTCCAGGCCTCATCGCCCTGTTTGTTCATGAGCTGCTCAGTGCTGGGGCCATGTGTCACTGGTCGCTAATGGTCCCACCCTGCCCAGTGTGTGTGGGGCCCACCCACAGGAGGTGCTTAGTGAGTATTTACCGAGTGATCTCATCAGACTCCAGAGTGGGTGAGCACAAATGAATCATTACCTTCATTGTCCCGATGGGGAGGGATGTGACTTGTACAGGGCCATGCAGGGTGGTGAGTGACTTGGCCCCCAGCGTCGGCTCCAGATCTCTTCTAGAGCAGGGCATCTCCAGGGTTAGTCCAGGGACACCCAGGAACTCCGAGGACAAAATTCAATGGGACATAAACCTGAATGGGAAAAATATTACGTCTTTATTTTCATTGCCTTGTGACTGAAACTTAGCTTTTCCTTCCATTGTTAATGAAGGCAGCAAATCACAGCACTAGCAAACAGTGTCTTCGACTTTCATTACCAACAGAAATTACATCCCAGGTGGTAGGTTACCTTGAAATACTGTTCCCAATAATTATCCTTTTGAAATTATGGTTGGGATTAGATCTGTTGCTAGATCTTTTCATTTAATTCATGAGGAGGGAGGCACACGTGATTACATCATAACAATTTAAAATACCTTAACAATTGTATTTCAGTGCCTTTGATTTTCATTATTCTATGTGTTTTATGTTATGTATTGAAGGCATTCCTTTTCAAGGAGATCATAGACTCCACCACACTGCCCGGGAGGTCCATGGTGCAGGAGGCCAAAGGCCCCGCACAAAGGAGTGCCCTCTCTGACCCTCCAGCCCAGAGCCTGCATCTTTCCGGGCTCTATCTCAAGTTGGGAAGGGTTTGCATCATGCACTTGCATCCTGATTTTGCAAGAAAGTTGGGGGAGAGGTAGGCACCTGCTTGTGTGGTTGAAGGGGGCTTGAGTGCTCCAGTGTAGCCCCCTGGGCTTGTCACTTTGAAAATCAATGTTTGTTAAGCACGTCACACCTGCCAGGCCCCGTTCTTAAAGCAATGAACAGAATAGAGCAATGAAAAATAAATGTTCTTTTCTTTTCTTTTTTCTGTTTTTTGAGACAGAGTCTCACTCTGTCACCTAGGTTGGAGTGCAGTGACACCATCTCAGCTCACTGCAAGCTCCGTCTCCCTGGTTCAAGCTATTTTTTTGTATTTTTTAGTAGAGATGGGGTTTCACTATATTGAACAGGCTGGTCTTGAACTCCTGACCTCATGATCCACCTGCCTTGGCCTCCCAAAGTGCTGGGATTACAGGTGTGAGTCACTGTGCCCAGCCAAAAGAAACATTTCTTCTGTGAGGCTTATATTCTGAGTGGAGAGACAGATGATAAATAAGAAAGGTAAGTTAAACAGATAGTGGATTAGATGGGGACAAATGCCAAGGAGAAGAATGAAACTGGAAAAGGGAATGGGGAGTGTGTGTGTGTGTGTGTGTGTTTTAGGGGGTTTTCAGTGAAGGGAGGGCCTTTTTTGGAAGTAAGCAGGAGGGTGTCACAGAAGAGGGGTCATTGGAGTCAAGACCTGAAGGAGATGAGGCAGTAAGCCATGTGGATGTTTGGGGAAAGAGTATACTGGAGGAGAACAGCTAGTGCAGGGCTGCAGTGTGCCTGGCACGGACTGATCCAGGGCAGCAAGGAGGCAGAATGGCTGGAATGAGGAGGAGAGGAGTGAGAGGTGGGTTAGAGAGGTACCACATGGAGCCTCTGGTCCACATAGGGACTTTGACCTTGGGTAGGATGCAATACCATTGGAGGATTTGTGTTTTAAAAATGTTTAATTTTATTTATATTTATTTATTTATTTTTGAGACGGTCTCTCTCTGTTGCTCAGGTTGGAGTACACTGACGCAATTATAGCTCACTGCAGCCTTGATCTCCCAGGCTCAAGCAATCTTCCTACCTCAGCCCACTGAGTAGCTGGGACCACAGGCAGGCGCCACCGTGCTTTTGGGTTTTAGTAGAGATGAGGTCTTGCTATGTTGCCCAGGCTGGTCTTGAACTCCAGAGCTCAAGCAGTCCTCCAGCGTCAGCCTCTTAGAGTGCTGGGATTACAGGTGTGAGCGACTGTGCTCAGCCCCATCTGAGGATACTAAATAGGCAAGGGACTAAATTTTCAAAAGAAGGTCTCTGGCTGTCATGGTGAGAACAGACAATGCAGCACTGCATAATTGGGGAGGTCAGTTAGGACACTACTGTGATAAGGCTAATGAGAGATAAGGGGCTTAGATGTTGTAGCAATGGAGGTGGTAAGAAGTGTTACTATAGAAATCTAGATATGTTTAGAAAGAGCCAAGAGGATCTACTGATGGATCTGGTGTGGAGAGCCTCAGAGAGGGAAGTCAAATCAACTATGAAATCTTCCTCTGAACTGCTGGGAGGCTGGAACACCACATACTAAGTGGGAAGGCTGTGGGAGGAGCTGGTTTTCAGTGGGGCGAGCTCAGGAGCTCATCTTAGGACTTGAGATGCCTGTCGGCAGAGTGGTCTGGGCTGGACCTGTAACTCTGGGAGACACCTGCATTTGGATGGTGTATGATGCAGTGAGACAGGGCTGGGTCACCAGCCGCCATTCAGTGAGCACTGTGCCAAGTGCTTTCTAGCACCTTCTCACTTCATTCTCCCAACAACCCAATAGGAGGGTGCTATTATCACCCCCATAATATAGGTGGATAAACTAAAATCCAACGGGGCAAGGGACTCACTAAAGTCACACTACCAGGAAAAAGCAGAACAAGCTTCCAACTTATATGTGTCCATTTCAGAACTCAGGCTCTTTAACCCATGCCTACTATTGTAATTTCTTCTTTTCTATTTTATTTTTATTGATACATAATATTTGTACATATTTATGGGGTACATGTGATTTTTGTTACATGCATAGGATGTATAGTGATCAAGGCAGGCTATTTAGGACATCCATCACCTTGAGTAGTTGCCATTTCTATGTGTTGGGAACATTTCAAATCCTCTTTTTTAGTTTTTTTTTTTGTTTTGTTTTGTTTTTGAGACGGAGTTTTGCTCTTGTCACCGAGGCTGGAGTACAATGGCACGATCTTGGCTCACTGCAACCTCCACCCCCTAGGTTCAAGCGATTCTTCTCCTCAGCCTCCCAAGTTGCTGGGATTACAGGCACCAGCCACCAAATCCGGCTAATTTTTGTATTTTTAGTAGGGACAGGGTTTCACCATGTTGGCCAGGTGGTTCTAGAACTCCTGACCTCAGGTGATCCACCTGCCTTGGCCTCCCAAAGTGCTAGGATTACCGTTGTGAGCCACCACACACGGCCGCTATTCTGAAATATGCAATACACTGTTGCAAGCTGTAGTCCTCCTATTCTGCTATTGAACGGTAGAACTTATTCCTTCTCTCTCACTGGATGTTTGTATTCATTAACAAACCTCTCTTCATCCCACACATCTTTCTCAGCCCCTGGTAACTATCATTCTGCTTTACCTCCATGAGGTCAATGTGTGTGTGTGTGTGTGTGTTTTAGTTTCCAAATATGAATAAGATAAATGTCTTCCTGTGTCTGGCTTGCTTTACTTAACATAATGACCTCCAGTTCCTGCAAATGACAGGGTTTTACCTCTTTTAATGGCTGAATAGCATTCCATTGTGTGTGTATCATATTTTCTTTATCCATTCTTTCATTGATGGACACTTGTTTCTATATCTTGGCTATCGTGAATAGTGCTGCAATAAACATGCGTGTATTCCTTTGATATACTGATTTTTTTCCACCTTTGGATAAACACCCAATAGTGGGCTTCCTGAATGATATGGTAGTTCTGATTTTTAGTTTTTTGAGAAATCTCCATACTGTTTTCCATAAACACTGTTCTAATTTACTTTCTCACCAATAGTGTGTAAGAGTTCTTTTTTCTCAGCTGGGCTCAGTGGCTCATGCCTGTAATACCAGCACTTGGGGAGGCTGAGGCGGGTGGATCACAAGGTCAACAGTTCGAGACCAGCTTGACCACCATGGCGGAACTGCATCTCTACTAAAAATACAAAAATTAGCTGGGCATGGTGGCACATGCCTGTAATCCCAGCTACTTGAGAGGCTGAGGCAGGAGAATCACTTGAACCCAGGAGGTGGAAGTTGCAGTGAGCCAAGATTGTTCCACTGTGCTCCAGCCTGGGTGACAAAGACTCTGTCTTAAAAAAAAGAAAGTTCTCTTTTCTTTGCATCCTTGCCAGCATCTGTTATTTTTCGTCTTTTTGATAATAGTCATTCTAACTGGGGCAAGATGATATCTTATTGTGGTTTTTGATTTGCATTTCCCTGGTGATTAGTGATGTTGAACATTTTTTCATATGCCTATTTGCCGTTAGTACATCTTCTTTTGAGAAATGTCTATTCAGATTCTTTGCCCACTTTTTAATGGGATTGTTTCTTGTTTTGCTCCTGAGTTTCTTGTATATTCTGGATATAGTTTCTTGTTAAATGAATAGTTTACAAATATTTTCTCCCATTCCGTAGGTTGTCTCTTCACTCTGTTTTTTTTTTTTTTCCTGTGCACAAAGCTTTCAAATTTCATATAATCCCATTTACCTATTTTTGTTTTAGTTGTCTATTCTTTTGGGGTCTTACCCATAGAGCCTTTGCCTAGACCAGGTATCCTAAAGTATTTCTTCTGTGTTTTCTTCCAGTAGTTTTGCAGTTCTAGGCCTTACATTTCAGTCTTTAATCCACCTTGAGTTGATTTTTGTATATGGTGAGAGATAGGGATACAATCTCATTCTTCTGAATATGGATGTTCAGTTTTCCCAGCACCATTTATTGAAGAGGTTCTCCTTTCTTCAGTGTAGGTTCCTGGCATCTTTATTGAAAAGCAGGTGAATATAAATATATGAATTTATTTCTGGGTTCTCTGTTCTGTTCCATTGGCCTATGTATGTATTTTTATAAAATACCATGATGTTTTGGTTGCTATAGCTTTGTAATATATATATATATATATATTTATTTATGAAAGAAAGAGAAAGAGAAAAGGGGGAGAGAGAACAGGAGTCTTGCTCTATTGCCCAGGCTGGAATGCAATCTAAAAGTAGGTATTAAAAACCTCTTTTATGCCGATAATTGTGCTTAACAGTGGAGACAGGAAGGAATAAAGAAAGAAAATAACCAACCAACCAATATTTCAATTAAGTCTGTGAAATGCTATGCAAATGCTGAAGAGTGATTTGCTTCCATTTATGTGGTCACTTTCAAAATAGGTGTAATGTGATACTAAAAAAAAGTATGTTCTGTGGACCTGGGGTGAAGAATTCTATAAATATTCACTGAGTTTACTTGTTCCAGGTCTGAGTTCAAATCATACATGTCCCTGTTAATTTTCTATCTCATTGATCCATCGAATATTAACAATGTGGTGTCAAAGTCTCCTGCTATTATTATGTGGTGGTGTAAGTCTCTTTATAAGTCATTGATAACCTGTCTTATATATCTGGGTGTTCCTATATTGGGTGCATATATATTTATGATTATTGACTCCTGCTGTTGCATTGATCCTTTTACCATTATGTAATGTCCTTCTTTATTTCTTTTAGTCTTTGTTACTATTAAAGTCTATTTTGTCAGAGATGAAAGTTACAACTCCTGTTTTTTTTCTCTCCATTTGATTGGTGAGTCTTCCTCCAGCCTTATGTTTTGAGTCTGTGTGTGTCCTTGCTTATGAGATGGATCTGGATACAGAGTGCCGATGTGTTTTGACTTTTTATTCAGTTTGCGTGTCTGTGTCTTTGATTGGGGAGTTTAATCCATTTAAATTTAGGATTAATATTGATATTTGTGAGTTTAATATTGTCATTTAATGCTAGCTGGCTATTTTGCCCATTAGTTGATATAGATTCTTCATTATGGAGATACTCTTTACCTTTTGGTAAGTTTTTGGGATGACTGATACTGGTTGTTCCTTTCTGTGTGTAATGCTTCTTTCAGAAGCTCTTGTAAAGCAGGCCTGGTGGTGATGAAATCTCTGAGTGCTTGCTTGTTTGTGAAAAATTTTACTTTTCCTTCATTGATAAAACTTAGTTTGGCTGGATATGAGATTCTGGGTTGAAAATTCTTTTCTTTGAGGATATTGAATATTGACCCCCACTCTCTTCTAGTTTGTAGGGTTTCTGCTGAGAGATCTGCTGTAAGTCTGATAGGCTTCCCTTTATGGGTAACCTGACCTTTCTTTCTAGCTGCCCTTAGAATTTTCTCCTTTATTTCAGCCCTGGTGAATCTAATAATTATGTGTCTGGGGTTGCTCTACTTAAGGAATATCTTTGTGGTGTTCTCTGTATTACCTGGAGTTGAGTATTGTCCTGCCTTACTAGGTTAGGAAAGTTTTCCTGAATAATATCCTGAAGAATATTTTCCAGCTTGGATTCATTCTCTTCATGATGTTCAGGTACACCTACCAAACGTAAATTAGGTCTTTTCACATAGTCCCATATTTCTTGGAGACTTTGCTCATTCCTTTTTACTTTTTCTTCTCTAATCTTGTCTTCTCGTTTCATTTCATTAAGTTGGTCTTCGACCTCTGATATCCTTTCTTCTGCTTGATCAATTCGAGTGTTAAAACCTGTGCATACTTCATGGAGTTCTCGTATTGTATTCTTCAGTTCCATTAATTCACTTATATTCCTCTCTAAATTGTCTATTCTCATTAGGATTTCGTCAAACCTTTTTTCAAGGTTCTTAGTTTCTTTACATTGGCCTAGCACATGTTTTTTTAACTCACAGAAGTTTCTTATTATCCACCTTCTGAAGTCTATTTCTGTCAATGGAATGCACTCGTTCTCCATCAGGCCTTGTTCCCTTGTTGATGAGGAACTGTGATCCCCTGTAGAGGGAGAGGCATTCTGATTGTGGGTATTCTCAGCCTTTTTAGGCTGGTTTCTTCCCGTCATTGTAAATTTATTCACCTGTCGTCTTTGTAATTACCGACTTTCAAATTAGGTCTCTGAGTGGACGTCTAACTTGTTAATTCCCAGCGACGAAATCTGAGCAACCCACTGCGTCTAGTAGAACAGCAGTGTCAAGATTCTTGGTGCTTTTCTGCCCGGGAGTCTTCAGTCTGGCTTCCCTCCTGAATCCCTTCTTCAATCAGCTGAATGGGTGCCTCTGCCTTCCCGGAGCTCCAAACGTTGACCAAAAGGGGACCCAGTCCTGTTTACTCTGCACTGACATCCGCGGTGCTGGGGTGCTGGCAAAACCGCTGCGCAGGCAACAAGAGTCGCACTGGCGACCCGTGGGGCTCCTCTGCTGGGAATCTCCTGGTCCGTGAGCAACAAAAATTCATCTGAAAGTGTGGCGTCCTCTCGTTCTCTGTGCTTTCACTGGGAGCTACAAGCCTGAGCTGCTAGTGATCGGCCATCTTGGATTTCTCTCTCCGCTTTGTGATGTATTTTAAAGCCAAGTAGTGTAATGCCTCCAACTTTGATTTTTTTGTTGTTGTTGTTGTTTTTTGCTTAGGATTGCTTTGGCTGTTTGGGCTCTCTTTTGGTTCCATATGAATTTTAGATTTTTTTTATTTCTGTGAAAAATAGCATTGGTATTTTGATAGGGATTGCCTTGAATGTATAAATTACTTTCAATTAGTATTGTGATCCTAGCAATATTAATTCTTTCAATTCATGAGCATAAGATGTCTTTCCATTTGTTTGTGTCCTATTTAATTTCTTTCATCCGTATTTTGTAGTTTTCCTTGTAGAGATCTTTTACTTCCTTGGTTAAATTTACTCCTAGCTATTTTATTTTAATTTTTATAGCTATTATAAATGAGATTGCCTTATTGATTCAATTTCTTCTTTTGTGCTCCTCCCTCCCACCTCCCTCTTTTCCTTCCTCTCTTCCTCCCTTTCTCCCTGCCTTCCTCTTTTTCTTTTCTTTTTTTTTTTTTGCAAGATAACTACCTTTAGCTTTCAAGTATTTTTGGAAGAGGTCAAAGTATAGTTAGAGTGAACACTCAGCATTTACAATTTTTAAATTTTTATTATTTATTTATTTTTTGAGACAGAGTCTCCCTCTGTTGCCTAGGCTTGAGTGCAGTGGTGTGATCTCGGCTCACTGCAAACTTTGCCTCCCAGGTTCAAGTCATTCTCCTGCCTCAGCCTCTGAGTAGCTGGGATTACAGATGTATGTCACCATGCCCAGTTAATTTTTGTATTTTTAGCAGAGACGAGGTTTCACTGTGTTGGCCAGGCTGGTCTAGAACTCCTGACCTCAGGTGATCCACCTGCCTCAGCTTTCCAGAGTGCTGGAATTATAGGTGTGAGCCACTGTGCCCAGCCAACACTCAGCACCTTTTAAAATTTTCTTAAATTTTTTATTATGGACATGTTCAAACATATATGAAAATAGAGAATAATAAATGGCATGAATCCAATTTCAGCAATTGTCAACATGTAAGTAATCTTGTTTCATCTATACTCCTATCTGTCCCCATGCTCCCTGTCCCTACAATGGTTTATTATGAAGCAAATCTCAAAATTCATGTAATTTCATCTGTAAACATTACTATCTTTATTAGTTGATTTAATTAAAAATTACTGAACATCTGCTCTCTCAGGTTATGTTCTATGCTCTGATAAATTTTTAATCATCTTTAAAATTTCAGTTCAAATGTCACCTCTTCCTGGAAGATTTCTCTGATTTTTCCCTTCTCCCAAAAGAACTCAATGACTCCTTCCCTGGCCTTCAGATTATATGCCTTCTTCACAGCACTCACTGTTTTATAGCAATTATTTTAAATGTGAGGAGATAGTATAATATAATGCTTAAGAGCTTCAGAAACAAATAGACTGTTTTTGATTTCTACTTTGGAATCAAATAGACTTGGTTTAAAATTCTGCTTTCTGAGTTTAATTCCTCTGAACCTCAGTGTTCTTATCAGTAAAATGGGGATATAGCACTCACCTTACATTGTGGGGAATAAATGGGTTATGAATCCAAAGTGCCTTGCACAGTGCCTGGCACACTGTGAGCATTCCTTCAGGAAGTGACGTGCTTCTCTCGCCACACTGCGCTGGAGGCAGGACCACGACTGTCTCGTGTGTGTGCTGGCACCTGGAAGCCTCTGTAGGAGAGTGTGGGAGGGGCAGCCTCCAGTTACAGAAAGCAGGCGACTGGGCCCTAGCAGCCCTGCTGGCCATGGACAGACTTTCTGGCAGAGAGGGCCTCTGGTTCAACTTGTGGGCTATTTAAGGGCATTAGTAAAAATCTGGCAAAATGACTTGATTTTGTCTTTTAATGCACACTTATTTTATTTACTTGGAAACCACAAATTTGTCCCTCCCCTCAACTAAATAGTCTTTATTATAGAAACTCTGGAAAGAATGGAAAGAAAAAAAAAAATCACAGACCCAGCCCAGATCACCAATTTATGTATTCTGATTTCCTTCTTCTTTTTAAAACATGTGTTTTATTTTTCTCTATGAAATTATAATTATGTTTTGTTTAATTTTTGGTCCAGCTCCAGCTTTTAAAAGTCATCTTCATTTTGAAGATTGAAGTCTGACCTTTCAGACAAAAGCTCCAAGTGTGAAAGGGTCAGGGGGTTTGGATGTGGCTTCTAGACTGAGCAAGATGTCTAATGTGTGGCTGGCAAAACATGCCTGGATCACCTCTCACTGCCCTGCTGGGGCTTCTGTTCTGAAAAAGAGATTGGTTTGGGACAGGGAAGTATGGCCTAAACGCTTGACACCCTGTTTAGACCAGGGTGCTTCCAACAGTTTGTGACTAACTATCCATTGCTGTAAGGCATTTAGATGCATTATCCTCTGACCAATTCAGTGGAGTATTACTGGGACACAGAGGCTCAGAGAAGGAAAGAGACTTGCTCAGGTCTCTGGACAGCTAAAGGTAGGTGAGGATCTCAATCCTCAGCTCACCTTCCTGGGCCTCAGAGACTCCAGCACTGAGTCCATTCACCCCCTTTCTGCCTTTTGCTGTGCTCTGCCTCTTTCTGCAAGCTCAGGGTTTTTGCTCGCATACCTCTGGGGATGGGGAGCTCACCAGCTTTCAGAGTCATCTCTGTCTTCACTAGACAGCCTTCTCTCACTGAACCAAATCCAGCCTCTGAATGACTCTTCTCATCATCCTCAGCTCCATGCTCAGAGGGCACAGAGCATGTTTGCTCTCTCTGATCCGGTGCAGCCCTGCAGGTATCTGGAGACAGAGGCTTCTGGGGCTGTTATTCTTCAGGCTGAAATTTCTGCTCCTCCAAGTATTTAACAGACTAAAGGCAAAATTAGTAACAAGGGAAGAAAAAAGGCCAGGCGTGTCCACTGCTTGTAGTCTTATTCTAAGTGGTCTAGAAGACAATGTGTATTGCTTCTTGATTTTCTCCTCAGTTCAGGTGGATACCCCCTCCCCATCTGTTGAAGCAGGTGTTGCTTAGGGTGGGTGCTAGCCCAGCTTCTCATCCCTCTATCCTGGACTGTGTCATCCCTGCCGGAGGCCTTAGTCACCATCCATAAGCAGTTGAATTGCAAGCCTCTATTTCCAGCACAGATCCCTCCCTGGAATGCCAGACCAAAACATGAAGCTGCGTCCTGACATGTCCTCTGGGTGCTGCAAACAGCCTGTCCGCACTGCGACTCATCTTCATTGGCGCATTGCTCTTTGCTCACTGTACTCACTAACCCGTGAGCTCCCTTTGGCAGGGCTGGAGAGCTATGGTGCTTAGATGGTGCTTAGAGCAGTGCTTGGCACAAGAAGACACGAAAGGTTGTTAAATGAATAAATACATGCTCTCTCCTCACTCCCAGCTTGCTGCTCTTCTAGTTTCCTCTAGTTTAAAAAATAGCACCAAGCACTGTCTGAGTCAGAGGACGAGGTGCTCCCTTGATTCTGCACTTCTGAATATGTCACTCCTGTGTCCACGCAGCTAGTTTATCCTGCCACGTGTACCCCTTAAATTGCTCTTCCATCCTCCAGTTCTCTCCATGCACTGTTTTAACCCCAGGCATCACCATCCTTCTCCTGGATCCCTTCCACAGCCTGCTCACTGCCCACTGCCCTGTTCGCCCAGTCTTCCAGCTGCAGTTGGAGGCAGCTTGCCGAAATGCAAGACTGCCCATGTCGCATCTTTTTGCCTAAAACCCTATGTTGGTGAAGACCACACCTCTTGGATCCTGCCAGGCTCTTTCCTGGCCACCGTTTGCTCTGCAGCCAGGCCCATCTCCCATCAGCTACCGTGCGGCCTGACTTTCCCTCCATGCTCCTCCCAACCTGGAGGTACTCTCTTCCCCACCACTCCAAAACCCCAGTTGTTGGAGATCTTGTCTCTCTGGGTTCCACAGGAGTGCCTCCACGGCTGCACCCACATGTCCCAAATGTACGTCTCCAGCCCGAATCTTGGCTCTGACCTCCAGAACACATTCCTGACTCCAAACCACACTCATGAATCCTGCCCCTCCTTCAGAGAAAAAGCCTCCTCCTCCTGCAGTCTTCCCTAGCTCAGTCTGCTCTAGCTGAGGAGACTAAAAACCTCAGAACTATTCTTGGCTTCTTTCTTCCTCTCACATCCCAGATCAGGTTGGCTTCGCCCCCAAAATACACCTAGACTCAGGGCCTGGGTCCTCAGCTCCGCGGCTGCTCCGGATCCCAGCTGCCCTGAGTTGCCCTGGCCTCTCACCCGGAGCACTGCGGAAGCCTCCTCAGTAGCCTCCCTGTTCTGTCTTCTCGCTCCCACGGTCTCCTCTCCGCATGGCTGTCAATCATGCCTCTTGTGCACAGATCCCTCCAGTAGTTCCCTGATCCCACTGGAGTAAAAGCCAAAGTCCTTACGACCCCTTGCAACACCCCAGATGGGCCCCCCTCTCCCCCCGCCACTTTCCAACCTCCTCTCCTCCCCTCTCCCTCCGCTCACTTCCCTCAGCCACACTGACTCCCTCCAGGCTCCTTCCTCAGGGCTTTGCACTTGCCTGTTACTTGCTTGGGATTCTCTCCCATCCAAGGCTGAACATCATTCTCATTTTCAACCCTCGGTTCAAATGTCACTTCTTAGAGGCACCTTCCCTGAGAATCTGTATGAAATAGCACACCATCTTCTCGTGGCTCCCCACCATTCTCCCGACCCTGGGCTTTTCCATATTGCCGTCGGACCTGTTTTATCTGCCTGTCTCCTGGCTGACCCCTCTAGAATGTCATCTCCATAGGGCAGGGGCTTTGTCTGCTCAGTCCTGGATCCTAGCGTCTTGAACATGCCTGTTCCACAGGAGGCTTTCTGTAATTATTTGTTCAGTGAATGAATCTTAGACTTCATACTACACTTTCCTGATTCCTAGACTAGACGGCAAATTCATTTATGTACTTTTAGCACCTGCACTTTCCCTTTGAAACATGTACTGCAACTGTAATGACAGAACTGTACGATGTCATCTCTATCTTGTTCTCTACAAATTGGGCATCCCCCGTCAAAAAATCTGAAATCTGAAATGCTTCTCAGTCTGAAATTTTTTGAGCGCCAGCATGATGCCACCAGTGGAAAATTTCACATCTGATCTCATGTGAAGGGTCATAGTCAAAACACAGAACTTTGTTTCATACACAAAATTATTTAAAATATCCTAAAAATTGCCTTCAGGCTACGTGTGTAAGGTGCATAGGAAACAAATGAATGTCATGCTCAGACTTGGGTCTCACCACCAAAATATTCCACTTTGTATATATAAATATTCCAAAATCAGAACAGAACCCAAATCTGAAACACTTCTGGTCTCAAGCATTTCAGTTAAGGGCTACTGTATTTCCAGTCCCATAGTAGGCGCCAAACATCTGTTGAGTGAATGAACGAAAGCAAACTAGGATGTTATTTGAAAAACTGAGCAATAGCAGGTGCTTGACAGAGGGACTGAGCCCTGGGCTGGACATAGAGACCCCTTGGGTTTAGCCCCATCTCTCCCATTGACTTGCTCTGTGACTTTCAGTTGGTGACTGTCCATTTCTGGGTTACAAATTCCCCAGTTGAAAAATAAGGAGCAAGATTACATCATGTAGGATGAGCTTTCAGGCTTGAAGAGACTGTGATTCTAGAACACAGTACTCCCGGCTTGCTTCCACTGCTGGCCTGGAGCCCTGGGTAAGGAAAGGCTGTGCTTGGAACCAGTAGGCTAAGATTTGGCTTTGGGACCTCTGCTGGCAGGCTGGGCTTCTGGCAGGGGGCCAGCCCTTGAATTTCTTGGCTGGATGAGTGGGCAGCAGGAGGGGTTGATAGATCTTCCCCCACTGTGGGGTCCTGGCCATAAATCTCCCTAGCCCAGTGGGGTCGCCTAGGACCCAGGAGTCACAGCCAGTACATTCCTTGGCTCGGCTGGCTCTGGGCTGGTGCTTTCTGCCCCTTCCAGCACCCAGACACTGGAGCACCTGTGGGAGTGAGCACTCATTCAGTCTGGTCATAGCGCCTAGCTCTGTGCTCCGAAAAGCCTCTGTCCAGAAAGCTGCCAATCTTTCTCCAGGTCGGACCTTAAGATCACATGGCATTGTTTCGAGCAGATATGGACTTGACCCTCTTTGTGCCATGGAACCCTTGGGCAGTCTGATGAAGCCCACGGACCCCTTCTCACAGTAATGTTTTATTTATTTAAATTGATTAATTTATTTTTGAGACTGAGTCTCACTCTGTCTCCCAGGCCAGAGTGCAATGGCATGATCTTGGCTCACTGCAACCTCCGCTTCCTGGGTTCAAGCAATTCTCCTGCCTGGGCCTCCTGAGTAGCTGAGACTATAGGCATGTGCCATCACTCCTGGCTAATTTTTGTTATTTTTAATACAGATGGGGTTTCACCATATTGCCCAGGCTCGTCTCAAATTCCTGACCTCAGATGATCCACCCACCTCAGCCTTCCAAAGTGCTGTGATTACAGGTGTGAGCCACTGTGCCTGGCCGCTCACAATAATGTTTTTAAGTGCATAAAATAAAATACATAGCATTGCAAAGGAAATCAGTTATATTAAAATGTAGTTATCAAAATATTAAATATATATTTGTAATATAGTAATTTATGTATCTGTTTATAATGTATTCAACAACAAGATCTTTGAAAGGTCCAATGACTATTGTACTCTTATAGTGCTGAGCATAAGACATACCCAGATATCTTCAATAATTGTATGGTGATATGAAAATATCATAAACAGTCTGTGGTTTGTTGCCTTCATCCCATGGAAGAAAAAGATACATTTTATTTATTTTTCTTTTTCTTTTGAGATGGAGTTTTGCTCTTGGCGCCCAGGCTGGGGTGCAATAGTGCAATCTCAGCTCACCGCAACCTCTGCCTCCTGGGTTCAGGCGATTCTCCTGTCTCAGCCTCCCAAGTAGCTGGGACTACAAGCTACTCAGGAGGCTGAGACAGGAGAACATAGTGCCCACCACCATGCCCGGCTAATTTTTGTATTTTTAGTAGAGACAGGGTTTCATTGTGTTGGTCAGGCTGGTCTCGAACTCCTGACCTCAGGTCATCTGCCCAAGTCATCCTTCCAAAGTGCTGAGATTACAAGCGGGAGCCACTGCGCCTGGCCAAAAATGGTAAATTTAAGTTAGAAGTTAGTAAAATACAGATGTGATGTTTTCCCTATGTTCATGAATTAGAGTTCTGTCCATGGCGCTTTGGGGAGGGAGTGCTACATGAAGGGGAGCTAGGGGAATGAGAGAGGAGGGGCTCACCACAGTCCTAACCAGCCTGCTTCCTTGGGACCTTATTAAAATATGAAAACTTATCATAGCCTGTTAATGGAATCACAGGATCACAGGCTCCAGAAATGGAAGGGCTGGAACCCTGCTATAGTTTCAATGTATGTCCCTCTAAAATTCATCTGTTAAAACTTATACCCCAAGGTATATTGAGAGCTGGGACCTCTTGGAAAGGGATTAGGTCAGGAGGGCTTCACCCCTATGAATGGGTTAGTGTTCTCAAAAACGGGGTTGAAGGGAGCATCCTTGTCCCTTAACCCTTCCATCCCTCTCACCACATGAAGGCACAGCAAGATGTGTCATCTTGGAAGCAGAGGGCAGCTCTCACCAGATGCCAAGTCTGCTGGTGCCTTGATCTGGGACTTCGCTGCCTCCAGAACTGTCAGAAAGTAAATTTCTGTTCTTTGTAAATTACCCAGTCCAAGGTATTTTATTACAGTGGTACAAATAGACGAAGACAAACCCCTTTTGCAGACACCTCATTGGGTGACCTGGTCCATGGCCTCTGCTCTTACATCTCTAGGGATGGAGAGCTCACCTTCCGGGTCACCCTCATTTCAGGAAGAACAGTTCTGACTATCAGAGGAATGGTGACCATGTCTTCTCCTTCACATACAGAGATGAATCAAGCACAGTCCTTGCACACAGAGAGACAATGGAGAGAGACAAGGACTCAATTACAGCTAAAATGTTTTATTCATTGAACAATCCTTCTCTGAGCTTCTGCTCTTTGTCAGGCCAGTGGCAGGCACTGCATATACTGAGATTTAACTTCATAAAATGTGTCAAGTGTGTACTCAGGGACTGTGCTCAGTGCTGGATGGTGGGGCAGAGATAGACGTGATACCTTCCCTCCATATTAAATATTAATTTAATATTAAATGAGACAGATATTAAATGAATAAACATACAAATCCGTACGTAATTGCAACTTGTGATTATGGCTGTGAGGAGATGAGCAAAGGGGACTCGTAGAAGGGATTGACTTCAGATGGGAGAGAAGGGAAGTAAAGAAGTCTTCTTGGAGAAAGGGATGTAAAGGAAGATCAGTTTGCTGGGCAAATTTGAGTGGACGAGTGTTCCAGGCAGAAAAAAGAGCAAGTGGAGAGGAGGCTCTGATGTGGGAAAGAGCTTGGCTTTCGTTAGGAAGTAACAGGGGGCTCTGGGGCCAGACCAGGCTGGAGAGGTGGGTAAGGGAAGATTGTCTGGGCCCTCAAACCCATGCAAAGGAATTTGCATATTATTTTAAGGGCAGATGAATGTCATAGAAGGGGTTAAGCAAGGTATGTTTGAAAGAATAAAACAGGTCTCCAGGAGCTCTCTGGCTTACAGCAAGGATATTAACAAAATGAAGTATTATAAGAATGAGTAAAGAGCTGCATGCAGTAGCTCATGCCTGTAATCCCAGCACTTTGGGAGGCCGAGGCAGGAGGATCACAAGGTCAGGAGTTCAAGACCACTTTGGCCCACGTAAACCCCGTCTCTACTAAAAATACAAAAGTTAGCTGGGCTTGGTGGCGCATGCCTGTGATCAGCTAATTCAGGAGGCTGAGGCAGGAGAATCACTTGAACCTGGGAGGAAGAGGTTGCAGTGAGCCAAGACTGCACCACTGCGCTCCAGCCTAGGTGACAGAATGAGACACCATCTCTAAATAAATAAATAAAGAGTAAAGAAAGCTTTTATCTTTGTGTCCTAAATGCCCTTCTAGAATGTTCTTTGTACTTTTTCTCAGGCTGCGCTCTGCCTGGATTCCTCTCCCCAGGCTGTCTGCCCAGTACAACACTCTGGCTATTACTTTGCCAGCATCACCTCCTCCAGGATGCCTTCCTTAACAATGTAGTCCACCACGCTGCCCTACGTCAAAGCCCTGAGCACACCATGTACGCCGTTCCCAGCACCCATGACTATTTGCATGTAAATGTCCACCGTCCCTTTCTTCAGACTACCCTGGCGCGGGGCAAAAGTAGGGGCTGGAGGAAGGGGAAGTTGCAGAATCTTCAGCGACAAACTGGCTCCCTGCCCGCCTCAGTCTGGGATTGGAGCTAGACACTGCCACCTGCTGGCAGTAAGTGGAATGGCTGACAAGATGGGGTTGGGAGGAAGGAGACTCCTGGAAACAGTCCAGGTCCACTTTGGCTTTTCTGAAGGCATAATGGCATAAGGTCTAGCTGGACGGAGGGCTTGTCTTAGGGGCCTGATGGTTCTGGGTGACAGCTGGGCTGGAACAGGAAGGAGGAACTGAACGTTGATGGAACAGCTGCTCAGGACACATGGTGCAGCCCTGTGGGGTTGCTGAGACCTCAGTCCAGACCCTGGGCTCAAGCCAGACCAGCAGAGGGGCCCACCTTGTTACCATGGGGATCAGGGCTGTGTCCATACAGCTGGGGAGATGACCCTCCACCCGTGTGAAGACCTCCAGGGAGGAGGGAGCAGCCTCAGAGCCAAGCGTCCACCCACGTCCCCCTTTTCTGGAACAACTTGTTTTGCTCTAAAGCCTGGGACTTTGACCCAGGAGGTATGTTTTCCTCCTGTTGGTCACCTGATGTCCTTCCTGCTCATCCTCCTCCCCCGCCACTCCCAAAGCACAGTCCGGGGCATCCTTTTCTTTCCCCGGGCTTTTCAGGGAAGGGGGGTACTAGGGTGAGGAAGGCAGAACCTGGGACTTGAGGGCTGGTGGCACTGGTTGGAGGGGGTGGCAAGACTGTGGCCCCCCACCCTCCTTTTCTTAAATCTCTCCTTGTTTGGCTCCTGGGACACCCCACTTTTCTGGGATTTCTTCCTCCTGCTTCCTCTTGCCCTTCTTCCTTTGAAAGACCTTTATGTGTTGGGGCTATGTCCCCTCCTTTCTCTGCTCTCCTCTCGAAACACACCCTATCCCTGCCACACACACTGGGGAGACCATGAGATCCCAGGCCTCAGTTACCACCCCTGTGCCTTAGATGGCTCCCAGATTCTTCACCCCAGACCCAGGGATTCTGCAGCCTTCCAGATGTGTCCCTCTGGAAAGTCCACGGGCATTGCAAGCATAATACCTCGAAACCTATAGCTCATTAATCCTCCTACCCCAAAACTTGCTCTGGCCTCTTCTGAGGTACCGGCATCTACCCAGCTGCCTACACCAGAAACCTGGGAGTCACCTGCACCCCTGCCTCCTGCCTGCACCCACTCCTGGCTAGGCACTGTGTTCCAGCAACCACACCCTGGTTTCTCTGCCATCTCAACGGGGCTCAAATCTGTTCCCACAGCCACTCCCTGCCCAGGCCCAGGTACTGGTGTTGTGGCCACTGTATCAGATCCGCCGGCTCCTCGTCTCTAGGAACTGAACATTGATGTAACAGCTGCTCAGGACACATGATGCAGCCCTGTGGGGCTGCTGTTACCTCAGTCCAGTCCCTGGGCCCAAGCCAGACCAGTAGAGGAGCCCACCTTGTTACCATGGGGATCAGGGCTGTGTCCATACAGCTGGGGAGCTGGGGAGCGGGGGAGTTGGGGAGCCATCAACATTCAATTCCTCCTTCCTGTTCCCAGTTCCAGTTCCCTGGAGATGGGGAGCTCCACACTGCTTGGAGAGGTGTTTTCTCAGACGCAAAACTGATCATGTGACTCTTCTCCTTAAAATTCTTGGAGAAGGCACTAGTAGATGTTTGTTAAATTCAGCCCCATTCCTTACATTCCAATCAGTGATTCTCTGGCTGTTCATTAACATGCACAGTGCTTACTCCAGTCTGTGCTAGAAGATTCTGAGGGCACCAAGTTGGGGCAGGGAGGGAAGACAGGATATACAGGTATGGGAGGCATCACTCAAGCAGAGTTCCCCTAGATCACCTTGAGACACCCCATCTTTGAATGGCAATGGGCTTGACTGCACACACATGTGAACACACCCACACCCACACACATGCACACAAAATTATGCATACACACATACACACCCATACACACACATATACATACACACCCCCCCACACATACACACACACCCATACACACACATACACATACACACACCCACACATACACATACACATACACATACACACACCCCCAAACCCATACACACACACATACACACCCACAGATACACATACATACCCATACACACATATACATACACACCCCACACATACACACACACACACACACATACACACATTCACATACACCCGTACACACACACCCATACACATACACACATACACACCCCCCCAGACACAGGAAGCAGGCCTGAGGCATGATGTCCAAGTGCTCCCGCTGGCAGAATCGGCCTGCCATAGGAAGGGCTGCCCAGGAGGTCTGATGAATAGGGGTTTTTTGGCTTCAGGGCAGAGAGGCTGTGGAGGGGCCTTCTGCTCAGGTGCTGGCTCCTGGGGACCTTCCATCTCTGATGAGACTTTGTTCTAGTTGGCCCACTCCTTTCTAGGGAGTCAGCATCTCAGCTTCCCATACTGCTGGGGTGGGGGTTGGGGCAAGGAGACCAGCATGACCCTTGGTCAGGGGCCTGCACAGGAACTCGGGCCATTCTCAGTTCCCGAACTGGAGTCCAGGTGGATACCATGTGATCCTGGGGAGACTTTGGCTCTCTGGAGGACTCTGGCTCCAGGGTCCCCCTGTTCCAGGGGCTGTGGGTGCCTTCCTCAATGCTGCTTTTGGCTATGAAGGTGGCAGGCCCAGGGCTTCTGGGTCTCAGATGGCCCGCCACCTGTGGTGTCCGTCCTTTCCCCCCACAGCAGGCTGTGTTTGCCCATTCTCTCCTCTGCCATAGGTGGAGATGGATCCGAAGTTGGGTGTTGAAGCCTTTGACCAAGCCGGGACCTTGTTTTAAGGCCCTGCCAAGTTTCCAGGGACCACATCTGGGGCCAAGAGGAACAGCTGAACTGGTCTAGGTCAGCTGGGCTGGGCTGGGGCTTGGGCATGGAGTATGAAAGCTGGCAACTGGGACCTTCAGACCTTCTATTGAGATCTCTGCAGGAGGGGGTGGAATTAGGAGGCTACTGGGCTGGGCCAGGGGTGGAAGGCACTGAAGCTGTGGTGTGTCCCAGCATTAGAGTCCCAGAGTTTGGCTTGGAGGGGCAGGGGCAGGTGAGGGGGAGAACAGGAAATAGGCCAGGCTCTGTGGGGAGTCTGGCAGCTTTGAGCCTTCTCTGGGCTTCTGGGGTTTTCCCCAGGCTCTGGAGCCAGCCAGCACATTTCTTAATCCCACTGTCAGCCTTCCAAGAAGCCCCGCCCACTGGGCTCCGTCAAGGCAGGAGCGGCTGTGTGGCACCCCTTTCCCTAGAGCCCAGCTCCATTGCCAGGAAAAGGGAGTGCAGGGCGTGGAGATGAGGGGCTGGGACTCTCCCGCATCTGCTTGGTCCTAATACCCACCTTCTTCACTGGCCCTGGGAAGATGACCTCGAATGCCAGTGCAAGTGGGCTGGGCACCGGCCAGGGGAGGCCCGGCTTGGCAGCTCATTACCATGGGAGGGAGGGCAGGTTCTTTCTGCCGCCTGTCTTCATTTCTCCTCCCGCCCTCTCCTTCCTCCTTCCTAGCTCCTCTCCTCCAGGACCAGACTGAGCCCAGGCTGATTTCAGGTGGACACCAACAGACCCCACAGCAGCTCCAGGAGCCCAGACACCGGCGGCCAGAAGCAGGCTAGGAGCTGCTGCAGCCATGTCGGCCCTCAGCCTGCTCATTCTGGGCCTGCTCACGGCAGTGACACCTGCCAGCTGTCAGCAAGGTAGCGCAGGAGGAGAGGGCTGGGCACGGGAGACCCAGGGGTGGATGGGGCAGTGTTCTGACCTCTCCCCATGACTTGATACAGTTTGGAGGGGGATCAGGGACTGGGCTAGCTGAAAGATCATCCCAAGGCAGAGACCTCTGAACCAAGTCTCTGCCTGCCACTTGTTTTCAACGAGTGAAAAGTGGGAGCGGCAGGGAAATGTTGGTTCTAGGATCTGGGGGAGGAGCAGGAGTTGAGGCCCAAGCCCCAAGTGTAGGCATTGCCCTGGGGATGGCTGCAGGGCCGCCAGGGATACAAGGGGGGGTGAGAGTGGGGCCCAAGCACCCCTCAAAGGCGGGCTTGCTCCAAGGGAGGGGCAGTTCTGCCAGGGCTTTGTGCATGGCTTTGACCCAAGTCCTAATTGTCTCGGCTTTTTGGACTTGGGTAGGGAACAGTGCCCAGTGTGACTGTCCCAAATATCTGAGCTCTTCATCCTACTCTGCCTGAATTGATGTGTGACTTTGAGCAAATCACTGCCCCTTTCTGAGACTCAGCTTTCTCACCCATAAAATGAAAACAATAGACCCCACCCTGGGGCTGCTGCCAGGTCAGGGGTGTAGGAGGGCTTTGCGCCTGGCGAAGCAACACACACAAGCTGTGGCTTTCATTCTACACTCTCAGGCTGCGTCTGCAGTCAAAGTCTGGGGACTCTGCAGGAGTCTTGGTCCAGAGGGGACTGGCAAAGATGCTTCCAGAGCTCCCCTCCCACCCCACCTTGAGCTCTCATGTGTGTCTGCTTCAACTCTGTCTCCCAGGTCTTGGAAGCCCTCTGGGGAACTGCAGACCAGAGAGATAGAGTAACTCACACGAGTTACACAGCAGGGCAAGAAAGGACAGGGCTCAGACCATCTTTCTCCTGCCCCAGGCGCTGCCCCTTGCTGTATGTGCTAACCCCACATGGAGGAGGCACAGGGACTGTGGTCCCTGGGATGACTGGAGGGAATTAGCTGCAGGGTCTAGGAGGAAACAGGGAGAGGCCTCTGAGGGTTACGCCCTAACTCCCCAAGCTTGAGCAACCACCGACCTGAGGAAGCAGTCCGAATCCCAAGGGAAACAGTGACTCCCAAACACTGCTGTTTGGCAGGTGTGGAACTGAGGGCAACCACACTGTGTGTCTTCTGCTTCCCCTGGAGATAAGTGAGGTCTGACCTTGCTATGGGCCAGAGAGTTCCTAGCCTCCTTCCTTCTTCCCAGAATCTGCCAGGCTCAGAGAAAAGGTCAGGTCTCCACTGCAGCAGGAGAGCTTTTGGTGGACTCAAAGGAGGACTTTTGGGTGGGAGTGAGCCAGAGTAAGGTTTCTGATGCCCAGCCTGGGTCCCTTAAAATATAGGGATGCAAGTATTCTGGCCTGGAGGTGGGGCCCCTCTGAAGGCTCCTGCTGACCTGTGTTTTGTCCTGGGACGTCTCCCCGACAAGGGTTTTTTCTCTTCAGGGCTGAGCTCCCTCAGGCTCATGGAGTGCAGTGACGTCAGGGAAGAGGAAAGTCCTTTGGGGCAGCAGTGGCACGAGGGCAGGGACTTCAGGGAAATCTTGAGGGTCTGTGTTGGTGTCAAGGGTCAAAAAGCAGAGAAGGACCTGGGTGCATCGGCTCATGCCTGTAATCCCAGCACTTTGGGAGGCTTAGGCAGAAGGACTGCCTGAGCCGAGAAGTGTAAGACCAGCCTGGACAACATAGTAAGACCCTGTCTCTATTAAAAAATTTAAAAAAAGCAGAGAAGGATGCATGATTGGGCCTTGACCTAATCTCTGGCCCTAGTCCCTGGGCACCCAGCTGGGGGAACCAAAAGAGGTTCAGGTTTTGAGGCTTCTTTCCTGGCCCCCAAGACCCAGATGCCCCAGCCGAGTAGCCTGCTGTCTCTACTCACAACACCTTTCCTACCGCCAGAGAAACCTCTTGCTACAGAACAGGATCTTCCAGATGTCAGACCAGTCATGTCAGTTCTGGGTCCTCCTCAGCTTTCTGGGAGCCACTCCCAGATGCAAGGCCTAGGCCAGCTGTCCAGGGGGCTGCCCTTTGGTCCCTGGGGCCCAGGCACTCCCTGGGGTGTTGAGGAACATTAAGTTTACCTGCCCCCATGGTTCCCTTGTGGAAGATACTTTTAGTTTATAATTAGTGGTAGGCGGGTAACAGCTGCCTACTTGGTATATTCTTGAGTTATATGTATATGTAGAATACCTGTGTATTAATGAGAATCACCTGTCAAAGAGTAAATAAATACGTGAATGAAAATCTGCTCAGGGCCTTCACTCTGGAGAGCTGTCAGCCCCGCAGGCTCTCAGGCTGTTGGTCCGCAGATAGATCCACTCTGTTGTGCTATCTGGGAGTCTCCGCACAAGCTGGTTTCTGGGTACTGGGGGGCCCTGCATGTGACCTGCCTGGGGCAGGGAAGAGGCTCTGGGCCATCTAGATCTCAGATACAGCACTCTGAGGCCTGTTCCCTCCTGGGCTCCTCTCTCCTTCCAACTCCCTCCTCTCCGAGCCTCTGCTATTCCTCCAACTCCCTCCTTTTCCTAAGCTAAGTGGAGCTCAAGATGTTTAAGTGGGTCAGAGGGGCCACATCCCACCCCTGCCTCCCCAGAATGTCTCCTTGGTCCTGGCAGCTGGCTGAGGGCCTTCAGCACAGGTGGAGCCCTTGGGAAGTGAGTCCCCTTGCTCTCCTGCACATGTGGCCCCACTGTGGCCCCATCTGCTACAGCTCCCCTCCCCGTTTTAGGCCTGGGGAAGCTTCAGCCCTGGATGCAGGGCCTCATCGCAGTGGCCGTGTTCCTGGTCCTCGTTGCAATCGCCTTTGCAGTCAACCACTTCTGGTGCCAGGAAGAGCCGTGAGTGCTGCCCGAGGGCCCCTGAGCTGGCAGGGTGGGCCCAGGACCACTGCTCTTGCTCTAGTAGCAGTGAGAAAGGGCCTCAGAAACCCTGTGTTTAATCCTCCCCCATGTGGAAGAGAAACTGAGGCTCAAGGTCACAGGGTAGGCTGGTGACGGTTGGCATGAGAGCCTCAGCTTGCTGGCTTCCAGACCTGGGCTCTGTGGCCCCCCAGCTCTGGCGCCCACTCCCTGTGAACTTTGGGGAAACGGCTTCTCTTCTTGGAGTCTTGGTGTTTCTGTAGAGCCAGGATAGCAGCCCAGCCTGTGATGGGCACTGTGAGAATCTCTGGAAGGGGCGGTTCCTCCTTCTGCAGGGTCAGCGGTGCAGAGGGGCCGTGGGACAGATGCGCCTTCTGTCCTCATAAGCTCACAGACTGGAGTGACCTGTCAGAGTTCAAGAGTTGCTGCTGAGGGAGAGCGCAGAGGACACTGCAGGGCCTGACCTGTGTCGGGTGGCCAGAGAAGGCTTCCCCATTGCACATTTATCCTGAAACCTGAAGAATGAGGAGGAGTTGCTACCAGGATAGAGTAGCGTGGCAAGCGCCCTGCGGTGGAGGGAAGAGTACACCCAGGTCCTGAGTTAGGGGCGTGGCACCAGGGCTGCTGGATACAGACGCACACAGGTGGAGAGTGGGTGGGCTGAAATCCAGCCCACTCTTTGCTCACCAGGTCACGACCCTCAGGCAAGGCTTCCTCTGTCCCCAGGGACAGTTTTTCCCAGCTCTCACAAAGGTGGCCTGGTGGCTTGGGTGCTAGCTTCATGCAGGGCTGCGGAGGAAACCCCAGTGGCTCAGTGAGTGGAAAAGGGGATGGAGACACCCATCCCTGGTGATGAGGCTGGGGAGGGGGCAGACCCAGGCCAACCCGGATCTTGCATAGCAATGACCTGTGCTTTGGGCTTTTGGGCTTTACCTTAGTGAGTAGGAATCCAGTCACAAGTTGTTTTTTTTTTTTTTTTTTTTAAAGACAGAGTCTCATTCTGTTGCCCAGGCTGGAGTGTAGTAACACAATCTAGGCTTACTGCAACCTCCGCCTCCCGGGTTCAAGTGATTCTCCTGCCTCAGCCTCCTGAGTAGCTGGGATAACAGGTGCCTGCCACCATGCCTGGCTAATTTTTGTATTTTTGATGGAGACAGGGTTTCACCATGTTGGTCAGGCTGGTCTCAAACTCCTGACCTCATGATCCACCTACCTCCCAAAGTGCTGAGATTATAGGCATGAGCCACTGTGCCCTGCGTCTGGTGAGCAGTTTTTAAGCCAGTTTCAGGATGAGATACAGCCTTAGCAGAGTGACCCTCGCTGCCTCATGGCGGATGCACAGCAGTGGTGGGGGAGTCTCCAGTCTGCAGACCTAGAGAGCGGTGAGGGGGTGAACGTGAGGTCAGGAGGGGGTCTGGATCGTAGAGGTGGCAGAGGATGGAGAGAAGAGATGGGTCTGAGCACTGTCTAGGAGGTGGGCACCCTGGGAGTTGGTGGTCAGAGACAGCAGCAGGCCCAAGGGGAGAAAGGCAGGGATGGTGGCTAAGTTTCTCACTGGGGATCACCCACCCGGCCCAGAACACAGGAGGATGAGTAGATGTAGGGGCAGCTGCTGAGTTTAACTGGGGACATATTAAGTCTGGGGTGCCTGTGGGCTGTCTAAGGAAGTGAGCGGGTGTTGGGGTCCCCGTGACCCTCATGGGAGCAGCTTCTGGGAGGCTTCAGGGAGAGCCCACACTGTTGGGGTTTAAACTTGAGTAAGAGGTGAGGGGCTTTCTGTTGGAAGGTCTTCAGCTGGGCTTTCTCCACCTGACCCAGCTCTGCCTGAAGCGCCGCCAACTACGTCTGTGTCCACTGCCCAAGGCACGACCTGGGGAAATTTGGGGCAGATAGTGTATCCTGCAGAGGCTGCTGGAGGCCAAGCTGAGGGCAGCTGGGACAGAGAGAGGCCTTGGACTCAGGATAAGTCTTTTGCAAATATTTGGCCTCCCACCATGGAGTAGGGAGAAAGTGTGGGGCCCCACGGGTGGGATCAGAAGCAGTGGCTGACAGGCCCTGCTGGACACAGCTGCTCTTTGGGCTTGTGAGAACTGGGACCCAGAATGGTGTCTACTCAGAAGAGGGGGGGCCCCCCTGAGGATCACCACTGATGAGCTCCGTCACCAGGGAGCCTGTGCACATGGTCCTGACGGTGGGAAACAAGGCAGATGGAGTCCTGGCGGGAACGGATGGAAGGTACTCCTCAATGGCGGCCAACTTCAGGTGAGGTGCAGTGCAGGGCTCACCTGGGACCCTGTGCTCCCAGGGTCTAAGAGAACCTCAAGATGGGTGCTGTGGGGGGAGGTGATGGGGGAGGATGGGGACTCACATGGGCAAAAGCTAGTGAGACAATGGGGCTTTGTGAGGATTGCAGGGCTCTGTGGGGGAAATGCAGCCTCTGTGTGGGGCAGGGGTTCCAGGAGGGGATGGAGACTTGGGAAGGTAGGATTCAGTGTAAGAGTGGGAACTCACAGGGCAGTGGGTACCATGGGGACACACAGTTCAATGGAGGAAGGGACAAATGAGTGAGGGGACTTAATGAGGGGAGAGCTCAGTAGAGGATGCAGCTCAGTGGGGGATGGGTTTAGTAGGGGATGGGTTCAGTGGGAGATGGAGCTTGGTGGGGGATGGAGCTCAGTGGGGGATGGGTTCAGTGGGGGATGGAGCTTAGTGGGGGATGGGTTCAGTGGGGGATGGGTTCAGTGGGGGATGGGTTCAGTGGGAGATGGAGTTTAGTGGGGGATGGAGCTCAGTGGGGAATGGGTTCAGTGGGGGATGGGCTTGGTGGACGATGGGCTTGGAGGGGCTGGGCTCAGTGGGGGATGGGCTCGGTGGAGGATGGGCTCAGTAGGGGCCCTGTGGTGGAGCAGCCCACAGGGGGAGGGAGATAGGTGTAGGGAGGGGACGCTGAGAGGCCTCCAGTCTCAGGTGCATAAGCCCAGTTGTGGTCAGGAGAATCCCCTTCTGGGAGTCAAGTATTTATCCTGGAAGCTATTACCGTCACAAATGCAGGATGGGGTAGGGAGGGGGATAGAATGGGAGGAGCGATGACCCACCAGGCCCATGCCTTCTTCTTTCAGGTCCAGTGAGCATGAGAATGCCTATGAGAATGTTCCCGAGGAGGAAGGCAAGGTCCGAAGCACCCCGATGTAACCTTGCCTGTGGCCCCAACCCCAAGACTTCCAGGCACCTAGGATGGATGCCGAGTGCTACCACCTAAGCCCCTCCTTCTCTTTGTGGAATCTGCAATAGCGGGCCAGCTTCCTCCAACCCCATGCCAGCCCTACCCTCCCTTGAAGTATAGCCAGTCAAGGCTGGAGCTCAGACCGTGTCTAGGTTGGGGCTGGGCTGTGTCTGGCATCTCCCACTCAGCCCAGGAGAGCCTTCTGAAGAGGACAGTCAGTTCAGCACCTCCCATCCTCTCACACGTCCTTCCCCATAACTGTGGAAGTGGCCCTTATTTCTGTGAAATAAAGACTTTTTGTATTTCTGAGCTGAGGCTCAGCGGTGGCCCTTCAGGCTTCCGGTGAGTCTCCATCTTGCTTTCTGAATCATGATATTTGCCTCCTGACTCTGTCACAGTGGCTTTGGGAGATTTTTCAGGAAGCCCCTGTGCCCACAGGATGGCTGGACCGAGGGGGCCCAGGCTGGAAAAGTGCTGAGACTCTGTGTCCAGGGTGAGGGTAAGAGAGGGTTGGTGTCTTTTCTGGTGTTTTGAGAGTGAAGCATTCTCCAATGGGAATGTCTGATGACATGTGGGAGAATTGGGAGGTGGGGAGACCAGGACAGGTGAGCCCATTGCTTCCAGTGGGGTGATTCTTGTCCCCTCAAACCAAACCCTTTCTTTGACCAGAGCAGCCAGGCAGGTAAGGCTGATCAGCACTAGGGGCACCCAGCTCACATGAGGGTCTGCCCAGGGAAGGGCAGACCCTGATGTGAGCTGCGGGCCCCTAGTGCTCATCAGTTTCATGTATGTAGGGAAGGAAGAGGCTGTCTGAGGCCCCTGGGCTGGGGAGCTCACCCCCTCTACCCTTGCTCCAGGTAGCCCTGTTCCTGCAAGTCCCTACCACCGAAGCACCCTTCATTGCCTTCATCCCTGAGACTCTGGGCTTTTCCTTTCACAGCCCTGCTCACCCTCTGCCTCTGTGCTGGAGGCGTCACAGTGGGTTCACACAGATCTAGCTCTGTCTCCCTCCCATATCCCTTCTGTGCTGGGCTTTGGCATAGGAAGTGTCAGGAAGAAGTCTTGGGTTGAGACTCAGGAAGCCCAGATCTGAGTCCTGGGTCCACACAGAGGACAGCTTGCTGTGTGAGCTTGGGAAAGCTGGTGTCCTCTCTGAGCTAAGCTTTATCTCGGGAGAAGATTTGGCCAGTCTTACCGCAGAGCTAGAGGAGAGCCCAGTCCTCGCCTATGCCTGCCCCGCCCAATGCCCAGTCCTGGGGTGGGAGTGGGGGCGGGGCAGGAGGATCAGGAAACTGGGTCCTCTAGGAGAGGGAGAGAGGGGAGGTATGCCTTGCCCAGCTGGCTGAACCTGGAGGCCCCTCACCTCTGTGACTATTGGCCTTATGGGAACAGCTTCTGTCTCTATTTGGGGTGATAACCTGAGACAGACTCACCCAGGAGAATTCCCAGATCCAGAGATGTGGGGCCAGAGGGTGGGAGGTCGCCCACCTTGTCCCAAAGCTCTCCCTCTGCCGCTTGTTTCAGCCTGTCACAGCCTCACGTCATGGACATTCTTTTTTTCTTTTTAAAGAAAATGCATTTTTACTCCATATTTAAATATACAGACTTTCTAGTAACTTATACATTTCTATTATAATAATAAATTGATACTTTGAGCCAAGAAAACAATATAGCTGAAAATTCATTTGTACCTTTTGGTTAGGGGTGTTTCACATTTATGCATAATTTTGCTTTTATAAAAGATGATTGTTACAATCAGGTATACAACCACTTAGTTATGCCTAAGTTCTGTCTCTTAAAATACGTTCTTTTAGAGACTCCATTTAATCATCTGCTTCTTCCCTTCAGTTTTCTCCAAACAGCGGCAGAAGTACTATTTGATGGACGGAATAAGGAGAATTATTTTTGACCACACCCAGATCATCCTGATATATCTACAGTGTAGTCCTGGCCACCAGGGAGCTCCACTCTAGCCTGTGAAGTGCGTCTGCTTTAGAAAGTAACAATGAGGTGGTAACTAACAATGGTGCTAGTTGTTACCAACAAGTAACAACTTTAGGTATTTTTGTTTGGGGTTTTGCAGTTTAGGTGCATCCAAAATTTCTTCATAGTCTGCACTCATTCCCTTTGCCCAGCGATCAACTGTGACTATTCAATCTGAATTCTGACTTTCAGGGCAATCTTTCTTTAAATGTCCCACAGAGCCACGAAGTTTGCATCAGCATAGAGTCCTTTGGGATTATCTGGACAAGATCTAGACAGGTGCCCCCTTTCTCCACAAACAAAACGTTTTGCAAAAGGACATTTGCCAAGAGCCGGGTCTGCTTTAGCCTTTCCCTTGGTTATTTCGTGCTCTGTGGACCAACACCTGTCACATATTCCAGTGTCCGTGTCTTGACTGTCTCAGGCGGCAGGGCAATCTGCAATTCCAGGACCAGGTTTTCTACAAAGGAAACACACTGTCGTGTTTTTCTTTGCCGCTTGTCTTTTTAATCTTCTTCCTTCAGGTCGACTGTCTTTCTTTAAAGCAACTGCAATTTCTTTCCTTACTTCCTCACTGTCTGTTGCTATATAATTTGTCCATTGTGACCCATCTGTGAATCTGTCTTAGGTATTCCGCGAATCCATCCACATCTTTGTATCTTCATTTAAGTACTCTTTTTTCTTTTTGTTCTTTTTATGTTTTGCTTGGGGTGCAGTGACGCTATCTTGGCTCAGTGCAACCTCCGCCTCCCTGGTTCAGGCAATTCTCCTGCCTCTGCCTCCAGAGTAGCTGGAAACAGGAGCCCACCACCACGCTCAGCTAATTTTTTGTATTTTTAGTAGAGACGAGGTTTCACTATGTTGTCCACACTGGTCTCAATCTCCTGACCTTGTGATCCACCCACCTCAGCCTCCCAAAGTGCTGGGATCACAGACATGAGCCACCGAGCCCGGCCAGGGTCACTCATTTTTAAGGGATAGCCTATTGGCTTCAAGTTGTTTACCCTTTGGTAGGTTTTGGCTTGCTTCCTCAAAGAATCCCTTCTTCATGTCCTCCCATGATGTTGCAGGAAAGGGTCTCTTGTATTCAGCACTAACTCATAATTTCATCAGAGGAACCTCACTGTGCTGCCCCACAGCTTCTTACTGCACACGGATCTCCCCATGGCCATTCTTATGCTATTCCAAGGCTTCACCAAGTACCACTGAGGAAGACTCGTCTTAAATGGGAACTATCCTCCTTACCTCCTTGGGGTTTAGGATGCAGCCCACAGCAGAGGGAAGAGGCCTGGGGATGGGGGAAGCAGCATCTTTGCTCCAGGCCTCTCCCTGCCTTTTTGTGTGTCTTGAGACAAGTCACCTCCCCTCTCTGGGATTCAGCTTAATGAACTGTGGCTTGTGATTCCTACTCTAGGCTTTTGCTAACCTGACTTTCGGTGACTTATGCCTTTTTATCCCACCTCTGCCAGTTTAAACTCTGCCCATTCTTTTTTCTTGACCCAATGGAGGTTTCTCTTCTTCTGGGAAGTCTTCCTTGATTAGACCAGAGAGCAAAGCCAGGCCACCAGCCAGCCTGGCTTCTCCACTCACTGAAGGAGACAGAGGTTCTTAGAGGGTCAGGCCTCTGCTAAGGCACAAACAGCCCCCTCTTTCTTTCCCACCTCCTGGAGGGAAGCTTCTGGCTGCCAGATCTGATTCTCCTTGGGGAGGCTACATTTCCTCCCAATTCTGCCCTCAGTTGTCCCTGGGGGGTGGGAGTGGGTTTGAGCCTGCCAGGGTGGGAAGGCAGAGCCACCATCCCTGTCTCCCTGCAGCAAGTGGAGCCCAGCCCCTCACACCTGCGAGCTTTTGCCAGGAGAAACCTGCTTCTTCCTGGACTCACTGAGCTCCCCAGGAGCTGTCTGGGGCCTCTCTAAGAGCCTCCTTGGCCCACTTCTCATTCTGTCTTGGTCAATACGGGCAGGTCTAGGACAGTAGGACCCCGGGGGGCTCCTGCAGGGGCTGGGCCGGCACTGACCTTACAGCCCCTCACCCTTACCCTGTGTTCCTTCTCTGACGGGGAGGGGGCTGGGGGGCGGGTGCTGGGAGCAGGGAGCTGCCGGCCTCAGAACCGCTGAGACCCCCCAATCCTTATCACTCATTCCCACCTGCCAGCCTGGCCAGATCGGGGAGGGAAAGGAGGCTGGGCCCGGGCCAGGGCGGCGTTTAATGACCCTCCGGGGGCCTAATCTCAGACTGGCAGCCACGGAGTGGCTCAGGCGCGCTCCTGGAGAAGGCTGATAACGCACCAGCTGGGCCCCCGCCGTCTATCGCTGCACAGCCAGCCCCCAGGGGCCGCCTCCGAGGGCCAGGGGAGGGGGAGCCTCTGGACTAGGGCGGGGCTGGAGGCGAGCTCTCCGCCCCCAACCCTGGAGGAGGGGATCCCGAGCTCCTCGAGAGTCAAAGGGAGAGACCCAGTCTGTCAGAGGGGTGGGCTGGACCCGGTCGGAACCCCTCAGACGGCTGCACTCCTCTCTCTTTCCTGCTCTCCTCCCTACTTTTTCTCCCCACGTAGGACCTCTCCCGCCCAGGCCTGGCTCCTCTTTGTCTCTCCCAGCCTCCATCCATCTCTGTCTCCCTGTTTCTCAGTCTCTCCGCCTCTGTTTTTGTCCCATCTTCTGCCCCTCTCTATCCTGTCTCCCCTTCTCCTCCACCACCTGAGCTCAGCCCTCCCTCCTCTTTCTCCCTTGCATCTCTTTTCAGTTTCCAGCTGGTTCTCCTGGTTGTCCCTTCCCAGCTGTCCCCTGCCTCCCAAACTCCCTTGATGTCAGCGCTTGTCCCGTGGCAGTTCCCACGATCTCATTGGTCTCACTTCTGTGTGCGGCATCATGTCCCCGTGGTCCCTTCCACCAGCTCTCTGCCAGGACCGCAGGCTGCCCCAAGCCCTGGCTCTAGGATCAGGATGTCCTCTTACTGTTGAGGACATTTTTGCTCTTCCTGCTTCCTGGAACAGGGCTTGTACCTTGTTTTCTGCTCTCCCACCTTTAACATGTAAGTTTCATAGGGTTACATTATAAGTTATACTCAAACTCAGGCTTTTCTCAGGAGAAAAAAGCCTCCACCCCGCAACTGCACAGTTGAAGGGAGACTTCAGCACTGCTCACTCCAGTTAGACTTGAAGAGGAACTTCCAGCCAGGAGTTGGCTTTGAAAACAGGCTGTGGAGTTTCATCTCCAGAGTACCAGGTGGTCAAGGGGGGTTTCAGGATTACTGCCCTCACACTCAGAGTGACATGTGCAGAAATACTATCTCTTTAATTGTGCTTCAAGGAGCCATCAGATCAGGACTATTGCTGGACAGAGCCTCTTCCCCTTAGCCTAGGGTAGTAAAGGTGGGGGCTGAGGTGCTGGGGGTGGGGCCAGAGTCACACACAGTCTGCTCTGGCCTCTGCCCAACTTCACAGGAAAGTCAGGTGGCTGGGGCCATCAGAACTTGCTCTGGTACCAGGGTGGAGGCACCTGCCTTCCATCTAGACTTGGCTTGGAGGTCTTGACTCCCCAGCTTGGCTCTCCTCTGGTTCCCCACCTCGCCCCCCACCCCCCGCCCCCCCAGTCAGTGCCGACGGTGATGCCGATTGGTTCAAATTCCAGACCTGCGCCTCACTGCCTGTGGGATCGATCCTCTAGCCTTTCGGATCCTCCATTCCCTTGCCAGTAAAATTGGCTCTGTAGTACATTCCCTGCGGGGCTGCTGGGCGAAAACAGAGGACATCGGTGTTATTACGGGTACTGAGACTTGCCAGAAAGCCCTCTATGATCAGCGTAGATGCCATTTCTTCCCAGAGGCTCCTTATCCCACCCCTGGGTTCAGCACTTGCTCTGGGCAACTCCAGCCCCATCACCTGCCTCTCTTTGCACCCGCCCCACCTGCCCCACTCACCCCACCCCACCCCAGCGTGCTGTTTACTTGTCTGCCCCGGGTCTGGGAGCTCCTCAAGGGCAGGAATGGAGTGACAGAGGGAATGAAGTGACTTCCCTCTCTGTGCACCCTGGACAGGGCTGAGCAGGGGAAGGGAAGCCCAAGGAGTGGTGAAGAGCCCGGAAGGAAGAGACCAAACTCCAGCCATCTGTCCAGCGGTGTCTGTTCATACCCCTCCTCCCTGCACGGGCGCAGACACACACATGCGCACATGCTCCCTCTCTTTCTGGTTGAAGGTCCTGGGAGCCTTTCAGAACGCTGCTGCCTGGCTGGCCTTCAGTTTCGGGAGCTGCTCTGTCCGCCCATGGCCTCGGCTGCCACCTGGTGGCTGCACACTCTAAAAAAAGCGTAGATTCAGCAGAGTCTTGAAACTTGAGCTTCAGGCGCGGCTCCTCCCCTTCACACTGCGACCAGAGGCCTTTCCACCGCGTGGTCCCAGGAACCCCTCAGGTCATGCCAGTAACATGCAAGGTCTTCCTGTGCAATACAAGGGCAGTGAGGTCTCCGAGCCCCCTCCTTGTGGCCCCAGTGGCCAAGTCTGCAAACACCTCAGCCTCCCTGCAACTGCTGGCGGGGCCGGCTTGGGCGCTCAGCCATCCTAGTCCTTCAGCAGTGGTCTGGGAGCCCAGTGGCTTCTGCCCTGGACCATTTTTTCCAGGGGTGAGAGATGGCATCATTTCTGGGACCTTGTTCCCTGGAGACCCTGGCCCCCTGATGAAGCAGGACAGAGAGAGATTGAAGAGAGAGAGGGACGGGCTGGGCGGGGGGGGGGGGGGGGGGGGAGGGCGGGGGAGGGACGGGAGACATTAAGTACAAATCCCTGTGTCTACCCTGAGCAAGTTGGAAGACGTGGCATCAGGGGCACTGCCCTGGGCTGTATAGGCAGTGCCTCCACTAATGGGGTCCTGAGACCTGGCGTGGGCCCGTGTCCCTGGAGGGAGGGGTGCCTTCCTCTGATTCAAAGGCATCCTATAGGCTAATGAATGGCACTGAGAATGGCAGGTGCTGGGGACAAGTAGGAGCACGTGTGGGATGAGGATGCGGTGTGGACATGTGGCATTCTGGAGCCTGCAACACTTCTGTGGGGAAGTCCTGGAGGAGGAGTTGAGTGCCTGATGGAGCTCTGAAGCTCAGCTGGGCAGTCGGCAGTTGAGCCAGAGATTTTGCTTTGGATTTGGATGCCCATTGAGAAGTTAAGTGCTCAGGTCGGGGTCAGGCAGCTTGGAAGCAGCATGGCTTGGACACTTGGTACCCTGGGACTGTGGCTAAACCAGCTCGGCTCTTGGAGCTCCAGTTCACTCTAAATTGGGGCAGTAAATGATGTCTACATGATGAGTGGTGTTATGAATGGTAAACATTCACACGATAAATGTAGCCGTGGGAAGTAGAAAGGTTCCTTTTTAAAGTTTCCTTTTCTGTTAAAGAAGATTGCTAATAACTTTGTTAAGCCCTATGCTATGTAGCTGTTAGACATGCCATGCTTACGGGCACGTAGTACATTCTATGTCCTTGTACTTTAACAAAGATATCTGTGCTGGACGTGCTCACCGGCATTCACCAGCTCTCCACTGCTTTTACCTGTTTAGAAAAGTTTTAAGTTGTTAGCCAATAGGGTTTAGTTTAGATTGTGAGGTCTGGCTCCAGCCAGTGGAGATCAGACACAGCAGTAAGGATGACCCCAAATGTGTAAGGGGTCAATTTGTGTGTTTTCCTTTGTTCGTTGTACTCTCATGGCATGATGGCTAGCGAGGGTACCCTTCTTGCAGTCCAGGAAGTAAAAATTGTGTTGATGAAAGCTCTTTTGTCTCAGTGCTAATTTTTCATTGTGGCACCAAACATCTGTTTCCAAAAAAATTTGGAAAATTGCTATTATGATTATTTGTTACAGAGTGAACTGAATTGGATGCAAGACCATGGTGTGTCAGAGCTAGCAAGATCCTTAGGATCATTTAGCCCAGTTTACTAATATTACACCACGGAATTCAAGCCCAAGGAAGGGACAGTACCTGCCTAGGGTCATGTAAAGAGTCGAGTGAGCAGCAAGCTGGAGGCTGTGTGTGGCTGGCAGGTACAGAACGTGCCGGGCCCATCTACCCTCCTGCGTCTCTTGAGGCATCAACACAATGGAGCTGGCCACACTGATTTGTTCCACCCTGCTGAGGCTGGTACAGTTCTGGACATGGACTTTGTAAATGAATAACTGGGCCTTTGGTCAGTTCTGGCTGTGAGCTTGGAGGTATGGGGTGGGATGGTGAGGACAGATGGAGGTAAAGTCAGGAAAGGGTCAGATAGCAGAGGGGAGAGAGAAAAAGGGTAATGCGACAGGCTGGTGGAAGGAAGGAAGCTCCAGGCCCCAAGAGCTAGTGAGCTTTCCTTAAATTCAAACACAATGATGATGGTAGCACTGTTTTCTTTTTAATTTTAATTTAATTTAACTTTAAATTCTAGGCTACATTTCCAAGATGTGTAGGTAAAAATGTACCATAGTCCTTTGCTGCACCTGTTAACCCATCACCTAGGTACTGAGCCCAGCATGCGTTAGCTGTTTATCCTGATGCTCTCCCCATCGGCCCCTGTAGGCCCCAGGGTGTGATGTTCCCCTCCTTGTGTCCACGTGCACTGACTGTTCAGATCCCACTTATAAGTCAGAACATGCAGTGTTTGGTTTCCTGTTCCTGGGTTAGTTTGCTGAGGATAATGGCCTCCAGCTCCATCCATGTTCCTGCAAAGGACATGATCTCGATCCTTTTTATGGCTCATAGTATTCCATGGTACATATGTACCGCATTTTCTTTATCCAATTTATCATTGTTGGGCATCTGGGTTGACTCCATGTCTTTGCTATTGTGAATAGTGCTGCAATGGACATACCCTTGCATGTATCACCATTTATTTATTTATTTATTTATTTGAGACAGAGTCTCACTCTGCCACCCAGACTGGAGTGCAAAGGTGCAATCTGTGCTCACTGTGACTTTGGCCTCCTGGGTTCAAGCAATTCTAATGCCTCAGCGTCTTGAGTAGCTGGGACTACAGGAGCATGCCACCATGACTGGCTAATTTTTTTGTATTTTTAGTAGAGATGGGGTTTCACTATATTAGGTTGGTCTTGAATTCCTGACCTCAGGTGATCAGCCTGCCTGGGCCTCCCAAAGTGCTGGGATTACAGGCATGAGCCACCACACATGACCTCATGTATCTTTATAACTGAATGATTTGTTCCTTTGGTTACACACCCAGTAATGGGATTGCTGGGTCAAATGGTATTTCTGGTTCTAGGTCTTCGAGGAATCACCACAGTGCCTTTCCCAATGGTCGAACTAATTTACATTTGCTGGTGCTGTTTTCTACATTGAAGCTGGGGGCTGCCGTATGGTGTGTAGAACACTTTCTGATCGGTGCCTCACAGTGATCCTATCAGGTGGTCACAACCAAGCCCATGTTTTAGAGGAAAAAATGCAGACTCAGAGAGAGAAAGGTGATTTGCTCAAGGTGGCATAGCCAGCTAGTGGCATTGAACCCTGGCCTTCTGACTTTAAAACTATTGCTAATTCTGCCCCAGCACAGGGTTCTCTTTGGAGTGTGTGTGTGTGTGTGTGTGTGTGTGTGTGTGAGAGAGAGAGAGAGAAAGAGGGGGAGGGGGGGAGAGAGAGAGAGAGAGAGAGAGAGAGAGAGAGAGAGAGAGAGGGAGAAAGATGGGAGATAAAGAAGAAACAGTGCTTGTCTTTGCAGAGCATTCAGTCCATTTGGAAACATGCATGTGGGAAAGTAGGGAGGGACCCTGTCAAGCATCTCGGAGGAGTGGTTGGCATTTTCTCTGTCCACCTCCACCCTTCCCACTCACTACTCAGCACCTGTAACCTCATTGCCCTCTCCAACACTCTGCTGACACTGTGCTCACCAAAGACACTATTGTCCAGCTTCCTATTGAAAGGTATGATGGTCTATCTGATTCTTCTGCTCTCAGTGTAATAGGATAATCACTATTTTCTCTGGGAAGCTTTCCTGACCGCCTGCTCACAGCTCGTCAAGCTCCTATGAGCCTGCAGTCTCACCCTGGTCATGGCGCCCATCTTTCTGAACAAGATGGTGAACTCTGAACTTTGTGAGGCAAAGACCACATACACCTGCTTATTGCAATGTGCATGTATCCTGCATAGGTCTGGAATACAGGAGGTTCCTGAGAGCTATGTGTTGACATGGAGATCTTGTCCCCTGAACTCACATACACTGCTGCCAGTGATGTATCAGCTTCCACATCAGCACCTTCAGCTCCATTGCCTCCTGCACAGCTCCACAGGCACCTCAGGTCCACAGTGGAATTCTTGATCTTTCACCAACTTGAGTCCTTTGTTCCTGTAAGAGGCACCCATTCACCCAGACCAGAGATACAGGAGTCACCCAGAATTCCCCTCTCCTTCAGCCCTACTGTGTTTCATTTTCCAATACATCTCCCTCCACTGCTACTCCCAGTTCCCCCGCTTCAAGCCTCGATCTTGCCTGGATGTTTGCATTCTTACCCCCTTCCTGTTTTAATTCTTACCCCCAAATTTTCCTCTTCACTGCAGCTAGGGAGACTTTTCCTGCCAGAATCCAGCCATTCACACCTGCGACAGGAATCTAAACTCCTCAAGGCAGGTGTCGCTTAGTGGCTATGTGCATGAGCTTGAAGCCAAATTTCCCTGAGTAAATCCCATCCTGCCAATTTTATATTAGTGTAATGTGCCCTAGAAGGGAAATGAGGCCCATCTTATGAGGTTGTGGTGAAGAGTACATTGAGTTAACAGATGTAAAGAAAGCATAGAGTATGCTCAGTGAATGAATGACAGCAGTTGTGAATTTCCTTTCCTTGCCTGCAATATCTCAAGCAGCCACTAGATGACTTTACTTCCTTCTCTCTTTCCAGCGCCGTCAACAGACTACCGCTGGAACTTCTGCCTCTCCTCCCCTCCCTCACCACACATCTCCATGCCCTGTTGTTCATATTTTTCCTTCTGCTAGCCTCACCTTCTTTGGGGCATCTCCCTGACCTCTTTTGCTACCCCTCACCCTCAGCAATTGGAGGGCGGAATGTTCCTAGGACAACTGGCATAGTGCCTGTGTAGAATAAGTAGTCAATGTTTGCTGAATGAATGAATGTGGGTTAGCCAATACCAGCTCAGCCACTTACATCCGTTGCATGAAATTGGGAGAACCACCTAGCCTCCTCAGGCCTCAGGATCTACTTTGTATTTGTGGTGACCATCCAGTGTAAAGTCCTAGCTTAAGACCTAGCATGCTTTAGACCCATGGTTGCCATGCACTGCCACCCACCTGTCAATCATTGCCCATTCCCATTGCCCACTAGCCATTGCCCACTCTATGCTCACCCCTGTAACCTCACCCAGCTGAGGGTATTAAACATAGTTTTATCTCTTCTCAAAGGTCATTCTTTATTTCGTAGGGTAGGGTCTCCAAATAGTCTGCAATTTGGTTAGGGTTTAGATTTAGTTTGCAACCCAGCTGGGTTGGGTGAGCCCAGAGGGTTCCCATCTGCCTGGGAAGCACAAGCCTCCCCCTTCCCTAAACCCCTACCAAGCATTCTGGCTGGCTGTGCTCCTGGTCCTCTTTTTCTCTACTCCAGTTCCTGTCCTGGCTTGGGCTGGGGTAAGGGCACTGGTCCCTGGCCACTCCTCATGGATCTCTGCTCTCTGCCTCTGTCTCGGCCTGCTTAACCCTGATCCTTGTGCTACTTACATCAAAGTACTGAAGCAATGACCATTTTTTATAGGAACAACTTTCAGGAGATGGAGATCCAATCACTCCACCAAAGAATATGAGCATTTCCGAGACTCTCGTAAGGTACATGCTTTTCATTGTTTTCCTTAAGGGTCGAATCCATTTACACTTAATTAATTCCACCACAGTGTAAATAGTGTGTGTGGAGGGGCCTGGGGGTGGTGGTGGACTGTAGTTTGCTTAGAGGAAGAACACTTTCCAAACGCTTGTTCACAAAGTTTATTGCTTTCTCCATGCCTAATATCAGTTCTTGTTCTCTGTATTGCTCCCAATATCTTTTTTTTTTTTTTTTTTTTGAGACAGTCTTGTTACCCAGGCTGGAGTGCAATGGCACTGGGTTCAAGCGATTCCCCTGCCTCAGGCATCCCAGTAGCTGGGATTACAGGTGCACGGCACTAAGTCTGGCTAATTTTTGTATTTTTTGTAGAGACAAGGTTTCACTATGTTGGCCAGTCTGGTGCAGATAGAGCTCTGACTAGAAGTCAGGTGTTGGGGATTCTAGAACTGGCCTTTCCTTACCTCAAGTTTACTACCATTGATTTCTTCAGGACTACCTCTATGCTATATTTTGCCAGCCATCACAGTGAAAGCACTCATCTCCAGGGTTTGTGCCTTAGGCAGTTGGTTGTTTTATACAGGTCTCAGGCAATGCAAAGCCCATGACAAGCCTGTGTGGTCGTGGCAACCTGGAAATCTTTATTAAAATGGAAGCTCTGATGGCTAAATTTGTAAACCAGGTAGTTGTGATGCAGGAAAGTATTCTGGCGAAGGTGGATTAGTTTGATAATATTAGACACCACTTCTGGGCAGGAGTCTAAGGGTTCCAGAAGAGAAGAGGTGGAGCAGCATGCTAATGGATGAAATGACTGATGGTGAATGAGTTTATTTCTTGTCCTTTACTCATAACCTGCTCACTTGGGCACTGCCCTGGTGTTAAGGACTGAATGTATGTGTCCCCCTCAGATTCATGCATTTAAATCTTAGCCCCTAGTGTGATGTTATTAGAAGGTGGGGCCGGAGAGAGATCCAAGATGGCTGATGCAGCTCCCAGTGAAAAGTACAGAGAATGAGAGGATGCCACACTTTCAGATGAATTTTTGTTGCTCACAGACCAGGAGATTCCCAGTGGAGGAGCCCCACGGGTCACCAGCACTACTCTTGTGGCCGGCGCGGCGGTTCTTGGTGCAGAGTAAACGGGACTGGGTCCCCTTTTGGTCGACGTTTGGAGCTCCGGGAAGGCAGAGTTACCTATTCAGTTGATTGAAGGACAGACTCAAGAAGGAAGCCAGACTGGAAATTCCTGGGCAGAAAAGCACCATCAATCTTAACGCCACTGCTTTAGCCAGCACAGTGGGTTGCTCAGATTCAGGTGCTGGGAATCAACAAGTTGGACGTCCACTCAGAGACCTAATTAGAAAGTTGGTAATTACAAAGATGACAGATAGATAAATTTATAACAATGGGAAGAAACCAGCCTAAAAAGGCTGAGAATATCCAAAATCAGGATGCTTTTCCCTCTACAGGGGATCACAGTTCCTCATCAACAAGGGAAACAAGGCCTGATGGAGAACGAGTGCATTCCAATAACAGAATTAGGCTTCAGAAAGTGGATAATAAGAAATTTCTGTGAGTTAAAAGAACATGTTCTAACCCAATGCAAAGAAACTAAGAACTTTGAAAAAAGGTTTGATAAAATCCTAACAAGAATAGACAATTTAGAGAGGAATATAAGTGAATTACTGGAACTGAAGAATACAATGCAAGACTCCAAGAAGTATGCACAGGTTTTAACACTCGAATTGATCAAGCAGAAGAAAGGATATCAGAGGTCGAAGACCAACTTAATGAAATGAAACGAGAAGACAAGATTAGAGAAGAAAGAGTAAAAAAGAATGAGCTAAGTCTCCAAGAAATATGGGACTATGTGAAAAGACCTAATTTACGTTTGGTAGGTGTACCTGAATGTTATGAAGAGAATGAATCCAAGCTGGAAAATATTCTTCAGGATATTATTCAGGAAAACTTTACTAACCTAGTAAGGCAGAACAATACTCAACTCCAGGTAACACAGAGAACACCACAAAGATATTCCTCAAGTAGAGCAACCCCAAGACACATAATTGTTAGATTCACCAGGGTTGAAATAAAGGAGAAAATTCTAAGGGCAGCTAGAGAGAAGGGTCAGGTTACCCATAAAGGGAAGTCTATCAGACTTTCAGCAGATCTCTCAGCTGAAACCCTACAAACTAGAAGAGAGTGGGGGTCAATATTCAATATCTTCAAAGAAAAGAATTTTCAACCCAGAATCACATATCCAGCCAAATTGAACTTTATAAGTGAAGGAAAAATAAAATTTTTCATGAACAAGTAAGCACTCAGAGATTTCACCACCACCAGGCCTGCTTTACAAGAGCTTCTGAAAGAAGCACTATACACAGAAAGGAACAATCAGTATCAGTCATCCCAAAAACTTATCAAAAGGTAAAGAGTATCTCCATAATGAAGAATCTATATCAACTAATGGGCAAAATAGCCAGCTAGCATTAAATGACAATATTAAACTCACAAATATCAATATTAATCCTAAATTTAAATGGATTAAATGCCCCAATCAAAGACACAGACAGGCAAATTGAATAAAAAGTCAAAACCCATTGGTACGCTGTATCCAGATCCATCTCATAAGCAAGGACACACAAAGACTCAAAACAAAGCTTTGGTGGAAGACTTACCAATCAAATGGAGAGCAAAAAACAAAAACAAAAACAGGAGTTGTAACTTTCGTCTCTGACAAAATAGACTTTAATAGTAACAAAGTCTAAAAGAAACAAAGAAGGACATTACATAATGGTAAAAGGATCAATACAACAACAGGAGTCAATGATCATAAATATATATGCACCCAATATAGGAACATCCAGATACAGAAGACAAGTTCTTAATGACTTATAAAGAGACTTGGACTCCTGCACAATAATGGGGGAGACTTTGACACCACATTGTTAATCAACGAGGCAGAAAATTGACAGGGACATTTATGATTTGATCTCAGACCTGCAACAAGTAAATTCAGTGAATATTTATAGAATTCTTCACTCCAGGTCCACAGAACATACATTTTTCTTAGTATCACATTACACCTATTTTGAAAGTGACCACATAATTGGAAGTAAATCACTCTTCAGCATTTGCATAGCATTTCACAGACTTAAATGAAACATTGGTTGGCTATTTGTTTGTTATTTTCTTCCCTTATTCCTTCCTGTCTCTGCTGATAAGCACAATTATTGGCATAAAAGAGGTTTTTAATACCCATTTTTAGACTGTATTCCAGCCTGGGCAATAGAGCAAGATTCCTGTTCTCTCTCCCCCTTTCTCTTTCTCTTTTTTTCTTAAAAAAAAAAAAAAAAAAGCAAACAACTGCCTTTGGATGTCACATGAAGATAAATTAATTCTTTATTAACTTTTGCAAAAAAAAAGAAGGTGGGGCCTTTGGGAAAAAATTAGGTCACGAGAATGGAGCCCTCATAAATGAGAATAGTGTCCTTATAAAAGAGACCCCAGAGAGCTCTCTTTCTGTCATGTGAGGACACAGCAAGAAGACAGTGGTCTGCAGACCTGAAGAGAGTCCTCACCATAACCTGACCATGCTGCACCCTGATCTCAGACGTCCAACCTCCAGAACTGTGAGCATTATGTTTCTGTTGCTTATAAACCATCCAGTGTATGGCATTTTGTGAAAGCAGTCTGAATGGCTGCCTTGTGAGTGAAGGTACACCTCATAATGATGTTCAGGGTCATTGGGAAATGTGTGCAGAAGACCATGTGCGTCTGGACAATGGTCTTCTTCCATGTGTCCTGGAAAGAGATGAAGACCACATCACAAACATGCTTGTCTGTGTCTATTGGCCCTTTTCCTCACGTGTGCCTGAAACTCCAACCCTTATGATTGCCCTTTAGAGCTTCTTTGGACTCTGACATAGAGAGAAATGGAACTAAATAAATGTACAGTATAATTACAACTACTGTAAAGCAAAGCAATCTGCAAACACCAAAAGAAGATCCAGTGCCCAAACTGCCTACCTCTTATCCACCACATTGTGGGGCTCTGCCAGTATTCTGTGTGACTGCCAGAAGATAATTCGATTCTCTTTAGCTAAACGTAGCAGCAACCAGAGTCTTTATGATCCCTCACACACAATGTTCAGCATTTAATAAGAAATCAGCAGGCGTGGTGGCCAATTCACCAAAAGCCAAAGAAAAACAAAAGCAGACTACAGAAATAATCCCACAGGAGAAACCAATATTGAATATTCAGACGGAAACATTAAAACAACCATGATTAGTGTGTTTTAGAAGACTGAGGGAAAGATACAGTAACTCATCAAAGAGTTTCATCTATATAAAGAGTGAAATGGGAATTCTGAAATTGTTATTTTATTTTTAATTCATTTTTATATTTTATTTTTTATTTTTCATGGAGAAACAGTCTCACTCTGTCACCTAGACTGGAGTGCAGTGACATAATCTTGGCTCACTTCAGCCTCCTCCTCTTGGGTTCAAGCAATTCTCATGTCTTGGCTTCCCAAGTAGCTGGGATTATACGCATGCACCACCATGTAGGGCTAATTTTTGTGTGTTTTTTAATTTTTTAATTTTAATTTTATTTTTGTGTTTTTAGTAGAGACAGGCTGGTCTCTAACTCCTGGCCTCAAGTGATCAGCCTGCCTCGGCTGAAATTGATTCGCAAAGTGCTGAAATTGATTATGGCATGAACTACCATGCCTGGCCAAATTCTGGAATTATTTAGCAATGCCTTGCAGTTTGGCTTTCTCTATAGGCTTTGAATATATTTTTATAACACTTATTCGTACATATATTGTACTTTTGGATGCTATTACAAATGGAATTATGTTTTAAATATCATTTTATAGATGTTCATTACTATTATGTACCAATACAATTGATTTTTGTATATTAATCTTAGTGTTGGAGGTCCTCAAGATCACTCTAAGGTTTGAAGATTGCCCGGAAGGACTCACAGTATTTGAAATACCTGTTATACTCATAGTTACAGTTTATTACAGTAAAAAGATACAGACTAAAATCAGCAAAGGAAAAAAGTGTATAGGGGGTGTCCGGGAGAGACCAGAAGTGAAATTCCAGTAGTCTTTACCTGATGGAGTTATATGAACAACACTTAATTCTCCCAGCAATGTTGTGTGACAATACACATAAAATATGACCAAGCAGGGATGCTAACCCGAGCGTTGGTGTCCAGGGTCATTTCTTTTTTTTTTTTTTTTTTTTACTGAGAGTCCATCATGTAAGCTTGGAGCATCTGTGGGACTGACTTTAGTTGCTCAGTGCCCAGCCCTTGCTTAGGCAAATGATGAACATGGCTGACAGCTACTCCCATAAATCAAACGGTTAGCATAGACTGTTGGTGTGGCCCAGGCATGCAGACACTCTTTTCTGGCAAGATGGGGCTCAGAGGTTGTCTCCCAGGAGCCAGTCAAAAGCCAGTCTAATTTTCGGAATGTGCAGGATTTAAACATCCTAATCCTGCTGAGTGAATGCTTTACTGTGAAACTTTCTTCTATCCTGAAGCCTTCTTGGCTCATTTATTAGTTTTTGTAGCTTTGTGTGTGTGTGTGTGTGTGTGTGTGTAGCCCTTAGGATTTAAAAATAAACTATATTTTTAGAATAGCTTATTTATTTATATATATATTTTTTTGAGACAGGGTCTCAGTCTGTTGCCCAGGCTGGAGCACAGTGGCACAATCATGGCTCACTGCAGCATCGATAGCCCAGGCTCAAGCGATCCTCCCACCTCAGCCTCCTGAGTAGCTGGGACTACAGGCATGTGCCACCACGGCTAATGTGTTGTAGAGACTGGGTTTTACCATGTTGCCCAGGCTGGTCTCCAACTCCTGGGCTCAAGCAATCCACCTGCCTTAGCCTCCCAAAGTTCTGGGATTACAAGTGTGAGTCATCATACCCTGCCACGAACAGTTTTAGAGACACAGAAAATTGAGAGGGTAGTACAGAATTCCCATACACCCTGCATCCAGTTTCCCTTGTTATTGATGTGTTATCTTAATATGGTACATTTGTTACAATTAATGAACCAGTATTGATACTTTACTATTCACGAAAGTCTGTAGTTTTTTCAGATTTCCTTAGCTTTTACTTAAGTTCCTTTTCCTGCTGTAAGAGCCCATTCAGGATATCATGTCACATTTAGTTGTCATCGAATCCCCTTAGGCTCCCCTGGCTGTGGCAGTTTCTCACACTTTCCCTGTCGTTGATGACCTTGACAGTTTTGAGGGGTGAGGGTTAGGTATTTTGTAGGATGCCCACTATTGCAACTTGGTGTTTTTTTCTCATTAGACTTAGGTTATAGGTTATCGGGAGGAGGACTACAGAGATACCAGGCATATTTACTATCAGCATCACTTATGGTTGTGAACGTTAACCTTGATTGCTTGGCTGGGGTATTCTTTTCTTTGTCAGGTTTCTCCACTGTAAAGTTACTCTGCTTCCCTCTTTCCCCCATTTTTTTTTTTTTTTTTTTTTTGAGACAGAGTCTTGCTCTGTTGCCAGGCTGGAGTACAGCGGTACGATGTTGGCTTACTGCAACCTCCACCTCCTGGGTTTAAGCAATTCTCCTGCCTCAGGCCTGGAGTAGCTGAGACTACAGGTGCATGCCACCACGCTCAGCTAATTTTTGTATTTTAAGTAGGGACAGGGTTATACCGTGTTGGCCAGGATGGTCTCAATCTCTTGACCTCATGATTTGCCTGCCTCAGCCTCCCAAAGTGCTGGGATTACAGGCGTGAGCCACTGTATCTGGCCCTGCCTTTTCATATTGTAATTTTTTGCAAGGAAGTCGTGATGTGCAAGCCACAGCTGAAGTGGGGGAGTTATACCTCGTTCCTTGAGAGCAGAGTATCTACACAAATTATTTGGAATTCTTCTGCATGGGGGGATCTGTTCCTTTCCCTCCATTTATTAATTTTTTCAATCATTTATTTATATCAGTATGGAGTCATGGATATTTACTTTATACTTTGGGTAATAGTCCAGTACTACCTTACTTATTTTATTCAAATTGTTCTGGCTTTGGCTATTAGGAGATCTTTGGTTGACTCTTGTGCTTCTGATCTGCATCCATCAGTGTGGTGAGTTTTGTCTGTTTTGTTTTGCTTTTTAGCATTGCTTTCTGGCACTACAAAATACTCCTGGTTCATTCTGTATATTTTCTGACCCAGTCCTAGATCAGCCTTTTCTCCGGGGGGCCTTGCTTCCTTTTGTTGGAGAAGAGTATTAGAAACCAAGATCTGAGTGTTAGGTGTGGTCATTGCTGCTGGGGTGTACTTTCTTTTAGCCTCTCTTAGCTGACAGAGCAAAGAAGCATAGGTTGGTACACTAACCTGAGCGTGTCTCTCTATCTGTCTATCTATAAATATCTCTATATGTAAAACCATGTGTGTCTATATTAAACACAAGTTCATACTGATGTTTCCACTTTGAATCCATTATTACATGGATCACTCTATAGCTTCCTCTCCCTGCTTGCCTATTAATTACCACTCCAACAGGGAGAAATCTGGCTCCTACCATTTGCCATCCACTTATGTAATTGTTGAATTTCAATGTATATGCATAGCCATATCAGATTTGTTAGCCCAGGCCCCCATGAAGAAAAGCTTTACCAACTAGTGTACAGTGCTATGTGCAACTCCTTTTTGCCTTTCTTACAGATTCCATTCATTTCCAAAGGTAGTTAGCTCAGCACTTTCTCCCTCACCTCCTTCAGTGAGGTTGGTTCATACCCTTATCATTTAAAAAAAAAAGTTTAATTCTGGTAAAAACTGCATAACAAAAAATTTACCATGTTAACTGTTTTTAAGTGTACAAGTCAGTAGTGTTAAACAAATTTCCATTGTTGTGGGACAGATCTCCAGAACTTTCTCACTTGCAGAACTAAAACTCTGGCCTGTTAACCACTCCTCATTTCCTTCTTCCCCGGGCTGCTGGCAGCCACCTTTCTACTTTCTGTTTCTAAGAATTTGACTCATTTAGATACTTCATATAACTGAAATCATACTGCACTTTTTAATGACTGGCTTATTTCATTTAGCATAATGTCCTCAAGATTCATCCATGTTGCAGCATGTACAGAATTCCCTTGACTTTAAGACTACACAATGTTCTGTTGTATGCACACACCACATTTTGTTTATTCATTCATCTGTCAGTGGATATTTGGGTTACTTCCACCTCTCCAGTATTGTGAATAATGCTGCCATGAATGTAAGTGTGCAAATAGCTTTTTGAGATCATGCTTTCAACTCTTTATTTATTTGTTTGTTTGTTTTAGAGACAGGGTCTTGCTTTGTCACCTAGGTTGGACTGCAGTGACACCATACAGCTCACTGTAACGTCCAACTCTTGAGCTCAAGTGATCTTCCTAACTCAGCTTCCTGAGCAGTGGGAACTACAGGCACTTACCAGTATTAAATTTTTTTTCTCTTTTTGTTTTGTAGAGACAGGGCCTTGCTATGTTGCCCAGGCTGGGTTTGAATTCCTAGCCTCAAGCAATTCTACCTTCTGCCTTCCAAAGTGGTGGAATTACAGATGTCAGCCACCACGCCCAGCCACTCCTTATGGACTCATACATGAAAATGGGATTGCTGGATGATAATGGCAGTGCTATTTTTAATTTTTTGAGGAAATGCCATGCTGTTTTCTATAGTGGCTGCAGCATTTTACATTCCCACCAGTAGTGCACAGGGTTTCAATTTTCCACATCCTTGCCAGCACTTGCTATTCTTTTTGTTTGTATTGTTTCATTTCTTGAAACGGAGTCTTACTCTGTCACCCAGGCTGCAGTGCAGTGGCACAATTTCTGCTCACTGCAGCCTCCACCTCCCAGGCTCAAGCAATTCTCTTGCCTCATCCTCCTGAGCAGCTGGGAATACAGGCACATGTCACCATGACTGGCTAATTTTTGTACCTTTAGTAGAGATAGGATTTCGCCATGTTGGCTAGGCTGGTCTTGAAATCCTGACCTCAAGTGATCTTCCCACCTTGGCCTCCCAAAGTGCTGGGATTACAGGTGTGAGCCACTGCAACTGGCCTATGGTATTTTTATTTTTGTTTTTGCCATTCTAATGGGTGTGAGATACTTTTAAAATTTTTAAATGATGTTCCCCTCCCTGTGTCTGTGTTCTCATTGTTCAATACCCACTTATGAGTGAGAGCATGTGGTGTTTGGTTTTTCTGTTCTTGTGTCAGTTTGCTGAGAATGATGGTTTCCAGTTTCATCCATGTCCCTGCAAAGGACATGAACTCCCCCCTTTTTATGGCTGCATAGTATTCCATGGTGTATATGTGCCACATTTTCTTTATCCAGTCACTGGGGCCTGGGGGGTGGGGGGGCTATGGGAGGAATAGCAGGGGGTGGGGGATTGCGGAGGGATAGCCTTAGGAGAAATGACTAATGTAGATGATGGGGCAATGGATGCAGCAAACCACCACCATGACATGTGTATACCTATGTCACAAACCGGCATGATCTGCACATGTACTCCAGAACTTAAAGTATAATAAATTAATAAATAAAAGATTTTTAAATGAATATTTTTGATGTGAAAAAGTTATATTTTTCTTCTTTATATCTGTGTTGGGCTGTTCTTGCATTACTGTAAAGAAATCCCTGAGACTGGCCAATTTATAAGAAAAGAGGTTTATTTGGCTGATGGTTCTGCAGGCTGTACAAGCCTGGTACCAGCATCTGCTTGGCTTCTAGGGAGCCCTCAGGAAGCTTACAATTATGGCAGAAGGCAAATGGTGAGCAGGCACATCACATGGTGAAAGCAGGAGCAAGAGAGAGAGTAGGGTAGAGGGAGGCACTACACACTTTTAAAAGTCCAGATCGGCCGGGCACTATGGCTCATGCCTGTAATCCCAGCACTCTGGGAGGCTGAGGTGAGTGGATTACCTGAGGTCAGGAGTCCAAGACCAGCTTGGCCAACATGGTGAAACCCTGTCTCTACTAAAATACAAAAATTAGCCAGGCGTGGTGGTGTGTGCCTGTAATCCCAACTACTCTGGAGTTCAAGACTAACCTAGCCAACATGGTGAAACCCCATCTCTATTAAAATACAAAAATTAGCCAGGCGTTGTGGTGTGCACCTGTAATCCCAGTTACTTGTGTGCCTGTAAACCCCAGCTACTGAGGCAGGAGAATTGCTGGAACCCAGGTGGCGGAGGCTGCAGTGAGCTGAGATTGCACCACTGCACTCCAGCCTGGGTGACGGGGCAAGACTCCATTTCAAAAAAAAAAAAAAAGAAGTCCAGATCTCATGAGAACTCACTGTTATGAGAGCAGCACCAAGTAGATGTTGCTAAACCATTCATGAGAAATCTAACTGCCATGATCCAATCACCTCCCATCAGGCCCCACCTCCATTACCAGGAATTACAATTTAACATAAGATTTGGGTGGGGACAAATATCCAAACTATATAAATATCACTTATCTTTTATTACTTTTTCCTGGCTTTTTTGCAATGGCTAGAGCATCCAGTACAACATTGAATATTAAAAGAAGTGAAGAAAGAAGATATCTTATTCCCAATCTTAGGGAAAAGCATCCAGTCTACCTGGTTAAGTGGAATGCCAGCTGTGGGTCTATTAAAATGGATGACCTTTATAAGGTTAAAGAAATTCTTTTTTATTATTAGTTTGCTGAGAGTTTTTAAGATTAATATGTGTTAAATTTTGTCAAATGCTTTTCTGCATCTACTGACATAAACATATGGTTTTTTATTTTCAGTACTCAATGATTTTTTTAAGTGCTAAATCTGGGTTGCTTCCCGGATGAACCCCACTTGGTCATGGTGTATTACCCCTTTTATATATTAATGGAACTTATTTGGTAATATTGTGATAAGAATTTTATGCCTGCATTCATGAACAAAATTGGTCTATAGTTTTTCTTTATAACGTATTTTTCTTGTTTTGATATTAGAGTAATATGGGCCTGATACAATGAGTAGATTGAGTTCCCTGCTTGTATTTTCTTAAAGAGTTTGAAAAGATTGGTATTTGTTTCTTTTTTAAACATTTGATAGAATTTAACTGTAAAGCCACTGGAACCTGGTGTTTGCTCTGTGGGAGATTTTAAATTTTGAATTCTTTTATTTTAGTAGACCAAGAGCTATTCAAATATTTTATTTCTTCTGATGCAGTTTGGTTATTTGTATTGCTGAATTTATTGGCATATGGTTGTTCATAATATTTCCTTATTATTCTTTTTTTTTGAGACAGAGTCTCATTCTGTCTCCCAGGCTGGTATGCAGTGGCACAATTTCAGCTCACTGCAACCTCTACCACCTGGGCTCAAGCCATCCTCCAACTTCAGCTTCCCAAGTAGCAGGGACCACAAGCGTGAGCCACCATGCCGCTCATTTTTGTATTTTTAAAAATACAAAATAGAGCTCGTGTTTTGCCGTGTTGCCTAGGCTGATCTTGAAATCCTGACCTCAAGCAATCCTCCCGCCTCAGCCTCCCAAAGTGCTGGGTTATAGGTGCCTTATTATTCTTTTAATATGTCTAAGATCTACAGTGATGTTCTCTGTTTAATTCCTGATACTGATAGTTTGTGTCCTTGCTCATTTTTTTCTTGATAAGTCTAGTTGGAGATTTAACAATTTTATTGATCTTTTCAAATAAATAGTTTTTGGTTTCATTGTTTTTTTTGCCATTGTTTATCACCAATTTCACTGATTTCTGCTGATGTCTTTATTAGTTCTTTCGTTATATTGGCTTTGGGTTTAATTGTCCTCCTTTCCCCTTCTAATTTTCTAAGATGACAGCTTGGATCTTTGATTTTAGACCTTTCTTCTGTTTTCTGTACAAGCGTTAAGACTTTAAAGCATTGCTTTAGGTGCCTCTTGCAATTTTTCATGCTTTGTGTTTTCATTTTTATTCTGTTCAAAATATTTTCTACTTTAAATTTTTAAAACATTTTTGCTGCTTTTAAAAATTATACTTTAAGTTCTGGGTACATGTGCAGAATGTGCAGGCTTTTTACATAGGTATACACATACCACGGGGGTTTGCTGCATCCATCACTCCATCATCTACATTAGGTATTTCTCCTAATGCTTTCTTCTTTGACCCATGTTGTTTAAAAGCGAGTTTTAAAAATTTTCAAATATGTTAAGCTTTTCCAGATATCTTATTTTTGTTGCTTTTTGTTTCTGGACTTGTCAGATAACAGTTAAAAATTTCAACCCTTTGAAATTTGTATTTTAAAAGATCAGCATATTTTGATCAATGTTCCATGTACATTTGAAAAGAATGTGTATTCTACAGTTGTGTCTAATGTTCTATAAACATCATTAGGCTAAGGTGAGTAATAGCGTTATTCAGATATTCAGTATTCTTACTATATTTTGTTAGTTTTGTTAATTGTATACCAATTTCTAAGAGATATTCTCCATCTATGATTTTGAATTTGTGTATTTATTTCCTTATTTCTGAAAGTTTTTGCCGTGTGTAATTTGAAGCTCTGTTATGAAGTGCACAAATCTTATATTTTCCCAATATATTGATCCTCTGTTATCATGAAATGTTCCTCCTTGTCTCTGATAATATTCTTCATCAGTAGTTAATTTTGTCTGATAATGGTGTAGCTACTCCATATTTCTTTTGCTTACTGTTTGCATAGTATATATTTTCTCTATTGCTTATATTTTAAAGCTATTTGTGTCTTTCTATTTGAAGTTCATCTCTTCAAACACATAGGCAGTCAGTCCCTGCTTTTTAAAAGATCCAGTCATCAATCTCTTTCTTTGATTAGAGTGGTTAGTCTAGTAATCGTTGACGTAATTATTGATGTGGTTGAATTCAGGTCTGCTGTTTTGCTATTTTTTTCTATTCGTCTCTTCTTGTGACCATTTATTTCCTTATTTCTCCTTTCATGCCTTCATTTGTGTTGATCAAGTATTCTTCAGTATTTCATTTTAGTTTGTCAACTGATTAATTAGTTCTCTTTTTTTGCATTACTTCTTAGTGGCTGCTTTAGGGATTACAATATGCAGTTTAACTGATTTCACACCTTCTTTAAGTGTGTATTAAATTATTTCAGGTAAAATATAGCAACCTTACAACAGTGTATTTCCATTTCCTCTTTTTCATGTCCTTACAATTATTGGTAATATCATATATATTTTATCTGACGTCCTCATTTCTTCCTGTGGGTCCACTTTCACTTGGTGTTAAACGAAAAAACGTTGTAGGTGTATGTCTTTATTTTTGGTCTCTCTATTTTGTTCCATTTGTCTACCTGTCTATTTTGGTACCACTCAAAAGTACCAGGTATTTTTTGTACCAAGGCGGCATTCCCAGCCCTTGTCCATTTCAAGTTTAAATACTTACATTAAGTATTATATATAATATGTAGACATATATAATAAGCACAATAATAGTTTTTTTCTTTGAAAGTCATATATTATTTAATGAAATTAAGGGAATAAGATTTAAAAGTTATTCTATGTATATGCATATATACATACACATATGTTTATATGTGTGTAGGTATGCATCTGATGGTCTTTGTTTCTTCCTGTGGGTTCACTTTCATTTGGTGTCAAATGAAAGAAGGTTGTAGGTGTGTGCCTTTATTTCCAGTGTCTCTGTTCTGTTCCATTGGTCTACCTCTCTATTTCTGTACCAGTACATGCTGCTTTGGCTACTGTAGCCTTGTAGTATAGTGCATGTTTGTTACCTGGGTATATTGTGTGATGCTGAGGTTTGGGGTATGATGACAGATAGTGAGCATAGTAGCCAACAGGTAGTTTTTCAACCTTTGTCCCTTTCTCTCTCTATCCCCTCTAATAGTCCCCAGTGTCTATTTCTCATTTTTATCTTCATGTGTACCCAATCTTTAGCTCCCACTTATAAATGAGAACATGTGGTATTTGGTTTTCTGTTTATGTGTTAGCTAGAATAATGGCCTCCAGCGGCATCCATGTTGCTGCAAAGGACACGATTTTGTTCTTTTTATGGCTGCACAGTATTCCACTGGGTATATGTACTGCATTTTCTTTGTCCAATCCACCATTGATGGGTATCAACATTGATTCCATGCTTTTGCTATTGTGAATAGCATGGTGATGAACATTGGTGCTTGGGTCCTACTGGTAGAACAATTTTTTTTCCTTTGGGTGTATACCTAGAAATAAGAATGCTGGGTCGAATGGTAGTTCAACTCTCAGTCCTTTGAGAAATCTCCAAACTGCTCTCCACAGTGGCTGAACCAATTTACATTCCTACCAACAGTGTATGTGTCCCTTTTTCTCTGCAGCCTCACCAACATCTGTTATTTTTTGACTTCTTAACAAAAGCCATTCTGACTGGTGTGAAATGGTATCTTACTGTGGTTTTGATTTGCATTATCTGATGATCAGTGATACTGAGCTTTTTTTTTTTTTCCATATGCTTGTTGGCCACGTCTTTGTCTTCTTTTCTAAAGAAGACATACATGCCCACTTTTTCATGGAGCTTTTTGTTTTTTGTGTGTTGATTTGTTTAAACTCCTTATAGATTCTGGATATTAGACCTCTGTCAAATGCATAGTTTGCAGATATTTTCCCCCCTTCTGGAGGTTGCCTGTTTATTCTCTTGATAGTTTCTCTTGCTATGTAGAAGCGCTTTAGTTTGCTTAGGTCCTACTTATTAATTTTTGTTTTTGTCACAATTTCTTTTGGGCACTTAGTTATAAATTCTTTGCCAGGGCTGATACGGAGGTTATATTCCTAGGTTTTCTTCTAGATTTTTTATAATTTGAGGTCTTACATTTAAGTCTTTAATCCATCTTGAGTTAATTTTTGTATAAGGTGATAGGTAGGGGTCCAGTTTCGTTCTTCAGCATATGGATAGCCAGTTATCCCAGCACCATTTAATGGATAGGGAGTCTTTTCCCCATTGCTTATTTTGTCAAGCTTGTTGAAGATCAGAAGGTTGTAGGTGCATGGCTTTATTTCTGGGCTCTCTATTCTGCTCCATTGATGTATGTGTCTATTTTTGTACCAGTACCATGGTATTTTGGCTCCTGTAGCCTTATAGTATAGTTTGAAGTGGGTGATGTGATGCTTCTTGCTTTGTTCTTTTTGCTTAGGATGCATTGACTATTCAGACTCTTCTGTGGTTCTATATGGATTTTAGAATAGTTTTTTTCCTATTTCTGTGAAAAAGGACATTGCTGGCTTGACAGGAATAGCACTGAATCTGTAAATTGCTTTGGAAAGTATGGTCATTTTAACAATTTTGATTCTACCAATTCATGAGCATGGAGTACTTTTCCAGTTGTTTGTATTATCTCCGATTTCTTTTTTTTTAATGCCAAATTGCAGGGGCTTTATTGCCAGTGGCCATGGAGGACTTGTCTCTCCAACCCATGGCCCCCAAAGGAGGGTGTCAAGACCTTTTATACCTGTAAAACTACCTCGGGAGTGAGGGTGAGGGGCACGGGTTGGGGTGAGGGGCTCCGGACTCTCTGAGGGCCAGGGGACTTTGACATTCTGATTGTTACGTAAGTGGTTCTTTCAGCAGCGTTTCATAGTTCTCCTTGTAGAGATCTTTCACATAGTTGGTTAGATATATTCTTAGGTATTTTATTATTTTTGTGGCTATTGTATAGGGACTGTGTTCTTGATTTGGCTCTCAGCTTGGATGTATTGGTGTATAGAAATGCTACTGATTTTTGCACATTGATTTGGTATCCCAAAACTTTACTGAAATCATTTATCAGTTCCAGGGGCATTTTGGCAGAGTCTTTAGGGTTTTTTAGGTATAGAATCACATCATCCATGAAGAGAGATAGTCTGACTTCTTTTTCTATTTTGATTCCTTTTATCTCTTTCTGTTGCCTGGTTGTTCTGGCAAGGATTGTCAGTGCTACATTGAATAGGAGTGGTGAGAGTGTGTGTCCTTGTCTTGTTTCAGTTCTCAAGGGGAATGCTTCTTACTTTTACCCATTCAGTATGATGTTGGCTGTGGGTTTGTCATCGATGGCTCTTATTTTGAGGTATGTTTCTTCAATGTCTAGTTTGTTGAGAGTTTTTATCATGAAGCGATGTTAGATTTTATCAAAAGCTTTTTCTGCATCTATTGAGATGATATATGGTTTTTGTTTTTAATTCTGTTTATGGGTGAATCACATGTAATGACTGTCACTGATAATGTTTTGTTTTTATTCCATCTATTTTGTTTCATACTAATATAGCTACTCTGATTCCATTAGTATTTTTCTGGCATATACGTACCAGCTTTTTACTTTCAATAATTTTATGGTCTTTATATTTTTATTTTTTGAGATAGAGTCTTGTCCTGTCCACCAGGCTGGAGTGCAATGGCACAATCTCAGCTCACTGCAACCTCTGCCTCCTGGGTTCAAGCAATTTTCCTGCCTCAGCCTCCTGAGTAGCTGGGATTACAGGTGTCTGCCATCATGCCCAGCTAATTTTTATATTTTTAGTAGAGACGGGGTTTTGCCATTATGGCAGGTTGGTCTCGATCTCCTGACCTCAGGTGGTCCACCTACCTTAGCCTTCCAAAGTTCTGGGATAACTGGTGTGAGCCACCACACCCAGCCTAATTTATTCTTATGTTTTAGTAATGTCTGGAATTAAAAAAGTCCAATCTGATAACCACTTCATCCTAACTTGTGAGTTCTTCTATCCACACTCATCGATTATTGATGTATTCGCATGTTTCTACCATTTTACTTTGTGCTTCCTTTTCTATGCTTCTTTTTTCCCTTCTTTTTTGCATTCTTTTTGGGAGAATGTATTGCCTTTTTTTGGCTCTTTGTATTCCATTTTTTCTTATTCTGTATTTTTCGCTACAGATTTCAAATTTATGCATTTGATTTCTACTCTTTAGTGACTATGTTTGAAAAACTTATTTTTCATGTTTGATAAAGGCTAAGTTATTTGGTATCTTAACCACACTCTTCAACCCCCCACCCCACAACCTCAAAAGATGCATGGACTTTAGCATAGTTTAATTCCAGCCACTCACTCCTGGATTAATAATGATTCCTCTTGGCTCTCTTATGATTACTCTTGGCTCTCTTAACAATTCTGTGCTTCCCACTGCAGATATATGGGAATTTCTGTGTCTCTATTATGGCACACACCAGCATGGGGGATCATGTTGCTCTATGTGGGCCCTCTCTCTGCTAAAACATTCCATAGCTACCTTACTCCATGTCGAGCAAGAGTTCCTAGGCATGATATCCTCTAAATATTCCAAATGGAATTCATATATGAGGCTTTTCTGTATTCAGAATTCCTCTTAAGTGTCTAGGCTTTCTAATACACTGTCATCAATTTATTCATTCCCTACAGGGTATAATGAGAGACTATGGGACTCAGAGGTGGCAGATATTTTTTATTATGAGGAAAGATAACTGAGAATAAAGCTATCACGCAGATATTTGCAGAGATAAAAGTAATGCAGATATTGAGTTGAGCCTTGATCAAACTATGCTTGAAAGCCACCCTACCACTGGTTACATGAGCCAATAATTTTCCTTTGCAGTGGAAGTCAGCTTGAGTTTTTTCAGGCATTTTTGTGGGTTTCACTAAAAGGCTGTCTAAATGATTCAGCAAGAAAATCGGAATTACTGTTAATGGATGTTAAAACCATTCAGAAGTATCCTTAATTATATAACTTGTCAAAAAACCATATGCATATATTTTGTATTGTATTTGTCCTTTCATTCTTCTTTTGGTAGGGAAATTGCCTCATTAATTCTTACATGAAAGGACATAAAATTAGCAAACTTTTTTTACAAACACATGGACTCCATTGTTGGACTTGAGGACAACTCGACGAACAAGCTGGGGAGGCCTTGAGTGGTCTGAAGCCAGCTCGAAGCGGAGCAGAGTCAATGCCACAGCCACTTTACACTCAATTATGGCAAAGTGCTGCCCAATGCAGTTCCTAGGGATACCAAGAAAGAGGAAAATGACATCTAATGAATTTATGTGTTATTAGGAACATAAGCCAATCTTTTTATATACAACAATTTTTGTAGGGAAACAAGATTCATGGTTTTTTTGTTTTTTTCTGTTGCCCATCCTGGAATTCAGTGGTGCTATCTCGGCTTACTGCAACCTTTGCCTCTCTGCCTCCTGGGTTCAAGGGATTCTCCTGACTCAGCCTCCGGAATAGCTGGGATTAAAAGACGCAGTGTCAGCTGAGTGTCTGAAGGGAATGAGCACTTGTCAGGTGCACTCCATGATGCCCAGCTAATATTTTGTATTTTTAGTAGAGACAGGGTTTTACCATGTTGACCAGGCTGGTCTCAAACTCCTGATCTCAAGTAATCTGCCTACCTTGGGCTCCCAAAGTGCTGGGATTACAGGCATGAACCACCACATCCAGCCAAGATCCATGTTTTAAACCAATTCTAATGTGGCAGAATCCAGCAAATGTTTTTAAGTTAAGTAAGCCCTGATCATAAAGTCCACTAATGTCAAGATCTGAAAACTCTGGTTCTATTATTTTTGGGCCCATCTTACAAGTAAGTGGTAGTGAGTTCTATCAACATTTGATCCTGAAGGGTCCATATAACTAGAAAACCTTCCTCATGTCATGATAAAGAAAAGCTACTTCTTGCTATTATTTAGAGGTCTTGCAGTTGAAGCCTTAGTCATGACAACAATAACCTGGCATACTCAGTGGATCGTATTGTCATTTGGTAAATAGGTGTCTCTCATATTCTATCAAAGGGAAAGTTGGACTTTAGAACAACATTGCTCTCGGTAGGAACAAGAGCTGGGAGCTGCCAATGCTGCCTTGTTCCTGTAACAAGGTGGCATTCCCAATTTGTTCATTGCAAGTTAAAGTGTAGTCTCTGGGCCTATTGTGGGGATGGCCTTCATCAATCCATGCCCATATGCCAAGGACCAGAGTTGCTCTTTGTAACATTAACTGGTCCCTTCGGGGACTGAAAAGGGTACTGTCTGAAGGCACCGGTCACAAGAGAAAACAAGCCAGGTAAAATGATGGGGAGCAACTGCAGTGTCAGCTAACTGAGGGCCCGAGGGGAACGAGCCCTTGTGAGGTAAGCACTGTTACACATTTCCATCAAGTTCACCAGCTTGAGTCTTTACCTTGATCCAGCTGAGAATGGTATGAAGGCATAGGGATGTATTTTTTCAGAATTTTCCCTGGAGAATCTCAAGGGGTTAAAGACCTGTAATGAGAGAGAAGATCCCAGTCCTACTCCCTCCACCCCTCCCACCCACCAACCACACAAGAAACCTTGCATATTGTTAATAGAATTCCAAAGCTAACTTTAGGAACTTACAATATCTGGATACTACAGTCCTGTGTGATATTCCTCAGAAGCCTACCACTGAAAATATATCCCGAGAAAGCAGAGACTATATAACCCCGTGATAGATTAAACAAGCCTCAATAGCAAGAAGCAGCAGCAAATCATCAGGACAATCTGACTTGACCAAATACTGACCTCATTATTTTCCCTTCACAGTAAACACACGCCTCTGTCATATAAATGGGCAAAGAATCAAATTATTATCTTTTCTATTTGTCTTGGTTTCCAAATGGACTGAACCAAGGACTTGGGCAAAGAAGAAAGCGGTGGCAATTCACAGCTAAAGTTGTTCAGCTTCTGCCCGAGCGTCTCTGTGAGACGTTGCTGATTAGTATTTCCTGGACTGCGGGGTTGGTCTGAGCACTGGTTTGCAGCAGCCCAGGAGTGTGCTTGTTCTCTCCCAGGCCCTCTTTCCCTTTCGCTCTCAGGTTAGCACTGGGTGTGAAGGAGAGCAATATTCCTAGAGGATTAACTTCAAATATGCTCAAATCTTAAGAAAAGCAAAGAGTTTATAATCTTGGTACTTTAATTATGACCAGTAACAAGTGATTTGCAACACTCTTCACAACTCTGTGACTAGATTGACTACAGACATGAATGAAAGCAGAGAGCAAGGTGGTTAAACAGTGCGGTGTCAATCGACTCATCACATCCTCTCTACTTCCCAAAACAGGATGATATGCTTCTGTTGATAAGACATTGTCGTGGAATACTGGTGATTATATTGCAAACATATTTTTCTCTTAAAAGCATAGGGTTGGGCTGGGCGCGGTGGCTCACGCCTGTAATCCCAGCACTTTGGGAGGCCGAGGCGGGTGGATCACGAGGTCAAGAGATCGAGACCATCCTGGTCAACGTGGTGAAACCCCGTCTCTACTAAAAATACAAAAAATTAGCTGGGCATGGTGGCGTGTGCCTGAAATCCCAGCTACTCAGGAGGCTGAGGCAGGAGAATTGCCTGAACCCAGGAGGGGGAGGTTGTGGTGAGCCGAGATCATGCCATTGCACTCCAGCCTGGGTAACAAGAGTGAAATTCCATCTCAAAAAAAAAAAAAAAAAAAAAAGCATAGGGTTTGTTCTGTTTGCTTTTCTAAATGACAGATGGTTATCCTAACTCCTCCCTCAATTGTGAAGAGCTTCTCTTCCCTCTTGGTGCCATCTTAGATGCCACTGGGTGCAGTTGGGACAATTCATACCTCAGGGTCTTCCCAGAAATAGGGGTTGTGGTGAAGAGCCCAAATATTGATAAACAAGGTTATTCCTGAGTAAACAGAAGAAAAAGCAGATAAGTGCATGAGCTAAGATTCTTTCACACCCATTCACAGATTGTATAACCAAGAAATAATTCTACATTCATAATTTCCTTAACCGTTTAAGAAGCATCTGATGATGACACTTAAATGGGTGCTGTGGAGATCAGTGAGATCTATTCCAGTCTTCAAGGAGCTCACAGTCCATTGCAAGAGACAGGCAATTGCAACACACAGTAATAAGTCAGAAGGAAGCCTAGCATGCTTGGGGAGTTCTGAGGGGAACCTCATGTGTAGAGCCTTTGGATATATACAAGAGAAAAGGCTCAGGCAAGGCCTGCTGAGCTGAGTATCATGAAATCAGTAGGGGAAAACCAGGTAAAGAAAAGAAGATTCAGAAAGGAATTAAAGGCAGATAAAAAAGCATGAAGCCAAGCTTTAATACTTGAGAAGGCATGACAGATTTGGGTGACTGGGAGGTTGAATAACAGGATTCAGGGAGCAAAGTGTCCATAGATAAGCCTGGGGAGGTCGGCTGGGTTTGTACCTTAAAATGGCAAAGAGGTCATGCTAAGGCTTTTAGGTTGAAGCTAATATGGTTCACTGAGAAGTTTAAGCAGAGAGTGAGAGTATTGTCTTTTGTTTTGTTCTGTTTTGCCTTTCCTAGACAGTCACTTGGGAGATTTTATTATACTTTGGAGCCATAGAACCATATGGGATATAGTGCCAATATGGCACTGAAGTAATATTTTATCAATATGTGGAATAACCATTGATCATGGTGGAGATGATATGGGCATCTCTTGAAATCTGTACATATAATAAATTATATTAATGTATTCCTAATATTGAACAATCTTTGCAGTTTTGAAATATGATCTACTTATTTGGCTATGATATACTATTTTATTTTATTTTATCTTTTTACAGAGATGAGGTCTTGTTGTGTTGCCCAGGCTCAGGTGATCCTCCCACCTTGGCCTCACAAAGTGTTTGGATTTCAGGCATGTGCCACCTGCCCAGCCAATATATTTATTTTGATGCACCACTGGATTATGTTTACTAATATTTTATTTAAAATTTTTATATTTATATACATAAGTGATCTTTATCTATAGATATTTTGTGCAATTTTTAGTAGGTTTGTTATCAATGTGATATTTCCTTAAATAACTTTCTAAGTTTAAATTTTTCTTCTAAATGCTGCTTTAGTGGCATGCCATTAATTCTGATATATAGAGTTTTCGTGGTCATGATTTAATTTTGTATTTTTGCTTTAACCCAGTAGTTTTTAATGGATAAAAAAATCCATATGAATGAACCTTCTGAAAAATTTTTTTGCTAATTTTCATTTTTATTGTCTTAATTTAAAGAACGCTTTTTTGTAATGTTTCTCTTTTGGTAATTAAGCTTTAAAAAAATGGTGGCCTAGCATACAGTCACCTTTAAGGAATGTTGCTGATGTACATAAAAAGGAAAGTGTGTTCTTTTTTAAAATTTGCATTCATGGCTGTCTTATGTTCATGATGAATTGTGGTTTTCAACATCATGAAATCTAAGTTTTGGACTTCACCCATGCTGATATGACCACTTAGCTTACTCACTGAGGTAAAGACCCATTTTGGGTTAGAATGGCAACTGGGACAATGTAGCACTGCTGCATCCATGAAGCAAAGACCACTTTCAAAAAACAAGTGGCCAGGTCACTGTTAACACATTCTTCCTAAGTGATTAATCCACATGTTACTGGCTAATCAAGGATATTCAAGAAATTTGCTTTCTTAATATGGGTCAGAGATTTTGAAGTTTAGAGCTTCAAAAACCCAATGTTATTTAACTCTCCCAAGCCTCAATCATAGAGTCAAATCTCTACAGTTGGATCAGGTGTATTTCCTGGCAGTACACATGCTTTCACTTTTCAATTTTTGGTTCCAGAAGCATTGTTCTCTCTTGAACAGTTTCTGGAAGTCTCACCAAGATCATCAGAACAGACTGCCCATTGAAGTTCAATAATTGCTAATACCTAAGAAGTATGGTTCACAGGCTCATCAGTTACTAGCTCCTTTGGGTGTGTCTGAAATCATGGTCAATGAAAAAAAAGTTTTTTGAGATGGGGTCTCACTATGTTGCCCAGCCTGGAGGGAAGCGGTGTGATTATAGTTTGCTGCAGCCTCAAACTCCTGGGCTCAGGTGATCTTCCTGCCTTAGCCTCCTGAGTAGCTGGGATAATAGACACATGCCAGTGCCCTCAGATGAGATAGTTTTGATTTCCTAAGTCAGTTATTGTCTTTCTTAGGAGTTTCTGCTTACTCTGGCTTACTGTCAGAGTGTCTGGTTGATTGCCATGGATCTCTCCCATGAGTGGCATATAGGAGAAAACCCATTGTGTTTTGTTCTGTTTAGTGATTGTAAATTGTTTAGGGGATTTCATAGAACACTCAGTTTTTTGGGCAATGCCTTCTCCACTGAGGCTTACTGGACCATCAGATTCACGGCACATACTAGGCCATGAATAGGTCTGTTATTGGCTATTGAAGGAATTTGTTTTTGTTTTTTTTTCCCGGCATGGGGTTTATTAATCCAGAGAATCTAACTGACACCTGATGAGTATATTTATCATAATAAAAAAGCATGTACATTGTGTAACATTAGAAAAAGACATAATTTGGAGCATTTTCTATTTTATTGAGCTCTTAAATCACCATGGAGCCTCAGGACAAAAAGAAAACAGAATTCATAACTTTTGATGGTTTTCCATCTTTTTTTTTTCGTGTAGAAAATCTGAAAACACCTCAATGACTCTAACTCAATGTCAGTGAAGATTCCCTGGAAAAAAAACTTCAAAAAGGCAGATTAATGACTGCCTCCAACTGATCTGTCCCCTTCCTCTCTCTAAATCTGTCTTTCTACCCAATTTCTTTGTTCCACAAATCTAGATAATTCCGAGCAAGGCTCAAAATATCTCTTAATAATATTAGTGGGAAGCAAAAAGGGATCTGCATTGTCCAGAAAAAAGTGACTGCTCTCCCAGCTCTCAGTATATCATTCGGGTCACAATCTGTCAGCAGAGTGGACATCTCTTTTTCTCTGCCAGAATAAAGAGTCTCTAATTGTACACTAGGCTCTAAATTAAAAGTTAACTTTTAAAAGATAAAACACGATTTTTAGGATTGACTTTTTTTTAGGTGATTAATATACACTTTTCCTAAAGTAGCTCAGCCTTGCTAAGCTTATTAAGACCACAATTTCTAAACCTTTTCCATGGGATTAAAAAGTAGAGCCATCCACTACTCTCTGAAAGTCTTTCTGCAGCCACCCCCTCACTGCCTTTTAAAACTGGGCATTTCTCCTCTTGTTTCATTTGACAGCCCAATCCTATTTTTTAATTTCCTAAATTCATTAAAATCTCTCTCTTTTTGTTGATTAAATACCTTCCTTCCATTCTTTTCACTTTTATGAGATTATTTCTTTTTGTACTTCAGTGTATGCGTATAAGTGGGATCTTAGGAGGGACAAGTGGCAATAGAATCACCCAAGTGGCTTTCTTGGGTGGTAGATTGGTTTTTAATAGCTAAGTATGGAAATATGAAAATTAGGGGACTCTGACAGATAATCAGAGCAAGGTTGTTGAGAAGGAAGTAGCTGATATTCGAGGACTTGGATACTGTCTGGGTAAGGAAGATGATGGAGGTGTGAGGATGACTTCTAGTTTTCTCACTTAAAATTGCTCAAGACAGTGGTGCCATTCATTAATATAGCAATCTAGGAGAAGGAGCAGGTTTAGGGGTAGACGGTAGATGACATGCTTCCTTTTGGACATTTTGCTTATCATAGTATGCTCAGAACAAAGCAAAGTGCCTAGAGCAGATATTTAGTAGGCAATTGTTGGGCCAGTGAATGAAGAGAAGGGCACACATAATGTAGTAGGTCTTTTGCCAGGAGTGAGTGGGGACGTGGCACAGGAACAGATGGAGAGTGATGAAAATGTATGTCATGCTGTGAGGTGTGGGGAGAAAGCAGACATCATAAACATTCTTCTTTTTAGAAGTAATCAGGATTTCTGGATAATAGAGGGAAAGAGGTGGGTCTGGTGGTAATTATTGGATACAATTAGTTGTAAATTTCTCTTTGAAGAATCAGTATGTCATTATGTTCAGTTATTTGTTCTTCATTTTAAAGTTTAACTTCCTTGTAGTTCCAGTAAACAACCTTCTCCACTGGTTCTAACCAGTTGTTCACATCTGTTCTCCCCAGCCCCCTCCATCCTGACTCATCCCGGTCACCTGCTCCAGTCACCTACTCTGGTCACCTTCCTTTTGACCTAGGTCACCCCTGGCCACCTGCTCTGACCCGCCCATAACCGTCCTTCCCACCAAACCACCCACCCTGCTACTCCAGCTCGGACCACTGCTCTCTTTAAAATAGCCAATTGGGATTAGTTCAGCTTGTGTGGTCTAACCCTACCAAGAGGGGACCAACACAGCAGTAGGGGCGACACCTGTCGGGCATAAGTACCCCTTTTCCTCACTTGCTCAAATGTGCGGCCACCATTGCTTCATCTGTGCACTGCATCTTTCTATAGAAGTAAATTGCCTTGCTGAAAGGATTTATCTTTGAGTGCTTTCTTTTGCAGCATCAAAATTTTACTTATAACATGAGGCACTCATTTGCCAATTTGTAATGAGAAATAAACAGGATTTCTGGGTAACACAGGGAAAGAGGCGAATGAATCTGGCGGATATGAGGCACCTATTTGCACACGCTTTGGTGTGCTATAGCTGCATTCAAGGGCCCATTAGCAGGGCAGAGAAAGTGCATAGAAGCATTTATTACTGGTTGAATTACTGATGCATGAGAATAGAGAAGGGAAATATTCAAGGAAGTTGAGGGCATTGCCAAGGGGGAACTTGGAGTTATGAATTCAGGCATCCAAGCTTGAGGTGAAGAAAGTGAAACTGTGGAGTGCCTGCGTGTATGAGAAGTGGGGAGGAGGGAAAACAGGGTAACAGGAAACAACACAGATGAGCATGTGCAGTCCAGTGAAGGCCTGAAAGCCCTGGAGGGCAAGAAAGTGTGGCAGAAAGGAATGTAAAGTGAGGTGAAGGCAACTCTGCTTGTGCACTTCCTGTCCTCTCATTGTGGCTTGAGGGAGATCAAGGTGCAGCCCCTGAAGGCACTTGGAGGAAAGGGCAGAGACTGCAGGAGACCAGAGGTAATGTGTGAGTAGTCTAAAAGTGAGTCAGCCAGGGTGCAGCCAGTTCTTCAGCCAGCATCCATCAGGATCTCAACAGAACTGTCTGAAGCACAGAAAGTTACCTGCAGCATCAGCAAAAGCCACAAGATCAGGAAAATGAAAGGAACATGAAACAGAAAGGCCCTGAATGGGAAAAATTAAAAGGCATGCTGATTCTCACATTTTCAACCTGTAGCTTTTGTATGGGTAGGGGGATTTTAAGGGTCTGTGGATTACAGGGCTTAGGCGATCTAGAATAGAAGCAGAGAAAATAATTTTTTCGTGTTGGAAGGCAGCAATAAATAATCGTTTTATTGATGTTGAAAAGAACCAGAGCTTATTGACAGGATTTAGGTATTATTGAAATGCACGAGTAAGGAAAAAGGTAGTAAAAGTTGACTCTGAGTTGTCTTGTTTGAGCAACTAGGTGGGTGGAATATTATGTGTATAGATGCAATATTATGTAGGTAATACATAGTACAATAAATACTGTGTGAAAAATAACACTGAATTGAAAAGAGGAAACATCTTTAGACACTAGATGATTGCAAAGATCCCTGTGATAGCAAAAATCTTTCTCTGGAGAGATCCCAGAGAAAGCTTAAGTTTTTGTGCTTCAGTGTAGTAGTTAAGCACAGACTCTAGAGTCCCACTCCTTGGGTTCAAGTCCTAGTTCCACCATTTACCAAAGATGAAGTTTTACCTTTTTGTCCCTGTTTGTCTAAAATGTGCATAACACTAGTATTTCCACAGTAGAACTGGGGGGCAGGGGGATAGGTGGATAAATGAGTTAATAAGTGCAAAACATCTAGAACAATGCTTGGCCCCTAGTAAGTACTAAATAACTTTCGCTTTTGTTATTTCAATAGCAAAGTTGATTTTGTAGAAAACAAACATTTAATTGCTATTGTGCAACTGTGGTAGCCCAGTAGCAATTAAATATTATTACATTTAATTAGACTACTACAGATGCCCAATCAAATCCAGTATTTGAAAGACAGTTAAATGGGAGGAAGTTGCAGAAAAACTCAACATAGGTCAAAAATAAATTCTGGCTCATTCCTTTATATCTCTATGTCATCATTCAATCCATCTTGCATCCCACTAATGTATTAATCTTTCTAAAAAAATAACTATAATCACGCTACCCAGCTTCGATGTCTTAAATCTGTCTGCTGCTTGATCCAGAAAGGCTGAACACAAAACGTTGGCCTTCAGAAAGCTCTATGATCTGGCTACATCATGACTCCGGGTATAGTCCAAAATTTCCCTCTGTGAATGCTGGAGTTTGGTGGATTACAGTAATTGCTCCAGTGACATGCCCTGCTGGTGTGCATGAGGGAATGGAAAAGGGAGGCTGTTTGCTGCTTTGTGTCTTCTCTTCTTTCTCTCTGCCAACAATGCTGCCTCTCTCATCTTTGCTGATATAAATCTAGTCCTTTAAGGTTCAGCCATAAAGTGATGCTTCATGAAGGCCCCCTCCCCAACTCCTCAGTCCTTATGGCAGGATTCTATACCTTTGCATCTTGGTAATCCTGTGCCTGTTTTGAGAGTCCTGAGAGCTCTCTCCTCTTTCTCCCTTTCCTGAGAGCTCTCTCCTCTTTCTCCCTCTTATTTGGGAAATAAGAATGGCCTTAGGCGCCACAGATTCTAAGCACTGTTAAATAACTGTTAAAGACATGAGTGTGTTAAGACATTTCAGTCCAAGCACAACTGTATTGTTAAAAAGAAAAAAAAGATGTTTTAAGACCTGCAGGTAAGGAGCGTCCATCTGGAAAGGTAATGGGTTTGTCGAGTAGCCGGGATATGTTTGGTGCTGGTGGGTAGAGGCGGAGGCATTCCTTGATGCACATTGTGGTGTAAGGCATCTGGCTCAGGTGTTCCCTGGATAGAAGGACAGGAGGTAAGGAAGAGGAGGGGTAGTCACTTAGCCATTACACTGAAAGCCCAGCTTTTCTCCATTTTTGTAACTGAGAATGATATTTTTTCTTTATCCAAAGGAGGATTTCAGCAGTACCAAGGATGTCTTAGGAAAAGCTAAATGTTAACATGAACCACTTTTCACATGTAACTGTGTGTGGGTTTTTTTTTTTTTTCCTGCAGATATAGGGCTCTTGTCCTGAGACATACCTATTCCAGGGCTCCTGTCAATATCACACATCTGTGAAAATTTGGATAGCATTGTGGGTTGTATTTATATCCAGAGTATTTCTTCTATGAATGAAAAAGTATTTCTGATAGCACTGTAGTAGGAATACGGACTATCTTCTTCACTAGGAGCGCTGAAAAAATTCAGGGAACTTAAAAAATATTCTTAAAAGCATCAAGGAGATAACTCAGTTGTGAGGAGACCATAAAGAGGACTGGAGTTCACAGAACTGGGCAGATAATGGCTGATGCTTCTGTTGCAAACCAGAGGTGGGGCAGTAGGCAAGGGGACACAAGTCAGAATCGAGGGCTCACCACATGCGGGGACTGTGGTAAAGCACCCTCAGTGCTGGGCTGGGCCTACAAAGGAATGCACCTGGAAATAGGTATAGGAAAGGCAAAATAAATGCAAAGAAGTAGAAGAAAAGTAGTTAAGGGAAGAGTAGCAATCAATGAGATAGGCAAAAGCAAAATGTCAATAAGGTCAGCAATGGTAGACATTGGTACATTGAAAAGGTGAATAAAATTGGTAATTTTCAGGTAGAATATTAGAGAAAAAAGAAAGACACAGATATCAAAACTGAACAAAAAGGAGCCAGGTGCGGTGGCTTACACCTGTAATCCCAGTACTTTGGGAGGCCAAGGCGGGCAGATCATGAGGTGAAGAGATTGAGACCAGCCTGGCCAACATGGTGAAACCTCGTCTCTACTAAAAAGTACAAAAATTAGCTGGGGGTAGTGGCACAAGCCTATAGTCCCAGCTAGTTGGGAGTCTGAGGCAGGAGAATCATGTGAACCTGGGAGGCGGAGGTTGCAGTGAGCCGAGATCGTGCCACTGCACTCCAGCCTGGTGACAGAGTGAGACTCCACCTCAAAAATAAATATAAATAAATAAAAACAAAAAGGTAATGAAGTAATGTTTTGTTTCTAGTGAAGGTAGACTAAGTAATTCAGATCACATTTCCTGCTATGAAAACCAGAAAATTTGGATGACACACACACACACACAAACACACACACACACACACACAGTGTACTTGAACAGATCAGAGAGCTAGTAATACAGTATAGAGGTGTTGGCCCAGTAGAGAATGAAGATTGAAGATTCCGGGACTTGATGCTGAGAATTAGAACTGCTTTTCTGCTGAGTGCTTGCTAATTGCAGAAGATGAGTTGAGGGGCTCAGAAGTGCTTTGGGTAGCCTCCTGTGACTATGTGAACAAAGATCAGATTGCAGTCCCTGTGGGGGAAGGTGCTTGAAGAATCTAGCTACTTTGAGCTGGGAGTTCAAAGTTGGCATCCTAGTTAAAAGAGTGAACTGGAGATACGAAAAGTTACCATATCAATGGCACAGCTTTTAATTGTCCAAATATCTGGATTAAGAGGATTCTGAACTGCATGATTACAGACACCTGGCATAAATAAATGTAAATTCTCTCTGGAAGAAGCTTACAAACCAGCCTAAGCTTACAAGCAGTTTGGTTAAAAACCTGTCTGGTACAAAGTAAAATGCTTCCAGGTAAAAAATAGGCCTGGATGACATGAAAAACCAGAAAGAAAACAAAACGGCCGGACGCGGTGGCTCACGCCTGTAATCCCAGCACTTTTGGAGGCCGAGGCGGGCGGATCGTGAGGTCAGGAGATTGAGACCTTCCTGGGTAACACAGTGAAACCTCGTCTCTACTAAAAAAATACAAAAAATTTGGCAGGGTGTGGTGGCACACACCTGCAGTCCCAGCTACTTGGGAGATTAAGGCAGGAGAATCACTTGAATCTGGGAGGTGGAGGTGGCAGTGAGCCGAGATCGCACCACTGCACTCCAGCCTGGGCGACAGAGTGAGACTCTGTCTCAAAAACAAAAAACAAAAAGCAAACCAAAAAAACCCCACACCAATCCAGCAGATACAACACACAATAAAATAATAATCACAGGAGTTTCCAATATTGGAATAATGAGAATTTTAAAATCGTTTTCTTACTCAGTATAAGGAGATAAAAAAACATGGTTGAAAATTTCAGCAGGTAACTGGAAATTGTAAAAAAATATACACTAGGGAGGAAATTCCTTGTACTTTTTGAATGTGTCCTATGTTTCACAATTTTAAAAGTTTTAGAAACATGATCAGTTTGGTTTTATTAACACCACGAAACCCAAAAGCTCCAGGTTAATCATAACTGTGGGGGTGGAGGGAGCAGTGTTTAAAGTTCAGAGATGGTGATAAAAAAACAAAAGGGGTGTGAATTCTCTCTCATGTCAAGTGATTGAACATCTTACTTGGGCAATCTAAGGTGGTAAAAGCTGGAGCCCTGAGAAGTCCATTTACATTCTTGGAGAAAGAGAGGGGTTTGTTGTATTCCTGCCTTCCATAACAGAAATAAGGCAGGCAGACAATTCCTTCTGCAATTGTACCATTGCCAGAAGTGAGAAAAGTAATAAAATGGGGCATATTGAATACTGTCTGATTAACACAATGTTTTTCTATATAACAATTAGTGATAATCTTTAAAACAACATAGGATTCTAGTCTGCATCCTTACCCTTCCAAATGCATACAGACTATCTCAATGCACTATAACTCATTGACACCAGAAGAGAGAAATAATTAAATGTATAAGGAGAAAATTCAGAATGAAATAGGAATACAAATCTTACCAGGTAATAGAAGACCCATCCCCTAGGAGTTCCCTGATTTCATCTCGGCATTTCTGCTGATGCTCAGGGTGGTTTGCCAAGCAGTAAAAGATCCAGGAGATAGCACTGGATGTGGTGTCATGTCCTGCAAACATGAACGTTTTCACTTCAGCCTGGAGATCTGCTTCGGAGAAGTCTTTGCTGTTTTCGATCTAAAAAATACAGTTATGATCTTTATCCAAAGTTGGCTATGGATTGTTATTTTTTTCAATTGTAGCAATGACAATAGAAAAAGATTAATGTTTTAAAATCAAAATTAACATGCATAATTTGGCATATATTTTTCTATTTTACTTTTTCAAACCTTAATAGAACACCAGGCATTGTAAAAAAAAAAAAAAAATCTATGACTCAACAGAATTCAACTGGCAGAATAAATCAAGAGTTCTATGGATGTTCATATTTTTTGATTTATTAATTCTACTTAAAGGAATAAACTCTAAGAAAATATTGGAAAACTGAACAAGAGATAATATGTACAAGAATGTTTAATACCATAGTCAAAAGAAGGAAAGACTGTAAGTGGCCAACAATAGGGAAAGGTAAAATAAATTATGGACCATTCATAAAATGGGACATTATTTTAGTGGTAGGTAGTAAAAAAAAAAGGGGGGGGACATTATGTAGTAACTAAAATTATATTTTTGAATAACTTCTTTTTTTGCATTTTAACCTTTAATTAATGCTGACCTTTGACAGTATCGGCTTTTTAATTGGTCCTTTTTAAAAAAATTATACTTTAAGATCTGGGGTACATGGGCAGAACTTGCAGGTTTGTTACATACTTGTACATGTGCCATCGTGGTTTGCTGCATCCATCACCCTGCCTCTATGTTAGGTATTTCTACAAATGCTGTCCCTCCCTTACCCTCCTATCCCCTGACAGGCCCTGGTGTGTGATGTTCCCCTCCCCCTATCCATGTGTTCTCATTGTTCAGCTCCCACTTATGAGTGAGAACATGCAGTGTTTGGTTTTCTGTCAGTTTGCTGAGAATGATGGTTTCCAGATTCATCTATTTCCCTACAAAGGACACGAACTCATCAATTTTTATGGCTGCATAGTATTCCATGGTGTATATGTGCCACGTTTTCTTTATCCAGTCCATCATTGATGGGCATTTGGGTTGGTTCCAAGTTTTTGCTATTGTAAACAGTGCCACAGTAAACATATATGTGCATGTATCTTTATAATAGAACGATTTATAATCCTTTGGGTATATACCCAGTAATGGGATTGCTGGGTCAAATGGTATTTCTAGTTCTAGATCCTTGAAGATTTGCCACACTGTCTTCCATAATGGTTGAACTAATTTGCACTCCTATCAACAGTGTAAAAGCGTTCTTATTTCTCCACATCCTCTCCAGCATCTTTCTCCTGACTTTTTAATGATTGCCATTTTAACTGGTGTGAGATGGTATCTCATTGTGGTTTTGATTTGCGTTTCTCTAATGACCAGTGATGATGAGCTTTTTTTCATATGTTTGTTGGCTGCATAAATGTCCTCTTTTGAGAAGTGTCTGCTCATATCCTTTGCCCACTTGATGGGGTTGTTTGTTTTTCTCTTGTAAATTTGTTTAAGTTCTTTGTAGATTCTGGATATTAGCCCTTTGTCAGATGGATAGATTGCAAAATTTCTCTCCCATTCTGTAGGTTGCCTGTTCACTCTGATGATAGTTAATTTTGCTGTACAGAAACTCTTTAGTTTAATTATATCCCCTGTCTATTTTGGCTTCTGTTGACATTGCTTTTTGTGTTTTAGTCATGAAGTCCTTGCCCATGCCTATGTCCTGAATGGTATTGCCCAGGTTTTCTTCTAGGGATTTTTGGTTTTAGGTCTTACATTTAAATCTTTAACCCATATTGAGTTAATTTTTGTATAAGGTGTAAGGAAGGGATCCAGTTTCAGTTTTCTGCATATGGCTAGGCAGTTTTCCCAGCACCATTTATTAAATAGGGAATCATTTCCCCTTTGCTTGTTTTTGTCAGGTTTGTCAAAGATCAGATGGTTGCAGATGTGTGGCATTATTTCTGAGGCCTCTGTTCTGTTCCATTGGTCTAGAACTCTGTTTTGGTACCAGTATCATGCTGTTTTGATTACTGTAGCCTTGTAGTATAGTTTGAAGTCAGGTAGCATGATGCTTCCAGCTTTGTTCTTTTGCTTAGGATTGTCTTGGCTATGTGGGCTCCTTTTTGGTTCCATATGAAATTTAAGGTGGTTTTTTTTTCTTTTTAATTCTGTGAAGAAAGTCAATGGTAGCTTGATGGGGATAGCATTGAATCTATAAATTACTTTGGGCAATACAACTATTTTCACAACATTGATTCTTCCTAACCATGATCATGTAATGTTTTTCCATTTGCTTGTTTCCTCTCTTATTTCCTTGAGCAGTGGTTTGTAGTTCTCCTTGAAAAGGTCCTTTACATCCCGTTAGTTGTATTCCTAGGTATTTTATTCTCTTTGTAGCTTGAATAACTTCTTAATAATAAGGTGGAAGCTCATGATTTAATGTTAGGTGAAAAGAGCAGTATTAGAAATGTATTACATATGTATATGTGAGATAATAGTAATTTAAAGATATATAGGTTGAATAGACAAAACATTGAAGGAAAATAGGAGTATTACCAAATGAGATTGCAGGCATTTTTAATTTCCTTTACTGTCTATTTAATTTTGTTTGACAATTAATATGTACTATCTTCCCACCAATAACAGGCAAGCCAAGAGCCAAATCATGAATGAACTCCCATTTGCAACTGCCACAAAAGAATAATATATCTAGAAATACATCTAACAGGGGAAGTGAAGGACCTCTTCAAGAAGAACTACAAACCACTGCTCAAAGAAATCTGAGATGACACAAACAAGTGGGAAAACGTTCCATGCTGATGGATAGGAAGAATCAATATTATGAAAATGGTCGTATTACCCAAAGCATTTTATAGATTAAATGCCATTCCCATTAAACCACTATTGACATTCTTCATAGAATTAGAAAAACTTTTAAAAATCATATAGCGCCAGATGCAGTGGCTCATGCCTGTAATCCCAGCACTTTGGAAGGCTGAGGTGGGAGGATCACTTGAGATCAGGAGTATAAGCCTGGCCAACATGGTGAAACCCTGTGTCTCTACTATAAATACAAAAATCAGCCAAGCGTGGTGGCTAGTGCCTCTAATTCCAGCTACTTGGGAGGCTGAGACGCAAGAATTGGTTGAACTCAGGAGGCAGAGTTTGCACTGAGCCAGGAGTGGGCCACAGAACTCCAGCCTGGGCTACAGAGCGAAACTCAGTCTCAAAAAAGAAAAAGAAAATTCATACGGAATCCAGAAAGAACCTGAATAGCAAAGACAATCCTGAGCCAGACAAACAAAAACAAACAACCAACCAACCAAGCATGGTGGAGGCATCATGCTACCCAACCTCAAATTATACTACAAGACTACAGTAACTAAAAAAGCATGGTACTGGTACAGGAACAGACACAGAGATCAATGGAACAGAATAGGGAACCCAGAAATAAGACTGCACACCTACAATCACCTGATCTTCAGCCAAGTCAACAATAACAAGCAATGCAAAAAGGACTCCCTATTTAATAAATGATGCTGAGAGAACTGACTCGCCATATGCAGAAAATGGAAACTTCCTTACATTATGTGGAAAAATCAATTCAAGATGGATTAAAGATTTAAATGTAAAACCCAAAACTACAAAAACCCCAGACAAAAATCTAGGCAATACCTTTCAGGACATAGGCATAGGCAAAGATTTCATGATGAAGAAGCCAAAAGCAATTGCAACAAAAAACAAAAATTGACAAATGGGACCTAATTAAACTAAAGAGATTCCCTGCACAGCAAAATAAACTATCATTAGAGTGAATACACAACCTACAGAATAGTGAAAATGTTTTCAATCTATCCATCTGACAAGGCCTAATATCCAGCATCTACATGGAACTTAAAGTTACAAGAAAAAAAAACCATTAAAAAGTGAGCAAAGGACATGAATATATATTTCTCAGAGGAAGACATACATGTGGCCAGAAAGCATGAAAAACTCAACATTACTAATCATTAGAGAAATGCAAGTCAATATCACAATACGATACCATCTCATGCCAGTCAGAATGGCTGTTAATAAAAATTCAAAAACAACCGATGCTGGGGAAATTGTGGCGAAGAAGGAACGCTTTTACACTGCTGGTGGGAGTATACGTTAGTTCAGCTATTGTGAAAGACAGTCTAGTGATTCCTCGAAGACCTAGAGGCAGGAATACCATTTGACCCAATGATCCCATTACTGGGAATATTCCCAAAGGAATACAAATCATTCTATTATAAAGATACATGCACACATATGTTCACTGCAGCACTATTCACAATAGCAAAGACATGGAATCAACCCAAATGCCCATCAATAATAGACTGGATAAAGAAAATATGGTACATATATACTATGGAATACCATGCAGACACAAAAAGGAACAAGATTATGTCCTTTGCAGGGACATGGCTGGTGTTAGAAGCCATTATCCTCAGCAAACTAACACAGGGACGGAAAACCAAATGCCACATGTTCTTACTTATAAATGGGAGCTGAATGATGAGAACACATGGACACATGATGCAGGAACAACGCACCTGGGGCCTGTTGGAGGGTGGGGGCTGTGAGGAGGGAGAGCATCAAGAACGGCTAATGAGGCCAGGCAAGGTAGTTCATGCCTGTAATCCCAGTACTTTGGGAGGCTGAGGCGGGTGAATCATTTGAGGTCAGGAGTTTGAGACCAGCCTGGCCAACATGGCGAAACACCATCTCTACTAAAAATACAAAAATTAGCCAAGCATGGTGGTGACCCATACCTGTAGTCCCTGCTACTTGGGAGGCTGAGGCAGGAGAATTGCTTGAACCCAGGAGGCAGAGGTTGCAGTGAGCCAAGATCGCACCACTGCACTCCAGTCTGGGTGACAGAGTAAGACTCAGTAAAAAAAAAAAAAAAGCTAATGGATGCTGGGCTTAATATCTAGATAATGAGATGATCTGTGCAGCAAACCACAATGGCACATTTACCTATGTAACAAACCTGCACATACTGTACGTGTACCCCTGAACTTAAGAGTTGGAAATCAAAAAGAAATACAGATATAAACTAAAAATAAAAAACAATGTGTACTCTTCTTCCAATCACAAAATGTCGTTTTATTTTATTACTATTATTTTTAGAGTGGATGTCTTGCTCTGTCACACAGACTGGAGTGCAGTGGCGTGATCAGCTTTGAATTCCTCTTCACATGATCCTTCCACCTCAGCCTCCAGAGTAGCTAGAGCTACAGGCACTGCCACCACATCTGGATAATTTTTAATTTTTTTTGTAGCGATGGCGTCTTGCTGTGTTGTCCAGGCTTGTCTCAAACTCCTGGACTCAAGTTATCCTCCTGCCTCTTTTGGCCTCAAGTGATCCTCCTGCCTCTGTCTCTTGAGTCGCTGGATTACAAGTATGAGCCACCATGCTCAGCAGAAAATCAAATGTCTTTTTTTTTTTTTTTTTTAAACAAGTCATTAGTTCCTGGCGATTTTATTTCACTTCCAACTCCACCTCATTTTGCAGTGCCTTGTTCTTAGTAGTCTTGGTTTAGGAAGACTCATGTTTCACATGAAAAAAGTAGTCAACACAATGAAAGTTGAGTTCACAGAGTATTTATTTTTGTTCCCTCAAATAATTCGGTACAATTAAATTCAGCAAATATTTATTGAACACTTGGAGATGACAACGGAAATTATGTTCACATGGTGCTGTCTGGTACAATGGAAATGGCATGGGATTTGGACGGAGGCAGAACTGTCTTAAATCCTGGCTTTGTTAGTTTTAGGTAAGTTAGTGAGCAGTTGACTTCACTTTTTGGGCCACAATTTCTCTTCTTTAAATAAAGATATTTATAAACACCTCACAGGTTGTTATGGTAAGGGTTGAAGGTGCTTGGCAATAAGCAAAAATCATGAATAAATAGGTATTAAAATATACAATAAACACAAAATAAAGTAAAAATATTGTTTTTCTCTCTACATGTCAGGATCTTTACACATGTAATCTAATTTTATCCTTACAGGATTGCTAGCCTGGTGTGTGACAAGAGTTGTCATATATTGAGTGACTGTCAATTCCCAAGTCCTTCACTTTTCTCATTAACATCCCATGGACACCTCATGAGCCAGTCACCAAGCACTGTGCTGGTCACCAGGGAAATGGGAACGGAATATGATCCTAGTCTTCGAGGATGGGGTTTTGCAAACTCTAATTGCAAATGAATCACCTGGGAATGTGTTGAAATGAAGATTCTAACCCACTAGGTCTGAGATAGAGCCTGAGATTCTGCATTTCTAACAAGCTCCCAGGTTTTACCAATGCTGCTGGTCTATAGACCACATGTTGAGGAAGAAGGTTTCAGCATCTTGTGGCCTTGGGAAAAGACATACAGGTTCCCACAAAATTAAAATGTGACATTGGAGGCATGAGAGAAAGCCCTGGGAGGACAAGGAGGCAAATCTTTACAAGGGAAGTTCAATATACGTCAATTATCAAATAAGTACGTTTTTCTAATTTATTTATTTGTTATTTTAATTGCACTTAATTATTTTTTGAGACAGAGTCTTGCTCTACCACCTCCTGGGTTCAAGCAATTCTCCCACCTCAGCCTCCGAGTAGCTGGGACTCTAGGCACGCACCACCAGGCCCAGATAAGTTTTGATTTTTTGTAGAGACCAGGTTTCCCTATGTTGGCCAGGCTGGCCTCAAACTCCTGACCTCAAGTGATCTGCCCAATTTGGCCTCCCAAAGTGCTGGATTATAGGTGTGAGTCATTGCACCTGGCCTATTTCTTTATTATTTAATTATTGAGTTGAATGTGTTCAGAAGTTTGGAAGACTTACTTTGGCACTCAAAAGAATGTCCAGAAAATCCTGGTATCTCTTCTGAATAGTATCTTGTTTTAGCTCATCCGTAAGAGACTCCTTCCGGTCCTGGATTACTTTCTCTAGTGGAAAAATTATCTTTTTTATTATCAAGGTTACTGAAAATTCAATCAAAGCCAAACGTAGTTCTGAGAAGCTGGTGCTCTCTAAGTAGCCCTTGCCCTACTCCCCACCTTTCTGAGTTGGTAAGGGATATCACCACCAGTTGTCTTTCTTTAAAATAGTCCCATCCCTGACCTACAGGTACTTCACCTTTTGAACCACAATTTTGCTTCCTTCAAATAAGGATGTTCAAATGTACTATGCAGGGTTTTGTAAAGGTCAGAGGTGATTCACATATATGCTTAGAGGTGCTTGGTACATAAAATGAATTCAAGTCTTGTAAAATTTGTTCGTGATGTAGGGTATTGTTACCAATCCCAGAGCTTAATTTCTACAACCTAGGATTTGGTTTGAAAGAAAAGCTAAAGAAAAAGATGAGATGTCATATCTCATGGTAGAGACTGGTGGTCAAATTCAGTGGTGGAGGAAGACTGAAAGTATTCCCCTTGAGAACTGGAACAAGACAAGGAAGCCTACTCTCACCACTCCTATTCGACATAGTACTGGAAATGCTAGCCAGAGCAATCAAGCAAGAGAAAGAAATAAAAGGCATCCAAATAGGAAAATAAGAAATCAAACTGTCTCTCTTTCTAGATGGTAAAATTCTATGTCTGGAAAACCCTGAAGACTGCCAAAAGGCTCCTGAAACTGATAAATGGCCAGTGGAAACAGAAATCCTCTCTATAACACGCACTGTTGGTTCTCTGCAGTGCATTGCAGCTTTCCAGCGTTTCCTTTTTGTGCCTTTCCTACTGGAAACCAGGCTCTAAGCTACTTCTGTAAACAGGAAAGTTCTGCCTTTAGCAATTAGCAGTAAAATGTCTTCCACAGCCAAATTTTATTCTCAATATTGTCCCATCAGCAGGAAAACAGCCACTCAGTTCCTACCATTCTTTTAAGACACTTTGTTTGTTTCCTATTAAAATGGTACTTAGGGAGGGACGAGGTGGCTCACGCCTGTAATCCCGGCACTTCAGGAGGCTGAGGCAGGTGGATCATGAAGTCAGGAGATAGAGACCATCCTGGCCAACATGGTAAAACCCCATCTGTACTAAAAATACAAAAATTAGCTGGGTGTGGTAGTGGCACATGCCTGTAATCCCAGCTACTCAGGAGGCTGAGGCAGGAGAGTCACTTGAATCTGGTAGGTGGAAATTGATTGCAGTGAGCTGAGCTCGCACTACTGCACTCCAGCCTGGTGACAGAGCAAGACTCCATCTCAAAATAAATAAATAAATAAAATGGTACTTAGTAAGGGAATTTTAATTTTAAGTTTGGAAGTTAACTGCAACCATTTTTCTAAGGATAAATGCTTTAGTATGTGCCACAATAGCAGGCAATTTGGCACATTGCCCCCATTAAAGGAGCCTTGTGCAAAAATGACAGTCCCTCTAATGATCCATTTTTTGGGGGAGCCAGGCAAATCACACAGGTTTAGGAAGTCAAAAGGGGAAATACACAAGGTAGATAACCAAGATTGTGTGGGTAAAGCATCACTTAGTTCAAACAGTTCCATGGCTTGGAGGACCACGCCTTCAATGATGGGTGGCACATTTAACAGGGTGCTGGGATCCAAGAACCAGGGAGGAAAAACAGCCAGAAGGATGCTCCCCGTCTTCTCCTCCACCCTGAGTCATATGGAAAAGATGGAGACCAAAATAATTCTCACTTCTTTTTTCAGATGGGTAACAGATTATCTTCAGCTGGCGCCCCTCTGGAGTGCACGCTGAAACGCGGGAACTTCTTGAACCTCAGCACTTCAACAAGAAGGCGTTTTTACTAAAGCTTTGCAAACATTCCAAGATCAACCCAGATGTTTTAACAATCATATCAGGCAGGTCCAAGAAGAATAGTTTCCCCAAATTAGAGCGGTAACCACTAGGGAAACCATCTGAGGAGCCCCCTTACTCGGGGCCCCTTCAAGCTCCCTTCTCGTTGCAGGACCTTAGGCAATAGGCCAATTTTTTTAAAGATCCTGATAGGTATATAGAAGTTTTCCAAAATGTAACTCAGGAATTTCACCTCACATGGGAGGATGTTATGCTGCTCCTAAACCAGACCCTTACAGCACCTAAAAAGCAGGCAGCTCTGCAAGCAGCAGACAATTTCATAGATGAGCAATATGTCTCCCATAATCCACCAAAGGGGAAGAAAGCACATAGGGAAAGTGAAGAAATAGCAAAAACACCATTCCCAATTGGGAGGGAAGCAATTCTGATAAACAACCCGAATTGGAATCCAATAACTCAGAAGATAAATTAAAACAAAGCACTCTTTAATATGCATTTTAGAAGGCTTACGGAAGACCAGCAGCAAACCTTTCAGTTACTCAAAACTGTCTATAATAGACCAAAAGCCAAGTAAGAATCCTGTAGCCTTCGTGGAAAGGCTGAGAGAGGCACTAATAGAACAAGCCTCCTTATTTCCTAATTCAGTTGAGAGACAGCTCATCCTGAAGGACAAGTTTATTACACAGGTAGCTCCCGATGTGAGGAGGAAAGTACAGAAGGAAGCTACAGGACCAGATAGCACCTTAGAGAACCTCCTGGAGGTGGCCACTTCGGTCTTTTATAATAGGGACTAAGAGGAGGCCCTAAAGAAAGCGAGAACGCTCAGGAGGACAGAGGCTGTAGCAGCAGCTTTGCAGGCTTGCAAAGTCCAGGATCCCCGAGGTGCATCTGCTGGCTGCCATCGGCGTGTCAGGCCAAGGCATTTTAAGAAGGAATGCCCAGGCAGCAAGACGAAGCCATCTCGACCCTGTCCAGCCTGTGGCGGAGATCACTGGAGATGGAACTGCCCCTAGAGACGGAGGTCACTGGGCTCAGGACGAGTCTCACAGATGGTCTAGCAGGACTGATGGGTCCTGGGGCTCAAACTGCCATTATAGCACAGGAGCTGTGGGTGATTCTGGAAATGAAAAAAAAGCAGGCCTCCTTCTAAGCCCTAGAGCCAGTGTCTCTCCTTTCTTCCCTCTAATCTAGGCCCCCCTCTTCCCATAGCACTACCGGAAGGGGCATCTCAGGAAAAGCTCTAATCCAATATTTTTCTCAACCTTAGTTGCAGTTAGAAGAACCTATTGTTTACACATGCTTCCAAGCCATTGTTATAATAGCTCTACTGTCAAAAGAAGCCTCCATGGTACTGCAGAGAAGGCAAAAGAAAAAGAAAAATAGGGCTGGGCGCGGTGGCCCAAGTCTGTAATCCCAGCACTTTGGGAGGCTGAAGCGGGCAGATCATGAGGTCAAGAGATTGAGACCATCCTGGCCAACATGGTGAAACCCTGTCTCTACCAAAAAATGCAAAAAACCCAAAAAAAACCCCAAAAAACTAAGCAATTAGCTGGGCGTTGTGGCATGCGCCTGTAGTCTCAGCTACCCAGGAGGCTGAGGCAGGAGAATTGCTTGAACCTGGGAGGTGGAGGTTTCAGTGAGCCAAGATCGCGCCACTGCACTCCAGCTTGGTGCCTGGCAACAGAGCAAGACTCTATCTAAAAAAAAAAGTAATAATAATAAAATAAATAAAAAGAAAACAAAAAGAAAAAAGCCTCCAAGTTAATCCTAGGAAATAATTTAACGGTTTACACTCCACATGACATGGCAGAATTACCGTCCTCTAGGGGGAGCTCTTAGCTAACAAATAGCCAGTAAAGCAAGCAGTACATAAGGCAGGATAAGCAGCCAATGGAAAGTCCTTAAAATCCTTTACGAAGCTTTCCACTTGGGAAAGGACAAAACCTTATCAATGTACTAAGAGACTGTTTCAGGCAGGAAACCTCTAAATTGGTTAAGCACGTAAACTCTCTAGCTCACTTCCAGTAGAACTTAACACAGCTAGCAGGAACCCAACCCAGGAAATAGACACACCTTTATTTAACCCAGGAAATTTGGTGTTAGTGAAAACTCTCATCTCTGTCTCCTTCCCTAAGTCAAGCTAGAAAAGGCCCTGCACTGTTCTTCTTTCAACCCCCTCGGCAGTAAAAGTTACAGAAATCAACTCCTGGATACATCACACTCAAGTTGAAGCCTGAAGAGCTGGGGGAGCAACACCTGACAGCCCAGAGGAACGTCGTGATTGCCAATGTGAAGAAATAGAGGATCTTAAACTGAAAATCACAAAACATAAGTAACTTAGTAAGGGCTACTCATCTTAGGTGGTCTCCTACCTCACCAGATACTTTTTGTTATTTTTAACTTTTCTTCTCAAAGTTCACTGTCAAATATTAAAACTTCTTTTTAACGCATATTTTCAGGGAGATTTTAATTCTTCATAGGATCGCATTTGTAACTTTGTAAATCCCCAAAAGGAAATGTTATGTCTTGGCAAGTAAAGTTTTTTTGTTTTTGTTTTTCAGAGTCTCACTCTGCTGCCCAAGCTGGAGTGCAGTGGTGCAATCTTGGCTCACTGCAACCTCTGCCTCCCAGGTTCAAGTAATTCTCTGCCTCAGCCTCCCAAGTATCTGGGATTACAGGTGCCTGCCACCATGCCTGGCTAATTTTTTGTATTTTTAGTAGAGGGAGTTTCACCATCTTGGTCAGGCTGGCCTTGAACTCCTGACCTCGTGATCCTGGCAAGTAAAGTTTTAAAAGGAAATTATTTACTATGCCACTCTTGTGGGAATTGTTATAGTCATGCTACTATTTGCAAAAGAACTATACATTGTAGCACCCACAATGTAGAATTCTGGTTGTAAAATTCTAATTGATGTAATATTTTGCCTAATTATCATCCTTATAACAGGATTAATAATTGCAGGAAAGATTTAGTCAAGATTGTTTTGCTTAAACAATCCTGTATAGCAGGAGTAATAGTTAAACTCCTGTATAGCAGGAGTAATAGTTATGGATAAGAAGCAAGCATGTTTACTATCATTAAGTTTAATGGGGCTTTTTATTAAAGGTTGCTAATATAATGCACTCTAAGCTATACAGAGAAGGTTATAAAGAACGAGATTTTGTAGAAGAAAGGCTTTTGTATGTAAATACTTGTCCCAAAAAAATGACTGGTTGTTTAAAGGAAGAATGTTTAGGACAAGTCAGAAAGTTTAAGTATGTTGTAAGAGGGTCCGTGAAAGTCACAAAAAAATTTAAAAATTAAAGGAAAGGAATTGTCAAGATTAATGCTAAAGTTGTTTTAGCCATTAAAGGAAAGGAATTGTCAAGACCAACGCTAAGATTATTTTAGCCATCCAGTATCACATTTCTTCCAGTCATATTGCAAATTATAAAAATGGTCCAAGCCTGAAGTTATTCTGTCTTAGCAAGTCAGGGGGAAATGTATGCTTTTTTTCTTTTTTTTACTTTTTTTTTTTTTGAGACAGAGTTTTGCTCGTTACCCAGGCTGGAGTGCAATGGCGCGATCTCGGCTCACTGCAACCTCCGCCTCCTGGGTTCAGGCAATTCTCCTGCCTTAGCCTCCTGAGTAGCTGGGATTACAGGCACGCACAACCATGCCCAGCTAATTTTTTGTATCTTTAGTAGAGACGGGGTTTCACCATGTTGACCAGGATGGTCTCGATATCTTGACCTCGTGATCCACCTGCCTCGGCCTCCCAAAGTGCTGGGATTTGTTACTTTTTAGTGTTTCTGATAATGTACAGCGACACCTAAGGGAGGCAAATCAACATTGCAATCCATTGGTGTAACTAACAGGTGCCAAACTCATGTATCGTCAATAGGATAGATCCCCACTAACAGTGATACTCTTAATACTCATATTCTAACCATATACTTTAAAGCTTCTTGTACAATTTATCTCTTTTCACCTGGAAGCAATCAAACTCCAAACAGTGCTGCAAGCGGCGCCACACACGAACATGCCATTTTTCCAAGAACCGTTAGATCAACCTCAGGAGGTGGCCCAACTGCTGTTCTCCCACATGATGCCCCTTTTCAATAGGAAGCAGCCAGAAAGAATTGTCGTCCAACACCCCCGAACAGCAGTTATGTTTGCTTCTTTTGAGGGGAGGAATAATACAGGAGTTATTAAAAAATTTTTAGGTAGAGAGAGAGGGTGAAAGGAGTGCTTGGTAAAGTTTTTTTTCAAATAAAAGCAACCCACAAATTATTTCTTTTTGAACAGAAAGGTGGCTTTAAGAGCCAGGCCAGCAAGCATTAATATGCAAATGCCGGCAATTAGAAACTAGGTCCACCCAACACGGCCAACATGGTGATAACTGCCCTCTTCTCCTTGTCACCGGGTGAACCAAGTGTTACGGCCACCTCCAGGTAACACCATGTGTTCAGAACATCATGGTGCCCTACATTTACATATTAAAAGGCTAAGGTGGGAGGGCCACGTTTTTCACAGGCTAGGTGAATGACACACCTGACAAAACTAATCCCCTGGGCCCTAGGCAAATCAGACACCACCTCCTCCAGCCTCCCATATAACTGACTTTCCCACCACACAGGGGGTTTCTCTTTGTTCTGAACCTCCCTTCCTCTGTCTCTTTACTGGGGAGTTGTTTTCTTTCTTGCTTATTAAACTCTCTGCTCCTCAAAACCACTCCACATGTGTTTGTGTCACTTACTCCAGTCTTAGGAGCAGTATCAATACTGCCCAAAGCAATCTACAGAGTCCATGCTATTCCTATCAAACTACCAATTTTTCACAGAATTAGAAAAAGCTATTCTAAAATCCATATGGAACCAAAAAAAAAGCTTGAATAGCCAAAGCAATTCTAACAAAAAAGAACAAAGCTAGAGGCATCACATTACCTGACTTCAAACTATACTATAAGGCTACAGTAACCAAACAGCATGGTGCTGGTACAAAAACAGAAACACACACCAATGGAACAGGTTAGTTAAAGAACCCAGAGATAAAGCCACACACCTATAGGCATCTGATCTTTGACAAAGTCAACAAAAATAAGCAATGAGGAAAGGACTATCTATTCAATAAATGGAATATGGAATAAAGACTATCTATTCAACAAATGGATATGCAGAAAAATGAAACTGGACCCCTACCTATCATTGTATAAAAAACCAACTCAAAATAGACTAAAGATTTCAATATGAGACCTCACACTATAAGAAACCTAGACGGAAACCTAGAAAACACCATTTTGGACATTGGTCTTGGGAAAGGATTTGTGACTAAGTCCTCAGAAGTAATTGCAACCAAAACAAAAAATGACAAATGGGACCTAATTAAACTAAAGAGCTTTTGTACAGCAAAATAAACTATCAACAGAGTCAACAACCTACAGAATGGGAAAAAATAGTCACAAATTATGCATCTGACAAAGGTCTAATGTTCAGAATCTGTAAGGAACTTAAACAATTCTACAAGTAAAAAACAAATCACTCCATTAGAAATGGGCTAAAGACATGAACAGATACTTTTCAAAAGAAGCCATACAAGTGACCAACAAATACATGAAAAAAATGTTAATCATCACTAATCATCAAAGAAATGCAAATCAAAACCAAAATGAGATACCATCTCACGCCAGGCAGAATGGCTATTAGCAAAAAGTCAAAAAATAACAGAGGCTGACAAGGCTGTGGAGAAAAGGGAATGCTTATACACTGTTGGTAGGAATGTAAATTAGCTCAGCCATTGTGGAAACCAGTTTGGAGATTTCTCAAAGAATTAAAAATGGAACTACCATTTGACCCAGCAATCCCATTATTGGGCATATATCCAAAAGAAAACAAATCATTCTACTAAAAATACACATGCACTTGCATGTTCATTGCCATGCTATTTACAATAGTAAAGACATGGAATCAACCTAGGTGCCTGTCAATGGTGGATTAGATAAAGAAAATGTGGTACATATAAACTGGGAATCTACACAGCCATATAAAAGAACAAAATCATGTCCTTTGCCATGACGTGGATGCAGGAGTAGGCCATTACCTAAGTGAATTAATGCAGCCACATAAAACCAAATATTGCATATTCTCACTTATAAGTGGGAGCTAAACATTGGGTATGGACGTAAAGATGGGAACAATAGACAATAGATGGGAAGGAAGGGCAATGTTGAAAAGCTAACTATTGGGTACTACGCTTAATACCTGGGTGATGAGATCATTTGTACCTAACCTCAGCATCATGCAATCTACCCAGGTAACAAACCTGCATGTGTAACCCCCGAATCTAAAATGAAAGTTGAAAGTAAATTCATAGAGTCAAAATATAACACAACAACGCAGGAATGGAAAACCAAGCACAGCATGTTCTCACTTATAAGTGGGAGCTGAACAGTGAGAACACATGGACACAGGGAGGGGAACAACACTTACTGGAGCCTCTCAGGGGAGAGGGCGGGGGAGAGCATTAGGGAAAAGAGCTAATGCATGCTGGGCTTAGTACCTAGGTGTTGGGTTTATAGGTGCAGCAAACCAACGTGGCACATGCTTACCTATGTAACAGTCCTGCACATCCTGCACATATACCTCAGAACTTAAGAAAAAATTGTTTAAAAAGCCCATCACAACAATATTTAAAAATATGGGAAGTAGTAAATAGAGGTTCAAATGCTGTAAGATCCTTGCATTTTCAGGGAGGTATTAACGTAATTACATATGTTAGATTCTAACAAATAAAGGCTGCATGTTGTAATTTCTAGCATACCCACAAAAACGAAACTTACGATCTAAAACAAAAAGTAATAATATAAAATGATCCAGCAATTAATATAATGTAAAAGGTATAAAATTGGGTTAAATAGAAAACAAACAGTTATATGGCATGTTTAAATCCAAATATTCTAGTGATTACATTAAATATAAGTGGTTTAAATGCTCCAACTAAAACACAAAGATTTTCAGATGACATTAACAAAATCTAAATATATGCTGCATATAAGAAATAAATCTAGGCTGGGCACAGTGGCTCATGCCTATAATCCTAGCACTTTGGGAGGCTGAGGCAGGCAAATTGCTTGATCTCAGGAGTTCGAGACCAGCCTGGGCAAAATGGTGAAACCCTGCCTCTACAAAAAATACAAAAGTTTACCCGGTGTGGTGGCACACACCTATAGTCCCAGCTGCTTGGGGGGCTGAGGCAGGAGGATCGCTTGAATCTGGGAGGTTGAAGCTCTGGAGAGCCAAGATGGTGCCACCACAGTGCAGCCTGGGTGATAAAGTGAGACTCTGTCTAAAAAAAAAAGAGAGAAATAAAAAAGAAAAAAAGACACAAATCTCAAATATAAGAACACAGAAATGCCAAAAAAAAGAGTATAGAATAACATACTATTCTATTAACCGAAGAAAAGCAGAGGTTATCATACTACCAGTATCAGATAAAGTAGATCTTAAGACTAGAAGCATTAACAGAGAAAAAGAGGCCAGTTTTATCAAGATAAAATGATAAATCAGAAATATATTCCAATTGTAAATGGGTATTGTCATAGGTAGATTTTTGGTCCCTCAAAGTTATCTACATCCTAAGCTCCCAAAAAGCCATGCAAAAGGAATAACCAGTGGTGTGCTGTGTGTTTGACAAACTGCATGGTATGCAGTACCACATGCGTCTGGTACTTGCTCAGATGTCCTGCTCTGTCTTCCCACAGAAATGTACTTCCTTTCACTTTTACTTTTCTTCACATCTGAAGATAATCCATAAGAAATGAAGCAAAATAGACAGATGCTTTGCTTATTGTATTATATTAGTTCTAATTCCAAACACTGCAATGCAGATATATACTCAATAATATAGTATGCTATACCTAGGACTTATACAGCACATTCATTTAAGAGGTACAAATTAGCATTTCTGAATGACAGCCATGCCATGTGTCCATAGTAGAAGCAGCCATAACCAGAGTCTATGTCTCAGACAATGAGATGTCTTATAGTGGATTCTGGCCAGGTAAATCCCAGGACTAACCTGTAAACTGCTGAAGCACTTTGTTAAATTTAGAAAAGATTTGGCCTTGAGAGCTGAATTTGAAAATCAGGTCATTGTGATGTAGAAAATTGTTCATGCGCTGGAAGGACAGTTTGGCAAGGTTGAACACTGCGTTCAAGTATGAGTCCAGGGTACTAGAAGAGGGAAGACGGGACACCATGTTAGTGGGTGACACAGTTATTGGTGAACAAGTACCTTCCTTTTGTCACTGACCTGTCCAACTGGATGCTGCCCTCGTGGCTGAAGGCACACTTCATGAGGCTGTCCAGGGTCATCAGGGAAACATGTTGAAAGAGCTCCAGACATGAGTTTTGGGCGATGTGTTCCTCCCATTTGTTCTGGGGAAGGAGATGAATATCATGATCATACACATGCCCATCTCTTCCCAATTTCTAAGTTATTTTGTGCACCTTTTAGAGCTTTTTGGTGTTTGAAAATATAAAGTGTGCAAAATGAATTTGCTGTATCATGACAACCATATAAAATAAAACAACTTGTCAGGACTGAAAATGAAAACTGTGGCTTGGACACTATTTATGACTTTGTTAGGCTGGGAAAATAGCTTTTTTTCTCTTTTCCTAAATTTTGGTCCTATGATTTTGTAACTTTTATCATGGAAAAACTAAGCTAACAAAATATGGAATAAAAAACAAGTAAGAATTCAAAAGCATCTGTGGAAAGCATAAATAAATAGAGGTTTTTGATTCTAGAAAAAGATTTCTAAAAATATTTAATACTTGACAAGTTTTTTTCCCAGATCCAGTGAGAACTTAGAGAGGAATTAGGTACAGTTCCTGTTCTCAAAGAGTTTGCAGCCACGAGTTGAGACAGAAAAACCTCAAAGTAGAATCCAGAGGTATTTACCCCCTTGGACACACCAGCCAATATCCCAGAAAATTTCACTTTGTCAAAAGCCAAATGTTTATCGAGATGAAGTTCTCCACTTCAATATAAATATTTATACACTGTGAAGCTGTTATGAACTCTGTAATGTGAATTAATTAATTCTATTTGAAAGCTTGTCTCCAAACATGCTACTAAAACCAGGTGTTCTGAAAGACTGCAATTGTCATGGAGCCAAGAAGAGTGGAGAAAGGGCAAGAGGCAGGTGATAATGGGGGTGGCGTCTGTTTTAGTAAGGGCATTGCAAGGAGAGGCACTGGTTGCAGCGGGCTGAAGAGGGCATCAGGAAGAAGCCTTAGACTGGAGGAGAGGTGCATCAGTTCAGGGTGCGCTCTGCCAACTCAAGGAGGCTTGAGTTTGAACACAACCCTTCTTCTAATCTGCCTTATGATCTTGTATTTTTAGTAGAGACAGGGTTTGGCCATCTCGGCCAGGCTGGTCTTGAACTCCTGGGCTCACGCCATTAACCCACCTCAGCCTCCCGAAGTGCTGGGATTATAGGCATGAGCCACTGTGCCTGGCCTGCCTGTGACTTTGAACAAACTGCTTAGTCTCTGCATCTCAATATCCTTACTAACAAAATGGGGATAATACACTAACATTATTAAGACTGGGGTAGTATAAAAGGACATAATGAGCCTGATACATAGTAAGTGCTTAGAAAGATATTTGCAGTCACTGTGTTTATATATTTTGCTTTGATTTTTATTTTGGAATGGGACGTGGGCATGGTGATGAGGGTCATAAAAGATAGCAGCATGGCTCACTGGAAAGTACGGATCAAGTATGAATCCAAGGTGACGTGTTGAGATCTCATGTCTCTGAGGCCCTGTATCATTAATAAGTCTTTGTGACTAGGATTGAGATCCTGTGTGTAGAATTCTTTACCCAGTTTCTGGAATCTTAGAAACTTAGTCTTTGAGTTGCCACAATCACCTCACTCAGGACCACTGAAATAGATCTTAGGTGTGCTCAAAACCACCTGGCATGTCTCTGCCATCCAAACTCCAAGAGGACAGATGTGGAGACATACAACTGTGTCTTCTCTAGGGGTTCTAGATAGTCTTGTGAAATGTCTCTGTACCCTCTTCTGCCTCAGCAAAGCTAAAGCTCTTCTTTTTTTTTGACCACAAGGCAGTCTTCTCTCTGACACCCCATCTATAGAAATCCTGCCCATTCTCCAAGACTCAGCTCCTGTCACCATCCTTAGGAAATCTTTCCTGACTTGACCTCCTGGACATGGTACACTTCTCTATGTTGGGGTGGCTACTCCTGTTGTTGTCTGTGCTCTTCTGCCTTGCTTTCTCCCAATGTAGTGAGTCTCCTGGACTCACTCATTCACTCATTCATCTAAGTAGTTGTCATTGAGCACCCACCCTGAGTCCATCCCTGTGAGAAGTGTTGGGTATACAAGGCAGGGTCCTTGCCCTGATGATAATGATCATGGTCCAAACATCAAATAACCCCATATAAACTGCTGTGAACATGGTTCTGAGGGAAGTCAGAGTCTCCCATGCCATATGGCTGGAAGCATCTCACTTCAGAGGCCAGGTAGGAATGCTCTCCTCTCCTCTTACCAGCATCACCCGTACACTCTCAGACATCATGGTGACGAATATTTTCAGAATGCTGATGTTGAAGCCAGGTTTCACAATCTGGCGATGCTTTTTCCATTTAGAACCATGCAGGGTCACCAGTCCTCGACCTTATGAAAGGAGAGGGGCAAATATTTCTATCACAGGCTGCATAAGTGAAGAGAGACTAGGCACACATTCCCTATCTATGGCACTGGAGAGAAGCTGGAGTGGAGAGAGCTCTGAAAGAGACAATGAGCAGGAGTAGACCTAACCCTTCGGGCATTGAGTCCAAATCAGGACATTTGTTTATACAATTAACTCAAAGCAAGGTCCATCCTATCCTATTTGATGGTCAGATTCATCAACCTCTGGAGAAGAATTTAAATTTAGCGTGGGTGAGAATTACCTGAGGTGCTTGTTAGAGACAGATTCCTTGGCTCAATCCTTCAGAGCCAATAATTCACAGGAGTTGGGGTAGGATCAAGGACTTTTGAGTTATAACTAGGGGTCCTAGCTAGTTGGGGTCCACACTTTGAGAAATACTGCCTTAGATTGACACAAAGTTCCAGGCTGAAGGAGAGGTGCTCCTCTCTTTTCATCAATTTTGTGCTTCTCTTCAGGCTGAGGATTGATGATGGAGGGCTAAAGGGGCTTTCCTTTGTCATTCCTGCTGAAAATGTGGGTTCAGGATCTCCATGAAGTTTATAAATGGCTTAGTTTAGGAGAGTGGGTTCTTTCAAATGGATCCTCAAGAGCAAAATTTTCCAGGGGAAATTAGATTGTAGAAAACTGATAATGAAATTTGTGGTGAATGTTTTAAATTCTCTGTAGGGTGGAAAAGTCTAAGGAAAGGGAGAGAAGGTGCTAGTGCACATTTGATCCAGGGATCTGCGGCTATTACACAGGTTCTGCAGCTTCTGATGTGAACTTGCTTAGCTGCAAAGGCAGGCTTGCCAGAAAAGGGAGGAGAAATGTGGTGGGAAAAGGAGAGAGAATGATCTTAAGCAACTTTCCCAAAGGCAACCTCTTCCAGGGCACCATTCTCAATAAGGTCCATGCTAGCAGGCTGAGGGACTCTCCTTCTCTTTCCATGATCCTCAAGTGGGGACCACCTGGGAGAGTGGCATGAGTTGGTATGAGGAGGAGAGCATACAACCCTCAGGCCCCTTCTTATTCCTCCACCCCATAACCCTAGTTACACCAGAAATAAGGGACCAGTCCCAAACAGGTAGAATAAGAGGAGAAGCTATGAAGGATGAGGCAAGATTGAGCTCAGGTTTCTGAAGCTAAAGCTAGTGTGGATTGTGGTAAGGTGGGGGAGACGGAGCACTTGGTGTCTAGGAAAGTAATCTCTCCCTCAACCTCCACCTCCACAAGGCTCAGATAAGAAAGGATCAGACACTCATACTGATATGGTTTGGCTCTGTGTCTCCACTTGAATCTCATGTCAAATTGTAATCCTCAAAGCTGGAGGAGAGGCCTGGTGGGAGGTGATTGAGTCATGGGGGTGGACTTATCCCTTACTGTTCTTGTGATAGAGTTCTCCCTAGATGTGCTTGTTTAAAAGTGTGTAGTACCCCACCCTGACTCCTGGTGGCCATGTGAATGTGTGCCTACTTTTCCTTTGCTTTCCACCATGATTGTAACTTTCCTATGGCCTTCCAAGAAGCAGAAGCCTGTGCAGCCCACAGAACCATTAGCCAATTAAACCTCTTTTCATTATGTTACTCCGTCTCAGGTATGTCTTTATAGCAGTATGAGAATGGACTAATACACATACCAATCCAGGATTCAAGGATTTTGTGGCTGATTGTGGTTTTGGGATCTGTAAAACAGAACAAAGGAGGCAAAAGATGGCGTTAGTTGAAAATCATGAGTTAAAATGAGAAGTAACTTGTATGTTTTCATATTTCTTGGGGGTAATACAAATAGCTAGTGTGCAAGGTAGTTGGAGGCTAGTTCTTCAGTCCCTAGAGTCCCAGGGAAGCCACAGCATTAGAATGAGGAACTTGTTTATTCTTTCTCCACAGCACTTGGTGCTACAAAATCAATAGCAATGGAAAACAGAGCATAATTTTCTTTGTGGAAATTGAATTGATGCCAGGACATACGTTGAAAAAATACATTTGTTTTTTTTGAAGAACTCTCTGGCAATATTTTAAAGCTCCAGCCCCTTTTCACATAGACATGTAAAGCTAGACGTGGGACCACGATTTTGAGATAAATTGTGCATTTCTACCTTTGTTGAATTTGTTTGAGAATGACAGATAAAAATGATTTAGAAGTAAATGTAATGGACATAACCTTGGTTTTATAGTTCTGGGAAGACAAGAATTAGTGTCCTTTATTCATTCATCAAAGTCTTTATGTGGGATAAAGACAGGGAAGTGAAAACTGGGGAGAAAATAAATGAGCATCTAGGAAAAGAGAGGATTGTTAACATGAGATTTACTGTCTGCAAAAGTCCAGGTGAAATGAACCTGTAAAATACCTTGGATTCTAAGGGTAAGAAGATATCTTAAAATATCTTAAAGTGTTCACTCTCCCAGTCTCTAGTGTATTCTCTCTCTGTGTCCACAGACTTCTATATAAAACCACTGCCCTCTAGACATTCTGTGTACCACACAGACACCTCAGGACCCCAGCAAATCCAAACCTGATCTATCCCTTCACTACCAGATAGTCTCCTCTTTTTCTATCTACTTAAAGGCACAACTATATTCCCTATTTTCCCTACCAAAAGTTGGGATCCCTTCTTAACTAATTCCTCTTTTTCATTTTCCAAATCTACTTGTTGGAAGATAATTCTGACATTTCTTCAGAAATGGGTAAAAGAGACTGATAGAACTGTTAAGGGTGTTTTAAAAGCTACTTTGGAGAAAACGTGTGTGTGCCTGCATTTAAGGCTCATAAGCAAGACCCTTTCTGCTCTAGACATTCCAGTGTCCTAACAAATAATGTCTACGAGTGACATCAGCAAAAATGGTAGAACAGGAACTGTTCAGGTCCATCCCTCCCCAAAGCAAAAAAGAAAAAAATTATCTGGTAAAAACTGTTACAGTCAACTTCAGCAAAATTCTGGAAGACAGTTAATTGTTTACAGCAACCAAGTCAACACTTAATCAGAAGAAAGGCCACTGAAAAAAGATAGAAAAGATTGGTGGCATTGTAACTTAGCCTTGCCCCACATCCCTCTACAGTGCTGTGGGAATCTTGAAGATAGCAGCCTGCATTCTTAGTGGGTCCTGACTCCTGGATCCTAGAGTAAGCAGAGTGGTCCTTGTTTTCAAGAAATTTTGTTTGTTTTGACCTCTATATGGGTTTTCTGAAGGATCAGGGCTTGCCTATGTTTTACCTAATTCAAAATTCTCTCAGGGCAGTGTTCCTCAAAAACATTGAGAGGCAAAAGAACTAGCACTACTTCCTGGGACAAGAAAGAACAATCAAGGCAATAATAAACACACCAAAATCTAGAAGGAAAAGCTGGGACTGAGAATGTTTTTTGGAATCAATGCTTTAAAAAGTTCTCACTTATAACAGTGAACCTAAGCATACCCAGGGCAGCATGCACGGTTGGAAAAGACTTGATAAGACCATAGGCTTTTAACTTTGGCTAGTCCTTACACAAAGTGCAAGAAAAAAGAGAGAGCTAAGGCAAACTTGTAAATGCCCGGATTAAAACTAAAGGTGTGTCCCAACATGGAACCAACCAGGAAAGACCTGGAGAGTATTTTTCTTTTCTTTTCTACCTTTTTTTCTTTTATTCCCTTATTTCTAACATAACATTTAAAATGTTCAGTTTTAAACAAAAAAAATCACAAATCATGTAAAAGAAACAAGGAAGTATGGCCTATGCACAGAAAAAAGTTATGAAAAGAAACTGTTCTTGAGAGAAAGCACAGACTTTGGACTTACCAGACAATTTTAAATCAACTCTCTTATATGCTCAAAGATCTACAATAAACCATGGACAAAGATGAAAGAAAACAAAAATACTGATGTATAAACCAAGAATGTTAATAAAGAGATAGAAGTTGTAAACAGAAAAAAATAGAAGTTCTAGAACTGAAGTATACAGTAACTGAAATAAAAAATTTACAAGGTTTCAACAGTTTATTTGAGCAGGCAGAGAAAAAATTAGCTAAGTTGGAGATAGGTTAATTGAGATAGTTGAATCTGAGGAGCAGGAATAGAAAACAGAATAAAAAAATGAATGGTCCTAAGAGACCTGAGGAACACCATCAATCATACTAACATGTGCATAATTGGAGTCCCAAAAAGAAAGAAGAGAGAGAACTAACATTGAAGAAATAATGACTGAAATTTCCAAAATTTGAGGAAAGTCATGAATCTATAGAAAAAAGAAGCTCAATGAACTACAAGCTGGATAAACTCAAAGAGACTGACCCTGAAACACATTAGAATCAATCTGTTGAAAGGCAAAGACAAAGAGAAAATCTGGAAAGCAGCAAGAGGGAAGGTGACTCATCACATATGAGAGAGCTGCAATAAAATTAAAAGACTATTTCTAATCAGAAACCGTGGAGTCCAGAAGGCAGTGAGATGATATATTTAAAGTGCTGAAATGAAAAAAAGTCAACTTGGAATTATATATTTAGCAAAATTATCCTTCAAGAATCAAAGAGAAATTGTGACATTTCCTGATGAATAAAAAAAAAGAACACTGGTAAGGGTAACTACATAGGTAAAGATAAAAGTCAGTATTATTGTATCTTTGGTCTTTAGCTTCTCTTTTTGCTTACATGGTATACATACAATGTTTAAAACTATAGTTATAAATCTATGTTTCAGGCACACGATGTATAAAGATGCAATCTGTGATGAATACAATATATAGAAGTGGAGATGTATAGAAACAGAATTTTTGGATAATATTGAGACTAAATTTGTATTAATTCAAACCAAGTTGATATAGCTTTAAGATGTTAATTGTAATCTCATGTTAACCATTATGAAAATAACTGAAAATATACAGCAAAGGAAATGAGAAGAGTAATAAAAAATGTTATCATACCAAAAAACAAAAATCAATTAGACACCAAAGTAGGCAGTAATGGAAGAAATGAGGAATACAAAAGATATATGACAGGCTCAGCACAGTGGCTCACCTGTAGTCTCAGCACTTTGGGAGACTGAGAGGAAGGATTGTTTGAAGCCAGGAGTTTGAGACCAACCTGCACAACATTGTGAGACCCTTGTCTTTACAAAAGAAAAAAGTAGCCAGGCATGGTGGTGCAGGGCTATAGTCCCAACTGCTCAGGAGGCTGAAGTGGAAGAATTACTTGAGCCCAGGAGCTAGAGGATGCAGTGACCTGTTATGGCACCACAGCACCTTACCCTAGGTGACAGAGCAAGAACCTATCTCAAACAAAAAAAAAAAAAAGAAAGGCATAAGACATATAAAGAACAAACAGTGAAATGGCAGAAATAAGTCCTTCCTTATCAATAATTATTTTAAAGGTAAATGGATTAAACTATCCAATTAAAAGGCAGAGACTGGCAGAATAGACTAAAAAAATGGGATCCATTAATATGCTGCTTTCAAGAGACTCACTTTAGGTCTGAAGAAACAAAGAACTTAAAAGTAAAAGGATAGAAAAGGTATTCTATGCAAACAGTGAGCAAAAGAGAGCTGGGTGATTATCAGTTAGGTTAAATATATTTTAAAATATTGTGACATAAAGAAAGACATTATATATTGTTAAGTGGTCAATCCATCAAGAAGATATAACAGTTATAATATATACATATATACCTAATAATAGAACCCCAAAGTATATGAAGCAAAAACTGACAACATTGAAGGGAGAAACAGATGGTTCTAAAATTATAATTGGAGAATTCACTACATCCCTTTTAATAAAGGACAGAATAATGAGACAAAAATTAATAAGGAAATAGAGAACTTCAACAACACTACATTATGCCAAACAGACATGTTCTAAATGCTCCACCTAACACATTGGTTTTTTTTTTTTTGAGATGAAGTTTCGCCCTTGTTACCCAGGCTGGAGTGCAATGGTGCGATCTTGGCTCACCGCAACCTCCACCTCCTGGGTTCAGGCAATTCTCCTGCCTCAGCCTCCTGAGTAGCTGGGATTACAGGCATGCACCACCATGCCCAGCTAATTTTTTGTATTTTTTTAGTAGAGACAGGGTTTCACCATGTTGACCAGGATGGTCTCTATCTCTTGACCTCATGATCCACCTGCCTTGGCCTCCCAAAGTGCTGGGATCACAGGCATGAGCAACCGCTCCTAGCTACACATTCTTCTCAAGTGCATATGGGTCATTATCCAGCATAGACCATAGAGTAAGTCACAAAAAAAGCCTCAATAAATTTAAAAAGATTGAAATCATACAAAAGTACCTCTTCAATAACAATGGAATAAAACTAGACATCCATATGAGAAGTAAAACTGGAAAAATTCAAAAAACACAAATATTAAAGAAAGCATTTTTTTTTTAAATTATACTTTAAGTTTTGGGGCACATGTGCAGAATGTGCAGGTTTGTTACATAAGTATACATGTGCCATGGTGGTTTGCTGCATCCATCAGTCCGTCATCTACATTAAGTACTTCTCCTAATGTTATCCCTCCCCTAGCCTCCCACCCTCTCCTATCCCTCTCCTAGCCCCCCAACCCTGACAGGCCCCAGTGTGTGATGTTTCCCTCCCTGTATCCATGTGTTCTCATTGTTCAACACCCACTTATGAGTGAGAACATGTGGTGTCTGGTTTTCTGTTATTGTGTCAGTTTTATGAAAATGATGGTTTGCAGCTTTATCTATGTCCCTGCAAAGGACATGAACTCATCCTTTTGTATGGCTGCATAGCATTCCATGGTGTCTATGTGCCACATTTTCTTTATCCAGTCTATCATTGATGGGCATTTGGGTTGGTTCCAAGTCTTTGCTATTGTGAAGAGTGCTGCAATAAACATATGTGTGGATGTGTCTTTATAACAGAACAATTTATAATCATTTGGATATATGCCCAGGAATGGGATTGCTGGGTCAAATGCTATTTCCAGTTCTAGATCCTTGAGGAATCACCACATTGTCATCCACAATGGTTGAACTAATTTACACTCCCACCAACAGTGTAAAAGCATTCCTATTTCTCCACATCCTCTCCAGCATCTGTTGTCTCCTGATTTCTTAATGACCACCTATGAGAATCGCCCCTGCGAGAGGCTAACAACATGGCCTCCACCATTAGGTGAGCTTGATTCCTTACACACTCTCCCTGGCTGGAGGCTGTCGAGCTATGGGAAATAAGAAATTGAGAGGAGAGTGACTAAGCAGGACACTATTTTCAGCCTTCTTGGTCAATGAGATAACGGCTGGGTGAACGCCAAAGTGGTTTAACTGGGTATTGTGTCCCCCTTTGTGGCTCCTGATCTAAGCCTGTTTTATGACTTTGTTTACCAGGCATTGTTTCAGCCTGGTGACCTCCCCTGCGGTCCTTGTCTTTTGCAGATGCATGATTTACTGCTGAACGTGTGACTTCTAGATAATTGAAGATTGTTATCTGAGTTACTGGTTGTTCGATAATATTGATAATCAGCATCACCTACTTCCCCCTTGACCTTTTAAATCAGTATCTGTTCCTTTTACTAGTTCCCCAGAATTGTTTTCTGGTTCTTTGGTTATTTGAGAAATGCTTTGATCTGATGTAAACAACATTAAGTAGAAAAGTATATAATGGAACCTACTGCACAAATAAAATTGCTGTTTGGGCACTGCCTATTCAGTCCTCCAGACCCCGCTCCTCTGTCTTTTTTTTCTGCACATGCTCTCTTCCAGATTTGGGACCCTCTTGCTGGACAAGACTCCCGGGCTCACATTCAGTTTCTAACAACCACCATTCTAATTGGTGTGATATGGTATCTCAATGTGGTTTTGACTTGCATTTCTCTAATGACTAGTGATATGATGAGTTTTTTTTCCTATGTATGTTGGCTGCATAAACATCTTCTTTTGAGAAGTGTCTGTTCATATCGTTCACCCACTTTTTGATAGAGTTGTTGTTTTTTTCTTGTAAATTGTTTAAGCTCTTTGTAGATTCTAGATATTAGTCCTTTGTCAGATGGGTGGATTGCAAAAATTTTTTCTCACTCTGTTGGCTTCTGGGTCACTCTGATGATAGATTCTTTTGCTGTACAGAAGCTCTTTAGTTTAATTAGATCCCATTTTTGTTTTTGTTGCCATTGCTTTTGGTGTTTTAGTCATGAAGTCCTTGCCCATGCCTATGTCCTGAATGGTATTACCTAGGTTTTATTCTAGGGTTTTTATGTTTTTACATCTTACGTTTAAATCTTTAATCCATCTGGAGTTAATTTTTTGTATAAGGTGTAAGGAAAGGATCCAGTTTCAGATTTCTGCATATGGCTAGCTAGTTTTCCCAACACCATTTATTAAATAGGGAATCATTTCTCCATTGCTTAAACAAGATATTCTTAAACAACCAATGGGACAAGGAAAAATCAGAGACATTAGAAAATATTTTGAGGCAAATAAAAATGAAAACAAATATCCAATGTTATGGGATTCAGCAAAAGCATTGCTTACTGAGATTTTTATGGCTTAAACATCTTCATTAAAAAAAGGAAGTTCTTAAATTAATAACCTAACTGTACACCTTAATGAACTGGAAAAAGAGGAGCAAATGAAACCCAAAGCTACTGAAGGAAGGAAATGATAAAGATTAGAGCTGAGATCAAAGAAAAACAGAAAAAACAATAGAGAAAATTAAGAAAAAGTTATTTCTTTGAGAAGATTAACAAAATTGACAAAACTTTAATTAGATTAACTGTGAAGAAAAGTAAGAAGAATCAAATTATTACAATCAGAAATGAAAGTGGGGACATTACTATCAACTTATTACTACAGATAATAGAAGCATTATAAGAGGACACTATGGACTACTCCCCTGGACTCCTTGGTAGTCTGTCACGGGGAGATCCTTGTTGCTGTTCCTTCACCTCCTTCAGCCTTGCAGAACCTTACAAGTCCCTGTCATATGTGAGTGCATCTCCATGTTGGTTAGGCTGATGCCCAGATTGGCAGTTCCTGCTGGGATTTCTACTGCCTGGAACATGGGATCTAGCCTGAAGGCAATACCAAGTGACAAGAATATTGTGGAAGGAAATGACTCCTTCAACACTTTCTTCAGTGAGACAGGTGCTGCCAACCATGTGACAAAGGCAGTGTTTGTAGACGTTGAACCCACAGTCATTGATGAAGTTCACACTAGAACCTACTGCCAGCTCTTCCACCCTGGTCAGCTCATCACAGGCAAGGAAGATCCTGACTATAAGTATACCTGAGGGCACTATTGCATTGGCAAGGAGATTATTGACCTAATATTGAACCGAATTTGCAAGCTGGCTGAGTAGTGCACAGGTCTTCAAGGCTTCTTGGTATTTTACTGCTTTGCTGAGGGGATTGGCTCTGGGTTCACCTCTCTGCTGGTGGAATGTTCTTTCTGCTGATTATGGCAAGAAGTCCAAGTTGCAGTTCTCCACATACCCAATCCCCCTATATTTCTACAGCTGTAGTTGTGTAACTCTATCTTCATCTCCACCATAGAGCAATCTGATTGTGCCTTCTTGGTAGACAATGAGACCATCTATGATATCTGTGGAGAAACCTCAATATTGAATGCCCAACTTATACTAGCCTTAGCTGCCTTATTAGCCATATTGTGTCCTCCATCATTGCTTCCCTCAGATTTGATGAAGCCCTGAATATTAACCTGACAGAATTCTAGAACAAAATGGTGCCCTGTCTCTGCATCCACTTCCCTCTGACCACATATGCCCCCATCATCTCTACTGAGAAAGCCTATCATGAACAGCTTGCTGTAGCAGATCACCAATGCTCACTTTGAGCCAGCCAACCGGATAGTGAAATGTGACTCTTGCCATGATAAATACATGGCTTGCTACCTGTTGTACCATGTGGGCATGGTCCCCAAAGTTGTCAATGCTGCCATCACCACCATCCCATCAAGACCAAGCCTACCATCCAGTTTGTGGATTGTTATCCCAGTGGCTTTAAGGTTGGCATTAATTACCAGCCTCCCAATGAGGTAGCTGGTGGAGACCTGGCCAAGGTACAGAGAGCTGTGTGCATGCTGAGCAACACCACAGCAGTTGCTGAGGCCTAAGCTTGCCTGGACCACGAGTTTGACATGATGTATAGTAAGTATGCCTTTGTTCACTGGGATATGAATGAGGCCCGTGTGGACATCCCTCCACCCTTGAGAAGGATTATGAGGAGGTTGGAGCACACAGTGCTGAGGGAGAGGATGAGGGTGAAGAGTATTAACCCTTTTCCTACAATTTTACACTGATTTCTTAACAATCCATGAATCCATACTGATACGCAGAGAGACAGAGGGAAAGAGAGAGAAACAGAGAGACAAAACAAAATGAGACAGTGAGAGAGGCCGATGGGGTGACAAGAGGAGGAAAGTTGCTTAATGTAGATAGGGAAAGCTGAAAAATGTAGAAGAAATAGAAAATCACTATTTTTAACCTCTATGAACTCAAATAAAACTTAGGCATAAAGGTTGTTTGGCTCTATTTATCTATCATTCTATCTATCCATCCATCCACCTATAAGCAAATGCAGATCTTACACCATATAAAATTTAACACTAAAGGAATCAAAGAATGGAATGTGAGAGCTACAGCTGTAAAACTCTTAGAAGAAAACATGAGGAAAACTTCATGACATAGGAGTTGGCAATAATCTTTTGGATATGATGCCAAAAGCCCAGGCAGCAAGAGAAAAAAATAGATAAACTGGACTTCATAAAATAAAAAGCTTTTGCTCACCAAGGGACACTATCAACAGAGTAAAAAGGACATCAACAGAATGGGAGAAGATATTTACAAATCATATGTCTGGTAAAGATTAATAATCAGAATATATAAAGAACTCCTGCAACTCAACAACAAAAGAAACCAAAGAACCAATTAAAAAAGGTGCAGCAAACTTGAATAGACATTTCCCTGAAGATGATATGTAAATGGCCAGTAAGCACATGAAAAGATGTTCAACATAATTAATTATTAGAGAAATGCAAATAAAAACCATCAAAGATACCATTTCACATCCATTAGGATAGCTATTATTTTAAATAATACAATTTATTTTTATTTTCCTTGAGATGTAGTCCCACTCTGTCACCCAGACTGGAGTGCAATGGTGAGATCTCAGCTCACTGCAACCCCCACCTCTCAGGTTCAAGTGATTCTACTGCCTCAGCTTCCCAAGTAGTTGGGGCTACAGGTGTGTGTCACCATGCCTGGCTAATTGATATATATTTTAGTAAAGATGGGGTTTACAATGTTGGCCAGGCTGGTCTTGAACTCCTGACCTCAAGTAGTCTGCCTGCCTTGGCATCTCAAAGTGCTAGGATTACAGACCTGAGCTACCACAGCTGGTCTGGTTTTCTTCTTTTTTTAAATAGAAATGGGATTTTGCCATGCTGCCCAGGCTGGGCTCATGTCATCCACCTGCTGTTGCTTCCCAAAATGCTGGGATTACAGGTGTGAGCCACTGCACCCAGCTGAGGTAGCTATTATTATTATTTTTTTAAATCCCCAGAAAATAACAAATGTTAGTGAGAATGTGAAGAAATTGAAACCCTCGTGCATTTTTGGTGGGTATGTGAAATAGTGCAGCCACTGTGGAAAATGGTATGACAGTTTTTCAAAAAATTATGTATAGAATTATCATGTGACTCAGTAATTCCACTTTTTGGTATCTACTTTGAAATAATTGAAAGGACCCAAACAGATATTTGTACATGCATGTTCATGACAGCATTATTTACAAAAGCCAGATAGAAGTTATCCAAATGTCCATTGTCAGAGGAATGGATAAACGAAATGTGGTATATACATACAATGGAAATTCGGCCTTAAAAAGAAAGGACATTTTTATATGTGCTACAACATGGATGAACCTTGAGGACATTATGCTACATGAAATAAGCCAGTTTCAAAAGGGCAATGTTGTGTGATTCTACTTATGGAGGTACCTAGATAGGGACATTTAAAAAGACAGGAAGTAGAAGAATGGTTGTTGCCTGAGGCTGGGGGGAGGGGAAAATAGGGAGTTAGAGTTTAATGTGTGCAGAGTTTCAGTTTGGGAAGATGAAAACGTTCTGAAGATGGATGGCGGTGACAGCTGCACACCAATGTAGATGTACTTAATGCCATTAAACTGTATACTTAAAAGTGGTTTAAAATGGTAAATTTTAGACTATGTATATTTTACCACAATACAATGAATGTAATTAAAAGAAAAGCAAATATGGGAACATGATATCAATGAATAAAACTAGAGAAGGGTATAATGGGTGTTCAGAATTTCTCTTGTATGGTTGAAGATTTTCAAAATAAAAAGCTGGGGATAAGACTCTCTGGGTGGGTTTGGCCAGCAACAATAAGAACAGGATTCTCAGCTCTTCTTTTTTGGCCACTGTGCTTCTGTGGTGGGGCTGAAAAAGAAGTGCTGATGTGTGACAGATAAATCACTTGACACCCCACACTCTGTATATGATTCTGCTCTTTTCTCACGTAACTGTACAGTTATCACACTTCAAGGCATAAAATTATCCTTTTCTCTGAGGAGGAGAGAATTTTTAGGCACCAGCGGGGAATATAAACCAAAGGAAAAGAAAACAAAACAGTAAGAGAGAAAAAGCAAGAGTGGGAGAGAACTTGTTGGTTTCTCTGGGGAGGAGCTAAGGTTGTGAGTTGAAGACAATGGGGACTGAGGAGATATGAACAGGAAGGATGGCTTTCCCTGTATGGCCTGCCCAAATGCCCTTACAAGCAAACAACCACACAGAAAAGAAAAACAGCCAGAAATGAAGACTCCCTCCTCAAGGGAGTGAGCACACTGAAGAAGAGAATTTGTAGATAAAGAAGAGAAAATAACTCCAAAGGAGAAACAATCGCTTTCCTCTTTCATCCCCTTCAGGCAAAGGTCCAAAGGTGAGGGCAGAACATAAAGGGGAGCGGAGTCAAGTCTGAAACTGGATACTCAGACATTTCTTGCAGCATTACCAGGAAGGAAGCTGAGGAGGTGATTCTGGCAGAGTGCCTGTGATGTGAGAGAGCCACAGGCTGCTTGAAATTTAGCAGAAGCACCAAGAAAGGTGTGGAGGCATTTTATAACTGAGTGGGTAGCTGAGAGAGTGAGGCAAAGGCCAGCCTTATATGCCAGCAGGCAGTTGAGGAAAGCCCAGCGGGGGAATCCTATACACATCTTGCCACGGCCAAGAAGCAGCTCTGCAATTCCATGGAATTCCCACACTAGGGACCTGATGGAGAACTGGTGTCCACTTGCCAGTGCCTCCACCTGGCACTGGCCATTCCCAGAGGACTGGCATCATTAATGGGCAAAGCATAATATGGGGAACACCCACTTCTGTCCAACACTGGCATTAAGCCAATTGTAAGCAAACCACCTCTCCACCCCCAACCCATCGTATGCTCCCAGTGGCGGTAAGTGGTAGTCCTGGGGGTTTGAGGTAATTAAATGTGATAGAAGGATCACAAAAAATTTGCAATGTAGGGAGATAAGGTTGCTTGGAAATGGATCTGAGAATCCTCTACAACAACCTTCAATGGAGTTTTGAATATGATGTCAAGGAGGATGTGGGATCTTCCCTTCAACATATCGAATGATGGATTTCCCTTAAAAATGCTTCAACCCGTCCTTGCCTAGTGCTGCAGACATGCTGAGACCCTCTTTGTTGCTGCTGTGTACTGTGAGCCCCTCTTGGTTTTTACCGTTTCTTTTCAGGAGCATCTTGGCATAGTCTGCGTCATGGACAATGAAGAACATCGTAAAGGGTCCAACCCACAGGGGAATGGCACATGGGTATTTTTCCATCAGCTCATGGTACACCTCAAACTCCTTTACTGGGTAAAACTGTTAAGATAAGTCATGACTGGTTAGTAAAGGTTGTCACTCCAGGAGAATCCCTCTCCCTCAGATGTACCATGTGCTAAGTTGAGGGCCTGTGGACAACACCCCATCGGACAGGTTCACGCTCCGCTGAAGGCAAGTTTTCTTCTCCATGTGTCTCCAGCATCTCCACAGAATCTTCCGGGCACAGGGCAAGTGCTCAGAACCTGTTGCTGAGTGACTGGTCTTCTCACTCCAGCATCAACTTTGGAGATTTAAGTTCAAATCCCAATCTGACACCTTTCTCATTATTAGGTCATCAGGGCCATGATTTCCCAATATTTTTAATAGGAAAACCAAATCTATTTCACAAAGCTGCCATGAAAATTAAGTGAAGTTATAAACATAAAATTCCTGGCACAAGGTAAATCCTTTGTAACCACTGACTCCCTACCTCGTCTTTGCTCTGGATATGCCCACTCATGCTTTATATTTGCCTGCAAAGCAGCGAAATCTCACATGCCTTTTACTCTTTTGCGGTTGCTGCTCATCTTTCTAGTTTCCTTTCTAATTTGCTAAATGTTTTCCTATTTCCAGCTTCAGGAGCGGCTGTAACATTTTTGTACGTTTCCTGTTAACGACTGGCTTGCTCTACTTCTCTGTAGAACACCCCGAGTCCTGAAAGTAGTAAGGAACTTGGCCTTGAATTGGAAGACTAAGGTTCAAGTTTCATTTCTATCATTTATGAGGTGGGTAGCACAGGAAAGCAGCAGCTCTATTTTAGGGTTCAGTTTTCTTAGCCATAAAATAAGAATAACAATATATTTCCTCCCCATATCATAGAATTTTGGTAAAAATCAAAATGAGATTGGTGTGAAAGCATCTTGCATATTACATAATGCCCCATCAGTCTGGACTGTTTTCTTTTTTTTTAATACCTCATCTTTCTGTCCCCTAACCTTCCAAACTATTTTTCCCCTCTTACCTCCTTGTGGCCGTAGAACCAGTGTGCAGGTGGTGCAGGAAACAGGTGCAAAGCTCTGATCAGCCGTCTTCTCCTCTGGTACAACCTGATTACTTGAAACAGCAGCAGGGACATGCAGAAGAGGATGAGCAGCAAGAAGGGGTGAGCCATGAGTTCCTGAAGCAAGGAGGGCTCCATTCTTCTTGGAGGTCCTGAGCTCTGGAGAGCCTGAGAGAACTGAGCAAGGGACAATGCAGTTCTCTCATAAACACAAAGGAGATGCCTCCTGGGCAACGCTGGCTTTCAAAATGCCATATTCAGGGAGAGGGATATAAGAGGAAGCCTAATTAAGCCTGCAGGGTGAAAAGTGCTGAGATGTTGGCCAGCAGTCCCTAATTCCAGAACTAGATTTTCAGATAGGAGCCCTGTGCATGACAGCTCATACCCTATGAAAGCTTGGCTGCACAGCGTGCCCTTCCAGAGTCTAAAAGTTCCCATCTAACCATCCTTTGTAACACCTCTATGCATTCTTGTAAAAAAATCTCTCTCTCTCATTCTCCATTCTTTTTTGTTTACATTTCTGATATAATTTGTCTTTTTAGAGAAGTTTCAGGTTCACAGAAAAATTAAGCAGAAAGTATAGGGAGTTCCCACATATCACCCCTCCCTTCCAGCTTCCCTGATTATCAACATCCTCCACCAGAGTATAATATTTGTTACATTTAACGAACCTACAATGACACAGTATTGTCACCCAAAATCTATAGTTACATTATGGATCACTCTTGGTGTTTTACATTCTGTGGGTTTTGTCAAATGTATGACATGTATTCACTTTGACATGTATTCAACTTTGGAGATTTAAGTTCAAATCCCAATCACTTTGCTAAAAAGTCGTCTGTGCTCTGACTATTCATGCCTTTCTTCCTCCATCCCCTGGCAACCACTGATCTTTGTACTGTCTCTATAGTTTTGCCTTTTCTAGAATGTCATATAATTTGAATCGTATAGCGTGCAGCTTTCTCACACTGGCTTCTAGAAATCTCTTTTGAGCAAGCACGAAGGGCCAGGTTGGTGGGTTTGAGAAAAGGGCATCTTAAGCTTAAAAGTTTTTTAAAAGTTAAAAGGCTGGGAAAAAGCTTTTTATTTATCTTGGGGAAAAAAAATCTATCAAAAAACTGTCAAAGAATTTCTGTTGGCCGAAAGCGATGGCTCACACCTGTAATTTTAGCACTTTGGGAGGACTGCCTGAGCAACATGGCAAGATTTTGTCTCTACAAAAAAAAAATTAGCTGGGCACATTGACACATGCTGGTGGCCCCAGCTCCTCAGGAGGCTGAGATGGGAGGCTCACTTGAGCCCAGGAAGTTGAGACTTCAGTGAGCTGTGTTTGCTCCACTGCACTCCAGTCTGGGCAACAGAGGGAGAACTTGTATATATATATATTTTTTTGAGACAAGCGTTTCGCTGTTGTTACCCAGACTGGAGTGCAATGGCACGATCTCAGCTCACTGCAACCTCTGCCTTCTGGATTCAAGCAATTCTCTTGCCTCAGCCTCCCGAGTAGCTGGGACTACAGGCGTGCACCACCTTGCCCAGCTAATTTTTGTATTTTTAGTAGAGACGGGGTTTCACCTTGTTGACCAGGATGATCTCGATCTCTTGACCTCGTGATCTACCGCCTTGGCCTCCCAAAGTGCTGGGATTATAGGTGTGAGCCACCATGCCCGGCCAAAAAAATAATTTATATGAAAGAGAAGATACAAACAATTATTACATGTCAACTACAAATAAAAGAAAAAGTAAAGAAAAAAAAAGAAGAGAGGAAAGGTACAGTCCCAGAACAGAGCAATACTGAGGAAACGCCTTGGTCTTAAAGTCAGAAACTTCAGGCTCTGATGTTTATATTCAGAATGCAAAGGAGTATTCTAGTGTCTTCCTGAGGTTGTTAGAAGGGGAGACTTTTTACATCAGCATCCTTAACAACGTACTTGCATGTGTGTCTGACCTGTGTCTTAAAGGGTAAGAACTGATCTTTCCAAACAAAACCCAATGTGTCCTTTTTGTTTTTAAAAAGGAAATGTTATTATTATTTTTGGATTAGATAAATGTTACTTGGGAATTATAAATAATTGCTAAAAATATAGAAAAAGCATGAAAAATTAACAATCACCTAGAACATCTCTTACCATATTCACACTTCCGTGAACCTGTGTGGCAGTGCTTTGTTAAATTGTACACACTAGGAGTCAGTGGCCCTAATATGGAATGCTTATAGTTTTTACCATTTAAAATAAAGGGAAAATAGACTCTAATTAGCATTTTGGTGCAGATTGTCTGATATTCAGGAAGGTTACTGACATTAACCAGAAAGTACTCGTGGTATTTTGATGTGGGATAGAGCACAATCTTTTTCTGTTGCTCCTGTTAAAATGAAGGGGCTTTTCTTGTACTTTTGGGGGGAGTTTACTATGCAAGGGATTGGAAGTTTTCTAGGATAGCTTACCTAGCTTCAGGGCTCAGAGACTCTTTCTTCTACCTCGTCTCTACTAAAAATACAAAAATTAACTGAGCATGGTGGTAGGCGCCTGTAATCTTAGCTACTTGGGAGGCTGAAGCAGGAGAATCGGTTGAACCTGGGAAGCAGACGTTGCAGTGAGCAGAGGTTGCAGTGAGCAGAGGTTGCAGTGAGTTGTCTTTTTCAACTGCTGTTGCTTTAAAGCTCATTATGTCTGGTATAAGAATAGCTACTCATGCTCACTTTTGGTGTCCATTTGCATGGAATATCTTTTTCTACTTCCCTTATGTCAGTTCTTATGTGTTAGGTGAGTCTCCCGAAGACAGCAGAAACGTGGTTGGTAATTTCTTACCCATTCTGCCATTCTGTATCTTTTAAGTGGAGCATTTAGGCCATTTATATGCAATGTTAGAATTGATTGATATGTGAGGTATTGTTCTATTCATTGTGCTATTTGTTGCCTGAATACCTTGTGTTTTTTTTTTTTATTGAGTTATTGTTATGTAGGTCCTGTGAGATTCATGCTTTAAGGGGGTTCTATTTTGTGTATATTGATAATTTGTTTCAAGATTTAGAGCTTTTAGCAGTTCTTTTAGTGCTGGCTTGGAGGTAGTAGCAAATTCTCTCAGCATTTGTTTGTCTGGAAGACTGTATCTTTCCTCCATTTACGAAGGTTACACTGAATACAAAATTCTTGGCTGACCATTGTTTTGTTTAAAGGAGCTAGAAATAGAACCCCAGGCCAGGTTGCGGTGGCTCATGCCTATAATCCCAGCACTGTGGGAGGCTGAGACCAGGTGGATCACATGGCCAGGAGATCGAGACCATCCTGGCCAACATGGTGAAACCCCTGTCTGTACTAAAAATACAAAAATTAGTAGGGTGTGGTGGTGTGTGCCTCTAGTCCCAGATACTCAGGAAGCTAAGGCAGGAGAATCACTTGAATCTGGGTGGCAGAGGTTGCAGTGAGTTGAATTTCCCAGGTGTTCTTGAGCCACTGCACTCCAGCCCAGGTAACAGAGTGAGACTCTGTTAAAAAAAAAATTAGAACCCCAATCCCTTCTACCTTTTAGGTTTCTGCTGAGAAATCTGCCATTAATCTGATAGGTTTTTCTTGATAGGCTACCTGACACTTTTGCCTCACAGCTCTTAAGATTCTTTCCTTCATCTTGACTTTAGATAACCTGATGACTCTGCCTAGGCAGTGATCTTCCTGTGATAGATGTCCCAGGTGTTCTTTGAGCTTCTTGTATTTGGATGTCTAAATCTCTAGCAAGGCCAGGGAAGTTTTTCTTGATTATTTCATCAAATATGTTTTCCAAACTTTTAGATTTCTTTTCTTACTTGGGAACACCAATTATTCTTAGTTTTGGACAAATAACATAGTCCCAAACTTTTTGGAGACTTTGTTCATTTTTAAAATTTCTTTTTGCTTTGTGTTTGATGGATAGAGTTAATTTGAAAGACTTGACTTTGGGCTCTTAAGGTCTTTCTTCTGCTTGTTTGATTTTATTGCTGAGACTTTCCCATGTATTTTGCATGTCTCTAAGTGTGTGTTCAGTTTCCAGAAGTTGTGATTGTTTTTTATTTATGCTATATATTTCACTGAAGAATTTTCCTTTCATATCCTGTATCATGTTTTTGATTTCTTTAAGTTGAACTTCACCTTTCTCTGATGTCTCCCTGATTAGCTGAATAATCAACCTTCTGAATTATTTTTCTGGCAATTCAGAGATTTTTGGCTTAGTTTGTTTCCATTGCTGGTGAGTGGTATGATCTCTTGGTGTTAAATAATCTTGTTTTGTCATGATCTCTTGGGGTGTTAAATAATCTTGTTTTGTCATAGTAACATAATTGTTTTTCTGGTTTCTTTTCATTCGGATGGACTATATAAGAGGGAAGATCTGGGATTCAAGGGCTGCTGTTCAGATTCTTTTGTCCCATGGGGTACTCCCTTGATGTGTTGTTCTCCCCATTCCCCCAGCAATGGGGCTTCCTGAGAGCCAATTTATGGTTATTATTTTTGCTCTTCTGGATTTAGTCAACCAGTGGAGCTACCAGGCTCTGGGCTGGTACTGGGGAGTGTCTGTAAAGATTCTTGTAATGTGATCCATCTTCAGGTCTTGCAGCTGTGGATACCAGTGCCTGCTCCAGTGGAGGTAGCAGGGCAGTGAAGTGGATTCTGTGAGGGTCCTTGGTTGTGTTTTTGTTTAGTTCACTGGTCTTGTTTTGGTTGGCCTCCAGCCAGGAAGTGGCACTTTCAAGAGCACATAAGCCTTGGTCCTATAGGGAGGATGCAAACTTGTCATACTGACATCTTGTTACATATTCAGGTTTCTCAGGTGTTGGGCAGGGCCATAAAGCTCCCAAAGAAACTTTGTCTTTGGCTACCAGGGCAGGTACAGAAAGACCACCAGGTGGGGCCAGGGTAGGCATGTTTAAGCTCAGCCTTTCCTTGGAAGGGGTTTGCTGCAGCTGTTGTCGAGGTGGGGGTGTGGTTCCCAGTCCAATGGAGTTATATTCCCAGGGGGATTATGGCTACCTCTGCTGAGCATACAGGCCAGCAGAGAAGTGGGGGTAAGCCTGTAGTCAGAGGCCTCACTTTGCTTCCACACAGCCTGAAGTTCTAAGGGCCAGTTTCATTCCTACTGTGTCCTCCCTCCCCAAGTGCAATGAGTATTTCCAGGCCGCCAGTGACCAGGGCTGAAAACTTGCTCCAGACCATAAGGCTCCCCATTGAGAAAGGAAGCAGACTCACAGTTTTCGGCTTCTCAGGGAGCCTGCAGTGGTGATCCAGTTCCTTCAAAGGCTTTGTAGATTCTGTCGGCTTTCCTGGTATGTTCCTGCAGTAGTTCTTGGAGTAAAAGTTAATGATGTGAGTCTCCACACACTGTTCTGCCTGAGTGGGAGCCGCAAGCTAGTTCTGCCTCCTATCTGTCATCTTCAACCTATGTCTTTCTCTTGCCTGATTGATCTGGCCAGGACTTTCAAGACTATGTTGAATAGGAGTAGTGAGAGAGGGCATCCTTGTATTGTGCTGGTTTTCAAGGGGAATGCTTTCATCTTTTCCCCATTCATTATGATGTTGAATTGGATTTGTCATAGATGGTTCTTATTATTTGAGGTATGTTCCTCAATACATAGTTTATTTAGAGTTTTTAATATAAAGTGATGTCCAATTTTATCAAAAGCCTTTTCTGCATCTATTGAACCAATCATTTGATTTGTGTATTTAGTTTTGCTTTTGTGATGATCCACATTTATTGATTTGTGTATGTTCAACCAACCTTGCACCCCTGGGATGAAGCCTACTTGAGCATCATGGATTAGATTTTTGATTTGTTGCTGAAATTTGTTTGCAAGTATTTTGTTGAACATGAACATCAATGTTCATCAAGAATATTGATCTGAAGTTTCCTTTTTCGGTTGTGTCTCTGCCAGGTTTTGGTGTTGGGATAATGCTGGTCTCATAGAATGAACTAGAGCAGAGTCCATCCTCCTCAATTATTTGGAATAGTTTCAGTAGGGATGCCACCAGTTCTTCTTTGTCCATCTGGTAGAATATAGCTATGCATTAATCTGGTCCTGGGCTTTTTTGGGTTGGTAGGCTATTCATTACTGATTCAATTTTGAAGCTCATTATTGGTCTGTTCAGGGATTTGATTTCGTCCTGGTTCCGTCTAGGGAGGGTGTATGTGTCCAGAATGTATTATTCTCTTCTAGATTTCTAGTTTGTGTGCATAGAGGTGCTCACAGTAGTTTCTGATGGTTATTTTTATTACTCTGGTGTCAGTGGTAGCATCCCCTTTGTTATTTCTAATTGTGTTTATTTGGATCTTCTCTCTTTTCTTCTCTATTAGTATAGCTAATGCCCTATCTATCTTAGTAATTTTTTTTCCAAAAGCAAATATTGAATAGTTTTTCTTCTTTTGATTTCTTTCATCTCAGCTCTGATTTTGGTTATTTCTTGTCTTCTGCTAGCTTTGGGGATAATTTGCTCTTGCTTCTCTAATTCTTTCAGTTGTGATGTTAGACTGGTAATTTGCAAACTTTTTAGCTTTTTGAGATGGGCATTTAGTGCTATGAATTTTCCTCTTAAAACTGTTAGCTCTGTCCCAGAGATTCTGGTATGTTGTATCGTCGTTCTTATTAGTTTCAAAGAACTTCTTGATTTATTTCTTAATTTCATTGTTTACTCAAAAGCCATTTAGGAGCATGTGGTTTAATTTCCATGTAACTATATGGTTTTGAATGACTGCTTTAGTCTTGATTTCTATTTTTATTACACTGTGGTCTGATAGTGTGTTTGGTATGATTTTTGTTTCTTTTGCATTTGCTGATAATTGTTTTATGTTCTATTTATGTGGCTGATTTTAGAGTATATGCCGTATGAGAATGAGAAGAATATATATTCTGTTGTTTTGGGATGGAGAGTCCCGTAGAATCTATCAAATCTGTTTAGTCGTGTTTATTTCAGGTCCTGAATATTTTTGTTAAATTTCTGCCTTGATGTTCTGTCTAAAACTGACAGTGGAGTGTTGAAGTCTCCAGCTATTATTTTGTGTGAGTCTAAGTCACTTTGTAGGTCTCTAATCCAGGTGCTCCTGTGTTACATACATATATATTTAGGATAGTTAGGGCTTCTTGTTGAATTGAACATTTTACCATGATGTAATGCCCTTCTTTATCTTTTTTGATCTTTGTTTGTTTAAAGTCTGTTTTGTCTGAAATTAGTATTGCAGCCCATGCTTTTATGCTGACTTACACTTGCTTGGGTAGATTTTCCTCCATCCCTTTGAGACTATGAGTCTCATTATAAGTGAGATGGATGTTTTAAAGACAGCATACCATTTGGTCTTGCTATTTTTTCCAGCTTGCCACTCTGTACCTTTTAAGTGGGACATTTAGCCCATTTACATTGAAGAATCTATTAATTTTTACAAAAGTATATAAAAAGTATTTTACGAGAAGTTTTGAGCAAACATTGGAAAGGGATCATAGAAATGAAGTAAATGTGTCTTGAAAATCTAAATGAATTTCTGTTTATCAGATAAATAAATCTGTTAAATGAATCCAAGACAAAACTAGGACATTTCACAATACATGATGCAAGCATAACTTGGCCATACTTGATATTGATTCATGAAATAAATTTTCAAGGAGAAAAAAGTGGTATCACATTTAGGTTTGCAGAGTCCCCTGGACTTCACATAAAGAACAAGTATAAGTCTGGGGAGGATGAAAGGGTGGGAGCAGTATTCTGTAAAACTCACAGTCAGGCCAAAGGTGCATGATCAGATCAATTCTTGCTTAAAACAAAGTGTCCTATAGGGGACCATCAGCCTCTGTCCCAAGTGTCTTGGTTACCTAACTTAGGGATATTAAATATTCTTTCATCAGGTTCTTCTCATACTCAGTATGAGAGTCTTCGGGGTTTTCCCATATGCAAGCAGGTGATATTTAGACATGAAAATTGGGAAGTACAGCAGGTATGCCAAAATCAGACATGATATTTATGTAGTCAAATTCTAGGAGATCACATGGGCAGAGTTAGCAGATTATTGACCAGCTTGTTGCAAATTATTGTTTTCACATGGGTCCAACTAGAAAGGAATGGGTGATCTCCCATTTATATTTTATAAAACTATCTGCCAAATTTGGATAGGCTCTAAGTGACTTCAGGACACAAAGAAAGTAACTTTGTTTTTCATTTTGCCTTGATTATATATTCAACCACAAAATATAAAATGAACTGTTTGTTTTTCATTTAACTATCTGGCTATTTGCATGGTAACCTTCTATTACTGCAACTTAGTCTGCTTTATGTAAAATGTTAACCTCAGGGTTTAGGCAAAAATATCTGAGAATTAATTATGAAGGCATTGGGATATATAAAAATATTATATAAATATAAAATAGCTAATAAAATTTATTGGCCAAATATACTAGTATCTTTTATTACTGTGTTCTCATGAAACTCAGGAAATGTTTCAAAAACACATACTTGCAAAATTGTTCTATTTATAGTTTAGATTAATTTGTAAATATTTCTGATAATTTGAATTATATTGTATTATATTAGCTTTTATCCTTCACTGGCTTTTATAAGTTGGGCAAATACAATACTATGAAGACGTGTATCTGTATTCAATTAAATAATTTCAAAAATCAGAGTGGCACAGTGAATCTACTTGTCATGAAAGATAAATAATTGAGATATTGACCACCACCTGTGGAGGTCTGGCCTGCAGACCCTTGACTGAATGACAGATGAATGAATGTACTCTCACATGATTACAGTGATTCAAGTATATTAGGGATGGTTATTGGCTGCTTTTAGAGGGCAAAATGCAGCCAACCAACCAAGACTCCCTCTCCATGGTTACATTTATTCAGTCAGTTTTACAACAGAGGTTCTAAGTTAACACACTTGTGGGTAATTAACACGGTTAAAAGAGTGGTTTTACAAATGATAAAAGCTTTAGGTTGTGAACCCTGAGTAAACACAATTAATGGGTAATTCCCTTTTGATCTCCCCCTGAGAGGACCATCCAGCACAAAGTTTACATGCATAAACAGAGTAGAGACAAAGGGATGTGGGGTAAAAAACAGACTTAAACTGGAAAAGCCTCTTAGTCTGCCTCAGTCTGTCCCAATAAAACCTTTTGGCCTTCTAAAAGGTTTGAGACTAATCTATAACTTTTCCTAATATTTCTTTAATATTTTGTCAGCCACTCTGAGTGAATCTCAATATTTCCCCCTTCTTTTTCAACAATATCAGGCTTTGTTGTCTGCCAGCCACTGATTCATTCAGATATGGGACTGTCAGGTGAGGTGGCCCTTGCTTTTATTCTGGATTTGCATCCTAGGATTAATGAATAACATAAGACAATTTTGAGTACAATTAGAAACAGTCTTTTCTAGTCAAAGAGTGACTCCCAGAAATGCGGGTCTAACCAGGGGAGATAATCTTGCATACCTTTCCATATGGCTGTTAGTTGGGTGTGTGGATCTATAGTATAAAGGGATTCTAGAATTTTAGTTTTAATTTGCTTTATGTCTGCTGTTAAATTGGCTTGAAAGTTTCTCCAGAGGTGTTGTTTTACCTCATCCCAACCATGTTCTGATTGATTCCATGGCAGAGAAATAACACAAATATGTTTGTGTTCCTAGTCACAGCTTAATCGCTGTCCAAATGCCAGAGCATCCTGTCTCTCCCCCACATATTCCACAGCGGCCTCAAGGGCTTGCAGACATGCAAGAATCTTCTGATTTGTACCTTGCTGTAAGGGAAGTTCATTGGACACATTCTTTGCCAGATTATCCACAAAAGCAGCCATCTGTGCTGACTCAGTAATAGATGCCACTGCAATGATGGCTGTAGCCAGGATGACTACGACTGAGACTATAAAAGCTGTAAGTGTAACTATCAGTCTTTTGTGTCTGACCTGGGACAGAGCATTCTAAAGTGGCAAGGGCAGAGGAATCCTGTCAATCATGTGTTAAATTCACTGGTAGGAATGCTTCAGATTGTCTCCTTAAAACCATGACACTAGTGATATTTAAATTAGATATATTGTGATTAGTGATACATGAGGCAAAGAAGCCTGTCCCTGCACCTGTCTTGGGGAATAATGGAAATGCTAGTTCCCATGAGGAAAACATATGGATGGGTAGTGCAAATCAGGCACTGCTCAGTGTAATTATGAATAAAAGTTATAGTGTAGTTGTGACTGGAATTATGATATGTCCCATGCCAGGTCTTAAGAGAGGTGCTGAGATGTCCTAGCACCTCTAGGAAAAATTGATGTGCCACAAGGTGCCTAGGGGTGACATGGACTTTACTCGGGGTCTGGGATATCTCATTCCCCCATCAGCCCAAAGTATAGGAGAATGAGATGTGGCTATGACACTGTGATTAATGCTATGATGGATGAAGATATCAGTAAGGCTGCTTTGCAGTCAGCCATGTGGGCTCCAGTCTAAGATTTTATAATTGCCTACCTGGAGGCTATGGGTGTGTTTATGGTGACAGACCTCCCAGTTAAAGTGAAATCCTTTACTTTCCCAGCTCAGTTCTTTTGTACAGGAGGGAATGTTTGGAAAAGTGGCATGGATTATATTGTATTGCCTAGTGTGAGGCTGCCTGCCACTAGGAATGTCTAGTATCTCCTTTGCCATGATGTAGCCATACTTACTTTTGGGCTGGTACACAGTAAGGTCTAGGACTTTTATAACTTACACACAGTGAAAGAATAGTGGAGTAATACGTAGTGTTATCTGACACCTTAGTCCAATGTGTGCCATTATTGAGGGACCCCACTGGGGGTAACTCTATCCCTCCCAGTCAAGCAGTCACTTTCTTCTAGGCTGGAAAGAGTGTGTCTACCCAAGTAACAGGCTGAAAGAAAGGTGAGTCTAATCTATGAGCCCAGTAGAGTATAGCAGATGCAGGTTGCCGACAAAGCAAAAGCAAAAAAAAGGATTAATACCCTACATCAGTTGCAATGTACAACAGAAAGCATAGCAAGAAGTAATTTACCTGGAGTAAATGGTGTTTGTGTCCAGAGTAGGACTTGCTCAGCCTCGTGAGTTGTCCTCTTCAGCATTCCTCAGGTGACATCCAGGGCTTGAGGTGTCCATGGAAGCCACATTGTCTGGGGTGGTGGGTCCTGCAGAAATGCACCTTCTGCATTTCTGGTATTGGGTTGGGTCCTAGCCACGCCATAGTATGCTCTGATGCATCCTGCTGGAATCCAAAGAGGACCTGAGGGGATCGGAACACAAGCATACCCTCTACCCCATGTTAATAACTTACTTGGACCATGCCATTTATTACTGTTCATATAATTCCATAAAACCATAGGTTTTATGTCTTGAGGGGTTTTAGCAAAGTGTTTTTCTACAGCTGATTGAAATTTGTCATCTAAATTCAGAAAATTAAGTGTAAATAGGACCTGTGCCAGTGGTGTTGCATGGTCTTTTCCCATATTCCTCCTTCTGTTTTTTGAGTATATTTTTAAGGGTGAAGTGGGCCCGTTTTACTACTGCTTGACCTTGGGGGTTATATGGGATGCTGGTGAAATGTTGGATATTCCACGTGTGACAAAATTTTTTAATGGGTAAGCTGGTATAGGCTGGACCATTATGGGTTTTAATTTTTGTAGGCCATCCCATGAATGCAAAAATTGAAAGATGTTTAATGACATATTGAGTTGATTCTCCAGGCAGAGCATGTGTGTTGGTATCAATGGACACACGTACATATTTAAATCTTCTGAATTCAGAGATGTGAGTAACATTTGTTTGTCATAACTGATTAGGCTGTAGTCCTAGGGTTACCTCCTGTTGAAGGAGGGGATGTGCCTGTCAGCTGGCAGTCTGGGCATTGTAGGATAATTTGCTTAGCCAGTCTCTGAGTAAGTTGAAATTGCTTAGTCAAGTTTCTCCAATTTTGATGAAAAATTGATGTGATTGGGTGGCTTGGACAAGCAGGGACATCATTACATAGTCTGCTTGTTCATTGCTATAAGCCAATGGGCCAGGCAGTGAGCTGTGGGCTCAAATATGTGTGATAAAAATCGGATGTGTGCACTGATCTAACAATTGCTGAAGTCAAAGAAAAAGAGCACATAGGGTAGGCTCAAGATTAGACTGAACCAAAGCTGTTTCAAGATTTTGTAACATATAAACGGAGTATGCAGAGTCACTTACAGTATTTATGGGCTGAGTGGAAAACATTTCCAGGGCCAGAATCAGGGCTCCAATCTTAGCTCTCTGAGTGCTAGTGAATCCAGACTGAGTGACTGAATTATGAGGTCTCCACCAGATAGCTACCTTTCCTTGTTTACTTGACCCATCAGCAAAGAGTGTCAAAGCATTAGGTATGGGGGAGTAAATGACCTTTGTAGGGAATAATTACAGGAGTAAAAGATAAGAACTGAAGGAGCTTATCAGCAGGAAAAGCATTTTCAATTTGCTCCATTAATCGGGTAATATTTGCAGATCTAACAACAGGGGCAAAACTTCCTTGAACTGCCTTTCCCTTAAAGGAATCCTGATAATCTCAGGGTCATAACCTAGCAGCTGACTGCATTGTCTGCACCCTGAATAAATTACTTTACTAATTAAGTGATTATAGGGGACAGTTTTAGTACTGGTATGTGAGCAAAAAACCCATTCTAGAAAGCATAGTCCTGGGACCATTTGTCCTATTAACCCTGTAGCCGGGAGTGTTTACTGGGAAGAATAAACAGCTGGACTGGAAGCCTGGGTTTATGTGATCTAGTTGCCTATGAGAAATGGCCTGTTCTATTTCTTCAATCTCTTTTAGCTGCACGGGTTAAACATTTGGGAGAATCCAGGGCTGTACCCACCTTTTAGGATAGAAAACAGGCTCTGCAACTTTATAAGTAGGAATGCCTAAGAGGGGGAAATCCAGTTACTGTCCCCTGATAATTTTTGATAATCATTCAGTATATGTAAGTCGATAGTATTTAATTTAACCTTTTGAGGTCTTACTGACTGAGAAGACAACATGTATCCAAGATATTTCCAGGGAGAGGATATTTGTGCTTTCTCAGGTGCAATGATCACATCTCTTAACTGTGTATTCTTTACAATAGAGGAATACAACTTAAAAAAAAAAAAACAGGCTTCATTGGGGTTGCCAGTAAAATGTCATCCACAAAATGAATAATCTTGCAAATCAGGGAATTTCATTCCTACTGGGAAGTCAAGCTTGATCTGCATAACACTGACACGCGGTAGAACTGTTGAGCATTCCCTGAGGAAGCACCTTCCAATGAAATTGGCAAGCTGGCCTTTTATTATTAATAGCTTGAAGTGTAAACACAAATTTTTCCCTGTCCTGTTTTGCCAGAGGAAGCATATACAAATAGTCTTTTAGGTCAATAACAATTATAGGCCAGTCCTGAGGAATCATGATGGGGGAGCCCAGGTTGCAGAGGTCCCATAGTTTGCAATTTAGTATTAACAGCCCTTTAAGTCATGCAAAAGTCTCCACTTGCCAGGTTTTTTAGGAATGATAAAAATGAGCAAGTTCCAAGGGCTAGTTGAAGGTTCAATATGTCCAGCCTGTAAGTTTTCATTTACTAATTCATGGGATCTTGGTAATTTCTTTCCCTTCAGAGACTGCTATTCTACCTAGGTAGGATCTTGAGGGAACCACGTCGGGAGTAGATGAGGAATAACAACAGTGGCCATGACTAGAAAGGGGTCTGCAGAGTGACCCCCCATTGGGCTAATAGAGCCCATCCCCAAAGATTAACAGGGATGGGCATAATCAGAAGTTGTATAACTGCCTTTCTCCCTTCCAGATCAAAGCATGTTAGAGGGCATGTGCTCTGCTTTGTTGTGTGTGCTTTCCCAGTGCCAACAATCTTTTGCTCCTGAGTGACATGAGGCCATGTTTTGGGCCAGTTTTGATCACTGATAATTGAAATATCCACCCTTGTGTCCAATAAGAGAGTAAAGTTTTTATTTCCAATTTTTAAGGTAATCATGGGTCTCTGATCAGGGATTAGCTGGTTTCAATATACTCCTGCGGCTCCTGTGCTTCCAAAACTTCCCTCACCCCTTTCTTTTCCTTGGACACTAGGAACCCAGTATAATAAAATCAGTAGCTGAGCTACCTTTGATCCACGGGGAAGAATATGCAGACCTTTACATTCCATCATCACTAACATTTCATCTTGATAATCACTATCAATAACCCCAGTGAGCACCTTAATTCATTTACTGGATAGACTAGACTGTTCCCAGAGGCAGTGGCCCCAGATCCCAGTAGCAACTCTTTGGGGTCCTCTCCTTCTTTTAACACTAATTCATTTGGGCAGAGTAAGTTCAGCTTGTGCTCCTAGTGGTGGCTAGTCTGAGAGAGAAGACTGTGGACTTTCCGTCTGGCTGAGGAAAGCTGCTGGCATTGCCCCAGTTTGAAATGAGGCCTGAGGATGACCCTTCATGAAGTTTCCTCTCTGATTACCTATAGGGTTGTCACTTTTTTTTTTTTTTTTATTGGTGTCACAAAGTTTTATTGCATTCACTGGGGGAAAGGGAGATGGTTGGAATGAAAAAGATCCATCAGTCTCCTGACAGGAAGATGTTATAGGGGCTCCAACCCCTAACAGGGTACTTTTCTTGCTACCTCCTTTGGAGCAGAAGATGAAGAGGAGAGAGAGAGCTTCTCCCTATTGCCTCATGGCTTCTTGGGAGATAGATCAGTCCAGCCAGATACAGAGCAAAGCAGCTTTGCATCACCACAGACCAGTTGCTGGTGCCCATCTGAAGGTTAAAAAAAAAAAAAGTGGAAGCCTCAGGGGGATGGAGGCTAGCAAGATGAATGGGTGCCTTGGCTCCAGAGGCATTGTAGGGTGGGGAAGACAATGTATCTCATCTCATCAGGGTTCTTAACATTATGAGAATATCACACATCATCAACTCAACTATCTTTGGAGAAGCTGAGTGATTGAGTTATGGCTCTGACTCCTCTCTGGGGGTGGAGAGTGAAGATGACAAAGAAGTCCATCTGTCCCCTAAGAGACACAGTAGCAGTATAAGACAGGACAGAAGAACAGAACAACAAATCCAACTGGAAAAAGGGTTTGAGAAGGGTTGGGAGAAGGAAGTGTGCTAGGCACACACATCCAGGGAGTAGGGGAGGTTCCCACACTGAGGCCTCCATCCTCTTGAAATGACCAGAATTGATCCAAGTAGAGATATTCCCTTCTTCTGAAAATATACCTTGTGGATGGCTAGGCAGGATGAAAGGAAACTTTTTTTTTTTGAGATGAAATTTCACTCTTTTTTTTTTTGAGACGGAGTTTCGCTCTTGTTACCCAGGCTGGAGTGCAATGGTGCGATCTCAGCTCACGGCAACCTCCGCCTCCTGGGTTCAGGCAATTCTCCTCCCTCAGCCTCCCGAGTAGCTGGGATTACAGGCACGCACCACCATGCCCAGCTAATTTTTAAAAATATTTTTAGTAGAGACGGGGTTTCACCATGCTGACCAGGATGGTCTCGATCTCTTGACCTTGTGATCCACCCGCCTCGGCCTCCCAAAGTGCTGGGATTACAGGCTTGAGCCACCGCTCCCGGCCCTGAAATTTCACTCTTGTTACCCAGACTGGAGTGCAATGGAACCATCTTGGCTCACCACAATCTCTGCCTCCTGGGTTCAAGCGATTCTTCTGCCTCAGCCTTCCAAGTAGCTGGGACTACAGGCATGTGCCACACCTGGCTAATTTTGCATTCTTAGTAGAGATGGGGTTTCACCATGTTGATCAGGCTGGTCTCCAACTCCCGACCCCAGGTAATCCGTCTTGGCCTCCCAAAGTGCTGGGATTACAGGTGTGAGCCCCTGCACCTGGCTGAAAGGAAACTTAACATGGAGAATGAACCTTACATCCTGGCCCAGAATCCCAGCCTCCAGAACTGGCCACACGCCCACTGAAGGTTTCCAGTCCCAGGAGAGGTGTGAGGTTCTGGTGAAGAGCAGCAATAGTCAAACACCTTCCCCCAGGCTTGAATGCTTTTGGCCATCTCTGGGCTCCTGTGTCCAGAAGTAGAGATGGATGGGGATGGAACTAAGGTGAAGGAAGAGATTACTCCATCTCTGACAGAGACCCAATCCAATTCTCTGCATAATCACAAGAATCCTCGTAGGCCCCACCTCTGTGAGATGCCAGGCTGCTGACCCACTCTCTACCCTATCTGTGTAGGGCTGGCCATATTCCATCGTGTGTGTACATGCCTGTACCCACATCTGTAGTATCTTGACTCTCCTCCATCTAGGGCCCACCAGGAGGGAAGCATGCCATAGTGAGTTCTATAAAGTTATCAGCAAAATTCAGACACGTTTAGTTCATCCCACACAGCAAAGTGCATCCAGAGTAGTTGCTTGAGCCAGGCCCATCTGTCCAGTCAGGTCCTGCAGATGACAAACAACCCCCTTCCCCCAGCTCCTATATCATAGAAACAGCAGGAGATTTTACAAAGATCAAGGCACTTGGGAAAGAATCAACAATAACATTCTAATAATACAAGCAGACTTCTTGTGGGGCGGGAGAGAGGGGAGAAAAATGGGCAAAGGGGAGAAAGGACAATGTACTTCTGAGGGTCAGAAGCCTACTAAACAGTATGGAGTTATCTGGATGGAAGGAGCCTGCAGCCTGAATTTAGCAAAAGAAGAAACGTGGTGGCTAGAATATCCACAATTCCCCAGCCTCCCAGAACCCCACCACCTTGAACATCAGGGAGAGTCGGGCAGTCTCTTAGGCAAAGATGTTGGTAATAAAATCCAGAAATCGCTTAGCATACTGCTCTGGATGGACAGTAGAGGTCTCTGCCCCAGCCCCATGCTTGACAGTTTTAGCTGCATGAGCTGCTTTCTTCTTGGCATCATACTGTGTAAGGATGTCAATGAGGCCCATGAAGTAGACCTCCTTCTGGGGGGCTCCTTCAGCACTCCGGATGGCGTAGACATCAATGAGACTCAAACTCTTCTGGGTCCAGGGGCCGATGGGAATGGATGTAGCCTCCAATACCCTCTGGGGAGGTGCCATAGGAGCCCACCAGAGCAGGAGGTCCAGTGAGACTGCAGTCCCCATCCACCTCTGACTCATCCTCCTCTGGTGCAGAGCCCCGAATGATGTCCTGGATGCCCAGCAGAAGGCTGTAGTCCATGATCTTCAGCTGCACTAGAAACTCCACATCTCTCTTTAGCTTCTCCAGAAATATTTTCTTCTCCTCTTCACCAATATATACTTTCTGGTTCTTGCTGAGAAAGTCAATATCCTTAAGCGTGGGCAATTCTTTAACCTTTTCCTTGTCGCTGGCTTCCCGGGACACTAGGGAACCCTTGAGGTCATACTTCCTGTGCACTGGAAGACGGTGGCTAAACATATTGCGCATCACAAGCACTTAGCTGTCTTCATTGTCCACACTGACTCGGTACATCCCCAGGAACTGGGGCAGAAGTGTGTTGCCATGGCACTTCACAATGTACTGGTGATAGTTGGAGAGGTTGCTATGCATGTCAGCAATGTCTTCACTGGATACTTCTTTGATGACCAGAGTCTGATTGTAGGAAATTAGGAAGCGACCATCATTGCCTTCACTTTTGCGGGGGGGTTTCGGGTAAGGGACACCAGGTAACCTTGGTCATCACTGCCAAATCGATCACGGAGATTCCTGAAGACCTGGGGACAATACTCCTTGAACTTGAAGTGACTGGGCAGATTTTCCCTGTGGAAAAGGTGATTGTTGACCTTGATCTTGGAGCTGGCCTTAAAGTCATCTGGCAGCAGCATCACCTGGGGAGGCACCTGGCTGAGCTCATTGATCCAGTGGGCTACGCCCCACAGGAACACACCCACCAGTGGGTGGGCCACCCACAACACCTTCACCTTCTGCTGCACGAAATGCTTCTTCTTGGTTTTGGAGGCGAAGCCGAAACCTGTGCCGGGGCCCACTGTCGCCGCCGGTACGGTGGCCGGTGGGACAGAGGAAGACGCCATAGTCTCCCATGCAACCGACCGTGTGGAAACCCTAGCCGGCCGCGACTCTTGGGTTGTCACTTCTATCAAATTTATATCTGCAGTGATTTGCCCAATGCCTCACACTTTTACATCAGGGACATATAGAAGGGGGGTCTTTGTCTGGTGTACCTTGGTCTCTATTCTTTGGGCAGTCCCTTCTCATATGACCTGGCTCTCCACATAGAAAACAATTCCCTCCCTTTTCATTCTAGGAGGCCTTAATGCCAGAGCCAGTACTTTGTCTTTGTGCGTCTCTGTTCATACTAGTTGGCATGTTTTTATAAGTTCCCTGACTGTGGCTGTCTTTCCTCTGACTGCCTGCATTGCTTGCTGGCAACCCACATTAGCATTTTCATAAGCCAATTGCAATAAAATATCCACAGCCTGATTGTGACAAATTTCAATCTGTCTTTTCATTTCCTGGGTTAAATGATCAATAAATTCAACAAATACCTCCTGAGGTCCTTGAACATTTACAAAAGACCCCTGCTGAGCTCCATTCTGGGGAATTCAGTCCCAGGCCATAAGGGCCTATGAAGAAACTTGATTATAGGCCTGGGGGTCAAAATCTAGTTATTGTTGTACTTATGCATGGGAACCCTTCCCGTGGAGCAGAGCAGCTGTTACATCTTTTCCTGCCACCTGATTCCTTTTGCTTTTGGCCTTTTGTTCACACAACTCATCATATTCTGCCCTCCAGAGGAGATACTGGCTGGCTCCAAAATGGTTTCAGCTAGCACTAACCAGTCCCATGGGGTCATTTGGAAGTTGTTTGCTAAAACCTCAATCAGTCCTTTCATAAATGGGCTAGTGGCTCCCGTTTTCCTTAACAATTTTTCTTCGCTCTTTATAAGTGCTGAAAGAGATGGGTTCATGCATCTGATTCCCTTGCCAATCTCCAATTACCAGGCAGGCCAGGAGTTCACCCTGCAAGGCTGCTTGTTTAAGATAAGAACCCATAACTGTGGGCCTCTCTTATCTTTTTTCTTACTCATTGGAGGAGGGGGTTCAGGCAAAACCTCTGTTTTCTCCTTATTATCTGTATCCAATGATAGCTGGGCTGAGGAAGAGACTGGAGGTGGTAAGGTGGATAGCAGCTCCTTCTCCTTTTCCTCATTGGGCTCTTCTATGTATAATGGGACTAGAGCCACTCTCACTAAGGCCCATGATGTTAGAGATGTTACAGTGACCTGTTTCCCTTGAACACAATTTGTTTTAGATTTCTTCCCATTTTTACCCAGACATCTAGATATAACATGCCCTCTGCTGTGAACCAAGGATTATTAAAGACAATAGTTTATATTAACTCTCTTAATTGATGTTGTGAGACAGAGGCCCCACTAGCATTGAGCACCTTTTTCAATGCTTTCATATGCTGCTGCTGCGCTGATAACTGCTGTCCCATCATTAATCCCTAGCCTGAAACAATGCCTCCCCGAGTTTGGAAATCCCCAGTGGGTATGAATGACTTATAACTACTTGACCTGATCTCGAGGTCCTCTTTACTTTCCAGTATTAAGTGGTCTGCAATTCCTTCTCCACAACAATGATCACTTCGGTTTGCTCCGTGTTTGAGTGCCTGCTGTGACACGTATCACATCAAAGTCACCACCTGAGACACTGACTCCCACCTGTGGAGGTCTTCGGTGGTAGACTAGATAAAAAATGTGGTACATATATGGCATGGAATACTATTCAGTCAAACACAAGAATGAGGTCATGTCCTTTGCAGCAACATGGATAGAGCTGAAGGCCATTATGCTAAGCAGATTAACACAGGAGCAGAAAACAAAATACCTCATGTTTTCACTTATAAGTGGGAGCTAAACATTGAGTATATAGAGACACAAAGAGGGAACCACAGACACCAGGGCCTACTGGAAAATATCAAAATAAATACTTATTATTTAATTTATAACTTCAGATTCTAAATTATGACAAAGTTATGAGTATCCCATTACATTTACATAATTATTTGTTTACTTATTTATGAAAATTGTGATAGCCACTAAAGTTATGAAACTGTCATTGCAAAATTATAACTGAGACTGAAAATGTTCTGACCTAACTGACTTCGTCTTGCTTCTAACCTCCAAGAAGGTCTTGTTCATTTACTTAGTTTATATTTTGCTCTGAAACAAAGATAACAGTCCTCTGCCGGAACAAACCTCTTTCATGCTTGTGGACTAGACTGCCAAAAGCCACAAGATTAGGAGTTATGGCATTTTATTAAATAATTTAATATGTAGATATACTTATTAAATGAATATTAATGTTTTATCTATTTAAAATTACACAAGCAAAGATCATTTTGTTTGGGGCTGAATTTATAATTTTGTAAACTCTATGCCAAATTTTGATAACTTATAGTATTTGGCAGGGATGAGTAGGAAGTTTCTTGGTCAATAAATGCAAACAAAAATATATGCTGGCAATTCTTGAGACATTTCTATTATTACTTTACCAATACTTTTAAAGTCAGCTTATTTATTAAATACTTTACTTAAGTCACATAAACTTGAAAAAGCACTTGACTAGTCTTTTTTTTTGTTAAAGTATTTGATTTAAGTGCTTTTAATTTTCCTTAAGCCAATTAATTATAGCTTTTTAATATTTTCAGTAGTGAAACATTGTGTACACAACATAGAAGCACTTTTTATAGATTCTTAAGACCTCCTTTTTCTTATTTAGGCTTGCAAACTTTTGATAACCTGGTTTATTACCTTGGCAGTTTTCAGCTAAATAGCCCTAAATCTGCATATTGAGGGAAACAACTCTTAGGTGAAAAATCAAATGGCAAGATTTACATCTTAAAGTACAGGGAGAAAAAGTCTGCTGGTGCTAGAGTGAGATTAAAGATGGATGCCAGATCAAACATAAAATCATAGAAATCTATTATACGACAGGGGAGGATCCAAGATGGCTGAATAGGAATGGCTCCAGAGTGCAGTTCCCAGCAAGAACACACAGAGGGTGAGTGCTGACCACATTTCCTAACAAGTTTTCACTGCCCACAGACCAGGAGATTCCTGGGCCAAAAAGCAACATGAGTTTTCAGCATGCCTGGTTCCACAGGTTGGCGCACAGAAACTCATACAAATCTGGGTGGCTGTTTCAACTGGCACTGGAACACCTGGGAGACAGAGCCACCCATTCAACTGAAAACAAGGGGGCTGAGACAGGGAGCCAGGCAATCTGGCTTGGTGGGTACCATCCACACAAAACAAGCAATCTGAAACACTCTGGATTGAGAGTTTCACAGCAAGCAAAGCTGGACCTGGGACGGTCCAGCTCAATGGAGGGAAGGGCATATACCACTACTGAGGCAGTCTGCTAATACTGAGGCAGTTCACACAGCAGCTGGGCAGAACCTGAAGCAGCTCAGCAATTCCTCTGCTGCCCACTGACTGTGACTAGACTACTCTGGGTGGGGCAGGGCATCTCTCAAAAAAGGCAGCAGCACTTCAGGAACTTATAAATAAAGCTGACTTTTCTAGGTCAGAGCACCTGGGAAAAGAGGCGGTTATGAGTTCAGCTGCAGCAGACTTAAAGGTGCCAGCCCAGCAGTTCTGCATGGAATAATGGAGCTCCCAGCACAGCACTTGAGCTCCTATAAGGGACAGACTGTCTCCTCAAGCAGCTCCCTGACTCTCATACACCCAAGGAGACATCTCATAAAGGAGAACTCAGGCCGACATCTGGTGGGTACCCTTCTGGGATGAAGATAGCAGAAGAAGAAACTGGCAGCAACCCTTACTGTTTGCATCCCCTGTGGGTGATCCCCAGGCAAGCAGGATCTGGAGTGGACCCAGCAGTCCTGCAGCAGAGGGGCCTGACTGTTAGAAGGAAAACTAAGAAACAGAAAGAAATAGCTTCAACATCAATAAAGAGGATGCCCACTCAGAGACCCCATCCAAAAGTCACCCCCAACTACAAAGACCACAGATAGATAAATCCACAAAGATGGAAAGAAACCAGTGCAAAAAGGATGAAAACACCAAAAACCAGAATGCCTCTTCTCCTCCAAGGGATCACAACTCCTCACCAGCTAGGATCAAAGATGGTCAGAGAATGAAATGAATTTGATGAATTGACAGAAAGAGGCTTCAGAAGATGGGTAATAACAAACTTCTCTGAGCTAAAAGAAAATGTGCTAACCCAATGCAAAGAACCTAACTTGAAAAAAAGGTTAGATGAGATGCTAACTAGAATAAACAGCTTAGAGAAGAATATAAATGACCTGATGGAGCTGAAAAACACAGCACAAGAACTTCAGGAAGCATACACAAGTTTCAATAGCTGAATCGACCAAGCAGAAGAAAGGATATCAGAGATTGAAGATCAACTCAATGAAATAAAATGAGAAGGCAAGAATAGAGAAAAAAGAGTGAAAAGAAATGAACAAAGCCTCCAACAAATATGAGATTATGTGAAAAGATCTAATCTACATTTGATAGGTGTACCTGAGTGTGATGGAGAGAATGAATCCAAGGTGGAAAACACTCTTCAGAATATTATCCAGAAGAGCTTCCCCAACCTAGCAAGGCAGGCCACCATTCAAGTCCAGGAAATACAGAGAACACCACAAAGATATTCCTCAAGAAGAGCAACCCCAAGGTACATAATCATCTGATTCACCAGAGTTGAAATAAAGGAAAAAATGCTAAGGGCAGCCAGAGAGAAAGATCAGGTTGCCCAAAAAGGGAAGCCTCTAAGACTCACAGTGGATCTCTCCATAGAAACCCTACATGCCAGATGAGAGTGGGGGCCAATATTCAACATCCTTAAAGAAAAGAACTTTCAACCGAGAATTTCATGTCCAGCCAAACTAAGCTTCATAAGCTAAGGAGAAAAAAAATCTTTTATGGACAAGCAATTGCTGAGAGATTTTGTCACCACCAGGCCTGCCTTACATGAGCTCCTGAAAGAAGCACTAACAAGGAAAGGAACAACAAGTACCAGCCACTCCAATAATGTACCAAATGGTGAAGAGCATTGATACAAAAAAGGAAATGTGTCAACTAACGGGCAAAACAACCAGCTATCATCAAAATGGTAGGATCAAATTCACACACAACAATATTAACCTTAAATGTAAATGGGCAAAATGTCCCAATCAAAAGACACATACTGGCAAATTGGATAAAAAGTCAAGACCCATTGGTGTGCTATATTCAGGAAACCCATCTCACATGCAAGGACACACATTGGGTAAAAATAAAGAGATGGAGGAAGAGTTATCAAGCAAATGGAGCGCAAAAAAATAGGAGGGGTTGCAATCCTAGTCTCTGATAAAACAGACTTTAAACCAACAAAGATCAAAAGAGACAAAGAAGGGCATTACATAGTGGTAAAAGGATCAATGTATCAAGAAGAGCTAATGACCCTAAATATGCACACAGTACAGGAGCACCCAGATACATAAAGCAAGTTCTTAATGACCTACAAGAGACTTAGACTCCCACACAATAATAGTAGGAGACTTTAACACTCCACTATCAATATAAGAGAGATCAATGAGACAGAAAATTAACAAAGATATTGAGGACTCGAACACACATCTGGACCAAGTGAACATAATAGACATCTACAGACCTCTCCACCCCAAATCCACAGAACATACATTCTTCTCAGCACCATATTCCACTTACTCTAAAATTTACCACATAATTGGAAGTAAATTACTCCTCAGCAAATGCAAAAGAATGAAAATCATAACAAACAGTCTCTCAGACCACAGTGCAATCAAATTAGAACTCAGAATTAAGAAACTAACTCAGGCCAGGCGTGGTGGCTTAAATCTGTAATCCCAGCACTTTGGGAGGCCGAGGTCGGTGGATCACAAGGTCAAAAGATCGAGACCATCCTGGTCAACATGGTGAAACCCCGTCTCTACTAAAAATGCAAAAACTTAGCTGGGCATGGTGGTGCATGCCTGTGATCCCAGCTACTCAGGAGGCTGAGGCAGGAGAATTGCCTGAACCCAGGAGGCGGAGGTTGTAGTGAGCCGAGATCGCACCATTACACTCCTTCTTGGGTAACAAGAGTGAAACTCCGCCTAAAAAAAAAAAAAAAAAAAAGAAAAGAAACTAACTCAGAACCACACAACTTCAGGGAAACTGAACAACCTGGTCCGGAATGTCAACTGGATAAACAATGAAATGAAGGCACAAATAAAGATGTTTTGTGAAACCAATGAGAACGAAGACACAATGTACCAGAATCTCTGGGTCACATTTAAAGTAGTGTCTAGAGGGAAATTTATAGCAATAAATGCCCAAAAGAGAAGCGAGGAAAGATCTAAAATCGACACCCTATCATCAAAATTGAAAGAGCTAGAGGAGCAAGATAAAAAAAACTCAGAAACTAGCAGAAGATAAGAAATAGCTAAGATCAGAGCAGAACTGAAGGAGATAGAGACATAAAAAACTCTTTAAAAAATCAATAAATCCAGGAGCTGGTTTTTTGAAAAGACCAACAAAACAGACCACTAGTCAGGTTAATAAAAAATAAAAGGAAGAAGAATCAAATAGATGCAATAAAAAATGAAAAATGCGATATCACCACCGATGCAACAGAAATACAAACTACCATCAGAGATGACCACAAACAACTCTATGCACATAAACCAGTAAAACTGGAAGAAATAGATAAATTCCTGGACACTTGCACCCTCCAAAGCCTAAACAAGGAAGAAGTTGAAACCTTGAACAGACCAATAACAAGGGCTGAAGTTGAGGCAGCAATTAATAGTCTACCAACCAAAAAAGTGCAGTCCAGATGGGTTCACAGCCGAATTCTACCAGACATACAAAGAGTAGCCGGTACCATTCCTTCTGAAACTATTCCAAACAATACAAAAAGAGGGAATCCTTTTCAAATCATTTTATGGGACCGACATCATCCTTATACCAAAACCCAGCAGAGACTCAACAAGAAAAGAAAACTTCAGGCCAATATCCACGATGGACATCAATGCAAAAATCCTCAATAAGATACTGGCAAACCGATTGCAACAGCACATCAAAAAGCTTATCCATCACGATCAAGTAGGCTTCATCCCAGGGATGCAAGGCTGGTTCAACATAGGCAAGTTTATAAATGTAATTCACCACATAAACAGAACAAACGACAAAAACCATATGATTATCTCAATAGATGAAGAGAAGGCCTTCAAAAAAATTCAACAGCCCTTTATGCTAAAAACTTAGTATCGATGGAATGTATCTCAAAATAATAAAAGCTATTGATGAAAAACCCACAGCCAATATCATACTGTATGGGCAAAAACCAGAAGCATTCCCTTTGAAATCTGGCACTAGACAAGGATGCCCTCTCTCACCACTCCTATTCAATACAGTATTGGAAGTTTTAGTCAGAGCAATTAGGAAAGAAAAAAAAATTAAAGGGTATGCAATTAGGAAAGGAGGAAGTCAAATTGTCTCTCTTTGTAGATGACGTGATTGTGTACTTAGAAGACCCTATCATCTCAGCCCAAATCTCCTTAAACTGATAAGCAACTTCAGCAAAGTCTCAGGATACAAAATCAATGTGCAAAAATCACAAGCATTTCTATACACCAATAACAGACTAACAGAGAGCCAAATCGAGAATGAAGTGCCATTCACAATTGCTACAAAGAGAATAAAATACCTAGAAATACACCTACCAAAGGATGTAAAGGATCTCTTCAAGGAGAACTACAAACCACTGCTCAACCAAATAAGAGAGGACACAAACAGACGGAGAAGCATTCCATGCTCATGGATAGGAAGAATCAATATCGTGAAAATGGCCAATACTGCCCAAAGTAATTTATAGATTCAATGCTATCCCCATCAAGCTACTAATGACCTTCTTCACAGAACTGGAAAAAACCACCTTAAACTTCCTATGGAATCAAAAAAGAGCTTGCATAGCCAAGACAATCCTAAGCAAAGAGAACAAAGCTGGAGGCATCATGCTACCTGATTTCAAACTATACTACAAGGCTACAGTAATCAAAACAGCATGGTTCTGGTACCAAAACAGAGATACAGAACAAAGGAACAGAACAGAGGCCTTGGAGGCAACACCACATATCTACAACCATCTGATCTTTGACAAACCTGACAAAAACAAGCAATGGGGAAAGGATTCCCTGTTTAATAAATGGTGTTGGGAAAACTAACTAGCAGTGTGCAGAAAGCAGAAACTGGACCCCTTCCTGACACCTTACACTAAAATTAACTCCAGATGGATTAAAGACTTAAACATCAGACCCAACACCATAAAAACCCTAGAAGAAAACGCAGGCAAAACCATTCAGGACATAGGCATAGGCAAGGACTTCATGACTAAAACAATAAAAGCAGTGGCAGCAAAAGCCAAAATAGACAAATGGGATCTAATTAAACTGCAGAGCTTCTGCACAGCAAAAGAAACAGTCACTAGAGTGAACTAGCAACCAACAGGGGAAAAAATGTTTGCAATCTACCCATCTGAGACAGGGCTAATATCCAGAATCTACAAAGAACTAAAGCATATTTACAAGAAAAAAAACAAACAAACCCATCCAAAAGCAGGCAAAGGATATGAACAGACGCTTTTCAAAAGAAGACATATATGAGGCCAACAAACATGAAAAAATGCTCATCGTCACTGATTATTAGAGAGATGCAAATCAAAACCACATTGAGATACCATCTCACGCTAGTTAGAATAGCGATCATTAAAAAATCTGGAGACAACAGATGCTGGAGAGGATGCGGAGAAATAGGAACACTTTTACACTGTTGGTGGGAGTGTAAACTAGTTCAACCATTGTGGAAGACAGTGTGGCGATTCCTCAAGGACCTAGAAATAGAAATTCCGTTTGACCCAGCAATCCCATTACTGGGTATATAAGCAAAGGATTATAAATTGTTCTATTATTAAGACACATGTGCATGTATGTTCATAGTGGCACTGTTTACAACAGCCAAGACCTGGATCCAACCCAAATGCCCATCAACGATAGACTGGACAAGGAAAATGTGGCACATATACACCGTGGAATACTATGCAGCCATAAAAAACAATGAGTTTGTGTCCTTTGTAGGGACATGGATGAACCTGAAAACCCTCATTCTCCGCAAACTGATGCAAGAACAGGAAATAAAACACCACGTGTTCTCACTCATAGGTGGGTGTTGAACAATGAGAACACATGGACACAGGGAGGGGAGCAACACATACTGGGGTATGTTGGGGGGCAAGGGAAGCACATCGAGGGGCAGGGAGGAGGTCAGGGAGTGATAACATGGGGAGAAATGCCAGATGTAGGTGATGGAGGGATGGAGGCAGCAAACCACATGGCCATGTGTGTACCTATGCAACAATCCTGCATGATCTGCACATTTACCCCAGAACATAAAGTACAATTAAAAAGAAAAGAAAACTTAAAAAAAAAAGTTCCAGAGTTCCTTTGTTACCCATGGAAGCATGTGGAATGGTGCTGGACCAGGGCAACTGGACATGGAGCAGAGGGGTAACTGCATGGAACTGTCCAAGCCTCAGAGGGAGTCACACCACCAGCAAGAAAATGGGTGGGCCTAGGTGAGCCAAGGGGTTCCCAGGCTCTGATCCTGCTAAGGGAACTCACTAGAAGATCACCAACCACACCTACTATTTCTCAGTTGCATGAAGAACCCAGGGACCAGACCAGGCAAGATATCACAAAGCTGAAACTGGCTGGGACCCTGAGAGCAGAGCATGGATCTGAGGTCTTCAGCCCTATGACCATGTGATCATATGAGGGCCACCATACAGCCATCATGATTTGGGTAAGGAACAGGGCATAGAGCTGAAATGCCATGAGTTACCCAGAAGAAATTGTGTAAGCCAGAGGATTCGGAGACCCTGTCAAATAACTATACCTAGTTGAGGGTTGGTGTTAGGTAGGAAGTCTATGGAAGAAGAAGCTGTGTGTGGCATAACGGAACATGCAAGGGGCCAGGACAAGCTTGGTCCTGATGAAGTCACCACCCCTGAAGCCTGTCTTAATCACTTACTTGCCAAATAAAATCTGGCTGCAGAGAGTGGAGCCTAGGCTTAAGGAATGGGGTGGGGGAGGATTGGAGAGGGACAGTGAGAGGGAGAACAGGGAATTGTAGCTGAGATTGGGTTTACTGTTCAGGGCTGTCAATCAACACCTCACATATGCCTGTCTTAGCCTAAATCAATGAATAAATGAATGAAATCTGGGAAATGTCAATAAAGATTGCTGGGGCAGGGAGGTGGGGGGAGAGAGCAGCTTGGGAAGTCAGGCCTGTTAGATCCTAGTTCACCACCTGTTAGGTTATAAATACTAAAACCATTACTCTCAAATTATTTTTACTACATTTTTCTGTTATCTGTGCTCGAGTTCATTTATGTCTCTGGCATCTACGGTCAGCCCTTCAGGGTCACGGGACCTGAGTGGTCACACCAGGTCTGAACCCAGAAGGACATATGCTCGGTTTCATGCTCTGTCATCTTAGAATTGTTAATAAAGTTTTTATCCCACATTTTCATTTTGCACTGAGATTCATAAATTATGTAGCAGGCCCTGACTATAGCTGTATAATGGAATTAGTATCTAGTGGTAAAATTATATATATAATATATATAGTAAAACTGTGCATACCTTCCTCACTCAGTGTTCAGTGCCCTGGCATGGGCAGCTTGAACTAGCTCATGCTGGGTGTTGGTACATGCTGGGAATCAGGGTGGGAACCAGTTGTAAAGCATTTACCTGCACACCACTAGACAGGCCACAGGATAAAGGAATAATGACCGTACACCTCCCCCTATCTCTGCCCCTGGGAATTTTGGTAGAATTCCAGAATACAAAAGAAAGCCTTTTGCATAGTTATTTATTAGTTTGTGTTAAGGAAGAAAAACAATGACCTCAGCTTTGGCATTATTTTACAATATAAATTCAGATCCCGTGACTGAAAACTGTCTGCCTTAAAAGATGATGCTGGCCGGGTGCGGTGGCTCAAGCCTGTAATCCCAGCACTTTGGGAGGCCGAGGTGGGTGGATCACGAGGTCAAAAGATCGAGACCATCCTGGTCAACATGGTGAAACCCCGTCTCTACGAAAAATACAAAAAATTAGCTGGGCACGGTGGCGGGTGCCTGTAATCCCAGCTACTCAGGAGGCTGAGGCAGGAGAATTGCCTGAACCCAGGAGGCGGAGGTTGCCGTGAGCCGAGATCGCGCCATTGCACTCCAGCCTGGGTAACAAGAGCGAAATTACATCTCAAAAAAAAAAAAAAAAAAAAAAAAAGATGATGCTCCCCGAACCAAGCGTGCGCGCCTTGGTAACCGGCTAGAAATCCCGCAGGCGCGCCTCCCTCCTCTCTCCAGGCCTGACCTGCCCCTCCCCTCCTCCTTCCTCCTTCCCCCTTCCCGCAAGGCAGGAGCTTCGCAAGGGCTCAGAGACGGGGTGGGCTGCGCGACCCTGCGTCAGCTCCAGGCGAGAGAAAGCGCGTCCTCTCCCGCGTCCCTGGAAACCGCGGGCTTTCGGGGCTGCGCAGAGCCGTGGAATTCTGCTGGTTGGAGACGCGCTGGGCGCGGCCCTTTTACCTGGCCTTCGTGTTCTGCCTGGCCCTGGGGCTGCTCCAGGCCATTAAGCTCTACCTGAGGAGGCAGCGGCTGCTGCGGGACCTGCGCCCCTTCCCAACGCCGCCCACCCACTGGTTCTTTGGGCACCAGAAGGTAGATGGGAGGGAGGAGGCGGGAGGAGTGGGGAGGAAGGGGCGGAGGAGGATGTCGCAGAGGAGCCCGCCTGGCAGAGAGGTGGCTGCTTCCTTCACTCGGGCTTGACTGGCCCTGGCAGCCCGGCCTGTGGCTCTCGGCATTATTTTTCCTTGCTGTGGAGACTTGCTTTCCCGCAGTCCCACAGGAAAGGTCACTAAAGAGGAAGTTTTGGGTGCTGTGAGAGAGCTATTTCAAGAACCTGAATATGGAAGAAGAAAGGGAGGCGTAACTCAGGTCTGTCTCACATTGCTTCCACATGTGTTGCTTTAAAAATAGCATGTTATTCTAAACAATTTATTAATTGCAGAAAATATGCAAAATCAGTCACAATCGTTGGCATTCGTAGTCTTTTTTTTTTTTTTTTTGACATTGTTTCACTCTTGTTGCCCAGGCTGTAGTGCAATGGCTGCGATCTCGGCTCACTGCAACCTCCGCCCCCGGGTTCAAGCGATTCTCCTGCCTCAGCCTCCCAAGTAAAGGATTACAAGCACGCGCCACCACGCTGGGCTAATTTTGTGTTTTTAGTAGAGACGGGATTTCTCCATGTTGGTAGGCTGGTCTCGAACTCCAGACCTCAGGTGATCTGCCCTCCTCGGCCTCCCAAAGTGCTGGGATTACACATGCAAGCCACCGTGTCCATTTTAGTCCGTGTACCCTTAATCCATTTTAACTAGAGAAAATTTTCTTTTCCTAAGATTCTTGTGAGGTAAGGAGCAGCCCCAGCCAGCCACTCAAGAAATACTACTGATCAATGGAAATTTGTAAGGTAAAGGGAGACTGTTAGCTTTAGTCTCTCCCGTTTTTTAAATCCACTCCTACCCCTAATTGAGGTTTTTATTCATTCAGCCGACTCTGATTGGCTGTTGGTAATAGGTACTAAGATTACAAAGAGAAGATAAGTCCCTTCCCTGCACCTCCCAAGTCAGGTGCAGGCTTAGGCTACAGAGAGAAAATGAAAATTATAAGGCAATGGGTGCTTTACTAGAGGCCTAGAGACAAGGGAACGCTCTGAATAATGTTTACTAAATATATGTAGTACCCATTTTCTTTCTTCTTTTTTTTTTTTTTAAATATTTCAACCCCTTTTTCTTGTTAAAACATAAAATCTTTGTTGCTGTTTTTAGGCTAGTTACCAGAAATTATATGTATATATATAATTTTGTATATATATATATATACACACACACACATACAAAAAGATTTTGTATATATATATTTGTATATATATGTACATATATATATACATATATACACATATATATGCACACGCACATATATATACATATATACATACACACATATATTTTTTTTATTGCATTTTAGGTTCTGGGGTACATGTAAAGAAGATGCAGGATTGTTGCATAGGTACACACATGGCAATGTGGTTTGCTGCCTCCATCCCCATCACCTATATCTGGCATTTCTTCCCATGTTATCCCTCCCCAACTCCCTACCCACCACTGTCCCTCCCCTAGTCCTCCCCCACAGACTTCAGTATGTGATGCTCCCCTCCCTGTGTCCATTTGTTCTCATTTGTTCAACACCCACCCATGAGTGAGAACATGCGGTGTTTGATTTTCTGTTCTTGTGTCAGTTTGCTGAGAATGATGGTTTCCAGATTCATCCATTTCCCTACAAGGGACACGAACTCATCAATTTTTATGGCTGCATAGTATTCCATGGTATATATGTGCCACATTTTCCCTGTCCAGTCTATCATTGATGGGCATTTGGGTTGGTTCCAAGTCTTTACTACTGTAAACAGTGCCGCAGTGAACATTCGTGTGCATTTGATCTTATAATAGAACAATTTATAATCCTTTGGTTATATACCCAGTAATGCGATTGCTGGGTCAAACGGAATTTCTATTTCTAGGTCCTTGAGGAATGGTCATACTTGTCTTCCACAATGGTTGAACTAACTTACACTCCCACCAACAGTGTGAAAGTGTTGCTATTTCTCCACATCCTCTCCACCATCTGTTGTCTCCAGATTTTTTAATGATCACCATTCTAACTGGCGTGAGATGGTATCTCAATGTAGTTTTGATTTGCATTTCTCTAATGACCAGTGATGATGAGCATTTTTTCATATGTTTGTTGGCCTCATATATGTCTTCTTTTGAATAGTGTCTGTTCATATCCTTTGCCCACTTTTGGATGGGTTTGTTTTTTTCTTGTAAATCTGTTTTTTGTAGATTTTGGATATGAGTCTTTTGTCAGATGGGTAGGTTGCAAAAATTTGCTCCCATTCTGTTGGTTGCTGGTTCACTCTAATGATTGTTTCTTTTGCTGTGCAGAAGCTCTGCAATTTGATTAGGTCCCATTGGTCTACTTTGGCTTTTGTTGCCAATGCTTTCAGTGTTTTAGTCCTTGCCTATGCCTATGTCTTGAATGGTTTTGCCTAGGTTTTCTTCTATGATTTTTATGGTGTTGGGTCTGATGTTTAAGTCTTTAATCCATCTGGAGTTAATTTTAGTGTAAGGTGTCAGGAAGGGGTCCAGTTTCTGCTTTCTGCATACTGTTAGTCAGTTTTCCCAACACCATTTATTAAACAGGGAATCCATTCCCCATTGCTTGTTTTTGTCAGGTTTGTCAAAGATCAGATGGTTGTACATGTTGGTGTTGCCTCCAAGGCCTCTGTTCTGTTCCATTGGTCGGTAGCTCTGTTTTGGTACCAGTACCATGCTGTTTTGATTACTGTAGCCTTGTCGTATAGTTTGAAATTAGGTAGTGTGATGCCTCCAGCTTTGTTTTTTTTTTTTTTTTTTGCTTAGAATTGACTTGGCTATGTGGGCTCTTTTTGGTTCCATAGGAAGTTTAAGGTGTTTTTTTCCAGTTCTGTGAAATCATTGGTAGCTTGATGGGGATAGTGTTGAATCTTTAAATTACTTTGGGCAGTATGGCCATTTTCACAATATTGATTCTTCCTATCCATGAGCACGGAATGTTTCTCCATCTGTTTGTGTCCTCTCTTATTTTGTTGAGCAGTGGTTTGTAGTTCTCCTTGAAGAGGTCCTTTACATCCTTTGTTAGTTGTATTTCTAGGAATTTTATTCTCTATGTAGCAATTGTGAATGGCAGTTCATTCTCGATTTGGCTCTCCATTAGTCTGTTATTGGTGTATAGGAATGCTTCTGATTTTTGCACATCGATTTTGTGTCCTGAGACTTTGCTGAAGTTGCTTATCAGTTTAAGGAGATTTGGGCTGAGATGATAGGGTCTTCTAAATGTACAATCACGTCTGCAAATAGAGACAATTTGACTTCCTCCTTTCCTAATTGAATACCCTTTATTTCTTTTTCTTGCCCAATTCCTCTGGCTAGAACTTCCAATACTATATTGAATAGGAGTGCTGAGAGAGGGCATCTTTGTCTAGTGCCAGATTTCAAAGGGAATGCTTCTGGTTTTTGCCCATACAGTATGATATTGGCTGTGGGTTTTTCATCAATAGATTTTATTATTTTGAGATACATTCCATCGATACCTAGTTTATTGAGTGTTTTTAGTATAAAGGGCTGTTGAATTTTTTTGAAGGCCTTCTCTGCATCATTTGAGATAATCATGTGGTTTTTGTCTTTGTTTCTGCTTATGTGGTAGATTACGTTTATAGACTTGAGTATATTCAACCAGCCTTGCATACCTGGGATGAAGCCTACCTGATTGTGACGGATAAGCTTTTTGATGTGCTGTTGCGATTGGTTTGCCAGTATTTTATTGAAGATTTTTGCATCTATGTTCATCATGGATATTGGCCTGAAGTTTTCTTTTCTTGCTGAGTCTCTGCCAGGTTTTGGTATCATGATGATGTTGGTCTCATAAAATGATTTGAGAAGGATTCCCTCTTTTTGTATTGTTTGGAATAGTTTCAGAAGGAGTGGTACCAGCTCCTCTTTGTATGTCTGGTAGAATTTGGCTGTGAACCCATCTGGACCTGGGCTTTTTTTGGTTGGTAAGCTATTAATTGCTGCCTCAACTTCAGCCCTTGTTATTCGTCTATTCAGGGTTTCAACTTCTTCCTGGTTTGGGCTTGGGAGGGTGTGAGTGTCCAGGAATTTATCCATTTCTTCCAGTTTTACTGGTTTATGTGCATAGAGTTGTTTGTAGTAATCTCTGATGGTAGTTTATGTGTCTGTGGAATCTGTGCTGATATCCCCTTTATCATTTTTTATTGCATCTATTTGATTCTTCTTCCTTTTCTTTTTTATTAATCTGGCTAGTGGTCTATTTTGTTGATCTTTTCAAAAAACCAGCTCCTGGATTTATTGATTTTTTGAAGGGTTTTTCATGTCTCTATCTCCTTCAGTTATTTCTTGTTTTCTGATCTTAGTTATTTCTTGTCTTCTGCTAGCTTTTGAGTTTTTTTTTTTTTATTTTGCTCCTCTAGCTCTTTCAATTTTGATGATAGGATGTCAATTTTAGATATTTTCTTGCTTCTCATGTGGGCATTTATTGCTATAAATTTTCCTCTAGACACTGCTTTAAATATGTCCCAGAGATTCTGGTACATTGTGTCTTCATTCTTGTTGGTTTGAAAGAACATCTTTATTTCTGCCTTCATTTCATTGTTTATCTAAACATTCAAGAGCCACTTGTTCAGTTTCCATGACGTTGTGCAGGTCTGAGTTAGTTTCTGAACTGAGTTCTAATTTGATTGCACCGTGGTCTGAGACTCTGTTACGATTTTCATTCTTTTGCATTTGCTGAGGAGTGATTTACTTCCAATTATGTGGTCAATTTTAGAGTAGGTGTGATGTGGTGCTGAGAAGAATGTATATTCTGTGGATTTGGGGTGGAGAGTTCTGTAGATGTCTATTAGGTTCGCTTGGTCCAGATCTGAGTTCAAGTCCTTGATATGCTTGTTAATTTTCTGTCTCATTGATCTGTCTAATACTGACAGTGGAGTGTTAAAGTCTCCAATTATTTCTGTGTGGGAGTCTAAGTCTCTTTGTAGGTCTTTAAGAACTTGCTTTATGGATCTAGGTGCTCCTATATTGGGTGTATATATATTTAGGATTGTTATTCCTTCTTGTTGCATTGATCCTTTTACCATTATGTAATGCCCTTTTTGGTCTCTTTTCATCTTTGTTGGTTTAAAGTTTATTTCATCAGAGACTAGGATTGCAACTCCTGCTTTTTTTTTGCTCTCCATTTGCTTGGTAAATCTTCCTCCACCCCTTTATTTTGAGCCCTTGGTCTCCTTGCATGTGAGATGGGTTTCCTGGATACAGCACACCGATGGGTCTTGACTTTTTATCCAATATGCCAGTCTTTGTCTTTTGATTGGGGCATTTTGCCCATTTGCATTAATGCTCTAGGAAATTAATTGAAAAATACCCTTGTGCCTTCCCTTTCTGGATTGGACCCTTTCAGACATTTTTCTGTATCTGTGACCCAGACTATATATAAAGACATTTCTGAGCAGAACAGGTAAAAAGAAAGGGGCAAATATCTAGGACCTATTCTTCCTAGAAGTGAAATGCACAAAACCCGTAGACAAGATTCAAAACGAAGTTTAGTTTTGGGTCTTTAAGAGACACAGGAGCAAGTGTGGAGAGGTGACAGGTTTCCTACCAATACAGAAGGTGATTCTCATGTCCTCCCCAGTCTCTTGTCTTGTTCAGGACTGCATGGGCACGTTGAGGTTAGTGTAACCTAAAGCCCAGCTGGCATTACCAGGCTTGCCAGGAAAGGGTTCCCTTGGCCTCTCTGGGCTTTATGACTTCAGTGTCAGGAACACTTCCCACTCCTACCCCTTGTCTCGAGGATCAGTCTCAAGAGGGTGGAGAATCAGCAGTAAGTCCACTTCTGCTGGTTCAGTATGTAAGCCTGAATGCTAGATCATTAATTTACTCACCAAACCTCTCGGTTGTGATCCAAACTTTAGTTTTCCTCACGTGTTTCTCAACTACATAGTTTTCAGGTATGAGTCATCTACCTCCCCCACCCAATCCTTGTTTAAGGCTTTCATTGTGGATCATTTTATAGCATAATACTAAAATGTCCAGTTCTTTCCCTGTCAACTTTGTAAAATGAAGGTTTTTATATTCCAGACTTTCCTGTGCCATTGTATCCACCACTCCCAATAAAACCTAATAAAAGAAAAGAGCCTTGCCCCGACTATCTCCATGTTTCCAGTCCCCTGCTCTGATTTGTCTCATGTTCACCTGTTAAGGACAAGAACAGTAGAACACCTCCACTTTGGGGTTCACAAAAACACCAAGAGGCATTGGCACCTCAGTACCTGGTGTCTGCTGGCATCTGCTCTGATCCTTAATTTGCCTTCCATAAAGGATATATGTTGTCTCAGCTATGGTTAAGGAAACATTGCAACCCTCGGGCAAACTCTGTTTCTGTTGGAGGAAGTGTAAACGGGAAGAATCAGGGTTTGTGTACATGTCTGCCTCTTAGGGCTTGCTGTTCTCTGAAACTGAACCAAAACTAACACAGGTCTTTCCCCAGGCTGCCAAAGGCAGCAGGAAGTAAGCCCTGGGCTCTCTTTTGCTCACTATTTGTGGTTGGTGCAGGAAAATGCAGAAAAACTGTCACCAACGTGAACTGATAATGAATGCTCCCTCTAATGATGTCTTTTGTTTCCTCTGTTTGACTCTGCAGACCCCAAGTCCCAGTATGTACAGAAATTCTTATCTCCTCTTATTGGTATGTATGTGCAAATGAGAGTTATGACCCACTCTCATTCAAAGTCCCGTTTCATAGTAGAGCATGCCCAGGGAAATCAAATCTGAATTCAAAAGCATTAAGAGTATGAGGTGGAGCAACACTGAAAGTTATCTAGGGGAAAGATTCAAGGGCAGCTCTAAAGTCAACACAACACCACTTCCCAGGAAGCTTCTTCATCCATTTCTCTCCCCCAGAATTGTATTCTCAAGGTAGCAGATATGTGAATCTGCATGTGTGTGTTTTGGTGTGCACATCTGTACACGAGCATGGTGGTGGGAATCCCCAGCTAGAAAGTAATCATAAGGCTGCCAGATTTTTCTTCCTGTGAGCAATCACATGGTATCTGCTGCATGATTGTTTGTTCTCATCCTCAGGAGGACAACTTTGGTTCCCTTTTTTCTGTTATTGTTTAGCAATTTTAACCATGTTCTCTGGATAGTTCAAGGCCACTGAAAGGATGAGAGAGGCACAGGGGAAGAAATGGTGAGCTGATGTAGGGTCACGCCACATTTAGTAACTGTTAGTTTCCCACTTAGGAAATACATCATTTTTAGCTTCCAGAACCCAATACTGTAGTACTAGGAGTATGCATGGCAACAGGAGCAGCTGTTTTCACCTTTGAGGTAGAAATATTGGGAGGATATGGCCATCCCGCAGCAAGATACTGAGGAGGGGCTGATGGTCACACCTTTTTCTCATTTGACTTTTCATCCTTTTACTCTGTAGGTTCTCTGCATACTTCATCAAACTTCCTTCCTCTCCTCAATCTTCTTCCTCATTGTCCGTATGAAACAGCTTTAAGGCAAAACACACTAAAGCCCAAACAGACCACACCAAATAAACCTTGCATTTGCATGATGCTTGTCCCATTGTTACCCTTATGAGATCCCCCAGCCCACCCTGGGAGATTTCTTCAAGAGTTCTCAGGCTACTTTCAAGCTCCCCCAACTTACCCTGGAAGACTTTTTTTTTTAAGTTCTTGGGATACTTCTGGGCTCCCCTAACTCACCTGGGAGATTCTTTGAAGAGTTTCCAGGATACTTCCGAGCTCCCCCTAACTTACCTGGGAGATTTTTTTCAAGAGTTCTCAGGATACTTTCAGCTTAGCTTCTCCTTTCTCCATTACTCAGGTGACCCTTCATCTCAGGTTTGAGTCCCACGTCTGGGTGCCACTTACTGAGACCAGCTCAACCGTAGAAACCCCAACCCAGTTAGCACTGAAGAAATTAAGAAGCAGACACAAAGATAGAGTGCAAAGTGGGACTATCAGGGGTAACAGCCTTCCAAGCTGAGGGCCTCTGGGCTAACAGCATTCTGAGCTGAGAGCCTTGAGCAGACTCTGACCCACATATTTATTCTCTCTGAACAGGTGATTATTATTAACAGTCAGGAATTCTGTGTTTTCTCATAGAACAAAAATAAACTAGACAGGCAGCTGGTGCCTGCTTACTACTGATCAAAGACTAATTACAAAGCATCCTCCATGGGGGAGCCACAGGGACAGCGTCCCATATCCTGTGCTTAAAGAACCAGTTTAACATGGTGTATGTATGATACACACATACTGTTTACTGCTTTAGAACACCCTCAGAAGTTTTCCACTTGTGGGGAGGGTGGCCCAGTTTTTCTTGCTGTCACTCCTAGCAAACAATATAATCCATCATACACTCAGCAAGTCTGGCAATAGGTGAATGTGAAGCATTAACCTTGATAAGTATTTCCTCATAGTATGATTCACAGACCAGAGCTCAAGAAGGGACTATCAGGGGACAGAGTGGATGCTCTTGTCTAGTTTCTTGTGAGTTTATGTTCCTCATATAATTTATGGATTGGTTTGGAGTGGAAAGGAAAGGAATTCATTTGCTGTGTTTCTAGTGTGAGCTAGGGAGTAGGTTGGCTACCTTATATATTCACTTTCAGTTAATCTATGCAGCAACACATGGAAATAGGTATTTAGTATCATAGTTCATTGTTGAGAAAACTAAACCTCAGGAAGGTTAAGTCACTTATTCAGTTACTACATAGGTAGTAACTGGGGATTTCAGGATTAGTGCTTTAATTTTAACAGTCTTTGAAACTTATTAGACTTTGAAACTCTTACAATATTAAATACATCCATCCCAGAAGTAAGCTTCTAAATTCACCTTGATCTATTAAGAGGCATTGTATTTTAATATGAGCACTACTTGGATATTCCACTATTTCATGACTGCCTGTGGGTCATGGTTACTCCATGCTGACTGTGCTCCTCATCTCATCTAATGAAATAGCATAAGGTTTTCTGCCTTTTCTTTCTCAAGGAAAAGGACTAGTGCTCTAGATGGACCCAAGAGATTCCAGAATCATCACCTACTAACTTCTGGATTCCATGTTAACATCCTGAAAGCATACATCAAGGTGATGGCTCATTCTGTGAAAACGATGCTAGTAAATGAAGGGGGAAAGTGCTCTGGTGCCTTGCAAAATGCTCCTGGCAATGGACAGTATTAGGTACATGTTTTCTGGACTACGAAAATAAAAAAAATCAGTTTCTAAAAACTTAACCAGTGTACAAGTACTCATTGAGCAATAGGTGCCTGTAAAATTTTGTTATGTTCTTTGGGTGATAATAGAAAGAAGATCTGGTCCTCTGTTGTAGATATATTTTGAGATTTTGTGGCAGTAAATCAAGTACCAAATGGTGACAGTAAGTGCTATAGGTGTGTTTCATGGAGGGCAGTTCTGTACAAACCTGCCCCAAAGTCTGAGGAAACTTTGAGAGGTTGAAGGAAAAGGCTGACAGTTTCTTATAAAGAAACATTTAGTAGAGGCTTTCAGGCAAAAACCATGGCTGTTTCATGCAGTGGTGAGACAAGATGTTGGATCCCTGAACCATTGCCTTCCAGACCCAGGAATTAGAGGGGCACACAGGCTTCAGAGGAAATTATTACTAATAAGAGTTTGCCCTAAGGACAACATTTATGGTAAGTACATGCTCTTACACAAGGAACAATAAATCAACTGGAAATCTCAGAGCATTCCCAGAACTAGAGTTAATTGGAAGTCAAGATGGCAGATTATCTTCCAAGATGGAGCTGCATTAACTCTACAAGGTCACAGTAAAGATGGCAAGAACAGCTATAACAGCTTCAGATTCAGAGGAAACTCAAATCAGTTTGGACTTAATCAGTCCTGTACTTCTCAAACTCCAAGGAGCACAAGTCAGATCATCTAAGTGATCCTCTTGAAGCCTCTTGTTGTTTAAGATGGGGGAAGCACCCTTACTTCTCCATGGCACTCTGGCATTCCAGCAACACTTTAAAGAATTTTTTCTCTTATAATTCTTAAGCCTCTCCTCTTCAATCCTTAGCCATTTTTTTCCTTATTACTTTATGTGATGATCTAAGAGTTGAAAAACTTGTTTTCAGAAATTTTCTTAGCAAATGTTTTACTGGTAGTTTAGCACCTTACTTTATACTAAGAATATATAACATATCTTTTTGGTTTCTCTGACTCTGGGACCTCAGCGCATCCTAAGGTAGAGAGTCTTTTTTTAACACTCTGTTACATACATCAGTGGCAAAATGGCTTTAATCTGAGGGTAATAATTACCAGGAACAAACAGAAAACAGAACAAAATTAAACGATATGATATCTGAGTCCCTTCCCTCCTCATCCTCACAGGGACCAGCTGGGTGAAATGTTGTACACCACAATGTGCATCAAGGAGACATTCTGATTGATTCCTGCAGTCCCATCCATTTCCAGAGATCTCAGCAAGCCGCTTACCTTCCCAGATGGATGCACATTGCCTGCAGGTCTTTACATTCTTTTCCTAAGCAGTTCCTAGAGGCTGTGGGATCTTGGGGACCTGAGTGACAAAGATTAGTGAGTCTCTTACACTTAGGGAATTCAAAAAGTAATGCTAACATGTGGCTGAGGTTTAATCACCTATGAGGTGCTCAGAGGATAATCCTTTGATCAGATGTGAATTTCACTGACTTTTCCAAAGGCACATAGTCAGTTGCAGCAAAGCTAAGTCCAGAATCCATGTGTCTGGAATCCCAGCCCAGGGTCTCTTCCATTGTGGGATGTGATTTCTAAGATAATCTTTGGCTGAGTTTGAGACCCAGTTGAAACTTCACGGAAAATGAGCACTATTATCTTTGTCTAAAAACCAAGGGAGGTCTTTGGCTTCGCCATCATATCACCCTTATTTAAATGTGTGACATTCAGTAGTTTATATAGAACCTTCAAACCCATTATCTCATTTTTCCTCTAGAATGTGATGTTAACAGACCTTTATACAATGATTTAGTTTACTAAACACTTTTAAATACTTCTGATGTGGCCAAAAATCCAGAGGGATCCCCAATGTATAGATGAGGTTAACTGATGTGAGCAGAGCTAGAACTTGTACAGACGCCCTGAGTCTAGAGCCTAGAGCTCTTCAGAACAACACAGGTTCCTGAGCAAGGCCTATAGGAAGCAGAGGGGTCATGTGAGACATATTTTCACTTATCGGATTCAATGTTCTATTACTTCATGTCTTAGGAAACAAGCCAACAGGATTGCTTGCAGCAAACACCTACAGCCTGTTACTGTAACTTTGCTGACAGACCCAGAACTAATTTACTAGAATTATTTCTGGAAACCAAATAATCCTCAAATTCTCTTTCCTTTATTTTGTACTTTGTTTATTCCCAAACCACATGGACCTTTGCCATTCTCCACTTTCCTTATATGAACAGCACCAATGGAAATGTATCATTGGATCTGCATGATGGAATCAAAGATATCTGCTTTTTTTTTCCAACATGGAGTCTTGCTGTGTCACCCAGGCTGTAGTGCAGTGGTGTGATCTCATCTCACTGCTACCTCTGCCTCCTGGGTTCAAGCAATTCTTCTGCCTCAGCCTCCCGAGTAGCTGACATGACAGGCATATGCCACCATGCCCTGGCTAGTTTTTATATTTTTAGTAGAGATTGGGTTTCACCATGTTGGCCAGGCTCGTCTTGAGCGCCTGACCTGGAGACCAGCCCACCTTGGCCTCTCAAAGTGCTGGGATTACAGGAATGAGCCACTCTGCCTGGCCAGTTCTGTGCTTTTATACACAAACTGTCTCCAGGAGGTGCTTAATATTCTATTAACAGATATTTAGGCCAGACACAATGAATGATGCCTTTTATCCCAATATTTTGTGAGACCAAGGTGGGAGGATTGCTTGAGGTTAGGAGTCTGAGACTAACTAGCCTGGGCAACATAGTGAGACCTTGTCTTTACAAACAAACAAAATAGCCAGGTGTGGTGTTGCATGCATGCATTCCTGCCTATTTGGAGGACTGAGGCAGGAGGATCACTTGAGTTCAGAAGTTCAAGGTTACTATGAGCTATGCTCACACTGCTCTCCAGCCTGAGTGACAGAGCCAGACCCTGACTCTAAACAAAAACAAAACCCAGATATTTGAGTAACTTTCAAACCTAGCAGAAAACATAAGCATGGTTTATCACTTTAATATGACACCAACAGCTACTTAAGACAGAATCATGAATTAAATAAACTGTTGTGTGGAAAGCTAAGGTGCCAACCCAAGCTGTGTCTTCATATGAGTTCCTCACTGGTGTCATCAGCTACAGCAGGCAGAGGATTGTCAGGCGCTAGCTCTTCCCTTCAAGAGAGTGTTGTTTAAGAGCAGTGTAACAGTAGCCCACAACTTGCTCTTTCTCCTGCAATCTCTTTTCCTTCCCTCCTTTCTCAGGGATCACTGTGGTTCTTAGTATTTGGGGTCTTCACCACAACCCTGCTGTCTGGAAAAACCCAAAGGTATGATTCTCTCTTCTACATAAATACTTCTGAGGACTAATGCCGTGCAAGTCACTTTTTGGTAGCTAAGCACACAAGTGGCTATATAATTAAGGTAAATGACCCAGAACAAACAAAAATAAACATAAAAGCCAAAAGAAGGGCAAAACAATTCTATGTTCTTGAAATATTCTTGACACGTATATCAGTGATTTCTTTTAAGTAAGCCACTAAGGTTTAAGATCTGTTACATGTAATAGGAAGCTGGAATATACGTCTCTGTAACAATTGGCCACATAATCATTTTGGCTTGGCTTCTAAATGGATACATATCCATTTCTACATAAATGTATCTCCATAGTGAAAATAATACCACTTGCCATAGTATTTTGGTTTCCCTGGGTATCAGACAGGTCAGTTGGGAGGCTATGTGGTCTGCAGCTCTGAAGGTACAATGCTCAGTGTAGTAGCCACGGGACACATATGGCTACTGAGCAAATGAAATGTGGCCAATTGGAAGTGAGTTGTGCCCTAAGTGTAAACTACGCATTGGAGTTTGAAGACATAGTGCCCTAAAAAATGTGAAACATTTGCTTTTGATTATTTTTATTGATTATAGGTTGGAATGAATTTTTTTTTGTTAAAAAAACTCTATTAAGATTAATTTCACCTTTTAAAAATGTGGCCACCAGGACATTTTAATTACACATGTAGTTCACATTATATTTCTATTGATCAGTGCTAGGTAGTAGGTGAGAAAATGTGTTCATGATGTTTTGGGCATGGTGGTGGGGTTGTCCTCTCATTTCAGGTCTTCGACCCCTTGAAGTTTTCTCAGGAGAATTCTGATCAGAGACACCCCTATGCCTACTTACCATTCTTAGCTGGATCAAGGTGAGAACAGTTTGAAGTTGCTGAAAGTACCCAAAGATGTTTACTTGAGAATAGTTTACTCCTTTCCACTCCTCAGCTATGTACATCCTTCCAAGGAACCATAGATCTCGGTGCCTATTTGAGCCCTAAAGGATTAGTTAGTTTTCCAAAGGATGGTCCTATTCTCTATCACATTCTGTTTGGCCATGCCTCAAAAGCAACCCCACAATGTAAGCTACTGCTCATAGGCTCAATACAGTCCACCTCCAAAGAAAGAAATAATTTCATGAGTAACTCCAACTGCTAAAGGGAACATGTTGGAGCCTCCCAGACTACATTCTCATAGTGTACAATTTTTAAGTCTAAAACATTTTTCCACCAAAAATTTCAATGGCATTTGGTGGAAAAATGTCGCTTTACTGTGTACTTCAGACTTCTTGTGCTGGTATTTTATCATAGTCAGAAGAAATATGATTTCTTCAAGTATCACTTTCTTTTCCTCTTGTCCGCAGGAACTGCATTGGGCAGCAGTTCGCCATGATTGAGTTAAAGGTGGCCATTGCCTTGATTCTGCTGCACTTCAGAGTGACTCCAGACCCCACCAGGCCTCCTACTTTCTCCAACCATTTTATCCTCAAACCCAAGAATGGGATGTATTTGCACCTGGAGAAACTCCCTGAATGTTGGATCTCAGGGTAGAATGATTAAATATACTTTGCTTTTAAGTTAAATTTACAGCTGCTGGTCCAAGCAGATCATAAGGGATCAATGTGTGGTGGGAGGATTGGAGGTTGGTGGCATAGGGATCTCTGTGAAGCTACACATGATCCAAAATTATTTCTAGGTACACAGTGTATCAGCTAGATCTGTTACTACATGACTTTTAGAGATTTTTAGATCTTTTCTGTTAGACTTTCACTACTATTAATGCTATATACCAGCAGACTTTCATATATTTTCTTTCATTTTAAAAAATAGTTTTCAGAACTATGCAATAAGTGCATGTATGCTCACTGTCAAAAATTCCCAACTAGAAAAGCATGTAGAATAAAAATTTTAAATCTCACTTCACATTCCATAGCCTACATTTCATGCCCTGACCAATCCCACTGCTTGGGATGGGGAGAGATAGCATGGGGAGAAATGCCAGATATAGGTGAAGGGGAGGAAGGCAGCAAATCACACTGCCATGTGTGAATCTATGCAACTATCTTGCATGTTCTTCACATGTACCCCAAAACCTAAAATGCAATAAAAAAACAAGCAATAAAAATATACCTACCCTGTTTGTACTCCATTACACAAAATATAAAAACTCTCAAAATACTCTGTTATAAAAAATATACAATGTCCTTTTTTACTGTTATAAAATATATACACTGTCTAGATGTACTGTCATAAAATATATCCAAATTCTATCTCTACTCTGTTATAAAAAATATACATTAAACTGATTGTACTCCATTATACAAAATATAAAAACTCAAAATTCTGTTTTCAAAAATATACAAAGTCCTTTTGTACTCTGTTATAAAATATATACATTGTCTATATGTACTCTCTTCTAAAACATATTCAAATTCTATTTGTACTTTGTTTTAAAAACTATACATACCTGTTTGTACTCCATTATACAAAATGTAAAAATGCTTAAAATACTGTTTTAAAAAATAAAAAAATAATAAAAATAAAAAATAGAAAAATAATAACGTGGTGTGCATTCTTTCGAACTTTTTAAAAAATACATTTTACATGGAGACATGTAGCAATGTATTCTTATAGATGTGATTATACCTATATTATTATTGATTTTTTTCACTTAACAAAAATTCAACTTATTCCTTATCATGGCTTTATAGTATTCTGTAATGTGAATGTACTAGAATTTAACTATTTTCCTTATTGGGTATTTATTTATAATTTTAAAAACATGTTTGTTGGCCATTTATGTTTATTTTTGTTTTGTTCTCTATGATTTTTCTGTACACTGTCTATGTTTGTTTTTCTATGGAATTGTCTTTTATTGATTCTTATGAGTTGTTTATATATTGTGGATAGTAAACCTTGGTTATGACTATTTTTTTAATTGAATTTTAGGTTTTGGGGTACATGTGCAGAACATGCAAGATAGTTGCATAGGTACACATGTGGCAGTGTGATTTACTACCTTCCTCTTCTTCACCCTCATCTGACATTTCTCCCCATGCTATCCCTCCCCAACTCCCCCACCACTGTCCCTCCCCTATTCCCCCCAACAGACCCCAGTGTGTAGTGTTCTCCCTGTGTCCATGTGTTCTCATTGTTCATCACCCTCCTGTGAGTGAGAACATGCGGGATTTCATTTTCTGTTCTTGTGTCAGTTTGCTGAGAATGATGTTCTCCAGATTCATCTATGTCCCTACAAAGGACACGAACTCATTGTTTTTGATCGCTGCATAATATTCCATGGTGTATATGTGCCACATTTTCCCAGTCTGGTCTATCATCGATGCGCATTTGGGTTGGTTCCACGTCTTTGCTATTGTAAACAGTGCTGCATGTGTCCTTATAGTAGAACGATTTATAGTCTTTTGGCTATATACCCAGTAATGGGATTGCTGGGTCAAATATAATTTCTATTTCTAGGTCCTTGAGGAATCGCCACACTGTCTTCCACAATGGTTGAACTAATTTATACTCCCACCAGCAGTGTAAAAGTGTTCCTATTTCTCCACATCCTCTCCAGCATCTGCTGTCTCCAGATTTTTTAATGATCGCCATTCTAACTGGCGTGAGATGGTATCTCAATGTAGTTTTGATTTGCATCTCTCTAATGACCAGTGATGATGAGCATTTTTTCATATGTTTGTTGGCCTCATATATATCTTCTTTTGTAAAGTGTCTGTTCATATCCTTTGCCCGTTTTTGAACAGGCTTGTTTGTTTTTTTCTTGTAAATCTGTTTTAGTTCTTTGTAAATTCTGGATATCAGCCCTTTGTCAGATGGGTAAACTGCAAAAATTTTTTCCCATTCTGTTGGTTGCCGATTCACTCTAATGACTTTCTTTTGACGTGCAGAAGCTGTGGAGTTTGATTAAGTCCCATTTGTCTATTTTGGCTTTTGTTGCCAATGCTTTTGGTGTTTTGGTCATGAAGTCCTTGCCTACTCCTATGTCCCGAATGGTCTTGCCTAGATTTTCTTCTAGGGTTTTTATGGTGCCAGGTCTTCTGTTTAAGTCTTTAATCCATCTGGAGTTAATTTTAGTGTAAGGTGTCAGAAAGGGGTCCAGTTTCTGCTTTCTGCACATGGCTAGCCAGTTTTCCCAACACCATTTATTAAACAGGGAATCCATTCCCCATTGCTTGTTTTTGTCAGGTTTATCCAAGATTGTATGGTGGTAGATATGTTGTGTTGCCTCCAATGCCTCTGTTCTGTTCCATTAGTCTATATCTCTGTTTTGGTACCAGTACCATGCTGTTTTGATTACTGTAGCCTTGTAGTATAGTTTGAAGTCCAGTAGTGTGATGCCTCCCACTGTGTTCTTTTTGCTTAGAATGGACTTGGCTATGTGGGATCTCTTTTGGTTCCATATGAAGTTTAAGGTGGTTTTTTTCCAGTTCTGTGAAGAAGGTCATTGGTAACTTGATGGGGATAGCATTGAATCTGTAAATTACTTTGGGCAGTATGGCCATTTCCATGGTATTGTTTCTTCCTAACCATAAACATGGAATGTTTCTCCATCTGTTTGTGTCCTCTCTTATTTCATTGAGCAGTGGTTTGTAGTTCTCCTTGAAGAGGTCCTTTACATTTCTTGTTAGTTGTATTCCTAGGTATTTCATTCTCTTTGTAGCAATTGTGAATGGCAGTTCATTCTTGATTTGGCTCTCTTTAAGTCTGCTATTGGTGTATAGGAATGCTTGTGATTTTTGCACATTGATTTTGTATCCTGAGACTTTGCTGAAGTTGTTTATCAGTTTCAGGAGTTTTTGGGCTGAGAGGATGGGGTCTTCTAGATATACTGTCATGTCATCTGCAAATAGAGACAATTTGGTTTCCTCCTTTCCTATTTTAATACACTTTATTTCTTTTTCTTGCCCGATTTCTCTGGGGTTGTAACTGTTCTTTTTGATTTTTTCCCTTTCTGTTACTTTTTATAAAAACTGTATTTATGATGTCTTTTACCATATAGAACCTTTTACATTTTCACGAAGTAAGATAATTATATTTTTTAATGTTTCTGGGTTTTGAGCATTGAATAAGAAAGCCTTTATTTGGAATATTATATATTCTATATATTCCCCTGGTGATAATCTTGCACATCCTAAAGGGAAATGTCTTCATGATTTCCTGATTCATCACTCCTTTGAGCCTAACAAGAAACTTAGACTTCTTTTTAATTGCAGGAGGAGTACTTTTAAGGGATTTCATTAGAGGTAAGATATAAGGTGAAATACATTTTAAGCAAGTTTTATATCCATTATATGGAGAATGAGTCAGTGGATTAGAGGGGGCAAGTGTGGGGAAGTGGGGAGACCAGTTAGGAAGTTATTGCAGTGTACAGAGGAGAGGTGGTGGTGGTTTGGCAAGGGTGAAGTTGAAGGGAAGTGAATTTGAGATGGATATGGGTGGCATTTGGTAGAGTAGAAAGGAGTCTTTAATTTATTGGGAATGAGGGGTTAAGGATTAGAGGAATCTAAGATTATGAGAACTCACTAAGGATATCCTATTTGGTCATAGAAACAATTTTGACAATACTTGTGCCTGGTTTGCTCTCACCATGTATTCATTATTCCTTGCCTTGCTGGACATTTTGATTCTGATTAAATCCAATAGTAAAAGCTGTGTAGGCACCTTAGGCATCTAATAAAGAGAGAGGCTTAGTATAAGAAAGAAGGTAGCTTGTGAGATCAAGAATTCCCTTAACTACATAGAAGAGTCGCCATACTTGGTTTATTTATTTATTTTTTTGAGACGGAGTTTCGCTCTTGTTACCCAGGCTGGAGTGCAATGGCGCGATCTCAGCTCACCACAAGCTCCGCCTCCTGGGTTCAGCCAATTCTCCTGCCTCAGCCTCCTGATTAGCTGGGATTACAGGCATGCACCACCATGCCCAGCTAATTTTTTGTATTTTTAGTAGAGACGGGGTTTCACCATGTTCACCAGGATGGTCTCGATCTCTTGACCTCGTGATCCATCCACCTCGGCCTCCCAAAGTGCTGGGATTACAGGCTTGAGCCACTGTGCCCAGCCTGCTTTGTTTAATAAAACTCATATCCTGTCAAGAGTTTACGAGATGATAGAGAGGATTTAGTTCTTGAAGGTAGTGGCCTCAAGTGCCCCATAAAAAATATCTGGAAGGGTTTAAATAACTGATATAGATACTATTTTCCTGTTGCCTTCTCCATGAACATATACAGTATTGGGGAAGATCACTGTATTAGTTCATTTTCACACCACTATAAAGATAATACATGAGACTGGATTATTTATAAAGAAAAGAGGTTTAATGGACTCAGAGTTCTGCATGGCTTGGGAAGCCTCAGGAAACTTACAACCATGGCGGAAGGTAAAGCAGGAACGTCTCATATGGCAGTAGAGAACAGAGCTAGCATTTTACAAAGGAACTGTCAAAACACTTATAAAATTTTCAGGTCTCCTGGGAACTCACTCATTATAGCAAGCACAGCATGGAGGAAATCACCTTCATGATACAGTCACCTTCTCTCCACACATGGAGATTATAGGTCCTTCCCTTGACACATGGGGATTGTAATTTGAGATGAGATTTGGGTGGGGATACAAAGCCAAACCACATCAATCACCAATCGTTTGGGGCAGCATTCCCTGTCCACCAGTTTAATTTGTAACCTATGGTCAGTGCTTTAGCACAGAGTAAGTGTAAGTGGGAACCTACAGCCCCTATGGTCATGTGTGCTAGGTGCATTCTAGAACTTACAGGAGTAATTATATTTGTTTTGAGCCTTGCCATTTTCTTTATAAATTAACTGAGATGGCTTGCTGGAAATTTGAATGACTTGATTACTGAACTGTAAATGATGTGACACCCTTCCTGGTCATTACTATCCTCTATACTGTTTCTATTTTAAAGGACACATCTCAGTTCATGTTTAAATGATAGACTGTTTGTGGCAAAGATGACTCAACATCCCTTCAACAACCTTTCTCCACTCCTACAGAAATAGAAGTGTTAGCTGAGCACGTGGTTGCCAGGCACAGACCATATTTCCCAGGCTCTGTTTTCATGAGATGTGTCATGTGACTAGATTTTGAGCATAACTGGGCAGAAGTGATTTGTACAACATCCAACTAATATCTTCAAAAGGAAAAGTGCATGCCTTCCCTTTCCGTTTTATATCCTCCCCACTTTTGTAAAGGCAACTGTGGTGGCAGGAGCTAGAGCAACTATCTTAGATCATTAACTGAAAGCCATGTGTTGAAAAAGGCAGAACAACAGGGTAGAAGGAGCCTAGGTGCCAGGGATGAACTTGTAGAACAAACTGCCTGACAACCTCTGGATCACCTAACTTCTCTCTTTTTTTATTATTATACTTTAAGTTCTGGGGTACATGTACAGTTCATGCAGGATTGTTACATGCATATACACATACCATGGTTGTTTGTTCCATCCATTCCCTCATCATCTACGTTAGGTATTTCTCCTAATGTTATCCCTCCCCAATCGCCCCACTCCCTGCAATCCCTCCCCTAGCCTCTCTACCCCTCAACAGGACCCAGTGTGTGATGTTCCCCTCCCTGTGGCCATGTGTTCTCATTGTTTGACACCCACTTATGAGTGAGAACATGTGGTGTTTGGTTTTCTGTTCTTGTGTCAATTTGCTGAGAATGATGGTTTCCAGATTTATCCATGACTTTGCAAAGGACATGAACTCATCCTATTTTATGGCTGCATAGCATTGCATGGTATATAGGTGCAACATTTTCTTTATCCAGTCTATTATTGATGGGCATTTGGGTTGGTTTCAAGTCTTTGCTATTGTAAATAGTGCCACAATGAACATATGTTTGCATGTGCCTTCATAATAGAATGATTTATACTTCTGTAAGTATTTACAGTAATGGGATTGCTGGGTCAATGGTATTTCTAGTTCTTGATCCTTGGGGAATCACCACACTGTCTTCCACAGTGGTTGAACTAATTTACACTCCCAGCAATGGTGTAAAAGTATTCTTATTTCTCCACATCCTCTCCAGTATCTGCTGTCTCCAGATTTTTTAATGATCGCCATTCTAACTGGCATGAGATGGTATTGCAATATGGTTTTGATTTTCATTTCTCTAATGACCAGTGATGATGAGCTTTTTTTGATATGTTTGTTGGCTACATAAATGTCTTCTTTGAAAAGTGCCTTTTCGTATCTGTCACTTACTTTTTGATGAGGTTGTTTGTTTTTCTTGTAAATTTATTTAAGTTCCTTGTAGACTCTGGATATTAGTCCTTTGTCAGATGGGTAGATTGCAAAAATTTTTTCCCATTCTGTTGGTTGCCAGTTCACTCTAATGATAGCTTCTTTTGCTATGCAATAGCTCTTAAGTTTAATTAGGTCCCATTTGCCTATTTTGGTTTTTGTTGCCATTGCTTTTGGTGTTTTAGTGATGAAGTCCTTGTCTGTGCCTATGTCCTGAATGGTACTGCCTAGGTTTTCTTTTAGGGTTTTTATGGTGTTAGGTCTTATGTTTAAATCTTTAAAATCTGGAGTTAATTTTTGTATAAGGTATAAGGAAGGGGTTCAGTTTCAGCTTTCTGCATATGGCTAGCCAGTTTTCCCAACACCATTTATTAAACAGGGAATCACTTACCCATTGCTTGTTTTTGTCAGGTTTGTCAAAGATCAGATAGTTATAGATGTGTGGCATTACTTTCAAGGCCTCTGTTCCATTCCATTAGTCTATAACTCTGTTTTGGTACCCGTACAATGCTGTTTTGACTACTATAGGCTTTTAGTATAGTTTGAAGTCAGGTACCTGATGGCTCCAGTTTTGTTTTGTTTTGTTTTGCCCAGAATTGTCTTGGCTTACAGGCTCTTTTTTGATTCCGTATGAAGTTTAAAGTGGCTCTTTCCAGTTCTGTGAAGGTCAATGGTAGCTTGGTGGGAATAGCATTGAATCTATAAATTGCTCAAGGCAGTATGGCCATTTTCATGATATTGATTCTAACATGGAATGTTTTTCCATCTGTTTGTGTCCTCTCTTATTTCCTTGAGCAGTGCTTTGTAGTTCTCCTTCTAAAAATACTTCAAATCCCTTGTTAGTTGTATTTTTAGGTATTTTATTCTCTTTGCAGCAATTGTGAATGGGAATTTGCTGATGATTTGGCTCTCTGTTATTCATGTATAGGAATGTTTGTGATTTTTGCACACTGATTTTGTATCCTGAGTCTTTGTTTAAGATGCTTATCATCTTAAGGAGATTTTGGGCTGAGACAGTGGGGTCTTCTAAATATACAATCATGTCATCTGCAAATAGAGACAATTTGACTTTCTCTTTTCCTAACTGAATACACTTTATTTCTTTTTCTTGCCTGATTTCTCTGGCCCAAACTTCCAATACCATGTTTAATAGGAGTGGTAAGAGAGGGCATCCTTGTCTTGTGCCAGTTTCCAAAGGGAATGTTTCGAGTTTTTGCCTATTCATTATAATATTGGCTGTGGGTTTGTCATAAATAGCTTTTATTATTTTGAGGTATGTTTCATCAATACCTAGTTTATTGAGAATTTTTAGCATAAAGGGCTGTTGAATTTTGTTGAAGGCCTTCTCTCCATCTATTGAGATGGTCATGTGGTTTTTTTCTTTGGTGCTATTTATGTGATGAATTATGTTTATAGAATTGCAGATGTTGAACCAGACTTGCATCCCAGGGATGAAGCTGACTTGATCCTGATGGATAAGCTTTTTGATGTGCTGTTGGATTCTGTTTGCCAATATTTTATTGAGGAGTTTTACATCAATGTTTATCATTGATATTGGCCTGAAGTTTTCTTTTTTAGTTGTGTCTCTGCCAGGTTTTGGTATCAGGATGATGCTGGTCTAATAAAATGAGTTAGAGAAGATTCCCTCTTTGTGTATTGTTTGAAATAGTTTCAGAAGAATTGATACCAGCTCCTGTTTGTACCTCTGGCAGAATTCAGCTGTGAACCCATCTGTTCCTGGAGTTGTTTTGATTGGTAGGCTATTAATTGCTGCCTTCATTTCAGACCTCGTTATTGGTCTATTCAGCAATTCAACATCTTCCTGATTTAGTCTTGGGAGAGTGTAAGTGTCCAAGAATTTATCAATTTCTTCCAGATTTAGTGGTTTATGTGCATAGAGGTGCTTGTAGTAATCTCTGATGGTAGTTTGTATTTCTGTGAACTCATTGGTGATATCCTCTTTCTTATTTTTTATTGCATCTATTAGATTCTTCTCTCTTTTCTTTTTTATTAGTCTGGTTATTGATTTATCTATTTTGTTGATCCTTTCAAAAAAGCCAGCTCCTGGATTTATTGCTTTTCTGAAGGGTCTTTTTGTGTGTCTATCTCTTTCAGTTCTGCTTTGATCTTAGTTATTTCTTGTCTTCTGCTAGCTTTTGAATTTGTTTGATCTTGCTCCTCTAGTTCTTTTAATTGTGACATTAGGGTTTCAATTTTAGATCTTTCCTCTTTTCTCATATGGGCCTTTAGTGGTAAGAATTTCCCTCTAGACACTGCTTTAAATGTTTCCCAGTGATTCTGGTGTGTTGTCTTCATTCACATTTGTTTTTGAAGAACATCTTTATTTCTGTTTTTATTTCATTATTTTCTAGTAGTCATTCAGGAGCAGGTTGTTCAGCTTCCATGTAGTTGTGTGGTTTTGAGTGAGTTTCTTAATACTGAGTTCTAATTTAATTGCACTGTGGTCTGAGAGACTGTTAGGATTTCTGTTTTTTTTGCATTTGCTGAGGAGTGTTTTACTTCCAATTATGTGGTCAATTTTAGAATAAGTGTAATATGGTGCTGAGAAGAATGTATGTTCTGTGGATTTGGGGTGGAGAGGTCTGTAGATGTCTATTATGTTCACTTGGTCTGGATGTGTGTTCAAGTCCTTGATATCTTTGTTAATTTTCTGTCTCATTGATCTCTCTTACATTGATAGTGGAGTTTTTAAGTCTCCCACTATTATTTAATGGGAGTCTAAGTCTCTTTGTAGGTCATTAAGATCTTGCTTTATGTATCTGGGTTCTCCTGTATGGGGTGTGTATATATTTAGGATAGTTAGCAATTCTTGTTGTATTGACCCCTTTAATAGTATTTAATGTCCTTCTTTGTCTTTTTTGCTCTTTGTTGGTTTAAAGTCTGTTTTATCAGAGACTAGGATTGCAAACTTTGCTTTTTTTTTTTGCTCTCCATTTGCTTGGTAAATCTTCCTCCATCCCTTTATTTTGAGCCTATGTGTGTCTTTGCATGTGAGATGGGTCTTCTGAATACAGCACACAGATGGGTCTAAACTCTTTTTTCCAATTTTCCAGTCAGTGTCTTTTGATTGGGGCATTTAGACGATTTACATTTAAGGTTAATATTGTATGTGTGAATTTGATCCTGCCATTTTGATACTAGTTGGTTGTTTTGCCTATTGATGCAGTTTCTTCATTGTGTTGATGGTCTTTACCATTTGGTATATTTTTGCAGTTGCTGGTACCGGTTGTTCCTTTCCATGTTTAGTACTTCTTTCAGGAGCTCTTGTAGGGCAGGCCTGGTGGTGATGAAATCTCGCAGCAATTGCTTGTCCATATAAGATTTTATTTCTCCTTCGTTTATGAAGCATAGTTAGACTGGATATGAAATTCTGCATTGAAAATTCTTTTTTTAAAAAATGTTGAATATTGGCTCTCACTCTCTTCTGCCTTGTAGGGTTTCTGCAGACAGGTTTGTTATTAGTCTGATTGGCTTCCCTTTGTGGGTAACCCTACTTTTCCCTCTGGCTGCCCTTAACATTTTTTTCTTCTTTTCAACCTTAGTGAATCTGATGATTTTGTGTCTTCTGGTTGCTCTTTTTGAGAAGTATCTTTGTGGTTGTCTCTGTATTTCCTGAATTTGAATGTTATCCTGTCTTGCTAGGTTGGGGAAGCTCTCCTGGATAATATACTGAAGAGTGTTTTCCAACTTGGTTTCATTCTCTCTGTCACTTGCAGTTACACCAATCAAGCTTTGGTTTGGTCTTTTCACATAGTCCCATATTTATTTGAGGGTTTGCTCATTCTTTTCATTCTTCTTTCTCTAATCTTGTCTTCATTCTTTACTTCATTAAGTTGATCTTCAGTCTCTGATATTCTTTCTTCCACTTGATCAATTCAGCTATTAATACTTGTATATACTTCATGAAGTTCTTGTGCTGTGTTTTCCCACTTCATCAGGTCATTGATTTTCTTCTGTAAAGTGGTTATTCTAGTTAGCAATTCCTGTAACCTGTTTTCTTAGCTTCCTTACATTGTGTTAGAACATGCTCCTTTATCTCAGAGGAATTTCTTATTACCTACTTTCTGAAGCCTACTTCTGTCAATTTGTCAGATTTATTCTCCACCCAGTTTTAGTCCTTCGCTGGCCAGGAGTTGTAATCCTTTGGAGGAGAAAAGGCATTCTTGTTTTGGAATGTTTAGACCATTTGCACTGGTTTCTCCCCATCTTTGTGGATTTATCTTCCTTTGGTCTTTGATACTTGTGGCCTTTGAATGGGGTTTCTGAGTGGACATCCTTTTTGTTTATGTAGATGGTTTTACTTTCTGTTTGTTAGTTCTCCTTCTAACAGTCAGACCCCTCTGCTGCATGTCTGCTGGAGTTTGATAGAGGTCCACTCCAGACCCTGTTTGCCTGGGTATTACCAGCAGAGACTACAGAATAGCAAAGATTGCTGCCTGTTTATTCATCTGGAAGTTTCCTCTCAAAGGTACATTGGCCAGATGCCAGCTGGAGCTCTCCTGTATGAAGTGTCTGTCACTCTCTGCTTGGAGGTGTCTTCCAGTGAGGAGACATGGGGCCAGGGATCCACTTGAGGAGTTAGTCTAACCCTTAACAGAGCTCGAGGGCTGTGTTGGGAGATCTGCTGCACAGACCTGGCAGGCAGGGATGTTTAAGTCTGCTGAAGCTGTGCTTACAGCTGCCACTTGCCCCAGGTTTTCTGTCCCAGGGAAATGGGAATTTTATCTATAAGCCCCTGACTGGGGATGCTGTCTTTTTTTCAGATATGCCCTGCCCAGAGAGCAGAAATCTAGAGAGACAGTCTGGCTACAACAGCTTTGCAGAGCTGTGGAGGGCTCTGCCCATTTGCAACTTCCTGGTGGCTTTATTTACACTGTGAGGGGAAAACCACCTACTGGAGCCTCAGTAATGGCAGACACCCCTCTCCCCGCTAAGCTTGAGAGTGTCCCAAGTTTATTTCAGACTGCTTGTGCTAGCAGTGAGAATTTCAAGCCAGTGGATCTTAGCTTGCTGGGCTCTATGGCAGTGGGAGCCATTGAACTAGACCACTTGGCTCCCTGGCTTCAATCCCCTTTCCAGAGGAGTGAATCGTTCTGTGTTGTTGGCCTTCCAGGTGCCACTGTGGTATGGAAAAAAAATCTGCAGCTAGCTTGGTGTCTGCCCAAATGGCTGCCCAGTTTTGGCTTGAAACCCAGGGCCCTGATAGCACAGGCACCCAAGAGAATCTCCTGGTCTTTGGGTACTGAAGACTGTGGTAAAACTGTAGTATCTGGGCTGGGGTTCACCATTCCTTATGCCACAGTCCCTCATGGCTTACCTTGGCTAGGGGAGAGAGTTCCCCAACCCCTTGTGCTTTCTGGGTTAGGTGATTCCCCCACCCCACTTCAGCTCACCCTCCATGGGCTGCACCCACTGTCTAACCAGTCCCAGTGAGATGAGCTAGGTATCTCAGTTGAAAATGGAGAAATCACCCGCCTTCTACATTGATCTTGCTGGGAGCTGCAGATGTTCCTATTTGATCATCTTGCCAGGTCTTGTCTCACGTAACTTTGACATCAACTATGTGAGGATGGGAGGGCCCACAGTGCCAACTGTATTTCTTTTTAAAGGTAAATAATTTTTGTATAATTCAAAGCTTATTTAAAGTGTATGTGTAAAACAAGGTAAAAGGAACCAGGAAATAAGAGAGATATAAAGAAAGTTATTTTTAAAAAAGGTTATTTTAGTAAAAAAGCTTAAAGAAAAATAGTTTTATATGAAAGAGAATCTTGTATGGTAAATTTGTCCTAGAATAAAATGACAGGTTGTTTTAGAAAGAGGTATGGTTAGAATTAGTCAAAAATTCCAAGCATTTCATAGATGGTCTGTGTAAGTCACAAAAGAATTTATGAAAGAGAATTTATGCAAAATTGTTGTACAATTTAAAGGTAATTAGGGCTTCTAAATGCTTCATGATATGCCACTCTAACTCTTAACTGTGTAACGTGTCTGTTTTATGGCTAGGTAAGACCATAAACACAGTGAGTTAGATGCTAGAAAGAGTCAGACCTTATGTGCACTCTTGTTTGGGTCCTAGCCTCCACAACTAATACATAATTAAAATCCCAAACTTACCAAAGTTTTCACCAAAAGTAAAGATTGCTAAGAGTTAACCATGCAAAATAACTTGAGGTTACTGAAAAAACAGTTTTGCATACAAGGTCTGTAAGAAAAGTATATTTTTCAAAAGTATACTTTTTTTTTTTAACCAAAAGTATACTTTTGGTAAAAAGACTAAAAGAAGGTGTTGGAATGTAGAATTTTGCCTAAATTAAAAGGTTAAAGGATTGTTTTAAGTTAGATAAAAAATAAAGCTAAAGATTTAAGCAAGTTGCAGAAGGTTTATGAGAAAATTAATTGTAAAATATTTTGTGTGTAAACATATTGGCTAATGTTAAAGTGGTATTAATTTGTTTTTCCATAAATTAAAATTTAAAATAAAAGCACAACAGGTTTCTCTTTGAGCATTAATCCACTCTTTAACAAAAGTCTTTTGTAAAAAATTATAAAAGATTTATGAAAATATTACCTTATGGTCAACCATTAAAACTGGGTAAATATGCCTGTAAGGTTTTATTAAAAATTGGGCTTAACATTAATATTTCCCTAATGTAAAATCAAAATTAGGCTTATTTGGTATAAAAACTATACAGGAAGCATTGTCAAATATAAAATGGTGTTTGATTTTTGGGGGCTATCTATGTATAAATGTTCCAAATTATGGGAGACAGATAATTCTGCTAAATCTTAGTGTACATTATCAGTAATAATATACTTGTTATGTTAAATTATTGTGTGCCACAGAGGTAACAGATTTCCTTGTCAATTGTTTCTTTAACTATGGCTACCCTAAAACTTGTTGTCATCTATAAACAATTGCTGTCTTGTCTAGGTCTTCTTTAGATGGTGGTTTTATAATTAGCAATAAAGCTCTAACAGGTGCTGTTGAATGCAGGTTTCTGATATCTTTGGAGATTGTAACATCAGAATAGAGGAAAAATGTTCAGAACTCTTGAAGAGATAAAATGTTCACTGATATCAAGCAGAACAGGAATTAACTGCATAAGCTAAATAAAATACTCAAGTGACCTTTTTGACTTTTTGCTTAAAACATTGTTGATCCTTTGTTTTGCTTTTCAGAGTCAAGGAAACTTTTCTTTTGAGCTATTAGTAGCTTTAACAATTAAGAAAAGTATACTACTGTGAGCAAAATTTGGAGCATATTTGTTTCTCTTTAACTGATTCCCTCAAAAATATGAAAACCTTCTGTGAGTATTTTTAATTATAGTTGTTTGCATAAGGCAATAAGAATCTGTTTTCTTTGCAATAGGCACAATTGGGGAAACTGTTATTTTACCAAAGCTTTGATTGTAATGGCATGCTTTCCTTTAAGAAATCAAATTTGACTTGTAAAGCTAATAAAAGCCCCTAGAGGAAATGCCTCATACCTTATCTCCCCAATCCCTTTACTGGGTCTCTGACCTGTGGTAAGTAAAGAATGTCACTTTCTAACAGGTCCAGGAGCCCCAAGTTATATTGGAACCACAAGAGGAGAGGAATCTACTCAACTTGTAGGTATATAAGAGTACAAACCAACACCAAGGCTTGGCACTAAAACATCTTATCTAAGATTTCTTCTATGGAACAGAGTTTCATCAAAGCCAATTTAAAAAGAGCTTATGGAAAAAATTATTCTTGCTGCACATTATACAAATAGGCCAAGTACAATAAAGCAAACCAGGCTTAGCATAATTTTTCCTCAGTAAAAATGAGGAACTGGAAAGGAAAAAATTATGTTTCAAAACTATAATACACTTAATATTTGATTTTAATCTTCTCTAATATTTTTTCAATTTTATTTTCTGCAGTTTGGATAGAATTCTGATTTTTCTGCCTACAAGTCTCCAAAATTATGTTTTTAATTTTTTCGTTTTTCCCCATTTTTCCTAACTGGGACTCACTGAAACCTAAACCATGCTTTCATAAAGCCCTGAAAACTAAGGACTAGACAACTTAAGCTTCAGAAGAAAACAGCAACAACCTATTTATATGTGTTGAGGTCCCGACCTGCGGGACGAGCAATGGAGACCCTAGGGAGGGAGTGGGGAATTAAAAGAGAGAGACAGGAGACACAGAGAATGGAGACAAGTCAAGGATCTGATCAAGTCTCGTTTATTAGCTACAAGGCGGTTGCTTATAAACAAGTAAGGGCGGGAAGTTCTGAGGGCTGAGGTCAGAGAGTAACCATGGAGACGAGGCTGCAGGCTAGCCTTGTAACTAGGAGGAATGTGAAACTTAAACAATAAGGGAAGCCCACAAGATGGAGGTTTAGGTAAGAGGAACAAAAGCTTAAGCAACATAGTTACAAGATGGCTACTGCTCCCCACAGGTTCCCCTTTTTAATTTAATTTTTGTGTGGCCGATTGCCTGTGGGGACCATGCCTGTCTTAGGTCAAGAGATACACCTGCAGTGATGCTTTTTACCCTTACCCATCATAGGGTGAGCGGGATTCATAACCCAGTCCCCTGTCTTAGGCGGGAGCATCTTACTGCTAGGCTCTCAGGTTGCCCGTCATTGGCTAACTGGTCCAGCTCATCAGGCGATGTCAGAAACGGTTGATGGTGCTTATCAAGCTTCTACCGTAGCCTTGATCCAACTCCATTTCCCTGTCGGCCATTTCCATCTTATGGTAATGGCCCTGTAGGGGCTGCATTTTTATGGAGTCAATCTGTTGTTTAACAAAAGCCATGACCTTGTTGAATATAAGAGGTCCAACAGTGAGGAGTAGGAGGAAAATGACAAAAGGGCCGAGGAGGGGGAGCATATAGAGGAGGAACCCATTCAACCCTCCCCACAATGGATTATTGAAGAGAGCTTTTCTTCTTTTTTGCCAGGTCTTCTTGCAGGGCTTTTATCCTATCTCTGACAACATCAGAATGGTTAGCATAAACGTAGCATTTTTTATCTAATGCAAGGCACAGTCCTCCTTTCTGGGCGGTGAGCAGATCTAGGCCTCGTCGGTTTTGCAGGACTACTTCGGATAGGGAGTCAAGTTGATCTTACATCATATTGTGATCTGAATCCGCTGTCAGTCTTAGGTATGAGAGTGATTATTAGGGATATCAATATTAAGGTCCACATGTTTCTGAAAGATTGAAAGAGGGGGAACAGGGAATAATCCTCAGGGCTTAACACATTCCCTGGGAGGGGTTATTATCCTCACATCCTGATGTTTCTTTACTGTCTACTTGTTTCACTAATCTCTCTGGTAGCCATCTGGCTGAATCTGCTTCTTTTGCATATACACAGACTGGTCCTCTACCCCAAATCAATATGGGGTCGGGTCCATGCCAGGAGCCAGTCATAGGATCTTTCCATATCACTGATGCGAATTTTGTTTGAGTTTCTGATTGCCAATGGCGTTCTGCAGTGGAGTGTCCATTTTTGTCTAAGTTAAAAAATTGAGTATAAATAGTGAATGTGCCATGAGGTTTCTGGGGGACCACTTAATGGGGTACCATTCCCCCTTTTTTATTTTTCAAAGGTAATTTTTAAAGTGAGATGGGTTCTCTCAACTATCCCTTGGCCTTGAGGATTATAGGGGATGCCAGTTATATGTTGTATGTTTAATTGAGAGCAGAACCGGGCAAAGGCTGTGCTGGTATACCCTGGTCCATTATCAGTTTTAATTTTTTGTGGACAGCCAAGGGTGGCAAAAGCAGATAGTAAGTGCCTGATGACGTGTTTAGTGGCTTCTCCAGTTTGGCAAACACATATCCACTGTAGGTATCAATGCATACATGAACATATTTGAGATTGCCAAATTCTGAAACATGAGTTACATCCATCTGCCAGAGTGCATTAGGGACTAGGCCCCTAGGGTTAACTCCCAAATGGGGTACGGGTAAGTGAGTGGCACATAGCTAATCCCTGTTGATAGGCAGGGCCTATGTCTGAGCACAGGCGTATATACCCTGAGAGATCTGTTTTCCTTTTATAAGGGCGGATAGCCGCTTGGCAGGCAGCATTAGCATTTTCAAATGCTAGTTGTTTAACAAAATCTGTGCCTGCATCTGCATTACCAAAAATTCTGCCTGCCGCTGTAATGAGGTGATGTACAAATTCTGAAAAAGGTTCATCTGGCCCTTGTTTTATGCTGGTAAGGGAGGCACTAACATCCCCATTTGTAGGCAGCTTTTGCCAGGCCTTTGTACCAGCAGTTTGAATTTGGGCATACAGACCTGCATCATACTGCATTTGTGTGTCGCTGGTAGTGTAATTGCCTTCACCAGCTAGCATGTCAAAATTCCAATTATTATTAGCCTGTGCATTGTGGCGGGCAGTTTCCTTACAACACTCATAAAACTCAGATTTCCACAACAAATAATCACCCCCTGAAAGGGTGGCTGGGGCCAAGGTCTGCCAATCTCCTGGGGTAAGCCAATTTTCGGCCACTGATTCTAAAATTGCAGTGGTGTACAGAGCAGTAGCGCTGTATTGTGCCACTGCAGTTTTTAGTTCTTTGATTATTTTAAAATCAAAACCTGCATGATGCCTCCAAGCTGTCCCCTGCTGGTCGGTGGTTTCTGTCACTGGGTACGCGCTTGGATCCTCTAAATCTAATAAGGTGTTAAGCTGAGGAGGTTGTCTTAACGCCGCCCCCCATGGGGAGGTATGACATTTTGGGTAACTTGAGTTTTAGCCTCATTCTTTATTTTACCTATTTTTATTTTTTCAAGCTGTTCCATGAGCTCTTGATGCTCAGTTTCAAGCCTATCCTGTTCTTTTAGGTACTCGATTTTTTCTTGTAACCTTTTTCGGGGATCAATAACGAGACATGCCATTGGGGGTGCTGAGGGCCCTGCCTTGTAAGGCGGAGGTCGCCGCCTATGGGGGAACCAATCTGAGTTTTTGTAACGGTCCACCTCTTCTTCTAAGTCATCCCAATCTATTCCCTCCTCAATGCCTTTGTCTTCAGAATTATTTGCTCTTTCAATTAGCCAGGGGGTCTTTTCCTTTTTGGTGTGTCTAGATCCTGAGTTGGGGGCCCCCTGGGCAGACACCCTCTTTGGCCCTCTTTATGTCTTTGCTGAAGGCGCATTTTTAGTTTCAGCCTGGCATTGTGACTCTCCGGATATCCCCTTCTTTGAGTCACTATCAGAGGATATTAAATCCTCCTCATTAGCTTGTAGCGACTGCGCCTCATCAGTTACAGACAATTGCTAAGAGTCACCTGGGCTCTTAGAACTGTTGAGGGTGTTTTTATTGAGTTCTCCCTTTAAGAAAGATTCTCCCTGAGTAATTACATTGGCAATGAGGGGGTCATGGCATCTCTGAGTTAAAATTTCATCTATCAGTTTCCAATAAGAAAAGGCTGTGACTGGGACCTTCTCGGGTCCGAAAGCACTGTAATAATCTTTTAAAGCATCCCCTACCCTTTTCCACTGTTTTTGGTCTATGGTTCCTTCCTTGGGAAACCAAGGGCAGACATCCTGAATATAGTCAAAATATTTACACAATCGTTTTATTTTCACCTTTATTCCCCGCACCTTTAAAGCCTTACTTAAACTCTCTATGAAAAACTCATGCTGGCTGATTTCCTGTCCCATATTCGCCGTCCGCTTACCAGAGCATGAGTCTGTGGCAGGTTCTCACGACGCTCTTTCCTCTGGGTTTCTTAATCCTTCTGTGCCGGCTGACCTCTACGGCATCCCTCACCGTGTCCCTCAGACTCGAGCTCTCACGTTGGGCGCCAGTTTGTCCCGACCCATGGGACGAGCAACGGAGACCCTAGGGAGGGAGTGGGGATTAAAAGAGAGAGACAGGAGACACGGAAAATGGAGACAAGTCAAGGATCTGATCAAGTCTCGTTTATTAGCTACAAGGCGGTTGCTTATAAACAAGTAAGGGCGGGAAGTTCTGAGGGCTGAAGTCAGAGAGTAACCATGGAGACGAGGCTGCAGGCTAGCCTCATAACTAGGAGTGTGAAACTTAAACAACAAGGGAAGCCCACAAGATGGAGGTTTAGGTAAGAGGAACAAAAGCTTAAGCAACATAGTTACAAGATGGCTACTGCTCCCCACATGTTGATGTCGTACATTGTTCTGTGTCAGCAGGTGTTACCTCTAAGCCCCAGAAACAGAGTACTACTTGGAACAGATCAATCTCTTCCACTCCAACACTGCATTTGGTGCCCCATAATGATAACTCCCTCTCAGCAGAAAGTAGCCAGAAAGATTACTACGCCCCATATCACTAAAATTCTCATAATTAAATATACAAGCATGATAGAAATCATTCACAAATTGACAGTGGAGATTGTGGCAGGTCAGGTCTCATTAACACAGGCCTCTGTAACGACTGTTTCAGCACTGGCTGAATGGTTAAGTAAAGTATTAAAAACTGATAGAGTCAATGCCCTTGCACAAAGGCTGGAATGTAACAAAAGCCCACCAACAGTTTTATAGAAGGAATATAAGCTTTGAAAAAACTTTATAATTTTGAGTTTGTTTGGTGATATTTCCCCCGCCTTCTCCTTGTAACCAGTTACAGAAATAAAAACTCTCTGTCTCCCCAGTTCATCTGCATCTCATTATTGGGCCACAACTATAAGCAGCCTGACCCTCAGTTTGGTCCAGGAAGAGTGGTACTGACAAGCAAGAATGAATGGGAGAGATATTGGGGTGTATTTTTGATGGGGGTTGGTGACTGGGTGCAGGCATAGTAGGAAAGTCTAGGACAATTCCTATGTTTTGTGAACCCCCAAAATTGTAGACAGGCCTCAATTAATTTAGAAAGTTAATTTACCAAGGATGAGGATGGGTACCCATGACAGCCTCAGAAGGTACTGATGACATATGCCAAAGGTCATCAGGACACATCTTGGTTTTATACATTTTCTAAATGTATACATTTTATACATGAGACATCAATCAACATATCTAAAGTGAACATTGGTTTGATCTGGAAAGGTGGGACAACTTGCCACAAGGAGGGGGCTTCTAGGTCACAGGTAGGTCAGAGACAAATGGTTACATTCTTATAAGTTTCTGATTAGTGTTTCCAAAGGAGGCAATCAGACATGCATTTATCTCACTGAGCAAAGTGTGACTTTTAATAGAATGGGAGGCAGGCTTGCCCTAAGCAGTTCCTAGCTTGAATGTTCCCTTTAGCTTAGTGATTTGGTGTCCCAGGATATTTTCTTTTCACAGTTTGTATTCACTGAGATAGGAAAGGCAACAAGAATCTGTCTTCCCCAATCCCACCCCCATCTCCATCCCCTGTCCTGTGTGTCTTTTGCTCTTCTCAAAGTGTTCCTCAAAAACACTTTTTACCTCTTTCTCAAATATTTCTTTAACAAGCAGTCTACAGGGATCTATTTGATGAAAAATTAAAGCCTTTGTTTTTATGCCTCTTATTTGATACTTCATTCCCTGTTTTCATTTGCCATTCATTCCACAATCAGAAATTCTAGGAAAACGGTTTGGAGTTTCCTCAAAAAACAAAACATAACAAGAACAACAAAATAAAAATAGAGCTACCATAGGATTCAGCAATCCCACTGCAGGGTACATAGCCTAAAGAAAGGAAATCAGTATATCAAAGAGATATCTGCACTCCATATTTGTTGCAGCACTGCTTACAATAACCAAAATTTGGAAGCAATGTTAATGTCCATCAATAGATGAAAAGATAAAGAAAATGTGGTATAAATACATAATGGAGTATTATTTAACCATAATAAGTAATATCTTGTCATTTGCAACAATATGGATAGAATTGAGAGTCATTATGCTAAGTGAAATAAGTCAGGCACAGAAAGACAAACATCGCATGTTCTCACTTGTGGGATTTTAAAAATCAAAACAATGAAGTCATGGAGCTAGAGAATGGAAGGATGATTACCAGTTAGGGGGATTATGGGAACAGAAAAATGAAGAATAAATAATACTTAGTATTTAATAGCATAACAGGGTGACTATAGTCAATAACAATTTAATTGTACTTTTAAAAATATCAAGAGAATAATTGGATTATTAGTAACACAAGGAATAAATTCCATTTTATCTGATGTGATTATTATGCATTGCATGCCTGTATCAAAACATCTCATGTATCCCATAAACATATACACCTACCATATGGCCAGAAAAATATAAAAAAGGAATAAAAAAGAAATCCTGTATAGCGTCCTCCTGTATCTCTTTGCATATTCAGCTTATCTTTCTAATTTGGCTTTAAACCTACGATGGTTTAAACATTTTTTTTGTTTAATCATTTGTTTTTGTTTTTGTTTTTAATTGTACTTTAAGTTCTGGAGTACATGTGCAGATCTTGCAGGATTGTTGCATAGGTACACACATACCATGGTGTTTGCTGCCTCCATTCCCCCATCACCTATATCAGGCATTTCTCCCAATGTTTCATTTCTTGAATTTGCCTGGAGCCCATCTTTGAGCTGGGCAGGCAATACATGTTTTATAAACAGTTATTTAATTCACTTGAACTAAGGAGATATACCAGAGGTAAGGGAGATTTTAGAAATAGCAGGGTAAGAAATGTAGACCAATGACCTACAAAGCAAATGGCAATCAAGAAATGGAGACATCCCAGGTCAAGATTTTTGTCTATTAAGAGAATAAGTAGAAGGTAGAGAGTAGGAAGGTAGGTAAATAGAAGATGAGTAAAGTAAAATAATAGTTATTCCCAAGACAGGGAGCCAGTTGCTTGTTCCTCAAGGAAGTGGCCCTAATAGGAAGGATAGAAGGTGCTCAGAGAGGGCCAATAAGAGAGAAAACACATGGCCAGGGAGGCTGAAGGGAATAAATTGGGCATTAAATAGAATGGATGATCCAGAATGAACAAGGCACAGAAACTTCATAGACACTCAGTCCTAGACATTTTTCTTTAGACAGTCTTGTTGTGTCACCAGGGCTGAAGTACAGTGGTGCTATCACAGCTCATTGCAGTCTCAAACTCTTAGGCTCAAGTGATCCTCCCACCTCAGCCTCCTGAGTAATCCTAGATATTTTTATGGAAGCATCAAGGTTGGGATGTGATCACTTCATTCTGTCCCTAATTAACACAGTAGTTTGGTTTTTATTTTAATTGCATTTTAGGTTTTGGGGTACATGTGCAGAACATACAAGATAGCTGCATAGGTACACACATGGCAGTGTGCTTTGCTGCCTTCCTCCCCTTCACCCACATTTGGCATTTCTCTCCAGGCTATTCCTCCCCAGCTCCTTCCCCCCACTGTCCCTCCCTTATTCCCCCCAACAGATCCTAGTGTGTAGTACTCCCTTCCCTGTGTCCATGTGTTCTCATTTTTCCTCACCTGCCTATGAGTGAGAACATGCGGTATTTCATTTTCTGTTCTTGTGTCAGTTTGCTGAGAATGATGTTCTCCAGATTCACCCATGTCCCTACAAACGACACAAACTCATCATTTTTTATTGCTGCATAATATTCCATGGTGTATATGTGCCACATTTTCCCAGTCCAGTTTATCATTGATGGGCATTCGGGTTGGTTCCAGGTCTTTGCTATTGTAAACAGTGCTACAATGAACATTCGTGTGCATGTGTCCTTATAGTAGAACAATTTATAGTCCTTTATTTATAGTAACGGGATTGCTGGGTCAAATGGAATTTCTATTTCTAAGGCCTTGAGGAATCGCCACACTGTCTTCCACAATGGTTGAACTAATTTACACTCCCACCAACAGTGTAAAAGTGTTCCTATTTCTCCACATCCTCTCCAGCATCTGTTGTCTCCAGATTTTTTAATGATTGCCATTCTAACTGGCATGAGATTGTATCTCAATGTGGTTTTGATTTGCATCTCTCTAATGACCACTGATGATGAGCATTTTTTCACGTTTGTTGGCCTCATGTACGTCTTCTTTGGTAAAGTGTCTGTTCATATCCTTTGCCCATTTTTGAATGCACTTGTTTGTTTTTTTCCTGTAAATCTGTTTGAGTTCTTTGTAAATTCTGGATATCAGCCCTTTGTCAGATGGGTAGACTGCAAAAATTCTTTCCCATTCTGTTGGTTGCCGATTCACTCTAGTGACTGTTTCTTTTGCTGTGCAGAAGCTGTGGAGTTTGATTAGGTCCCATTTGTCTATTTTGGCTTTTGTTGCCAATGCTTTTGGTGCTTTGGTCATGAAGTCCTTGCCTATTCCTATGTCCTGTATGGTTTTGCCTAGATTTTATTCTAGAGTTTTTATGGTGCCAGGTCTTCTGTTTAAGTCTTTAATCCATCTGGAGTTAATTTTAGTGTAAGGTGTCAGAAAGGGGTCCAGTTTCTGCTTTCTGCACATGGCTAGCCAGTTTTCCCAACACCATTTATTAAACAGGGAATCCATTCCCCATTGCTTGTTTTTGTCAGGTTTATTCAAGATTGTATGGTGGTAGATATGTTGTGTTGCCTCCAATGCCTCTGTTCTGTTCCATTAGTCTATATCTCTGTTTTGGTACCAGTACCATGCTGTTTTGATTACTGTAGCCTTGTAGTATAGTTTGAAGTCCAGTAGTGTGATGCCTCCAAGTGTGTTCTTTTTGCTTAGAATTGACTTGGCTATGCGGGCTCTCTTTTGGTTCCATATGAAGTTTATGGTGTTTTTTTCCAGTTCTGTGAAGAAAGTCAATTGTAGCTTGATGGGGATAGCGTTGATTCTGTAAATTACTTTGGGCAGTATAGCCATTTTCACGATATTGATTCTTTCTAACCATAAACATGAAATGTTTCTCCATCTGTTTGTGTCCTCTCTTATTTTGTTGAGCAGTGGTTTGTAGTTTTCCTTGAAGAGGTCCCTTACGTTCCTTGTAAGTTGTATTCCTAGGTATTTTATTCTTTTTGTAGCGATTGTGAATGACAGGTCATTCTTGATTTGGCTCTCTTTATGTCTGTTATTGGTGTATAGGAATGCTTGTGATTTTTGCACATTGATTTTATATCCTGAGACTTTGCTGAAGTTGCTTATCAGTTTCAGGAGTTTTTGGGCTGAGGCGATGGGGTCTTCTAGGTATACTATCATGTCGCCTGCAAATAGAGACAATTTGGCTTCCACCTTTCCTATTTGAATACCCTTTATTTCTTTTTCTTGCCTGATTGCTCTGGCTAGAACTTCCAGTACTATATTGAATAGGAGTGGTGAGAGGGCATCCTTTTCTAGTGCTGGATTTCAAAGAGAATACTTCCAGTTTTTGCCCATTCTGTATGATACTGGCTGTTGGTTTGTCATAATAGCTTTATTACTTTGAGATTTATTCCATCAATACCGAGTTTATTGAGGGTTTTTAGCATAAAGGGCTATTGAATTTTGTCAAATGCCTTCTCTGTGTCAATTGAGATAATCATGTGGTTTTTGTTTTTGGTTCTGTTTATGTGATGAATTACGTTTATAGACTTCCGTATGTTGAACCAGCCTTGCATCCCCGGGATGAATCCTACTTGATCATGATGGATAAGTTTTTTGATGTGCTGTTGCAATCAGTTTGCCAGTATTTTATTGAAAATTTTTGCACATATGTTCATCATGGATATTGGCCTGAAGTTTTCTTTTCTTGTTGAGTCTCTGCCAGGTTTTGGTATCAGAATGATGTTGGTCTCATAAAATGATTTGGAAAGGATTCCCTCTTTTTGGATTATTTGGAATAATTTCAGAAGGAATGGTACCAGCTCCTCTTTGTGTGTCTGGTAGAATTTGGCTGTGAACCCATCTGGACCTGGGCTTTTTTTGTGTGGTAGGCTCTTAATTGCTTTCTCGACTTCAGATTTTGTTATTGGTCTATTCATAGTTTCATCTTCCTCCTGGTTTAGGGTTGGGAGGACACAGGTGTCCAGGAATTTATCCATTTCTTCCAGGTTTACTAGTTTATGTCCATAGAGTTGTTTGTAATGATCTCTGATGATGGTTTGAATATCTGTGGAATCTGTGGTGATTTCCCCTTTATCATTTCTTTATTGCATCTATTTGGTTGTTCTCTCTTTTCTTTTTTATCAGTCTGGCTAGTGGTCTGTCTATTTTGTTGATCTTTTCAAAAAACCATCTCTTGGATTTACTGATTTTTTTGAAGGGGTTTTCGTGTCTCTATCTCCTTCAGTTCTGCTCTGATCTTAGTTATTTTTTGTTTTCTGCTAGGTTTTGAGTTTTTTTTGATCTTGTTCCTCTAGCTCTTTCAGTTTTGACGATAGGGTGTCAATTTTGGATTTCTCCATTCTTCTCATGTGGGCACTTATTGCTATATATTTTACTCTGGAGACTGCTTTAAATGTGTCCCAGAGATTCTGGTATGTTGTGTCTTCATTCTCGTTGGTTTTAAAGAACTTCTTTATTTCTGCCTTCATTTCATTGTTTATCCGGTCAACATTCAAGAGCCAGTTGTTCAGTTTCCATGAAGCTGTGTGGTTCTGAGTTAGTTTCTGAATTCTGAGTTCTAACTTGATTGCACTATGGTCTGAGAGACTGTTTGTTATAATTTCCATTGTTTTGCATTTGCTGAGGAGTGCTTTACTTCCAATTATGTAGTCAATTTTAGAGTAGGTGTGATGTGGTGGTGAGAAAATGTATAGTCTGTGGATTTGGGATGGAAAGTTCTGTAAATGTGTATCAGGTTTGCTTTTTCCAGGTGTGAGTTCAAGCCCTGGATATCCTTGTTAATTTTCTGTCTAGTTGATCTGTCTCATATTAACAGTGGAGTGTTAAAGTCTCTCACTATTATTGTGTGGGAGTCTAAGTCTCTTTGTAAGTCATTAAGAACTTGCCTTATATATTTGGGTGCTCCTGTATTGGGTCCATATATATTTAGGATCATTAGCTCTTCTTGTTGTATCGATCCTTTTACCATTATGTAATGACCTTCTTTGTCTCTTTTGATCTTTGTTGCTTTAAAGTCTATTTTATCAGAGACGAGAATTGCAACTTTTGCTTCTTTTTGCTCTCCATTTGCTTGGTAAATCTTCTTCCATCCCTTTATTTTGAGCCTTTGTGTATCCTTGCATGTGAGATGGGTTTCCTGGATACAGCACACCAATGGGTTTTGGTTTTTTATCCAATTTGCCAGTCTGTGTCTTTTGATTGGTGCATTTAGCCCATTTACATTTAGGGTTAGTATTGTTATGTGGGAATTTGATACTGCCATTTTGATGCTAGCTGGCTGTTTTGCCCATTAGTTGATGCAGAGTCTTCATTTTATTGATGCTCTTTAGCATTTGGTATGTTTTTGGAATGGCTGGTAGTGGTTCTTCCTTTCTATGTGTAGTGCCTCTTTCAGGAGCTCTTGTAAAGTAGTCCTGGTGGTGACAAAATCTCTGAGTACTTGCTTGTTTGCAAAGGATTTTATTTTTTCCTTCACTTCTGAAGCTCAGTTTGGCTGGATATGAAATTCTGGGTTGAAAGTTCTTTTTTTAAGGGTGTTGAATATTGGCCCCCACTCTCTTCTGGCTTGTAGGGTATCTGCCGAGAGATCTGCTGTGAGTCTGATGGGCTTCCCTTTGTGGGTGACCTGACCTTTCTCTCTGGCTGCCCTTAGCATTTTCTCCTTCATTTCAACCCTGGTGAATCTCACGATTATGTGCCTTGGGGTTGCTCTTTTTGAGGAATATCTTTGTGGTGTTCTCTGTATTTCCTGGACTTGAATATTGGCCTGCCTTGCTAGGTAGGGGAGATTTTCCTGGATAATATCCTGAAGAGTATTTTCCAGCTTGGATTCGTTCTCTTCATCACATTCAGGTACACCTATGAAACGTAGATTAGATCTCTTCACATAGTTCCACATTTCTTGGAGACTTTGTTCATTCCTTTTGGTGCTTTTTTTTCTCTATTCTTGCCTTCTCGTTTTATTTCATTGAGTTGATCTTCAACTTCTGATATCCTTTCTTCTGCTTGGTCAATTCGGCTGTTGAAACTTGTGCATGCTTTATGAAGTTCTCATGTTGTGTTTTTCAGCTCCTTCAATTCACTCATATTCCTTTCTAAGTTGTCCATTTTTGTTATCATTTCCTCGAATCTCATTTCAAGGTTCGTAGTTTCTTTGCATTGAGTTAGAACATGTTCTTTTAGCTCACGGAAGTTTCTGATTACTCACCTTCTGAAGTCTGATCCTGTCATTTCATCACACTCATTCTCCATCCAGCTTTGGTCCCTTGCTGGTGAGGAGTTGTGGTTTCTTGTAGGAGGCAAGGTGTTCTGGTTTTAAGTGTTTTCCTCCTTTTGTGCTGGTTTCTTCCCATCTTTTTGGATTTATCCACCTGTAGTCTGAGTAGTTGCTGACATTTCGATTGGGTCTCTGAGTGGATGCCCAGGTTGTTGATGATGAAGTATTTCTGTTAGTTAGTTTTCCTTCTAACACTCTAGCCCCTCTGCTGTATGACTGCTGAGGTCTATTCCAGGCCCTGCTTGTCTCGGGTACACCTGTAGCAGCTGCAGAACAGTGAGGGATGCTACCAGTTTCTTCTTCTGCTATCTTTGTCCCAGAATGATGCCTGCAAATGTCAGTCTGATCAGTCCTTTTTGAGGTGACTCTTTGGATATACAGGGGTCAGGGAGCTGCTTGAGGGGATGGTCTGTACTTTATAGGAGCTCAAGTGCTGAGCTGTGAGCTCCATTGTTCATTCAGAGCTGTTAGGCAGGTGCATTTAAGTCTGCTGCAGCAGAACTTATAAAACCCCTTTTTTTCCTCAGATGCTCTGTCTCAGGGAGTTAGGGATTTCTTTATGAGTATTTGTTGCACTGTCCTACCCAGCTAGGAGGCAGTCTATTCACTATTTGCCTGCCGAGGCTTCACCCTGCTACCACGGTGTCTGCCTTGTTGCCATGGGCTCCACCCTGCTGTCGTGGGCTGTGACCTGTTGGCAGAGTCTCTCTTTTATGGCGGGTTGCCTCAGCAATGGCAGGCTGTGTTAACAATGGGAGTGTACCTCAGTAGGGGCAGAATGCCTCAGTAATGACGGACGCCCCTCCCCCACCAAGCTGCACTGTCCTGGATTCAGCTGTGCCTGCAGTGAAACTCTCAACCCTGAGCGTTTTGAATCACCGTTTTGTTTGTCCCTGTGGGGGTGGGACCCACCGAGCCTGATCACCTGGCTCCCTGTCTCAGGGCCCTTTCCCTTTTCTTTTTTTTTTTTTTTTAAGTTGAACAGTTGACTCTCTCCCAGGTGTTTCAGTCGCCTGCTGATAAGGCACTGGAATCTGTGTGATTTCCCATGCAGCAACCCACTGCGCCGGCTCAAATGTTGCTTCCAGGGAATCTCCTGGTCTGGCTCACTGTCCAAGTCCCATTTAATCAGATGGATATGCTAACCTGCCCTCCCAAATCTCAGATTGCCATTTTAACAGGGCACCCAGACCAGCATGTATTGTGCAGAGTGCTGCTGTGCTGTGGCACCAGCAGAAACAGCCACGCCAGCCGAAAGGGCTGCGCTGGTGTCCCGCATCTCTCCTACACCTGGGAATTTCCCCATTCTGTGGGCAACAAAGGTCTGTCTGGAAATGCGGCTTGGACTCACCCTCTGCCCCTTCACAGAGAGCTGCAATCCTGAGTTGCTCCTACCATGCCATCTTCCAGTAGTTTGGGTTTTGAAGTGGTTCAACTGGGAAGACAAACATATAAGCAAAATAGAAAGAGTGGGAGGAGGAAACAGGATGATTATATCTCTGATGCTGGATAACCTAGCTTTATTTTTCAGAGAATTCTGAGCATCTTCTGCCATGGCAGGGGCAGGGAAGATATTAAATGGCTGAGTAGAGCAGAGATTCAGAACAGCTGCTATGGTTATTGCTGGGGGGTGTTGGCAAGTCAGCTGTTAAAAGACTTAGAAACTAGTAGAAATTGCATAGCAGGTTCCATGCAAAAGGTCACTGGCACACAGTTGCATCATTTTCTCCAGTCAATAGCCTGGAGGTAAGAGAATGGAAAGTTTCAGTAAGGAAGCATAGAGCCAGTCCCTACTCTCACTGTGCTGCTCTGTCCCTCTGCCAATGCTGGGCAACACCAGGACACAAAAATGGATCAAAGGTAGGTCAGCAATGGCAGCTTCGGTGGCATGGTGCATAGGTCCAGATATCAGCAACCCAGGCTCTGACCTGGGGCCCAGAGCTTCTGCATGGATTTGAGCCATGTAAGGAGTGAAATAGACACCAGATCTACATTATCAGAGCCAGACCTACCATACTCTCAGGACTCTCTTATTTCTTACCTAACTCTACTCAGAAGTTGTTTGTTGAATGAAAAAGAATTGAAGGGCCCCATGTCCCTACACTAGGGCTGCCCATACTGTCCTCTTAGGCTTCTATTGCCTTGATATATTTGCTCCCTACTGCTGAGGTTTCCACAATCGCTCAGGTCTACTTCTGCTTTCAGAACACTGAAGAGTCCTTCCAGTTTTTGTCCTCTAAAAAATGTATATACATTTCTCATCAACCAAGTGATTACACAGGTTAACAATATCCAAAAGTTAATTCTGATCATATGAGAAGCTCGTTTTAATTTTGCAATACAATTTTTGAGAGTACAGATGTCATTTTACAAACACTTGATTTCCAGTTAATATGTTATAATGCAATAATGCATCTTCTCTGCAATTAGAGAAGAATCTGAACAGGAAATCTCAAATATAGGGAAAAGCCAAGCCTTATTAACAAAGGACTCCTGAGAAAATTAAGGAGGTCCATGCCCCCTCCCACCTCAGGACAAATGGGAGGAGCTCATCAGCCAAGACTTCCTTCTGGAGGTCTTTCAGGCCATCTTGATGACCCTGGACACCATAATGAAGTGTGCCTTCAGCCACGAGGGCAGCCTTCAGCTGGACAGGTCAGTGATAATCCTTCAAGGTCAGTGTCCTTCTTTATCCAACTAGAATAGATGTATCTGAAGGGCTGGTGGGGCAGTTTGGAGCCACCCCTCCCCATGAAGGTTGATGCAGCTATTGACCAAGCTCCATTCCAAACCAGAACAACCATGACTCAGACACAGACCCCTGAATCCTAGCTCACATATAACCAGACTATTCATGCCTTCTTATAAATGTCTGAGAATCAAGGGATATAATATAGAAATGACAAAGGCCTCAGAGTTGCCTGTTCCCACTACTTGAGGCCATCTCCACCCAGACGACACTCCACCTCCAAGTCAGAGGCAGTCCAGAATCGTGTCTCTTCTGCACCCTATCTTTCAGGAATTCTCAGTCCAACATCCAGGCCACTGGGGCTCTGAACAACCTGGGGATTTTTCCTCTTATGAGAAATGCCTTTCACCAGAATGATGCCATCTACAGCCTGACCCCTGCTGCCCACTGGACACACCACACCTGCCAGCTCGCCCATCAGCACACAGGTTCTATCTCCTCCATTTATCACCCACCCCTTTCCAGGTACAGCTAAAGGAGCCTACCCTGACCCCTCAGGCAGAAGGTGCAAATACAGGAGCTGAAACACACTCAGGCTGGGGACTTTACTGCCCCCATCTGAGCCACCAGTAGAGTTCAGCATGAGTGTGGGAGTGGGTGTGTGGTCAGGGATGGGAGCCATAGCACTGTGTGAGGCAGGGCAGGTATGGGAAGCTGAGATGTTAGGGGCCAGATGCTGTGCAGGGCTTTGCCTGGGCCCCTCCATGGAGATGGTTGAATGAGATCTCTTCCCACCAGCTTTCAAGCTGCAACCTCTGCCTCTGAGTTGCAGGAGGCTGTCTATTTCTTGTGGGGACAAGGACTGGCTCTGAGGGCCTCCACTTAGCATACCGTATTCCCGTCCCCTGCTCTCAACCCCTGCCTGACTGCCCACATCCCACTTTCTGCTTACCTGCTCTTCTTCCCTCCTGCCTGTTCTTCTGTCTACTCTCCCCTAATCTGTCTTCTCTTCTCTCTTTCATCTTTCCCTAGGGTCCCTACCTACTTGTCTGTGTCTTACCCACCTGCATTCCTGACTGTCCACTCAAATCCTGATCTTCTTCCTGCCCTCCAGCCTGTCTGCCCATAGACCTATCTTCCTTCTACCTGCTTATCTGTCCTATATGAGTTTTCTATTGGCCCTGTAATACAGTACCACAACATGAGTGGCTTAAAACAATAGAAACTTAAGAGTCTTATAGTTCTTGAGGTCAGTTATCTGAATTGGGTTTTCCTGGTGCAGATCCAAGGTATTGCAGGAGTTCTAGAAAAAATCCCTTTTCTCTTTTCCAATTTTGTAGTTCCTTGAGCTTTGTTCTCTAGGTTTTTAGTAATTGGATTAGGTCCACATAGATTATCAAGGATATTCTCCTTTACTTGAAGTCAACTGATTGTCGATGTTAACCACAACTACAAATCTCTTCACAGCAACATCTTGAGTAGTATTTAATTGAATAGGCAGGTAATACAGTCCATCCAAGTTGACACATAAAACTAAATGTCATATTTTAGTCTTAGCAACTTGGCACCTATACATACACATCCACTTAAGCCTAATTAGTATGCAAATTAAAACTATAACAAAGTCATATTTTTGCCAACTGTGCAACATACAATTGAAAACACATTAATCATTTCCTCACCAAGGCAATGCATAGTCATTGGATGATGTTTGCTTTTCTCCTCTATAATTCTGTAACTTAAAAACTGTGATGTAAAATTAACTATTATTAATATATCTTATATTGGATGTGAATGCAATAAGAGAGGGAAGCTCCATGGTGTGTGCCACTGAGACTTGCCCTGCCTCACACAGTGCTACAGCTCCCAAACATATTCAGAACAAAATAATTAAGAAACAATCCTAACAATTAGAGTCCTTGTATCAGTGATTACATAGTCACAGCTCTCATTTAGAACTATTTTCCACTACACATTCCATATTCCCTTTGCCTACTAGAGTGACCCAAATCTTCATTGTTGCAGAATCTGGACCATTAATAGTCCTGTCTGATTTGAACTGTTGTATTTTTCATTTACTTTAATCATAGGACACAAAAGTACTCAGATATGCCCCATAGTATCTCCTATATTTCAATATATATCAAATTCAAGGGTATAATTTGGGTCACTCTGGGTGAAAGCGTTTCTCCCTGTGAAACTGAGACCTCTAGGCACACAGAGAGAAACACTGTAAGACGGAAATCAAAATTTTTTCTATTGGATCACTAGTAGGGTAATTCTAGTAGGGCCATTCCCATTTCATGGTCACCCAGAAGCTTTCCTTTTGCATTATTGCCTTTTTAAAGTCATTTGATTAGTACTATCCAGTGCTGATATTTTCATTTCTTCTGTTGTCACATCATGGCATGAGCTACATTCTGGAATTCTGAACCCATAAACCTTGGCTATGGAAGAAACAGTACCCTATATTGGACATTAATTCATAACATTTATAACCTCCTAGAGAAGCTTACCCCAGCTCTACAAGTTATTGCCCCCTAGCTGTTATTGTTCCTGAAGTTATTTCTGTGGTTCCAGAATGCATAACTGGAATAGACATACTCAGCAACTGGCAAAGAAATCTCAGCAGAATTGAGAGGTTTGTTATCGCCAGCTTATCGGTATCTTCCCATATGTTCCCATTCCAATTTTCAAGTTCCCATTACTTTCAATCAGTGTTCTCATTTTAATAGAGGACACCCTGCAAGGTTTAGAATTTAATTTGCATTTTAATTCAGACACTGGTAGGGTCTGCATAGTTCGAGTTGGGAATCTGAATCCCTTATCTCATCTTTTTCTTTCCCCGTTTTCTCCAGTGTGGTTAGAAGCAACCATTCAATCCTAAAATTATCCTTAATTTGACTAAAGTATTATAAGGTATCAAATACATGCTTATGCAGAACCTTGTCTTCTATGAGGTTGCCTTTCATAAGGCCTTTAGGTATTTGATGAGTAGTATCCAATGGTGATATTTTACTTATCTCTCTTGCCACATCATGTCATGGACTGGAGTTGTAAAAGTTAGAACAATCTAGATAAAGAGTTGCTTTCTTCTAGTTTCCAACATGTCTTTCATTTTCTTCTGAGTCCCTAGAAGAACCTTTAATGTTCCTATTTCTACTAACATTCTATTCTGAGATATAAATATTCTTCAAACTATTACCAGTGGCAGGTATCCATGTTACGGTGGGTTACCAGCAGCATATCACATGTGTCTGCAGCAACTTCAGTTTTTGCCTCCTCAGAAGAAAGAATTTGACCAAGGGGCATAAAGCAGAAAAAAGAGACCAAGAAAAGTCTCATAGCAGGAGTGTAAGTTTATTTTTAAAAGGCCTTAGAACAGGAAAGAAAGGAACATTCTTTTGGAAGAGAGTCTAGTGGGCACCTGAAGGTCAAAGAGCATATTGAACCTTGAACTTAGGACTTCATAAGTTTCCCATGATTCTTCCCTGGGGGATGCTTCCCACATGTGCAGTTCCCTCCTTACCATTGGGAACTGAACACATGCAGTGTGTTTCGGAAGTTGTACACATGCCCATCTGAGGCTTTCTTTCTTTCTTTTTTTTTTTCAGAATATAATTTTTCTGTGGAATTTTCCAAGAATGTAACTTCCATGAAAATTTGAGGGGGAATTATACTTTGTTTAATTCTACAACTTTATCAAGAGTTGTTCACCATTTCAGAAATTGTGTAGTAGGAAGTAATATAAATTGTATTTGAATCCCAATACAACACACCTGTGTCAGTCTGCATTTCTTGAAATTCTATGTATATATATTCATTTTGCCCTCTTCCATAATGTCAAATACTAATAAAGTAGTCAATTGTATACAGTCTTACTTTTCCTAAATCTAAAAGTTCATTATAATTAGGTAGAAATGTCTGACCACTTCATTGTGTCTTCTAGTGAAGTTTTATTTATTTATTTTGAAAGAAAAAGAAGGAGAGAAGGAGAGAAAGAAAGAGGAAGAAAAAGAGGGAGAGAGAACAGGAATATTGCTTTATTCTAAGAACGGTTATTAATAATGGCCAATCAATATTTTGTGTATTTAAAGTGGAGAATGTATATTTTGTGTATTTAAAGTGGGGAGCTCTATAAATATTTATTAAGTTTACTTGTTCCAGATCTGAGTTCAAGTCCTGGAGATCCTTATTGATTTTCTGTCTCGTTGAGTCTAAATCTCTTTATGGGTCTTATGTATCTGGCTGTTAGGATTGTTAGCTCTTATTGTTGCATTGATCCTTTTACCACTGTATCTTTGTTGCTTTGAAATCTATTTTATCAAATGCAAGAATTGCAACTCCTGCTTTTTGTTTATTTATTTTTGCTCTCCATTTGATTGGTAAATCTTTCTCCAACCTTTTGTTTTGAGTCTTTGTGTATATTTGGATATAAAATGGGTCTGGGTGTAGTATACCATTAGGTTTTTGGCTGTATCTTTTGATTGGGGGATTTAGTCGATTTAAATTTAGGATTACTGCCATTTGATGTTAACTGGCTGTTTTATCCATTTGTTGATGTAAATTCTTCTTTATGTTGATGCTCTTTACTTTTTGGTATATTTTTAGAAAGGCTAATACTGGTTGTTCCTTTCTGTGTGTAATGCTTCTTTCAGAAGTTCTTGTAAAGCAGGCCTGGTGGTAATAAAATCTCTGAGTACTTGCTTGTTCATAAAAGATTTTATTTTTCCTTCAATTGTGAAGCTTAGTTTGGCAGGATATGAAATTCTGGGCTGAAAGTTCTGTTCTTTAAGGATGTTGAATATCAGCCCCCACTCTCTTCTGGCTTGTAGGGTTTCTGCCAAGAGATCTGCTGTAAGTCTAATAGGCTTCCCTTTGTGGGTAACCTGACCTTTCTCTCTGGCTGCCCTTAGTATTTTCTCCTTCATTTCAACCCTGGTGAATCTAATGATTATGTGCCTTGGGGTTGCTCTTCTTGAGGAATATCTTTGTGGTTTTCTCTGTATTACCTGGGGTTGAATAGTGTCCTGCTTTGCTAGATTGGGAAAATTTTCCTGGATAATATCCTGAAGAGTATTTTCCAGCTTGGATTCATTCTCTTTGCCACATTCAGGTACACCTATCAAACGTAGATTAGGTCTTTTCATATAGTCCCATATTTCTTGGAGACTTTGCTTATTCCTTTTTATCCTTTTTACTCTATTCTTGTCTTCTCATTTTATTTCATTTATTTCATTAACTAACTCTGTTAGTTCATTTATATTCCTCTCTATATTGTCTATTCTTTTTAGCATTTCGTCAAACCTTTTTTCAAAGTTCTTAGTTTCTTTACATTGGGTTAGAACAAGTTCTTTTAAATCCCAGAAGTTTCTTATCATCCACCTTCTGAAGTGTACTTCAGATAATGGAACACAGTCCTTTTCCATCAGGGCTTGTTCTGTTGCTGATGAGGAACTGCAATCCCCTGTAGAGGGAGAGGGGTTCTGATTTTGGGTATTCTCGGCCTTTTTAGGCTGGTTTCTTCCCTTTATTATGAATTTATCCATCTGTCTTCTTTACAATTACTGCCTTTCTAATTAGGTTTCTGAGTGGACGTCCAATTTATTGATTCTCAGTGCTGGAATCCGAGTAACCCACTGTGCTGGCCAAAACAGCAGTGATAAGACTGATGGTGCTCTTCTGCCTGGGAATCTCCAGTCTGGCTTCCTTCTTGAGTCTGTAACAAGCAGCTCTGCCTTCCTGGAGCTCCAAGCATTGGTCAGTATGGGAACCAGTCCCATTTACTCTGTACAAAGAGCTGCCACGTCGAGGCCCCAGCAAAATCACTGCACCAGCCACAAGAGTTGCGCTGGTGACCCGTGGGGCTCCTCCACTGGAAATCTTTTGGTCCGTGAGTGATGAAAATTCATCTGAAAGTGTGGCATCCTCTCGTTCTCTGCCCTTTCACTGGGAGCTACAATCCCGAGCTGTTAGCAATCAGCCATCTTGGATCTCTCTCTGGCTTTCTTTCTTTTTCTAGTGGTGTGTACTTGGAAGATCCTACTTTGCCATTTTGTCTCTGAGTGCACATGCCCAGGAAGGTTCTTCTCCCTGACATCTGCTTTCAATTAACACTCTAATGTTAATAGCTGTGGATTATCAGATTGTCTCTCTCTGGCACCTAGGCACTGGCTGTCGAATTATCATTTTGAGAGGCAATGTGATAATTGTTGAACCATCACCTGACATTCCTAGTGGGTTGGGGAGAGCCGTCTCCTGCCCTGCTCATGCCTAACTATCTGTAACAGAACCATATAAGCTTTTCCCTCCATGCTGCTTGCTTCCCTCAGAGCCCTCATTGGAAGCATATCAATGTCCCTATATCTACCAATAGTGTGTTTAGGCAGTGTAGACTTTCTCTATCATGCACTTCAAAATTCTTCCAGTCTGTATCTACTCCTCGATTCCGAAGCTGCTTGTACATTTTTAGGTATTTTGTTACACACCTCATCTCTACTACCAACAGCTTCTGTAACAAATGACCACAAACATAGTGATCTAAAATGACATAGCTGGGTGCAATGACCCATGCCTTTAGTCCTAGCTACTCAGGAGGCTGAGGCAGGAGGATTGTTTGGACCCAAGAGTTTAAAAACAGCCTTGGCAACATAGAGAATACATTGTCTGTAAGAGAAAAAAAGAAAAGAAATTTATTATTCCACAGTTTTAAAGGCCTGAAGCCCAAAATCACTGCTGAAACCAGAGCGTCAGCAGGAATGTGCTCCCTCCAGAGTTCAGGGAATAATCCATTCCCTGCCTCCTCCAGCCTCTGTTGGCGGCCAGCATTCTGTGGCTTATGGCTGCATCCCTCCAATCTTCAAGGGTCAGCATCTTCAAATCTCTCTCTTCCCCGTCTTCTCCTAGCCATCCCTGTTTGTGTCATATCTTCTTCTGCATTTAGGGCCCACCTTGATAATCCAGGATAGTCTCCTCATCTTGAGCCTTAACTTAATCACATTTCCAAAGACTTTTCTCAAATAATATAGCACTTACAGGTTGTAGTAATCAGAACTCGGTATATTTTGGGGCCATTATATTTTCCACTATAGTATAGTCTTCCCCATGGAAAATATATTTGCCCCATACCAACATTCAAAAGGCCTCAATCCATTGCAGTATCAATTTAAGTGAAAAATCTCATCTAAATATCATTAGCTTAATACTAGAGAAACTTTTTCTTATGTTTGTGGTGGGATAGGTGATAATATAATGGAGATTGAAACATGTTACATATATAGAGCTAAGGTTAGTGGTTGTAAAGTCTTTCATAGGAAATGTATGAGTTGGCCATAGTAAAGCAGTGGGTATGACACTCATACTCAAAGGAATAAAATTGTAAGCAGTAAAGTCATAATAGAAAAGTTAATTGTTTAAGTTTCTGGAATATACACAGTATAAAATCCTTCTAAAATGAAATTGTTGTAGGACTATTTATCATAATGATGTTAGCACACTCAGGTAAGAAGAATAGGCAAATAACCCTGCTGCATATTTCATGTTAAAGCCCAATACACATTACGTTTCTCCTTCAGTTAAGTCTAAGAGAGTACTCAAGTAATTTCTTTTAAAGTTGAAATAAATCATATTATAGTAAGTTACCATGAGAAAAAATTAATCATAACTATCCCTAGGTAACTGTAAGAGCTGATAGTGTAAATGACCCACTTATCAATATAACTGATAGGAAAGTGATTGCTAAACTTACTTCATATGAAATTGTGTGGCTGCTCCTCGTGCCCCAATTTAAGATGAAATAACTTAAATTTGAAGTTCATCTGGATCTTAGCATGGAGTATGTAGCTAAGCTTGATACTGGTAAAGTATACAATGTCCTCAAGCTTTTATTGATTAATGGAGATGGCATAGGCAAGAGAATCAATATTGTTAATGTAAGGTAAGAGACAACTGACGCAATGATAAATAATAATATAGAGGAAGCTAATGATAATGATTCCTGAAGAAACAATTGACAGCATTTGTATTTAGTTGTAGCAGTCCATAGGGGGAACTAGCAGTAAGTCTTTCTAAAATTGGATATGTCTTAAAATTTTGTGTACAATTAATATTAAGAATGGTATGGTTAATTAAATAGAAATTAATAATAGTTGAATAACAATCAACATATTGGTAAGAACAAGAGTTGTACCTCTGATCACAAATGTCTAAGTCTTACACAAATAACAAACCATTACGTTAACCAGCTCTATTTGGGGTAAAGTTAGTATTTATTATTTGGGTTAAGATTATTTTACCCATTTAATATAAAGTGATTTTGAAAACTTGGCCTTGTTTCTGGTGTCTTTTCTTCAAAATAGAAGCCAGCCAGGAATGGTAAACTTGGTACTGCAAGGCTTTCGATATTTAGGGAGGGCAAAGACATAACAAAGAAAGAAAACTTCAGACCAATATCACTGGTGAATGTAAATGTAAAAATCCTCTACAAAATATCAGCAAACCGAATCCAGCAATACATCAAGAATTCATTCACCATGATCAAGTAGACTGTACTTCTGGGTTGCAAGGTGGCTCAAATATATAAATCAATAAAAGTGATCCACCACATAAACAGAATTGAAATCGACCATATGATGGTCATCTTAACAGACACAGAAAGGCTTCTGATAAAATCCAACATCCCTTCATGACAAAAACCCTCAACAGACTACGCATCCAAAGAACATGCCTCAAAATAATAACAGCCATGCATGATGAACCAAGCAACCATCATACTAAATGGGCAAAAGGTGGAACCCGCTGGGTGCGGTGACCCACGCCTGTAATCCCAGCACTTTGGGAGGCTGAGGTGGGTGGATCATGAGGTCAGGAGTTCAAGACCAGCCTAACCAACATGCTGAAACCCTGTCTTTACTAAAAATACAAAAATTAGCCAGGTGTAGTGGCATGTGCCTGTAATCCCAGCTATTCAGGATGCTGAGGCAGGAGACTCACTTAAACCCAGGTGGTGGAGGTTGCAGTGAGCCAAGATCATGCCACTGCACTCCAGCCTGGGTGACAAAGCAAGACTCTGTTTCAAAAAACAAAGGTGGAACCATTGCCAGTGAACTGGAACAAGACAAGGAAACTCCCTCTCACAACTCTTACTGAACATAGAACTGGAAGTCCTAGCCAGAGAAATCAGGCAAAAGAAAGAAGTAAAAGCATCCAAATAGAAAAAGAAGAGTTCAAACTATATCTTTTTGCTGACAATATGATTCCATACTTACAAAACCCTGAAGACTCTGTCATGAGACTCCTGGAACTGATAAACAATTTTAGCGACATCTCCGGATACAAAATGGAACCAACACAAGTGCCCATCAAGGATAGACTGAATAAAGAAAATGTGGCACATATACACCATGGAATACTATACAACCATAAAAAGGATGAGTTCATGTCCTTTGCAGGGACAGGGATGAATCTGGAAACCACCATTCTCAGCAAACTGACACAAGAACCAAAAACCAAACACTGCATATTCTCACTCATAGGCAGATGTTAAACAATGAGAACACATGGACACAGGGAGGGGAGCATCACACACTTGGGTCTGTTGGGGTTTGGGAGGCTAGGGGAGGGATGTCAGTGGGGTGGGGAAATTGGGGAGGGATAACATTAGGAGAAAAATCTAATGTAGGCAGCAAACCACCACGGCATGTGTATACCTATGTAACAATCCCACAAGATCTGCATATGTACCCCAGAACTTAAAGTATAATAAAAAAAAAAAAAAACAAAATCAATGTACAAAAATCAGGAGCATTTCTTTTTTTCCCTACTAAAATATATTTTAATAGCTGGTGTTAACAATTTGCATAACAAAAGCCAAATTATATTAATAACATTGTAACATTCTGTAAGCCCCTTCATTTGAAAAACATTCAATGTTTTCTTCAAAACTGTTACACTCTCAAAGTTAGTCTTGCAAATTAATGGTCAAGGAAAATTCTACATATTTGGAAGCAAATAGAAACCAAACTGCACAATGGTTCAATTTTGATCACAGGTCAAAGATCAACAGTTTCACGTCATGCCTGTTATACACTTGATGCTGCTTCCCAAATGCTCAGTAATTCATTGCAGGGACACTGTAGAATGGGACTGTGATGCAGTTTTCTCTTTTTCTTTAAAGCACATCATTCTTAACAGCAACTGGATTACAAAGAAGTAGACACTATGCAAACTGGATACCATATCTCAAACACAAAAATCCTATGGAATTCCCATGAATATACTGAAGTAATACAGACAGTTGAGAAAATTTGCTAAAAGATTCTTCCCAAGTTTATAAATTCGAGTAGTCTGAGCATCATGGAATAATGACCACAGAAGAAACATACGATGCCTTGACTTTTTTGATCAATAGTTGACAGTTCCTGGAAAGGGTCCAAAAGACATGGAATACTTCAGAAAGAGACTTTTATTTTAGCATCCTTACTTAACTAGAAGCTCTCCCACCTCCATACCACACTACCCAAAACAACCACGATCTAGCCATTTTCAGATTATTCTATACACCAATAATATTCAGGTTGAGAGTCAAATCAAGAACACACTCCCATTCAAGACAGCCACAAAGAAAATGAAGTACCTAGGAATACAGCTAACCAAGGAAATGAAAGATCTCTACAAAGAGAACTGCCAAACACTGCTGAAAGAAATCAAAGACAACACAAACACATGGAAAAACATTCCATGCTGATGAATTGGAAGAATTAATATCATTAAAGTGGCCATACTGCCCAAGGCAATTTACAAATCCAGTGCTGTTCCTATCAAACTACTAATGCCATTCTTCCAGAATTAGAAAAAAAGTTCTAAAATGTATATGGAAACTAAAAAGAGCCTGAGTAGCAAAAGCAATCCTAAGCAAGCAAGCAAGCAAGCAAGAAAGAAACAAGCAGGAAGTATAATAGTGAAAAGAAAATAGATGATTATACTAAAAAGATATGCACTCCCACGTTCATCGCCACATTCTTCACAATAGCAAAGACATAGAATTAACCTAGAAGCCTATCGATTGTGGATTAGATAAAGAAAACGTGGTGCATGCATACATACATGGAATACTATGCAGCCATAGAAAGAATAAAATTATGTATTTTGCAGTCATATGGATGGGGTTAGAGGCCATAATCTTAAGAAAATAAATGCAAGAACAGAAAACCAAATACCACATATTATCCCTTGTAAGTGGGATCTGAATACTGAACATACAGGGGCATAAACATGGGAACAATAGCTACTATACACTGTTAGACAAGGGAGGCAGGGAGGGGGACATGGGTTGAAAAACTGCTTATTGAGTACTATGCTCACTACCTGGGTACCATATACTCATGTAGCAAACCTGCATATGTTCTTCTTGTATCTAAAATAAAATTTGAAAAAAAAAATATATTTAGTGAGGCTGTAGTAAAAGACAGAGTTTTAAGTAGTCCTATTTTTTAAAGATATTGTTTATCATTTAAAACATGAATAATGTATTCAGAGCATAAGAATAATAAAGCTTTAGAGAATGCTTAGGTAGAGATTTCTAAAAATGCCAGGCAGTGTTAATTCATGTCAATAGTAACTATTCGTAAGACTAGTTCACTTGAGGTTGACAAAGCAACCATTCCCGGTGGCCATTACCACTGACAGTTGAAGCTTTCCTCTCACTATTTCCCACACCCAGTCAACTCTGAACTCTGAAGTCCAAGCTCTGCCCTACCCCTTCAACCCTCCCCAAAGGTGGGTGGGACAACCCTCCCAGGATTTGAGCACAGGTGGGGAGGGGCAGTCAGGGACAGACAGGTACACTCAGAGATCCAGCAGGTGCTGTACCATGGGTGTACCTGTGCCAATCCTCACCAGATTCCGACAGCATCTCTGGGCTCCTTCAAGTGATTTTCTTGCTGTGCCTGCTTCTACTGCTGCTCAAGGCAGCCCAGTTCTACCTGCATTGGCAGTGGCTGCTGAAAGCCGTCCAGCAGTTCCCATCTCATCCTTCCCACTGGCTCTTTGGGCACAGCCAGGAGGTAGGAAGGAGTTGACAGGAGAGTGGGAGGGCAGGCTGGGCCTGGGCTCTAAGATACTTGTTAATCAGTCCACAGATACTTGTTCTTCCTTTCAACTCAGTATTAATGATCTCCTACTGCACGATCTCTAATCTTCCTTACTCCCCAACTAGACTGGAAATTCTACACAGAGCTGTGTCCTAACGCAGTGCCTGAACCACACTTGGCACATGGTGTGTGTGCAGTAAGTGCTGAATGAAGGAACCTGCCCCACTGTAGGGCAAGCTGCCTCAGAGCTGGAGAATGTGGATGTCAGAAGCAGGTGGGCAGAGATTAGAGACTTACGTGGTAGACAGTTGCTTTGAGTTACTAGAAGCAGTTGAAATGAAGAGTTGGCTACATGGACCATCACTAGGACCCAATGTCTGTGAGGGTTCCAGATGAGATTAAAGGAAAGCTGAGTCCTGAAAGCTGAGGAGAGGTGGGTGCACTGTGGCAGAGTGGAGGGGCATTCCAGGTAGAGAAAAGAGCACGTGCCAGGGCCCAGACGAGTGAGCAGGTGTAGCTGGTGTGCGGATCAGCAGCAGCGGTGGCAGCGGCGTTGGAGCTGAAACAAATGGGTGATGGCGGAATTGCCAGCAAGGCTGGAGGCAAGAAAACAAAAGTTGAAGCCAGAAGGCCAAGGGCTTTGTGATACACATCGAAGAGTTTAGAAAGCTGACTTTAGTCAGCAGGGAGCTCAGATTTCATTGATAAGTGAAAATAAGAATAAGAAACCCAAATCTCAACATCATAGATCAACACCAGTGCCATATGCATATACCCAGATTCTGTCCATAAATCTGTACATATTCAGCATGTAGAATACTATATGCACACAATTTTATAGTTAATCATTTTTCACTTAGTCATACACATTCCTAATGCTATTTTTATCTTAAATATTTACACGTATGCTGGGAAAGCATGATTATATTAAATTATTGTGTAATTTGAATGTTTACATTAATTCATTTTATTCTCTAACGATACTAAATTATTTTACAAATCTGCTTACAGAATGATACAAGTTATGCACGTTGCCCATGGAAATTGTTGTGTTTATGACTTCCAGAGATTTTACACAATGTGAAGACAATGGCTGACTTAAGTTTCTGTAGGCAGCATTGACCCCACAGCTCCACACAGCAGACGGACAGAATCTGACCTGAGGTCAAGTTTTGGGGAGAGGACAAGAATCTGGATCAGAGCCTAGATCATCAGAAACAGTCCAAATTCCTGACTTGTACTGGTAGATCCGGAACTACAAGGTCTCTGTGGTTGTCCTGCCCTGCGCTTCGCTCCCGCTGCACAGACTAGAAGAACTAAATGAAAGTGTTCATTTGCCTACCCTTATTGACAGTTCCAACAGGACCAGGAGCTACAACAGATTCAGAAATGGGTGGAGACATTCCCAAGTGCCTGTCTGCATTCGCTATGGGGAGATAAAGTTCGTGTCCAGCTTTATGACCCTGACTACATGAAGGTGATTCTGGGGAGATCAGGTGAGACTGAAATTTTATCTTGACTCAATCAGCTCTTCCCTGCTGATTGATACAGGCCCCTGAGCCTGTAAAATCCCAGTAGAAAGTGACAGTTCAAATATTAATATTTAAACCCTGTCCCAACCATCCACAAAGTCCACAGTCTAGGCTACAGCCAAAAGTATTTACTGAGTAATGAATGTTTAAAACAACTGTGTGGGGCTAAATTTACTGGTTTCCTTTTTTTTTTTTCTGTTCTTTCTTGCTGTTTTAACCTAATAGAGTTAATCTGAAATGAACACTGCCACATGTCTTATAGACATTTAGGTATATGCATATGGCACAGGTGTTGATCTCTAATTTTGAGATTTGGGTTTCTTATTCTCATTGTCACTTATCAGTGAATTATGACATGGATTTGGTAACCATAATTGCTTCCAGTCCTGCATCATTGACAGACTAAGCCACCACCAATGGCTCCATCTCTTACTCTCTGGCCTGGAGGACATTGCCTATGTTTCTCATCAACTCCTTCCTAGGTCTGTGGATTTTCTGCTGTGAGAACACTGAGTCTGACTTCCTAAGCCCACATTGACCTTCATGGCAGACATGGAAAGGGACAGGAGACAAGTGGGAAACGACATGGGTCAAACTGCCAACAGACAGATATCAACTGGTAGAAGCCCATGGTCTGATAGATCCCCTCTGGGGATGCCAAATTTAGTAGTTCCCAGTTTCCTGTAAAGACTTTTCTTGTCTTTCAGACCCCAAAGTTACAGAAATCTCCAGACTCCTGGCTCCCTGGATTGGTACTTACATGTAAACTAGGACTGTCATCTACTGCCCAGGTAGATTTGCTAAGAGCAATCTCTTTGGCTCACAGCGAACAACAGGTGAGGGGCCACCATTGTCATGACCCCCATCCCTAATCCAGTTTGATGTTCCTTTTTACATATAACAAGACCCTCACTTTGCTAATGCTGGTGGAAGCCGTCCTGAGGCTCAGCTTCTTCCACTTCACTTCTCGGTTCTCTCCAGACATCCTCAGCCTGGTATTTATTTAACATCTGCCCACAACATTTTTCAACCTTCGTCTTACAGCTGTCATAATCCCAGGGATGTATCTGCCCAATGAGGACATTTCCACACCTGAAATGCACCTGCTTTTCCGGCCATATCCCCTGAAGTACCTTCTAGGTTTTCTCTCCTCAGGAACTGCCTTCTCTGTTTTCCCAGAGATCCCTTTCATCCCACCTCCCATCCCCTCAACACATACACACACCCATCTCTTGGCCCAGGGTATGGTTTGCCCCTGCTGAATGGGAAGAAGTGACACCAGCACTGGCAGATGCTGACCCCAGCCTTCCATTATAACATCCTGAAGCCCTACATGGGGCTCATGGTGGATTCTGTACAAGTGATGCTGGTGAGTCCGTCTTTCTCCCCTCCAGACATCCACTCATAGCACACTCTCACCAATTTAACTCTCGGCTCTGTGTCCCACAGACAGCCATAGACACAGCCACACAGAATAACACTCTCAGACCATTACTGTGAGAATAGGGTTCCCCAGAAGTGATGTGACAGCAGAGCAGCCAGGCATTTAGTTGAATCCACACGTTGCTTATTGTCACAGGAAATGAGAATCATAGCGGATGAACTGTGCCTCCCACTTTGAAATCTTCAGCATAGGGGACCGGAGAGATGGTCAATCCTGCTGGACAGCAGGACACACTACCCCTGAATGGCCTTGACAATGGCAGCTCCAGTGTCAGGATAGACAGGCCAGTCTGTCACTCAATGAATGAGGCTCTGGCCTGGGACCCAGAGCTTTCTCCATGGATTTGAACCATGCATGCAATGAAATGGACACTGGGCCTTCATTCTCAAAGCCAGACCTGCCATACCCTTCCCTCCTATCAGAACTCTGATTTCTCACTCAACTGTGCCCAGCAAATGTTTGACGAATGAAAATTAATTGAAGTCCCTGATGTACTTTCATTAGGCACTTAAATGGGTCTTGTAGACTTGTTTTTGCTTTGACACTTTCCCCCTAAAGTTGGGGTGCAATCAGTCCCTCAGAACAATCTCCAATCTCGGTTTTCAGAACACTGAAGAGTACTCCTATTATTTATTCATAAGAAATAACAAAAATGTTTCTAGTCAAGTATAGCTGAATCTAAGAATGCAAAACTTAATTCAGACTCTTGTGAGCAGACATGGTTAATGCTGTATTAAAACTCTGAAAAACAGGTATTGGTTTACACCTATTGATTCACAATACCAATTTCAACACTACAGCTGTTCTTAAACGAGGGATCCCAACCGCGATATCTGGAGGAAAGGGAAAAGCCGAGCTGTATTAGCAAAATAATTCTGGGGGATTAAGAAGGTCCATACCCCTCCCACCACAGGACAAATGGGAGGAGCTCATTGGCCAGGACTCCCCTCTGGAGGTCTCTCAGCATGTCTCCCTGATTACCCTGGACACCAACATGAAGTGTGCCTTCAGTTACCAGGGCAGCGTCCAGTTGGACCGGTCAGTGATAACCCCCCAGGTCATGTTCTTATCAACTGCATGGACGTGCCCGAGAGGCAAGTGGGGCAGCCTGGGGGCTCACTTCCACAGGAAGAGAGACTCAGACTATGAACGCTCTAATTCCAGACCAGACCAAAACATGCTTCAGCTACAGATTCTTCATCCCTAGCACAGGTAGACCCTGGCTGTTTACAGTATCTTATAAAAACCTCAGGATCACAGAGCTCTAAGACAGAACAAGTGCCTCAGTGATATCTGTCCCCAGTATTTGAAGCTGTCTCTATCCAGATTCCACACCGCCTCCTAATCAAAGGCCTCTTTTACTTCTTATACTTTGGTCTCTTCTGCATCCTTTCCCTCAGGGATATCCAATCCTATATCCAGGCCATTGAGGACCTCAAAAACCTGTTTATTTCCCACATGAGCAATGTCTTTCATCAGAATGACGCAATCTACAACCTGACTCCTACCGGCTGCTTAAACCACCGCACCTGCCAGCTTGTCCATCAGCACGCAGGTTCTGTCTCCTCTTCTTGTCTCCTCCCCACTAAGCACAGCTAAAGGAGGCTGCTCTGTGTCATCACAGAGCCAGGCCCCCTGTTGCCCCTGCAGAAACTGAGACACACCCATGATGGAGATTTCTGTGGAGCAGGGGCTAAGAGCTGAGATGTTAGGGGCAGGCATGGTGCAGGCATTTATCTGTGTCCCCACATGGGGATGGTTACATGAGACCCCATCCAAGCAGCATTCAAACAGTGGCTCTGTGAGTCATGCCACTGCGGAGAGGTCTGCCCTGCCTCACACTGTAGTAGAGCTCTTACTCCTGACCATGTACCCACACCCACACTCATGCTGAGATCTACCAGGCACCCACACAGGGGCAGGTGAACAGCTGGGACTCTGGGGGCCGCTGGCACACTCAGCCTGTAGAGTAACCACTGTTCTGGAACAGATCGAGTGATCCAGCTGAGGAAGTTTCGGCTGCAGGAGGAGCGGGAGCTGGAGAAGGTCAGGAGAAAGAGGCATTTGGATATCCTGGACATCCTCCTTTTGGCCAAAGTGACTGTGTGTAGGAGAGGCCAGAGGCTTTTCCCAAAAGCACAGAGCAAGAGACCAATCCTGAACTCTCACTTCAGCCTCCCCAGATGGAGAATGGCAGCAGCTTGTCAGACAAGGACCTCCGTGCTGAGGTGGACACATTTATGTTTGGAGGACATGACACCACAGCCAGCAGCATCTCCTGGATCCTCTACGCTCTGGCCATACACCCCAAGGATCAGCAGATGTGCCGCGAGGAGATCCAGAGCCTCCTGGGAGATGAAGCCTTCATCACCTGGTGAGTGTGGGCTCAGGAGATGCAGGAGCCCTGCCCTCTCCGTAGGGGGATTCACGTGGTCTGTCCAGGTCCTGCTGATGTTCAGGATGGACTTTGTTTGAGGAACCACCTGCACCAGATGCCCTACACTACCATGTATATCAAGGAGGCACTGAGATTCTACCCACCGGTGCCAAGCATTGGCAGAGAGCTCAGAACTCCCATCACCTTCCCTGATGAGCGCTCATTGCCCAAAGATGTGAACTTCCCCCATCCACTCACTTAAGCTCTCCACAGGGAGATGTGGAGGGTCAGAAATGCACCTGTGCTTCAGCATTTGCAAACCTCTGTGTGTCTCTCATTCCTTGTCAAAAAATGATCCTAAGTATACTTTATAGTTAGGATGAAAAATTTGAAATGCTTGGCAAAGAGCCTGAACCATGAAAAGTCTGATAAATAAATGTCAGCCTCTGATTGTAGCCTTGGGAATGAAAGCCCCAAAATTCTATTTCATGAGAATCAGAAATTCTAGAAAAAATCAGACACAGGAGCAGGGAGATGTGGTTCTTTATTGATGGGGTTAAGGCAAATGGGGGAGATCAGGAATCACATGTCATGGGTCAGCTGTTGTCCAGTTTTTGAGGAGCCCTCAGGTTGATGGCAGAGAGCCACGGATGTCCATGTCCTGTAGCAGACAGAGGCCACCAAGGCTCAATCTCCAGTGGGTCTGGTCTCAGTCCTGTCATATTCTAGCTGTATGACCATAGACAAGAAAATCAGCCTCTGAGACTGAGGTAGCTCCTCTGAAATTTGGGAACAAAGGAACGTCTTCTTTGGATGGTTGCTGTGGGTATTGAGTGAGTCATGTATATTCCCCAGTGAAACTTGGAGGCATTTGATGAAGGTCGCTTCCCACTGCACTTACGACAGACAGTAAAATACCAATGCTTTCTTGCTTCTCATCCCTGGATTCATGGTTTTCTGCTCATCCTTTGAGCCCAGTCCCCACATCATCCTGCTCAAAGTGATGATTCAAAGCAACACTTGTTCCCTGCTGCCAGAGGGACCAGGCCACCTCATGGGTATGATCCGCCTTCTCTCTCTCTTCTACACCCTCCCCATAGGATTGAAAGTCAGCCTTTCCATTTATGGCCTTCACCACAACCTGAACATGTGGCCAAACCCAGAGGTAAGAAGGCCTTGGAGGAAGATGATCTCTCAACACCTCCTACTCATACTTCTGGGGATCCTGTCCCCTTATGGGTAGATAGCAGGGGCTGGACTCCTATCTGTCCTGCCTTGGTGCTCTTTTTGCAGGTGTTTGACCCTTCCCACTTTGCCCTGGGTTCTGCTCAACACAGCCACGCTTTCCTGCCCTTCTCTGGAGGATCAAGGTGAGGCAAACTGGTAATGGAGGTGGAGAAACAGGGCCGCCTTGGGCACACAGCTGATGCTTATGCTCCCTAATTCACATGTGGCATCTTCACCTATACCCTTGGATGCTGGTGCTTGCAAGAAGGAAGTCTGATGCCAATGTCTCTGTGAACAAAACAACTGCATTTCAGGGCCCAGCACGGGGACTTCGCCTCCCTCTGCCTTTTCCAATGTCCAGACAAAATTCACTGATCGTGCGTGTTCTGAACTTCCAAGTATTCTGGTGTTTGCCTCATTTTGGGAGTATGAATTTTCAATATTAGACTTTTTTGGTAAAATTAATTTTATATATTAGCATTCCTCAATTTTCAGAGATATTAAAGCTGACTTCTCTCTCCCTACATATTGCTGATGCAGCACATCACCATTTCTACCTAACTCACTAATGTGAAAACACTGAAATCTTTGCGTATGTTTAGAATTAAGGTGCCTTGCTAGTCCTCCCTTACAAGCCAAACAAGTGGAAGGTTAAGACAGCCCTTTGCAGAAAGTTTAATACCCATATGTGTTGTCTCAAATATTTTGCTGTTTTGTCCAACAAATGCTCACTGTGTTACAATGTTCACATATTTATGTCCCCTTTCCCATTTGGCAAAATTGTTTTTGTGCAATGGATTCTCTATAGCATGATCCCACAGCTCCCATAGCAAAATGTGGACAAACACATAAAAATGAGGACAATAACCTGACTTTGAGGGAAGCCCTCTTTTGAGTATATGACAAATAACATTTGAAGACTTCCTGTGTGTGGATTACGAAATACACTTGAAATAGCTGTTCAGTTGAACATATGCACTCCAAAGTAACTGATGTGGAAATCCTCAGGGGCTGAGGAAACATCTGATGAAAAGCTAATGCCAAAAGCTATGTAAATTGTTAGTGAAAACACAGTTTTTCTAAATGAGTAATTACGTAAATTCTCCTGATGGTGAGTCCACTTTCACACAATGGTCATTAAGCAAATGTTCCAGAAAGTCCTTCTCCAGCACTGCTTCATCCCAGGATGAGAACTTCCTCCTAAACACTGGCTGTCAATCATGTTGCTGCCACTAGAGGACAGGAGAGCGTTCCTAAGCTCCATGTCTAGTCCAGAACTAATATTAACTCTCAGTGTATTCCATTCTATTTTATTCATTTTTTAAACGTAATTAACTTCTTTCAAATATATAAGTATTTAATAAGCCTATCTCTGTGGGTTAGGCCCTGTGCAGCATGATGGGAAAACAGGAAAAAGGTACTGTCCCTGTGTCTAGGAGTTCATAGTCAAGGACAAAAATGTATTATACAGAAACGTATTCTGTGCTCCAGACACACATCGCTCCCTCATCCATCCTTTCACTTAGTCACTGAGTGGCTCTTTGAGTGTTTCTGTTTCTGGCACTGTCCTAGGCACTGGAATGACTCTTTATGGATGGAGCAAAGATGCCAACTGGGGTCTTGAGCTGGAAGAGGCACAGCTGGAAGGGGGTGAGAGGCAGGTGGGCCCTGGACTTAGCCTTGAGGATGTGGCAGGCAGAGGTGGAGAGAGGATATTCTCAGCCATCTCCACATGAACAGGGCTAGACAGGTAAGAGTTGGGTGAGGCAACAATCCAGGGAGGGCTTGGCTGCTACCTGGGATGCTGTCCCCACTGTGGAGTGTGGGAGAGTCTGAGCTGGTCTATTGCTTCAGTGTGGAAGGAGAGCAAGCAGGGACCCAGAAAGTCCAGGTAAGAAGACTGAGGGATGGTAAGGAGGGACATTTCTGGAATAGAATTAGAAGGCTACACATGCTGGTGGACAGATGGGGAAGGGGAGGCAAGCCTAGACCATGGAGTTGGAGGAAAGTGGGGCAACAACTGAGCACCACCTACCCAGTGCCCTCCCAGGAAGCCTCCCTATTACCCTTCAGACTCCTCTTTCCCACTCATCTGGGCCTCTCTCTAAGAATCCAGGTCTCTGTGTACCCCTGCATGGAGAGCGCCAGAGAATGTGCCTCTCCAACCCCACAGTGACCTGATCTAGGCTCTACACTGGGGAACCACACACTGTCTGTGGAAGAGTGAACAAACCAGTGACTAACTCTACAATTCATGTGATTAAACTCTGAGCCTTAGAGCCGTGGTCCTCCTGACAGAGGGTCACAGGTCTGCTCAGAGCAGAGGTAGGAGTTAGGAGCTAGCCTCGGAAGACTGGCAGGCTCTGTCTAAACTCAAGAAAAAGAGTGAATCAAGGCCTGGGCAGAGGTGCATGTGGCCTTTAAGGAAAGGATTTGGGGGCTGGGCACGTAGAGGAAGACTCTAAATCCCCAGCTCAAGGGTAGAGCTCAGAGACCAAAGCCTGCCTAGCTCACAATGAGGCCTGAGGCCATTTTTCAATTTATGGCCTCTGCATGGCCCAGGAACTGCACTGGGAAACAATTTGCCATGAACCAGCTAAAGGTGGCCACGGCCCTGACCCTGCTCTGCTTTGAGCTGCTGCCTGATCCCACCAGGATCCCCGTCCCCATGCCACGAATTGTGCTGGAGTCCAGCAATGGGATCCACCTGCATCTCAGAAGGCTCCCCAACCCCTGTGGGGACAAGGACCAGCTCTGAGGTCCTCCATTTGCCATCCTGTCTTCCTGACCTCTGCTCCTGTCTTCTGCCTGTCTGCCCACTTCCTGCTTTCAATCTGCCCACGTGCCCTTCTTCTCACCTGTTTGCTATCCTATTTCTGTCTTCCAGTCTGTTTTCCATTTCTCAGTCACCTTTCTCCAGGCTCCCTCCCTGCTTGTCTGTCTGTCTCCTACCCACCTGCATCACTGGCTCTGCATTTGACACCCAGTCTCCTGCCTGCCCTCGAGCCTGTCTCCCGCTACACCTGACTAACTCCTGCCTACTTGTCTGTATATTGTAGGCATTTTCTATTGCTGCTGAAATAAACTACTGTAATCTTGGTAATTTTAAATAACAGAAATGTTTTCCCTTACAATTCTGTAAGTCAAAGTCAGATATGGGTTTCAGTGGGTGAAAACAAGTTGTAGACAGGGCCAACCCCTTTCAGGGGTGCTAGGGAAGAGTCTTACCACTTGCCCTTTCAGCTCCAGAGCTGCCTTTTTTTTTTTTTTTTTTTTTTTTTTGCATTCCTTGGTACTGGCCCCCTCCCTCTTTGGAACCAACAGCCTTTTCAAATCTCTCTCTTACTGTCCTCACATCTCTTTCCTTCTAATAAAGACCTTTGTGGTTCCATCTAGTTGATTCAGATAATCCAGGATAAATTCACCATCTCAAAACCCATTACTTTCCACTTCAAAGTCCATCTTGATATATTCAGTCTCATAATTATGGATGCCATGTATTAGGATGTGGACATCATCTAGGGTCTTGATTCAGCTTAGCACAGTTCCTATCTGATTGTCATTCTATATGTTTATCTATATTTGTCCTGCATGGCAGCTGGCATTCTGATTGCTATTCACAGAACCCCTCTGTCTTCACTCCCCTATAGAAAAAAGTACACAAAGTGTATGCAGTGTCTGCATTTACTTAAAAGGAAATTGACAGAGGAGAGAAGACACCAAGGGGGAGGAAATATAGTGGAAACAAGTCTCTTCAGAGTAGGAAAAAGAGTGTTGATATTTGTTCTATGGTGCAAGGATCCCAGATGGGATTGACCTGGCTTACCCTGCTTCATACAATTGCATGCCTGTGACCCATGATGGCCACAACCTGCCCAGCTCCTGAGGTTTTCTTGACAGTTTAGATAAAGGGGTTTTCTCAAGGAGCTCAGAGGGAGCAGCTCACATTTATAGGGTAAAGATTCCAGGCCTCTATTCCATTCAAGATTTAGTTTTCCTTATGCGAGATGAATCAGAGCAAGGCTGAGCTAAGGATTTGTCTTACTGTGTTTGGTTTTGCTATAAGAGAATACCTAAGGCTGGGTAATTGACAAAGAAAAGAGGTTTATTTGGCTCATGATTTGGATGGCTGGAAGGTCCAAGATTTGGCAGCTGAATCTGGTGTAGTCCTCATGCTGCTTTCACCGATGATAGAAAGAGAATGAGAAGCAGCCATGTGACAGATCACATGATGAGAGAGGAAACAAGAGAGAGACACCAAGAAAGCCATACTCTTTTCAGGAGCCACTGTCCTGGAAATATGACTGTACCACCTAGAGCAGGAACTCACTCACACCTGCAAAGTATGAAGGGGACAATAAATTATTTATGAAGGATCTAACCCATGATTCAAACACCTCCTCACTATGATGCATCTCCAAATGTGTCACACTGGGGATGAAATTTCCAAAAGGGGTTTGATCAAGGACATAATCCCAGCCATAGTGGGGCTGCAGTGGGCTTAGCAAGAAAGCCTCAGAGGCCTAGTCTTGCATGAGGGCCTCTGGTACACGGCTCTTCACAGCTTGAATGAGACTGAGAAAGCAGCCATCCCAGCAACATCACCAGACATCTATCAACTTCCTTAATATATGAGACCTGCATACTCCTGAGAAGGCTCAGAGTACACAGCTGTTCAGCAAGCACCAGGAGGAGCCCAGGTAGGCAAAGAGGCTGTCAGACTCCAAGCAGCTCCTCCTCACAGCACAGGTTTTCAGTGGTCCTCTGCTTCTCGGGCTGGCTACCTTGGGGGAGCAGGAACATCCTCAATGCTGTTCATACTTGGTGACTGCCTGGATACTGGTGCTCCTTAGCCCTATTTCACCACTTCGCCCTCATGCACTCCCACCAGCTCCACTTGGTCAAGGAAAAGAGTGAATCGAGACCTGGGTAGCAGGTGTTCCTGACTGCACCAAGCTTTCTCCATCCAGACCTTGCTTCTCTTCCTTGATCTGAGCATAGGTGTCCTTTCAAACCCTCTCCATTCCTAGCCCAGGGTCCTGGATGCCATAGACAGATTTATCGCTGCCTGAGATGTGACATCTCATTCTAGTACCCTAATGGGCTTCTCTCCTAGTTGGTACCTGTAGCCAGGACCTCTCTCTAAGTCTCCTGGGCTCCTGAGTCACTGGGATAGTTCAGCCATGCTCTGAGAAGAGGCAGGAAAGGGAAAATCTGAACAGTAGGTGATCAGCTAGGGTTGGAGGAAGAGGGAAAATTGGGCCAGGAGAGTGAGTTGGAAACCTCCTGTACATAATGGTTAGTAGGTCACCCAGAATCAGGTGGTGTACAAGGCTCATGCTGGCCATGCTCACAGAGCCCAGGACACTGGGCACTCACTCCCATTACTACCCCTAGTACCTGGGTGAAAAGAGAGGTGAAGTATAAAAGTGAAAGTCTCATTTGGATGGGAGAGATAGAGACCTGAGCATGACCAAAGAAATAGAAAGGTGGACAAGGAGGGGAGCACTGAACATTCACACATAAAATAATAAAGGTAGACCCTTACCTACACCATATATAAAGTTTTGTAAAAAAAGGATAGAAAAGCTAAAAGACAGCCTACAGAATGGCAGAATGTATTTGCAACGCAAATGAGAATATATGAAGAACACCACTCAACATCAAAATACAAAACTCCATTCAATAATCAGCAAATGACTACAACAGACTCTTCTGCGAAGAAGACATGCAAATGGTCAATAAGCTCCTGAAAAGATGCTCAACTTCATTCATCATTATGGACGTGTGAAGGAAGCCCACGATGAGACACCACTTCATACCCTTTAGGAAGTCTATGATTACTTTTAGTGGAAAATAACAAATATTTAACAAAATGTGAAAAATTGGAACTCTTACAAATTGCTGGTGAATGTAAATTGGCATACCAATTTGGAAAACAGATTTGTGATATCTGGAAAAGATAAGAGCACAAGTACCATAGTATCCAGAAATTCCCACCTGGCTATATAACCAAACTAATTGAAAACAGGGATTCGAGCACATACTTGTAAGCCAATGTTCATGACACCATTATTTACAACAGATGTAAGATAGAAAGAACTCAGGTGTCCATCAACAGACAAACGGGTACACAGAATGTCCTACATACATACAATGCAATATTATTTAGTCACAAACAGGAGTGAAGTTCTGATTCCTACTACAGCAGGAATGACCCTGAGAACACTATGTAAGTGAAAATAGCCAGACTTAGAAAGACAAATATTACAATAAGTTCAGTTATAGGTAGAAGAATAGGCAAATTCATGGATACAGAAAGTCAATTAGAAATTACCAGGGACTGGGGGAAGTCAGATTGGGGAAATATTGCTTAATAGTTACAGAGTTTCTGCTGGAGTGAAGAAAATGTTTTGGAAATAGGTAGCAATGAGATTTCTAAATCATCATGAATTTCATTCAATGTACAATTTAAATTAGTTAAAGTGTCTACTTTTATGTTCTGTATTTGTAACTAACTTCTTAAAATTAATATACATCAAACCATTGAATAGCTAATGAATCAGATTTCATGGCATATACATCTTATTGTATCTCAATTTACTTTTTTTTTTAAGGCAGGGCAGGGAGGAGTTAAACACTAGCTCTTCAGTGGGATTGTCCAGGAGGACACATTAGGATTCATCAAGAATACCAACCCACAGAGAAAAGAGAAGAGTGAGACAGGACAGCTGCCTACTGGGAATTGGTGTGGAACCCAGGGAGGCTCCCTACTGGGGAAACAGTGAGTGAACAAGAGCCCCTGGGACTCACTCACACTTCTGACTTAGACTTTGCAAACCTGGGCACAGGAAATGCCACACCCCCCAGCCCCCACCACACCCCACCGCCAACCTTCTCTACCCTGGGCCTCCAGACTGACACCAAGAGTTGCTTGGCAGAACCACTGCTCAGGCCTGTGTGGAGCACAAGGGCCTTGAACTCCTGAGCACTACTCCACCAGCTACTGTAGCTCTGCCAACAAGGCAGGCCGGGCTCTCTTGCACACCCCCAGGATAGAGGCTGTACCCACAGTGCTGAGGGGTGGACGGACTGCAGGCATAGCATCTGCTATACCTTGCCAAACAAACCCCACTGACCTGGGACCCAAGTGAAGCTACCCCACCCCCCACCTCAGCAGTTGGACCAGTAGCAACTCTGCATTATCTGGGTTGGAACTCCCAGAGGTAATGGTCATGCCCACCATTTATGCCACTGCTGCAGCCCCTGCCTCTACTGCTCTCAGGCTGGGAGGAAGCAAGAAGCCTAAGGACTGTCACGGGCCTTGAGAACACTACAACTGCCTTACAGAAATGTGCCCAGACTGTTTTCCATGCAGCTCCCTGCCCCTGCTACTCCTCACTGGGCAGGTTTTCCTGACCTGGGTCCCCAGCACAGCCACCCTTCCCCCAATGTGAGCACTTTGGTCAGTGGCGGCTCTACATTTCTCTGGGAGGAAATCTGGGACAATCCACAGGCTTTCTGCCATTTGCAGCTGCAGTAGAACTGTCCTTGTTGCCCTCTGTCTGAAGAAGAAAAAAAGACCCTGATCACTTTGCTGGCACCTCTAACGTGGCACAACCACTATATGAAGAGGAGCCCAGTCTCTCTTCCCTGTGAGCCCCCAACTCCCTGCTCTTCACTAGACAGGGCCTTGGCTAGGATCCACAATGCAGCCACCCCACCCCCAGCTGAATGCCTCCATAGGCACCGGCTCTGTGTCTCTCTGGGGTGGAGTTGCCAGAGGCAACAGACTTGCCCTCTGCCACTGCCACTGCAGTGGTACCAACTCATGCTGCCACCAGGCTGGGGAAGGAACAAAGAGCCTGAGTGCTTTACTTGTCCTTCCAGCACACCATAGCCTCTCTATAGAGAAAAGGCCAGACTGCCTTTCCCACTAGCTCCCCACCCCACCAGGTGTCCTCAGGCAGGCCCCAAGGCTTAGACCGGCAACACAGCTACCCAACATTGGGGTGATCATTCCAAATGTCAGCAGCTATGCAATTCTCTGGGATGGAGCCCCAGAGACAAGTGAAAGGTCCTTTGCCATTGCCACTGCCAAGGTCCCCGTCCCTGCTGCCCCCAAGCTGGGGAAGGAACAAAATCCTGAGCTCACCCCAGGGCTGTAGTGTGCAGCCCAGGAATGCCAAGCCGAAAACTATAGCCAGCACTTTAGTGGGAGGCAAGCCCACACCCTCAGAAGACTGAGAAGGAGCACAGCTGCACATGTGAGGAAATATATAGGAGCCACATGGCTGAGCAAGAGCCTTCCTACAGGCCGTTATGCTTAAGTGCATTACCGGAATGCATCCCAAACTTCAACAGCAAAAATACTTTCCTAATATACCCCCTTGTGAAACCAAGGACAACAATTCTGCCACAAGTAAAGAGCCTGCACAAAGACTTGGCCCTCTGAAAAGAGCCAGAAACAAAGTCAATTGACTACACTACTTCACAGTTAAAAGAACATCACTTCACACAGATGAGAAAGAACCAGCATAAGAACTCTGGCAACTCTGGAAGCCAGAGTGTCTCCTTACATCCAAATGACCACACTAACTCCTCAGCAATGGTTCTTAGCTAGAAAGAAATGGCCGAAATGACAGGCATAGAATTCAAAATCTGAATGGTATCAAAGATCAAGACTCAGGAGGAAGCTGAAACTCATTCTAAGTAATCAAGGAATTCATTAAAGCGATTCAAGAGATGAAAGGTGAAATAGGCATTTTAAGAAAGAACCAAACTGAGCCAATAGAGCTGAAAAAACATACTACAATAATTTCATCACACAATTGGAATTATTAACAGCAGAATAGACAAAGTTCTTAGAATTAACTCAGTCAAACAAAAATAAAGAAAAAAGATTTTTTAAGTAAACAAAATTAGAGACATAGGATTATATAAGGAGACCAAACCCATGACTCACTGGTGAGTATGAAAGACAGGGAGAGAGAGGAACTTGGAAAACATATTTGAGAATATTGTCCATAAAAATTTCTCCAACATACTAGAGAGGTTGCCATGCAAATTCAAGAAATTTAGAGAATCCCTGCAGGATACTGTAAAAGGTGACCATCCCCAAGCACATAAGTCATCAGATTATCCACAGTCAACACATACAAAAAACATTAAATGCAGCTAGAAAGAAGGGCAAATCATCCTCAAAGGGAACCTAATCAGGCTAACAGTGGACCTTTCAGCAGAAAACCCATAAGCCAGAGGAGATTGGGATGTATTTTCAGAACGCTTAAAGAAAAAATTCCAACCAAGAATTTCATATTCAACCAAAGTAAACTTCATAAGCAAAAGAGAAATAAAGTCTTTCTCAGGAAAGTAAGTGCTTAAGGAATTCATTACCACCAGACCTGCCTTACAGAAGGTCCTAAGGGCATGCTAAACATGGAAATGAAAGACCGTTACCAGCCAATACAGAAACACACTTAAGTACATAGACCACAACATTATGAAGCAGATACACAGCAAGTGTACATAACAACCAGCTAACAACATGATGACAGGATCACATCTGCACATATCAATATTGACCTTGAATGTAAACAGGCTAAATACACAACTTAAAAATGAGGGCACAAGAGGATAATTGCAGTAAAAATAACTGAATTGTACATTTAAAAATACCTAAAATATAATTGATTTTTATGATACAAAGGATAAATGCTTGAGAGGATAAATACCTCATTCTCCATGATATAATTATTATGCACTGCATGCTTGTATCAAAACATCTCATGTATATCCTATATATATATATCCTATATATCCACAAAAATTAAAAATTAAAATTAAAAATTAAAAAAGGGACAGAGTGGCAAGTTTTATTTAAAAAAAGCAAGACCCAACTCCATGTCATCTTCAAGAGACCCATCTCACATGCAAGGATATCCATAGGCTCAAAGAAAAGGGATGGAGAAAGATCTGTAAGAAAATGGAAAACAAAAAAGAACAGGGGTTGCTATTCTTATTTCAAACAAAACAGACATTAAACCAGCAATGATCAAAAAAGACAAAAATGGGCATTACACAATGATAAAGGGCTTAATTCAACAAGATTGAACTATCATAAATATACATGCACCCAACACTGAAGCACCTATATTCATAAAACAAGACCTTAGAGATTTATGAATAGACTTAAATAAACACACAAGAATGGTGGGGTACGTCAACACCCCACTAACAATATTGGACATATCATCAAGGGAGAATACTCACAAAGATATTCAGGACTTAAACCTGACACTTGACCAAATGGGCTTTAGAGACATCTACAGAATACTCCACCCAACAAAAACAGAATGTACATTCTTCTCCTCTGCACATGACACATACTCTAAAATGAACCCTACACTTGGCCATAATGCAATTCTCAACAAATTTTTAAGAAAACAAACCAAAGTCATACCAACCACATTCTCAGACCACAGTGCAATAAAAATAGGAGTGAATACCAAAAAGATTGCTCAAAATCACACAATTACATGGAAATCAAACAGTCTGATCCTAAATGACATTTGGGTAAACAGTGAATTAAGACAGAAATCAAGAAATGGTTTGTAGCTAATGAAAACAAAAATACAACATATGAGAATCTCTGGGAGACAGCTAAAGCAGTGTTGAAAGAGAAGTGTGTGACATTAATCACTCACTTGAAAAAATTAGAAAGTTCTCAAATTGCCAACCTAATATAACACCTAGAGAAACTTGAAAAACAAGAGCAAACTAATTCCAAAGATTCCAGAAGAATAGTAATAACAAAAGTCAGAGAACTGAATGAAATGGAGGTGAGAAAAACATACAAAAGATCAATGAACCCAAAAGTTAGTTCTCTGAAAGAATTAATAAGAACTTGCTTTATGTATCTGGGTGCTCTTGTATTGGGTGCATATGTATTTAGGATAGTTAGCTCTTCTTGTTGCATTGATCCCTTTACTATCACATAATGCCCTTCTGTGTCTCTTTTGAACAAAGAGACTTAGACTCCCACACAATAATAGTGGGAGACTTTAACACTCCACTGTCAATATTAGACAGAAAATTAACAAGGATATTCAGGACTTGAACTCAGATCTGGATCAAGCAGACCTAATAGACAATGGAACAGAAGAGAGGCCTCGGAAGTAATGCCACACATCCACAACCATCTGATCTTTGACAAACCTGACAAAAACAAGTAATGGGGAAAGGATTCCCTATTTAATAAACGGTGTTGGGAAAACTGGCTAGCCATATGCATAAAGCTGAAACTGGATCCCTTCCTTACACCTTATATAAAAATTAACTCCAGGTGGATTAAAGATTTAAACATAAGATCCAACACCATAAAAATCCTAGAAGATAATCTAGGCAATACCATTCAGAACATAAGCATAGGCAAGGACTTTATGACTAAAAAGCCAAAAGCAATGGCAACAAAAGCCAAAATAGACAAGTGGCATCTAAGTAAGCGCTTCTGCACAGCAAAAGAAACTATTATTCAGGGATTTGACTTCTTCCTGATTTAGTCTTGGAAGGGTGTATGTGTCCAGGAATTTATCCATTTCTTCTAAATTTTATAGTTTATTTGTCTAGAGGTATTTATAGCATTCTTTGATGATAGTATTTATTTCTGTGGGATCATTGCTGATATCCCCTTTGTCATTTTTATTGCATCTATGTGACTCTTCTCTCTTTTCTTCTTTATTCAGGCTAGCAATTGATCTATTTTGTTGATCTTTTAGAAAAAATCAGCCCCTGGATTCATTGACTCTTTTTAAGGGTTTTTCTTATCTCTATCTCCTTCAGTTCTGCTCTGATCTTAGTTACTTCTTGTCTTCTGTTAGCTTTTGAATTTGTTTGCTCTTGCTTCTCTAGTTTTTTAAATTGTGATTTTAGGCTGTTGATTTTAGATCTTTCCTGCTTTCTTTTGGGGGCATTCAGTTGTATAAATTTCCCTCTACACACTGCTTTAAACGTGTCCCAGAGATTCTGGTACATTGTGTTTTTGTTCTCATTGGTTTCAAATAACATCTTTATTTCTTCCCTAATTCCGTTATTTACCCAGTAGTCATTCAGGAGCAGGTTTTTCAGTTTCTGTGTACCTGTGCAGTTTTTTTTTCTTTTTCTTTTTTTTTTTTTATTGCATTTTAGGTTTTGGGGTACATGTGCAGAGCATGCAATACAGTTGCATAGGTACACACATGGCAGTGTGTTTTGTTTGCTTTCTCCCCTTCACCCACATTTGGTATTTCTTCCCTGGCAATCCCTCCCCACCTCCCCCTCCCACTGGCCCTCCCCTTTCCCCCCTATAGACCCCAGTGTTTAGTACTCCCCTCTCTGTGTCCATGTGTTCTCATTTTTCATCACCCGCCTATGAGTGAGAATATGCGGCGTTTCATTTTCTGTTCTTGTGTCAGTTTGCTGAAAATGATGTTCTCCAGATTCATCCATGTCCCTATAAACGACACGAACTCATCACTTCTGATTGCTGCATAATATTCCATGGTGTATATGTGCCACATTTTCCCAATCCAGTCTATCATCGATGGGCATTTGGGTTGATTCCAGGTCTTTGCTATTGTAAACAGTGCTGCAATGAACATTCGTGTACATGTGTCCTTGTAGTAGAACGATTTATAGTCCTTTGGATATATACCCAGTAATGGGATTGCTGGGTCAAATGGGATTTCTATTTCTAAGGCCTTGAGGAATCGCCACACCGTCTTCCACAATGGTTGGACTAATTTACACTCCCACCAACAGTGTAAAAGTGTTCCTTTTTCTCCACATCCTCTCCAGCATCTGTTGTCTCCAGATTTTTTAATGATCGCCATTCTAACTGGCGTGAGATGGTATCTCAATGTGGTTTTGATTTGCATCTCTCTGATGACCAGTGACGATGAGCATTTTTTCATATGATTGTTGGCCTCATATATGTCTTCTTTCGTAAAGTGTCTGTTCATATCCTTTGATCACTTTTGAATGGGCTTGTTTTTTTCCTGTAAATCTGTTTGAGTTCTTTGTAAATTCTGGATATCAGCCCTTTGTCAGATGGGTAAACTGCAAAAATTTTTTCTCCCATTCTGTTGGTTGCCGATTCACACTAGAGACTGTTTCTTTTGCTGTGCAGAAGCTGTGGAGTTTCATTAGGTCCCATTTGTCTATTTTGGCTTTTGTTGCCAATGCTTTTGGTGTTTTGTTCATGAAGTCCTTGCCTACTCCTGTGTCCTGGATGGTTTTGCCTAGATTTCCTTCTAGGGTTTTTATGGTGCCGGGTCTTATGTTTAAGTCTTTAATCCATCTGGAGTTAATTTTGGTGTAAGGTGTCAGGAAGGGTTCCAGTTTCTGCTTTCTACACATGGCTAGCCAGTTTTCCCAACACCATTTGTTGAACAGGGAATCCTTTCCCCATTGCTTGTTTTTGTCAGGCTTATCAAAGATTGTATGGTTGTAGCTATGTTGTGTTGCCTCTAATGCCTCTGTTCTGTTCCATTGATCTATATCTCTGTTTTGGTACCAGTACCATGCTGTTTTGATTACTGTAGCCTTATAGTATAGTTTGAAATCCGGTAGTATGATGCCCCCCTCTGTGTTCTTTTTGCTTAGAATTGACTTGGCTATGCGGGCTCTCTTTTGGTTCCATATGAAGCTCAAGGTGGTTTTTTCCAGTTCTGTGAAGAAAGTCAATGGTAGCTTGATGGGGATAGCGTTGATTCTGTAAATTACTTTGGGCAGTATAGCCATTTTCACGATATTAATTCTTCCTAACCATGAACATGGAATGTTTCTCCATCTGTTTGTGTCCTCTCTGATTTCGTTGAGCAGTGGTTTGTAGTTTTCCCTGAAGAGGTCCCTTACGTTCCTTGTGAGTTGTATTCCAAGGTATTTTATTCTTTTTGTAGCAATTGTGAATGGCCGTTCATTCTTGATTTGGCTCTCTTTAAGTCTGTTATTGGTGTAGAGGAAGGCTTGTGATTTTTGCACATTGATTTTATATCCTGAGACTTTGCTGAAGTTGCTTATCAGTTTCAGGAGTTTTTGGGCTGAGGCAATGGGGTCTTCTAGGTATATTATCATGTCGTCTGCAAATAGAGACAATTTAGCTTCCACCTTTCCTATTTGAATACCCTTTATTTCTTTTTCTTGCCTGATTGCTGTGGCTAGAACTTCCAGTACTATATTGAATAGGAGTGGTGACAGAGGGCATCCTTGTCTAGTGCCGGATTTCAAAGGGAATGCTTCCAGTTTTTGCCCATTCAGTATGATATTGGCTGTTGGTTTGTCATAAATAGCTTTTATTACTTTGAGATACGTTCCATCAATACCGAGTTTATTGAGGGTTTTTAGCATAAAGGGCTGTTGAATTTTGTCAAATGCCTTCTCTGCATCAATTGAGATAATCATGTGGTTTTTGTGTTTGGTTCTGTTTATGTGGTGAATTACGTTTATAGACTTGCGTATGTTGAACCAGCCTTGCATCCCCGGGATGAATCCTACTTGATCATGATGAATAAGTTTTTTGATGTGCTGTTGCAATCGGCTTGCCAATATTTTATTGAAGATTTTTGCATCTATGTTCATCATGGATATTGGCCTGAAGTTTTCTTTTCTTGTTGGGTCTCTGCCGGGTTTTGGTATCAGGATGATATTGGTCTCGTAGAATGATTTGGGTAGGATTCCTTCTTTTTGGATTATTTGGAATAGTTTCAGAAGAAATGGTACCAGCTCCTCTTTGTGTGTCTGGTAGAATTCGGCTGTGAACCCATCTGGACCTGGGCTTTTTTTGTGTGGTAGGCTCTTAATTGCTGCCTCGACTTCTGCCCTTGTTATTGGTCTATTCATAGTTTCAGCTTCCTCCTGGTTTAGGCTTGGGAGGACACAGGAGTCCAGGAATTTATCCATTTCTTCCAGGTTTACTAGTTTATGTGCATAGAGTTGTTTGTAATATTCTCTGATGATGGTTTGAATTTCTGTGGAATCTGTGGTGATTTCCCCTTTATCATTTTTTATTGCATCTATTTGGTTGTTCTCTCTTTTCTTTTTAATCAGTCTGGCTAGTGGTCTGTCTATTTTGTTGATCTTTTAAAAAAAACCAGCTCTTGGATTTATTGATTTTTTGGAGGGTTTTTCGTGTCTCAATCTCCTTCAGTTCAGCTCTGATCTTAGTTATTTCTTGTCTTCTGCTGGGTTTTGAGTTTTTTTGATCTTGCTCCTCTAGCTCTTTCAATTTTGACGATAGGGTGTCAATTTTGGATCTCTCCATTCTTCTCATATGGGCACTTATTGCTGTATACTTTCCTCTAGAGACTGCTTTAAATGTGTCCCAGAGATTCTGGCACGTTGTGTCTTCGTTCTCATTGGTTTCGAAGAACTTCTTTATTTCTGCCTTCATTTCGTTGTTTATCCAGTCAACATTCAGGAGCCAGTTGTTCAGTTTCCATGAAGCTGTGCGGTTCTGGGTTGGTTTCTGAATTCTGAGTTCTAACTTGATTGCACTATGGTCTGAGAGGCTATTTGTTATGATTTCAGTTGTTTTGCATTTGCTGAGCAGTGCTTTACTTCCAATTATGTGGTCAATTTTAGAGTAGGTATGATGTGGTGCTGAGAAGAATGTATATTCTGTAGATTTGGGGTGGAGAGTTCTGTAAATGTCTATCAGGTTTGCTTGCTCCAGGTCTGAGTTCAAGCCCTGGATATCCTTGTTGATTTTCTGTCTGGTTGATCTGTCTAATATTGACAGTGGAGTGTGAAAGTCTCCCACTATTATTGTGTGGGAGTCTAAGTCTCTTTGTAAGTCATTAAGAACTTGCCTTATGTATCTGGGTGCTCCTGTATTGGGTCCATATATGTTTAGGATCGTTAGCTCTTCTTGTTGTATCGATCTTTTTACCATTATGTAATGTCCTTCTTTGTCTCTTTTGATCTTTGTTGCTTCAAAATCTATTTTATCAGAGATGAGGATTGCAACTCCTGCTTTCTTTTGCTCTCCATTTGCTTGGTAAATCTTCCTCCATCCCTTTATTTTGAGCCTTTGTGTATCCTTGCATGTGAGATGGGTTTCCTGGATACAGCACACTGATGGGCTTTGGCTTTTTATCCAATTTGCCAGTCTGTGTCTTTTGATTGGTGCATTTAGTCCATTTACATTTAGGGTCAATACTGTTATGTGTGAATTTGACACTGCCATTTTGATGCTAGCTGGCTGTTTTGCCCGTTAGTTGTTGTAGATTCTTCATTATGTTGATGCTCTTTAGCATTTAGTGTGATTTTGGAATGGCTGGTACGGGTTGTTCCTTTCTATGTGTAGTGCCTCATTCAGGAGCTCTTGTAAAGCAGGCCTGGTGGTGACAAAATCTCTGAGTGCTTGCTTGTTTGCAAAGGATTTTATTTTTCCTTCACTTCTGAAGCTCAGTTTGGCTGGATATGAAATTCTGGGTTGAAAGTTCTTTTCTTTAAGGATGTTGAATATTGACCCCCACTCTCTTCTGGCTTGTAGAGTTTCTGCCGAGAGATCTGCTGTGAGTCTGATTGGCTTCCCTTTGTGGGTGACCCGACCTTTCTCTCTGGCTGCCCTTAGTATTTTCTCCTTTATTTCAACCCTGGTGAATCTGACGATTATGTGCCTTGGGGTTGCTCTTCTTGCGGAATATTTCTGTGGTGTTCTCTGTATTTCCTGCATTTTGAGTGTTGGCCTGTCTTGCTAGGTGGGGGAAATTTTCCTGGATAATGTCCTGCAGAGTATTTTCCAGCTTGGATTCATTCTCTTCATCACATTCTGGTACGCCTATCAAACGTAGGTCAGGTCTCTTCACATAGTCCCACATTTCTTGGAGACTTTGTTCATTCCTTTTTGCGCTTTTTTCTCTGATCTTGGTTTCTCGTTTTATTTCATTGAGTTGATCCTCAACTTCTGATATTCTTTCTTCTGCTTGGTCAATTCGGCTATTGAAACTTGTGCATGTTTCGTGAAGTTCTCGTATTGTGTTTTTCAGCTCCTTTAATTCATTCATATTCCTCTCTAAGGTATCCATTCTTGTTATCATTTCCTCAAATCTTTTTTCAAGGTTCTTAGTTTCTTTACGTTGGTTTAAAACATGTTCTTTTAGCTCACAAAAGTTTCTCATTATCCACCTTCTGAAGTCTAATTCCGTCATTTCGTCACAGTCATTCTCCGTCCAGCTTTGTTCCCTTGCTGGTGAGGAGTTTTGGTCCTTTTTAGGTGGCGAGGTGTTCTGGTTTCGGGTGTTTTCCTCCTTTTTGCACTGGTTTCTTCCCATCTTTGTGGATTTATCCACCTGTCATCTGTGTAGTTGCTGACTTTTTGATTGGATCTTTGAGTGGACACCCAGATTGTTGATGATGGAGTATTTCTGTTACTTGGTTTTCCTTCTACCAGTCTAGCCCCTTCGCTGTACGACTGCTGAGGTCCACTCCAGGACCTGCTTGTCTGGGGTGCACCTGTAGCAGCTGCAGAACAGCAAGGGATGCTACCAGTTTCTTTTTCTGCTATCTTTGTCCCAGGATGATGTCTGCTGAATGTCAGTCTTATGGATATAGAGGGGTCAGGGAGTTGCTTGAGGAGACAGTCAAGTGCTGAGCTGTGAGCTCTGTTGTTCATTCAGGGCTGCTAGGCTGCTATGTTTAGTTCTGCTGCCACCTAACTCGTAAGAAAACCCCTTTTTTTTCCTCAGATGCTCTGTCTGGGGTGGGTGTTGGGGCTTTCCTTGTCAGTGTCCGCCTCACTGTCCTGCCCAGCTAGGAGGCAGTCTAGTCACTTTTTGCCTGCCGACGCTCCGCCCTGCTGGTGTGAGGTTCGCCCTTTTCCTGCAGGCTCCGCCCTTCTGCTGTGGTCTCCGCCCTGTTGCCACGGGCTACGCCCTGCGGCGGAGTCTCTCTGTTGTACCGGGTTGCCTCGGCAGCGGCAGGCTGCGTCAGCAATGGGCGTGTACCTCAGTAGGGGCTGATTGCCTCGGTAATGGCTGACGCCCCTCCCCTGCGGAGCTGCGCTTTAAAAAAAAAACCTATTCACCAGGAGCGTTTGGAATCGCCATTTTGTTTGTCGCACTGCGCTCCCCCAAACGCTGAGTCCCTGGGATTTCCTGGGCTGGGTCACAGTTCAAGACCCATTCAGTCTCAAGTTCAGCCCTCTCGGGTCTTAGTTTGCTGGTTCAACAGGGTACCCGTAACCGTGCGCTTTTGTATGGAGCGCTGTGGAGCGCCTCTGTGCTCCAGCGCGGGCCGGAGCCGCACCGGCTGCCGGCTACGCCAGCGGAGACCTCTGCCTGGCATCCTGCGTCTCTTTTATACCTGGGGATTTCCCCATTCTGTGGGCAACTAAGATCCGTCTGGAAATGCTTCCCCTACTCACCCTCTCCGTGCGTCCAGCTAGAGCTTCAATCCTGGGTTGTTCTCACAGCGCCATCTTCGTACCTGTGCAGTTTTAAGTGAGTTTCTTAATTGCACTGTGGTCTGTGAGACTGTTTGTTATGATTTCCATTCTTTTGCATTTGCTAAGGAGAGTTTTACTTCTGATTATGTGGTCAATTTTAGAATAAGTGTGATGTGGTGCTAAGAGGAATGTATATACTGTTGATTTGGGATAGAGTTCTGTAGATGACTATTAGGCCTGCTGGGTCTAGAGCTGAGTTCCAGTCCTGGATATCCTTGTTAATTTTCTGTCTTATTGATTTGTCTAATATTGACAGCGAAGTGTTAAAGTCTCCCAATATTTTTTTGTGGAAGTCTAAGTCTCATTGTAGGTAGTTAAGAACTTGCTTTATAAATCTAGATGCTCCTGAATTGGGTTTACACATATTTAGGATAGTTAGCTCTTCTTGTTGCATTGATCCCTTTACCATTATGTAACGCCCTTCTTTGTCTCTTTTGATCTTTGTTGGTTTAAAGTCTGTTTTATCAGAGACTAGGATTGCAACCCCTGCTTTTTTTTTTTTTCTTTCCATTTGCTTGGTAAAACTTCCTGCTTCCCTTTATTTTTAGCCTATTTTTGTCTTTGCATGTGAGATGGGTCTCCTGAATATAGCACACCAATGTTTCTTGAATCTTTATGAAATTTGCTAGTCTGTATCTTTTAATTGTGGTGTTTAGCCCATTTACATTTAAGATTAATATTGTTATGTGTGAATTTGATTCTGTCATTATGATGCTGGCTGGTTATTTTGTCTGGTAGTTGATGCAGCTTTTTCATAGCATTGATAGTCTTTACAATTTGGTATGTTTTTTTCAGTGGCTGGTACAGTTGTTCCTTTTCATGTTCAGTGCTTCCTTCAGGAGCTCTTGCAAGGCAGGCCTGGTGGTGACAAAAATCTCTCAGCATTTGCTTGTCTGTAAAGTGTGTTATTTCTCCTTTGCTTATAAAGCTTGGTTTGGCTGTATATGAAATTCTGGGTTGAAAATTCATTTTTTTAAGAATGTTGATTATTGGCCCTAACTTTATTCTGGCTTGTAGGGTTTCCACAGAGAGATCCACACTGTGAGTCTGATGGGCTTCCCTTTGTGGGTAACTCGATATTTCTCTGACTGCCCTACCATTTTTTCCTTCATTTCAACCTTGGTGAATATGACAATTATGTGTCTTGAAGTTGCTCTTCTCAAGGAGTATTTTTGTGGCATCCTCTTTATTTCCTGAATTTGAATGTTGGCCTGCCTTGCTATGTTGGGGAAGTTCTCCTGGATAATATCCTGAAGAGTGTTTTCCAACTTGGTTCCATTCTCCCTGCCACTTTCAGGTATGCCAATTGAATATAGATTTGTTTTTTTCACTTAGTCCCATATTTCTTGAAGGCTTTGCTCATTTCTTTCCACTCTTTTTCCTCTAATCTTGTCTTCTTACTTTATTTCATTGAGTTGATCTTCAGTCTTTGATATCCTTTCTTTTTCTTGATGGATTTGTCTCTTGATATTTGTGTATGCTTCATGAAGTTCTCGTGCTGTGTTTTTCAGCTCCATCAGGTCACTTATGTACTGAGTACCAGCTCAGCTGGAGAGATCCCACCCAGGTGGTGCTGAAGGCAATGTGAGGCAGACACCTAGATAGAACAACAAAGTGGGTCTATCTGGGGGGTCAGCAGCCTTGCAAACTGAGAACCTCAGGGGCTGACAGCATTTCAGGCTGAAGGCCTGAGCAGATTGTGATCTACGAATTTATTCTCTCTTAACAGGTGATTATTATTAACTAACAGGTGTTCTGTGTTTTCTCATAACCCAAAAATATACCAAGTAGGCAGCTGTTACCCACTTACCACTGACTACAGACAAACAAAAAAGGTATTCTCCAGGAGGGAGCCATGGAGTAGGGTCAGATATGTCAAAGAATTGTTTTAACTGGTGCATGATATTTATACATTGTCCTGCCACACTGGAATGACCTGAGTGGTTTTCCACTTGGGGATGGGGTCGGCTAGATTTTACTTGCCATCATTCTTCCTAGCAAACAATATATTCTGTTACACACTCAGCATTTATTAATATTCATAAACTAGATATTTCTCAACAGTTATGTTCTTCTGTAAATTGGTTATTCTAGTTAACATTCATTGAACTTTTTTTTAAGGTTCTTAGCTTACTTGCATTGGGTTAAAACATGCTGAAGGAGCCTTCAGCTTGGAGGAGTTTATTACCCACCTTCTGAAGCCTGATTCTGTCAATTTGTCAAACTCATTCTCTGTCCAGTTTTGTTCCCTTGCTGCCAAGGAGTTGTGATTCTTTGGAGGAGAAGAGGCATTCTAATTTTTGGAATTTTCGGCCTTTTTGTGCTGGTTTCTTTCCATCTTCATGGATTTATCTACCTTTGGTCTTTGAGATTGGTGACCTTTGAATGGGGTCTGTAAGTGGATATTCTTTTTGTTGATGTTGATACTATTTTTTTTGTTTGTTTGTTAGTTTTCCATCTAACAGTCAGGCCCCTTTGCTGCAGGTCTGCTGCAGTTTGTTGGAGGTCCCCTCCAGACCCTTTTTGCCTGGGTATCACTGGCAGAGGCTGCAGAACCACAAAGATTTCTGCCTGTTCTTTCCTCTGGAAGCTTCATCCCAGAGGGACACCCACCAGATGCCAGCCATCAGTGCTTTTCTGTATGAGGTGTCTGTCGGCTTCTACTGAGAGGTATCTCCCAATCAGGATGTATGGGGTTCAGAAACCCACTTGATGAGTCAGGCTTTCTGTTATCAGAGCTCAAATGCTGTGCAGGGAGACCTGTTTCTCGCTTCAGAGTTGTCAGGCAGGGACATTTAAGTCGGCTGAAGTTATGCCCACAACTGCTCCTTTCCCCCAGTGCTCTGTCCCAGGGAGATGGAAGTTTTATCTGTAAGTCCCTGACTGGGGCTGTTGCCTTATCAGAGATGTCCTGCCCAGAGAGGAAGAAATCTAGAGGCAGTCTGGCCGCAGTGTCCTTGCTGAGCTGCAGGGGGCTCCACCCAGTTTGAACTTCCTGGAGGCTTTGTTTACACTGTGAGGGTAAAATTGCCTACTCAAGCCTCAGTAATGGTGGATGCCCCTCCCCCTACCAAGGTCAAGCATCCCAGATCAAGCTCAGACTGCTGTGCCGGCAGTGAGAATTTCAAGCCAGTGAATCTTAGCTTGCTGGGCTGTGTGGGGGTAGAACCCCCTGAGCCAGACCACTTGGATCCCTGGCTTCAGCCTCCTTTTTAAGGGAGTGAATGGTTTTGTCTTCTGGTGTTTCAGATGTCACTTGGATATGAAAAAAAATTCTCCACTGCTAACTCAGTGTTTTCCCAAATGGCTGCCCTGTTTTGTGCTTGAAACCCAGGGCCCTGGTGGCATAGGCACCAGAGGGAATGTCCTGGTCTATTGGTTGTGAAGACCATGGGAAAAGTGCAGTACCTGGGCCAGAGTGAGAGGTAGTTCCCCAACCCCCTGAACTTCCTGGGTGAGGCGATGCCCCACCCTGCTTCGGCTCACCCTCCTTGGGCTGCATCCACTGTCCAACCAGTTCCAATGAGATGAACAAGGTACCTCAGTTGGAAATGCAGAAATCAGCTGCCTTCATCGGTCTTGCTGGGAGCTGCAGATCAGAGCTGTTGATATTTGGCCATCTTGCCAGAAACCCCCCATGTTTATTAATTTTAAAGACTGTTTTGGCTATTCCGGGTCGCTTGAGATTTGATATGGACTTTAAAATGAGATTTTCTATTTCCAGAAAAAAATGCCATTGGGATTTTCTTTTTATGAATTTAATTTCTTTTTTTTTTTTTTATACTTTAAGTTGTATGGTACATGTGCAGATCTTGCAGAATTGTTACATAGGCATACACATGCTATAGTGGTTTGGGGCATCCATCTTCCCATCGCCTACATCAGGTATTTCTCCTAATGTTATCCCTCCCCAGTCTCCTTACCCCCTGCCATCTCTCCCCCAACCCCCCAACAGATCCCAGTGTGTGAAGTTCCCCAACCTGTGTCCATGTGTTCTCATTGTTCAACTCCCACTTATAAGTGAGAAAATATGGTGTTTGGTTTTCTGTTCTTGTGTCAATTTGCTGAAAATGATAGTTTCCAGTTTCATCCATGTCCCTGCAGAGAACAAGAACTCATCCTTTTTTATGGCTGTATAGTATTCCATGGTGTATATGTGCCACATAATGGTATTTATATTTCTAGATCCTTGAAGAAACACCACACTGTCTTCCACAATGGTTGAACTAATTTACACTCTCACCAGCAGTGTAAATGTGTTCCTGTCTCTCCACATCCTCTCCAGCATCTGTTGTCTCCAGATTTTTTAATGATTGCCATTCTAACTGGCATGAGATTGTATCTCAATGTGGTTTTGATTCACATTTCTCTCATGACCAGTGATGATGAGCATTTTTTCATGTTTGTTATAAATGTCTTCATTTGAACAGTGTCTGTTCATATCCTTTGCCCACTTTTTGATGGGGTTGTTTGTTTTTTTTCTTGTAAATTTGTTTAAGTTCTTTGTAGATTCTGGGTATTAGCCCTTTCTCAGATGGGTAGCTTGCAAAAATTTTCTCCCATTCTGTTGGTTGCCAGTTCACTCTATGATTATTTCATTTGCTGTGCAGAAGCTCTTTAGTTTAATGAGATCCCATTTGTCTATTTTGGCTTTTGCTGTCATTGCTCTTGGTGTTTTAGTCATGAAGTAGTTTTGCCTATGCCTATGTCCTGAATGGTATTGCCTAGGTTTTCTTCTAGGGTTTTTATGGTGTTAGATCTTATGTTTAAATCTTTAATTCATCTGGAGTTAATTTTTGTATAAGGTGTAAGGGAGGGTTTCAGTTTCAGCTTTCTGCACATGGCTAGCCAGTTTTCCCAAAACCATTTATTAAACAGGGAATCCTTTCCTCATTGCTTGCTTTTGTCAGGTTTGTCAAACATCAGATGGTTGCAGATGTGTGGTGTTACTTCCAAGGCCTCTGTTCTGTTCCATTGGTGTATATCTCTGTTTTGGTACTAGAATCATGCTGTTTTGATTACTGTAGTCTTGTAGCATAGTTTGAAGTTAGGTAGCATTATGGCTCCAACTTGGTTCTTTTTGCTTAGAATTGCCTTGGCTATGTGGGCTCTTTTTTGGTTCCATATGAATTTTAAGGTGGTTTTTTCAGTTCTGTGAAGAAGGTCTTTGGTAGCTTGATGGGGATAGCATTGAATCTACAAATTACTTTGGGTAGTATGGACATTTTCATGATATTGATTCTTCCTAACAGTGGGCATGAAATGTTTTTCCATCTGTTTGTGTTTTCTTTTATTTCCTTGAGCAGTGGTTTGTAGTTCACCTTGAAGAGGTCTTTCACATCCCTTGTTAGTTGTATTTCTTGGTGTTTTATTCTCTTTGTAGCAATTGTGAATGGTTTTTGGCTGTTTGTCCATTATTGGTGTATATAGGATGCTTGTGATTTTTTGCACATTTATTTCATATCCTGAGACTTTGTTGAAGTTGCTTATCAGTTTCAGGAGATTTTTGGCTGAGACGATGGGGTTTCTAAATATACAGTTATGTCATCTGCAAATAGAGACAATTTGACTTTGTCTTTTTATAATTGAATACCACCCCCTCCCTTTTTTTCTTGCCTGTTGTTCTGGCTAGAATTTCCAATACTATGTTGAATAGGAAAGGTGTGAGATGGCATTCTTGTCTAGTGCCAGTTTTCAAAGGGACTGTTTCCAGTTTTTGCCCATTCAGTATATTGGCTGTGGGTTTGTCATAAATAGCTTTTATTAGTTTGAGATATGTTTCATCGATACCTTGTTTATTGAGAGTTTTTAGCATAAAGGGCTGTTGAATTTTGTCAAAGGTCTTTCCTGCATCTATTGAGATAATCATGTGGTTTCTGTCTTTGGTTCTGTTTATGTGATGTATTACATTTATAGATTTGCATATGTTGAACCAGTCTTGCATCCCTAGGATAAAGCCTACTTGATCATGATGGATAAGTTTTTGATGTGCTGTTGGACTTGGTTTGCCAGTATTTTACTGAAGATTTTTGCATTGATGCTCATCATGGATATTGGCCTGAAATTTTCTTTTTTTAGTTGTGTCTCTGCCAGGTTTTGGTATCAGGATGATATTGTTCTCATAAAATGAGTTAGGGAGGATTTCCTCTTTTTGTATTGTTTGGAATAGTTTCAGAAGGAATGGTACCAGCTTTGTTTTGAACGTCTGGTAGAATTTGGCTGTGAACCTGTCTGAACCTGGACTTTTCTTGATTGGTAGGCTATTAATTGCTGCCTGAATTTCAGGCCTTGTTATTGTTCTATTCAGGGATTAAACTTTTTCCTGGTTTAGTTTTGGGAGGGTGCAAGTGTCCAGGAATTTGTCCATTTCTTCCAGGTTTACTGGTTTATGTGCATAGAGCTGTTTGTAGTAATCTCTGGTGGTAGTTTGTATTTCTGTGGAGTCAGCAGTAATATCTCCTTTAACATTTTTTATTGCATCCCTTTGATTCTTCTCTCTTTTCTTTTTTATTAGTCTGGCTACCAGTCTATTTATTTTGTTGATCTTTTTGAAAAACCAGCTCCTGCATTTATGGATTATTTGAAGGGTTTTTCTGTGTGTGTGTGTCTCTATCACCTTCAGTTCTGCTCTGATCTTAGTTATTTCTTGTCTTCTGCTAGCTTTTGAATTTGTTTCATCTTGCTCCTCTAGTTCTTTTAATTGTGACAATAGCGTGTCAATTTTAAATCTTTCCTTGCTTCTCATGTTGGCGTTTAGTGCTATAAATTTCCCTCTAGACACTGCTTTAAATGTGTACCAGAAATTCTGGTACATTGTGTCTTCATTCTCATTGTTTTGGAAGAACATTTTTATTTCTGCCTTATTTTCATTACTTACCCAGTAGTCATTCAGGAGCAGGTTGCTTAGTTTCCATGTAGTTGTGTGGTTTTGAGTGAGTTTCTTAATCCTGAGTTCTAATTTGATTGCACTGTGGTCTCAGAGACTATTTGTTATGATTTCCATTATTTTGCATTTGCTGAGGAGTGATTTACTTCCAATTGTGTGATCAATTTTAGAGTAAGTATGCTGTGGTGCTGAGAAGAATGTATATTCTGTGGATTTGGTGTGGAGAGTTCTGTAGATGTCTATTAAGTCTGCTTAGTGCAGATCTGAGTTCAAGTCCTGGATCTTCTTATTAATCTTCTGTCTTATTGACCTGTCTAATATTGACCGTGGAGTATTGAAGTCTCCCACTATTATTGTGTGGGAGTCTAAGTCTCTTTGTAGGTTATTAAGAACTTACTTTATGTATCTGGGTGCTCCTGTATTGGGTTCATATATATTTAGGATTGTTAGCTCTTCTTGTTTCATTGATCCCTTTACCATGATATAATGCCCTTCTTTGTCTCTTTTGATCTTTGCTGGTTTAAAGTCTGTTTTATCAGAGACTAGGATTGCAACCCCTCCTATTTTTTGCTCTCCATTTGCTTGGTAAATTCCCTCCATTCCTTTATTTTGAGCCTTTGTGTGTCTTTGCACATGAGATAGGTCTCCTGAATACAGGACACTGATGGGTCTTGACTTTTTATTCAATTTGCCAGTCTATGTCTTTTGATTGGGGCATTTGGCCCATTTACATTTAATATTAATATTGTTACATGTGGAATTGATTCTACCATTTAGATACTAAAGTCTTGTTTTGCCCATTAGTTAAGACAGCTTCTTCATTGTGTTGCTGGTCTTTACTATTTGCTGTATTTTTGCAGTGTCTCTGGAACTGGTTGTTCCTTTCCGTGTTTAATCCTTCCTTCAGGAGCTCCTGCAAGGCAGGCCTGATGGTGATGAAATCTCTCAGCAATTGCTTGTCCATAAAGGATTTTATTTCTCCTCCACTTATGAAGCTTAGTTTGGCTGGATATGAAATTCTGGGTTGAAAGTTCTTTTTTTTAAGGATATTGAATATTGGCCCCTATTCTCTTCTGGCTTGTAGGGTTTCTGCCAAGAGATCCACTGTGAGTCTGATGGGCTTCCCTTTGCGGGTGACCTGACCTTTCTCTCTGACTGCCCCTAGTATTTTTTCTTTCATTTGAACCCTTGTGAATCTGATGATTATGTGTCTTGGGGTTGCTCTTCTTGAGGAATATCTTTGTGGTGTTCTCTGTATTTCCTGGATTTGAATGTTGGCCTGCCTTGCTAGGTTGGGGAAGTTCTCCTGGATAATATCCAAAAGAGTGTTTACCAGCTTGGATCCATTCTTCTTTTCACATTCTGGTACACCAATCAAATATAGATTAGTTCTATTCACATAATCCCATATTTCTTAGAGGCTTTGTTCATTTCCTTTCACTCTTTTTTCTCTAATTTTGCCTTCTCATTTTATTTTATTGAGTTTATCTTCAATCTCTGATATTCTTTCTTCCTCTTGATGAGTTCAGCTATTGAAACTTGTATATGTATGCTTTGCCAAGTTCTTGTGCTGCATTTTTCAGTTACATCAAGTCATTTTTGTTCTTCTTTAAGCTGGTTATTCTAGTTACCATTTCATCTAACCTTTTTTCAAGGTTCTTAGTTTTTTTCATTGGGGTTAGAACATGTTCCTTTTTCTCAGAGAAGTTTGTTATTGCCCACCTTCTGAAGCCTGCTTCTGTCAATTCATCAAACTCATTCTCTGTTCAGTTTTGCTCCCTTACTGGTGAAAAGTTGTGATCCTTTGGAGGAGGAGAGGTGTTCTGGTTTTTGATGATTTCATCCTTTTTGCACTGGTTTCTTTCCGACTTGATGGGTTTATCTACCTTTGGTCTTTGGAGTTGGTGACTTTCAGATGGAGTCTCTGAGTGGACATCTTTTCTGTTGATGTTGAAGGTATTTTTTTCTGTTTTTTATTTTTACTTTTTTATAACAGTGAGGCCCCTCTGCTGCAAGACTGCTGGAGGTTCAGTCCAGACCCTGCTTGCCTGGGATTCACCTGCTGGGGCTGCAGAACAGCAAGGGTTACTCCCTGTTTCTTCCTCTGGTAGCTTCGTCCCAGAAGGGTACCCACCAGATGTCAGCCAGAGCTCTCCTGTATGAAAGGTCTTTTTTGATATAATGGGGTCAGGGAGCCAATTTAGGAGGCAGTCTATCCCTTATCAGAACTCAAGTGCTGTGCTTGAGCTCCATTGCTCCCTTCAGAGCTGCTGGGCAGGGACGTTTAAGTCTGCTGAAGTGGAATTCACAACCACTTCTTTTCCCAGGTATTCTGTCCCAGGAAGGTGGGGTTTTATTTATAAGTCCCTGATGAGCTGCTGCCTTCTTTCAGAGATGCTCTGCCCAGCAAGGAGGGAGTCTAGTCACAGTCTGCCTGCAGAGACATTGTTGAGTTGCTGTGGGCTCTGCTCAGCAGCTGTGTAAACTTTCTTGTGATTTTGTTTACACAGGTAAGGGTAGAACTGCCTCAGTAATGGTGGACTGCCTCAGTAATGATGGACGCCCTTCCCCCACCAAGCTCAACCATCCTGGATGGAGCTCAAACTGCCGTGCTGGCTGTGAAACTCTCAAACCAGTGGGTTTCAGTTTGCTGGTCTTTGTGGGGGTGGGACCTGCCAAGCCAGATCTCTTGGTTCCCTGCTTTCAACTCCCTTATTTTTTCAGGGGAGTGGGTGGTTCTGTCTCGCAGGTGTTCCAGGTGCCAGCTAAAACAGCCACCCAGATTTGTGATGGAAACCCACGACACTAGCTGCAAAACCTGCAGCGCTTGGTGGCCCAGTGGGAATCTACTGGTCTGTGGGCTGTAAAGACTGTGGGAGAAGTGCAGTATCTAAACTGGAGTGCCAGAATGGCCAGAAAACTCCCTGATGGCCTCCGTTGGGTAGAGTTGTGGTCCTCTGGCTCAGGTACTTCCTGGTGAGGCAGTGCCCCACCCTGCCTTGGTTTGCCCCCCTTGGGCGACACCCACTGTCCAACCAGTTCCATGGAGATGAATCTGGTACCTCAGTTGAAATGCAGAGATCACTTGCCTTCTGCGAGGCTCTCACTGGGAACTGCATTCCAGAGTTGTTCCTATTTGGCCATTGTGGTGGAAGTCTGCCATTGGGATTTTGATAAGGATTACACTGAACCTGTAGATCATTTTGGGTAGTGTTGACATTTTAACAATGTTAAGCCTGACATTCTTTAAACATGGGCTATCTTTATTTGTTTGTGTCTTATTTCATTTTTTCAGCAATGTTTTATAGTTTTTTTTGTGCAAGTCTTTTTTTAAATACATATATTTTATTTATTGCACTTCAGGTTCTGGGGTACATGTGAAGAACATGCAGGATTGTTGCATAGGTACTTACATGGCAGTGTGGTTTGCTGCCTCCATCCCCATCACCTGTATCTGGCATTTCACCCCATGTTATCCCTCCCCAACACCCTACCCTCCACTGTCCCCTCCAGATGCCCCCAACAGACCAGTGTGTGATGTTCCCCTCCCTGTGTCCATGTGTTCTCATTGTTCAACACCTGCCTATGAGTGAGAACATGTGGTGTTTGATTTTCTCTTCTTGTGTCAGTCTGCTGAGAATGATGGTTTCCAGGTTCATCCATGTCCCTACAAAGGACACAAACTCATTGTTTTTGATGGCTGCATAGTATTCCAAGATGTATATGTGCTACATTTTCCCTGTCCAGTCTATCATTGATGGGCATTTGGGTTGGTTCCAGGTCTTTGCTATTGTAAACAGTGCCACAATGAACATACGTGTCCATGTGTCTTTATAATAGAACGATTTATAATCCTTTGGATATATACATAGTAATGGGATTACTGGGTCAAATGGTATTTCTATTTCTAGATCCTTGAGGAATTGCCACACTGTCTTCCACAATGGTTGACTAATTTACACTCCCACCAACAGTGTAAAAGCATTCCTATTTCTCCACACCCTCTCCAGCATTTGTTGTCTCCTGAGTTTTTAATGATCACCATTCTAACTGGCATGAGATAATATCTCAATGTGGTTTTGACTAATGACCAGTGATAATGAGCATTTTTTTCATATGTTTGTTGGCTGCATAAATGTCTTCTTTTGAAAAGTGTCTGTTCATATCCTTTGCCCACTTTTCGATGGGGTTGTTTTTTTCTTGTAAATTTGTTTAAGTTCTTTGTAGATTCTGGATATTAGCCCTTTGTCAGATGAATAGATTGCAAAAATTCTCTCCCATTCTGTTGGTTGCCAGTTCACTCTAATGATTGTTTCTTTTGCTGTGCAGAAGCTCTTTAGTTTAATGAGATCCCATTTGTCTATTTTGGCTTTTATTGCCATTGCTCTTGGTGTTTTAGTCATGAAGTAGTTTTTGTCTATGCCTATGTCCTGAATGGTATTGCCTAGGTTTTCTTCTAGGGTTTTTATGGTGTTAGGTCTTATGAGTAAATCTTTAATTCATCTGGAGTTAATTTTTGTATAAGGTGTAAGGGAGGGTTCCAGTTTCAGCTTTCTGCACGTGGCTAGCCAGTTTTCCCAAAATCATTTATTAAACAGGGAATCCTTTCCTCATTGCTTGTTTTTGTCAGGTTTGTCAAAGAACAGATGATTATAGATGTGTGGCATTACTTTCAAGGACTCTGTTCTGTTCTATTGGCCTATATCTCTGTTTTGGTACCAGCACCATGCTGTTTTGATTACCATAGCCTTGTAGCATAGTTTGAAGTTAGGTAGCATGATGCCTCCAGCTTTGTTCTTCTTGCTTAGGATTGTCTTGGTTGTGTGGGCTCTTTTTGGTTCCACATGAAGTTTAAGGTGTTTTTTCCAGTTCTGTGAAGTACGTCAATGGTAGTTTCATGGGGATAGCATTGAATCTATAAATTACTTTGGGCAGTATAGCCATTTTCATTATATTGATTCTTCCTATCCATGAGCATGGAAAGTTTTCCCATTTGTTTGTTTCAGCAAAGTCTCAGGACACAAAATCAATGTGCAAAAATTACAAGCATTCCTACAGACCAATAACAGACAAACAGAGCAAAATCATGAGCGAATTTGCATTCACAATTGCTACAAAGAGAATAAAATACCTAAGAATACAACTAACAAGGGATGTAAAGGACCTCTTCAAGGAGAACTACAAACCACTGCTCAAGGAAATAAGAGAGGCCCAAGTTCTTAATATTTAGGCAGAGGAAGGGCTCTCTGTTGGGTCTATACATGGGTTCATGATTGATTAATGCCATGAAATCATAGACACATTGTTGGTTCTTGGAGCATGTATAAGTTTCTGGAGAAGATCCATGATATTCTTCCTATTTGTAAAAATGTTATGATTCAGAAAAGGTAAAAAAATAAAAATGATACTTGATATAACAGGCAACTTGGTTAGGCATATTATCCTTTACGGAAAAAGTTTAAGGTGAGTGTTCAAGAAACTAGGCCCTCTTTATTTTTAACTTGTGTGTCACCTCCCAGTTGAGGGAGGAAGAAGAGAGAGTGACAGTGTTTTGTCCAAGCCTATGTGGCTCCTTCAAGATGCTTGCCCACTCCCTCCATTCCTGGCTTACAACTAGATATTTGATAATGAAAGCTACTCCTATCTTTTCTCATGTACCTCTTAACAGTTTTTATAATAAGTAATAGAATGGGAAAAGATCACAAAGAATAGTTATAACCAAGGATTATTATCCACAATATATGAAGAACTCAAAAGAATTGATAAGAAAAAGACAACTCCATAGAAAAACAAACATTGATAGTGTACAGACAAATCACAGAGAACAATACAAAGATAAACATAATGGCCAACATTTTAAAAATTATAAATAAATATTAAATAAGGAAAATAGTCAAATAAATTATAGTACATTTATATTACAGAATACCATGAAACCATAAGCAATAAGGTGAATTTTTATTAAGTGAAAAAAATCAATAACAATATAGGTATTGTCTAGCAATTTTTCATTGTTATTTTAAACAGCCCTGAAACAAAGAGTAGAAATATATTGTTTGTACCAAGTAAAAGCAAACCGATTTTGATTATCCAGAGAGATAGAAAATGAAAGGAAAGCCCCAGTAACAGCTGACTTTTAAAAAGTTTCTGAATAAAGCAGTTTCAACAAGATAATTTGCCTCTTACAAAGAAGTCTTGAGAAGTTAGGTGGTCCAGAGGTAGTCAAGTAGTTTGCTCTACAGGGTCATCCTGGCACCTAGGCTCCTTCTACCCTGTTGTTCTGCTCTTTTCAACATAGGGCTTTCGGTTAATGATCTAAGATAGCTGCTCTACCTCCTGCTACCACAGTCACCTTTATGGAAATGGGAAGGAGATAAAAAGAAAAAGGGAAGGTATGCACTTTTCCTTTTGAAGATATTAGCTGGATGTTGTACACATCACTTCTGCTCACAGTTATGCTCAAAATCTAGTCACATGACACATCTCATTGAAAGAGAGGCTGGGAAATATAGTCTGCACCTGGCAACCACGTGCTCAGCTAACACTTCTATTTCTGTAGCAGTGGAGAAATGATGTTGAAGGGATGTTGAGTCATCTTTGCCACAAACAGCCTATCATTTAAACATGGACTGGGTTATGTCCCTTAAAATAGAAACAATATAAAGAATAGTAATGACTGGAAAGGCTGTCACATCATTTACAGTTCAGTAATCAAGTCATTCAAATTTCCAGCAGCCCATCTCAGTTAATTTATTTAAAAAAATGGCAAGGCTCACCACAAATATAATTACTGCTGTAAGTTCTAGAATGCACCAAGCACACATGACCATAGGGGCTGTAGGCTCCCACTTACCCTTACTCCATGCTAAAGCACTGGCCATAGGTTACAAATTAAAATGGTGGACAGGGAAAACTGTGCCCAGCTAATGGTGATTAATACGATTTGGCCCTATATCCCAATCCAAATCTCATCTTGGATTGTAATCCCCATGTGTTGAGAGAGGGACCTATAATCTCCACGTGTGAAGGGAGGGAGGTGACTGGCTCAAGTTGGGGTGGTTTCCTCCATGCTGTGCTTATGATAGTGAGAGAGTTCCCAGGAGACCCAAAGGTTTTATAAGTGTTTGACAGTTCCTTCTTAAAATGCTAGTACTGTTACCTACCACCATGTAAGATGTTCCTGCTTCCCCTTCTGCCATGGTTGTAAGTTTCCTGAGGCTTCCCAAGCCATGCAGAACTATGAGTCCATTAAAACTCTTTTCTTTATAAATAATCCAGTCTCAGGTATTATCTTTATACTGGTGTGAAAATGAACTAATACAGTGACCTTCCCTAATGCTGCATTTTACACAGAGAAGGCAACAGGAAAATAGTATCTTTGTCAGTTATTTGAACCCTTCCAGATATTTTTTATGGGCCACTTGGAGTCACTACCTTTGAGAACTAAATCCTCTCTATCTTCTCATAACTCTTGGCAGGATATGAATTTCATTAAACCAAGTATCACGGCTCTTCTATGTGGTGAAGGGAATTTTTGGCCTCACAAGCTACCTTCTCTCTCATACTAAGCCTCTCACCTTATTAGATGCCTAAGTTGCCTACACAGCTTTTACTATAGAATTTAATCAGAATCAAAATGTCCAGCAAGGCAAGTATTGATGGATACATGGTGAGAGCAATCCAGTCACAAGTGTTTTCAAAATTTTTCCTATGACCAAATAGGATATCCTTGGTTAGTCTTCATAATCTTAGATTTTCCCCAATGCCTAACCCACTATTTCCAATACATGAAAGAGTCCTATCTACTCTACCATATGCCACCAAAATCCATCTCACATTCATTTTCCTTCAACTTCACCCTTGCCAAACCATCACCATCTCTCCTCTGTACATTGCAATAGCTTCCTAACTGGTCTCCCTGCTTCCCCATTCTTGCCCCCTCTAATGCACTTACTTATCTCCATATAATGAATGTAAAACTTTCTTAAAATGTAATTCACCTCATATCTCATTTCGATGAAAGCTCTTCAAAGGCCTTCTTCTGCACTTAAAAACAAGTCTAAATTTCTGATTAGGCTCAAATGAATGATGAATCTGGAAATCATGAAGACATTTCCATTTAGGCTGTACATTATTAGCACCAGGAAAATATGTAGAATATATAATATTACAAAGAAAGGCTTTCTTATCCAAGGTTCAAAACTCAGAAATGAAAAAATGTAAATACCTTACTTCATGAAAATTTAAAAGGTTCTATATGGTAAAAGACATCATAAATACAGTTTTCATAAAAAGTAACAGAATGGGAAAAAATTACAAAGCATAGTTATAATAAAGGATTATTATTCACAATACATAAAAAACTTGAAAGAATCAATAAGAAAAAGACAATTCCATAGAAAACAAACATAGACAGTGTGCAGAAAAATCACAAACAAAACAAATATAAACATAAATGGCCAACAAACATGTTTTTAAAATTATAAATAACTTAAATACCCAGTAAGGAAAATAGTTAAATAAATTATAGTACATTCATATGATAGAATACCATGAAGCCATGATAGGAAATAAGATAAATTTTTATTAAATGAAAAAAAATCAATAATAATATAAGTATGATCACATCTATAAGAATACATTGCTACATGTCTACAGGAAAAAGTCTGGAAGAATGCACACCAAACGATTCTGCTTTTAGGAAAAGCAGTGGGATTGGTCAGGGCATGGAATGTAGGCTATGGAATGTGAAGTGAGATTTAAAATTTTTATTCTACATGTTTTTCTAGTTGGGAATTTTTGACAGTGAGAATACATGCACTTATTACTTGCATAATTCTGAAAACTATTTCGAAAAGGAACAGAAAATAGATGAAATTCTATTGGTATATAGCATTAATAGTAGTGAAAGTCTAACAGAAAAGATCTGAAAATCTCCCAAAGTCATGTAGAAACAGATCTACCTGATACACTGTGTACCTAGAAATAATTTTGGATCATGTGTAGCTTCACAGAGGTTCCTCCAATCCTTCCACTATACATTGATTGTTTTCTAGCTGCTTGAACCATTAGCTGTAAATTTAACTTAAAAGCAAAGTATATTTAATCATTGTACCCTGAGATCTAACATTCAGGGAGTTTCTCCAGGTGCAAATACATCCCATTCTTGGGTTTGAGGATAAAATGGTTGGAGAAAGTAAGAGGCCTGGTGGGGTCTGGAGTCACTCTGAAGTGCAGCAGAATCAAGGCAATGGCCACCTTTAACTCAATCATGGCGAACTGCTGCCCAATGCAGTTCCTGCGGACAAGAGGAAAAGAAAGTGATACTTGAAGAAATGATGTTTCTTCTGACTATAGTAAAATACCAGCACAAGAAGTCTCAAGTACACCGTAAAGTGACATTTTTCCACCAAATGCCATTGAAACTTTTGAACTCTAGACTTAAATTGTTCCCTATGAGAATGTGGGCTGCAAGGCTCCAACATGATGCCTTCCCTATCACAAGGTGGCAGTTGGAGTTCCTCATGAAATTATTTCTCTTGTTTCGAAGGTGGACTGCATTGAGCCTCTGAGCAGTAGCTTACATTGTGGGATTGCTTTTGAGGCATGGCCAAACAGGATGTGATAGAGAATAGGACCGTCCTTTGGAAAACTAATCCTTTAGGGCTCAAATAGGCACTGAGATCTATGGTTCCTTGGAAGGATGTACATAGCTGAGGAGTGGAAAGGAGTAAACTATTCTCAAGTAAACATCTTTGGGTACTTTTAGCAACTTCAAACTGTTCTCACCTTGATCCAGCTGAGAATGGTAAGTAGGCATAGGGGTGTCTCTGATCAGAATTCTCCTTAGAGAACCTCAAAGGGTCAAAGACCTGAAATGAGAGGACAACCCCACCACCATCCCCAAAACATCATGAACACATTTTCTCACCTACTACCTAGCACTGATCGGTAGAAATATAATGTGAACTACATGTGTAATTAAAAATGTCCTGGTGGCCACCATTTTAGAAGGTGAAATTTGCTGAGTGCAGTGGCTCATGCCTGTAATCCCAGCATTCTGGGAGGCCAAGGTAGGTGGATCACAAGGTCAAGAGACTAAGACTCTCTGGCCAACATGGTGAAACCCGATTTCTAGTAAGAATACAAAAATTAGCTGGCATGGTGTACACACCTGTAGTCCCAGCTACTCGGGAGGCTGAGGCCAGGAGAATTGCTTGAACTCAGGAGGTGGAGGTTGCAGTGAGCCAAGATTGTGCTACTGCACTCTAGCCTGGTGACAGAGTGAGACTCCATCTCAAAAAAAAAGTGAAATTAATCCTAATAGAGTTTTTTTTTTAAACCAAAATTATCATTGCAACCTGTAACCAATATAATATATATTACTAAAAGGAAAAAAGGAAATGTTTCACATTTTTTTAGGGTACTATGTCTTCAAAATCCAGTGAAAATTTTACACTTAGGGCACAACTCAATTCCAATTGGCCACATTTCATTTGTTCAGTAGCCGTATGTGTCCCATGGCTACTATACTGGGCATTGTAACTTCAGATCTGCAGACCTCGTAGCCTCCCAACTGACCTGTCTGATACCCAGGGAAACCAAAATACTATGGCAAGTGGTATTATTTTCACTATGGAGATACATTTATGTAGAAATGGATATGTATCCATTTAGAAGCCAAGCCAAAATGATTATGTGGCCAATTGTTACAGAGACGTATATTCCAGCTTCCTATTACATGTAACAGATCTTAAACCTTAGTGGCTTACTTAAAAGAAATCACTGATATACGTGTCAAGAATATTTCAAGAACATAGAATTGTTTTGCCCTTCTTTTGGCTTTTATGTTTATTTTTGTTTGTTCTGGGTCATTTACCTTAATTATATAGCCACTTGTGTGCTTAGCTACCAAAAAGTGACTTGCACGGCATTAGTCCTCAGAAGTATTTATGTAGAAGAGAGAATCATACCTTTGGGTTTTTCCAGACAGCAGGGTTGTGGTGAAGACCCCAAATACTAAGAACCACAGTGATCCCTGAGAAAGGAGGGAAGGAAAAGAGATTGCAGGAGAAAGAGCAAGTTGTGGGCTACTGTTACACTGCTCTTAAACAACACTCTCTTGAAGGGAAGAGCTAGCGCCTGACAATCCTCTGCCTGCTGTAGCTGATGACACCAGTGAGGAACTCATATGAAGACACAGCTTGGGTTGGCACCTTAGCTTTCCACACAACAGTTTACTTAATTCATGATTCTGTCTTAAGTAGCTGTTGGTGTCATATTAAAGTGATAAACCATGCTTATGTTTTCTGCTAGGTTTGAAAGTTACTCAAATATTTGGGTTTTGTTTTTGTTTAGAGTCAGGGTCTGGCTCTGTCACTCAGGCTGGAGAGCAGTGTGAGCATAGCTCACATTAACCTTGAACTTCTGAACTCAAGTGATCCTCCTGCCTCAGTCCCCCAAATAGGCAGGAATACACGCATGCAACACCACGCCTGGCTATATACATTTTTTTTTTTAAAGACAAGGTCTCACTATGTTGCCCAGGCTAGTTAGTCTCAGACTCCTAACCTCAAGCAATCCCCCAACCTTGGCCTCACAAAATATTGGGATTATAGGCGCCAGTCACTGTGCCTGGCCTAAATACCTGCTAATGGACTGTTAAGCACCTCCTGAAGACAATTTGGTATAAACAGAATGGGCCAGGCGCAGTGGCTCACACCTGTAATCCCAGCACTTCAGGAGGCCGAGGTGGGCTGGTCTCGAGGTCAGGAGCTTGAGTCCAGCCTGGCCAGCATGGTGAAACCCAATCTCTACTAAAAATACAAAATTAGCAGGGTATGGTGGTGTATGCCTGTTATTTCAGCTACTCAAGAGGCTGAGGCAGGAGAATTGCTTGAACCTGGGAGGTCGACGTTGCAGTGAGCCGAGATCAGGCATTGCACCTTGGCCTGGGCGACAGAGCAAGACTCTGTCTCAAAAAAAAAAAAAAAAGCAGAGAACTGTTATTCCATCATGCAGATATGAAGATCCAGTGACACATTTCCATTGGTGCTGTTCATATATAGAAAGTGTAGAATTCTGGCAAATATCCATGTTGTTTGGTAATAAAAAATGTAGAAAACAAAGGAGAGAGAATTTGAGGATTATTTGGTTTCCAGAAATAAATCTAGTAAATTAGTTCTGGGTCTGTCAGCAAAGTTACAGTAACAGGCTGTAGGTGTTTGCTACAAGCAATCCTGTTGGCTTGTTTCCTAAGACATGAAGTAATAGAAAAGGAAAGGAAAACATGTCTCACATGACCCCTCTGCTTCCTATAAGCCCTGCTCAGAAAGCTGTGTTGTTCTGAAGAGCTCTAGGCTCTAGACTCAGGGCCTCTACACGAGTTCTAGCTCTGCTCACATCAGTTAACCTCATCTACACATTGGAGCTCCCTCTGGATTTTAGGTCACATCAAAAGTATTTAAAAGTGTTTAGAAAACTGTAAATAACTGCATAAGTGTATGGTAACATCACATTCCAAAGGGAAAAATGAGACAATGGGTTTGAAGACTGTACATAAACTATTAAATGTTGTACACTTATAAGGGTGATATTAAGATGATGAGGCCAAAGATCCCCGTTGGTCTTTCACATGAAGATAGTGGTGCTCATTTTCCATGAAGTTTCAGTTGAGTCTCAAAGTCAGCCAAACAAAGATTATCTTAGAAATGTCTTCCCACAATGGAAGAGACCCTGGGCTGGGATTCCAGAGACATGGATTCTGGGCCTACCTTTGGTGCAACTGGTTATTCATTGAAATTCACATCTGATCAAAGCATTATCCTCTGAGCTCCTCATAGGTGATTAAACCTAAACCACATGTTAGCATTATCTTTTAACTTCACCAAGTGCTAAGAGACTCACTAGTCATTGTCACTCAGGTCCCAAAGATCCCACAGCCTCTAGGAACTGCTTAGGAAAAGAATGTAAAGACCTGCAGGCAATGTGCATCCATCTGGGAAGGTAAGCGGCTTGCTGAGATCTCTGGAAATGGATGGGACTGCAGGAATCAATCGGAATGTCTCGTTGATGCACATTGTGGTGTACGACATTTCACCCAGCTGGTCCCTGTGAGGATGAGGGAGGGAAGGGACTCAGATATCATAACCAGTTTATTTTTTTCTGTTTTATGCTTATTCCTGGTAATTACCACCCTGAGGTTAAATCCATTTTGCAACTGGTGTATGTAACAGAATGTTAAAATGGGACTCTCTGCCTCAGGATGAGCTGAGGTCCCAGAGTTGGAGGAACCAAAAAGATGTATCATATATCCTTATTATAAACTGAGCTGCTAAACTACCAGGAAAACATTTGCTATGGAGAGTTCTGAAACCCAGTTTTGCAACTCTTAGCTCATATATGAAGTAATAATGCATAAAAATGGCTAAGGATTGAAGAGGAGAAGCTTAAGAATTTCAAGAGAAAAATTAAAGTATTGTGGGAATGCCAGAGTATCATGGAGAAGGAAGGGTGCTTCTCCCATCTTAAACAACAAGAGTTTTCAGGAGGATCACTTAGATGATCTGACTTGTGCTCCTTGGAGTTTGGGGAATACAGTACTTATGTGAAAGGCTGTAACTCAGAAGAGACAGAGAGGCAGAGGAGAACAGCAGAGGCAAGGCAAGGATGTGCAACTATGTCCTTGAACCAATGAACTGGCAAGAGGGAGAGCGCTGGAATCAGCTTGAAAAAAACTTCCTAAGGACAAAAATTCTCTTGTCCCTTGAATTACCACTGGAAAGTTCCAGTGAGAGAGTCTCCAAGAAAGGGAGTGTCCCCTTGAGAGAAAGGGAAGTGTGGTATATCCACCAAGCCCTTTGGCATGATCACAGTAGAACCAGCCGTTTCTATCTAAAACCATTCCTGGAAGAGTCAGAAACAGCAGCTACTGGGTATTAGGGATCAGTAAGAATAAGTCAAGCATAAACCCCTTGCCCACTTCTGGCTTCTAGACCCAAAGAAGTACCACACTGGAATGGAAAGAAAAGCTCCTAGTGGATATGTATTTGAAAGTTTCATTACTACACTGGGCCAGATAGTTTAATGACTGACATAAGACTGTTCTTATGATTTAAATGAATGAGAACTCTATGAGACTCACTCAGGATTTTGCCCCAGAGATAAAAAGAACTTGCTCCACAAAGCAAGTTTAAAGTTTACGAGTGGAAGAAGAATAAAGCTTTTTTTAAAATTTGCACCCTAGCTAGTCAGATTGTTTCAATAAAATGACTGCCTATATTTAGTCTGTTTGTCTTTGTGTTTTTATGTTTTTCTGACTTCTTATTTTGAATGCAGGCTTTGGTCATTAGGTACTGTGAAATTTTAATTTTCATTTCTTTCTTCCCCAAGCTCAGGATAAAAAAAGAGTAATTCTGCTTACGCTGGCACTTTGCATAATTTTTAAAAATTTTGTTCGTTTCAATCATGGAACAAAAAGAAGAGAGAAATTTTAACCTAACACAGAAATGAGCTGATAAGGAGCCAAAAGGGGAAGTTGAACAACTTTCTGGCTTTCTCAGAAATTTCTCTTTGTAGTGTAGTTTTATTACCTGTCTAAAAGAATTATAAATTATCAGAATGCCACATGTAAATTTCATTAAACAGAGCTATAAGTACATATTATCAAGTAAAAATATTTTTTCTCTATAATATTATTGCCATTCTCTCATTAAAATGAAATATACCTAATAAATCTTCTGGACTTTGTTTTCTCCCTAGAAAGGACTTTTAAAAATTGTTTTCACATTTAAGCCAAATGAGAATGAGAAAAGTCAATATTTGAGTTGTGTAAATATCTACTCTAATCAACATCAAAATATCTAATTCATGTTGGAATGTGATATACAATGTTTACAAATTTAATGAATGACTAAAAGTGATTACTTAGCAAGATGAGAGAAGAGGAGGTCCCCCACTTGGATCCCCCTACAGGTATAATAATTTCATAGCTGGGCCGGGTGCGGTGGCTCAAGTCTGTAATCCCAGCTACTCGGGAGGCTGAGGCAGGAGAATTGCCTGAACCCTGGAGGCGGAGGTTGCAGTGAGCCAAGATCGCGCCATTGCACTCCAGCCTGGGTAACAAGAGCGAAACTCCGTTTCAAAAAATAATACTAATAATTTCATAGCTATTTATAAAGTGCCTTTGTGGGAGCCTTGGGATTTAGGTAGGAGTACTTGAAACACTCGTGGAGCCTAAGAGGGATTTTGAGAGGGCAGAACTGTACTCAGGTGGGAGACTTGCCAACTCTGATCTTGCTCCAGACCCTGAAATGGCACTATCTCCCTCCCGGCTCAGTTATAGCTCTGTTTGGCTTGGTCCTACTACTGAAACCATTGACCAAGGGGCCCAGCAGGATTCAAGCCCATCAGTGCCTCAGGAGACAGGTCTGTCCACCTTGATCTCAGCTTTGGATTCAGAAATGCCCCTCTAACTCAGTTCCAGCCCCTGAGCTGTGGTCTGTGATCTGTCCTGCTCACAACAACCCAGAGGGAGAGACACATTTCCCCAAACAACCTGGTCAGACTTGACAACCCTGGTCCCCCAGTAGGCCCTGAAATAGCACTTCATCTTAGCCCAAGCTCCACTCAACTGTGGTCTAAGAGCAGTTTTACCTGGCCAGAAACCTGCTGGGTGACATGCCTGTCTGTGTCCCCGAGGTAGACTTGAAAACCTTGGCCCCAAATCAGATTCTGATATGTCCCTGAGAAGCAGTGTTAGCCCCTCTCAGCTGTGACTTGAGAGTAGTCCTGCCCACAAAGGAACTGGTGGGGAGACACACCTGTCAGTGCCCCAGCAGGCTGATCCACTGACATCACTGGAAGGTGCATGTGTGAGGGGTTGAATTTTGACAAATACAATGACAGATCTGAATAATTCAGTAAAGACCTTAAACAGCAGACTCAATCATGAAGAAGAAAGAATCAGTGAACTCAAAGACAAGTCATTTGAAATTATCAATCAAAGAAACAACAACAAAAACAAAAAAGAATAAAATAAAGAAAACCTAAGGGACTTATGGGATACCATCAAACATACAAATATACAAATTATAGGGATTACAGAAGAAGAAAGAAAGTTGAAGAAATATTATTTTAAAAACACCAGCTGAAAATGTTCCAAATATTGGAAAGGATATGAACACTCAGGTTTATGAAGATCAAAGGACTCTAAGTTAAGACCAAACCAAATGAAAATAAATGGAGGCACATTATATCAAATTGTCAAAAGTAAATGAAAGACAAAGAAAGAATCTAGAAAGCAGTAAGAGAAGGGACTCATCACATACAAGAGATGACAATAAGGTTATGAGAAGAATTATCAGAAGAAATCTTGCAAGCTAGGAGGGAGTAGAATGAGACATTCAAAAAGCTGAAGAAAAAGAAAAAACCTGCTAATCAAGAATACCATATCTGGCAAAGTTATCTTTCAAAACAAAGGAGAGATAAAAACATCTCCAGATAAACAAAAGTTGAGGGTGTTCATTATTACCAGACTCACCTAAAAAATGCTGATGTGGATTCTCCAACTTGAAATAAAAGAATACTAATTAACAACATGAAAATTGAAAATAAAAATTTCACTGGTAAAGGTAAATACATAGTCAATTTAGAATACCCTAATAATGTAGTGGTGGTATGTTAATTACTTCTATCTCTAGCATAGAGAATCAATATTGTGAAAATGGCCATACTGCCAAAAGTAATTTATAGATTCAGTGCTATCCCATCAAGCTACCATCGACTTTCTTCACTGAATTAGAGAAAGCTACTTTAAATTTCATATGGAACCAAAAAAGAGCCTGTATAGCCAAGATAATTCTAAGCAAAAAGAACAAAGCTGAAGGCATCAAGCTACCTGACTTCAAACTATACTACAAGGCTACAGTAACCAAAATAACATGGTACTGGTATCAAAACAGATATATAGACCAATAGAAGAGAACAGAGGCCTCAGACATAATGCCGAACATCTACAACCATCTAATCTTTGAGTAACCTGACAAAAAAAGCAATGCAGAAAGGATTTCCTAGTCAATAAATGGTGCTGGAAAAACTGGCTAGCCATATGCAGAAAACTGAAACTGGATGACTTCCTTAAACCTCACACAAAAATTAATTCAAGATGGATTAAACATAAGACCTAAAATCATAAAAGCCCTAGAAGAAAACCTAGGCAATACCATTCAGGGCATAGGCATGGGCAAAGACTTCATAACTAAAACACCAAAAGCAATGGCAACACAAGCCAAAATTGACAAATGGGACCTAATTAAACAAAAAAGCTTCTGCACAGCAAAAAGTAGGAACACTTTCACATTGTTGGTGGTAGTGTAAATTAGTTCAAACATTGTGGAAGACAGTGGTGATTTCTCAAAATCTAAAACCATTTGACCCAGCAGTCTCATTACTGGGTATATAGCCAAAGGATTATAACTCATTCTATTAAAAAGACACATGCACACATATGTTTACTGCAGCACTGTTCACAATAGCAAAGACTTGGAACCCACCCAAATGCCCATCAATGATAGACTGGATAAAGAAAATGTGGCACATATATACCATGGAATACTATGCTGCCATAAAACAGGATGAGTTCATGTCCTTTGTAGGATGTGGATGAAGCTGGAAACCATCATTCTGAGCAAACTAACACAAGAACAGATAACCAAACACCACATATTCTCTCTCATAAGTGGGAGTTGAACAATGAGAACACATGGACACAGGGAGGAGAACATCACACACTGGGGCCTGTTGGGGGGTGAGGGGCTAGGGGAAGGATAGCATTAGGAGAAATACCTAATGTAGATGACAGATTGAGGGGTGCAGCAAACCATCATGGCATGTGTATACCTATATAACAAACCCACATGTTCTGCACATGTATCCGAGAACTTAAACTATAATTAAAAATTTTTAAAAAGTGATATATATATAAATAATGGAATACTAATTCACCATAGGAAAGATGGATATCTTGTCATTTATGACAACATAGATGAATTTGGAGGACATTATGCTAAGTGAAATAAGCCAGGCACAGAAAGACAATTCCACATAATCTCACATGTGGAATCTAAAACATCAAACTCATAGAGGCAGAGAGTAGAATAGCAGTTACCAGGGGCTGTGGGAGAATGGGGGATTACAGGGAATTAATCAAAATATACGAAATTTCAGTCAGACAGAAGGAATAAGTATAGGAGATGCATTGAACAATATGTGATTGGAATTAATAACAATTTGTATACTTGAAAATTGCTAAGAGGGTAGATTTTAAATGTCCTCACCACAAAAAAAATGGTAAGTATGAGTTAATGGACATGTCCATTGATAGATTAAGTCGTTCTACAATGAATACATTTATCAAAAGATCATATTGTATGCCATGTATACACACATACATAACACATATATGCACAATTTTTGTCACTTAAAAAAATTAAAAATGATCGCTCAACTTTGTATTTTGTGCTATAGAGATTAAACCTTTAGTTTACGCTAGGAAAGTACTTCTATTTTCTTATAAAATTAGATCTCTACTATACCTTTATAATGGCAAATTTGGTTTTACCAATGTTCCAATTAAGCTGACTTTTGCATGGGAAATATGGCGTTTTTTTATCTAGTCATGCAGCTGAGTTGTTCATAGCATTTATATTTTTCTGTCCCTTTGACCAGACTATGTCAGGAACATATTTTATCTTTGCAAACAGCATTACCTGGGCTTTATTAACAGAAAGATATGCTTAAAGTCTAGCAAAATAGAGATGACATTTTCCACCTGGCTAACTCTTACTCAACCTGTAATAGTCAGGTTAAGTGTCATATACCCAAGGAAGTCTCCTTGAGCTCCCATGCCAGGGTAGGTACCTGTGTCTTTGTGCCAGCACATATCGCTATCATTAACTTGTCATGCTGTGCTGCAATATGGAAGTCTATCTCCTGCCTCCTATATTAGACCACTGAGGACAGGGCCCACAATAAATCGTAGTCATTAAGAAAATGTCAGAGAGATCCAAGATGGCTGATCGCTAACAGTTCGGGATTGTAGCTCCCAGTGAAAGCGCAGAGAATGAGAGGACGCCAATCTTTCAGACGAATTTTTGTCGCTCACGGACCAGAATATTCCCAGTGAAGGCGCCCCACGGGTCGCCAGCGTGACTCTTGTGACCAGTGCAGCAGTTTTGCTGGCGCCTCGGCGTGGCAGCTCTTCATGCAGAGTAAATGGGAGGAGATTCCCGGGCAAAAGAGCACCATCAGTCTTATTGCTGCTGTTTTGGCCGGCGCAGTGGGTTGCTCGGATTCCAGCGCTGGAAATCAATAAACTGGGCGTCCACTCAGAAACCCAACTATAAAGGCGGTAGTTGTAAAGACGACAGATGGATAAATTTATAACAAAGGGAAGAAACCAGCCTAAAAAGGCCGAGAATACCCAAAATCAGAACCCCTCTCCCTCTACAGAGGATTACAGTTCCTCATCAGCAATGGAACAAGCCCTGATGGAAAAGGACTGTGTGCCATTATCAGAAGTAGGCTTCAGAAGGTGGATGATAAGAAACTTCTGGGAGTTAAAAGAACTTGTTCTAACCCAATGTAAAGAAACTAAGAACTTTGAAAAAAGGTTTGACAAAATGCTAACAAGAATAGACAATATAGAGAGGAATATAAATGAACTAACGAAGTTGAAAAACACAACACAAAAACTTAGCGAAATATGCACAAGTTTGAATAGCCGAATTGATCAAGCAGAAGAAAGGATATCAGACCTACTTAATGAAATAAAATGAGAAGACAAGAATAGAGAAAAAAGGATAAAAAGGAATGAGCAAAGTCTCCAAGAAATATGGGACTATGTGAAAAGACCTAATTTACGTTTGATAGGTGTACCTGAATATGACGAAGAGAATGAATCCAAGCTGGAAAATACTCTTCAGGATATTATTCAGGAAAACTTTCCAAATCCAGCAAAGCAGCACAATATTCAACCCCAGATAATACAGAGAACACCACAAAGATATTCCTCAAGAAGAGCAACCCCAAGGCACATAATCGTTAGATTCACCAGGGTTGAAATGAAGGAGAAAATACTAAGGGCAGCCAGAGAGAAAGGTCAGGTTACCCGCAAAGGGAAGCCTATTAGACTTACAGCAGATCTCTCAGCAGAAACCCTACAAGCCAGAAGAGAGTGGGGGCCGATATTCAACATGCTTAAAGAACAGAACTTTCAGCCCAGAATTTCATATCCTGCCAAACTAAGCTTCACAATTGAAGGAAAAATAAAATCTTTTATGAACAAGCAAGTACTCAGAGATTTTATTACCACCAGGTCGGCTTTACAAGAGCTTCTGAAAGAAGCATTATACATAGAAAGGAACAACCAGTATTAGCCTTTCTAAAAATATACCAAAAAGTAAAGAGCATCAACATAAAGAAGAATTTACATCAACGAATGGATAAAATAGCCAGTTAACATCAAATGGCAGTAACCCTAAATTTAAGTCAACTAAATACCCCAATCAAAAGATATAGCCAAAACCTAACGATATGCTACATCCAGACCCATTTCACATCCAAAGATACATAAAGACTCAAAACAAAGGGATGGAGAAAGATTTACCAACCAAATGGAGAGCAAAAATAAATAAATAAAAAGTAGGAGTTGCAATTCTCGCATCTGATAAAATAGATTTCAAAGCAACAAAGATATAGTGGTAAAAGGATCAATGCAACAATAAGAGCTAACAATCCTAACACCCAGATACATAAGACTCATAAAGAGATTTAGACTCAATGAGACAGAAAATTAATAAGGATATCCAGGACTTGAACTCAGATCTGGAACAAGTAAACTCAATAAATATTTATAGAGCTCTCCATTTTAAATACACAAAATATACATTCTCCACCTTAAATACCCAAAATATTGATTGGCCATTATTCATACCCATTTGTAGAATAAAGCTACATTCCCATTTTCTCTCCCTCTTTTTCTTCCTCTTTCAAAAAAATATGTCTCAGTATTTAAAATGTCCTCAGTACATATTTGCTAACGTCAACTATAGTATATATCATCCAATATTATGTTTGAAGTCTAAAATCAATCCTGAGGAATAAAATTCATGACAAGAGGATGGGAGAAGACATCTACAATGAACCTTAAATAATGCAGCTAATCATTCAGCTCTCTCAGAAGAGGAGCTCCACTTGAACCTTATCACTTAAGTTCTAAGTGCCAACATAGGGATCAAGTCCTCATTTCCAATGCATCAGAGCCAAGGTGAAATAAAGAAATAAGATATTTCACACACCATTGACTAGAAAATCGATGACAGACAATTTATGGATGAATAAACTTTTTTTTTCAAAAGAGAAGAGAATAATTTTGAGCTCTTTTCAGAAAGAACGGAGAAGTAGCCTACTTCTGCTGTTTCCACCTACACATATCCTGAGGCACTAGTCACTAAGGTACCAGGGCAAAAAATAGAGCAAAATCTCAGAGGGAAAACTAGGATGAAAACTTTAGGTTTTAGCTCTTACCAGGTAATAGAAGACCCATCCCCCAGGATGCCCCTGACCTCCTCCCGGCATCTCTCTTGATGCTCAGGGTTCTGAGCCAGGCAGTAAAGGACCCAGGAGATGCTCGCTGCCACAGAGTCATGTCCTGCCAACAAGAACGTGCTGACTTCGGAGTGTACATCAGTATCTGAGAAGCTGCTACCATTTTCATCCTAGGAAATACAATACATATATTTTAATTAAAGTATCAGTTTATAAATGTTTGGAGATATGATCACAATAATGATTTTAGGGGAAAAATAAGAGTTTCAAATAGGGGTTTAAATTTTAATTCAGTTCAGTAAATATGTGCTATAAGCCATATTCTGCCCAAAGTATAAAGGAGAACCAAGGTTAGATAAGAAAAGCAGGCCTTGCAAAGAGGGCCTTCAATCAGCAGGCCCTAGAAATTCTCTTCAAACTCCCAGATTTCCCAGGACCTTATCATCACAATTTTATATGTTTATCCATGTGACAATTTTTTCATGATCCCCTGAAATCCATATATCCATATGACATCCCCAAATCTTGTCAAATCCTTCATTTAGTCTTTACTGATCCTCCTCTAGTGACAGAGTTGCAGAATTTTTTGTCTCAAATTGCATGAAGCCACTCATCAATTCAAAGTATGGTTAAATTTAATCAATCAGTTTTATTTTTGTCTCCCCATCCCATTCCCACTTACCCACCTAATAAGATAATTAACTAGCCACTTGAGCAGGCTTAGAAATTTAGATGATTTACCTTGGCAGAAAGGACAATATCCAGAAAATCCTGGTACTTCCTCTTCTGAGTGTTATCCTGCTTCACCCCAGTCTGGAGGGATTTCTTTCTATCCTGGATTATCGTATCTGGGCAGAAAAATAATTTCCAATTACCAAAGTGACAGCAAAGTCAAATAAATTATGAATTAACCCATGGTTAATGTATAGATTCAAATCTTGCCTGATTTCCAGATGTTTAAAGAGGTCTTATTTTCACAGATGGTTTATTTTCCCCATGAAAGGGACTTTTGACCAAAGCTCCAAAGATAAATAACACAGATCAAAACCACAGTTTCTATCAGTATGTGGGCAATAAAATTAAGATGATTTCAAGTTTAGATGCAAGTGACCCATCATTATTTACTTCCTCAGTCTAATATTTTATTTTCATGAAAAAGTTATTAAATAAAATGAAATAAAATAGAAGACAGGCAAAGAAATGCTGATATATTTATAATTGAAGGAACTGAAAGAAAAAACGAAAACTTTGGAACAGAGGTAATATTTATATAGTATTTTTTAAATTTCAACTTTTATTTTAGACACAAGGGTACATGTACAGGTTTGTTACATGGGTAATAGGAGAACTCTCTGTACTTTCTGCCCAATTTTTCTGCAAACCTAAAACTTTTCTAAAAGTAAAATCTATTAAAGTTGAAAAAACCCCACAAAATCTCCTTAATTGAAACACTGTGATTTTAGTACATTGGCAAATAGACCAATGGAATACAAAAGAATATCCAAATATACGCTCATCCAAAATAGATACAAGTACACATTTCTATTTGGAATGTGATAAAGATGATTATTTTAAATCACTTGAAAAGATAAACTTTTAAATAATGATAATGATGATGGGACAACTGGATATCCATTTGGTAAAATTAGATCAATACCTCACACCATATATAGGAATAAACTCTAAATGGAGTTTAGATCTCTGATCTAAAAGCAAAAAGAATGAAATCATACAAGCACCACAAGACATAAATAATTTTCTCTACAACCTGGGTACAGGGTTCTCAACTGGGGGCAACTTTGGCCCTGTGGACATTCAGTAACATCTGGAGTTACTTTTGGTTGCCACAGCTATCAGAGCTCTCCTACATTGAGTGGGTAGATGTCAGGGATGTAGCTAAACATCCTACAATGCACAGGTCTTGACAAGGGCTTATCTAATCCAAGAAGCCATTAGTGCCAAGGGTTGAGAAACCCTGGAATAGAGAATGGCTTTTTGTGATTACTAGAAGTCCAGATGCAATAAAACAAAATATTGATAAATCTGACTACATAAAAATAAATAATTTTCAAAAGTTAGCCAGGTGTGGTGGTGGGTGCTATAATCCCAGCTACTCAGAAGACTGAGATAGGAGAAATGCTTGAACCCAGGAAGTGGAGGTTGCAGTGAGTTGAGATTGTACCACTGCACTCCAGCCTGGGCAACAGAAAGAAATGCCATCTCAAAAAAAAAAGGAAAAGGTTTTACTTTAAAGTTTTGAATACGTATACTTAGTACATACTATATACTACTTAGCATATATTTATATACTTAGTATATACTAAATAGTATATACTGCATACTTAGTATATAGTAAATCGTATATACTGCATACTTAGTATATAGTAAATAGTATATACTATATGCTATAGTATATAAAAATTCTGGTAAGACTTACTGCTATGGTTGAAGCGAAGTCTTCTAAAGAACTCAGTCAAATTTCTTTGGAGAAGTGTCTATATTAAGGTCCATTAATAACAAATATTCTTTCTCTTGTCATATTAAGGTTTATCCCTCTAGACAGACACAGTACAATCATGACTGCGAATGGATGTGGGCAACCAAACCTAACAAATACCTGTGTACTGATACAGCACTTGGTTTAACTTCTGGAAGCGGTGGCCCTGAGGGCTGAGTTTGAAAATTATGTCACTGTGATGCAAGAAACTGTACAAGCGTTGAAATACAATTCTGCTGACTTCAAAAATAGCTTTTTCATAAGGATCATGGGTGCTAGAAGAGAAAGTTGAGATAACGTGTTAATAAACAACTTAGAAAATGGGAGGAAATATGTTTTTTGCTCTCCCACCACTGACCTGTTTGTCTGGCAGTTGGTCTCTTTGCTGAAAGTGCATTTCATGATTATATCCAGAGACATCAAGTTGATGTGCTTATAAACCTCCACGGTTGTGTCCCGAGTGCTGCAAACCTTCTCCCACTTATCCTGGCATAGGAGGTCAAGATCGACATCATCACCACCACCATGACCAAACTGCCTTCATTTGAAGGCTTCTGCCTAGCCTTGCCTTTATGATCCAAGGGAGGCAAACCTGACCCAGCAGGAATGAAAAGGTCACATGAGTGAATAAGCCATGTGCTTACACAGGGCATGAGGAAGGGAAAAAATGCCCAGCAGAGTGAGAAGGAGCACGGAGAAAACTGCATATATGGTAAATGGCTGAGTTAAGCATTTGTGACTTTTCAATTATTACCATAACTCTACTTTCATATAGACCAGAGTTCCATTAAAACAGACAATCATTAGTACAAGACGCATAATTACAAGGGGTTTACCCCAGGGCTTCCTCCATCTTCAATTCCAAACTTGCTAGATGCCCTGCCACTGCTCTCAACCACCATAAGCACCTTTAAAATAAACTCAGAACATTTTCAAAAACATTTTGGATTCAAAAGTGGTAAACAGAGAGCAAGTATGGAGAGGAGCTGCTACAGGGAGCTGGCTCCCAGTGAAGCCCGACCTGGCTTAACTTCCACACAAAGAGACCTACTCATACTGCTTGAAATGCATTGCCTGACATTTAAAAATTGTGACAAAGTCCCTGGTTGAATATTTGCCATAATAATCATACTTTGTGTAAAAATTAAAATAAATTGAAATTGTAAAAGTTCAGGTTGACTGACAGATCTTAAGCACCTAGCACCTAGCTCAAGATCTATCTGTCAACCTGAACTTTCAAAATTTCAGGGACTTGGTACCAACCACAAAGGCAAAGAGAATTTTTAAAACTTTTCACCAAATGCCATTCTTTAGTCAAAGAATCTTTATCTAGGCTATGTGAGTTTTACTGAGAACAAATAGTGAATTTAGAAGAAATGAGAGCAAGCAGGAGGCTTCCATGCTTGAGAAACTCTGGAATGATTCAACAGAGGAAGGAAGTTGTAAGAAAAATCCCAGAGAAATATGTGGCTGAGAAATGAGTGGAGAAGAAAGTGCCCCAAAAAATGGAGAGAAAACTCCGATGCAATCACGGGAGGATTTGAAATTGTGCTGCAGCTGAACAGCACTAGAATCAGAAAAAGTTGCTCTCCTCTCTCGTTAGCTTGCACCGCACAGTCTCTGGGTCTCTGCCCTGAGAACTCATACTGTTGTTTTTAACCACAATCCTGGCCGACTTTGGGTTCAAACTGCTTCTGTAAGTTTGGCTGAGAACCCAGTCATTGAGCTGGTAATAGTGGTTTGCATGGGAAGAGGGATAGGTTTGCACATGAAGTGGGAGGAAAACTTTGCCTTTGTTTGTGGTGTTTGAAGTGTTTATGATGAAACTGTATTAGTGAATTACTTGTCTGATTTCAAAAAAAAATACGACTTAAAAATTCAAACCACTGTATATTTAGAGTTTTGGAATAGAACTTATTTATAAATCAGAGACCACTCACAGGCATGTTTCTCTACAATGCCTTTATGATTCCTTGAAAGGTGCAGGTCAAGACCTAATGATCCTCTACCATTTACAAGAAGAAATTCATATCTGCAACTTTAATACAGACATTCTCTTTTCCTTGGTCCTTTATAGCCATTGGGCAAGTCCATGATAATCTCCAAACCTTTTTCCATGCTGACTGACCCTGCCTTGAATACTCTCATCCATACTGTCTACATATTCAAGTCCAGCTTGATTTGAGTTTCCGCTGAATTTGAAGCTGTTATAGCTCCTCCTGCCATCTTTACCTGTCACCTTGTGGAGGTTAATGCAGCTCCATCTTGGAAGCTAATCTGCCATCTTGAGTTCCAATTAACTCTAGTTCTGGGAAAGCTCTGAGATTTTCAGTTGATCTGCTGTTCACTGCATCAGAGCATGTACTTACCATAAATCTTGCCCTTAGGGCAAATTCTTACTACTAATAATTTCCTCTGAAGCACGTGTGCCCCTCCCCGTGGTCCCCTGGGTTGGAGGGTAATGGTTCAGGGATCCATCATCTTGTCTCATAACTGTGTGAAACAGCCATGGTTTTTCTTTGAAAGCCTCTATTAAATGTTTCTTTATAAGAAACTGTCAGCCTTTTTCTTCAGCCTCTCAGTTTCCTCAGACTTTGGGGTAGGTTTGTACAGACCTGCACTCCATGAAACAAACCTATAGCACTTACTATCTGTCACCATTTGGTACTTGATTTATTGCCATAAAATCTCAAAACATATCCATGACAGAGGACCAGATCTTCTTTTTATTAATATTATCACCCAAATAACATAACAAGTTTTTACAGACACCTATTGCTCAATGAGTACTTGTACATTGGTTAAGTTTTTAGAAACTGATTTTTTTATTTTCATGATCTATGAAACATATACCTAATACTGTCCACTGAGCATTTTGCAAGGCACCAGAGTACTTTCCCCCTTCACTTACCAGCATCGTTTTCACAGAATGAGTCATCACCTCGATGTATGCTTTCAGGATGTTAAAATGGAATGCAGGAGTTAGTAGGCGACGATGCTGGAACCACTTGGGTCCGTCTAGAGCCACTAGTCCTTTTCCTTGAGAAAGAAAAGGCAGAAAACCTTATGCTATTTCATTAGATGAGATGAGGAGCACAGGCAGCATGGAGTAACCATGACCCACAGGCAGTCATGAAATAGTGGAATATCCAAGTAGTGCTCATATTAAAATACAATGCCTCTTAATAGATGAAGGCGAATTTAGAAGCTTACTTCTGGGATGGACGTATTTAATATTGTGAGAAAGAGTTTCAAAGTCTAATAAGTTTCAAAGCCTGATAAGATGAGAAGGTTAATCATGTAATCACCAGTTACTATCTATGTAGTAACTGAATAAGTGACTTAACCTTCCTGAGGTTTAGTTTTCTCAACAATGAACTATGATACTAAATACCTATTTCCATGTGTTGCTACGTAGATTAACTGAAAGTGCATACATAAGGTAGCCAACCTACTCCCTAGCTCACACTAGAAACACAGCAAATGAATTCCTTTCCTTTCCACTCCAAACCAATCCATAAACTATATGATGGGCATAAATTCACAAGGAACCTATGACAAGAACATCCACTCTGTCCCCTGATACTCCCACCTTGAGCCCTGGTCTGTGAATGATGCTGCGTGGAAATACTTATAAGGCAAATGCTTCACAATCTTCTACTGCCAGACTGATCATTAGGATTTGGCTTTAAAGGACTTTAAAGTTTATTAGCACATAATCGATACCACTCACTGAGTGCTTACAACATGCCAGACCCGTGATACATAATCTGTCACTTGTACAATGTTGGCTGTTTCATTTACTGTTAAACATATGTATTTCATTTAATTCTCATAACAGCCCCGCAATGTGACTCTCATCCTTATTGTCAAAGATGAGGAAACTGAGACATGGAGAGAGTAAATGACTTCCCCAAAATGCTATTTATCTAGTCCGTGCAGGAGGGGGCAAGATTCAAATCTGACTGGTTCCTAATACAAGCCTATATTCTTTTCTTTAATTCATGTTTTGTCTAACATAAATACCAATTATGTGATTAAAGAGCTTAATTTATCTGCTGACGGAATATTGCCAATCTCTAGAGCAAAATTTTACTGACTTGCATGTGGAAATACGGGAACTCCAAAAAGAAAGGAAAACATCCAAGAAAACACAACAGAAGGATAAAGAAAACAAGAATAGGGATGGAGAGACTGCAGTGTGTGTGTGTGTGTGTGTTGGGAGTGGAGAGAGTTTTGCTTTGTCACCTAATCTGGAGTGCAATGGTGCTCTTTAGGCTTACTGAAACCTCTGCCTCCTGGGTTCAAGTGATCTTCCTGCCTCGGTCTCCCAAAGTGCTGGGAAAACAGGTATGAGCCACTGTGCCAGGCCGAGATTGTAGTTTTAAAGAGAGATGGGACTGATTCACATATCTGCTGCCTTGAGAATATGACTCTTGGGGAGAGAAATGAATGAAGAAGCTTCCTGGGAAGTGGTGTTGTGTTGACTTTAGAGCTGCCCTTGAATCTTTCCCCTAGATAACTTTCAGTGTTGCTCCACCTTATACTCTTAATGCTTCTGAATTCAGATTTGATTTCCCTGGGCATGCTCTACTATGGAAAGGGGACTTTGAATGAGAGTGGGTCATAACTCTCATTTGCACATACATACCAATAAGAGGAGATAAGAATTTCTGTACATACTGGGACTTGGGGTCTGCAGAGTCAAACAGAGGAAACAAAAGACATCATTAGAGGGAGCATTCATTATCAGTTCACGTTGGTGACAGTTTTTCTGCATTTTCCTGCACCAACCACAAATAGTGAGCAAAAGAGAGCCCAGGGCTTACTTCCTGCTGCCTTTGGCAGCCTGGGGAAAGACCTGTGTTAGTTTTGGTTCAGTTTCAGAGAACAGCAAGCCCTAAGAGGCAGACATGTACACAAACCCTGATTCTTCCCGTTTACACTTCCTTCAGCAGAAACGGAGTTTGCCGGAAGGTTGCAATGTTTCCATAACTATAGCTGAGACAACATATATCCTTTATGGAAGGCAAATTAAGGATCAGAGCAGATGCCAGCAGACACCAGGTACTGAGGTGCCAATGCCTCTTGGTGTTTTTGTGAACCCCAAAGTGGAGGTGTTCTACTGTTCTTGTCCTTAACAGGTGAACATGAGACAAATCAGAGCAGGGGACTGGAAACATGGAGATAGTCGGGGCAAGGCTCTTTTCTTTTATTAGGTTTTATTGGGAGTGGTGGATACAATGGCACAGGAAAGTCTGGAATATAAAAACCTTCATTTTACAAAGTTGACAGGGAAAGAACTGGACATTTTAGTATTATGCTATAAAATGATCCACAATGAAAGCCTTAAACAAGGATTGGGTGGGGGAGGTAGATGACTCATACCTGAAAACTATGTAGTTGAGAAACACGTGAGGAAAACTAAAGTTTGGATCACAACCGAGAGGTTTGGTGAGTAAATTAATGATCTAGCATTCAGGCTTACATACTGAACCAGCAGAAGTGGACTTACTGCTGATTCTCCACCCTCTTGAGACTGATCCTCGAGACAAGGGGTAGGAGTGGGAAGTGTTCCTGACACTGAAGTCATAAAGCCCAGAGAGGCCAAGGGAACCCTTTCTTGGCAAGCCTGGTAATGCCAGCTGGGCTTTAGGTTACACTAACCTCAACGTGCCCATGCAGTCCTGAACAAGACAAGAGACTGGGGAGGACATGAGAATCGCCTTCTGTATTGGTAGGAAACCTGTCACCTCTCCACACTTGCTCTTGTGTCTCTTAAAGACCCAAAACTAAACTTCACTTTGGAATACTGCCTGTGGGGTTTTGTGCATTTCACTTCTAGGAGGAATAGGTCCCAGAGATTTGCCCCTCTTCTTACCTGTTCTGTTCAGAACTGTCTTTGCATAGTCTGGGTCACAGATATAAAAAAATGCCTGAAAAGGCCCAATCCACAAAGGGAAGGCACGAGGGTATTTTTCAATAATTTCCTCAAGCTTCTCCATGTTATCATCCTGAATAAACTGCAATGAAAAAAGTAAAAATAATTAGAGAGCCAGCCAGGCTGGACCTATCCCCTCTTATAGACACAAGCTGAGATCAGGGCCTGAGAAGGTCACAAAAGCAGAGGAGCCTGAGACTTTACTGGAAGTGAATTAATGTACTTTGTTGGGACTTCTAAGCTTGGGGGATAATTCTCTAAACAAAGTTAGTGTATTTATCTTCTCAATATTAATATAGGCTGTACCCCCAGACCAAGTCACTGTTGAATGACATTTACTGTGAACTCCCATCCCAGTAGAGAGTAAGCCGAGACACTCTCTGCCCCATTTGCCAACATCACACACTCAGATTGGAGTGGGATCTGGAAGCTAAAAATGATGTATTTCCTGAGTGGGAAACTAACAGTTACTAAATGTGGCATGACCCTACATCAGCTCACCATTTCTTCTCCCTGTTCCTCTCTAATAATGCATCAGTGATTCTTTCTCATGACTTAGTAGTAAATGCGTCTCTAAAAAATTGCCAACTCTATCTACAAAGGAAATCCAAATTCTCCCCCTACCAACAGAAGGCCCATTTACACAGATGTGTGAAGCTTAAAGCCAACTCAAATACAAAACTTACCTTTCAACATTTACAAATGAGAGTGTAAATACTACCATCAGAGAAGGACTTTGCGTTTAGAAACAGATTAGTAATGGCTCACCTGAATCATTTCTCTAATCACAGAAAACAAGATTCATTTACATTTGCTTCTTGTGTAAAGTGGAGGCCACCTGCATGTGTGTGTTTTGGTGTGCACATCTATACATGAGCATGGTGGTGGGAATCCCCAGCTAGAAAGTAATCTTAAGGCTGCCAGATTTGTCTTCCTGTGAGCAATCACACGGTATCTGCTGCATGATTGTTTGTTCTCATCCTCAGGAGAGGTGGACTACTCTGGCTCCCTTTTTTCTCTGTTATCGTTCAGCAATTTTAACCCATGAAGTGTTTGTTCTCTTGATAGTTAAGGCCACTGAAAGGTCGAGACTCTTGAAATCTAGTTTCTAAAATATTGCACTCTGTTTTGCTAATGTTGCCATAGCCAAGCCAGTAACAAGCACCCACTGACTATCCAGAGTAGTGTTTTTCAACAATGTGAATATTTTAGGTTTATTCATTCACAATCTACAGACAAACAAGTATTTATTGAGTGTCTGTCACATGTACCAGTTGGTAAAGGTACAGAAAAATATAGGAAAGATAAGGCCTCTGCCCTCCTGGAAATTATAAACTAATATGACAATTGTTTAGGTCAAAAATTTTCATAAACACTCCAGCCACATAAAGAATTTCATGGAAAAGGGAGACCCGGAAGATGGCAGGGTAGGAGCAGCTCGGGGTTGCGGCTCTCAGTGAAGGCGCAGAGGGTGAGTTCAGGCCGCATTTTCAAACAGATCTTTGTTGCCCACAGAACGGGGGGGATTCCCAAGTGTAGGAGAGACACAGAACGCCGGCGTGGCTGTTTTGGCCAGTGCTGCCATTTCGGCCGGCGCCGCAGCGCAACGGCACTTGCAGCACAGCGGCACTCTGCACAAGGCGCACTGGTCTGGATGCCCTGTTAAACCAGCAATCTGAGATTTGGGAGGGCAGATTAGCATATCCATCTGATTGAATGGGACTTGGACAGTGAGCCAAACCAGGAGATTCCCGGGAGGCAACATTTGAGCCGGCGCAGTGGGTCGCTGCACGGGAAATTGCACGGACTCCAGTCCCATATCAGCAGGCGACTGAAATACCTGGGAGAGAGTCAACCATTCAACTTAGGAAAGGGAAAAAGAGGGGCTCTGAGGTGGCGAGCCAGGTGACCAGGCTCGGCAGGTCCCACCCCCACACGGACAAGCAGGGCAAGAATTCGATATGCTCGGGGTTGAGAGTTTCACTGCGGACACAACTGAGCCCGAGACGGTGCATCTTGGTGGGGGAGGGGCGACTGACATTGCCGAGGCATTCTGCCCCTACGGAGGCAGAATATACTCCCATTGCTTATGCAGCCTGCCATTGCCGAGGCAACCCGCCATAACAGAGAGACTCCGACAATACAGAGGCAACAGAGTGGACCCCACAACAGCAGGGTGGAGCCCACAGTAACAGGGCGAAGTGCAAGGCAACAGAGCAGAGCCCACGACAGTAGGGCGGAGCCAATGCTAACAGGGCAAAGCCTCGGCAGGCAAATAGTGACTAGACTGCCTCCTAGCTGGGCAGGAAAGTACAATGGATACTCATAAAGAAAGCCCTAACGCCCTGAGACAGAGCATCTGAGGAAAAAAAAGGGTTTTATGAGTTCTGCTGCAGCAGACTTAAAAGTATCTGCCTAACAGTCCTGAATGAACAACAGAGCTCACAGCTCAGCATGTGAGCTCCTATAAAGTACAGACAGTCTCCTCAAGCAGCTCCCTGACCCCTGTATATCCAAAGAGTCACCTGAAAAAGGACTGATCAGACTGACATTTGGTGGGCATCATTCTGGTACAAAGATAGAAGAAGAAGAAACTGGTAGCATCCCTCACTGTTCTGCAGCTGCTACAGGTGTACCCCAGACAAGCAGGGCTTGGAATGGACCTCAGCAGTCATATAGCAGAGGGGCTAGACTCTTAGAAGGAAAACTAAGCAAAAGAAATACTTCACCATCAACAATCTGGGCGTCCACTCAGAGACCCAATAGGAAAGTCAGCAACTAGTCAGACCACAGGTGGATAAACCCACAAAGATGGGAAGAAACCAACACAGAAAGGAGGAAAACACCCGAAACCAAAACACCTCGCTTCCTACAAAAGACCAAAACTCCTCACCAGCAAGGGAACAAAGCCGGACAGAGAATGAGGGTGATGAAATGATGGAATCAGACTTCAGAAGGTGGGTAATGAGAAACTTCCGTGAGCTAAAAGAACATGTTCTAAATCAATGCAAATAAACTAAGAACCTTGAAAAGAGATTTGAAAAACGATTCAAGGAAATGATAACAAGAATGGACAACTTAGAGAGGAATATGAATGAATTGAAGGAGCTGAAAAACAACACAAGAACTTCGCGAAGCATGCACAAGTTTCAACAGCTGAATTGATCAAGCAGAAGAAAGAATATCAGAAGTCGAAGATCAACTAAATAAAATAAAATGAGAAACCAAGATTAGAGAAAAAAGTGCAAAAAGTCTCCAAGAAATGTGGGACTATGTGAAAAGACCTAACCTACGTTTGATAGGTGTACCAGAATGTGATGAAGAGAATGAATTCAAGCTGGAAAATACTCTTCAGGATATTATCCAGGAAAATTTCCCCAATCTAGCAAGACAGGCCAATACTCAAGTCCAGGAAATACAGAGAACACCACAAAGATATTCCGCAAGAAGAGCAACCCCAAGGCACATAATCGTCAGATTCACCAGGGTTGAAATGAAAAAGAAAATACTAAGGGCAGCCAGAGAGAAAGGTCAGGTCACCCACAAAGGGAAGCCCATCAGACTCACAGCAGATCTCTCAGCAGAAACTCTACAAGCCAGAAGAGAGTGGGGGCCAATATTCAACATCCTTAAAGAAAAGAACTTTCAACCCAGAATTTCATATCCAGCCAAACTGAGCTTCAGAAGTGAAGGAAAAATAAAATCCTTTGCAAACAAGCAAGCACTCAGAGATTTTGTCACCACCAGGCCTGCTTTACAAGAGCTCCTGAAAGAGGCACTACACATAGAAAGGAACAACCAGTACCAGCCATTCCAAAATCACACTAAATGCTAAAGAGCATCAACATAATGAAGAATCTACAACAACTAACGGGCAAAACAGCCAGCTAGCATCAAAATGGCAGTATCAAATTCACATATAACAATATTAACCCTAAATGTAAATGGGCTAAATGTACCAATCAAAAGACACAGACTGGCAAATTGGATAAAAAGCCAAAACCCATCACTGTGCTGTATCCAGGAAACCCATCTCACATGCAAGGATACACAAAGGCTCAAAATAAAGGGATGGAGGAACATTTACCAAGAAAATGGAGAGCAAAAAAAAAGCAGGAGTTACAATTCTCGTCTCTGATAAAATAGACTTTAAAGCAACAAAGATCAAAAGAGACAAAGAAGGTCATTACATAATGGTAAAAGAATCGATATGACAAGAAGAGCTAACGATCCTAAATATATATGGACCCGAGGACTCAAGATGGCGCTGTGAGAACAACCCAGGATTGGAGTTCTCGTGTCTGCGGAGAGGTGAGTCTGAGCTGCATTTCCAGACTGATCTTTGTTGCTCACGGAACGGGGAAATTCCCAAGTGAAGAGGAGACGCGGGACGCCAGGCAGATATTCCGCCTGGCGAAGCCGGCAGCCGGGGTGGCGGCGGCCGGCCCTACCCAGCGCTCCCCACAGGGCGCACTTGTCCGGGTGCCCCGTTGAACCGGCAACTGGAGACGTGAGAGGGCTGGACTTGAGACTGAGCTAGACTTGAACAGTGGGCCAGCCCAGGGGATTGCAGGAACAGAGCGTTAGGATTGGCCCAGTGGGACGCACAAAACCGCGATTTCAAACAAGCCCCGTGCAGATGGCCCGAGACGCTCTGAGGGGGAGGGGCAGCCACCATTACCGACGTAACCCGCAGCAACTGAGATACACGCCCATTGCTGACGCAGCCAGCCGTTGCCGAGGCAACCCGTCCCTACTGAGATACACGCCCACTGCTGACGCAGCCAGCCGTTGCCGAGGCAACCCGTCCCTACTGAGATACGCGCCCACTGCTGACGCAGCCTGCCGTCGCCGAGGCAACCCGCTACAACAGAGAGACTCCGCCGCAGGGCGTGGCGGAGAACAGCAGAACAGCGGAGCCAGGGCGAGCCTCACAACAGCAGGGCGGAGCCTCGGCAGGCAAACAGTGGCTAGTCTGCATCCTAGCTGGGCAGGACCTCAACGGACATCCAAAAATAAAGCCCAAACCCCTCAACACAGAGCATTTGAGAAAAAAAAAGGGTTTTTTTAATGAGCTCTGTTGCAGCAGAATCAAACATAGCAGCCTAACAGCCCTGAATGAACAACACAGCTCACAGCTCAGCAATTAAACCCCTATAAAGTACAAACTGTCTCCTCAAGCAGCTCCCCGACCCCTCTATATCCAAAAGATTGACATTAGGCAGGCACCATCCTGGGACAAAGATAGCAGAAAAAGAAACTGGTAGCATCCCTCGCTGTGCCACAGCTACTAGAGGTGCACCCCAGACAAGCAGGGTCTGGAGCGGACCTCAGCACTCGTACAGCAAAGGGGCTAGACTGGTAGAAGGAAAACCAAGCAACAGAAATATTTCATCATCAACATTCAGGGTGTCCACTCAGAGACCCAATCGAAAAGTCAGCAACTACACAGACGACCAGCGGACAAATCCGCAAAGATGGGAAGAAACCAGCGCAAAAAGGAGGAAAACACCCGAAACCAGAACACCTCGCCTCCTAGAAAAAACCAAAACTCCTCACCAGCAAGGGAACAAAGCTGGACGGAGAATGACTGTCACGAAATGACGGAATTAGACTTAAGAATATGGATAATGAGAAACTTTGGTGAGCTAAAAGATCATGTATTAAATCAATGCAAAGAAACTAAGAACCTTGAGAAAAGATTTGAAAAAAGATTTGAGGAAATGATAACAAGAATGGATAACTTAGAGAGGAATATGAATGAATTAAAGGAGCTGAGAAACAAAATACGAGAACTTCGCGAAGCATGCACAAGTTTCAATAGCCGAATTGACCAAGCAGAAGAAAGAATATCTGAAGTCGAAGACCAACTCAATGAAATAAAACGAGAAACCAAGATTAGAGAAAAAAACGCAAAAAGGAATGAACGAAGTCTCCAAGAAATGTGGGACTATGTGAAAAGACCTAACCTACGTTTGATGGGTGTACCAGAATGGGACGAAGAGAATGAATCCAAGCTGGAAAATACTCTTCAGGACATCATCCAGGAAAATTTCCCCCACCTAGCAAGACAGGCCAACACTCAATTGCAGGAAATTCAGAGAACACCACAAAGATATTCCGCAAGAAGAGCAACCCCAAGGCACATAATCGTCAGATTCAATAGGGTTGAAATAAAGGAGAGAATACTAAGGGCAGCCAGAGAGAAAGGTCGGGTCACCCACAAAGGGAAGCCCATCAGACTCACAGCAGATCTCTCGGCAGAAACACTACAAGCCAGAAGAGAGTGGGGGCCAATATTCAACATTCTTAAAGAAAAGAACTTTCAACCCAGAATTTCATATCCAGCCAAACTGAGCTTCAGAAGTGAAGGAAAAATAAAATCCTTTGCGAACAAGCAAGTACTCAGAGATTTTGTCACCACCAGGCCTGCTTTACAAGAGCTCCTAAAAGAGGCACTACACATAGAAAGGATCAACCAGTACCAGCCATTCCAAAATCACACTGAATGCTAAAGAGCTTCAACATAATGAAGAATCTACAACAACTAACAGGCAAAACAGCCACTTAGCATCAAAATGGCAGTATCAAATTCACACATAACAATATTAACCCTAAATGTAAATGGACTAAATGCACCAATCAAAAGACACAGACTGGCAAATTGGATAAAAAGCCAAAACCCATCAGTGTGCTGTATCCAGGAAACCCATCTCACATGCAAGGATACACAAAGGCTCAAAATAAAGGGATGGAGGAAGATTTACCAAGCAAATGGAAAGCAAAAAAAAGCAGGAGTTGCAATTCTCATCTCCGATAAAATAGACTTTAAAGCAACAAAGATCAAAAGAGACAAAGAAGGCCATTACATAATGGTAAAAGGATCGATACAACAAGAAGAGCTAACGATCCTAAACATATATGGACCCAATGCAGGAGCACCCAGATACATAAGGCAAGTTCTTAAGGACTTACAAAAGGACTTAGACTCCCACACAATAATAGTGGGAGACTTTAACACTCCACTGTCAATACTAGACAGATCTACCAGACAAAAAATCAACAAGGATATACAGGGCTTGAACTCAGACCTGGAGCAAGCAAACCTGATAGACATTTACAGAACTCTCCACCCCAAATCCACAGAATACACATTCTTCTCAGCACCACATCACACCTACTCTAAAATTGACCACATAATTGGAAGTAAAGCACTGCTCAACAAATGCAAAACAACTGAAATCATAACAAACAGCCTCGCAGACCATAGTGCAATCAAGTTAGAACTCAGAATTCAGAAACCGACCCAGAACCGCACAGCTTCATGGAAACTGAACAACTGGCTCTTGAATGTTGACTGGGTAAACAACGAAATGAAGGCAGAAATAAAGAAGTTCTTCGAAACCAATGAGAACGAAGACACAACGTGCCAGAACCTCTGGGACACATTTAAAGCAGTCTCTAGAGGAAAGTATATAGCAATAAGTGCCCATATGAGGAGAATGGAGAGATCCAAAATTGACACCCTATCATCAAAATTGAAAGAGCTAGAGGACCAAGACCAAAAAAACTCAAAACCCAGCAGAAGACAAGAAATAACTAAGATCAGAGCTGAGCTGAAGGAGATTGAGACACGAAAAACCCTTCAAAAAATCAATAAATCCAAGAGCTGGTTTTTTGAAAAGATCAACAAAATAGACAGACCACTAGCCAGATTGATTAAAAATAAAAGAGAGAACAACCAAATAGATGCAATAAAAAATGATAAAGGGGAAATCACCACAGATCCCACAGAAATTCAAACCATCATCAGAGAATATTACAAACAACTCTATGCGCATAAACTAGTAAACCTGGAAGAAATGGACAAATTCCTGGATTCCTGTGTCCTCCCAAGCCTAAACCAGGAGGAAGCTGAAACTATGAATAGACCAATAACAAGGTCTGAAGTTGAGGCAGCAATTAAGAGCCTACCACACAAAAAAAGCCCAGGTCCAGATGGGTTCACAGCCGAATTCTACCAGACACACAAGGAAGAGCTGGCACCATTTCTTCTAAAACTATTTCAAACAATCCAAAAAGAGGGAATCCTTCCCAAATCATTTTATGAGACCAACATCATTCTGATACCAAAACCCGGCAGAGACCCAACAAGAAAAGAAAACTTCAGGCCAATATCCATGATGAACATAGATGCAAAAATCTTCAATAAAATATTGGCAAGCCGATTGCAACAGCAAATCAAAAAACTTATTCATCATGATCAAGTAGGATTCATCCCGGGGATGCAAGGCTGGTTCAACATACGCAAGTCTATCAATGTAATTCACCACATAAACAGAACCAAAAACAAAAACCACATGATTATCTCAATTGACGCAGAGAAGGCATTTGACAAAATTCAACAGCCCTTTATGCTAAAAACCCTCAATAAACTCGGTATCAATGGAACGTATCTCAAAGTAATAAAAGCTATTTATGACAAACCAACAGCCAATATCATACTGAATGGGCAAAAACTGGAAGCATTCCCTTTGAAATCTGGCACTAGACAAGGATGCCCTCTTTCACCACTCCTATTCAATATAGTACTGGAAGTTCTAGCCAGAGCAATCAGGCAAGAAAAAGAAATAAAGGGTATTCAAATAGGAAAGGTGGAAGCCAAATTGTCTCTATTTGCAGACGACATGATAGTATACCTAGAAGACCCCATTGCCTCAGCCCAAAAACTCCTGAAACTGATAAGCAACTTCAGCAAAGTCTCAGGATATAAAATCAATGTGCAAAAATCACAAGCATTCGTCTACACCAATAACAGACTTAAAGAAAGCCAAATCAAGAGCGAACTGCCATTCACAATTGCTACAAAAAGAATAAAATACCTTGGAATACAACTCACAAGGAACGTAAGAGACCTCTTCAAGGAGAACTAGAAACCACTGCTCAACGAAATCAGAGAGGACACAAACAGATGGAGAAACATTCCATGTTCATGGTTAGGAAGAATTAATATCGTGAAAATGGCTATACTGCCCAAAGTAATTTACAGAATCAACGCTATCCCCATCAAGCTACCATTGACTTTCTTCACAGAACTGGAAAAAACCACCATGAACTTCATATGGAACCAAAAGAGAGCCCGCATAGCCAAGTCAATTCTAAGCAAAAAGAACACAGCGGGGGGCATCACACTACCGGATTTCAAACTATACTACAAGGCTACAGTAATCAAAACAGCATGGTACTGGTACCAAAACAGAGATATAGACCAATGGAACAAAACAGAGGCACCGGAGGCAACACAACATACATACAACTATACAATCTTTGACAAACCTGACAAAAACAAGCAATGGGGAAAGGATTCCATGTTTAACAAATGGTGTTGGGAAAACTGGCTAGCCATGTGCAGAAAGCAGAAACTGGATCCCTTCCTGACACCTTACACTAAAATTAACTCCAGATGGATTAAAGACTTAAACATAAGACCTGGCACCATAAAAACCCTAGAAGAAAATCTAGGCAAAACTATCCAGGACATAGGAGTAGGCAAGGACTTCATGAACAAAACACCAAAAGCATTGGCAACAAAAGCCAAAATAGACAAATGGGACCTAATCAAACTCCACAGCTTCTGCACGGCAAAAGAAACAGTCACTAGAGTGGATCGGTAACCAACGGGATGGGAAAAAATTTTTGCAGTTTACCCATCTGACAAAGGGCTGATATCCAGAATTTACAAAGAACTCAAACAGATTTACAGGAAAAAAACAAACAAGCCCATTCAAAAGTGGGCAAAGGATATGAACAGATACTTTACTAAAGAAGACATATATGAGGCCAACAATCATATGAAAAAATGCTCATCGTCACTGATCATCAGAGAGATGCAAATCAAAACCACATTGAGATACCATCTCACGCCAGTTAGAATGGCGATCATTAAAAAATATGGAGACAACAGATGCTGGAGAGGATGTGGAGAAAAAGGAACACTTTTACACTGTTGGTGGGAGTGTAAATTAGTTCAACCATTGTGGAAGACGGTGTGGCGATTCCTCAAGGCCTTAGAAATAGAAATCCCATTTGACCCAGCAATCCCATTACTGGGTATATATCCAAAAGACTATAAATCCTTCTACTATAAGGACACATGTACACGAATGTTCATTGCAGCACTGTTTACAATAGCAAAGACCTGGAATCAACCCAAATGCCCATTGATGATAGACTGGATTGGAAAAATGTGGCACATATACACCATGGAATATTATGCAGCAATCAGAAATGATGAGTTTGTGTCGTTTATAAGGACATGGATGAATCTGGAGAACATCATCCTCAGCAAACTGACACAAGAACAGAAAATGAAACACCGCATATTCTCACTCATAGGTGGGTGATGAAAAATGAGAACACATGGACACAGAAAGGGGAGTACTAAACACTGGGGTCTATTGGGGGGAAAAGGGGAGGGCCAGTGGGAGGGGGAGGTGGGGAGGGATAGCCTGGGGAGAAAAGCCAAATGTGGGTGAAGGGGAGAAGAAAAGAAAGCACACTGCCATGTGTGTACCTACGCAACTATCTTGCATGCTCTGCTCACGTACCCCAAAACCTATAATCCAATAAAAAATTAAAAAAAAAAAAAAAAAACTTCAAAAAAACAAACAAACAAAAAAAAATATATATATATATATGGACCCAATACAGGATCACCTAGATATATAAGGCAAGTTCTTGATGACCTACAAAGAGACTTAGACTCCCACACAATAATAGTGGGAGATTTTAACACTCTACTGTCAATATTAGACAGATCAACCAGACAGAAAATTAACAAGGATATCCAGGACTTGAACTCAGACCTGGAACAAGCAAACCTGATAGACATTTACAGAACTCTCCACCCCAAATCCACAGAATATACATTCTTCTCAGCACCACATCACACCTACTCTAAAATTGACCACATAATTGGAAGTAAATCACTCCTCATCAAAGGCAAAACAACTGACATAATAACAAACAGTCTCTCAGACCATAGTGCAATCAAGTTAGAACTCAGAATTCAGAAACGAATTCAGAACTGCACAGCTTCATGGAAACTGAACAACTGGCTCTTGAATGTTGAATGAATAAAGAATGAAATGAAGGCAGAAATAAAGATGTTCTTCGAAACCAACGAGAACGAAGACACAACATACCAGAATCTCCGGGACACATTTAAAGCAGTCTCCAGAGAAAAATATATATCAATAAGTGCCCATATGAGAAGAGTGGAGAGATCCAAAATTGATACCCTATCATCAAAATTGAAAGAGCTAGAGGAGCAAGATCAAAAAAACTCAAAACCTAGCAGAAGGCAAGAAATAACTAAGATCAGAGCAGAACTGAAGGAGATAGAGACACGAAAAACCCTTCAAAAAATCAATAGATCCAAGAGCTGGTTTTTTGAAAAGATCAACAAAATAGACCACTAGCCAGACTGCTAAAAAAGAAAAGAGAGAACAACCAAATAGATGCAATAAAGAAATGATAAAGGGGAAATCACCACAGATTCCACAGAAATTCAAACCATCATCAGAGAATATTACAAACAACTCTATGCACATAAACTAGTAAACCTGGAAGAAATGGATAAATTCCTGGACACCTGTGTTCTCCCAACCCTAAACCAGGAGGAAGCTGAAACTATGAATAGACCAATAACAAGGTCTGAAGTCGAGGCAGCAATTAAAAGCCTACCACACAAAAAAAGCCCAGGTCCAGATGGGTTCACAGCCGAATTCTACCAGACACACAAAGAGGAGCTGGTACCATTCCTTCTGAAACTATTCCAAATAATCCAAAAAGAGGGAATCCTTCCCAAATCATTTTATGAGACCAACATCATCCTGATACCAAAACCTGGCAGAGACTCAACAAGAAAAGAAAAGTTGAGGCCAATATCCATGATGAACATAGATGCAAAAATCTTCAATAAAATGCTGGCAAGCCGAATGCAACAGCACATCAAAAAACTTATCCATCATGATCAAGTAGGATTCATCCCGGGGATGCAAGGCTGGTTCAACATATGGAAGTCTATAAATGTAATTCACCACATAAACAGAACCAAAAACAAAAACCACATGATTATCTCAATTGATGCAGAGAAGGCCTTTTACAAAATTCAACAGCCCTTTATGCTAAAAACCCTCAATAAACTCGGTATTGATGGAACATATCTCAAAGTAATAAAAGCTATTTACAACAAATCAACAGCCAATATCATACTGAATGGGCAAAAACTGGAAGCATTCCCTTTGAAATCCCGCACTAGACAAAGATGCCCTCTTTCACCACTCCTATTCAATATAGTACTGGAGGTTCTAGCCAGAGCAATCAGGCAAGAAAAAGAAATAAAGGGCATTCAAATAGGAAAGGTGGAAGCTAAACTGTCTCTATTTGCGACGACATGATAGTATACCTGGAAGACCCCATTGCCTCAGCCCAAAAACTCCTGAAACTGATAAGCAACTTCAGCAAAGTCTCAGGATATAAAATCAATGTGCAAAAATCACAAGCATTCCTATACACCAATAACAGACTGAAAGAGAGCCAAATCAAGAACGAACTGCCATTCACAATTGCTACAAAAAGAATAAAATACCTAGGAATACAACTTACAAGGAATGTAAGAGACCTCTTCAAGGAAAACTACAAACCACTGCTCAACAAAATAAGAGAGGACACAAACAGATGGAGAAACATTCCATGTTCATGGTTAGGAAGAATCAATTTCGTGAAAATGGCTATACTGCCCAAAGTAATTTACAGAATCAACGCTACCATTGACTTTCTTCACAGAACTGGAAAAAACCACCATGAACTTCATATGGAACCAAAAGAGAGCCCGCATAGCCAAGTCAATTCTAAGCAAAAAGAACACAGCAGAAGGCATCACACTACCGGACTTCAAACTATACTACAAGGCTACAGTAATCAAAACAGCATGGTACTGGTACCAAAACAGAGATACAGACCAATGGAACAGAACAGAGGCATCGGAGGCAACACAGCATATCTACAACCATACAAACTTTGATAAACCTGACAAAAACAAGCAATGGAGAAAGGACTCCCTGTTTAATAAATGGTGTTGGGAAAACTGGCTAACCATGTGCAGAAAGCAGAAACTGGACCCCTTCCTGACACCTTACACTAAAATTAACTCCAGATGGACTAAAGACTTAAACATAAGACCTGGCACGATAAAAACCCTAGAAGAAAATCTAGGCAAAACCATTCAGGATGTAGGAGTAGGCAAGGACTTCATGACCAAAACACCAAAAGCATTGGCAACAAAAGCCAAAATAGACAAATGGGACCTAATCAAACTCCACAGCTTCTGCACAGCAAAAGAAACAGTCATTAGAGTGAATCGGCAACCAACAGAATGGGAAAAAATTTTTGCAGTTTACCCATCTGACAAAGGGCTGATATCCAGAATTTACAAAGAACTCAAACAGATTTACAGGAAAAAGCAAACAAGCCCATTCAAAAATGGGCAAAGGATATGAACAGACACTTTACAAAAGAAGACATACATGAGGCCAACAAATATATGAAAAAATGCTCATCACTGGTCATTAGAGAAATGTAAATCAAAACTACATTGAGATACCATCTCACGCCAGTTAGAATGGCGATCATTAAAAAATATGGAGACAACAGATGCTGGAGAGGATGTGGAGAAATAGGAATACTTTTACACTGTTGGTGGGAGTGTAAATTAGTTCAACCATTGTGGAAGACAGTGTGGCGATTCCTCAAGGCCTTAGAAATAGAAATTCCATTTGACCCAGCAATCCCATTACTGGGTATATATCCAAAGGACTATAAATCATTCTACTATAAGGACACATGCACACAAATGTTCACTGCAACATTGTTTACAATAGCAAAGACCTGGAACCAACCCAAATGCCCATCCATGATAGACTGGATTGGGAAAATGTGGCACATATACACCATGGAATATTACGCAGTAATCAGAAATGATGAGTTCGTGTCCTTTGTAGGGACATGGATGAATCTGGAGAACATCATTCTCAGCAAACTGACACAAGAACAGAAAATGAAATACCATATAGTCTCACTCATAAGTGGGTGATGAAAAATGAGAACACATGGACACAGGCAAGGGAGTACTACACACATGGGGTCTACTGTGGGGAATAGGGGAGGGACAGTGGTAGGTGGAGGGGGGGAGGGATAGCCTGGGGAGAAATGCCAAATATGGGTGAAGGGGAAGATGGCAGCAAATCACACTGCCATGTGTGTACCTATGCAACTATCTTGCATGTTCTGCACATGTACCCCAAAACCTAAAATGCAATTAAAAAAAGAAAAAAAGGAGAATTTCATTATACTTTTTGTAACTCCTGACTAGACAAAAAGGACAGAAAACTATTGTGAATCCTGTACTATATTTAATTTATACTTCTTCATCCCCAGAGAAGCATCTAAATATACTTGAAAATGGGTACTACATATATGTAGTAAACATTGTTCAGAAATGTTCAGAAAATGCATAGTGCCCCCCAAATAGTAATAGCTAACATTTATCAAGCACTGCTATGAACTAAGTGTTGCAAAATGCTTTTCATGTTTTATGTTATTTAATATTTACTTCAAGAATTCTAGGAAGGAGATATAATTACAATCCCTATTTTACAGATGAGGAAATTGAACGCTACAGACTAGGTTAAATGATGCGTCAAAGGGTGTGCAGCTGGCGACCAGTAGTGAGGATTCAAACTCCAGTTTAACTCTGGAGCCCAAGTGCTTTATACTACTTAGCTACATAGATGTTCTTTGCATTACATCCAAGTACACACACACACACACACACACACACACACACACACTTGCATATATACATCCTAGGTTCCACATGCTGGCCAGGATTCAGTGACCTATTGAATAAATATCAAACCTCTGGCCTATTCTATGTAGTAAATTGATCTTTGAATAAATGAATTTTCTTAGCACCTAATATATTTATGCATTTGACAAAGGATTTATTGAGCACCGATTATGCATCACGAACTGTACCATTCACTGGGTTTACAGTGGCAAACAAAGACCCTCCCTCTCACAGATTTTATACTTTCATTGGTGGTGGATAACCAATGAACAAGCAAAGGTGTACACAGTATAGAGTCTGAGAGTGATAAGGGCCAAGATAATAAAATTAGGGTTGGAGATACAGAGTACTAGAGGTCCTGTTTCAGTCTGAGTGGTCAGGGCAAGCCTCTTTTAGAAAGTAACATTTGTTCAAAGGCCTGAACAATTCGCAGGGAGAGCAATATAACCACAGACGTGCATGTTCGAAGCTCTGAGGGAGGAATATCCTTGGCATGTCTGAAGCATAGTGAGAAGATCTGTATTACTAAGAGTGAGGAATGAGATTTCTTATCTTATAGGGAATTTTCCCTGCACACACTTTATCCTTCTGTAACCTTATGACTATACTTAAAATGCTACTGTCTTTCGATAGACGGACTAAGTTCCAGTGTTCAGTAGCACTGTTAACAATAATTTATTGCATATTTCTGAAAGCTTGAAGAGAAGATTTGAAATGTTCCAAACACAAAGAAATAATAAACATTAGAAGTGATGAATACCCTAAAGACTCTGATTTGATCACTGCACATAGTATGCATTTATCAAAATACCACAGGTACTCCATAAATATGTACAGTTATTATGTAACAATAAAATGCTACTGCCTATATAAAATAGTTTCACCTTTTGAGCCTTAGAGACTAGGCTTCCTTGTGACTTCCTGCATGGCAAATCGCCAGAAGGACCCTGATCTGAGTAAATGGACAGGTTTGGTAATATTAGACAGTTTGATATGTCAGTCATCTGTAATCTGCAACATTCTGATAGAAACCTTTTGAAAGCAGAAAAAGTAACAGTGACAGTCAAGAGGGAATACGGACTCTAACACACTATGAAAGCAGTAAATAATCTGAGATGAAATTAAGACACAATACCTTCAAAAAGAATAAAATGGGAATACATTTAACAAAAGAAATGCAAAATGTATACTTTGAAAAATGCAAAACATTATTTAGAATAATTAAAGATGACCTAAATAAATGGAAAGGCTTTCTGTGTTCATGGACCAGAAGACCTAATATTGTTAAGATGGCAATAATCCCCAAACTGATCTACAGATTCCATGCAGTCCCCAGCAGAACCCTGACTGGTTTCCTTGCAGAGATTGATAGACTGATTCTAAAATTTGCATGGAAACTCAAGGATCCCAAATAGCCAAAATAATCTCGGAAAATAACAAAATAGGGAGACTCATACTTCTTGATTCCAAAGCTTACTACAAAGCAACAGTAAAGCAGTGTGGTGCTAGCATGAGGATAGACATATAATTTATTTATAATTTTTAATTTTTGTGAATATATAGTAGGTGTATATATTTATGGAGTAAATGAGATGTTTTTGGTACAGGCATGCAACGTAAAACAGGCACATCATGAAGAATAGGGTACCCACCTCCTCAAACATTTATCCATTGAGTTGCAAACAATCCTATTACACTCTAAGTTATTTAAACATATACAGTTAGTATTGACTATAACCACCCTGCTGCACTATCAAGTAGTAGGTGTTATTCATTCTTTCCATTTTTTTGTACCGACTAATCTACCTACTCCCCCAGTTCCCCGGTACCCTCCCAGCCTCTGGCAACCATCCTTCTACCCTCTATGTCCATGAGTTAGGATAGACATAGAGATCAATGGATTAGAATTGAAGATTCAGAAATAGACCTTGACGTTTATGGTAAATTGATTTTTGACAAGGATGCCAAAACAATTCAGTGGAAACAATAGATGACATAGTATCCACGAAACAGTAGAGATACAGGACAGCATCACTGGGAAGTCCTAGAATAACATCTGCAAACCATGTTTAAAGAGCAACCAGTCCTGACTGGAACAGGAGGAGAGGTCTGTGGGAAAAAGATCTCCAGAAAAACGGACAGATTATTTGGCATGTTTGGATATTTGAAAATACTATTTAGATGTGTTTGACAGATCCATTAGAGCATTTGGAAAAAAATAGCAACAGATATTGAAAAATGAAGCAGATTAGAAAAGGAAGAAGTTAACAATACTGTGGGCTGGGGGAAAAGTTCTATGAGAAAAGAAATAAAATGAAAGAGGACCATTTAGATCAGCAGTAAATAACATTTGCATAATACAAACACTAGTTTTTCTATTTAACTAAAAACCCAATACAATGTAGTTGTTGGGACAGCGGAAGATGAGGTGTAAGTGATTGCCTGTCATAAAGAACTTCATAGATGGATGTTGTTTTAGTACATTTGTATTGCTGGAAAGGAGTACCTGAGGCTGGATGATAATTCATAAAGAGGATTATTTGGGTTACAATTCTCCAGGTTGTACAGGAAGCATGGCACTGGCATCTGCATGTGAGGAGGCCCTCAGACTGCTTCCACTCATGGTGGAAGTGAACAGGAGTGGCTGTGTGCAGAGGTCATATGGTAAGAAGAGAGGAAGAGAGAGAGGGGAGGAGGTGGCAGGATCTTCTCAACAATCAGTTCTTGGGGGGTGAAGAGAGACTAATAGACTGAGAAATTAAGAAGGAGACAGTTGCACCAAGATGTTCATGAGGGATCCATCCCAATGACCCAAAGGTCTCCCATCAGACCCCACCTCCAACATTGGGAATCAAATTTCAACATGAGGTTTGGTGGGGACAAGCAAACCATATCTAAACCACAGCAGATGTCTAAACTTATTAAATTATTAGATGCAATATGGTAATATTATTTTACAAGTAAGGATTTAAATACCAGGAAAAAACAGATAAAAGAGTTGAAAGTGGTTGCTTTAGGTAAGAAAGACTAGAGAGTGGGGAAGCCAAAGGATAATTCAGTAGCTCTGCTGGAATGTCTTCCCCACACCACCCAACCATCCTTTAAGACAATGCTCAGCCCTTCACAGACTTTCCTTCCCCTCTAGGCGGAGACGTACACTTTCCTCTGATAATCGCTTGTCTCTAGGCCTCTAGTAAAGCACCCATTGCCTTGTGCTATCATTTTCTTTGTGGCCTGTCTGCGCCTGACTTGGGAGGTACAGGGAAGGGACTTATCTTCTCTTTGTAATCTTAGTACCCATCACCAACTGCCACTCAGAGTCGGCTGAATGAATAAAAACCTCAATTAGGGGTGGGAGTGAATTTAAAAAGTGGGAGTGACCAAAGCTAACAGTCTCCCTTTACTTTAGAACTTTCCATCAATCAGTATTTCTTGAGTGGCTGGCGGGGGCTGCTCCTTACTTCACAAGAATCTTAGGAAAAGAAAACTTTCTCTGGTTAAAATGGACTAAGTGTGCCAACGATTGTGACCTATTTTGCATATTTCCTAAAATTAATAAGTTATTTAGAATAACATGCTATTTTTAAAGCAACACATGTGGAAGGCTTGGTGAAACAATGAGAGACAGACCTGAGTTACACGGCACTTTTTTTTCCACATTATCAGGTTCTTGAAATAGCTCTTTCCCAGCCCCCAAAGCTTCCTCTTTAGTGACCTTTCCCTGTGAGGCTGCGGGAAAGCAAGTGTCCACAGCAAGGAAAAATGATGCTGAGAGCCACAGGCCAGGCTGGAGAGGCTACTGCAAGCCTGAGGGTCCCCAGGGATGGAAGGAAGCAGCTACCTCTCTGCCAGGCGGCGGCTCCTCTGCCGCATCCTCCTCTGCCCCTCCCTACCCCTCCCTACCCCCTCCTCCCGCCTCCTCCCGCCTCCTCCCTCCCATCTACCTTCTGGTGCCCAAAAAACCAGTGGGTGGGGGGCGTTGGGAAGGGGCGCAGGTCCCGCAGCAGCCGCTGCCTCCGCAGGTAGAGCTTAATGGCCTGGAGCAGCCCCAGGGCCAGGCAGAACACGAAGGCCAGGTAAAAGGGCCGCGCCCAGCGCGTCTCCAACCAGGAGAATTCCATGGCTCTGCGCAGCCGCGAACGCCCGCGGTCTCCAGGTACGCGGGAGAGGACGCGCTTTCTCTCGCCTGGAGCTGACGCAGGGTCGCGCAGCCCACCCCGTCTCTGAGCCCTGGCGAAGCTCCTGCCTCGCGGGAAGCAGGAAGGCCAGTGGGAGGGGCAGCTCAGGCCTGGAGAGAGAAGGCAGGCGCGCCTGCGGGATTTCTAGCGGGTTACCAAGGCGCGCACGCTTGGTTCTGGGAGCGTCATCTTTTAAGGCGGACAGTTTTCAGTCACAGGATCTGAATTTATATTGTAAAATAATGCAAAGCTGAGGTCATTGTTTTTCTTCCTTAACACAAATTAATAAATGACTACGCAAAAGGCTTTCTTTTGCATTCTGGAATTCTACCAAAATTCCCAGGGGCAGAGATAGGGGGAGGTGTACGGTCATTATTCCTTTATCCTGTGGCCAGTCTAATGGTGTGCAGGTAAATGCTTTACAACTGGTTCCCACCCTGATTCCCAGCGTGTACCAACACCCAGCATGAGCTAGTTCAAGCTGCCCATGCCAGGGCACTGAACACTGAGTGGGGAAGGTATGCACAGTTTTACTATATATATTATATATATAATTTTACCACTAGATACTAATTCCACTATCCAGCCATAGTCAGGGCCTGCTACATAATTTATGAATCTCAGTGCAAAATGAAAATATGGGATAAAAACTTTATTAACAATTCTAAGATGACAGAGCATGAAACCGAGCATATGTCCTTCTGGGTTCAGACCTGGTGTGACCACTCAGGTCCCGTGCCCCTGAAGGGCTGACCCTAGATGCCAGAGACATAAATGAACTCGAGCACAGATAACAGAAAAATGTAGTAAAAATAATTTGAAAGTGATGGTTTTAGTATTTATAACCTATCAGGTGGTGAACTAGGATCTAACAGGCCTGACTTCCCAAGGTGCTCTCTCCCCCCACCCCCCTGCCCCAGCAATCTTTATTGACATTTCCCAGATTTCATTCATTTATTCATTGATTTAGGTTAAGACAGGCATATGTGAGGTGTTGATTGACAGCCCTGAAGAGTAAACCCAATTTCTGCTACAATTTTCTGTTCTCCCTATCACTGTCCCTCTCCCACCTACTGCCCCCAACCCCCGCCCTGGCCCCATTCCTTAAGCCTACACTGCACTCTCTGGAGCCACATTTTATTTGGCAAGTAAGTGATTAAGACAGGCTCCAGGGGTGGTGACTTCATCAGGACCAAGCTCATCCTGGCCCCTTGCAGTTTCCATTAAGCCACACAGCTTCTTTTTCCACAGACTTCCTACCTAACTCCAACCCTCAACTAGATGTAGTTATTTGACCGAGTCTCAGAATCCTCTGGCGTACACAGTTTTCTCTGGATAATGCATGGCATTTCATTTATTATTCTTTTCATATTATTCTTCTATGCCCTGTTCCTTCCCCAAATCATGCAGGTTGTATGGTGGTGGCCCTCATATATTCACATAGCGATAGGGCTGAAGACCTCAGATTCAGGCTCTGCCTTGGGGTCCCAGCTGGTTGTGATATCCTGCCTGGTCTGGTCCCTGGGTTCTTTGTGCGACTAAGGAATAGTAGGTGTGGTTAGTGACCTTCTAGTGCATTCTCTTGGCAGGGTCAGGGCCTGGGAACCCCTCGGCTTACCTAGGTCCACCCAGGTTCTTGCTGGTGGTGTGACTCCCTCTGAGGCTTAGACAGTTCCATGCAGTTACCCCTCTGCTCCATGTCCAGTTGCTCCTGTCCAGTACACTTTTTGCATTATATCTAGGAGCTTAGAGAGGCTTGAAGGGGTTAAAAGAGGCTTGAAGTTCAGGCCTTCTCTGCTTCATTGCCATTTTCACTCTGGTTTCTCCATGAAAAGACACAAGGTAAAATCCCCAGTGCTCTCAACTTTCCCTTCACTCTAGCTAAACCCCAATCCCAGGATTTTAGCCTAGAGGGGAAAAATTAGATACTCTCTTGACCACCCAGCCTCTGCCACTTTTTGCCTCAGTCCACCAGGCTGTGAGAGGTGGATTTTCCCCACAACCTCCGTTCCATGTGGTAGAAAATATCCTTGTTATTGCTTGTGTTTTTGCTGCCCCTGGTGGAGAATGAAGTTCTGTAATCTACTCCAATGGGGCATGCTAAATGGGAGAGGAAGGAATTTGGAAAATTATTCTGGCCAAAGACTGGTTTTAAAACTTACTACAACTCAAAAAATATGATTCTGGAGACCAAATCATATTTGGATTTGGAGAGCAGTGCCTCCTTCCTTTTTTTTTTTTTTTTTTTTTGGCATTCCTGCACAAATGTCCACTGAATTGAATTTTCTTGGCTACAGTATAGGGAATCAGAGATACCAAAAAATATTCCATCAACATGGATAGTGGTACCTCTAGATGAAAATAAGCCCCGTGAGATTCCCGGAAGGAGGACTGTGCCTCTCCCAGTGCTCATCTGATGGCTTCTTCCATGTCAGACACAGGAGACAAGAAATGAAGGCCATTGAGAAGCTGCTTCAATCCTACACACACCCCAAAGAAAACCATACATTTGTCTACAAACAGGGCAGTGCAAGGTAACTAACCTTTGACTGAAATTATAATAATTCAGTATGGCAACATGTATCTTTGATCCATTAAAATGTAGAAGTATATGATTACTTAATAATAAATGCATTTGAAGAACATGGAACCATGGGGACAAAAATCTAAAAGTTTGTGGAGCTATATCCCAGGATAGCATTGCAGCCCACCAGTGTGGGATTCTAGAGATTTATGGCTCTCTGATTTGCTCATGTGCCCAGTTAGTAAACATGGATGAATATTGACTGTGTCCCAGACCCTGTGCTGGGCACACGCTGGGAGCTCGATGCGCTGGGGAGACAAGGGTCACTTAAGTACTCTTAAGGTAGTGATGCTGACATCCATGCCAGACAAAAGAGAGTAACGCAATCTGTCCAGGCTAGTGGGGATGCAGGTGAGGAGAAAATGTGGGAAAAGTTTTATAGCTCAGGAGATGCTTTTATTCATTCATTCATTTACTGAGTGAATATTTATTGTGAACTGACCATGTGCCATGCATCGCCCTGAGCACTGGAGTTGTGGACTTGAACAAAATCAACATGGCCCTGCCTTCATGTGGCTTAGGGTCTAGGGGAGCTGTATCTTAAAACGTCAGAAAGTATCTCTAGGTGGACAAGGTGGGAAAGGGCATTCTATATGGTGGAAAAATGCATAAACAGAGCATAAAATGGCCTGAGCTAACTGGATTGTGGGAGTTCTTTAGCGTGGCTGGAGCTTCAAGTGTCAGTGAGAAGGATGGGTGCTAAGAACACATATAGGGTGAAAGTCAGACCATGAGAGCTTGGTAGGCCCAGTTAAGAAATTCAGACTTTACTTAAGGCCATGGGAACCCACTGAAAGGATTTAAGGTGGAAAATGAAATAGTTAAGTATTAGATTATTCTGAAAGCTACCTGAAATATAATGACAGCTAAATATTTATTGTATTCTCAGTAAGCACCAAGTACTATTCTAAAGTAATTTACATGTGCTTAGTTATTTCCTCCTCAGAATAATCAAGGTAGATGTTACCATTATCTCATTTTATCTATATAAAAACTGAGACACAGATTATGCAATTTACCCAAGGACATCAGAGAGTAAAAAATGGTGTCAGGATTTGAACCTGGGCAGTCTACCTCTAGGTTCTGAGACCTTAACATTTATGAGAATAAATTGGGATGGGGAAGGTAGTGATAAGACTGGAACTAGGGAGACCAGGTCTGATGCTATTGCAATATTCAGATAAGATAGGATGGTGGCCTGGACTGTGGTGATACAGTGGTGTGGCAGGCCAGATCTCACTAACACAGGCCTCCATAACAACTGTTTCAGTACTGACTGAATAGTTACATTAAATATTAGAAACTGATAGAGCCAGTGCCTTTATATAAAGACTGGAATGGAGCAAAAGCCCACCAAGAGTTTTGCCTAGGCCTTTCTGGCAAAGCATGACAAGATAATGAAGGAGTTCTTATCAGGACTCATTTAGGATTAAACAAGTTTTATTGGGAGTTTGAAGAAACTCTCCATGCCACCACAAACATGTTTACTGGGGAGTCTGAAGACACTTCCCAAACCTCCATGATTTAACAGGAGACAAGATAAGGGTAATCACCCCAGAACCTGGACCCATTTAGATTAAGTAAATTTACAGAAGCTCCAGAAGAAGGTCTTCAAACTCAGATCCTAGTTACAGATTAAAATAAGTTAATTGCATATGTCTTTAGATAAATGCACACTTACACATAGACATATAGTTAAGAAGGTATGTAAGCTCTGAAAAAAAACTTTGTAATTTTGAATTTGATATTTCTTAGGCCTTCTCTTTATAACCAGTTACAAAAATAAAAACTCTCTCCCTCCCCAGTTCATCTGCATCTCATTATTCAGCTGCAAGAATAAGCAGTCTGACACTTGGTTTGGTCTGGGAACAAATTTGGTGAGCCAGCCAGGAGCCACCAGGACAGTGCTGTCTTCAACATTCAGCAGCATGTGATGAAACAATCTTCAGGAGGTTCTGAGCAGCTTCTGGGTGAGATTTTCTCAGGAATTCCTCCTGAGGGTTGTCCTATGTGCAAAATTGCATGTCCGTCCCACTATATGGGAAGAATGGAGATCAGGAGTGGATAGACTCAAAGAGTGAGTTAACTGGATTTTATGCCAGCAGCCTATTGCTTTTCTGTATGGGCTTGTTAAGACATTTGTCTGGTACTGCCAGGGGAGCAATAAGGCTTGCTCATACACACACTTTGCATTTTGGATAAGATCAGGTTTTGAGTTTGTTCTGCCTGAATGCTCTCCTCCTTGTGTTTGTCCAAAATGTCTCCACTTTGTGTATCTGCCTTTTTGCTTTTAATACCTTGTAAACTTGAATATGGGAGGTATCAGGTCCATCCCTGCTGGGAGCCCTCTGTGAAGGAAAGAGAATTTTTTAAAGGAGCTCAATGGTTAAAAGTCAGCTTAATTAAAAGCTAGCATCTAAGGTGTGTGTATGTATGTGTGCACGTGTGTGTTTGTATTAAAAGGCCTTCATGTTTTTGTTTTTTTCTCTCCTGGGACCTTGTCTTTTTTGAGCAAGAGTTTTTTCTTCTCAGTTGTCTGAATTATGTTTTCTTAATTAATAGCTGTTGCAACAGAGGTTACTCTTGGATTTGTTTTTTAAACAGTTGTCATTTAGACACTTAGAAAAGTCTTTGTTTGAAAAAAAAATGTAGTACACTGTAAAAGCATCACATGGTCTAGTCTCATAGTAATTCATTTTTTTGTTGTTGAAAACCCAAGATTCAGTGTGGGCTCTGCCCAGAGTTAAAAGATAGGCAGCCTCTGTCTAAATAAAAGTGGTCTCCTTATACAGTCTGATAACAGATTTCTATGATTTTATGTTTGATCTGGCATCCACCTTTAATCTTCCTCTAGCACCAGCAGGCTTTTTGTCCGTATCTTGAGATGTAAATCTTGACATCTGATTTTTCACCTACGAGTTGTTTTCTTCAATATGCAGATTTAGAATGATTTAGCTGAAAACTTTAGGTAATAAACCAGGTTATCAAGAGTTTGCGAGGCTAAAATAAGAAAAAGGAGGTCTTAAGAATCTATAAAATGTACTTCTATTAGCATGCCTAATATGTCTATGTATTTATGTGTTGTGTACACAATGTTTCACTACTGATACTATAAAAATGCTCTAATTAATTGGCTTAAGGAAAATTAAAACTTCTTAAATCAAATAATTTAACAGAAAAAAGACTAGTCAAATGCTTTTTCAAGTTTATGTGACTTAAGTAAAATTTTTAATAAATAAGCTGACTTTAAAAGTATTGGTAAAGTAATAATAGAAATGTTTGAAGAACTACCAGCATACATTTTTGTTTGCATTTATTGGTCAAGAAACTTCAGGCTTATCTATACCAAATACTAAAGGTGTCAATATTTGGCATAGAAGTTATAAACCATAAACTCAGCCCCAAACAGAATAATTTTTGCTTGTGTAATTTTTATTAGATAAAACATTAATATTGGTCTAATAAACATAGCTACAACTGAAATTATTTAGTAAAATGCCATAACTTCTAATCTTTTGACAGTCTAGTCCACAGGCATGAAGGAGGTTTGTTCTGGGAAATGACTGTTATCATCTTTGTTTCAAAGCCAAATATAAACTATATTAATGAACAAGAACTCCTTAGAGATTAGAAGCAAGATGAAGTCAGTTAGGTCAGAACTTTTTCACTGTTTCAGTTAATTTTGCAATGGCAGTTTCATAACCTTAAATAATGGCTATCACAGTTTTCATAAATAATCTAAGTAAACAAATTAATTAGGTAAATGTAATGGGATCAAAACTCAAACTTGTCATAATTTAGAATCTAAAGTTATATTAAATCAAATATTAAATATTTATTTGGGTATTTTCCAATAAAATATATTGTGGGGAAACATTCTTTCTAAAGAATTGGTAAAAGTGTCCCTTTTATTTATTTATTTATTCATTTAATTATACTTTAAGCTCTGGGGTACATGTGCAGAACATGCAGGTTTGTTACATATGTATACATGTGCCATGGTGGTTTGCTGCACCCATCAACACATTATCTTCATTAGGTATTTCTTCTAGTGCTATCTCTCCCCTTGCCCCCCACCCCCTGACAGGTCCCAGTGTGTGATGTTCCCCTTCTTGTGTCTATGTGTTCTCATTGTTCAATTCCCACTTAAACTATGCAGTGTTTGGTTTTCTGTTCTTGTGTTAGTTTGCTGAAAATGATGGTTTCCAGCCTCATCCATGTCCCTGCAAAGGACATGAACTCATCCTTTTTTATGGCTGCATAGCATTCCACGGTGTATATGTGCCAAATTTTCTTTATCCAGTCTATCATTGATGGGCATTTGGGTTGGTTCCAAGTCTTTGCTATTGCGAATAGTGCTGCAATAAACACATGTGTGCATGTGTCTTTATAGTAAAATAATTTATAATTCTTTGGTTATTTACTCAATAATAGGATTGCTGGGTCAAATGGTATTTCTAGTTCTAGATCCTTGAGGAATCTCCACAATGTCTTCCACAATAGTTGAACTAATTTACACTCCCACCAACAGTGTAAAAGCATTCCTATTTCTCCACATTCTCTCCAGCAACTGTTGCTTTTTGACTTTTTAATGATAGCCATTCTAACTGGTGTGAGACGATATCTCATTATGGTTTGATTTGCGTTTCTCTAGTGACCAGTGACAATGAGCTTTTTTCATCTGTTTGTTGGCTGCATAAATGTCTTCTTTTGAGAAGTGTCTTGCCCACTGTTTGATAGGATTGTTTGCTTTTTTCTTGTAAATTTGTTGAGGTTCTTTGTAGATTTTCGATATTAGCCCTTTGTCAGATGGATAGCTTGCAAAAATGTTCTCCCTTTCTGTAGGTTGCATGTTCAGTTTGATGATAGTTTCTTTTGCTGTGCAGAAGCTCTTTAGTTTAATTAGGTCCTATTTGTCAATTTTGGCTTTTGTTGCCATTGCTTTTCGTGTTTTAGTCATTAAGTCTTTGACTATGCCTATGTTCTGAATGGTATTGCCTAGGTTTTCTTCTAGGGTTTTTTATAATTTTAGGTCTTATGTTTAAGTCTTTAATCCAGCATAAGTTAATTTTTGAATAAGGTGTAAGGAAAGTATCATTTCAGTTTTCTGCAGATGGCTAGCCAGTATTTCCAACACCATTTATTAAATAGTAAATCTTTTTCATTGCTGGTTTTATCAGGTTTTTCAAGGATCAGATGGTTAAAGGTGTGTGGTGTTATTTCTGAGGCCTCTGTTCTGTTCCATTGTTCTATATATGCTGTTTTGGTTACGGTAGCTTTGTAGTATAGTTTGAAGTCAGGTAGGGTGATGCCTTCAGCTTTGTTTTGTTGTTATTATTGGTTTGTTTTGTTTTTTGTTTGTTTTGCTTAGATTTTCTTGGCTATGTGGGATCTTTTTGGATCCATATGAAATTTAAAGAAGTTTTTTTCCAAATATATGAAGAAAGACAATGGTAGCTCGGCTGGGATAGCATTGAATCTATAAATTACTTTGGGCAGCACTGTCATTTTCATGATATTGATTCTTACTATCCATAAGCGTAGAATGTTTTTCCATTTGTTTTATCCTCTCTTATTTCCTTGAGCAGTAGTTTGTAGTTCTCCTTGAAGAGGTTCTTCACATCCCTTGTAAGTTGTATTCCTAGGTATTTTATTCTCTTTGTAGCAATTGTGAATGGGAATTCACTCATGATTTGGCTGTTTGTCTATTATTGAGGAATAGGAATGCTTATGATTTTTGCACATTGATTTTGTATCCTGAGACTTTGCTGAAGTTGATTATCTGCTTAAGGGGATTTTGTGGTGAGACAATGGGGTTTTCTAAATATGCAATCTTTTCATCTGTAAACAGAGACAATTTGACTTCTGCTTTTTCTATTTGAATACCCTTTATTTCTTTCTCTTGCCTGATTGCCTTGGCCAGAACTTCCAATACTATGTTGAATAGGAGTGGTGAGAGAGGGCATCCTTGTCTAGTGCTGGTTTTCAAAGGGAATGCTCCAGGTTTTGTCCTTTCAGTATGATATTGGCTGTAGGTTTGTTATAAACAGCTCTTATTATTTTGAAATATGTTCCATCAATACCTAGTTTCTTGAGATTTTTTAGCATAAAGGGTGGTTGAATTTTATGGAAGGCCTTTTCTGCATCTATTGAGATAATCATGCATTTTTTGTCATTGGTTCTGTTTACATGATGGATTGCGTGTACTGATTCGAGTATGTTGAACAACCACTGCATCCCAGAGATGAAGTTGACTAGATTGTGGTGGATAAGGTTTTTTTGCTAGAATTTTATTGAGGATTTTCGCATCAATATTCATCAGAAATATTGGTCTGAAATTTGTTGTTGTTGTTGTTGTGTCTCTGCCAGGTTTTGGTACCAGGATGATACTGGCTTCATAAAATGAGTTAGGGAGGATTCCCTCTTTTTCTATTGCTTGGAGTAGTTTCAGAGGGAATGGTACCAGCTACTCTTTGTACCTTTGGTAGAATTCAGCTGTAAATCCATCTGGTCCTGGACTTCTTTTGGTTGGTAGGCTATTAGTTACTGCCTCAGTTTCAGAACTTGTGACTGGTCTATTCAGGGATTTGACGTCTTCCTGGTTTAGACTTGGGAGGGTGCATGTGTCCAGGAATTTATCCATTTTTTCTAGATTTTCTAGTTTGTTTGCTTATAGATGTTTATAGTATTCTCTGATGGTAGTTTGTATTTCTGTGGGATCAGTGATGATATCCCCTTTATCATTTTTTATTGCATCCATTTCATTCTTCTCTCTTTTCTTCTTCATTAGTCTGGCTAGCAGTCTGTTTTGTTGATCTTTAAAAAAAAAAACAGCTCCTGGATTCATTGATTTTTTTTAGAGTTTTTTTGTTGTGACTCTATCTCCTTCAATTCTGCTCTAATCTAAGTTATTTCTTTCTTCTGCTAGCTTTTGAATTTGTTTGCTCTTGCTTCTCTAGTTCTTTAAATTGTAATGTTAGGGTATTGATTTTAGATCTTTCTTGCTTTCTCTTGTGAGCATTTAGTGCTATACATTTCCCTCTAAACACTGCTGTAGCTGTTTCCCAGAGATTCTGATATGCTGTCTTTGTTTTCATTCGTTTCAAAAGCTTCTTTATTCCTGCTTTAATTTAGTAATTTACCCAGTAGCCATTCAGGAGTAGGTGGTTTATTTTCCATGTAGTTGTGTGGGATTGAGTGAATTTCTTAATCCTAAATTCAAATTTGATCACTCTGTGGTCTGAGAGACTGTTTGTTATGATTTTTGTTCTTTTGCATTTGCTGAGGAATGTTTTACTTTCAATTATTTAGTCAATTTTAGAATAAGTGTGACATGGTGCTAAGACTGTATAGTTGGTTGATTTGGGGTAGATAGTTCTGTAGATGTCTAGTAGGTCCACTTGGTCCAGAGCTGAGTTCAAGTCCTAGATATCCTTGTTACTTTTCTGTTTTGATAATCTATCTGATATTGACAGTGCGGTGTTAAAATCTCCCACTATCATTTTTTGGGAGTCTAAGTCTCTTTGTAGGTCTCTAAGAACTTGCTTTATGAATCTGGCTATCCTGTATTGGGTGCATATATATTTAGGTTAGTTAGCTCTTCTTGTCACTTTGATCCCTTTAGCATATATAATGCCCTTATTTATCTCTTTTGATTTTTGTTGGTTTGAAGTCTGTTTTATTAGAGACTAGGATTGGAACCTCTACTTTTTTTTTCTTGCTTTCCATTGGCTTGGTAAATCTTCCTCCAACTCTTTATTTTGAACCTATGCGTGTCTTTGCACATTACATGGGACTCCTGAATATAGCACACTGATGGGTCTTGACTCTTTATTCAATTTGCCAGTCTGTGTCTTTTAATTGGGGCATTTAGCCCATTTGCATTTAAGGTTAATATTGTTATGTGTAAATTTGATCCTGTCAGTATAAGGCTAGCTGGTTATTTTGTTTGTTAGTCGATTCAGTTTCTTCATAGTATCAATGGATTTACAATTTGGTATGCTTTTGCAGTGGCTAGTACAGATTGTTCTTTTCCATGTTTAATGCTTCTTTCAGGAGTTCTTGTAAGGCAGTCCTGGTGGCAACAAAATCTCTCAGCATTTGCTTGTCTGGGAAGGATTTTATTCCTCCTTACCTTAGAAAACTTAGCTGGGCTGTATATAAAATTCTGGGTTGAAAATTCTCTTTTTTTAAGAATGTTGAATATTGGCCCCCTCTCTCTTCTGGTTTGTAGGGTTTCTGCAGAGAGATTCATTGTTAGTCTGATGAGCTTCCCTTGTGGGTAACCCAACCATCCTCTCTGGATGCCCTTAACATTTTTTGCCTTCATTTCAACCTTGGTAAATCTGGTGACTATATGTCTTGGGGTTGCTCTTCTTGAGTAGTATCTTTGTGGTGTTCTCTGTATTTCCTGAATTTGAATGTTGTCCTGTCTTGCTAGGTTGGGGAAGTTCTCCTAAATAATATCCTTAAGAGTGTCTTCCAACTTGGTTTCATCCTTCCCATCACTTTCAGGTGCACCAATCAAATGTATGTTTGGTCTTTTCACATAATCCTATGTTTATTGGGGGCTTTGCTCATTCCTTTTTATTCTTCTTTCTCAAATCTTGTCTTCACACTTTATTTCATTAAGTTAATCTTCAGTCTTTGACATCCTGTCTTCTGCTTGATCGATTTGGCTATTAATACTTGTGTTTGCTACACTAAGTTCTCATGCATGTTTTTCCACTCCATCAGTTCTTTTATTTTCTTCTGTAAACTGGATATTCTAGTTATCATTCCTCTAACCTGTTTTCAAGGTTCTTAGCTTCCTTGCATTGGGTTACAACATGCTCCTTTAGCTTGGAGGAGTTTGTTATTACCCACCTTCTGAAGCCTACTTCTGTCAATTCATCAAACTCATTCTCTGTCCAGTTTTGTTCCCTTGCTGTCAGGAGATGTGATCCTTTGCAGGAGAAGAGGCATTCTGATTTTGGAATTTTCAGCCTTTTTTGCACTGGCTTCTCCCATCTTCATGGATTTATATTCCTTTGGTCTTTGGTATTGGTGCCCTTGAATGGGGTTTCTGAGTGCACATCCTTTTTGTTTGTACTGATGGTTTTACTTTGTTTTTTTAGTTCTTCTAACATTCAGGACCCTCTGCTGCAGATTTGCTGGAGTTTTCTGGAGGTCAACTCCAGACTCTGTTGGCCTGAGTATCACCAGCAGAGGCTGCAGAACAGCAAAGATTGCTGCCTGTTCCTTCCTCTGGAAGCTACTTCCCAGAGGGGCACCTGCCATGTGCCAGCCAGAGCTCTCCTGCATGACGTGCTGTCAGCCTCTGCTGGGAGATATCTTCCAGTCAGGAGACACGGGGTCACAGACCCACTTGAGGAGGCAGTCTAATCCTTAGAGCTCGAGTAGAGCTCAGGTAAAGCTCAAGTAACCCAAGTAGAGCTCAAGTGCTGTGCCCAGTTTGAACTGCCTGGTGGCTTTGTTTACACAGTGAGGGAAAAACCTACTCAAGCCTCAGCAATGGTAGACACCCCTCCCCAAACCAAGCTCAATCATCCCAGTTTGACCTCGGACTGCTGTGCTAGCAGCAAGAATTTCAAGGCAGTGGATCTTAGTTTGCTGGGCTCTGTGGCAGTCAGACTGGCCAAGCCAGACCACTTGGCTCCCTGGCTTCAGCCAGGGAATGTTTTGCTGGCATTCCAGGTGCCCCGGGAGTATGAAAAAAAAAAAAAAAAAAACTCCTTCCACTAGCTCAGTGTCTGCCCAAATGGCCACCCAGTTTTGTGCTTGAAACCCAGGGCCCTGGTGGTGTGGGTACGAGAGGAAATCTCCTGGCCTGCTGGTTGTGAAGACCATGGAAAAAGCACAGTATGGGCCAAAATGCACCATTTTTACCAGTACGTTCTCTCATGGCTTCCCTTGGCTATGGGAGAGAAATCCTCCAACCCCTTGTACTTCCTAGATGAAGCAACACCCCACCCTACTTCAGCTTGTGGGCTGCACCCACTGTTTAACCAGTCCCAATGAGACAGACCGGGTATCTCAGTGGGACATGCAGAAATCACCCGCCTTCTGTGTCAGTCTTGCTGGGAGCTGCAGACTGAAGCTGTTCCAATTTAGCCATATTGTTAGGGCTCCCTGCTTTTCTCAGTTTTCAAAATACTAAGAAGTGATTTCTCTTTTCTTGCACATTGTCAATGCAGCACACCACATTTTCTCCTTAGTTCCCCAGTATGCCATGTAGAAAAACTGAAATATTTGCATCTACTTAAAATTGAAGGGCCTTTTTAGTCCCACCTTTCAGGTCAAATAAGTAAAAGGTAAGACAGCCTTTTGCAGAAAGTTTTATACCCAGGTGTATTCTCTCACATATTTTACTGTCTTGCCAAACAAATGTCCACTGCATTATAATGTTCACATATTTATATCTACTTTCTAATTCAACAAAATTGTTTAGATCTAATGGGATCTCTTTAGCATAGCCCCATAGTCCACATATCACAATATTGGTAGAAACATAAAATTGAGAACAGTAAACCGTGTTTGAGGAAAACTCCCTTTTTGGCATGTAACACATAGCATTTTAAGTTTCCTGTTGTGTAAAACACAAAACACATTTGAACGAGCTATTCAGCTGGACACATACACTCCAAAATGGGTCCTTTAGATATTCTCAAGGGCTACAGGAATGGTCCTTTGAAGTACAAATGCAAAAAAGGATGTAATAGTAGAAATAAGGTTTTTCTAAATAAATAATTCTGTAAATTCCCTAACGAATAATCCAATTTCACAGGACAGACATCAAGCAAATTGTTCTTATGGACAGTAATTTTCAGGCATTGGTTTATCCCAAGATGAGAAATTCCCCTTAAACATTGGCTGCCAATCATGTTGCTGTCACTAGAGGACAGGAGAGCATCCCAAAGCTCAATTTCTAGCTCAGAACTAATAATTATTCTCACTATGTTCCATTCTATTTTATTCCTTTTTCAAAACCTAGGTAACTTCATTCAAATTTAAAAGTATTTATTAAGCCTACCTCTGTGGGTCAAGTCCTATGCAGCACGATGGGAAAGAGAGATAACAAGTACTATCCTTCCCTTAAATAGTTCACAGACAAGGACAAAAATGTGTTGTACAGAAATACATCCTGTGCTCCAGAAACATCGCTCCCTCATTTATTCTTTCACTCACTCGGTCACTAAATGAACGGCTCCTTGAGTGCCTCTCCTCCTGGCATTGTCCTAGGCACTGAACTGTAACTGTTCATAAGTAAATCATGAATGTTTCCTGAATGCCTAGAGAGGGAAAGGCACAGCTGGTAGAGGGTGAGAGGCAGTTGGGCCCTGGCCTTAGCCTTGAGGATGTGGAAGGCAGAGGTGGAGGAAGGATGTTTTCATCCATGTCCATATGAAGAGGGTTAGGGTGTGGGCTGGAGAGGTAAGAAGTGGGTAGGCAACAGCCCATGGAGGGTTTGGCTTCCAGCTGAGGTATTGGGATGCTGTCCCTACTGTGATGAAGAGCATGGGAGGGTCTGAGCTGGGCTGTGGGTTCAGTGTGGAGGAAGGAGAAGCAGGGATCCAGAAAGCAGAGGCAAGAAGACTAAGGGATGACAAAGGAACACTTCTGGAGTAGAAATAGAAAGCTACAGGTGCTATTAAACAGAGGAGTAAGGGGAGGCAGGAGCTTAGACCCTGAAGTAGGAGGCAGGTGGGGCAACCGCTGAGGACCAGTCACCCAGTGCCCCTCTAGGAAGCCTCTCCAATGTCCTTCCAATTCCCCTCCCATACCTGCTTTGGACAAGCTCTGAGGATCTGGGTCCCCATGTGTCCCCCTACAAAGGGAACACCTGAAGACCCTATTCTCAGACCCTATTCTATCCTACCTGAACTGACCTCCACACTGGCAAACCAGAAATGTTTGTGGAGGAGTGAACAAACCAATAATGAACTCTTTTGTCCCGACCCGCGGGAGGAGCAACAGAGACCCTAGGGAGGGAGTGGGGATTAAAAGAGAGAGACAGGAGACGCGGAGAATGGAGACAAGTCAAGGATCTGATCAAGTCTCGTTTATTAGCTACAAGGTCGTTGCTTATAAATAAGTAAGGGCGGAAAGTTCTGAGGGCTGAGGTCAGAGAGTAACCATGGAGACAAGGCTGCAGTAACTAGGAGGAATGTGAAACTTAAACAATAAGAGAAGCCCACAAGATGGAGGTTTAGGTAAGAGGAACAAAAGCTTAAGCAACATAGTTACAAGATGGCTACTGCTCCCCACACTCTTTATTCATTTATGTGATTAGATTCTGTGCCTTAGAGCCCAGGCCCTATTCTGACAGAGTGGTTCAGGCCTGCTGAGAGCAGAGGTAGGAGTTAAGAACAAGACTTGTGGGATCTGTCCAAGGCCAGGGGAAAGTGTGAACCAAGGTTTGGGCAAATAAAGGTAAAGTCTGAATACTCAGCTTCAGACTGGAGCTTACAGGCCAAAGCCTGCCCAGTGCAGAATGGGGCCTGAAGCCACATCTCAATTCATTCTCTCTGCCTGGCCCAGGAACTGCATCAGAAAACAATTTGCCATGAATGAGCTAAAGGTGGGCCTGACCCTACTCAACTTTAAGCTACTTTTTGATCCTGCCAGTATCCCCATCCTCTTACCACAAATGATGTTGAAATTCAACAGTGGGATACACGTGCATGTTAAGAGGCTCCCTAACACTTGTGGGGACAAGAACCGGATCTGAAGTTCTCTATATGCAATCCTTTCTTGCAGTTCCCTGCCTGTTTCCCTATGTCCTTCTTTCTATCCACCCACATGCTTTCTTCCCACCTGCATGCTGTCCTGCTTCCTGTCCCCCCGTCTGCCTGCCCTTCTCTCCCTCACCTTTCTCTGGGCTCCATACCTGATTGCCTACCTGTCTCCTACCCATCTGCATCCCTGATTCCCCGCCCAACTCCCAATCTCCTGCCTGCCTTCCAGCTTGTCTGCCCCTGTATCTGTCTTCTTCCTTTTGCCTGCTTGTCTGTATCTGTAGAGGTTTCTTATTGCTGCTGTAATAAACTACCACAACATCAGTGGTTTCACATAACAGGTTTTTATTCTCTTTTACTTTTGGAGGTAAAAGTTGGAAATGGATTTCCCTGGGTAAAAACAAGTTGTGGACAGGCCCAAATCCCACAGAAGGCAAAGAGAGGCGAGTTCATCCCATAGGCCTTTCACCTCTAGGGCTGCCTTCTTTGCATTCCTCGATACTGGTCCCTTGTATTGTCTGTTTTCACAATGCTATAAAGATACTACCTAAGACTGAGTTATTTATAAAGAAAGAAGGTTTAATTGACTCACAGTTCTGCATGACTGGGGAATCCTCAGGAAACTTAAACTCACAATGGAAGGCAAAGGAGATGCAAAACGCACCTTATCTGGAAGTAGGTGAGACAGACCATGAGAAGGGAACTGCCAAACACCCCTAAAACCATCAGATCTTGTGAGAACTCCTTCATTATTATGAGAACAACATGGAGTTGGGGGGAAACCACCTCCATGATCCAATCATCTCCCTTCAGGTCCCTCCCTCAACACATAAGGTTTACAATTCAAGATGAGATTTGAGTAGGGAGACAGAGTCAAACCACCTCATTCCACCCCTGGCCCCTCTTAAATCTCACGTCTTTCTCACATTTCAAAACCAATCGTGCCTTCCCAACCATCCCCCAAAGTCTTAACTGATTCCAGCACTAGCTCAAAAGTCCAACTCCAAATTCTCATCTGAGACCAGGCAAGACCCTTGTGACCAAAGAGATAAGGAAGGTGTACAAGGAGGGGTAAAACTGGATGTCCAAATGTGATTGAATGAAGATGGACCCTTAACTACACCATGTACAAAGTAAAAACAAAAGAAAACAAGAAGACAAGAGTTAAAAGACAGCCCACAAATTGTAGAATGTATTCCTAGTATACGGCTCTAAATGCCTACATCAAAAATATAGAAAGATCTCAAATTAACTATCTAATGCCACACCTAAGGAACTGTAAAAATAATAACAAACCCAAAGCTACTGGAAGAAAAATATAACAAACATCAGAGCAGAACTAAATGTAATTGAGACCAAAAATCATACAAAGGATTAACATTGTGAAAAAAGCTGGTTATTTGAAAGCATAAACAAAGTTGATATACCACTAGGTTGATGAACAAAGAATAAAGAGAGGACATTGAAAAAAGAACAATCAGAAATAACAAGGTAGCATTACACTGATACCACAGAAATAAAAAAGATCCTCAGAGACTACTATAAACATCTCAACACACAGAGTAGAAAACCTAGTGGAAATGGAAAAGCTCCTGGAAACACAAAATCCCAAGATTAAACCAGGAAGACATTCAACATCTGATGAGAAGCTAATGCCAAGAATTATGTAAATTGTTAGTGGAAACACAGTTTTTCTAAATGAGTAATTACGTGAATTCTCCTGATGGTGAGTCCACTTTCACACAATGGTCACTAAGCAAATGTTCCAGAAAGTCCTTCTCCAGCACTGCTTCATCCCAGGATGAGAACTTCCTCCTAAACACTGGCTGTCAATCATGTTGCTGCCACTAGAGGACAGGAGAGCGTTCCTAAGCTCCATGTCTAGTCCAGAACTAATATTAACTCTCAGTGTATTCCATTCTATTTTATTCATTTTTTAAACGTAATTAACTTCGTTCAAATATATAAGTATTTAATAAGCCTATCTCTGTGGGTTAGGCCCTGTGCAGCATGATGGGAAAACAGAAAAACGTACTGTCCCTGTGTCTAGGAGTTCATAGTCAAGGATAAAAATGTATTATACAGAAACGTATTCTGTGCTCCAGACACACATCGCTCCCTCATCCATCCTTTCGCTTAGTCACTAAGTGGCTCTTTGAGTGTTTCTGTTCCTGGCATTGTCCTAGGCACTGGACTGACTCTTTATGGATGGAGCACAGATGCCAACTGGGGGTTTGAGGTGGAAGAGTAACAGCTGGAAGTGGGTGAGAGGCAGGTGGGCCCTGGACTTAGCCTTGAGGATGTGTCAGGCAGAGGTGGAGAGAGGATATTCTCAGCCAACTCCACATGAACAGGGCTAGGACATGGGCTGACCAGGTAAGAATTGGGTGAGGCAACAACCCAGGGAGGGCTTGGCTGCTACCTGGGATGCTGTCCCCACCGTGAAGAGTGTGGGAGAGTCTGAGCTGGTCTGTGGCTCCAGTGTGGAAGGAGAGCAAGCAGGGACGCAGAAAGTCCAGGCGAGAAGACAGGGATGGTAAGGAGGGACGTTTCCGGAGTAGAATTAGAAGGCTACAGGTGCTGGTGGACACAGTGTACAGGGGAACCAGGAGCCTGGACCATGGAGTGGGCAAAAGGTAGGGTAACAACTGAGCACCACCTACCCAGTGCCCTCCTAGGAAGCCTCCCTATTACCCTTCAGACTCCTCTTTCCCACTCATCTGGGTCTCTCTCTAAGAATCCAGGTCTCTGTGTACCCCTGCATGGAGAGCGCCAGAGAATGTGCCTCTCCAACCCCACAGTGACCTGATCTAGGCTCTACACTGGGGAACCACACACTGTCTGTGGAAGAGTGAACAAACCATTGATTAACTCTACAATTCATGTGATTAAACTCTGAGCCTTAGAGCCGTGGTCCTCCTGACAGAGGGTCACAGGTCTGCTCAGAGCAGAGGTAGGAGTTAGGAGCTAGCCTCGGAAGACTGGCAGGCTCTATCTAAACTCAAGAAAAAGAGTGAATCAAGGCCTGGGCAGAGGTGCATGTGGCCTTTAAGGAAAGGATTTGGGGGCTGGGCACGTAGAGGAAGACTCTAAATCCCCAGCTCAAGCGTAGAGCTCAGAGATCAAAGCCTGCCTAGCTCACAATGAGGCCTGAGGCCATTTTTCAATTTATGGCCTCTGCATGGCCCAGGAACTGCACTGGGAAACAATTTGCCATGAACCAGCTAAAGGTGGCCACGGCCCTGACCCTGCTCCGCTTTGAGCTCCTGCCTGATCCCACCAGGATCCCCGTCCCCATGCCACGAATTGTGCTGGAGTCCAGCAATGGGATCCACCTGCATCTCAGAAGGCTCCCCAACCCCTGTGGGAACAAGGACCAGCTCTGAGGTCCTCCATTTGCCATCCTGTCTTCCTGACCTCTGCTCCTGTCTTCTGCCTGTCTGCCCACTTCCTGCTTTCAATCTGCCCACGTGCCCTTCTTCTCACCTGTTTGCTGTCCTATTTCTGTCTTCCAGTCTGTTTTCCATTTCTCAGTCACCTTTCTCCAGGCTCCCTCCCTGCTTGTCTGTCTGTCTCCTACCCACCTGCATCACTGGCTCTGCATTTGACACCCAGTCTCCTGCCTGCCCTCGAGCCTGTCTCCCGCTACACCTGACTAACTCCTGCCTACTTGTCTGTATATTGTAGGCATTTTCTATTGCTGCTGAAATAAACTACTGTAACCTTGGTAATTTTAAATTACAGAAATGTTTTATCTTACAATTCTGTAAGTCAAATTTAGAAATGGGTTTCAGTGGGTGAAAACAAGTTGTAGACAGGGCCAACCCCTTTCCGGGGTGCTAGGGAAGAGTCTTACCACTTGCCCTTTCAGCTCCAGAGCTGCCTTTTTTTTTTTTTTTTTTTTTTGCATTCCTTGGTACTGGCCCCCTCCCTCTTTGGAACCAACAGCATTTTCAAATCTCTCTCTTACTGTCCTCACATCTCTTTCCTTCTAATAAAGACCTTTGTGGTTCCATTTAGTTGATTCAGATAATCCAGGATAAGTTCATCATCTCAAAATCCATTACTTTCCACTTCAAAGTCCATCTTGATATATGCAGTCTCATAATAATGGATGCCATGTTTTAGGATGTGGACATCATCTAGGGTCTTGATTCAGCCTAGCACAGTTCCTATCTGATTGTCATTCTGTGTTTTCACCTATATTTGTCCTGCATGGTAGCTATTCACAGAACCCCTCTGTCTTTACTCCTTTATGAAATAGAATGCACAGGGTGCATGAGTATTTATTTAAAAGGAGAAAGAAAGAAATAAGTCACCAAGGGGGAGGAAATATAGTGGAAACAAGTCTCTTCAGAGTAGGAAAAAGAGAGTTGGTATCTTCCCTGTGGTGTAAAGACCCCAGAAAGGAGTGTCCCGGCTTACCACACTTCATACAGTCGCATGCATATGACTCAAAATGCCCATACCTTGCCCAGCTTCTTAGGCTTTCTTGGTAGTTTAGATTAAAAGGTTTTTTCTAGGAGATCAGAGGGAGAACCTCACATCTATAGGGGAAAGATTCCAGGTCTCTATTCCATTCAAGATTTTACTTTCCTCACGCAAAATGAATCAGAGCAGGGCTGAGCTAAGAATTTCTCTTAGTGTGTTTTGTTTTAGCTATACGAGAATACCTCAGGTTGGGTAATTGATAAAGAAAAGGAGTTTATTTGGCTCATGATTCTGATGGCTGGAAGGTTCAAGATTTGGCAGCTGAATCTGGTGTAGTCCTCATGCTCCTTTCACCCGTGATAGAAAGAGAATGAGAAGCAGCCATGTGACAGATCACATGATGAGAGAGGAAACGAGAGAGACACCAAGAAAGCCACACTATTTTCAAGAGTCACTCTCCTGGGAATATAACCATTCCACCTAGAGCAAGAACTCACTTACATCTGCAAAGTATGAAGGGGACAATAATATATTTATGAAGGATCCAACCCATGATTCAAACACCTCCACACTATAATGCATCTCCAGATGGTGTCACACTGGGGATAAAATTTCCAACAGCAGTTTAATCAAGGACACAATCCCAGCCATAGTGGGTCTGCAGTGGGCTTAGCAGGAAAGCCTCAGAGGCCTGGTCTGGCATGAGGGCCTCTGGCACCAAGCTCTTCACAGCTCAAGTGAGACTGAGAAGGCAGCCAGCCATTTTAACCACATCACCAGGTACCTGTCTACTTCCTCATGTATGAGACCTGCATGCTCCTGAGGAAGCTCACAGAATACACAGTCATTCAGGAAGCACTAGGAGGAGCCCAGGTGGGCATAGAGGCTGTCAGATTCCAAGCAGCTTCTCCCCACAGCACAGCCTCTCAGTGATCCCCTGACTCTCTGGCTGGCTACCTTGAGGAAACAGGAGCATCCTCAACCCTGTTCATACTTGGCAACTGGAGGCTGGTGCTCTTCACCCTCAGCCCTGCTTCATTACCTGGCCCCCATGCACTCCCTTAGCTTCACTAGGTTGTTGTCCCTGACTGCACCAGCCTCTCTCAATCCAGATCTTGCTTCTCTTGCTGGATCTGAGCACAGGTATCCCTTCAATCCCTCCCCATTCCTAGCCTAGGGCCCTGGATGCCATAGACAGACCTTTCTCTACCTGAGATGTGACATCTCATTCTACTACCATGATAGGCTTCTTTTCCAGTTAATGCCTGCAGCCAGGACTTCCCGCCAAGTCTCCTGGGCTCCTGGGTCAATGGGATAGTTCAGCCATGTTCTGAGAAGGGGCAGGAAAGGGGGAATCTGAACACTCATTGATCAGCTAGGGTTGGAGGTAGAGGGAAGATTGGGCCAGGAGAGTGAGTTGGAAACCTCCTGAACACAATGGTTAGTGAGTCCCCCAGAAACAGGTGGTGCACAAGGCTCATGCTCATCATGCTCACAGAGCCCAGGACACTGGGCACTCACTCCCATTACTACCCCTAGTACCTGGGTGAAAAGAGAGGTAAAGTATAAAAGTGAAAGTCTCATTTGGATGGGAGAGATGGAAACCTGAGCATTACCAAGGAAGTTAGACAAGGAGGGGGACATATAAAATAATGAAGATAGACCCTTACCTACATTATATATAAAGTAAAAAGAAAAAAAAAAAGATAAAAAAGATAAAAGACAGCCTACAGAATGGCAGAATGTATCCACAATCCAAATGAGAATATATGAAGAACTCCACCACTCAACACAAAAATACAAAACCGCATTCAACAATCAGCAAATGACTACAACAGACCCTTCTGCGAAGAAGACATGCAAATGGTCAATAAGCTCCTGAAAAGATGCTCAACTTCATTCATCATTATGGACATGTGAAGGAAGCCCACGATGAGACACCACTTCATACCCTTTAGGAAGTCTATGATTACTTTTAGTGGAAAATAACAAATATTTAACAAAATGTGAAAAATTGGAACTCTTACAAATTGCTGGTGAATGTAAATTGGCATACCAATTTGGAAAACAGATTTGTGATATCTGGAAAAGATAAGAGCACAAGTACCATAGTATCCAGAAATTCCCACCTGGCTATATAACCAAACTAATTGAAAACAGGGATTCGAGCAGATACTTGTAAGCCAATGTTCATGACACCATTATTTACAACAGATGTAAGATAGAAAGAACTCAGGTGTCCATCAACAGACAAACAGGTACACAGAATGTCCTACATACATACAATGCAATATTATTTAGTCACAAACAGGAGTGAAGTTCTGATTCCTACTACAGCAGGAATGACCCTGAGAACACTATGTAAGTGAAAATAGCCAGACTTAGAAAGACAAATATTACAATAAGTTCAGTTATAGGTAGAAGAATAGGCAAATTCATAGATACAGAAAGTCGATTAGAAATAACCAGGTACTAAGGGAAATCAGATAGGGGAAGTCACTGCTTAATAGTTACAGAGTTTGTGTTGGAGTGAAGAACATGTTTTGGGAACAGGTAGTAATGAGGTTTCTAAATCATTGTGAATTTCCTTAAAGCCATTGAACTGTACAATTTAAATTAAAGTGTCTACTTTATGTTCTGTATTTGTGACTAATTGTCTAATAGATATCAAACCATTGAATAGCTAATGAATAGATTTCATGTTATATGAATTTTATTTTATCTCAATTAACATGGTTTATTATTTTTAAGGCAAGGCAGGGAGGAGTTACACACTAGCTCTTCAGTGGGATTGTCCAGGAGGAACACATTGGGATTTATCAAGAAGGAAAGCAACCCACAGAGAGAAGAGAAGAGTGAGATAGGACAGCTTCCCACTGGAGATTGGCCCAGAACCAAGGGAGGCTCCCCATTGGGGAAACAGTGAGTGAACAAGAGCCCCCAGGACTCACTCTTCTGCCATAGACCTTTGCAAACCTGAACACAAGAAATGCTCCCACCTCCCCACCACCCACCCGTTCCACTCCACCCTCCACAACCCGCCCACACACACCCCGCCACTGACATTTTCTCCCCTGGTCCTCCAGACTGACACCAGTAGCTGCTCAGCATAGCCACTGCTCAGGCCTGTGTGGAGCCCAAGGTCCTTGGACTCCTGAGCACTACTCCACCAGCTGCTGTAGCTCTGCCAACAGGAAAACCGGGCTGTCTTGCACACCCCCACAATAGAGGCTGTACCCACAGTGCTGAGGGGTGGACAGACTGCAGGCATAGCATCCACTATACCTTGCCTAACAAAGCCCACTGACCTGGGACCCAAGTGAAGCTACCCCACCCCCTACCTCAGCAGTTGGACCAGTAGCAACTCTGCATTATCTGGGTTGGAACTCCCAGAGTTAATGGTCATGCCCACCATTTATGCCACTGCTGCAGCCCCTGCCTCTACTGCTCTCAGGCTGGGAGGAAGCAAGAAGCCTAAGGACTGTCACGGGCCTTGAGAACACTGCAACTGCCTTACAGAAATGTGCCCAGACTGTTTTCCATGCAGCTCTCTGACCCTGCTACTCCTCACTGGGCAGGTTTTCCTGACCTGGGTCCCCAGCACAGCCACCCTTCCCCCAATGTGAGCACTTTGGTCAGTGGCGGCTCTACATTTCTCTGGGAGGAAATCTCAGAGACAATCCACAGGCTCTCTGCCATTGCAGCTGCAGTGGAACTGTCCTTGCTGCCCTCTGTCTGGAGAAGAAAAAAAGACCCTGATCACTTTGCTGGCACCTCTAACATGGCACAACCACTAGATGAAGAGGAGCCCAGTCTCTCTTCCCTGTGAGCCCCCAACTCCCTGCTCTTCACTAGACAGGGCCTTGGCTAGGATCCACAATGCAGCCACCCCGTCCCCAGCTGAATGCTTCCGTAGGCCTGTGTCTCTCTGGGGTGGAGTTGCCAGAGGCAACAGACGTGCCCTCTGCCACTGCCATTGCAGTGGTACCAACTCATGCTGCCACCAGGCTGGGGAAGGAACAAAGCCTGAGTGCTTTACTTGTCCTTCCAGCACACCATAGCCTCTCTATAGAGAAAAGGCCAGACTGCCTTTCCCACAGTCTCCCCACCCCACCATGTGTCCCCAGGGCCCCCAGGCTTAGACCTACAACACAACCACACCACCTTGGGCTGACCATTCTGATTGGCAGCAGCTATGAAATTCTCTGGGACGGAGCCCCAAAGGCAAGTGAAAGGTCCTTTGCCATTGCCACTGCCAAAGTCCCCATCTCTGCTGCCCCAAAGCTAGAGAGGGAACAAAAAGCCTCTGCTCACCCCAGGATTGTAGTGTATATACCAGGAGTGCCAAGCTGAGAGCGATAGCCAGCACCTGAGTGGGAGGCAAGCCCATACCCTCAGAAGACTGAGAAGGAGCACAGCTGCATGTGTGAGGAAATATATAGGAGCCACATGGCTGAACAAGAGCCTTCCTACTAGCCATTATGCTTAAGTACCATTAGAATGTAGCCCAAAAACTTCAACACCAAAAATACTTTCCTAATACCCCCCTGTGAAACCAAGGGCAATTCTGCCACAAATAAAGAGCCTTCACAAAGCCTCGGCCCTCTGGAAAGAGCCAGAAACAAAGCCAATTGACTGCACTACTTCACAGTTAAAAGAACATCAGCCCACACAGATGAGAAAGAACTAGCACAAGAACTCTGGCAATTCTGGAAGCCAGAGTGTCTCCTTACATCCAAATGACCAGACTAACTCCTCAGCAATGGTTCTTAACTAGAAAGAAATGGCCGCAATGACAGGGCATAGAATTCAAAATCTGGATGGTACCAAAGAACAAGACTCGGGGGAAGGTTGAAATTCATTCCAAGGAATCGAAGAAATTCAGTAAAATGATTCAAGAGATCAAATATGAAGTAACCATTTTAAGAAAGAACCAAACTGAGCCAATAGAGCTGAAAAAGCATGCTACAATAATTTCATTACACAACTGGAATTATTAACAGCAGAATAGACCAAGCTGAAGAAATAATCTCATAACTTAAAGACCAGTTCTTAGAATTAACTCTGTCAGACAAAAAGAAAAAAGAATTTTTAAAAATGAACAAAATCAGAGAGATGTAGGATTATGTAAAGAAACCAAATCCATGACTCACTGGCATGCATGAAAGACAGGGAAGGAGAGCAAGCAACTTAGAAAACATATTTGAGAATATTATCCATAAAAAATTTCCCCAACCTCACTAGAGAGGTTGCCATGCAAATTCAAGAAATTTAGAGAATCCCTGCAAGGTATTATAAAAGATGACCATCCCCAAGTAATCAGATTATCCATGATCAACACAAAGGAAAAATATTAAATGCAGCTAGAAAGAAGGGGCAGGTCATCCACAAAGGGAACCTAATCAGGCTAACAGTGGATCTTTCAGCAAAAAATCTACAAGCCAGAGGAGATTGGGGTGTATATTCAGCACCCTTAACAAAAAGAAATCCCAATCAAGAATTTCATATCCAGCCAAACTAACTTCATAAGCAAGAGAGAAATAAAATCCTTCTCAGGAAAGTAAGTGCTTAGGGAATTCATCACCACCAGACCTGCCTTACAAAAGGTCCTAAGGGGGTGCTAAATACGGAAATGAAAGCCCATTACAAGCCACTATAGAAACACACTTAAGTACATAGACCATAATACTACAAAGTAAATATATAGCAAATGTACATAACAACCAGCTAACAACATGATGACAGGATCAAATCTGTACATATCAATATTAACCTTGAATGTAATAAACACGCTAAATACCCAACAAAAAAATGAGAGCACAAGAGGATGACTGTAGTTAATAATAACTTCACTGTACCTATGAACATATCTAAAATAATATAATTTTTATGATACAAAGGATAAATGCTTAAGGGGGATAAATACCTCATTCTCTGTGATGTAATTATTATGTACTACATGCTTGTATCAAAACATCTCACATATTTCATAAACATATACCCACAAAAAGTAAAAATTTTAAAAAGCACAGAGACAACATACCCAACTGAATGTCTTAAAGAGACCCATCTCACACGCAAGGATATCTATCTATTGGCTCAAAGAAAAGGGACAGAGAAAAATCTATCAGGAAAATGGAAAACAAAAAAGAACAGGCGTTGCTATTCTTATTTCCAGTGAAACAGACATTAAACCAACAATGATCAAAGAGACAAAAAATGGCATTACATAATGATAAAAGGTCCAATTCAACAAGAAGATTTAACTATCCTAAACACACATGCACCCAACACTGGGGCATCTATATTCATAAAACAAGACCTCAGAGACTTATGAAGAGATTTAAATATATACACAATAATGGTTGGATACTTCAATACCCCACTGACAATATTGGACAGATAATCAAGGGAGAATACTAACAAACATATGCAGGACTTAAACTTGACACTTGACTGAATGGGCTTTACAGACATCTACAGAACACTCCACCCAACAAAAACAGAATGTACATTCTTCTCCTCTGCACATGGTGCATATTCTAAAATGGACCCTACACTTGGCCATAAAGCAATTCTCAACAAACTTAAAAACTAAAAGCACCAAACTCATACCAACCACATTTGCAGACAATAAAAAGAAAAGTGAACACCAAAAAACTCTCAAAATCATACAATTACATGAAAACTAAACAATCTGTTTCTGAATGACATTTGGGCACACAATGAATTAAGACAGAAATCAAGAAATTGTTTCAAGCTAATAAAAACAAAAATACAACATACAAGAATCTCTGGGACACAGCTAAAGCAATATTCAGAGGAAAGTTTATGGCACTAATCACTCACATGAAAAAGTTAGAAAGATCTCAAATTACCAACCTAACATAACACCTAGAGAAACTTGAAAAACAAGAGCAAACCAATTCCAAAGCTAGCAGAAGAAAGGTAATAACAAAAATCAGAGAACTGAATGAAATGGAGGTGAGAAAAACCATATAAAAGATCAATGAAACCAAAGTTAGTTTTCTGAAATAATTAATAAGATCAATTGACCACTAGCTAGACTAATATAGACAAAAGGAAGATGATCCAAATAAAAACAATCAGAAATGACAAAGAGTACATTACCACTAACCCCACAGAAATAACAAAAACCCTGAGACTATTATGAACACATGTACGCACACAAACTAGAAAACCTGGAAGAAACTGATACATTCCTGGAAACACACCACTGCCCAAGATTGAACCAGGAAGAAATTTACACTGAAGAAAATAATATCAAGATATTAAACTGAATCAGTACTAAAATATCCACGAACCATAAAAACCTCTAGACCAGACATATTTGTAGCTGAATTCTACCAGAGGTATAAATCCCGCAGCACATCCAAAAGCTAATACACCACTATTGAGTATACTTTGGTCCTGGGCTGCAAGGGTGGTTCAATATACACAAACCATTAAATGTGATTCATCATATACACAGAAATTTTTTTTAAAAAAAGATCATCTCAAAAAGTTTTCAATAAAATTCAACATTCCTCATGTTAAACCCTCAACAGACTAGATATCAAAGGTACATACCTAAAAAAGTAAGAGCCATATATGGACAAACCCACAGTCAGCATCATACTAAATGGGGAAAAGCTGGAAGCATTCTTCTTGAGAATTGGAACCAAACAAGAATGCCCACTCTCACCACACCTATTCAACATAGTACTGGAAATCCTAGCCAGAACAACCAGACAAAAATAAAAATAAAAAGGCATCCAAATTGGAAAAGAAGAAGTCAGACTATTTCTCTTCACAGATTATATGATTCTGTACCTAGAAAACTCCATACTCTCTGCCCAAAGGCTCCTAAATCTCATAAACTTCAGCAAAATTTCAGGATACAAAATTAGTCTATAAAAATCACTAGCAATTCTACAAACCAGCAACATCCAAGCTGAGAGCCAAATCAAAAATGCAATCCCTTTCACAATAGCCACAAAAAGAATAGAATACCTAGGAATACAGCTAATCAGGGAGGTAAAAGGTCTGTACAAGAAGAATAACAAAACACTACTGAAAGAAATCACAGATGACTCAAACAAATAGAAACACATTCCAAGCTCATGGATATGAAGAATCAATTCTGTTAAAATGGTCCTACTGCCCAAAGCAATTTACAGATTCAGTGCTATTCCTATCAAACTACTAACAACATTTTTTACAGAATTAGAAACAACCACTCTAAAATTCATTTGGAACCATAAAAGAGCCCAATATCCAAAGATATTCTAAGTAAAAAGAACAATGCTGGAGGCATCACACTACCTGACTTTAAACTATACTACAAGGCTACAGTAATTAAAACAGCCTTGTACTGATACAAAAGCAGAAACATAGATCGATGGAACAGAATAGATAACTGAGTACTAAAGCCTTACACCTACAACCATATTATCTGCACCAAAGCCAACCAAAACAAGCAATGGGGAAAGGACAAATAGTGCTGAGATAACTAGCTAGCCATATGTAGAAGATTTAAATTGGACCCCTGTTTTTCATCATATACAAAAATCAACTTGGGGTGGATTAAATATATAAATTTAAAATATGAAACTATATAAACTCTGGAAGAAAACCTAGGATATAATACCATTTTGGACATATGTCCTGGCAAAGAATTTATGATGAAGACTCTAAAAGCGAGTGCAACAAAAACAAAAATTTCAAGTGGGATCTAATTAAACTAAAGAGCTTCTGCACAGCAATAGAAATTATCAACAGAGAACATGAACGATCTACAGAACAGGAGAAAAGATTTGTAAGCTATGCACTTGACAGAGGTCAGAATCTATAGCAATCCAGAATCTACAGCAATCTTAAATCAATAAGCCAAAAAACAAACAAACAAACAAAAAAAAAAACAGAAAAAGAGAAAAAAACCAATCTTATTAAAAAATCTGCAAAGGACTTGGACAGACACTTCTCAAAAATAGAAATACATGCACCAACAATATGAAAAAAATACTACATATCACTAACTATTAGAGAAATGCAAATCAAAACTGCAATGAAAGACCATCTCACACAAGTCAGAATGGCTGTTTTTTTAAATGTCAAAAAACAACAGATGGTGGCAAGGTTGCAGAGAAAAGGCAATGCCTATATGGTGCTGGTAGGAATGTACATTAGTTAAACCACGGTGGAAAGCAGTTTGTAGACATCTCAAAGTATTTAAAATAGAACCGCCATTCCACCCAGCTATCCCATTACTCGTATATACCCAAAGAAATATAAACCATTCTTTCATAAAGACACATACATGCATATGTTCATCACAGCACTATTGACAATGGCAAAGACATACGATCAAATGAAATACCCATCAACAGTGGACTAGATAAAGAAGATGTGGTACATATACACCATGGAATACTATGCAGTCAGGAACAGAATGAGATCATTTCCCTTGCAGCAACAAGGATGGAGCTGGAGGTCATTATCCTAAGAGAACACAGGAGCAGAAAACCAAATACCACATATTCACACTTATAAGTGGGAGCTAAACATTGAGTACACATGGACACAAAGAAGGGAATGAATACCATGGCCTACTTGAGGGTAGAGAGTAGTTACCTATTGGATACAATGCTATTTATCTGGGTGACAAAATAATCTGTTATGCCAAACCCCTGTGACATGCAGTTTACCTACATGATAAAACTGCACATGTACTCCTGAACCTAAAATAAGTTTTTTAAGAAACATATAATAAACATCAAACATTTTTTTAAAAAAATAAAAAAAAAGAGTTGTGCTTTCACACAAGGGGTTTTAAGGGAAATTAGGAAAACTGTAAGTAATAGTCAAAGTGTTCTTGTGAAGCAGCTGCATGTGCAATGTCAGGCAGGCACTTAAATATTGCTGTCTTGGTTAGTATCTTACAACCTTCTGCAGGTGCCACCAGACTATTATCTGATGGCTGAAACTGTTGGTCTTCTTGTCTCCAGAATTCCTGGGAAGCACATTCCTCTTTTACCACTGTTGCAGGTCTTGCTTTTCTGAGGCTGCTTTTAATAATTAGTCTATAAACTTAAAGCAGTAATTATCCTCAAGCAAGCAAATTTTTCTTTAACACAGACTCAGTATCGTAACATTCTCAGTAGGATCAAGGTGAGTCTTCCTGTATGGAAATCAGAGTAGTGAAGTAGGCAGAGTCTCTGGGCCCTATGTTCATATGTGGCATCTTTGGTTTTGCCCTTGAATATTGTTGTTTGTAAGAAGGAGACCTTGTGTAAATGTCTCTTGGACTAAAGAAAGGTGGCATTTCAGAGAACCCCATGGAGACATTGCTCCCTCTCCTCTTTCCCAAAGGCCAGCCAACATTCACTGGCAGTGGGCTTTTCCAGGTTTCACTGTATTCTAGTGTTTTCTTCACTTTAGAAATATGACTTGTCAGAATTAAATATTATACAGTAAATTCAACTTCAGTTTGCTTTTCTCAGTTTTCAGAAATATTAGGTAATTGTTTTCTCTCCCCTCACATACTCTCAACGCAGCACACCACCTTTTGACTTAATTCACCAGTCTGCATAGAGTTGAATCATTGAAGTATTTCATATGTTTAGAATTCAGACACCTTGCTAGTCTTACTTTTGGAGTCATAAAAATGAATGTTTTTTTGACTGCAAACAGTCCTTTGCAGAAAGTTTTAACCAATGAGTGTTGTCGCACACACTTGGTTCTCTTGCCCAACATTTTCACTGCATAATAATGTTCATATAATCACGTCTTCATTTCCGTTTGGCAAGTTCTGTACATTCAGTAGAGGCTCTGTACCATAGTCCTGTATTTCACCTAGCACACTGTTAGCAAAAACATGAAAATGACAATAGACTGACTGTGGAAAAAGGCCTTTTGAGGATATGGTACATAGCATTTAAAGGCTCCTAGTATGTGAAATACAGAAGACACATGATATAGCTGTTAAACTGGACAGGTGTACTCCATAATGGCTTCTGTGGAAATCTTCAAAGACTACAGGAGTCATCCTGACAAATACAAATGCAAAAAACAATGTAAATAGTAGAAACAAGTTTTTTAGAAAAAGAAATTATGAGAATTCTTCCAATGATGAATGTACTTTCCCAAAACAGGATTTAAGCAAATTGTTCTTCCAGAAAGTCCTTTCCCAGTATTTATTTATCCCTGAATGAGTACTTCCTCCAAAATATTAGCTGCCAATCAGGTTGCTGCCACTGGAGGACAGGATAGTTCTATTAGACCACTCTTGCATTGCTATAGAGACCACGCTTGCATTGCTATAAAGAGTTCTATTAGACCACTCTTGCATTGCTATAAAGGATAATTTATAAAGAAACTATATTTATTTTGGCTCATGATTCGTCAGGCTGTACAAGAAATAGGGCGCCAACATTTGCTTCTGGTAAGGGTCTCAGTAAGCTTTCACTCATGGAAAAGGCGAAGGGGAGCCAGCATGTCACGTGGTGGGATCATGGACAAGAGAGAGAGAGTGCAGGGAAGTCTCAGACTCTCTTAAAGAACCAGATCCCCTGTGAACAAACTGAGCACCCACTCACTTATCACTAGTAGTATGGTGCTAAACCATAAAGAGGGATCTGCCCCCATGATCCAATCAAGAACCCCCACCCAACTCACCTCCAAAATGGAATCACATTTCAACATGAGATTTCGAGGGAACCAACATCCAAACCATACCAAGAGTATTCGGCAGCACCATTTCTAGCTCAGAACTAATACTGACTCTCACTATATTCCAATATATTTGATTCATTTTCAAAACCCAAATAATGTCATTTAAAAGTCACAATATCTATTAAGCCTGTGTCTGAGGGTACAGTCCTGTACACCATAATAGGAAAACAAAGATAGAAGGTACTGTTCTTGCCTCTAAGTACAGTCAAGGACAAAATGTGTTATATAGAAACACATTCTTTGCTTCAGACACACATCACTCCCTCATCCATCCTTTCACTCACTCACTGAGTACCTTGCTGAGTGTTCATGGTGCTATCATAGGCACTGGACTGTGGCTGTTCATGGATAAGGGATAAAGCTGCCTTGGGGAACTGGGGAGGGAGAGACACAGCCAATAGAGGGTGAGAGGCAGCTGGGCCCTGGCCTTAGCCTTGAGGATGTTGTAGTCAGTGGTGGAGAGAGGATGTTCTTAGCCATCTCCACATGTATGGGGTTGGGACATGGACTGCACAGGTAAGAGGTGGGTGAAGCAATAGTCCACAGGGGGCTGGCTGCCATGTGGGGCATTAGGACACTGTCCCAGCTGTGATGAAGAGCATAGGAGGGTCTAAGCTGGAATGTGGCTTCAGTGTGAAGAAAAGGGAAGCAGGGACACCAGAGAGTCAGGCAAAAAGACTGATGGGCAACAAGGAGGGACATTTCTGGAGTAGAATTATAAGGCTACAGGCACTGGTATTGAAGGAGTGAGGGGAAGCAGAAGCCTGAACCCTAGACCAGGAAGCAGCAGCTGAGAAACACCCAGTGCCCCTCCAGGAAAACTTCTAGTGCCCTTCTGATGCCCCTGCCCACCCATCTGGGTTCTTCTCTAAGGATCCCAGTCCCTCTGCATCCCTCTGCATGGGGAAAACCTAAGTGTGTGGCCCACCCTCATGCTACAGTGACCTGAAATTGACTTCCACACTGCAGAAGCACACACTGTGGAAGAATGAACAAAACACTGATTAACCCATTAACCATTCATGAGTCCCCAGCTCAGAATGGGAACTAGGCCTTTTATCAATTCACTGTCTCTGCCTGGCTCAGGACCTGCATTGGGAAACAATTTGCCATGGATGAGCTAAAGGTGGCTACGACCCTGACCCTGCTCCCCTTTCAGCTGCTGCCTGATCCCACCAGAATCCCTGTCCCCATACCATGAATTTTGTTGGAGTCCAAAAATGGAATCCACCTGCATCTCAGGAGGTGCCCTAACCCTCATGGGGACAAAGACCAACTCAGAGGGTCTCCACTTGCCATCCTGTCTTCCTCACCCCTGATCCTGTCTCCATCCTGTCTGCCCACATTCTGCTTTCTATCTGCCCACCTCCCTTCTTCCTACCTACCTGCTGTCTTCCCTCCTGTACTGTGGGCCAAGATGGCTGGGGCAGACCTATGTTATTTCTAGTTAAATGATTACAAGCTTGCTTTGTGTTTTATACACTGAAATTTGTGCCATGGATCAAATTTTGAGTTAAGAAAACTCCAAACAGCCGGGCGCGGTGGCTCACTCCTGTAATCCCAGTACTTTGGGAGTCCAAGGCGGGTGGATCACAAGGTCAAGAGATCAAGACCATCCTGGTCAACATGGTGAAACCCCGTCTCTACTAAAAATACAAAAAATTAGCTGGGCACGGTGGTGCGTGCCTGTAATCCCAGCTACTCGGGAGGCTGAGACAGGAGAATTGCCTGAACCCAGGAGGCGGAGGTTGCGGTGAGCCGAGATCGCGCCATTGCACTCCAGCCTGGGTAAAAAGAGTGAAACTCCATCTCAAAAAAAAAAAAAAAGAAAAGAAAACTCCAAACAATGATGCAGTAAAATAAAAATTGTTTAAGACTTGTAAAAACAAAAAATCTGGTGGTAACAGGAGGGCTATAGTAAAGACCATCTGAGAGTGCTTTAAAACCATGGAACACAGCGGTGTGGTTGCAAGGCAGGAAAGACTGCTTTGGTCCTACGATTTCTTCCCAACATAGAGTCTGCAAGAGCGTCTCCTAAAGAGGGCTTGTGCAAGAACTCTGGGAAGGAATGTGACCTCTGTTCAGGAGACTGAGACTCGGGAGGGTTTTGGCAGATGGGAGCTTGGGAGGCAGGAAGGCCTTGCAGGGCAGAGATAACCAAAATGCCACAGGCTCTGCCTAGGTTCTCAGAATATGGAGTAACTCTGATTGCTCTGTGTCCACAATGCTCCGGAGATAAAAGCCCCTTGATGTATTGTGTGTGGTCAGACTTTGTGGCGCCTTATCCACTGTGCTTCTATGCAGATACACCTTGATAACAATGGGTGGTAAAACTCAGTGTCCTAAGTTAGCATTTCTTAGAAGAACCACATATGCAATTGAATGCTGCAGACACAGCTCTCCCCTGGCTATCTTACCCCACAATAGCTTTTAGTTTACCTTTCTCACCTTCCCTCACCACAGATCCCAAGACTAATGAGATAAAGCACCTAATAAAAGTGTGTGGAGCCCAGAGTTCAGAGCCAATGTGGTCCCTGCGAGCTTGCGTTTGTCCCCTGAACCCATACTGTGAAACTCTACTCTCGTCTTTGTCTTTATTTCTTTTCTCACTCCCTTGTCACCACTGGGACTAAGGAAACCCATGTACAAGGCTGGGGCTGGCACCCAACACCGCATTCCATGTTGTCTGCCCTTCTTTCCCTTACCTTTCTCTAGGCTTTGTATCTGTTGCTCTACCTTTCTCTTATCCACCTGCATCACAGACCCCTGCCTGCCCTGCATCCTGCCTGCCCCTATTTCTTTGTTATTCCTCTGACTGCTTTTCTCCTCTTGTATGAGTTTCCTATTGGTGCTGTAATTAACTACCACAACCGCAGTAACTTAAAACAACAGAAATGTAGTCTTAAATGTCTGGAGGTCACACATCTGAATTGGGCTTTCTTGCTCCAAATCCAAGGTATTGAGAGGCTCTAGGGAGAATCTCCTTTCTTCCATTTTTCAGCTCCTTGAGCTTTGCTCTACAGTCCTATTAATGATTGAATTAAGTCTACATAAAATATCAAAAGTCATCTCTTTTTCTTGAAGTCAACTGATTGTACATGATAACAACCACAAAATCTCTTCACAACATCTGGAATAGTATTTAATTGAATAACAGGGTATTACAGCCTGTCCAAGTTAACATATAAAACTAAACATCACACTTCATACCTCATCAATTTGTCATCTAGACACATCCCCTTGGGCCTACTTAATCTGCCAACAAAAACCGTGACAAAGTCATCCTTCTGCCAACTCTCCTATATGCAGTTGGAAGTACATTAACCTTTCCCTCATGAACGCAATGCAAAGTCATTGGATGACATCCACTCTTATCTTTGATATTCCATAACTTAAATACTGTGATTCTCTAAAGAGAATATTAAAGTTAACTTTTTAATATATCATGTAAATTGTGAATGGGATTTGGTCTAAGATGGCTGATTAGAAGCAGCTGCGGTCCATGGCACTCGTGGAGAGAAATGAAAAGGGGTAAGTGAATTCAGTGCCTTCAACTGAAATATCCAGATTCTTGCCTCGGAACAGACTAGGCAAACAATTCAGCCCATGGAGAATGAAGAAAAGCAAGAGGAGGGTAATGGCAAACCCAAACTTGGCACAGAGCCAAAGAAACCCCCATCTCCAGCCAAGAGAAGCAGTGAGTGATTGTGCCACCCTACCCAGGAAATTACACTTCTCCCATGGATCTTTACAGCCCACGGAACAGGAGATCTCTAGTGAGCCCAAGCCACCAGGGCCTTGGGTTAGACACACAGAACTGTGTAAAATCTCAGCAGAGCAGCCACTCAGGCACACACAGCAACCCAGGAGTTTTAATACTCCAGCCCTAAAATCCTTGCAGAGGCAGAAAATTTATCCACACTTATCCCTAGGAAGAGAGCTGAGTCTGATGAGCCAAGCATTGTCTTGCTGTGGGCCCCATTTCCACAGAATTTCTCATGTTAAAATCCACTGGCTTGGAATTTTAGCCAACCACAGCAATCCACTGGCTTGGAATCTGCCAGAGAAGAGTAGGGAGGGGTGGCAGCCATCTTTGCAGTTTCATAGGCTCAGCCATTCCAGTCTGCCAGCTTTGGAGAATACAAATGGTCCAGACAAGGAAGGGTTTCCCAGAAAGTAGCACAGCTGCCTTGTCAGATTGTGGTCAGACTGCTTCTTTAAGCAGAACACTGATCCATTCCTTCTCACCGAGTGGCACTTCCTTGTGGGGGCTTCAGCCACTCCAGCCAGGGTTCTATGGATGGAGCTCTTATCTCCCCCTGGGATGGAGCTCCTGGGGTGGGGGTGGCCATTATTTCTATGCTTTGGTCAACTCAGGCATTTCAGCCCCTCAGCTATAAAGAAAACCAATGGTCCAGATGATGAAGCACCACCACCCCTCCCTGCCCCTGCAATGCAGCACACCTGCTGTATCAAAAAGCAGCCATGCTGCTTCTTTAAACTGATCCCTGATCTTGCTCTTCCTGACTGAGTATTCCCAACAGGGTTCTCCAGGTGCATTCAGGCCAGCAACAGTTCAATACCCTCCTAGGACAGAGCTTCCAGAGGAAGGAGCTGGCCTCCATCTTTGCTGTTTCAGCCTTCACTTGTGATACCTCCAGGTATGGGACACACTGAGGCAACTAGGGTCTGGAATGGACTCCCAGCAAACTCTAGCAGCCCTATAGTAGGGTGGCCTGACTGTTAAAAGAAAGCAAACAGAAAACAACAACATCGACAAAAAAGACCCCACAAAAATCCCATTCAAAGGTCAGCAACCTTAAAGATTGTAGGTAGATAAGCCCACAAAAATGAGAAAGAATCAATGCAAAAATGTTGAAAACTAAAAGAGCCAGAATGCCTCCTCTCCTACAAATGACCACAACACCTCTCCAGCAAGGACACAGAACTGGGCTGAGGCTGAGATGGATGAATTGACAGAAATAGGCTTCAGAAGATAAGTAATAACAAACTTCACTGAGCTAAAGGAGCATGTTGAAACCCAATGAAAAGAAGCTAAGAATCATGATAAAACAATACAGGAGCTGATAACCAGAATCTCCAGTTTAGAAAGGAACATAACCAACCTGATGGAGCTGAAAACACATACAAGAACTTCACAATGCAACCACAAGTATCAACAGCAGAGAAGACCAAGTGGAGGAAATAATCTCAGAGCTTGAAAACTACCTTTCTGACATAAGACAGGCAGACAAGAATAGAGAAAAGAGAATGAAAAGGAATAAACAAAACCTCCAAGAAATATGGAATTATATAAAGAGACCAAACCTGTGACTGACTGGGATACCTGAAAGGGATGGGGAAAATGGAACCAAGTTGAAAAACATACTTCAGGATATCATCCAGGAGAACTATCCCAACCTAGCAAAACAGGCCAACATTGGAATTCAGGAAATGGACAGAACCGTAGTAAGATACTCCATGAGAAGATCAACCACAAAACACATGGTCATCAGATGCTCCAAGGTTGAAATGAAAGAAAAAATATTAATGGCAGCCAGAGAAAAACAACAGATTACCTACAAAGGGAGCCCAGTAGACTAAAAACAGACCTCTTAGTGGAAACCCTACAAGCCAGAAGAGATTGGGTGCTAATATTCAATATTCTTAAAGAAAAGAATTTCCAACCCAGAATTTCATATCCAGCCAAACTAAGCTTTATAAATGAAGGAGAAATAAGATTCCCTTCAGACAAGCAAAGGCTGAGGTACTTCATCACCACCAGGCCAGCCTTTCAAGAGCTTCTGAAAAAAAGCACTAAATATGGAAAACAAAAACCACTATCAGCCACTGCAAAAACACAATGAAGTATACAGACCAGTGACACTGAAGCAACTACATAAACAAGTCTGCAAAATAACCAGCTAGCATCATGATGACAGAAACAAATTCACACATAACAATACTAACCTTAAATGTAAATGGGCTAAATGCCCCAATTAAAAGACACATAATGAAAAGCTGGATAAAGAGCCAAGATCCATTGGTTTGCTGTCTTTCAGAGACCATCTCACATGCAAAGACACACATAACCTCAAATTAAAGGGATGGAGAAAAAATTATCAAGCAAATGGAAAACAGAAAAAAGCAGGGGTTCCTCCTAGTTTCTGACAAAACAGACTGAACCAACAAAGACTAATAAAAGATTTTAAAAATGGGGGGGCATAAAGGGTTGAATTTAACAGGAAGAGCTAATTATCCTAAATATATATACACCTAATACAGGAGCACTCAGATTCAAAAAGCCAATTCTTAGAGACCTAAAAAGAGACTTAGACTCCCACACAGTAATAATTGGAGACTTTACCACCCACTGACACTATTAAACAGATTATTGAGATAGAAAATTAACAAAGACATTCAGAACCTGAACTCAACTCTGGATAAAGTGGACCTGATAAATATCTACAGAACTCTCCACCCAAAAACAACAGAATATACATTCTTCTCCTCACCACATGGCACTTACTCTAAAATCGATCACACAATCAAAAGTAAAACTCTCATCAGTAAATGCAAAAGAACTGAAATCATAACAAACAGTCTCTTAGAGTACTGTACAATCAAATTAGAACTCAAGATTAAGAAATCCACCAAAACCACACAGCTACATGAAAATTGACCAATCTGCTCCTGAATGACTCTTGGGTAAATAATAAAATCAAGACAGAAATCAATAAGTTCTTTGAAACTAATGAGAAAAAAAAGAGACATACCAGAAATAATGAACCCCAGGCAGAAATCAATAAGTTCTTTGAAACTAATGGGAAAAAAAAGACAACATACCAGAATCTCTGGGACACAGCTAAAGCAGTGTTAAGAGGGAAATTCATAGCACTAAATGCCTACATCAAAAAGCTTGAAAGATACCAAGTTAACAACCTAACATTTCAACTGAAAGAACTAGAGAACCAAGACCAAATACACTTGAAAGCTAGCAAAGGACAAGAAATAACCACTATCAGAGCTGAATTGAAAGAGACAGAGTTACAAAAAACACTTTGAAAATCAATGAATCCAGGAAGTGTTTTTTAAAACTTAATAGAATAGACTGCTAGCTGAACTAATAAAGAAGATAACAAAGAAGAATCAAATAAACACAACCAGAAGTGATAAGGGATATCACTACTGACCCCATAGAAATACAAAAAACCATCAGAGAATACTATAAACACCTCTATGCACATATTCTAGAAAATATAGAATAAGTAGATGAATTTTTGGACACATACACCCTTAAATGACTGAACCAGGAAGAAGTTGAATTCCTTAATAGACTAATAATGAGTTCTGAAATTGAGGCAGTAATGAACAACCTAACAACCAAAAAAAGCCCAGGACCACACAGATTCAAAGCTGAATTCTATCAGAGTACAAAGAACAGATGATAGAATTTCTACCAAAATTATTCCAGAAAAAAAAAATAGAAAGAAAGACTCCTCCCTAATTCATTGTATGAGGCCAGCATCATCCTAATACCAAAACTTGGCAGAGATACAACAAATAAGAAAACTTCAGGCCAATATCCTTGATGAACACTGATTCAAAAACCCTCAACAAAATTCTGGCAAACCAAATCCAGCAGAACTTCAAAAAGCTTATCTACTGCAATCAAGTTGGTTCATCCCCAGGATGCAAGGTTGGTTCAACATACACAAATCAATAAATGTGATTCATCACATAAATTGAACTAAAGACAAAACCCACATGATTTTCTCAACAGATGCAGAAAAGGCCTTCAATAAAATTCAACACCCCTTCATGTTAAAAACTCTCAATAAACTAGTTATTGAAGGAACATACCTCATAATAGTAAGAGCCACATATGAAAAACCACATATGATATCATACTAAATGGGCAAAAGCTGGAAGCATTCCCCTTGAAAACCAGCACAAAACAAGAATGCTCTCTTGCACCACTCCCATTCAACATAGCACTGGAAATTCTGGCCATGGCAATCAGGCAAGAGAAAGAAATAAAGGGTACTTAAATAGGAAGAGAGGAAGTCATATTATCCTTGATTGCAGATGACATGATCCTATATCTAGAAAACCCCACTGTCTGAGCCCCAAAGCTTCTTAAGCTGATAAACAACATCAGCAAAGTCTCAGAGTATAAAATCCATACACAAAAATTGCTAGCATTCCTATACACCAACGACAGGCAAGCAGAGAGCCAAATCATGAATGAACTCTCATTCACAATTACTATAAAAAGAACAAAATATCTAGGAATACAGCTAACAAGGGAAGTGAAGAACTTCTTCAAGGAGAAATACAAACCACTGCTCAAAGATATCAGAAAGAACACAAATGGAAAAACATTCCATGTTCATTGATAGAAAGAATCAATATCATAAAAATGACCACACTTTCCAAAGTAATTTATAGATTCAATGCTCTTCCCATTAAACTGTTATGGACAATCTCCACTGGAAACTAAATAGATAAAAACACTAATAATTCATATGAAACCAAGAAAGAGCCCAAATAGCCAAGAAAATTATAAGCACAAAGAACAAGGCTGGAGGCATAAGGCTATCCCATGTCACAGAAATGAGACCACACACCTGTAACTGTCTGATCTTCGACAAACCTAACAAAAACAAGCAATGGGAAAAGAACTTTCTATTTAATAAATGGTGCTGGGAGAGCTGCCTAGCCATATGCATAACATTGAAACTGGACCCCTTCCTTATACCATATACAGAAATTAACTCAAGATGAATTAAAGGACTTAAATATAAAACCCAAAACTGTAAAATCCCAAGAAGAAAATCCAGGCAATGCCATTAAGGACATAGGCAGGAGCAAAGATTTCATAATGAAATCACAAAAAGCAATTGCAAAAAAGGCAAAAATTAACAACTGGGATCTAATTAAAGAACATCTACACAGCAAAATAAACTATCAGAGTGAACAGACAACCTACAGAATGAAGAAAATGTTTGCAATCTATCCATCTGACAAAGGTCTGATACCCAAAGTCTACAAGGAACTTAAGCTTACTAGAAATAAAAAACAACCCCATTAAAAATTGAGCAAAGGATATGAACAGACACTTCTCAAAAGAGGATATACATGTGTCCAACAAATATCTAAAAAAAAAAAAAAGCTCAACATCACTGATCATTAGAAAAATGCAAATCAAAATCAAAACCACAATGAGGCACCATCCCAGGCTAGTCAGATTGGCAATCATTAAAAAAGTTAAAAAAAAGAAAAAGAAAAAGAAAAACAGCAAATGCTGGCAAGGTTGCAGAGAAAAAAAGAATGGTTTTACACTGTTGGTGAGAGTATAAATTAGTTCAACCATTGTGAAAGAGAGTGTGGTAATTCCTCAAAGACCTTTCTTGTCCACATTGAAGCATTTTCATTACAAAAGTAATAGTTGCTTGTTGTGCAATAGCGAAATCACCTCAATTCCACCCTTGTTGTGTCATTCAACACATTTTAAAAAATATTTTTCAAATCAACACATAATAATTGCACATATTTAGAGGTACATTATGATGTTTTCACACATACAATGGATAGTGATCATTGGCAATTAGCATAGCCATCATCTCAAACATTTGTCATTTCTTTGTGTTAGGAACACCCAATAAACTCTCTTCTATTTGAAAAAATATAAATTGTTAGCTATAGTCATCTCACCGTGCTATAAACACAAGAACTTATTTCTCCTTTCTAGCTGAAATTTTGTGTCCTTTAAAAAATCCCTCACTACCCCTCCTTTCCCAGACTCCAGTAACCTCTGCCCTACCTTTTACATCTATGAGATCAACTATTTTTAGCCTCTGCATAAAGGTGACAACATCCAGTTTCTGTTCCTGGCTTATTTCAATGAATATAATGTTATCTAGTTCCTTCCATGTTGTCACCAATGACAGCATATTTTTATGGCTGAGTAGTATTCCATTGTGTGTACATATTACATTTTCTTCAGTCATCTGTTGTTGAATACTGGATTGATTTCATATGTTGACTATTGTGAATCGTGCTGCAATAAACATGGAGGTACAGATATCCTTTCAATACACTGCTTTGCTTTTCTCTTCTTTCCTTTTGATAAATACCCAGTAGGGAAATTGCTGGATCATATGTGAGTTCTGTTTGTAAGTTTTTGAGGAACCTCCATGTTGTTCTCCATAGCGGTCATACTACTGTACATTCCCACCAACAATGTATATGAGTTTCCCTTTTTTTTTAGCATCCTTCCCAGTATTGTTTTATTGTTGCTGTTGTTTTGCCTTTTTTATACCAACCATCCAACATGGGATATGATATGTCATCGTGGTTTTGATTTACATTTCCTTGATGATTAGTGATGTTGAGCATATTTTCATATACCTGTTTACCATTTATACGTACTCTTTTGAGAAATATCTGTTTGGATCATTTGCTCATTTTTAATCAGATTTTTTTTCTGAGTTGAGATGTTTGAGTTTCTTGTATACTACAGATATTAATCTGCTGTCTGATTAAGTTTGCAAATATTTTCTCCTGGCTGTCTTTTCACTTTGTTGATGAATTTCTTTGATATGCAGAAATTCTTAGTTTGATATAATCTCATTTGTTCATTTTTCCTTTGGTTACCATTAATTTTGAGGTCTTATTCATAATTTTTTTTTCTCAGACCAATGTCCTGAAACATTTCCACCATACTTTATTCTAGTAGTTGTATGGTTTCAGGGTCTTACATTTATGTCATTAATCCATTTTGAGTTGGTTTTTGCATGAGAAATAGGGGTGAGAAATGGGGCTCTACTTTCATTCAACTACTTATGGACATCCAGTTTCCCAGCACTGTTTACTGAAGAGACTGTACTTTCCCAATGACTGTTCTTGGTACCTTTGTCAAAAATCAGCTGACAATGGATATATAAATTAATTTCTGTGTTCTCTATTCTCTTGCATTGTTCTATGTCTATTTTTATGCCAGGACTAGGCTGTTTTGGTTATTATAGCTTTGTATACATTTTTAAGTCTGATAGTGTGATGCCTCCAGTTTTGTTCTTTTCTTCAGCATTGTTTTGACTATTTGGGGTCTTCTGTGGTTCTCTCTGAATTTTTGAATTTTTTCTATTTTTGTGAAGATTGTCACTTATCCTCAAAGATAAGAATTGTATTGCCTCTGTAGATTACTTTGTGCAGTATGCTCATTTTAACAATATTAATTATTCCAGTTCATGAACATGGGATGCCTTTCCATTTTTATGTGTGTCCTCTTTAATTTCTTTTATCAATGTTTTATAGTTCTCAGTATACATATTTTTTACCTCCTTGGTTAAATTTATTCTTAAGTATTTTTTGTTGCTATTTTAAATGGGAGTCCTTAGTTTTATTTTCAATTCCTTCATTCTTTGTGTATATAAATGCTACAGGTATTGTATTTTGATTTGTATTGTGCAACTTTACTGAATTTGTTTATTGGTTCTAATAGATTGTTTGTTTTCTTGGTAGAGCATTTGGGTTTTTTCAATGTACAATATTATGTTATCTGCAAACAAGGACAATTTGACTTCTTCCTTTCTAATTTGGATGTCCCTTATTTCTACTTTTGCCCAATTGCTCTAGCTAGTGCTTCCAATACTATGTTGAATACTAATGATGAGATTGGGCATCCTTATCTTGTTGTGGTTTTCTTTTCTTTTCTTTTTTTTTTTTTTAAGGAGAAAAGGCATACATATTTATTTGGCATGAATACACAAGAGGCTTCAGAATGAAGACCCAAAGATGCAGAAAAAAATGTCCACTTTTGTGCTTGGTTCAACAAGGTATAAACGGTAATGTGGAGCTATAACTGGACAAAAAAGGCTAGGATCAAATGCTAACAGTCTGAGTGGGGAAATCCAGCAAGGCCTGTCTGCTTAGATTCTTCTTGGCTTCTGTGAGCATGCATTCCTTCCTTCTGGGCAGGGGGAAGACATTTTCTCTGGAATGGGATAACCTACAAGCAAACAAGGTAGGTCAGATAATTTCGTTCTTTTTTCTTTTTTTAAATTAAACCCTTTATTGTTTATATATTGCATAGAAAACAGGTTGTTACATCAAAAGGTCACACAGACATGATCCTATTATAAAAGCTCAGCCCTTTCTGTGGCTGAAAGGAATGAGAATATCTTGGCTTTCAAAGTGGGCAAAGATTTGGTTTGGACTTCTCTCCAAAAGACAGCATGTCTCAGCAGTCCTGATGCCAGTAGCCACAGCCTGGGTCATTGCTTTTAGTGAGGCCCAGCAGGCGCAACACAAATTTCTTTTTGTTTGTTTTTTTTTTTAAAGAGACAAAGAAAGAGAAAAAGAAAGTGGGAGAGAGAACAGGAGTCTTGCTTATTGCCCGGGCTGGAATGCAATCTAAAAAGAGGTATTAAAAATCTCTTTTATGCCAATAATTGTGCTTAACAGCAGAGACAGGAAGGAATACGGGAAGAAAGTAACAAACAACAGCCAACCAATATTTTGATTAAGTCTGTGAAATGCTATGCAAATGCTGAAGAGTGATATACTTCCAATTATGTGGTCACTTTCAAAATAGGTGTAATGTGATACTGAGAAAAATGTATGTTCTGTGGACCTGGGGTGAAGAATTCTATAAATATTCACTGAGTTTACTTGTTCCAGGTCTGAGTTCAAATCATAGATGTCCCTGTTAATTTTCTATCTCATTTATCCATCAAATATTAACAATGTGGTGTCAAAGTCTCCCGCTATTATTGTGCAGGAGTCCAAGTCTCTTTATAAGTCATTAAGAACTTGTCTTATGTATCTGAGTGCTCCTATATTGGGTGCATATATATTTATGATCATTGACTGCTGTTGTTGCATTGATCTTTTTACCATTATGTAATGTCCTTCGTTTCTTTTAGTCTGTGTTACTATTAAAGTCTATTTTGTCAGAGACGAAAGTTACAATTCCTGTTGTTGTTGTTGTTGTTTTCTCTCCATTTGATTGGTGAGTCTTCCTCCAATCCTTTGTTTTGAGTCTTTGTGTGTCCTTGCTTATGAGATGGATCTGGATACAGTGTACCAATGGGTTTTGACTTTTTATTCAATTTGCCTGTCTGTGTCTTTGATTGGGGCATTTAATCCATTTAAATTTAGAATTAATAATGATATTTGTTAGTTTAATATTGTCATTTAATGCTAGCTGGCTATTTTGCCCATTAGTTGATATAGATTCTTCATTATAGAGATACTCTTTACCTTTTGGTAAGTTTTTGGGATGACTGATACTGATTGTTTCTTTCTGTGTGTAGTGCTTCTTTTAGAAGCTCTTGTAAAGCAGGACTGGTGGTGATTAAATCTCTGAGTGCTTGCTTGTTCGTGAAAAATTTTATTTTTCCTTCATTTATGAAGCTTAATTTGGCTGGATATGAGATTCTGGGTTGAAAGTTCTTTTCTTTGAGGATATTGAATATTGACTCTTACTCTCTTCTAGTTTGTAGGGTTTCTGCTGAGAAATCTGCTGTAAGTCTGATAGGCTTCCCTTTATGGGTAACGTGACCTTTCTCTCTAGCTGCCCTTAGAATGTTCTCCTTTATTTCAACCCTGGTGAATCTAGGGATTATGTGTCTTGGGGTTGCTCTACTTAAGAAATATCTTTGTGGTGTTCTCTGTATTACCTGGAGTTGAGTATTGTCCTGCCTTACTAGGTTAGGAAAGTTTTCCTAAATAATATCCTGAAGAATATTTTCCAGCTTGGATTCATTCTCTTCATGATGTTCAGGTACATCTATCAAACATAAATTAGGTCTTTTCACATAGTCCCATATTTCTTGGAGACTTTGCTCATTCCTTTTTACTTTTTCTTCTCTAGTCTTCTCTTCTTGTTTCATTTCACTAAGTTGGTCTTGGACCTCTGATATCCTTTCTTCTGCTTGATCAATTCGACTGTTAAAACCTGTGCATACTTCATGGAGTTCCTGTGTTGTATTCTTCAGTTCCATTAACTCACTTATATTCCTCTCTAAATTGTCTATTCTCATTAGGATTTCATCAAACCTTTTTTTAAGGTTCTTAGTTTCTTTACATTGGGCTAGAACATGTTCTTTTAACTCACAGAAGTTTCTTATTATCCACTTTCTGAAGCCTAATTCTGTTAATGGAATGCACTCGTTCTCCATCAGGCCTTGTTCCCCTGTTGATGAGGAACTGTGATCCCCTATAGAGGGAGAGGCATTCTGATTTTGGGTATTCTCAGCCTTTTTACGCTGGTTTCTTCCCATCATTGTAAATTTATCCACCTGTCGTCTTTGTAATTACCAACCTTTGAATTAGGTCTCTGAGTGGACATCCAACTTGTTGATTCCCAGCACCGGAATCTGAACAACCCAGTGCACCAGCTAAAACAGTGGCATTAAGATTCATAGTGCTTTTCTGCCTGGGAATCTCTGGTCTGGCTTCCCTCTTGAGTCCCTTTTTCAATCAGCTGAATGGGCGACTCTGCCTTCCCAGAGCTCCAAATGTCAACCAAAAGGGGACCCAGTCCCATTTATCCTGCACCGAGAACTGCCGTGCCAAGGCGCCAGCAAAACTGCCTCGCCGGCGCAAGAGTCGTGCTGGCGACCCATAGGGCTCCTCCACTGGGAATCTCCTGTTCCGTGAGCAACAAAAATCCATCTGACAGTGTGGTGTCCTCTCGTTCTCTGCACTTTCACTGGGAGCTACAATCCTGAGCTGCTAGTAATTGGCCATCTTGGATTTCTCCCCAGTCTTGTGGTTTTTCAAGGAAAAGCTTTCAGCTTTTCCCCCAATCAGTTTATCAGCTGCAGCTTTTTCCTAAACGGCTTATTGTGTTTAAAACATTTTCATTGAGGACCTATGTGTGCAGAGCTTTGTTTTAGACATCTCATAGGAAAGAGACAGAAATCATTTGCCCTTTCATTCTATGGGAAATACAGATAATAGACGGTTCAGTAAAATAATGACAGACAGCAATGAGTGCTGAGACACTAAAGGAAGTAACTGCTTAAATAGGGTGATCTAGGAAGGCCTCTTGTCATAGACAAGACTTAGGATGGTGAGACTGGCTGTGTGAAGCACAAGGGAGGAACGTTCAGGGTGGGAGGAAGAACAAGCACAAAGGCTCTGGGGTGGGAAAGATCATAGTGTATTTTAGGAGCTGCCCTATGGTGAGACAGTCACCTGAGAAGAGGTTGGCGAGATCACATGAATGGTGACATGTGCTCCATATCAGGGTATGATAAGAATGAAGAAGGATAATAGCTAAAATCACTTTGCTCCATGCCAAGCACCTACAAAGTATTATACTAAGGAAATGATAGTCAAATGTTAGCAAAACTGAAGTTAGAAATTTGAAATGATGATCCTGACACTGACACATTCTTTGTAACCTTGGGAAAGTTACTTTACATCTCTGGGGCTTAGTTCACCTGTCTATAATATAAGGTTAATAATAATGACACCCAGTAAGTTAAGGAGTAGCTGTGATTGTGCTTAGCCACAGTTAAGCACTCAGAAAATACAGAAGAGACATTTTGAGGCTTAACAGCATTCTGGCACTGTGCAAGGCACTGAGGTAAGAAAACCTCCCTTTCTCAGAATCACCTCTGCCTCTCATTCCAGGTAGGAAGTGATGATACAGAAGGTCCTCAGCTAAAACTAAATATGATATTTTTGTGCCGTCCATCAGACTGGAAAAGCAAGAAAATATTTAAGTTTTAAAGGTTTGTGCCTGGAAGACACAGTCTTTGTAGAGGACTAAAAGTAAACAAGAAATGTAAAGTTACATCAGGATCACATGCGCCTTTATCAAAACCCAGAAATTAAGCCCCTGGACTGATCTACCCACAGGAATAACTGCTTCAAGATGCTGCCAAAGGGATCAATTTTTCCCTCCTCTGCCTTGGTTTTGCCTAAACATCAAATCAGGAAACATCCAGCAGCAAAAAATATCAATTTCATTTCCACAATGTTGCATTCAAAACTGAACTGAGTCTCTTCAGGATGGTGACATAACCATTTCAAAGTTTTGCTCTTTCCAGCTGTCACTCATTGATTCAGTCAGTAGGTATTTCCTGGCCAATATCAACAGACACGGTCACCTGCTTCATGCCATGGGAAGCAAAGGGCATAACAGCTGAGTTACCACCTTTCAGGAGTTTTGGTGGAGGTATGTGAATAGTAAGTAAATGGGATAGGCCAGGCATGGTGCCTCCTGCCTGTAATCCCAGTACTTTAGGAGGCCGAGGCAGGAGGATCACCTGAGGTCAGAAGTTTGAGACCAGCCTGGCCAACATGGTAAAACCCTGTCACAACTAAAAATACAAAAATTAGCCGGGCATGGTGGCAGGCTGAGGCAGGAGAATCACTTGAACCTGGGAGGTACACGTTTCAGTGAGCTGAGATCATGCCACTGCATTCCAGCCTGGGCAACAGAGCAAGACTCTGTCTCAAAATAAATCAGTAAAATTTTTTAAATAAACAAATAAATAAATGGGATAATATATACTTATTATTAAGTCTCGACCATCATAAGCACACCTTTCTGAGAATTATGCTCAGTCTACAAACAGCTCTATATTCTGCTTTTATCAGTTTCCATATGCTTTACTCATATCATTAAACATTCTCCATAAACATCGCTTTCAATGCTGATGCTACACCTAGCCATGTTTGCCATTCACTTTCTCACAGGAGCTGCACCAGATACTGAGCCTCACATTTCTGCAAATATGTATGTGTAGCTAATATCTGACACATCTTCCTGCTATTTAGAAACACTGAATAAAACACAGCAAACATTTAACGCCCCCTGGAAAGTTTAGGGGCAGCCATCTGGAGTGGAGGCTCAACTTAATCACCACCTTGTTTACATGAATCGGTGACAGCAAAGTCTCTGGAGCATGACGGCCTGGGTTACGATCCTGGCTGCACCTCTTAACAACTGGGGGATCCTGGAAAGGAAACTACGTTGTTTGCACCTTAGCTTTCTCACCTATAGTATAAAGGTTTTTTAAAATCCCTTTTGTAGAGTTTTTGTTAAGAAAGCATGTAAAGTTTTTGCTTCATGGCCAGAACATAATAAGTGCTCACTAGATGTTGGCCATTACCACACTGTGAGCTCAACTTTAAAGAAATTAAGAATTCAGGGAGGGGGGAAAACAATCACAACGAGAATTCAAAGCCAAAATTTCTGACTTCAGAGCTACTGTTGCTCATGCTATGGAAGAAAAACAGATGCTGAGTCAAGTAGGGAAAGAGTCAGAGTCCAACGGTCGCCAGTTAGGGAGGCAGTGATGGGTGATGGAAAGTAGCCACAGAACTGGGGGAGGTTAGATGGAAAGGAGTGTGAGTGGTTACATGTCCCTACTCTTTGGTTTGGATAGGAGCCCAGAATTTGAGGCAGAAAGAAAAGAACTCTGAACTCTCTGGGTTCTGTAATGATTCACCTGTCGAGTAAGGCAAACAAGGAAGGTATTGGGCATAAGAGTTTAGATGGATTAGAGAGCAGGAGGAAATGGGGACCCTTGGAGAGCTGACTTCCAAAAAATTCTTTCTGAAATCTATTTTGATTTACGTTCTGAACTGATGACCTTATGACTTTGTAAAGATAATTATGAAAAAGGTGAGAGGAGTGGTAATTTGAAGATGAGTCTGTCCCACTTCTTCTCTTTCATGTATGATCTCCATGAACCTGCCAGTGCTTTTTTTTTTCTAGTATTTACCAACTGATAAATTCCTATTTATCCTAAAAGACCTCTTTACTTATTTTCTCTTTCTCTGAATGACCCAAGCCCACATTTATTCCTTCAGTGCACCCTCTATAATGTTTTAACACAATAATTAATTTTTCTGCCTTTAGGTACCACACCATGAGGTTAAAAAAAGTCTTTGTTTTTCAATAAATAAATGAGTGAATAAGTAAATAATTCTATGAGATACTCAGAGAAATGTTTATTATCCCATCCATTTTAGGTTTCTAGGGCTATTGTGAAAAAAATAGCAGAAAGTTGTTGGATTAAAACAGTAGAAACATATTCTCTCATAGTTCTAGAGGCCAGAGTCTGAAATCGGATTTACAGGGCCGAAATGAAAGTAGTAGTAGAACTACGCTCTCCCTGGAATCTCTAGGGCCAATGTATTCCCTTCCACTTCTGGTCCTGGTGATTGCTGGCATTCCTTGCTTTGTGGCAACATCGCTCTATTCTTCAAAGTCAGCATCTTCAAATCTCTCTCTGCTCTGTCTCCACATGGCCTTTACCCATGTATGTGTCAAATCCTCCTCTTTTCCCTCTTATGAGGAGAAATCAACTATTTCATTCAGGGCTCACCTTGATAATCCAGGTTAATCTCCCAGTCTCACAATCTTTAATATAATCACATCCTCAAAGACAATTTTCCTAATAAGATAACATTTACAAGTTTCAGGAATTAGCACCTGATATCTTTGGGAATCACCACTCAGCTTTCCACAGTCTGCCCTCTGTTTCCCAAAGACTCACATCCAATCACATGTAAAATATAGTCGCCTCTTCCCAACAACCCAAAAGCCTCACTTCTTTATAGCATCAACTCCAAAATGGCATCTAAATATCCAAGCTCAAAAGTATTATTGTATTTCCTAAGTAATCTAACTTAGGTATCTTTGAGGCGTGGGGCATAAGCCATCCTTGAATAAAATTTCTCTAAAATTCTGGAGCTGTGAAAGTAATATTCAATATAGGTAAAAGGATTGCTTTCTTCCAGTTTCAAATAACATGTTCCTCATTTCCTTATGAGTACTCAGCAGAAGAACCTTTAATGTTACTTTTCCTACTAACATTCTGTTATGATAAGTAAATATTCTCCAAACCAATAGAAGCCTTTTCAACCATGCTTCTCAGTTTCCTTGCAGCCCTCATGAGAAGGATTTTAATGTCTATATATCTGCCAATAGTGAATTTAAGGCAGTCTGTGCTTTTCTTATCAATGCACTTGAAAAATCTTCCAACCTCTACCTATTATTCAATTCCAAACCCAATTCGATATTTGTGGGTACTTATTACAGCACACCTCACCTCTACTACCATAACTCTTGGTCTCCTGTAACAAATTACCACAAACGTGGTGATTTAAAATGAGAGCCAGGCACAATAGTGTGAGTCTGTAGTTCCAGCTACACTGACAGCTGAAGCAGGAGGACTGTTTGAGTCCAGGAATTTGAGACCAGCTCAGCAACTTAAAGAATACCCTGTCTATGAGAGAGAGAGAGAGAGAGAAAGAGAGAGAGAAAATATAAAAATAGAAATTCATTATCTCACTGTTCTGGAGGGCTGAAGTCCAAAATCAACATCCTGGCTGAAACCAAAGTGTCAGCAGGGCTGTGCTCCCTCCAGAGCTCTAGGGGAGAATCTATTGCCTGCCTTCCCCAGCCGCTGCTGGCTGCCAGCATTCCTAGGCTTATAGCTAAATCCCTCCCATCTTCAAGGCCAGCATCTTCAAATCTTTTTCTGTCTCATCTTTGCATGGCCTTCCCTGTGTGTGTCATATCTCCTACATTTAGAGCTCACCTTGATAATTCAGGATAATCTCCCCATCTTAGTCCTTAATTTCATCACATCACTTCCCGAATAAGATATCCTTTAGAGGTTCTAGATACTTAAACTTGATATCTTTGGAGGTCATCATCCAGCATACTATAATCTTCCTACTGACCCTCAAAGATGGCCACTCCCCATCAAAATGCATTTACCTCATCCCAACATTCCTAAAGCCTCAATTCATTACAGTATCAGCTCAAGTGCAATCTCTTCTATATGTCATAAGCTTAAAACTCTTTTTCATGTTAGTAATGGAATAGTCGATGATATAATGGAGATTGACACATGTCACACATTACACACATAGGGGTAAGGTTAGTGGTAACAATTTCATTCACAAGAAATGTATGAGTTGGCCATAATGAAATGGTGTGTATTATGCCCACACTCATAGAAATTAAACTTTTAGCAGTAAAGCCTTAATAAGAAAAATAAATAGTGTGATTTCTGGAATATAAAGATTATTAAACGATCCTGAAAATAAAGTTGTTTCAGAAGTATTCTTATTCGGCTAAGAATAGGCAAATGGTCCTGCTGCATATTTAACATTAAAGCCTGACACAAATTATGTTTCTTCCTCAGTTAAGTCGACTAGAGCACTGAAGTAGTTTCTTCTAAGCTGAAATAAATCTCCTTATGATAAATGGCGATGATGTAAAAAATACTCATAAGTATGATTCGGTAATCATAAGCATAGATAGGGTAAAGGACAAACTCATTAATATCATGATAGGAAAGTGATTGCTAAACGTACTTCACATGAAGTTGTGCTGTTGCTCCTCATGCCCTAATTGAAGAAAATACATTTTGAATTTGAAGCTCATTCACCTCTTAGCATGAAATAAATGGCTCGGCTTGATACTGATCAAATAAATACTGTCCCTCGGTTTATATTAATTAATGGATATGCCATAGGGAAAAGAATTATATTATTAATGTCAAGGTAAGAGACTGATTGATGCAATGATAAGTAATAATATAGAGGAAGCTGATGGTTATAATAACGAGTCTTGAGTAAACCATTTGAAAGCTCTGGCAATTGGCTGTAGCAGTCTATAGAGAGCAATAACACTAGGTCCTTTTCAAAACTGCATATGTCTTAAAACCTTTTGGGCAATTCATGTTAAGTTCGACACAAATCCAGACCTTAGCAAGTCCTGTTAGGGTTAACTTAATGCTTATTATTTAGTTTAAGACCAGGTCATCTATTTAACATATGGTGACACTGAAAAGTTTGGCCCTTTTTCTGTTGCCTTTTCTTTAGAATAGAGGCTGGTCAGGAATGGAATTCCTGTTGCTGAGTCTTTCTATAGTTAGAATATGATAAAAGACAGAGGGTTAAATAGTTCTGTTTTCAAAGATACTGCTCATCACCTAAAGTGTGAATAATGAATCCAGAGGACAACAATAATAAAGCTTTAAAGAATGCTCATATAGCCCAAATCGCCAAAGCCACCCTAAACAAAGAAAACAAAATGGAGGTATCATATTGCCCAACTTCAAACTATACTAAACCGTTACCAAGCAGCATGGTACTGGTACAAAAGCAGATGCATAGACCAAGGGAACAAAATACAGAACTCAAAAATAAAGCCATGCACCTACAGCCATCTGATCCTCAATAAAGTCGACAAAAATAAGCAATGGGGAAAGGGGTTTTACAATCTTGGCAAGGCTGGTCTTGAACTCTTGACCTTGTGATCCACCCTCCTCGGCCTCCCAAAGTTTTGGGATTACAGGTGTGAGCCACCTCACCCAGCCAGCAATCATTTTTAAATATTAATTTTTGTTCAGTAGAGTGTACTAAGCAAGGTCGTCAGGGCTCCTAAACAGAGTACAAAGTTCTGATTGTATAATTATTTTCTTCGTAGGATGAAAGAGAATTTATAAACATGCTTCTGCTGTGGCTATAGTACTAGACTGAAGTAGGACTAAAATTGCTGTAGGACCTTCTCTGGTAGAGAAGGTAGACCTATCAAAGGGAAAAAAAATCAAAACTAACATTATGTATAAATTTGTTTAATTGTCATGTATATGAATTGAGAAAAAAAATCATGCCATGGATATGAGACCAGTCTCCCCAGTGGAATAAAATAAAGTACTTCAAGGACTACCATGTTAGCATCTGTTTGTCCATATCATCATTCAGTTAATAGAAACACATAATTCCCACTCCTCACCCAATATACAGATGAAAGAGGTTTTTATGGTAAATAAAATTAGATTTGCAATAAGACAAGAGTAATTATTCAGGACTTGGTTACATTAAGTTTAAATGTATATAACATGTTGAGAATTTCCTTTGAACATGCAATAAAAAAATGCTACTGAAAAAAAATGCTACTGAATGAACATTATTGCAATGTAGTAAAGTAGAATGCAAATTCCTTGAGGTCAACATTCAAGTCTGTTTTCCTTGCAGTGGCACCCACACACCTAGCATACTGCCTTGCACACAGTAAATGCTCATCAAATGTTTGTGAGGTATGTGGACAGGGGAATGTGGTAGTGGCAGGGCCACTGCCACTGACAGCTGCTGAAGCTTTTCTCCCACTGTTCCCTCAGGTGGATCATCCAATGTCAACTGACTCTGAACTCTGAAGTCCAAGCTCTGCCCTCCCCCTTCACTCTCCCCACAAGTGGGCGGGACAATCCTCCCAGATTTGAGCACTGTTGGACAGGGGTGGTCAGGGACAGGTAGGGCTCCTCAGAGATCCAGAAGGTGCTGCACCATGAGTGTCTCTGTGCTGAGCCCTAGCAGACTCCTGGGTGATGTCTCCAGGATCCTCCAATTGACCTCCCTGCTAATACTGCTTCTGCTGCTGATCAAGGTAGCCCAGTTCTACCTGCACAGGCAGTGGCTGCTCAAAGTCCTCCAGGAGTTCCCGTGCCCTCCCTCCCACTGGCTCTTTGGACACAACAAGGAGGTAGGGAGGAACTCAGTGGGAGAGTGGGAGGGCAACGAGGGATGGGGCTCTGAGACCCTATCACAAAGCCCATATAGAAAAGCCTTGTTTTGTAACAAACATGTGCCCTTGAAGGAACACCCAGCCTACCTCTTTGGTCTCGGCTTGTTCCAGTCATGAGGAGCTCACTCCTCCCATGAATCCCAACTTGCTGGTCCTCAGCTCTATCACCCATTCCCTCCTGCAGATACCAAGTGTGTCTTCGCAGCCCTATATGTGGAAGACAATGCCTGATTCTCTCCAGGCTGATTACCGCATAAACCTCGGCTTTTCTCAAAGAGCAAAGCTTCTAGAGGCTGCCTGCCCTAGAAGGCATCAATGCCATCCTCTCTGGCTCTGAGCTTGCCTGGGAGCACAGATACCCATATCTGAGGAATCCATGCGGTGAGGAGTTCACAGTCTGTGACAAATGCAGGCAGGAATTTGAGAAGGTGTCAGATTGCAGAAAAACAGCTCACTCTGCTAGCGTGGATGGCTGAGGCTGAGGTCTGCTGGTATAGGGGACCAATTAGCTAAGTTTCCCCAAGACTCAGAGAATTTCCACAACAAGTGATTTAGGACCAGGAAACCTGATAATTGTGGGCACACGCAAGGCGGGCAGCCTGCACAAAGTCCTCCAGGTGAGGGGACTGGTGTCTAAGTTGCACGTTGAAAAGTATGTGTTGACCTCCTGGTTATCCTCCCGTACACCTGGACTGTGAGCTCCTTGGCGGTGAGCATCTAATCCCCTCCCTGTGTTCCAGCACCCAGCAAAATCCTGGCACACCTTGTTGGTCAGCCCAGGTGTGTAGAGCAAGCTTATCCAACCCACGGCTTGTGGGGCTGCATGTAGCTCAGGATAGCTTTGAATTGACCCAATACAAATTCATAAACTTTTTAATAACATTATGAGATTATTTTGCAATTTTTTAAGCTCATCAGCTCGTTAGGGTTAGTGTCCCAAGACAATTCTTTTTCCTCCAATGTGGCCTAGAAAAGCCAAAATATTGAACACCGCAGGTGTAGTGGGACAGAGAAAGAAGAGAAAGGAACAGCAAGAGGGCTGAGGAGGGCCACAGACCATCCCCTCAGCACTGCTATCCCTGGATGAGGAATGGAACAAGTAGGAACAGTGCAAGCTAAGGGACTGCATGGAGAAGGGCTCCCCAAGGTGCTATGAATTGAACACACTTAAGTGGAGATAGGGGTTTTAGGGAGCTGAGGCCTGTTGTTTCTCAGCAAAGAGGCAACATAGTTCTCAGCAGAGCAGAACCAACGTGGGGACCTGAAAATGTTCAAGTCCTAGATGGACTGGTCCTGATACCACTCTGCCTTCCTTCCCACTCTCCTCCTTTACCGTATGTTACTCACTACCTCACTACCTGCCTATGCATTCCAACCTCTAGGCCTCTGATCACGCTGTGCTTGCTACCTGAAATTACCTTCTTACTCATATCTATCTGTCAAGGTCCAGCACCAAGCTGCCCCCTCCAAGAAGGCCTCCCGGGTCTCCCAGTAATGAAGGGCCAACTCTTTGCTCTACGGGCTATCCATCTCAAGAGGACAGAGTAGTGTTAACTTGATTCAGTTATTTTTCTGCAGTGTCATAAATGTGGGCTTCTTCTGGGAGAGACTATCTGATTTACCTTTGTAACCGGATAGTCCCTCAGTAAATGATGACGCAATGAATCAGAGAGAAATGGCTTTCTAATGTTCAGTTCTGAGTGAGGCCCCTCTTCAAAGCTTGCCCAGATGCTTGTCCTTTCTTCAATCTCAATATTGATTATTCCCTACTGCACAACCTCTCATCTTCTTTACCCCACAACTAGCCTGCAAATTCCACACAGGTAAGGAACACAGCTGTGTCCTAACACAGTGCCTGAACCACACTTGGCACATGGTGTGTGTGCAGTAAGTGCTGAATGAAGGAACCTGCCCCACTGTAGGGCAAGCTGCCTCAGAGCTGGAGGATGTGGATGTCAGAAGCAGGTGGGCAGAGATTAGAGACTTACGTGGTAGACAGTTGCTTTGAGTTACTAGAAGCAGTTGAAATGAAGAGTTGGCTACATGGACCATCACTAGGACCCAATGTCTGTGAGGGTTCCAGATGAGATTAAAGGAAAGCTGAGTCCTGAAAGCTGAGGAGAGGTGGGTGCACTGTGGCAGAGTGGAGGGGCATTCCAGGTAGAGAAAAGAGCACGTGCCAGGGCCCAGAATTTTCTAGTTAACTTTTTCACTTAGCCATATACATCCCAAATGCTATTTTATTTTTTTATTATTATACTTTAAGTTTGGGGTACATATGCAGAACGTGGAAGTTTGTTACATAGGTATACACATGTCATGGTGGTAGTTTGCTGCATCCATCCCCCCATCATCTACATTAGGTATTTCTCCTGTTATCCCTCCACAATCTCCCCACCCCCTTCTATCCCTCCCCTAGCCCCCCAACCCCCTGACAAGCCCCAGTGTGTGATGCTCCCCTTCCTGTGTCCACGTGTTCTCATGGTTCAGCACCCACTTATGAGTGAGAAAGTGTGGTGTTTGGTTTTCTGTTCTTGTGTCAGTTTGCTGAAAATGATGGTTTCCAGATTCATCCATGTCCCTACAAAGGACACAGACTCATGCTTTTTTGTGGCTACATCATATTCCATAGTGTATATGTGCCACATTTCCTTATCCAGTCGATCTTTGATGCGCAATTGGATTGGTTCCAAGCCTTTGCTATTGTAAACAGTGCCGCAATAAACATACGTGTGCATGTGTCTTTATAACAGAATATTTTTAAATCCTTTTGGGTATATACCCAGTAATGGGATTGCTGGGTCAAATGGTATTTCTATTTCTAGATCCTTGAGGAATCACCACATTTTCTTCCACATGGTTGAACTAATTTACATTCCCACAAACAGTGTAAAAGTGTTCCTATTTCTCCACATCCTCTCTACCATCTGTTGAGTCCTGATTTTTTAATGATTGCCATTCTAACAGGCATGAGATGGAATCTCAATGTAGTTTTGATTTGCATTTTTCTAATGACAAGTGATGATGAGCTTTTTTTCATATGTGTGTTGGCTGCATAAATGTCTTCTTTGGAAGAGTGTCTGTTCATATCCTTCACCAACTTTTTGATAAGGTTGTTTGTTTTTTTTCTTCCAAATTTGTTTAAGTTCTTTGTAGGCTCTGGTTATTAGCCCTTTGTCAGACGGGTAGATTGCAAAAATTTTTTCCCATTCTGTTGGTTGCCAGTTCACTCTGCTGATAGTTTCTTTAGCTATGCAATAGCTCTTAAGTCTAATTAGGTCCCATTTGTCTATTTTGGTTTTTGTTGCCATTGCTTTTGGTATTTTAGTGATGAAGTCCTTGTCTATGCCTATGTCCTGAATGGTATTGCCTAGGTTTTCTTTTAGGATTTTTATGGTGTTAGGTCTTATGTTTAAATCTTTAAAATCTGGAGTTAATTTTTGTATAAGGTATAAGGAAGGGGTTCAGTTTCAGCTTTCTGCATATGGCTAGCCAGTTTTCCCAATACCATTTATTAAACAGGGAATCACTTCCCCATTGCTTGTTTTTGTCAGGTTTGTCAAAGATCAGATAGTTGTAGATGTGTGGCATTACTTTCAAGGCTTCTGTTCCATTCCATTAGTCTATAACTCTGTTTTGGTACCAGTACCATGCTGTTTTGACTACTATAGGCCTGTAGTATAGTTTGAAGTCAGGTACCTGATGCCTCCAGCTTTCCCACCCCCCCCCCCCGCAGGATTGCCTTGGCTATTGGGCTCTTTTTTGATTCCATATGATGTTTAAAGTGGCACTTACTTTATTCATAAGCGAGTATACAAGTACTTTTTAAAAATTGCATTTTAGGTTTGGGGGTACATGTGAAGAACATGCAAGACTGTTGCATAGGTACACACATGGCAGTGTGATTTGCTGCCTTACTCCCATCACCTATATCTGGCATTTCTCCCCATGCTATCTCTCCCCAACTCCCCACTCCCCACTGTCCCTCCCCTATTCCTAATATCCATGATGAACATTGATGCAAAAATCTTCAACAAAATACTGGCAAACCAAATGCAGTAGCACATCAAAAAGCGTATCCATCATGATCAAGTTGGCTTCATTCCAGGGATGCAAGGCTGCTTCAACATATGCAAATCTATAAACATAATCCATCACATCAACAGAACCAAAGACGAAAACCACATGATTATCTCAATAGATGCAGAGAAGGCCTTTGACAAAATTCAACAGCCCTTTATGCTAAAAACTCTCAATAAACTAGGTATCAATGGAACGTATCTCAAAATAATAAAAGGTATTTTTGACAAAGCCGCAGCCAATATCATACTGAATGGGCAAAAACTGGAAACATTCCCTTTGAAAACTCGCACAAACAAGGATGCCCTCTCTCACCACTCCAATTCAACATAGTATTGGAAGTTCTGGCTAGGTCAATTAGGCAAGAAAAAGAAATAAAGGGTATTCATATAGGAAAGGAGGAAGTCAAATTGTCTCTATTTGCAGATGACAGGATTGTATACTTAGAAGACCCCACAAGAGACCCCAGTGTGTGATGCTCCCCTCCCTGTGTCTATGTGTTCTCATTGTTCAACACCCATCTATGAGTGAGAACATGCCGTGTTTGATTTTCTGTTCTTGTGTCAGCTAAAACAGCTGTCAGTTTTATGCTGGAAACCTGGGACACTGGTGGAGGCACTGGAGGGAATCTCCTGGTCTGCAGGTTGTGAAGACAATGGGAAAAGTGCAGTATCTGAGCTGGAGTGCTGGAGTGTCCAGAGAAGTCCCTAATGGCTTCCCTTGACTAGGAGATGGAGTTCTCTGGCTCCTTGCACTTCCTGGGGGAGGTGACACCCCACCCTGCTTTGGTTTGCCCTCCTTAGGCTACACCCACTGACTAATCAGTCCCAGTGAGATGAACCTGGTACCTTGGTTGGAAACTTGGAGATCACGCACCTTCTGCATTGCTCTCGCTGGGAACTGTGAACCAGAGCTGCTCCTATTCCACGACCTTGCCCAAATGCTATTTTATCTTAACAAAAATATCTTACCATATATACTGAGATAATATTGAAAATATAACAAGCATGATTGTATAAAATTATTGTGTAATTTAAAACGCTTACATTAATTCATTTTATTCTCTAAATATACTAAATTATACTAATTTGCTTATCAAGTGATATGAGTTATACATACCACCCATGGAAATTATTGTATTTATGACTTCCAGAGGCTTTACACAACATGAAGACAATGGCTGACTTAAATTTCTGCTGGAAGTATTGAGTGAGGGCTCATAGCTCTTGGCCTAAAGTCAAGTCCTGGGGAGAGAGAAGAATCTGGATCACAGCCCAGGTCATCAGAAGCAGACCTAAATCCCTATCCTCTGCTACCTGGCTCCTGTGGTTTCCCTGCCCTTCACTCCTGCTGCAGAGACTAGAACTAAATGAAAGCATTCATCTGTCTACCTTTGTTGACAGTATTCACAGGACCAGGAGCTACAACGGATTCGGAAATGGGTGGAGATATTCCCAAGTGCCTGTCCTTATTGGCTATGGGGAAGCAAAGCTCGTGTCCAGCTCTATGACCCTGATTATATAAAGGTGGTTCTGGGGAGATCAGGTAAGATCAAACCCTCATCCCAACTGCTATATCTCTTCCCTCTTGACACATGCCTCTTGGTCTGTAAAATTCCAGAGGAGAGTGGCTGTTCAAACATTGATACCTGAAACCTCCCTCAACCATCCACCAAGCCCACCAAGCCCACCAAGCCCAGGCTGTAGTCAAAAATACGTACTGAGTAATGAATGTTTAAAACAATATGTGGGGCTTAATTTTCAATTCTTTTCTCTATTTCTCTAGTAAAAAATTGAGGTTTTCTAAAATGTAAATTGCTCCAGATCTGTAAAACAAATTTCATACCCACATTGACTTGGGTTTGGAAGCTCTAATTGTTGCCTGTTCTGGTCAGAAGGTGACTAGGAAAACATCAATGTAGAAAAACTCATGGCTCTGTATTATTCATCACCACTGAAGACCCAGCCCATGTTTCTCACCAATTCACCTTTCTAGCTCTCTGGGCGTTTTCATGCTGGAACACTGACTGTGTCTTCCTAAGCCCATACTGACCTTCAGGACAGAAATGGAAGGGGATGGGAGTCAAGTGGGAGGTGACATGGGTCAAACTGCCACCTGACAGACACCAAGAACTGATGGCTGCCTCTGGGACTGCCTTGCTTAGTAGCTCATAGTTTCTTATAAAGTCCTTTCTTACCTTTCAGACCCAAAATCTTATGGTTCCTACAGATTCCTGGCTCCATGGATTGGTATGTACAGCAAACAAGGGCTGCATCTCACTCCCTAGTTAGGTTTATCTCTTTGGCTCACAGAGAACAACAGATTAGGGGCCACCACTATCATGATGCCATCCCCAAATCAAGCCTCATTTCCTGCTTCTAACAAGACTCTCATCCTTTCCTAATGTTGGTGCAAACCTTCCTCAGGTTCAGCTTCTTCCATTTCACTTCTCCCTTCTCTCCAGGCATCCTTGGCCTCACATTTATTTTATATCTGCCCGCAACACTTTTCAACCTTTATCTCACAGCTGTCATAATCACATGGATGTAGCAGCTCAATTAGAAAATTCATTTGCCTGAAATATACCTCCTTTTCCTGCATTTGCCCATGATGTGGCTTCTTCTGGCTATTTCTTCCCCTAAGAAGCCAACTTTCTCACTCCCAAATGGTCACCAGTCATCCCGAGGTTTGTGACACACAGACACACACTCACGTCTACCTTAGGGCACGGCTTGCTCCTGTTGAATGGCCAGACATGGTTCCAGCATCGACGGATGCTGACCCCAGCCTTCCACTATGACATCCTGAAGCCCTACGTGGAGTTCATGGCAGACTCTGTGAGAGTGATGCTGGTGAGTCCATGTCTTTCTCCTCTCCCCACACCCACTCACAGCACACACTGTCACCAACTCCACTCCAACTCTGTGTTCCACAGACAGCCATAGATATAGACACATGTAACAATACTCTTATGTCATTGCTATGAGAGTAAAGTTCCCCAGAGTTGTATAAGGTAGGAGAACACACAGGCATCAGATGGGATCCACACTTTGTTCACCATCATAGGAAAAGAGATTCATGGTGAATACAAGGCTCTTCTCCTTCCACTTTGGAACCTTCAGCACAAGGGACTGGAAAAGTATGCAGTCTTGTTGGACAGCAAAACTTCCTATGCCAGTTTGCCTGGGCAATGGCAGCTTCAGTGGCAGCATGGACAGGCCAAGATGTCACCCATGCAGGCTCTGGCCTGGGGCCCCAGGTTTCTGCATGGATTTGAGCCACCCTTGAGTGTTCTCAGTGCAATACCTGCCATGGCATCATCTCTGACTTCTCACCTAACTGTGCACAGCAAATTTTGATGAATGGAAAAGGACTGAAGTCCCTGTTTTCTCTACAAAGGGTGCCTATGTTAGCCTCTTAAGCTATCTTTGGCATTCAAACTTTCTGCCCTAAGGTTGGTGTCATTCTAGTCCCTCAGAACTAGCTCAGTTCTCAGGACAATGAAGAGCCCCCCTATTATTTATACCAGAACAACAGCAACAACATTTTCACAACCATGTGTCCTAACTGAACCTCAAAATTCAATAGTTAAGTCATACTATTGTGAGAGGATCTGTTTAATGTTGTATTAAAGGTGTATGAGAATTAGGCATCAGTTTGCCAACAGTAGGTCTACAGTCCCAGTTTCTACAATACATCTGCTCTGTGAAGTGAGGAATCCCAACCATGATATCTGCAAGCTATAGGAAAAACAAAAAAATATCTGCAGATACAGGAAAAAGCCAGGCATCATTAGCAAAGCACTTGTTGGAGATTAAGAAGATCCATGCCGGCCGGGCACGGTGGCTCAAGCCTGTAATCCCAGCACTTTGGGAGGCCGAGGCGGGTGGATCACAAGGTCAAGAGATCGAGACCATCCTGGTCAGCGTGGTGAAACCCCGTCTCTACTAAAAATACAAAAAATTAGCTGGGCATGGTGGCGCGTGCCTGTAATCCCAGCTACTCAGGAGGCTGAGGCAGGAGAATTGCCTGAACCCAGGAGGCAGAGGTTGCGGTGAGCCGAGGTCGCACCATTGCACTCCAGCCTGGGTAACAAGAGCGAAACTCCGTCTCAAAAAAAAAAAAAAGAAGATCCATGCCCCTTCCCACCACAGGACAAATGGGAAGAGCTCATTGGCCAGGACTCCCCTCTGGAGATCTTTCAGCATGTCTCCTTGATGACCCTGGACACCATCATGAAGTGTGCCTTCAGCCACCAGGGCAGCATTCAGTTGGACAGGTCAGTGATAACCCTCCAGCTGCAGGGTCCTTGTTCTTATCAAGTGGACATACGTGAGGGGCAGGTGGGGCAGCATGAAGGCTCACCTCCACGTAAAGGTAGATTCAGTACCTGACCAAGATCTAATTCCAGTCCAGACCAAAGAATCAGGAACAGATGCTTAATTCCTAGCACAGGTGGACCCTGGTTGTTCATGCCATCTGATAAAGGCCAGAGGATAATAGGGCTGTAAGACAGAAGAAACAGCCCTCCAGGCTGCTTGTCCCAATTACTTGAGGCTGTCTGCTCTCAGACCCCAATCTACCTCCAAGTAATGGGCCCATTACTCAGTTTCTTCTTCGTACTCTCCCTCAGGGATTCTCAGTCCTATATCCAGGCCGTTACAGACCTGAACAACCTGTTTTATTTCCGTGTGAGGAATGCCTTTTACCAGAATGACACCATCTACAGCCTGACCACTGCTGGCCGCTGGTCACACCGTGCCTGCCAGCTCGCACATCAGCATACAGGTTCTGTCTCCTCCTCTTGTCTCCCAGCCTTTATCAGGCACAGAGAAAACTACCCTGACTCCTCAGACAGAGAAGTCCCCTTAGTCGCCCTCCAGAAGCTAGAATATACTCAGCCTGGGGAATTCCCTCATCAGGGGCTGGGAATTGAGATATGAGGGACCAGATTCTGTCCCTTGGTTTGCCTGTGTCCCCACACGGAGATAACAGAATGAGACCCTGTCCAAACAACATTCAAGTGGATGCTCCGTGAGCTGTGCCACTTGAAGGAGGCCTGCCCTGCCTCACACAGTACTAGTTTCCACCTCTGACCTCGCACCCACACCTACATTCCCACTGAGATCTACCAGGCACCCACAGGGGGGCAGTTGGGCAGCTAGGCCTCCTGGGGGTTGCTGATGGTCTCAGCTTGGCCTGGTAACCATTGTTCTGGGACAGACCGAGTGATCCAACAGAGGAAAGCTCTCCTGCAGGAGCAGGGGGAGCTGGAGAAGGTCAGGAAGAAGAGGCACTTGGATTTCCTGGACATCCTCCTCTTGGCCAAAGTGAGTATGTGTAGGAGAGGCCTCAGTTTTGCTCAGAAGTAAAGAGCAAGAGACCAGCCCTGCACTTTCACCCGGCCTCCCCAGATGGAGAATGGGAACAGCTTGTCAGACAAGGATCTCCGTGCTGAGGTGGACACGTTCATGTTCGAGGGCCATGATACCACAGCCAGTGGGATCTCCTGGGTCCTCTATGCTCTGGCCACACACTCCAAGCATCAGCAGAGGTGCCGAGAGGAGATCCAGGGCCTCTTGGGGGATGGAGCCTCCATCACCTGGTGAGTGAGGAATCAAGAGATGGTGTTCCCTGCCTTTGCAGGGGAAGCCCCTGGTCTGCCCAGGCTTTGCTGATGTTCAGGATGAGCTTATTTCAGGCACCACCTGGACAAGATGCCCTATACCACCATGTGCATCAAGGAGGCACTGAGACTCTACCCACCAGTGCCAGGCATTGGCAGAGAGCTCAGCACTCCCATCACCTTCCCTGATGGGCGCTCCTTGCCCAAAGGTATGAATTCCGCCACCCACTCACATAAGCTCTCCACAGGGACATGTGGATGGTCAGAAATCCATGTGAGCTTCAGAGTCCTGCACATCTCTGGGTCTCCCTTTTCTTTTAAAAATTTGAAAACATATTTTGTATTTAGAATGAAGAATTTGAAATGTCTGGCTGAGAGCTTGAATCTACCAAAAGTTTAAGAAATAAATATTAATCTGTGAATGTGGCCTTCACAGTAACCCTAAAATTCTACTCCTTGAGATGTGGAGGGATGAAAAGGGAATCAGACAAGGGCAGAGAGGGATATGTTTCTTTTCTCATGGGGTCAGCACAAAGGAGGCTGATCAGGAATGTCATTTTATGGGTCAGCTGTTGTTCAGTCTCTGAGGAACCCTCAGGTTAATGAAAGAGAGCAGCTGATGACCAGATCTGGGGCCACCAAGGCTCAACTCCCCAGGTCCGGTCCCAGTCCTATCATAGCCTAGTTGTGTGAACACAGGCAAGATAATCAGCCTCTCTGAGACTCAAGTACCTCCCCTGACAACAGAATAAAAGAACGTCTCTTGGAGTGTTGTTGTGAGTATTGAGTGAGTTCATGTATATTTTCCAATGACCCTTGGAGGATATTTGATGAATGTAAATGTCACTTGACTTACTCCAAAGAGTAATGCTCCCATTTTTTCTTTCTTCTCATTCCTGGATAAATGGTTCTCTATTCATCATCTGAACTCACATGCTTAGTCAAGCCTAACCCACCTACATAATGGCAGAATCATCCCAATCAAAGTGACAACTCATGGAAAGTAGGCCTTTTGTGCCTTCTTTTGCCCCTGCTGGCTGAAGGACCAGGCCGCCCCATGCAAGTGATCTGTCTTCTCTCTGTTTCCAACCTGCACCACAGGTATCAGCATCATACTTTCCATTTATGGCCTTCACCACAACCCCAAAGTGTGGCCCAACCCAGAGGTATGTGGTCCCTGAGAGGAGGAGGAAATGGGGTGATTTATCAAGACCAACACCTTCTCCTGCTTCCACCTATAGAGGAGTCCCCATCTGGGAGTCCTGCTCCCTCATGGGTGGCAAGTAGGGGCTGGATCCTTAACTGACCTGGCTCTGGTGCTCTCTCTGCAGGTGTTTGACCCTTCCCGTTTTGCACCAGGTTCTGCTCAACACAGCCACGCTTTCCTGCCCTTCTCAGGAGGAGCAAGGTGAGACATCCTGTGTGGTGACTAGAATAGAGAAATCAGGGAATCTCTGGTCAAACCTCTGATCTTTGTGAGCCCAATGTTTATATGTGGCATCTTCAGATGTGCCCCTAATTGTTGGTCTTTGTGGGAAAGTCAAGCACCTGGTGTGGGTGTCTCCGTGTACAAAAGGAAGGTGCATTTCAGAGCACCCCCGTGGAGACTTTGCTCCCTCTGCTTCTTCAAATGAGCAGCCTTAATTCAGTGTCAGTGCATGGTCCAACTTCAGTATATTCATGAATTTTCTTCACTTTAGGGATGTGAATTATCGAAATTAGACATTCTCCAGTAAATTCAACTTCAGATGTTTGCTTTCCTCAGTGATCAGGAATAGTAAACAGTAGATTTCTCTCTCCCCGCACACCCCCAGTGCAGCACACTGTCTTCCCCATTTAATTCACTGGTCTGCCATAGAGTTGAATCATTAAAATCTTTGCATCTGTTTATAATACAGATGACCTTCAAGTCCTACCTTTCAAGCCATATAAGGGAAAGGTTAACGTAGCCCTTTGAAAAAGTTTTACAACAATATCATACATTTTTCTGTCTTGCCCAATGAAAATTTCACTGCATTAGATAGTGTTCACATATTTACAACTATTTCCCCATTTGGCAAATTCTACACACGCATTGGGATCTCTATATCATAGTCCAGTAATCCACTTAGCACAATATTGGCAAAAAGCATAAAAAATGTGGATGGTCCACTGTTTGGGAAAGAAAAGCCCAGTTATTATTATGTAATGCACATTTGAAGGCTCCTGGTATGTGAAATGTAAAACACACCTGAAACAGCTGTTGAGCTGGAGAAGAAAACTCCAGAATGGCTGCTGTGGAAATCATCGTGGCTTCAGGAATCACCCTGTGACATACAAACAGTCAAAAATGATACAAATTCTTAGTAGAAATAAGGTTTGTTCAAAGAAATAATCATGTGACTTCTTCAAATAATTATATGACTTCTTCCAATGATGAGTCCACTTACACAAAACAAGTTTTTAAAAAAAGTTTCCTCCTGAAACTCCTTCTCTAGCACTGGTCTGTCTATTTCAGCATAAGAAAGTCCTCCTAAACATTGCCTGCAGCTCATGTTGCTGCCACTAGAGAACCAGAGAGCATTCCTAAACCCCATTTCTAGCTCAGAACTAATATCTACTGTCAGTGTATTCCGTTCTATTTTATTCATTTTAAAACTTAAATTACATTATTCAAATATGAAAGTATTTATTAAACCTACCTCAGTGAGTCAAGTCCTGTGCAACGTGATGAGAAAACAGATAAAAGGTACAAAACTGTGTTGTACAGAAATACATCCTGTGCACTAGTCACACATCACTCCATCATCCATCTTTCACCCATTCACTCACTGAGTGGCTTGTTGAGTGCCCCTGTCCCTGGTGCTGTCTGAGGCACTGGACTGTGAGTGTCTGTGGATAAATCACAAATGCTGCCTGCGGACCTGGGAAGGAAAGGCACAACTGGCAGGGGGTGAGAGGCAGCTGGGCTCTGGCCTTAGCCTTGAGAATGTGGCAGGCAGAGGTGAAGGGAGGAAATTCTCAGCCATCTCCACATGAACAGGGCTAGGATGTGGGCTGGACAGGTAAAACGGGGTGAGGCACCAGCCCATGGAGGGCTTGGCTGCCAGCTAGGGTATTGGAACGCTGTCCCCACTATGACGAAGAGCATGGGAGGGTCTGAGCTGGGCTGTGGCTTCAGTGTGCACAGAGGGGAAGCAGAAATCCAGAAAGTCCAGCTGAGTAGACTGAGGAAGGGCAAGGAAAAAGGTTTCAGGAGTATAATTAGAAGGCTACAGGGGCTGGTGAATGGAGGAGTGAGGTTAGACAGGAGCCTGAACCCTGGAGTGGGAGGCAGGTGGGGCAACAGCTAGGGCCACCCACCCAGTGCCCCTCCAGGAGCTTCCCTTCCCCCACTGCCTTCCCTTCTGACTCCCTTCCTCCACCCATTGGAGCCCCCCTATGAGGATTCAGGTCCCTGTATGTCCCACTACATGGGAAGCACCTGAGAGTGTGGCCCACCCTCACCCTACAGGACCTGAAGTGGCCTCCACACTGGAACAAGAAATGTTTGTGGAGGAGTGAACAAACCATTGATTAACTCTTTGTCTATTCATGTGATAGACTCTGTGCCTTAGAGCCCAGGTTCTCTCTTGCTAGAGGGTTTCAGGCCTGCTGAGAGCACAGATGGGAGGTAGGAGTTAGGAGCTAGCCCAGGAAGATGGCTCTGTCCAAGGCTGGGGAGAGTGTGACGCCAAGATGGGGTAGAAGTGTGCATAGGCTGTAAGTGTACAAGGGCTGGACACATAAAGTTGGACACTGAATGCCCAGCTCATGGCTGGGGTCAGGGGCTAAAACCTACTCAGATCAGAATGGGGCATGAGGTTACTTCTCAATTCCTTGTCTCTGCCTGGCCCAGGAACTGCATTGGGAAACAATTTGCCATGAATGAGCTGAAGGTGGCCGTGGCCCTGACGCTGCTCCGCTTTGAGCTGCTGCCTGATCCCACCAGGATCCCTATCCCCACACCACGAATTGTGTTGAAATCCGAAAATGGAATCCACCTGCATCTCAGGAGGCTCCCTAATCCTTGTTAGGATAAGGACCAGATTTGAAGCCTCACCTGCCATTCTGTCTTCCTCACCCCTGCTTCTTTCTCCTGCCTGTCTGCCCATATCCTGCTTTCTATCTGCCCACCTTCCCTTCTTCCCACCTTCCTGCTCTCTTGCCTCCTGTCCCCCAGTCTGTCTGCCCTTCTCTCACTCACCTTTCTCCAGGCTCCCTACCTGCTTGTCTACCTGTCTCCTATCCATCTGCATCCCTGAATCTCCACCCACCTCCCAATCTCCTGCCTGCCCTCCAGCCTGTCTGAAAGTACACCTGCCTCCTTCCTGCCTGCTTGTCTGTTCCTGTGTTAGTTTCCTATTGCTGCTGTAATAAACTATCATAACCTCAGTGGTTTAAAATAAAGGCTTTTTATTCTCTTACAGTTCTGGAGGTCAAAGTCAGAAATGAGATTCACTGGGCGAAAACAAGTTCTGGACAAGACCAAACCCCTCCAGAAGGTCTCAGGGAGAGCCCTACCCCTTGGCTTTTCAGCTCCAGAGCTGCCTTTTTTGCATTCCTTGGTACTGTCCCCTCCTTCCTCTTTAAAGCGAACAACATCTCCAAATCTCTCTCTCTCTGTCTTCACATCTCTTTTCCTTTTATAAGGACCCACGTGGTTACATCAAGTTCAGTCATATAATCAAAGATAATGTCACCACCTCAAGATCCATTACTTACATCTCAAGAGTCCATTGTGACATGTACAGTCCCATAATCACAGGTTTCATGAATAAGGATATGGACAACATGGAGACCCATTGTTCATCTTAGCACAGCCCCTACCTGATTGTCACCCAATGTGTCCATCTAAATCTCTTCTATATGGTACCTACTTGCCTATGTGATTGTCAGTCGGACAACCCCTGTATCTTCCCCTCTCTCTAGAATAAGGTTCACAAGCTTGCATGCTTTGTCCAGCTTCACATGGAAGGAGATAGGGTTAGAAGAGGAGACACCAAGGGTGAAAAAAGACAGAGGAGATAAATCCCTACTGAGGAGGAGGGAAAAGGGAGATGTGTGCCCATTGGTGCCAGAACCCTATCAGGGCCTGACTTGACCCACCCCTCTGCACACAGCCTCATGACACGTCTCCCCTGGTGCCCACACCCTGTCCAGCTCATGGGGCTCCCATGGTAGCTGAGTTTAGACAAAGGATATTTCTCTAGGAGGTCAGAGGGAGAGGCTCACAACTACAGGGAAAAGACTCCAGGCCTCCATTCCATTCAAGATTTAGATCAAGATGAGTCACAGCAGGGCTGAACTAAGGGCCTGTCTTGGTGTGTTTTGTTACTATAACAGAATACCCAAGGCTGGGTAATTGATCCAGAAGAGAGGTTTATTTGACTCATGATCTGGTGGCTGAAAAGTTGAAGTTTTGGCAGTTCAATCTGATGAAAGCCTCATGCAGCTTCTACTCATGGCAGAAAGAAAAAGGGGAGTGGCACGTGCTGAGATTGCATAGTGACGGAGGAAGCAGGAGAGAGATTAAGGAAGCAAGATTCTGTTTTGATCCCAATGTCTTGGAAACCCGTCCATTCCATATATAGCAAAAACTCAACCTGTAAGGTGGAAGGGAGCACTAATGTATTCATAAAGGATCTGTCCCCATGATCCAAACATCTGCCACTAGGACCCACCTCCCAGCACTGCTGCATTAGGGATCAAGGTTTCAGGAGTTTGGTTAGGAACACACCACATCCCAGCCATAGTGAGGTGGCACTGAGCTGAGCAGGAAAGCCTCAAAGGCCTAGTCTTGTGATTTCAGCTCTTCACAGTACCAGTGAGGTGTGGAAAGAAACCCCAGCCTAGCAACATCACCAGGCACCTGTCAACCTTTTTCACATATGGAACCTTCAGGCTTCTGAGGAAGCTCATGGAGTGGGCAGCTGTCCAGTCAGGGGTGGGAGGACTCCAGGTAGGCAAATGGATCTGGCTGGTGGAAGAGGTCATCAGACCCTAAGCAACTCCTTCCCAACAGCACAACTTCTTGGTTGTCCTCTGCCTCCCTGGCTAGCCACCCTGATGAGGCAGGGGCATCCTTAACCTCTCCACCTCTTGATGACTGCCTGAGTGCTGGTCCTGCTGACACTGGGCCCTGTTCCAGCACCCGGGCCCCAGGTACTACCCCTGGGCTAGTGTCCAGCTTGATTGTCCCAGCCTCTCTTAATGTAGGCCTTGCTTCTCTTCCCAGATCTGAACCCAGGTGTTCCTCCCAAACACTGCTCATTCCTAGCCCAAGACCTTGGATGCCATGGAGAGATCTTCTTCTGCCTGAGGTCTAAAAGCCCATTCTGTTACCCTGAAGGAGCTTCTCTTCTGGTTTATGCCTGCAAATAGGACCTCCCTCCAAGTCCCCTGAGTTCCCTAGTCATTGAATTAATTCAGTCCTGCTCTGAGAAGGGGCAGGAAAGGGGATGGCTGTGGTCAGCCAGGATTGGAGGGAGATGGAGAAATTCTGAGAGGAGAGTGACCTGGGAACATCACGGGCAGGAAGGTCGGCCAATCCCTTGGCATCAGGGCATTTACAAGGGCTCATGCTGGCCATGCTCAAAAAGCACAGGAAAGTGAGCACCCACTCCCAATACTACCCTTAATACCTGGCTGAAAAGAAGAAGAGGAAGCAAATTATGTAAGTGAAAGTCTCATTGCAATAGGGGAGGTGGAGACCTCAGAGTGACCAAAAAGATAGAGAAGGTACATAAGGAGGGGAATCTGAATATTCATATGTAAAAGAATGATGTTGAACCTTTACGTACACCATATACAAAGTGAAAAAGAAATGAATAGAAGGGTTGAAAAACAGCCCACAGAATGGCAGAATATATTCACAAATCAAATAAGAACATATACAGCACTCCAATATGCAACAACAAAGTAATACAATCCCATTCAAAATCATTCAAACATTCAAAGGACTTCAACAGAAACTTCTGCAAAGAAAATATACAAGTGATACATAAGTACACCTGGAAAGATGCTCAACTTCATTAGTCACTGAATCAAAACCACAGTGAGATACCACTTCACACCCTTTAGAAAGGCTATAATTTTTTAGTGGAAAATATGAAATATTGGACAGGATATGAAGAAATTGAAACTTCTATGAATTGCTGTTGAATGTAAATTGGTATAGCCAATTTACAAAACCAATCTGTAGTTCCTCAGAAAAATAAAATCACAATTTCCATGGGACCCAGCAATTCCACTTTCGGATGTATACCCAATGGAATTGAAAGCAGGAGTTTGAACAAATCTTTGTAAGCCAATGTTCACAGCAGCATTATTCACAATATTTATCAGCTTGAAGAGCCCAAGTATCCTTCAACAGATGAATGGGTTCACAATGTATGATATACGGACAGTGGAATATTATTCAGTCATAAAAAAGAATGAAGTTCTGATATATGCTACAGTAGGAATGACAGTGATAACAGCATAAGTAAAATTTGACAGACATAAAAGGAAAAATATCATATTTCCACTCCTAAGTAGTAGATTAGGCACATTCATAGATTAGACAAAATAGATTAGAGAAGAACAATAGATTAGGCTGGGAGAAGGCAGAGTTATCATTTAATGATCACAGAGCTTCTTTAGACTGATTAAAACCTTTCAGAAATAGGTAATGATGATGGCTGTAAAACACTGTAGGATCTGCTGCCAAGAAGGCCAAATAGCAACCACTCTGATCTGCAGCTCCCGGTGAGACCAATACAGAAGGCAAAAGCATTTCCAACTGAGGTACCCTGTTTATCTCTTTGGGACTAGTAAAGCAGTGAGTGCAGCCAACTGAGGGCACGCAGAAGCAGGGTGGGCAATTGCCTCACCCAGAAAGTGCAAGGAGTGGGGTGGGGGGGGTCTCCCTTTCCCAGCCAAGGGAAGCCATGAGGGACTGTGCTATTCAGCCCAGATACTATGTTTTTCCTATGGTTTTTGCAGTCTGTAGACCAGGAGATTCCCTCATGTGACTATACCAGCAGGGCCCTGGGTTTCAAGCACAAAACTATGTGGCTGTTTGGACAGACACTGAGCTAGCTGCACTGGATTTTTTGGGCAGACACTTAGCTAGCTTCACAGGATTTTTTTCATGCCCTAGTGGGGAACCCCAGGAAGACAGAACTGTTCACTCCCCTGGAAAGGGGACTGAAGCCAGGGAGCCAAGTGGTCTTGCTCAGGGAGTTCCATTTCAACACAGCCCAGGAAGCTACTAACAACTGGCTTAAAATTCCCACTGATAGCACAGCAGTCTAAAGTCAACCTGGGATGATCAAGCTAGGTTGAGGGAAGGAAGTCTGCCATTACTAAGGCTTGGGTAGGCGGTTTTCCCCTGATAGCACTAAAAAGGCCTGAAAGGTCTAACTGGACAAAACTCAACACAGTGCAGGAAAGTGGCTGTAACCAGTCTGCCTCTCTAGATTCCTCTTCACTGGGCCGAGCATCTCTGAAAGAAAGGCAGCAGCCACAGTCAGGGGCTTATAGATAAAACTCCCATCTCACTGAGATAAAGCATTTAGGGAAAGGGGTGGCTGTGGGCATAGCTTCAGTGGACTTAACTTTCCTGCCTACTGGCTCTGAAGACAGCAGTGGATCCTGACAAGGAGGGTTCTACCAACACAGCACTTGAGCTCTGTTAAGGGACAGACTGCCTCCTCAAGTGGGTCCCTGACCCCTGTGCCTCCTGGCTGGGAGAGACCTTCCAACAGGGGTTGACAGACACCTCATACAGGAGAGCTCTGGCTGGCATCAGGCTGGCGCCCCTCTAGGATGAAGCTTCCAGAGGAAGGATCAGAAAGCAATCTCTGCTGTTCTGCAGCCTCCACTGGTGATATCCAGGCAAACAGGGTCTGGAATGGATCTCCAACAAACTGCAGCAGACCTACAGAAGAGGAGCCTGATTGTTAGAAGAAAAACTAACAAACAGAAAGCAATAACATTAACATCAACAAAAACAACTCCCACACAGAAACACCATCCAAAGTTCATCAGACTCAAAGATCAAAGGTACACAAATCCATGAAGATGAGGAAAATACAGTGCAAAAATGCTGAAAATTCCAAAAAACCAGAATGCCTCTTCTCCAAATGATCACAACTCCTCTCCAGCAAGGGCACAAAACTGTACAGAGATCCACTATTAGTCTGATAGTCTATTTGTTAGTTTTTCTTCTAACAGTCATGCCCCTCTTCTATAGGTCTGATGAAGTTTTTTGGAGGTCCATTGCAGACCCTATTTGCCTGAGTATCATCAGCGGAGGCTATGGAACAGCAAAGATTGTTTTCTGCTCCTTCCTCTGGAAGCTTCATCCTAGCGGGGCACCAGCCTGATGCCAACCAGAACTCTCCTGTCTGAGGTGTCTGTCAACCCTGGTAGGAAGATCTCTCTCAGTCAGGAGGCACAGGGATCAGAGACACACTTGAGGAGGCAATCTGTCCCTTAGCATAGCGCAAGTGCTGTGTTGGTAGAAGCCTCCTTGCCAGGATCCGCTGCTCTCTTCAGAGCCAGCAGGCAAGACAGAAAATGAGTTTGATGGATTCACAGAAGCAGACTTCAGAAAGCGGGTAATCACAAACTCCTCTGAGCTAATACTGAAGCATGTTCTAACCCAATGCAAAAAAGCTAAAAACTTTGACAAAAGGTTACAGGAACTACTAACTAGAATAACCAGTTTAAAAAAGAACATAAATGACATGATAGAGCTGAAAACAGCACAAGAACTTTGTGAAGCATACACAAGTATCAGTAGCTGAAACAATCAAGTGGAAGAAAGAACATCAGAGATTGAAAATCAACTACTGAAATAAAGAATGAAGACAAGATTAGAAAAAAAATTGAAAATAAGTGAACAAAGTCTTGAAGAAATATGGAGCTATGTAAAAAGACCAAACCTATGATTGACTGGGGTTCCTGAAAGTGACGGGGAAAATGGAACCAAGTTGGAAAACATTCTTCAGGATATTGTCCAGAAGAACTTCCACAACCTAGCAAGACAGGCCAACATTCAGATTCAGAAAATGTAGAAAACATCATGATACTCCTCGAGAAGAGCCACCCCAAGACAAGTAATTGTCAGATCCTTCAAGGTTGAAATGAAGTAAAAAATGCTAAGGGCAGCCAGAGATAAAGGTCGGGTTATCTACAAAGAAAAGCCCATCAGACTAACAGTGGATCTCTCTACAGAAACCCTACAAGCCAGAAGAGAATGGGGGCCAATATTCAACATTCTTAAAGAAAAGAATATTCAACCCAAAATTTCATATTCAGCCAAGCTAAGCTTCATAAGTGAAGGAGAAATAAAATTTTTTACAGACAAGCAAATGCTGAGAGATTTTGTCACCACCAGCCTGCCTTGTAAGAGCTCCTGAAGAAAGCACTAAATATGGAAAAGAGAAAAAACTAGCACCAGCCACTCCAAAAACACACCAAAATAGAAGGATCAATGACACTATGAAGAAACTGCATCAACTAATGTGCAAAATAACCAGCTAACATCATGATGACAGGATCAAATTCACACATAAATATATTAACCTTAAATGGTAAATGGGCTTAATGCCCCAGTTAAAAGACACAGATCAGCAAATTGTATAAGTCAAGATTCATTGGTATGCCGTATTCAAGATACCAATCTCATGTGCAAAGACACACATAGGCTCAAAATAAAGGGATGGAGGAGGATTTACCAAGGAAATGGAAAGTGAAAAGAAGCAGGGGTTACAATCCTACTTTCTGATAAAACAGACTTTAAGCCAACGAAGATTTTTTTTACAGATGAAGAAAGATATTACATAATGGTAAAGGGATCAATGCAACAAAAAGGCTAACTATCCTTAATATATATGCACTTAATGCAGGAGCACCCAGATTCATAAAGCAAGTTCTTAGAGACCTACAAAGAGACTTAGACTCCCATATAATAATAGTGGGAGACTTTAATACTCCACTGTCAATATTAGACAGATAATGAGACAGAAAATAAATAAACAAAGATGTCCAGGACTTGAACCAAGCTATGAACCAAGTGGACCTAATAGACATCTACAGAACTCTCCACTCTAAATACACAGAATATACATTCTTCTCAGCACCACATCACACTTATTCTAAAATTGACCACATAATTGGAAGTAAAACACTCCTCAGAAATGCAAAAGAAAAGAAATCATAACAAACAGTCTCTCAGACCACAGTGCAATCAAATTAGAACTCAGGATTAAGAAACTCACTCAAAACCACACAACTCTATGGAAACCCAAATTACTACTGAATAGATAATGAAATTAAGGCAGAAATAAAGATGTACTTTGAAAACAGTAAGAATGAAGACACAATGTACCAGAATCTCTGGGACACACTTAAAGCAGTGTGTAGAGGAAAACTTAGAGCACTAAATGCCCACAAGAGAAATGTGGAAAGATCTAAAATCAACACCCTAATATATCAATTGAAAGAAATAGAGGAGCAAGTTCAAACAAATTCAAAAGCTAACAGAAGACAAGAAATAACTAAGATCAGAGCAGAACTGAAGGAGATAGAGACACAAAAACCCTGCAAAAAATAAATGAATCCAGGAGCTGGATTTTTGAAAAGATCAACAAAATAAATAGACTACTGGCCAGACTAATAAAGAACAAAAGAGAGAAAAATAAAATAGATTCAATAGAAAATGTTAAAGGCGATCCCACAGAAATACAAACTACCGTTAGAGAATACTATAAACACGTCTACACAAATAACCAGAAAATCTAGAAGAAATGGATAAATTCCTGGACACTTACATCCTCCCAAGACTAACCCAGGAAGAACCTGAATCCCTGCATAGACCAATAATAGGGTCTGAGGTTGAAGCAGCAATTAATAGCATATCAACCAAAAAAAAGTCCAGGACCAGATGGGTTCACAGCTGAATTCTACAAGACATACTAAGAGGAGCTGGTACCATTCCTTCTGAAACTATTCCAGACAATACAAAAAGAGGGAATCCTCCCTAACTCGTTTTATGAGACCAACATCATCCTGATACCAAAACCTAGCAGAGACACAACAGAAAAAGAAAACTTCAGGCCAATATTTATGAGGAACATTGATGCAAAAATCTTCAATAAAATACTGGCAAACTGAATCCAACAGCACATAAAAAAGCTTATCCATTATGATCAGGTCAGCTTCATTCCTGGGATACAAGGCTCATTCAACATATGCAAATGTATAAACGTAATCCATCACATAAACAGAACCAAAGACAAAAACCACATGATCATCTCAATAGATTCAGAGAAGGCCTTCAACAAAATTCAGCAGCACTTTATGATAAAAACGCTCAATAAACTAGGTATCAATGGAACATATCTCAAAATAATAAAAGCTATTTATGACTAACAGAGAGCCAAATCATGAGTGAACTTCCATTCATAATTGCTACAAAGAGAATAAAATACCTAGGAATACAACTAACAAAGGACATGAAGGACCTCTTCAAGGAGAACTACAAACCACTGCTCAAGGAAATAAGAGACGACACAAACAGACGGAAAAACATTCCATGCTCATGGTTAGGAAGACTCAATATCGTTAAAATGGCCAGACTGCCCAAAGTAATTTGTAGATTCAGTGCTATCCCCATCAAGCCACCATTGACCTTCTTCGCAGAACTGGAAAAAAACACCTTAAACTTCATATGAAATCAAAAAAGAGCTCACATAGCCAAGACAATCCTAAGCAAAAACAACAAAGCTGAGGCATCATGCTACCTGACTTCAAACTATACTACAAGGCTGCAGTAACCACAACAGCATGGAACTGGTACCAAAACAGAGATATAGACCAATGGAACATAACAGAGTCCTCATAATTAATGACACACATCTACAACCACCTGATCTTTGATAAACCTGACAAAATCAAGCAATGGGGAAAGGATTCCCTGTTTAATAAATGATATTGGGAAAAGTGATTAGCGATATGCAGAAATCTGAAACTGGACCCCTTCCTTACAACTTATACAAAAATTAACTCAAGATTGATTAAAGATTTAAATATAAGACCTAACACCATAAAAACCCTAGAAGAAAACCTAGGCAGTACCATTCAGGGCATAGGCATAGGCAAGGACTTCATGACTAAAACATCAAAAGCAATGGCAACAAGAGCCAAAATTGACAAATGGGATCTAATTAAACTAAGAGCTTCTGCACAGCAAAAGAAACAATCAGTAGAGTGAACCAGCAACAACAGAATGGGAAACATTTTTTTGCAATCTACCCATCTGACAAAGGGCTAATAACCAGAATCTACAAAAAACTTAAATAAATTTACAAGAAAAAAACAACCCCATCAAAAAGTGGGCAAAGGATATGAACAGACACTTTTCCAAAGAAGACATTTATGCAGCCAAAAAACATATGAAAAAATGCTCATCATCACTGGTCATCAGAGAAATGCAAATCAAAGCCACATTGAGATACCATCTCACACAAGTTGGAATGGAGATCATTAAAAAAATCTGGAGACAGATGCTGAAGAGGGTGTGGAGAAATAGGAATGCTTTTATACTGTTGTTGGGAGTGTAAATTAGTTCAACCATTGTGGAAGACAGTGTGGCATTTCTTCAAGAGTCTAGAAATAGAAATACCATTTGACCCAGCAATCCCATTAGTGGGTATATACCCAAAGGATTATAAATCATTCTATTATAAAGACACATGCACACATATGTTCGCTGTGGCACTCTTTACAATAGCAAATACTTGGAACCAACCCAAATGCCCACCAACGATAGACTGGATAAAGAAAATGTGGCACGTTTACACTGTGGAATACTATGCAGCCATAAAAAATGACGCGTTTATGTCCTTTGCAGAGACGTGGATGAAGCTGGAAACCATCATCTCAGCAAACTGGCACAAGAACAGAAAACCAAACACTACATGTTCTCATTTATAAGTGGGTGTTGAACAATGAGAACACATGGACACAGGGAGGGAGCATCACACACCAGGGCCTTTTAGGGGAGGGGGACCTAGGGGAAGGTTAGTAGGGGGTCGGGGAGATTGAGGAAGAATAACATTAGAAGAAATACCTAATGCAGATGATGGGGGGATGGATGCAGCAAATCACCATGGTATGTGTATGCCTAATCCTGTGAGATCTGCACATGTACCCCAGAACTTAAATTATAATAAAAAAAAGCAATTGTGATATATGTATATATACCATAGAATACTATTCAGCCATAAAAAGAGCAAAATAATGGCATTGACAGCAGCCCGGATGTAATTGGGTACCATTATTCTAAGTGAAGTAACTCAGAAATGGAAAACCAAACATCATATGTTCTTACTTATAAATGAGAACTTATAAGTTTTCTATGCTATGAGGATGCAAAGGCATAAGAATGACACAATGGACCCTGGGGACTCAGGGAAAGTGCAGAAGGTGGGTGAGGGATAAAAGACTGCCTATTGAGTACAGTGTTCACTGCTCAGGTGATAGGTTCACCAAAATCTCAGAAGTCACCACTAAAGAACTTATCCATGTAACCAACCACCACCTTTTCCCCAAAAACAATCGCAATAATGAAACAATTAATGCAGCTAGGCATGGTGGCTTACACTTACAATTACTTTGGGAGGCCCAGGCGGGTGGATCACCTAAGGTCGGGAGTTCAAGACCAGCCCGACCAACATAAGAAAACCCCATCTCTACTAAAGATACAAAATTAGGCATGGTGGCATATGCCTGTAATCCCAGCTACTCAGGAGGCTGAGGCAGGAGAATCACTTGAACCCAGGAGGCGGAGATTGTGGTGAGCCAAGATTGTGCCATTGGACTCCAGCCTGGGCAACAGGAGTGAAACTCCAACTCAAAAAAAAAAAATTAATACACAAAAATTAATTGCATTTCTATACACAAACAGCATTCAAGCTTAGAATCAAGCCAAGAACTCAATTCTGGAAAGGAGGTAAAGCAAGATTGCTAAATAGAACTCTCCAGTGACCATCTGTTCCACAGAAGCACCGTGTTGAACAACTATTCACACAAGAAACACCTTTAGAAAAAACAAAACTTAGGTGTACTAAAAATCACAGTGCTTGATTTTAGCATCATATCATGGAAAGAGGCACTGAAGCAGGTAGGAAAGACAGTCTTGCATTGTCTGCATTACCTACCTACCCTCCTCATCCCCTGCTGGTACTGTGGCACAGAGAAAGTCTATGTTCTTGGGAGAAGGAAAGCAAAGCATTGTGGGATTTTTGCATTGGAACTCAGTTCTGACTTGCCACAGTGGAAAGCAACACAAGGCAGAACTCAGCTGACACCCATGGAGGGATCATTAAGACCAGCCCTAGTCAAAGGGGAATCACCCATCTCAGTGGTCAGAAGATGAGTTCCAGCTAATCCTACCAACATGGGCTAAAGTCCTCTAGAGCCCTAAAGAAATTTGAAAGGCAGTCTAGGCCACAAACACTGCAATTCCTGGGGAAGTCCTCATGCTGTGCTGGGATCAGAGCCAGTGGACTTGGAGTGCATGTGACCTAGTGAGACACCAGCTGGGGTGGCCAATGGAGTGCTTGCATCACTCATCCCTCAACTCCAGGCAGTGCCACTTGTAGGTCCAGGAGGAGAGAGAACAGTAAAGCAAACTTTGTCATGCAACTTGGATACCAGTTCAACCAAAGTAAAATAAAGCACCAAGCAGAGTCTTGAAGCTCTCATTCCAGGTCATAGCTCCTGGACATTTTTAGACCCACCTTTGGCCAGAAGGGAATCTGCTGCACTGAATGGAAAGATACAGTTCTGGTAGGACTAACCACCAGCTGACTAAAAAGCCCTTGGCCTCGAATAAACAGCAGCAGAAACCAAGAAATATTCACCACAGGGTACTGTACTGGCTTCAGTTCTGACCCAGCACAGTCCCAGCAGTGGTGGCCAAGGGAGTGCTTGCATCAACCTTTCCCCGACTCCAAGTAGCTCAAAACACACAGACTCTGTTTGTTTGGGGAAAGGAAGGGAAGAAAACCGGAGACTCTGCCTGGTAATCCAGGAAATTCACCTGGATCCTATGCAAGACCACTAAGGCAGTGCCTCTAGAGTCTTCAAGAGCCACAGCATTACTGTGTTTGGGATGCCCCCTAAAGTAGATATAGCTGCAGTGACCAAAGGCTTAGATGACAACAGCCAAGTCTCTTTAAATACCTGGAGAGTCTTCCCAAGAAAGATGGGTAGAAACAAGCCCAGTCTGTGGCGACTACAATAAATACCTAACTCTTCAATGCCCAAATGCTGACAAACATCCACACACATGGACACCACCCACAAAAACACGACCTCACCAAATAAGCTAAATAAGGCTCCAGTGACCAATCCTGGAGAGATACAGATATCTGACATTTCTGACAGAGAATTCGAAGTAGCTATTTTTAAAAAGCTCAATGAAAAAATTCAAAATCCCATCAGATAAATTTAACAAAGAGATTGAAATAATTTAAAAGAATCAAGCATAAATTCTGGAGCTAAAAAACTGCAGTTGACATACCGAGGAATGCATCAGAGTCTTTTAATAGCAGGATTGATGAAGCAGAAGAAACAATTAGTGAGGTTAAAGACAGGCTATTTGAAGGTACACAGTGAGAGGAGACAAAAGAAAAAAAGAATAAAGCATACCTGCATGATTGAGAAAATAGGCTCAAATCAGAAAAGCTGAGAGTTATTGGCCTTAAAGAGAAGGTATAGAGAGAGACTGAGGTAAAAGTTTATTCAAAATGATAGTGACAGAGAACTTCCCAAACCTAGAAAATAATATCGATATTCAACTAGAAGAAGGTTATCAAACATCAAGCAGATGTAACACAAATAAGACTACTTCAAGACATTTAATAATAAAACTTCCAAAAGTCAAGGATAAAGAAAGGATCCTAAAAGCAGCAAAAGAAAAAAAAACCTAATATACATGGAACTTCAATATATCCACTAGGAGTCTTATCAGTGGAAACATTACAGGCCAAGAGAGAATGGCATGACATATTTCAAGTGCTGGAGGAAAATAACATTTTATTGTCGAATCTATATCCAGTGGAAATGTCATTGACATATGAAGGACAAATAAAGACTTTCCCAAACGAAAGCTAAGGTATTTCATCAACAGCAGACCTGGCACCAAGAAATGCTAAAGATAGTTCTTCAATTAGAAAGAAAATAAGCTAATTGTTGCTTAATTATTAAATAATTGCTTAAGTTATTGTAACTTAACTGTAACTGTAATATATAAACTATTCACATCTTGAGTAGAAAGACTAAAAGTGAAACAATAAAAAAATAAAAACCACAACAATTTTTTAAGACCTGCAACAAGACAAGGATGCCCCACTTTTACCACAGTTATTCAATGTAGTACTGGAAGTCCTAGATAGAACAATCAGACAAGAGAAAGAAATAAAGGGCATCCAAACTGGAAAGAAAGAAGTCAAATTACCCTTGTTTGCAGATGATATGCTCTTACATTTGGAAAGAACTAAAGACTCCACCAAGAAACTATTAGAACTGATTTAAAAAAAAAAAAAAACTCAGTAAAGTTGCAGGATACAAATCAACATACAAAAAAGAGTACCATTTCTATATGCCAAAGTGAATAATCTGAAAAAGAAATCAAGAATGTAACCCCATTTGCAGCAGCTCCAAATAGAATAAAATACCTAGGAATTAATCAAAGAAGTGAAAAATCTCTACAATGAAAATTATAAAATATTGACACAAGAAATTGAAGACAACACACAAAAAAATGGAAAGACAGTTCATGTTCATGGATTGGAAGAATCAATATTGTTAACATGTTATACTACTCAAAGCAATCTCCAAATCCAATGCAATCACTATCAAAATATCAATGATATTCTTCACATAAATAGAAAAAAAATCCTAACACTTATAGGAAACCACAGAAAATGCAGAATAGTCAAAGTTATCCTAAGCAAAAAGAACAAAACTAGAGGAATCACATTACCTGACTTCAAATTATACCACAGAGTGATAATTACCAAAGCAGCATGGTTCTGGCACCAAAAAAAAAAAAAAAAAAAAAAGACACAGAGGGCAATAGAACAGCATAGAGAACCCAGAAATAAATCCCTACATCTACAGTGAACTCTTTTTTTTTCTGGACAAAGATGCCAAGAACATACACTGGGGGAAAAGACAGTGTCTTCAATAAATGGTTCTGAGAAAACTGAATATCCATATGCAGAAGAAGGAAACTAGACTCCTCTCTCTCCCCATATACAAAAATCAAATCAAAATGGATTAAAGTCTTAAATCTAAGACTTTAAATTATGAAACTACTAAAAGGAAACATTGAGGAAGCATGCTAGGACATTGTTTCGAGCAAAGATATCTTGAGTAATAGCCCATGATCACAGGCAACCCAAGCGAAAATGGACAAATAGGATCATGTCCAGTTTAAAAGCTTCTGCACAATAAGAAAAACAATCAACAAAGTGAATAAACAAACCACAGAATGAGAGAAAATATTTGCAACTATTCATCTGACAAGGGATTAATAACCAGAATATATAAGGAGTGCAAAAAACTCAATAGAAAAAAAAACCTAAATATCCAATTTTAAAATAAGCAAAAAGTATCTAGATATTTCTCAGAAGAAGACATGCAAAAGGCAAACAGACATATGAAAAGTTGCTCAACATCATTGATCATCAGGCAAATGCAAATCAAAATGATAATGAGATATCATCTTGCCCTAGTTAAAAATGGCTTTTATTCAAGACAGGCAATAATGAATGCTGGTGAGAATATGGAGAAAAAGGAACTCTCATACACTGTTGCTGAGGATGTAAATTAGCACAACCACTATGAAGAACAGTATGGAACAGTATAGTTCCTCAAAAAACTAAAAATAGAGCTACAGTATGATGCAGTCCCACTACTAGGTATATAATTAAAAGAAAGAAAATCAGTATATCAAAGAGATATTTGCACTCCCATGTTTATTGCAGCGCTATCCACCATCACTGAGATTAGGAAACAACCTATGGGTCCATCAAGAGATGAATGTATAAAGAAAATGTGGTACATATACACAATGGAGTACTATTCAACCATAAAACAAATCAGATCCTGTCATTTGCAAGAACATAGACAGTTTCATCTGAAACTGGAGGCACATTATGTTAAGTGAAATAAGTCAGGCACAGAAAGAAAAACTTAGTATGTTCTTACTCATTTGTAAGAGCTAAAAATTAAAACAATTGAACTCATAGAGACAGAGAGTAAAATGATAGTTCAGAGGTTTGGAGGGAAAAGTTGGTGTGGTTAATGGGTACAAAAATACAGTGAGATAGAATGAATAAATCTAGAATTAGAATGCATAACAAGGTGACTAGCGTCAATAATAATCTATTGTACATTTTAAAATAACCAAAAGAGTTTAATTGCAATGTTTATAACACAAAGAAATAATAAATACTTGAGGTGCACCCCATAAATGTATACACCTGTATTCTACTTATACAAATCAAAAATAAAAATATAATTTAAAAATAACCCAATCACACTTAACAATCACCACAAGAAAAATAAAACTACTAGAAATATTTAACCAAGGAACTGAAAGGTCCTGCCAGGATAACTACAAAACATAGATGAAATAAATCGTAGATGACACAAACAAATGAAAAAACATTCTGAGTTCATGGATAGGAGGAACCAGTATTGTTAAAATAACCATACTGCCCAAAGCAGTCTACAGATTCATCATGATTCTTATCAGATTACCAAGTCATTTTTCATAGAATTAGAAAAAAAACAATTTTCAAATTCATATGGAACCAAAAGTAAGCCTGAATAGTCAAGGCAATCCTAAGCAAAAAGAACAAAGCCAGAGACATTATATTATCAACTTGAAACTATACTACAAGACTATAGTAACAAAAACAGCATGGTACTGGAACAAAAATAGATGTATAGGTCACTGAAACAGAATAGAGAACCCAGAAATAAAGCCACAAACCTACAACCAACTGATCTTGGACAAAGTCAACAAAAATAAACAATGGGGAAAGGACACCCTATTCAATAAATGATGTGAAGAAAACTGCCTATCCATATGCAGAATAATTAAAATGGAACCCTACCTCTTACCATAGGAGAAAAAAATAATTAAAGATGGATAAAAGACTTACATGTAAAGGCCTGAAACTACAAAAGTTCTAGGAAAAAACCTAGGGGAAACTCTTCTGGCCTAGGCAAAGAATGTATGACTAAACTTGAAAGCAAATGTAACCAAAACAAAAATAGACAAATGGGACTTAATTAAACTACAGACCTTCTGCACAGCAAAAGAAACAATCAACAGAGTAAAAGGACAACCTACAGAATAGGAGAAAATATTTGCAAATTATGCAAGCAGCAAAGGACTGATATCTAGAATTTATAAGGAATTTAAATAACACACACACACACACACAATTAAAAAGTGGACAAATGACATGAACAAGTGTTTCTCAAAAGAAGACATACATGCAGCCAACATGTATGAAAAAATGTGTAACATCAATAATCATTAAAGAAATGTACATTAAAAACACGATGAGATGCCATCTCACATCAGTCAGAATGGCTATTACTAAAAAGTCAAAAAAAAAACCAGATGTTGGTGAGAATGCAGAGAAAAAGGAATGCTTATCCACCATTTGTGGGAATGTAAGTTAGTTCAGCCCCTATGGAAAACAGTCTGGAAATTTCTCAGATAACTAAAAATAGAACTACCATTTGATCCAGCAATCTCACTTCTGCATATTTACCCAAAGGAAAAGACGCCTGCCCTCATATGCTTATGACAACACTATTCATAATAGGAAAGTCAGAGAATCAACCTACAGGTCCATCAGTGATGAACTGGATAAAGAAAATGTAGTATATATACACCGTGGGATACTATACAGCCATTAAAGAAGAACAAAATCATGTGCTTCACAGTGAAGTGAGTGTGGCTGGAAGCCATTATCCTAACAGAACTAACTCCATATGTTCTCACTTGCAAGTGGGAGATAAAATACCACATAAACCGGGCGGGCGGCGGGAAACTGGGGAGTGCTGATGAGGCAGAAGCGGCGGGGGGAGTGCTGATAAGGCAGAAGCGGTGGGAGGTGGCTGCGGCGGCGAGAAGGCCAGGGCAGTTTGTAAAAATAAGAGAGCCTCTTTGTGGGGGTGGGGAAGAGAGAGAGAGAGAGCTTTCAAGGTAGAGGCAGAGTTTTCCAAACAGTTCTCACTTGCAAGTGGGAGATAAAAATGATTATACACACTAGAAGACCAAACCCCAGCATCACACAATAAATCCATGTAACAAACATGTACATGTACCCCGTGAATCTATAATTTTTTTAAAAAAATCATTCAAATGAGCTATGTAGAAAAAAATTCATTCATAAATATTTCACTCTAAACTTTTTAAAAAATGCTTCTGCATAAGCAATTTGATTATTGTAAAGGAGTAAATAAAATGTAAAATTCCATAAGAATCAAAATAAAATATATCCCAACCCAGAAATCAATCTCTTAGGGTGGTATACCCACAGGAGTAACTGCTGCAGGCTGCCACCTTGGAGATCCACTGCCCCTCCTCTGCCTTTGTCTTGGCTAAACATTGACCCAGGAAATATCCAGCAACAAAAATATCAACTGCCTTTTTAAATGTGGCACACAAATGTAAACTGAGTCTTCTCATGATAGTGATCTAACCAGTCCTAAGTCTCATTCATGTCCACTCTCACTCATTGATCCAATCGGTAGGTATTTCCTGAGCATCATGAACAGGCATGCTCACCTGCTTCATGCCATAGAAGCAGAAGGACATAGACACTGAGTTATCACCTCCAGGAGTTATTGGTAGTGGTGTATGATACCAAATGAATGGGAAAGATATTACTTGTTAATAAATCTTGAAAATGTCAAACATACTTCTCTAAGACTTAAGCTCATACTCAACCTACAGCTCTATATTGTTTTTATCACCTTGTTATATGCTTTACTCATCTCATTAAACACCCTCCATGACCATCATTTTCAATAACTTTACTACACCCAGCCACATAGTTTACACCTCATTTTCTTACAGGAGCTTCCCTGAATAGTGAGGCTTGCATTTACGCCAACATGTGGAGTTGGTAATCTGACAAACCATCCTGCTATTTGGAAACACTGGATAAAACACAGCAAATGTGAAATGCTCCCTGGGACGTTTAGGGGCAGCCATCTGGACTAGAGGCTCAACCTAATCATCGCCTCTTTTACATAAAGGGCAAAGTCTCTGGAGCCTGACTGCCTGACTTAGAATCCTGGCTGCACCTCTTACCTATTGGGAAACCCTAAAAAATCAGTTACCCTCTTTGTGCCATAGACATCCCAAATATAGTATGAGATGCTTTTCAAAACTATTTTATATGGTTGTTGTGATAGAAAGCATGTAAAGTTCTTTGTTCAGTGCCTAGAACATAGTAAGTGCTCACTAAATGTTAGCTCTTACCACGTTATGAGTCTAACTACAAAGAAGAAGTGAGTACTCAAGGAGAGAATGAGTAAAACCAGAATTCATGCCAGGCATGGTGGCTCGTGCCTGTAATCCAAGCGCTTTGGGAAGCTGAGGCAGGTGGATCATGAGGTCAGGAGTTCGAGACCAGCCTGGCCAAGATGGTAAAACACTATCTCTATTAAAAATACAAAAATTAGCCAGGCAAGGTGGCAGGCGCCTGTAATCCCAGCTACTCGGGAGGCTGAGGCAGGAGAATTGCTTAAACCCGGGTAGCAGAAGTTGCAGTGAGCCAAGATCGTACCACTGCACTCCAGCCTGGGTGACAGAGTGAGACTCTGTCTCAAAAAAATAAAATAAAATAAATAAATAAAAGAAATTCCATTTCATTAAAAAAAAAAGAATTCAAAGCCAGGCTCTGTGATTCCACAGTTCTTGAGCAGTTCCACTGCTACCCCTCACCATGTGGGTGAAAACCAGGTACTGAGCTCAGCAGGGACAGAGTCCAAAAGTCCCTTCTGGAAGGGAGGCAGGATGAGGGGGGAAAGGAGTCATGAAACTAGAGGAGTGTTGGCTGAAATGCAGTCTAAATAGTTGCATGTCATTCTGCCTCTTTTTTTGATAATGCCCAAAATTTTTTGGATTTAGAGGAGAAAGAGCAGAAGTCTAGCCCTGTGAGTTGTATAATCAATTACCTGTTATGAGGCAGGGCAAAAAGGGAAAATGTTGGGCGTTAGACTTTAGGTGGGTGCAGGAGCAGGTCAGCAGGAAACTTGTGGCCCTCAGAGGACTGGCTTTCATGGAATGCTTCCAGAAATATCTGTCCTGTTTTACTCTATGAATTCCAAACACTGAATTTGACCATACAGGAGATGAATTATGAAAAAAGTGAGGGTGAGAAATGTGAATATGACCATGCCCCATGCTTTCTTCCTTTCTGTACCATCTCCATGATGTTCTTGCTGCCTGTCCCTCTACCAAGAACTCTCTACCTGGTGAACCCCTATTTCTCCTTCGAGACCCATCTTCCTTTATAGTTTCTTCTTTCTGCATGGACATTTCATCTCTCTTGTAAAGCCTTATAATTTTTTGCTGAAATAATTTTATTTTCTGTTTTAGTCACTACATTATGGGCTAAATAAACACTTCCTGTTGAGGCATATTTCTGCCTTAATCCGTCGCTCTTACATACCTCTGCAAAAATAAATGTGCTTGATGAAATATTTCCTGAATAAAAGAATGACTTAAATAATAATAAGTCCTAAGAGTTATTTATGATAAGGATTATGATCCTACCTTACAACATAAGAAACTGAGGTCCAGAGACTATAAGTTGCTGGCTACATCTGTAATGAGCCTGAGGCTTGAGCTGCCTGAGTCTATCCATCAGCACCATGATCCTGGGCCATGACTGAAAAATGGATAGGGACAAGCCCTGGGGAACATTTCAGAGGCCACAAGCATTGGCATTTGTTGAGTCCAACAGAGAAGGAGTCTAATCCCACCTACAACTCTCAATGGCTATCTTACTGTTAACACAAGGTTCTGCCTCTCTATAATCAGTTTATCAAAACTGAACTTGGAATAATAAAACCAGCTACACCTACTAAACATTGTGAAATTCTTAGGGTCGGGGTTTATGTCTGTTTTTCTTGCACTTGTGCTCACCTACCTAAAATACTGCTTGACACACAGAAGGTACGCATTAGATATTTGTGAGTTATAAGGACAGGGGAACATGAGTGTGTACATGGCCATTACCACTGGTAATTGATGAAGCTTTCATCTCAGTGTTTCCTCAGGGGGATCCTCCACAGTCCATCAACTCTGGACACTGGGTCCAAGCCCTGCCCTCCCTTTTAACCCTGTCCACAGGTGGGCGGGACAAGCCTCCCAGGATATGGGCAGAGGTAGGCAGGAGCAGTAAGGAGCAGACAGGGGCACTCAGAGATCCAGCAGGCACTGCACCATGAGTGTCTCTGTGCTGAGTCCCAGCAGACTCCTGGGTGGCATCTCCGGGCTCCTCCAAGCAGCCTCCCTGCTTATCCTGCTTCTACTGCTGCTCAAGGCAGCTCAGCTCTACCTGCACAGGCAGTGGCTGCTCAAAGCTCTACAGCAGTTCCCGTCTCCTCCCTCCCACTGGCTCTACGGGTACAACCAGGAGGTAGGAAGGAGCTGGCAGAGAGTAGGAGGGCAGAAAGGGTGAGGGGTCTGGGGCCTGTTCAGAAAGTCCATGGGTAAAAAGCTTCATAGTGTCCTAAACATGTGGCCTCCAAGGAACACCCAGCTCATCTATCTAGTCTCAGCTCATGCCAACCACAGGGAGCTCACTACTAACGAAAAAGCCTGCCTTGCTGGTCCTCAGCCATGACACCCATGCCTTCCTTATACAGATCTGAAGTTTTCCCTGGCAGCCCTGCCCATGGAGGGCAATGTCTGGTCAGTGCTGGGTCTCCCCATCTCCAAGCTAAGCACCCCCAGCAGCCTCACCCATCCTCAAAAAATAAGGCTTCTAGATGTTTTCTGCCCAGTCCCTCAATTCCAACCTCTCTGCCTGGCCCTGAGCTTGCCTAGGAATAGACACCCATCTGATAGAATCCCTGCCCTGTGGGGTTCATCTTCTGTGGAGACCATAGAGAATCTCAGGAAGTGCCAGGACACAGGAAAGAGCTCACTCTGCTTGGATGGGTGGCTGAGGTCAGGTGTAGGGGATAAACCAGATAGATTGCTTTGTCTAAGACTGAGGGAATTTCCAGAGCAGGTGATCTGGGGAATGGAACCCTGACAGTCATGGGCTCATATAATGAGAACAGCCTGCACCATGTCCTCCAGCTGAAGGTGTCTAAGTTGCACTATCGAACAGTGTGTGTTGACCGCCTGGCCCTCCTCCCACACATCTGGGCTGTGAGCTCCTTAACCTGAGCATGCCATCCTCCACCTGTGTCTCAGCACCCAACAAGAGCTTGGCACAGTGGGATGGCTGGTCCAGGCGTGTGGAGAGACAGAAGAAGGCAGGAAAGGAGGAGTCCCAGGGCTGGTAGGGACAAGGTCCATGCCCCACTCGGCACTGCCAACACTGGGGAGGAAGCATGGAGCAATGTAAGGGGTCTCATGGAGAGGGGCTCACCAACGGCTTGTGGATTGAACACACTTAAGAGGAGATGGGGGTTTCAGGAGATGACCTTTCTGACATCCATAGCTCCTCTGAGGCACACATACAGCTCAGGCAACAAAGGGATAGAATCTGGCTCAGGTCAAGTCCTGGGGAGACAGCCACAGACTAGATCACTGCCCAGATCATCAGAAACAGTTCCAACCCTTAATGTCTGCTGATAGGTCCAGAATGATCTCTCTGCAGTAGACCAGTCCTTCATTCTACTCCAATGAGGAGAACTAAATGAAAGTTTTCATTAATATGTCTTTCCCTTTGTGACAGTTCCAGAAGGACCAGGAGCTACAACAGATTCTGAAACGGGTGGAAAGATTCCCGAGAGCCTGTCCACAATTGCTATGTGGGAACAGAGTCCGACTCCTCTTCTATGACCCTGACTACATGAAGGTGATTCTGGGGAGATCAGGTGAGAGTGAAACCCCACCCCAGCTACAGTAGCTCTCCCCTCTTCAGTACATGAGGCTGGGTCTGTAAAATGCCAGAAGAAAGTGGAAGTTCAGCCATCAGCCATACACATTTAACCAACCATCCTCTTGGGTGCAACCCAGCACGTGGTCAACAATATTTACTTACTACTGAATGTTTAAAAGAGCTGTGTGGGGCTGAATCTTGTTATTTTCTTTTTCTTTTCTTTTTAACCAAATTGAGGTGACCTATAATATAAATTGCACCAGATATCTAAAACAAATTCTGTGTCCGCACTGACTGGGATTTGGAACCTCTAATTGCTGCCTATTCTGGGTCATGGGAAGGCTAAGCCAGCAGCACTGTCTTACCCCTTGGCATAGAACCCAAGGCACTGTCTTACTCCCTGGCATAGAGGATATTACCCATGTTCCTGGACAACTCACCTTTCTAGTTCTGTGGGTGTTATGCTGCTGGAACCTACAACTGCCTTCCTGATCCCACACTGACCTTCATAACAGACATGGAAAGGGACAGGAAAGTGGTAGGTGACATGGGTCAAATTGAGACTGACAGATAAGAATCAATGGCAGCCCATGGTCTGAACCACAACTGCCCCTGGGGCAACTTTGGTTAACAGCTCCATTTCCTATTAACTCTGTTCCTTCCCTTTCAGACCCAAAGGTTCATGATTTCTGCAGATACGCAGCTCCCTGGATTGGTATGTACTTCTAAACTAGGACTGCAGTCCACTCCTCAGTTAGGTTTGCAAGAGCTATCTCTTTGGCTCACAGAGAATAACAGGTGAGGGGCCACCACTGTAATGACCCCTCCTAAATCAAGCCTCATATCCTCCTACCAAGACCCTCCCCCGCTTCCTCATGCTGGTGTGAGCCCTCACGAGGCTCAGCTTCTTCCACTTCACTTGCTGGAAACATGCCTGTCTCCAGACATCCTTGGCCTCACATTTATTTTACCTCTGCCCCACAACACTTTTCAACCATTATTTAGATCAAATAAAATAAAGATAAATATTGGCTATCATAATCACAGGGATGTACCAGCCCAATCAAATTCCCATGCCTGAGTGCCCGCCTATCCTGCCTTTGGCCATCATGTGCCTTATTCTGGTTTTCTCCCCCAAGGAGCCACCTTATGTACCTCCCAAATTGTACATGGGATGTACAGAGGATGATAAGTCATCCCTCTGATCTCATCCCCCCTCCCACACACATACATACACACACCCATCTCTGGCCTAGGGTATGGCTTGCTCCTGTTGAATGGGCAGACATGGTTCCAGCATCAGTGGATGCTGACCCCAGCCTTCCACTATGACATCCTGAAGCCATACGTGGTGCTCATGGTGAACTCCATGCGAGTGATGCTGATGAGTCCATGTCTCTCTCCTCTCCACACACAGTATAGCACACACTCTCACTAATTCCACTCTCAATCCTGTGTCCCAGAGACAGCCATAGACACAGCCACATGGAATCACACTCTCAGGTATTTACTCTGAAAGTAGAGTTCCATAAGTGCATAGCAGAATACCCAGGCATCAGGTTAGATCCACACTTTGCTCAACATCACAGGAAATGAGAGTCATGGTGTGTAAAAGGCCCCTCTCTTCCCACTTGGAAACCTTCAGCACAGCGGACTGCGCTCAAACCTTCTGGACAGCAGGACGCCCTGCTCCTGGCTGGCCTGTGCAATGGCAGCTTCAGTGGCCAGGTGGACAGGCTAGGATGTCATCCAACCAGGCTCTGGCCTGGGGCTTAGGGCCCCTGCACAGGATTGAGCCACCCATGGAGTGAAATGGACACCAGGTCTACATTCTCAGAGGCAGACCTGCCATACCCTCCCTTCCCTCAGGACTCCGATTTGTCACCCAACTGTATCCCAGCAAATGTTTATTGAATTACAAGCATTTGAAGTCCTGGTTGTCCCTCCATTAGAAGCCCATACTGGCCCTTGCCTGACACATATTTTCCTAATTTAGTATTCAATGAGTTCCTCAGGTCAGCTCAGCTGCTAGAAAACTAAAGAGTATTCCAAGACTTTATCCCATACGGAAAAAAAATTCTCATCAAACCAAAGGTCATAACTGATTCCCAGAATTCAAAATGTAATTCAGATTTTATCAGAACATATATTTAATTTGATAGTAAACATTTCTGAGAAGATATCATTTTATAAGCATTTGTTTCACCATTCTAATTTACTATAATGTATCTGTTCTCTAAAGTGAGGGATCCCAACCACGACATGTGGAGGTAAACGGAAAGGCTGGGCCTTATTACCAAAAGACTTCTGGGGGATTAAGAAGGTTTATGCCCCTCCCACCACAGGACAAGTGGGAGGAGCTTGTCAGCCCGGAATTCCTCTCTGGAGGTCTCTGAGCACATCTCCTTGATGACCCTGGACACCATCATGAAGTGTGCCTTCAGCCACGAGGGCAGCGTTCAGCTGGACAGGTCAGTGATAACCCTTCAGCTGCAGGGTCCTCGTTCCTATTAACTTCATGGACATACCTGAGTGGCAGGTGGAGCAGCTTAGAGGCTCACAAAGTGAGATGCAGATGCTGACCAAGCTCCAATTCCAGACCAGAACATATGATAACTCAGGCACAGATCCCTGATCCCCAGCACAGGTGGACCTTGGCTGTTCACACAAATCTCATAAAGACCTAAAGGTTACAAGGCTATGAGACAGAAGACACAGGTGCTTCAGTGTTGCCTGTCCCTGCTGTTTCAGACTATCTCCATCCACACTCCACTTCGCCTTCACAGAAGTGGGCCCCTCTATTCTGGACTCTTCTGTATTTCCTCCCTTAGGAATTCCCATTCCTACAACTAGGCCATCGGGGACCTGAACAACCTTATTTCTTCCTCCCTGAGAAATCCCTTTTATCAGAATGACACCATCTACAGCCTGACACCTGATGGCCGCTGGAACCACAATTCCTGCCAGCTCACCCATCAATACACAGGTTCTGTCTCCTCCTCTTGTCCCACCTTTACCAGGCACAGCTAAAGGAGCTGGCCCTGACCCCTCAGGCAGAGCCAAACCCCCTAGTGCCTCTGTAGGAGATAGCACTCATATGTAGGAGACTTCTTTGGTGCAGTGATGATAGGGGCCTGGTGTTGTGCAGGAGTTGGCATGGAGATGGCTGAATGACGCCCTATCCCATTGCGACTTAAGCAGAGGCTCCATGGGCTATACCACTGTGGGGAGGTCTGCCCTGCCTTGCATGGTGCTAGAGCTCCCACCATGATCACACACCCACACCCACATTTATGCTGAGGTTTAGTGGGCACCTAGATGGGCACAGATGAACATCTGGACCTCGTGACCTCACTGAGGCGCTCAGCTCTGCCTGGTAACCACTGTTTCCAGACAGACCGAGTGATCCAGCTGAGAAAGGCTTGCTTGCAAGAGCAGGGGGAGCTGGAGAAGGTCAGGGGGAAGAGGCACTTGGATTTCCTAGACATATTCCTCTTGGCCAAAGTAAGTATGTGTAGGAGAGGTCTGAAGCTTTTCCCAAAAGCACAGATCAAGACACCAACCCTGTACTATCACCATGGCCTCCCCAGATGGAGAATGGGAACAGCTTGTCAGACAAGGACATCCATGCTGAGGTGGACACATTCATGTTTGAGGGCCATGATACCACAGCCAGCAGAGTCTCCTGGGTCCTCTATATTCTGGCCACACACCCTAAGCATCAGCAGAGGTTCCAGGAGGAGATCCAGGGCCTCCTGGGGGATGGAGCCTCCATCACCTGGTGAGTGAGGAATTAAGAGATGGGGAGTCCTGCCCAATCCCCTGGTCTGCCCAGGCCCTGCCTCCTGGACAAGATGCCCTACACTACCATGTGCATCAAGGAGGCACTGAGATTCTACCCACCAGTGCCAAGCATTGGCAGAGAGCTCAGAACTCCCATCACCTTCCCTGATGGGCGCTCCTTGCCCAAAGGTATGACCTTCCCCCATTCACTCGCCTCAGCTCTCCACAGGGACTTGTGGAGGGTCAAAAATTCACCTGTGCTTCAGCAGTTCTGAATATCTCTGGGTCTCACTTTCCTTGTCAAAATATGATACAGTTTGTCATTAGAAAGAAGAGTTTGAAATGTCTGACCCGGAGCTTGAACACACCAAAAGTTCAATAACTAAATGTTAACCTTGAAAACCAAAGACCTTAAAATTCTATTCACTGAGAAGGAGAGAGCTGGCGAGAGTATCAAACAGGGGCAGAGAGCATGTGGTTCTTTCCTGATGGGGTCAACACAAAGGAGGGAGATCAGGAATCCTGTGTCATGGGTCAGCTGTTGTCCAGTTTCTGAGGAGCCCTCAGATTAGTAGCAGAGAGCAGCTGATAACCAGATCTGAGACTCCTGAGGTGATCAGAGGCACCCAGACTCAAGCCCCACCAGGTCATGTCCTAGTCCCACTATATCCTAGCTTGGTAACCATGGGCAAGAAAATCAGCCTCTCTGGGATTCATATCTCATCTGAAATTTAGGAATAAAAGAATGTCTTCCTTGGAAGTCTGTTCTAAGTACTGAGTGAGTTTATGTATATTCCCCAACAGTTAATAAATAGCATTCGATGAATATGAATTGTCACTCAACATACTCCAAGTAGTAATACACCAACGCTTTCCTGCTTCTCATCCCTGGAATCATGGTTTTCTGCCCATCATCTGAGCAGCACACATGTTTAGCCAAGCCCAACCCACTGCATCGTGTCAGGATCATCCCTCTCAAAGTGACGGTTTAAGGAAACCATTCTCCCCAGCTGGCTAAGAGACCTGGCCACCCATGGGTACAATTACTCTTCTCTTTATCTCCTATGCACCCCACAGGTATCACAGCCATGCTTTCCATTTATGGCCTTCACCACAATACAAAGGTGTGGCCAAACCCAGAGGTAAGAGGGTGCTGGGAGGAGGGGATGGGATGACCTCTCAGACCTAGCACCTTCTTCTGCTCCCAAATCTGGACATCCTGTCCCCTCCTGGGTGGGAAGCAGGGGCTGGACCCCTTCCTGTCCTGGCCCTGATGCTCTCTCTGCAGGTGTTTGACCCTTCCCGCTTTGCACTGGGTTCTGCTCAACACAGCCATGCTTTCCTGCCCTTCTCAGGAGGAGCAAAGTGAGACACCAATTTGTGACAATGGGGGTGGGAAGATAGGAGGAGTCTCTGGGCTCACAGCCATTTGTGACCCCAGTGTTCATATGTGCGTCTTCATTTACATCCTTTAATATTTGTTGTTTGTGGACAGGAGACCTCCTGTTGGTGTCTCTACACACAAAAGCAAATTGGAATTTCAGGCACACCGTGGAGACACTGCTCCCTCTGCTCTTTCCCAATGTGCAGCCAAAAATCACTGTCAGTGGGTCTTCCAAACATGAGTGTATTCAGGTGTTTTCCTCATGTTAGGAGTATGGATCTTCAGAATTAGATATTCTTTAGTAAACTGAACTTCAGATGTATGCTTCTCTCAATCGTCAGGAATTTTACAGAGTCAATTTGTCTCTCCCCATTCATTCTCAATGCAGCACACCACCTTTTCTACTTAAGTCAATAGCCGGCCACATTGAATAACCCAAATCTTTGCATATATTTAGAATTCACTCAGCTTGCTGGTCCTATCTTTCAAGCCATAGAAGTGAAAGGTTATGGTAAGACTTTACAGAAAGCTTCACATCAATGTGTGTCGTCTCACACATTTTGCTGTCTTACCCAATAAAATTTTTGCTCCATTATAATGTTCACATATTAACATCTCTATACCATAGTCCCACAGTCCACATAGCACAATGTTGGCAAAAACATAAAAATGTGGACAATAGACTGCCTTGTAAAGAAAAGCTCAATATTCATTATGTGACACAGCATTTGAAGGTTCCTAGTCTGTATTAGCTGTTGAGCTGGACAGATACACTCTAAAATGGGTGCTGTGGAAATCTGCAAAAGCTGCAGGAATGTCCTGTGAAATACAAATGCCGAAAGTGATGTAAATAGTAAAAACAAGATTTTTCTGAAGGAATAGTACTGTGAATTCTTCAAATGGTGAATAAACTTTCACAGAACAGGCTTTAAGCAAATGTTTCTTCCAGATACACCTTCTCCAGCACTGCTTTATCCCAGAAGGACAACTTCCTCCTAAGCACTGGCTGCCAATCATGTTGCTGCCACTAGGGAACAGGAGAGCATCCCCAAGCTCCATCTCCATTTCTAGCTCAGAACCAATAATTACTCTCAGTGAATTCCATTCTGTTTCACTCATTTAAAAAACTTAATTAACTTCATGCAAATATAAAAGTATTTATTAAGCCTACTTCTGTGGGTCACGTCCTGTGCAGGATGATGAGAAAACAGAAGTAAAAGGTACTGTTCCTGACTTGAAGACTCCACAGGACAAAAATGTGTTGTACAGAAACATTCTGTGCTCCAGACACACATGGCTCCCTCATCCATCCTTTCACTCACTTGTTCACTCAATGAGTGCTCTGATGCTGGCACTGTCCTAGGCACTGGACTGTGACTGCCTGTGGATAAATCATAAATGCTGCCTGGGAGCAGAGGAAGGGAGGGACACAGCTGGCAGGGGGTGAGTGGCAGCTGGGCTCTGGCCTTAGCCTTGAGGATGTGGTAGGCAGAGGTGGAGGGGGTAGGTTCTCAGCCATCTCCACATGAACAGGGCTAAGATGTGGGCTGGAGAGGTAAAACATGGGTGAGGCAACAGCCCATGGAGGGCTTGGCTGCCATCTGGGACACTAGGACGCTGTCTTCATTGTCTCTGCCTGGCCCAGGAACTGCATTGGGAGGGTCTGAGCTGGGTTTTAGTGTGGAGGGAGGGCAAGTAGGGACCCAGAAAGTCCAGGCGAGAAGACTGAGGGATGGCAAGGAGTGACATTTCTGGAATACAATTAGAAGATTTAGAAGAGCACAGGCTCTGGTGGATGGAGGGGTGAGGGGGAGACAGAAACCTGAACCTCACTGTGGCAGGAGGCAGGTGGGGCAACACCTGCCCAGTGCCCCTTGAGGAAGCCTCTCACTGCCCTTCTGATTCCCTTTCCCCACCCTTCTGGGCCCCCCATGAGCAGCTGGGTGCCAGTGCATCTGCCTACCTGGTGTGAACCTGAGAGTGTGGCCCATCCTCACCCGCAGTGACCCGAACTGGCCTGCAAACTGGGGAACCACACACTATTTCTGGAGGAATGAACAAACCACTGATTAACCCTTTATCCAGTCATGTGATTAGACTCTGTGCCTTAAAGTGCTGGCCCTGTCCTGATAGAGGTTTTCAGACCTGCTGAGAGCAGAGGGAGGAGTTAGGAACTAGCCCAGGGAAAGAAGCAGGCTCTGTATGAGGTCAGGAAAGAGGGTGAACACAGGCTGGAGTAGAAGTGTGTGGCCTGAAAAGAAAGGAAGTCGGAGATGGATACATGAAGGTGGCCCCTGAATGCAAAGCTCAGGGTCCAAAGTACTCAGGGACCAAAAACTACCCACCTCCGAATGGGGCCTGAGGCTACTTTCAATTCATCTTCTCTGCCTGGCCCAGGAACTGCATCAGGAAGCAATTTGCCATGAACAAGCTGAAGGTGGCCACAGCCCTGACCCTGCTCCACTTTGAGCTGGTGCCTGATCTCACCAGGATCCCCATTCCCATACCATGAATTGTGCTAAAGTCCAGCAATGGGATCCACCTGGATCTCAAGAGGCTCCCTAACCCCTGTGGAGACAAGGACCAGCTCTGGGAACCTTCACCTGCCATTCTGTCCCCCTGACCTCTGCTTCTGTCCCCTGCATGTCTGCCTGTATCTTGGTCTCTTACTGCCAACTGCCATAAAGTCAGCCTGCCCTTCTCTCTCTCACCTTTCTCCAGGCTCCCTACCTACTTGTCTATCTGTCTCCTATCCACCTGCATCTCTGAATCTCCACCCAGCTCCCAATCTCCTGCCTGCCCTCCAGCCTGTCTGCCCGTACCCTTGTCTTTTTCCTCCTGTCTGCTTGTCTGTTCCTATGCTAGTTTCCTATTGCTGCTGTAATAAACTACCACATCCTCAGTAGTTTTCAATAACAGCTTTTTATTCTCTTACAGTTCTGGAAGTCAAAGTCAGAAATGGGTTCCACTCGGTATAAAACAAGCTCTGGACAGGGCCAAACCCCTCTAGAAGCTCTCAGGGAGACAGCCTTGCCCCTTCACCTTCCAGCTCCAGAGCTTTATTTGTTGCATTCCTTGGTACTGGCCTCCCCTCTCTCTTGAAAGCCAACAGCATCTTTAAATCTCTATTACTATCTTCACATCTCTTTCCCTCTTATAAAGATCCTTGTGGTTATATCACACTCATTCAAATAATCCAGGAGAATATCACCACCTCAAGATCCATTACTTACATCTTCAAGGTCCATTTTGACACATATGGTCCCATAACCATGGGTTCCATGGATTAGGATGTGGACATCGTGGAGACCCATGGTTCAGCCTAGCACAGCCCCTACCTGATTGTCACCACATCTGTCCATCTAAATCTCTCCTATTTGGTACCTACTTGTGTGATGTCACTCAGACATTCCCTCTGTCTTTCCTCCTCCCCAGAATAAGGTTCACAAGTTTGCACATTGTGTGTGGCTTTCCATGGAAGCCAATAGAAGAAAGAGAGGAGATGCCAAGGGGGAGCAAACAGAGAGGAGACAAGTCCCTTCTGATTAGGGACAAGAGAGCTGAGGCCTGCTCTTTGGTACCAGATCCCGGCAGGGCCAGACCTGACCTACCCCTTACACACAGCCTCACTTCTTGTGAACTCTGATGCCCACACTCTCACCAGCTCCTGAGGCTCCCATGGTAGCTGAATTTCAACAAAGGTCTTTTATCTAGGGTATCAGAGGGAGAAGCTCACACCTCCGTTAGGTGAAAAATACTAGGCCTCCATTACAGTAACATTTAGCTTTTCTTATACTATATGAATCAGAGTAGAGCTGAGCTAACAACCTGTCTTGGTGTGTTTTGTGGTTTTTTTGCTATAACAGAATACCTGAGGTTGGGTAATATATAACAAAAAGAGGTTTATTTGCCACAAAATTCTGTTGCCTGGAATGTCCAAGTTTTGGCAGCCTGGTAAAGTTGGCAGTTTGGTAAAAGCCTCAGGCTGCTTCCACTCTTGGCAGAAAGCAAAAGGCGAGTGACCACATGCAGAGATCACACGACAAGGGAAAAAGCAAGAGAGAGATTGAGGAAGCCCTTCTCTTTGAGAACCTGCCCTCTTGGGAACCTCCTCATGCCACCAATGATAAGAACTTGTTCATGCTTGCAGGGTAGAATGGGGGCACTAATGTATTCAGTAATGATCCATCCACATGATCTAAACACCTCCCAGAAACACCCAGCTCCAAACACTGCCACATTGGGAATGAAGTTTCCATCAGGAGTTTGATCAAAGACACACCACATCTCAGCTGTACCAGGGCTGCAGTGAGCTGATCAGGAAAGCCTCACAAGCCTGGTCTTGCATGAGGGCCTTAGGGATCCAGCTCTTCTCAGCCCAAATGAGATGTGAAAAGGGAGTCTGCCTGGCCATGTCACTAGGGCACCTGTCAGCCTCCCTCTCACATAGGGCCTGCAGGCTCCTCAGGAAACTCATGGAGTAGGCAATTGTCCAGCAAGGGCTGGGAGGAACCAAGGTAGACAAATGGGTCTAGCTAGTAGGAGAGGATGTCAGACCCCAAGCAGCTTCTCCCCAACAGCACAGCTTTATGGTGGTCACCTGCCTCTCTGGCTGGCCACCCTGATGGAGCAGGAGCATGCTCAACCCTGTCTACACTTGCTGACGGCTTAGATGCTAGTGCTCCTGACTCTGAGCCCTGTTCCAGCACCTGGTCCCCATGCACTCCTCCCAATTTCACTGGGCTGGTATCCCTGATTATACCAACCTCTCTCAACTCAGACCTTGCTTCTTTTTCTGGATCTGGTCCCAGGTATTCCTCCCACTTATTGTCCATTCCTAGCCCATAGACAGACCTTCCTCTGCCTAAGGTCTAATACCTCATTCTGCTACCATGAAGGGGCTTCTCTTCCATTTGGTGCCTGCAGCCAGCACCTCTCTCAGAGTCTCCTGGACTCTCACATTACTAGAATAATTCAGCCCTTCTCTGAGAAGGGACAGGAAAAGCACAGGCCAGACAGTGAGTGAAAGGGCAGCAGTGGAGGGAGAAGGGAGGATTGGGGCAGGAAAGTGAGCCAAGAACATCCTGGACATAATGGTCAGCAGAGGTCCCCTGGCATTAGGTGGTACACAAGGGCTCAGGCTGCCCATGCTCAGAGAGCACAGGACAGTGGGCACTCATTCCCATTATGTCCCCTAGTACTTGAGTGAAAAGAGGAAGGTGAATCATATAGGGGAAAGTCTTATTGCAACAGAAGAAATGGAAACCTCAGAGTGATCAAAGAAATAAGGAATGTGGGCAAGGAGGGGGAACTACATCATATACAAAGTTTAAAAAGTGGATGGAAGGATTGAAAGACAGCCCACAGAGTGGGAGAATATATTCACAAATCAAATGAGAATATAGAATGAACTCCAACACTCGATATCAAAATACAAAGACCTCATTCAAAAATCACCAAAGGAATTCAATAAACACTTCTGCAAAGAAGATATGCAAAATGTCAGCAAGCACCTGGAAAGATGCTCAATTTCATTAGTCATTAAGAAATGCAAATCAAAAGCACAATGAAATACCACTTCACACCCTTTAGGAAATCTACAATTGTTTTTTAACAGAAAATAACAAAATGCTGAATAGAATATGGGGAAATTAGAAGTCTTATGAATTGCTGGTGAATGTAAATTGGGATAGCCAATTTGAAAAACAGATTAGTGGTTCCTGTAAAAGACATAAACACAATTACCATAGGATCCAGCAATTCCATTCCTGAGGATATAACCAAAGGACTTGAAAGCAACGACTAGAATAGATACTTGCAAGCTGTGGCAGCGTTATTCACAATAGTTATAAGGCAGAAAGATACCAAGGGTCCACCAACAGATGAATGGGTACACAAAATGTGGTATATACATACAATGGAATATTATTCCATCATAAAAAGGAATGAATTTCTGATACATGCTACAGCAGCAATGATCACTGTAACAGTATGCTAAGTGAAATTAGCCAGACGCAAAAGGAAAAATATTGTATTCTTCCACGTACAGGTAGTAGAATATGCAAACATAAAGACAGAAAGTAGATTAGAGATTACTTGGCACTGAGGGAAGGCAGAGTACTTTCTTAAAGGTTACAGAGTTCTTCTTAGAATGATGAAAACGTTTTGAAAATAGGTAGTGACGATGGTTGTAAAACATTGCGAATGTAATTAATACCATGGAACTGGACAATTAAAATGTGTTAAAGTGGCCAATTTTATGTTCTGTATGTTTCACTAATTTTTAAAAGTTAATCTACACCAATTGGGGAAAAAAACGGCAAATAGGAGGCAGGAGTAACTTGCAGCTCCGACTCGGACAGATAGAGTAGGATGTAGAGACTCACATCATGAACTCTTGTTCCAAGAACTAGTGCAGGAAAACACCTGGAAAGCTGACAGAATCCCCAGACCCTTTGGAGGAAGCAGATTGCTGCTGCAGGCCCCAGGAACACTCAAAAAACTGTTTAAGTGTCTAAAATGTGAAAGGGGAATCATCTGCCCATGAACACACACACCCTCACTAGGAAAACTGAGAGTCCAGATCATAGGAGTAGGATGTGATCTTACCTGAAGCTCAGATGAATTTAGAGAGCCAAATGAAATACAGGGGTAGAAGAAGCAGTGTGAAGAGCCCCATGGGCACTGTCAGTTCCCAAGGAAGCCATTTCTGACTTTGTCTCACAGAGGTCCCTAGAAAGGGCTGGCAGAGGAACTGGGAAAAGACCACAGAAAGAAGGCAATTTCCAGCTGAACTTTGTAATAATTTTGACCGAACGTGAAGTTTCCTAGACAGAGCCTGGGGGAGGAGGCAGATCAGGAGTACAGACACAGCACAGAAGCCACAGCAGGTGAGGAAGTGTGAAACCTAAAAGCCCTGCTTGCTTTCTCAGCCAGGAGGCTGGTAACCAGGAGGCTGGTAAACTGAGAACTCTCAGTCCTGCTCCCCTCCTGCCTGGAATAAACTCAGTGCCATTGGTGAAGCATAATGGGAATGAGATGGGCCTTTTGGGCTGCATGGGAGCTGAGTGAGGCCCATAATTATAGCTTTCCCCCACTTCATTGGTAACCTATATGACATAGCAGAGGCAGCCATATTCCCTGAGAACATACCATTGGCCTGAGAACTACACTCCCATTCCCCACAGCTGCAGTAGCAAGACTCACCCAAGGAGAGTCTAAGCTCAGACCTAACACTGCCCCCACCTGATAGTTTTTCTCTACTCACCTTGGTACCCGAAGACATAATCTTATGGGCATAATCTCTTGGGAGCTCTACAGCCCCTCCCACCACCTGATCCTCCCTATACTACCACAGATGATGCTCTCTTGAAAGTGCAACCTCCTGGCTGACAGACAATCAACACAAAACTAGCACAATAAACAAGACTAAAACCTAGAACCCTCACAGAGTCCACTTTACTCCCCTGCCACCTCCACCAGAGCAGATACTGGTACCCATGGCTGAGAGACCTAAAGACAGTTCACATCACAGCACTCTATGCAGACACTCTCCAGTACCAGCCCAGAGCCCAATAACTCTGCTGGGTGACTAGCTCCAGGAGAAAAATAACAAGCACTGCAGTTCGGCTCTCAGAAAGCCACATCACTAAGGGAAAGGGGAGAGAATCATATCAAAGAAGCACCCCATGGGACAAAAGAATCTGAACTGCTCAAGCAGTCCTTGAGCCTCAGATCTTCCCTCTGACATAGTTTCCCCAAATAAGAAGAAACCAGAAGAACAATTCTTAAAAGATGACAAAACAAGATTCTTCCACATCCCCAAAAGATCACACTAGCTCACTAGCAATGAATCCAAACCAAGAAGAAATCTCTGAATTGCCAGAAAAAGAATTCAGAAGGTTGACTATTAAACTAGTCAAGGATGCACAATGGCACAGGATATGAATGGAAAAATCAACAGTGAAATAGATAGCATAAATTAAAAACAATCACAACTTCTGGAAATGAAGGACACACTTAGAGAAATGCAAAATACACTGGAAAGTCTCAGCAATAGAATTGAATAAGTAGAAGAAAGAATTTCAGAGCTGAAAGACAAGGTTTTCTAGTTAACTCAATCCAAGACAAAGAAAAAAGTTTTTTAAATATGAACAAAGCCTCCAAGAAGTTTGGAATTATGTTAAATGAACAAACCTAAGAATAATTGGTGTTCCTGAGTAAGAAGAGAAATCTAAACATTTCAAAAACATATTTCAGGGAATCATCAAGGAAAATTTCGCTGGCCTTGCTAGATATCTAGATTCCACAGCTCTTTCCACTGCTACCTCTCACCATGTAGGTGAAAACTGGATGCTAAGCTCAGCAGGGACAGAGTCTGGGTCCAAAAGTCCCTTCTGGGAGGGAGGCAGGAGGTAGGGAAGGAAAACAATCATAGAACTAGAGGAAAAGTGGGTGAACTGGGGTGTAAATAGTTACATGCCCTTTGTTTTGAACAGCACCCAGGATTTATGTAAGAGAGAACAGAGCTCTGGCCCAGTGAGTTGTGTAATGAATTACTTGTCATGAGGCAGTAAAAAGGGAGAATGCTGAGAGTCAGACCTTAAGTGAGTGAAGGAGCAGGTCAGCAGGAAACTTGTGGTTCCCAGTAGAGCTGGCTTCCAAGGAATTCTTCCAGATGTATCTGTTGTGTTTTACTTTCTGAATCTGGAACATAGACTGTGAACTCAGAAGAGATAAATCATTCAAAAGTGAGGTTGAGGAACATAAACATGTCCCATCCCCTATTCTTTCATGTATGACCTCGATAATGTTCTTGGTGCCCATCCCTCTACCTAGAACTCTACCTAGTGAACTATTCTTCTTTCAAGACTTCACTCTCCTTTTTTAGTTTTCTCCTTTCCTTCATGGAGGTTTCCACTCTCCAGTAAAGCCTTATAATTTTTTTATTGAACTGGTTTTATTTTCTGCCTTTGGTTACTAAAGTATGATCTCAACAAACATTTCCTTAATGAAATAATGACTTAAATAATAAGTCCTAAGAGTTATTGAAGATAATAGTTATGATCTCACCTTACAACACAAGAAACTGAGGCTCAGAGACTGTAAGTTGCTGGTTACCTATGTGGAAAACCTGAGGCTTGATCATCCTAAGTCCAAGTCCAGTGTTCCATCCACCTACGCCATGACCCTGGACCATGACTGAAGAGTGGAAGGGGACAAGCTCCAGGGAACATCAGAGGCAGCTGGGGTAGGTAGTTCTGAAGTCTGACAGAGCAGTCTATTTCCACCTTCAACTCTGAAGAGCTGTTTTACTCTTAACACAAGGTTCTACCTCTCTGTAATCAGTTTCTCATCACTGAAATTGGGGTAATAATAAAACCAGCCACACCTACTGAACATTTGGCAAACTAGACTGTGAATTCCTTGAGGTCATGGTTCATGTCTGTTTTTTCTGAAGCTATGCCCACCTACCTAAAATCCTGCTTGACACACAAAAGGTACTCATTAGGTATTTGTGAGTTACAAGGACAGGGGCACATGGGTGTGTACATGGCCATTACCACTGGCATTGAGATCATACATAAAAGAAGCTTTCATCTCAGTATTTCCCCAGGTGGATCCTCCACAGTCCATCAATTCAGGGGACTAAGGTCCAAGCTCTGGCCACCCCTTTAACCCTGTCCACAGGTGAGCGTGACAATAACCCAGGATGTGGCCAGCAGTGGGCAGGAAAGGTCATAAATAGGCAGGAGCTCTCAGAGATCCAGCAGGTGCTGCACCATGTGTGTCTCTGTGTTGAGCCCCAGCAGATCCTGGGTGGCATCTCTGGGATCCTCCAAGCAGCCTCCCTACTCATCCTGCTTCTTCTGCTGCTTAAGGCAGCCCAGCTCTACCTACACAGGCAGTGGTTGCTCAAAGCTCTCCAGCAGTTCCTGTGCCCTCCCTCCCACTGGCTCTACCGGAACAACCAGGAGGTTGGAAGGAGTTGACAGCAGAGTGGGAGGGCAGGGAGGGCCAACATTCTGAGGTCTGTTCAGAAAGTCCATGGGAAAAGGCCTCACAGTGTGCTGAGCATGTGCCCTCCAAGGAACACCCAGCTCACTTCTCCAGTCATGGCTCTTGCCAGTCACAGGGAGCTCACTTCTACCCAAGTAGCCCATCTCACTGGTCCTCAGCTCTGTCACCCATGCCCTCCTTCTGCAGATCTGAAGTGTGTCCTGGCAGCCCTGCATGTGAACCGCAACGCCTGGTCATTCCTCGGTCTCCTCCTCTCCAGGCTGCACAACCCCAGCAGCCTGAGCTGTTCTCAGAGAACAAGGTTCTACATGCTCTCTGCCCAGTAACTAATCCCCAACCTGTCTGCCTGTCCTTGAGCTTGTCTGGAAGCACAGGCACCCATCTGAGGAATAACTGCCCTGTTGGGGGTTCCTGGTCTGTAGCGATCATAGGCAGGAATCTCAAGAGGTGTCAGGCTGCAGGAAAAGAGCTCACTCTGCTGGGATGAGTGGCTCAGGTCAGGTGGCTGGGTCTGCTCAATTTGCCCAAGACTGAAGGGAATTTCCAGAAAGGTGACTTCAAGGCTTAAAATCTGACCATTCTGGGCACACAGGAAGAAGGCTGCCTAAATGATGTCCTCCAGATGAGGGGATTGGTGTTTGTGTTTCATCACTGAACAGTGTGTGTTGACCTCCCATCCCCTCTCCCATGTACCTAGACTATAAGCCCATTGGAGCCAAACATGTCACCCCCTCCTGGTGCCCCAGCACCCAACAAGAGCTTGGCACAGTGGGATGGTTGGCCCAGATGTGAGGAGAAACAGAGGAAGGAGGGGAAGCTGAAGCTGAGACCTGAGATGGGGGCACAGGGACAGAATCCACCCTCCCAGCACTGCCATCACTAGGGGCTGTGGGCAGAGCAAGGTAAGGGGCCTCTGGAGAGGGGCTCACTAAGGGGCTGTGAATTGAACACACTTAAGAGGAGATGGTGGTTGCACGGAACTGAGGTTTCCGACATTCATAATTCCTCTAAGGCACACACACAGCTCTCCCCACAGGGGCACGAATCCGGCTCAGGTCAAGTCCTAAGGAGACAGCAAGAGCCTGGATCACTGCCTAGATCATCAGAAATAGTTCCAAATTCCTAACTTTTGGAAATCACATAAGATTCCCAAATCTTATGTGATCCAGAATGATCTCCCTGCAGTCAACCTCGCCTACACTCCACTCCAGTGATGAGAACTAAATGAAGGTTTTCATGGATCTGTCTTTCCTCTGGTGACAGTTCCAGAAGGACCAAGAGCTAAAACAAATTCTGAAATGCATAGAGTCGCAAGAGTCCGCCTGCAATGGCTGTGGGGAGCAGAGTCTGACTCCTCCTTTATTATCCTGACTACATGAAGGTGATTCTGAGGAGATCAGGTGAGAGCAAAACCTCATCCCAGCTGTAGCAGCTCTTCTATCTTGGGTACATATGCCTGGATCTGTGCAATTCCAGAAGAAAATGGCAGTTCAGCCATCAACCCTACACATTTTACTAATCATTGCCACAGGCACAACCCAGCTTATGGCCAGCAATATTCACTTAGTACTGGGTGTTTCAAACAGCTGTGTGGGACCAAATGTCTTGTTTTCTTTTTTTACCAAGTTGAGGTGCTCTGAGATGAAAATTGTCCCAGATCTGTAATACAAATGTCATGTCCGCACTGACTTGGATTTGCAGCATCTATGTATTCCCTGTCCTGGGTCATGGGGTGACTAAGACAACACCAGTGTAGAAAATCCAGAGGCTCTTGTTCGTTGACATTGAAGAAATAACCTCTATTTCTCACCAGTTCCCCTTCCTAGCTCTCTGGATGTTTTTCTGCAGGAATACTGAGTCTGAATTCCTAAGCCCACACTGACTTTCAGGATAGAGATGGAAGGGACAGGAGGCAAGTGGGAGTTGACACAAGACAAACTGCCAACTGACAGACACCAAGAGTGGCCCCCAGAAGCACAGAACAAGAGACCAAACCTGCACTCTCACCACAGCCTCCCCAAATATAGAGAAAGCAAGGACCTCCGTGCTGAGGTGGACACATTCATGTTCGAGGGACACAACACCACAGCCAGCAGTATTTTCTGGATTCTCTATGCTCTGGCCACACACCCCAAGCATCAGCAGAGGTGCCCAGAGGAGATCCAAGGCCTCCTGGGGCATGGAACCTCCATCACCTGATGAGTGAGGGCCCACAAGGTCAGGGAGCCCTGCCCTCTCTGTAAAGGGATTCACCTGGTCTGCCCAGGCCCTTCTGATGTTCAGGATGGGTTTCTTTCAGGGACCACCTGGACCAGATACCTTACACCACCATGTGTGTCAAGGAGACTCTGAGATGCTACCCACCAGTGCCAAGCATTGGCAAAGAGTTCGGCACTCCCATCACCCTCCCTGATGGGCACTCCTTGTCCAAAGGTATGAATTCCCCCACCTACTCAACTAAGTTATCCAGAGGGACACATGGAGGGTCAGAAATCCATGTGTGCTTCAGCAGTTCTGAACATCTCTGGGTCTCCTTTTTTCACTTTGACCAAGAGGAGGATGTACAGGAAAACCAAGTGCCTCTTCCTCCTGATCTTCTCCAGCTCCCCCTCCTCCTTACTTTGTAGATCAGATGATGTATGTGAAATTCCTAGCACAGAACTGGGCCACAACAAAATTTCAATAAATATTCGTTTCTTTTTTGACTCATAAAGTGCATTTTCTAATGTGGAACACTGGCCTAAATGACCTGTTTAAGTTCCTTTCAATTCTGATATTCCAGCAGACTTGTATTCTAAACTTCTATCATTCCAGCTAACAATCTATCACCTCTAGAATCCAAGGTTTACGATGCTATGGTTAATTCGAATGGTGGCAATGACATTCTTTGATTCTACTACTGCAGACTCCAACACTACAGGACCCGGGGCCAATCGTGTCATTCATGTGTCTTCACTGTCACATCTTTTTAACATCCTCCATATTTGATATGTGTGTAACTCCTTTTGAAAATTGCAAAGCACTGCATATACATATCAGTTAATCAGACGATGACTCAATCTTTGGAATCTTCTCCAATTTATATCATATTTACAGCCTCTGAATGTGACCTCTGGATTTTAGGGCCTGGAGCCCTAAAATTCTATTCCCTAAAATGTGGAGGGCCAAAGAGAGAATCAGACAGGAACAGAGGGGGATACAGCTGTTTCCTGAGGGGTCAAGTCAAATGAGGGAGATCAGGAATCCCATGTCAAAAGTAGGTCAGCTATTGCACCATCTGTGAGGAACCCTGAGGTTGATAGCAGGTAACAGCTGACTGATGACCAGATCTGAGCCCTCTGTCATGACCATCGGTCACCAAATTACTCACTCCTCATTGGGTCTGAATTCTATCCCAGCCACATGCTACCTGTGCAATCATAAGCAAGTCTGCTCTGAGCCTCGGGTGCCTTGTCTAACAAATAAGGATATAAGAGTGCCTACCTTGGGCCGGGTGCAGTAGCTCACGCCTGTGATCCCAACACTTTGGGGGGCCGAGGCAGGCAGATCACTTGAGTCCAGGAGTTCAAGACCAGCCTGGGAAACAAGGCAAAACCCCATCTCTACAAAAACTAGCTGGGCATAGTGGTGTGTGCCTGTAGTCCTAGCTACTTGGGAGGCTAAGGTGGAAGGATCACCTGAGCCCAGGAGGCAGAGTGAGACCCTGTCTCACAAAATAATAATAAAAAAATTAAAAAGTGCCTACCTTGGAGGATTGCTGTTAAGACGAACGAGTTAATGTAAACCCCTCATTAGCTCTTGGGAAACACTTCATAAACATGAGTTCTCATGTGAGTTACTTCAAAAAGTAAGCTATGATGCTTTCCCTTTTCTTGAGCTGGAGCATTGCTCTGTCACCTAGGCTGGGGTGCAGTGGCACAATCTTGACTCACTATAACCTCCTCCTCCCAGTTTCAAGTGATTCTCCTGCCTCAGCCTCCCGAGTAGCTGGGATTACAGGTGCCTTCCACCATGCCTGGCTAATTTTTGTATTTTTAGTAGAGACAGGGTTTCACCATGTTGAAACACAGAACAAAAGACCAACCCTGCACTCTCACCACAGCCTCCCCAAATGAAGAAAGCAAGGCTGGCCGCAAACTCCTGACCTCAGGGGATCCACCCACCTCGGCCTCCCAAAGTGCTGGGATTACAGGCATGAGTCACCATGCCCAGTTGCTTTCACACTTTCTTGCTTCTGATTCCTGCATTCCTGGTTTTCTGCCCCTCAGCCCAAGCTCCCATGCTTAGCCAAGCACAGCCTATCTCTACTGCAACAGAATCTTGCCCTGCTCAAAGCATGATTTGTGGCACCAGGCCTCTTCTGCATGCACTTGCCTCCTGCTGGCTGAGAAACCAGGCCACTCAAGCATAGACTCAGCCTGCTCTCTCCCCACAAATTCAGAGTTTCCCTTTCCATTTATGGCCTTCACCACAATCTGAAAGTGTGACCAAACCCAGAGGTAAAGAGGCCCTGGAAGGAGGGGATAGGGTCAGTTCTCGAGATCAACATCGCCTGCTCCCGCTCTGGGAATCCTGTTGCCTCATGGGTGAGAAGCAGCAGATGCACCCCTGCCTGTCCCAGCCCTGGAGCTCACTCAGCAGGCTGAACGATGCTTCTCACCTTGTGCCAGGTTCTGCCTGACACAACCACACTTTCCTGCCCTTCTCAGGAGTATCCCAGGCTTCCTGGGTGGTAATGGGGGTGGAGAAATAGGGGGAGGCTCTGGGTGCAATTCTCTTTCCCAATGGCCAGCCAGAAATCGCTGTCAGTGGGCATCCCAAACTTCAGTGTGTTCTGGTGTTTTCCTTACCTTAGGAGTGTGACTCTGTGAATTAGATTAAAATATAAATTAAACTTCAGGTTTTGTGCTTTTCAATTGTCAGGAATCATAAAGAATGAATTTCTCTCTTCCCACCTTTCTCAATCCAGCCTATCACACTTTCTCCTCAATTCATTAATTCTCAAATTACTAAATGAAATGTTAAACTTGTATGTTTTTGTTACCAAGATGCCTTGCATGTCCTAATTCCTCAGTCCTAGACTTGAAAGGCAACAGTAAACCTTTGAAGAAACTTTTTTTAAGGCTGTTTATTACCATGGTAATGCTTATACTCAACTCTTACCAAATTTTGCTTGATGTATATCAGTATTTTCAGAAGTCAACACACTAAAGTAGAGGTAGAGAGGGTTGAAAGCGCATTTGAAGAAACTTTTAAACCAATATGTGTTGTTTCTATGTTTGCAGTATATTCAAACACAATTTTCTTCCTACATGTTAATGTTCAGATTCCTATTACAACTGCCCCACTTGTCAAAATGTGACAGGTGAAGTGAGATCTGTATACCTGGATATAATCCCTAGAGTCCACATAGCACAACTCTGGCAAGAAAGCAGAAAATATTGAGGACAATAAACTTCCTCTGAGAATAAGACCACTATTTGGTATAAGACACGTAGATTTTAACGGTTTCTGCTGTGCAAAATATGCAATCCATTTGAAATAGCTGTTGGGTTAGACAAGTACACTCTATAACACCTGCTACGAAAATCCTCAAAGGCTGCAGGAATCGGCCAGGGGAATACAAATCTCCAGAAGTTTTGTAAGGACTGAGTACAAACAAGTTTTTTCTGAGTGCATACTCTTGAAAATTCTTCAAAAGATGACTCACCTTTTACAAAACAGATTGTAAGCAAATTGTTCCTCCGAAAATGTGCTTCTCAGGATCTGGTTTACCCAGGGTGAGTAGGTCCCACTTGACATCGGCTGCAGACCATGTTGCTGCCGCTAGAGAACAGGAGAGTCCAGGGCAGCTCTATTACCAGGTCAGCACAAATATTTACTTTCATGAATTCCATTCCCTTTTACTTTAATTTTTTTCCTTTGAATTAAGCCTGTTTCTGAGTGCCAAGTTCTATGCCAGGTGATGGGGAAACAGATAACAGGCACTGTCCCTGCCTCTAAGAGTTCACAGTCAAGGCCAAAGATTTGTTTTACAGAAACACATCCTGTGCTCCAGATACACGTCGCTCCCTCATCCATCCTTTTTGGTTGCTCACTCATTTGCTCACTGAGGGGTTCACTGAGCGTCCTGGCTTCTTGCACTGTCCGAGGCACTAGACTGTGACTCTCCATGGATGGAGTACAAATGCTGCCCAGGGGCCTGAGGAGGGAGAGGCACAGCTGGCAGAGGTTGACAGGCAGCTGGGCCCTGGCCTTAGCCTTGAAGGTGTGGCATGCAGAGCTTGGGTGAGGATGTTCTCAGCCATCTCCACATGATCACAACTAGGACGGGGGCTAGAAGGAGGGTAAGGCAACAGCCCATGGAGGGCTTGGCTGCCAGCTGAGGCAGTGGGACACTGTCCCCGCTATGATGAAGGGTATAGGAGGGTCTGAGCTGGGCTGTGGCTTCAGTGTGGAGGGAGGGGAAGTAGGAATCCAGAAAGTCTAGGTGAGAAGACTTAAGGATAGCAAAGAGAAACATTTCTGGTGGATGGAGGAGTGAAGGGAGGCAGGAGCCAGAACCCCAGAGTGGGAAGCAGATGGGGTAATGGCTGAGGACCATCCACCCAGTGCCCTGCCAGAAGGCTCCCACTGCCCATCTGACTCCCCTCTCCCACCCATCTCAGCCCATCTCTGAGGATCCAGGTCCCTGTGTGCCCCCTACATAAAGATCATCTGAGCGTGTGACCCATCCTCACCCTACAGGACCCAACTGGCCTCCACACTGGGGAACCAGAAATGTCTGTGGAGCAGTGAACAAACCATCCATCCATGTGATTAGACTCTGTGCCTTAGAGCCCTGGCCTTGTCCTGCCAGAGGATTTCAGGCCTACTGAGAGCAGAGGTGGGAGTTAGGAGCCAGCCCTGGAAAACAGGCATGCTCTGTACAACATCATGGAAGGCAGAGAACTGAGGCTTGGTAGAGACGTGTGGGCTGAAAGGAAAAAAGATGGGGGATGGACATATGAGGTGGCCCCTGAATGCCCAGCTCAGGAATGGAGCTCAGAGACCAAAGCCTGCATGGCTCAGAATGGAGTCCAAGGCTGCTTCTCAATTATTGTCTCTGCCTGGCCCAGGAACTGCATTGGAAAACAATTGGCCATGAATGAGCTGAAGGTGGCCCTGACCCTGATCCGCTTTGAGCTGCTGCCTGATCCCACCAGAATCCCCAACCCCAGACCACAAATTGTGTTGAAATCCGAAAATGGAATCCACCTGCATCTCAGGAGGCTCTTTAACCATTGTGGGAACAAGGACCAGCTCTGAGGGCCTCCACCTGCCATTTTGTCTTCCTCACCCTTGCTCGCATCTCCTGCCTGTCTACCTGCATCCTGCTTCCTATCTACCCAGCTGCTCTTATTCCCACCTACCTGCTGTCCGGCCTTCTGTCCCCCAGTCTGCCTGCCCTTCTCTCTCTCTCTCATCTTTCTCCAGGCTCCCTACCTGCTTGTCTAGCTGTCTCCTATCCACCTGCATCCCTGAATCTCCACCCACCTTCCAATCTCCTGCCTGCCCTCCAGCCTGTCTGCCCATACACTTGTCTCCTTCCTGCCTGCTTGTCTGTTCCTGTATTAGTTTCCTATTACTGCTGTAATAAACCATCACAACCTCAGGGCTTTAATATAACATCTTTTTATTCTCTTACGGTTCTGGAAGTCAAAGTCAGAAATGGGTGAAAACAAGTTCTGGACAGGACCAAACCCCTCCAGAAGGTCTCAGGGAGAGCCCTGCCCCTTGGCCTTTCAGCTCCAGGGTTTTACTTTTTGCATTCTTTGTTACTGGCCTCTCCTCTCACTTGAAAGCAAAGAGCATTACAAATCTCTCTCTCTTACTGCCCTTGCATCTCTTTCCGTCTTATAAAGACCCTGTGTTACATCAAGCTCATTCAGATAATCCAGAACAATATCACAACCTCAAGATCCATTACTTCCTTTCATCTTCAAGATCCATTTTGACATAGATGGTCTGTTATCATGGGTTCCATGGATTAAGATGTGGACATCATAGTAGGCCATGATTCAGCCTAGCATGGCCCCTACCTGATCTGTCCATCAAAATTCCTCCTATATGGTAACTGACTATGTGACTGTCATTCAAACAATCCCTCTGCTTTCCCTTTATTCCCTCTCTGGAATAAAGTTCACAAAGTATATATAGTATCTGGCTTCCCTTGGAAGGAGATAGAAGAAGAAGAAGAGAACCAAGGGGTAGGAAAGACAGAGGAGACAGGTCTTTTCTGAGTAGGAAAAGGGAAGAGAGGACCTGCCCTTTGGTGCTAGGACTTCAGCCTACCCCCAGGCACAAAGCTTCACACTGTGTGATCCCTCATGCCCACACTCTGCCAGCTCTTGAGCCCTTTAATTAAGGGCTTTTCTCTCACAGGGAGAAGCTCACTCCTGTGGGGAAAAGACTCCAGGCCTCTATTCCATTTATCACACTAGATGAATTAGAGCAGGGCTGAACACTTTTGGATTGACCCTGACCTCGCTTTGCAGCGTGAGCTCAAGGAGTCTCTCCGAGGTTCCTCTACCCTCGCTTGCTGCCTGTTCTTCTCAAGCCTTTGCTTCTGGTCAGACACTCTACCTTTCTCTCTGGGCTCCTGAGAGGCCTCCAGCAGGTGGCTAGGCACACAGCAGGGGCAAAGAAAATGCCGAGCTGGTGGGGGAACTTTAGATCCACTTGAGGGGGACTGACCTGTAACTCCAGGGTCTGGGACCAGGAGTATGAAGCCTCCATTACCACAGGGTATCCAGACACATGCCAGGTGCTATCAGGGGCACAGAAAGGAAGAGAAAGAGGAGCCAAGTTGCTGCTCATGGGGAGTTTTATGAGAGGGAAATTCACGTAACCAAACAGCGCAGGATAAGCTGGGCCATCTTGATGGGCAGCCGTGAGGGGTCCAGGGAGAACTCAAAGCTGAGCAAGCACATGGCTGTGACCACCTTCATCTCATTCATGACAAACTGCTGCCCAATGCAGTTCCTGTAGCCAGCAGCACAAAGAGGCATCAGGCAATGGAGAATCCAGAGTGATGACATTCAGCGCTCTTAGCAGCCAACAGAAGTCAATACTATTTCTGGGTGAATAACTGGCTGATAGCTTGGTTGACCTGGGCTGAAGAAACAAACCCTGGGAACATGTGGGGGGTGGGGGGCAGGTCCCAGACCAAGTAGATTCACATGGTAGGTGTCTAGCATGGGGGTCTCTTTTGGAATGACTCATCTATCTCACCCACTTCCCAGGGACAGGAATATGATCGTTGCAAGAAGGTCCCTGAAGCTTACCGTACATACAGTCAGCACAAACCCACTATGATTCCCCCTTGATCAGAGTACCCTCTAATAATGCCTCCCCATGATGTCATCCACCCTCTCCTCCCCGGTCCTGAGGGCCTGGGATACTGGGTCTCTCCATACCTGGGCCCAGCAGAGAAGGGCATAAAGACAAGGGGATGGCGTTTGGATACATTCTCAGTGGAAAAGCGCAGAGGGTCAAAGACCTGACAGGACAGGCCTTGCTCACCAGGTTCTGGCAGAAGGTGACCTCCCAGTCCACAACCCTGTCTGATCTCCCAACCCAGGGAAAGGGTACCTCAGGGTCGGGCCATACAGCACTGTTCCTTTGGAGGGCACAGATGTACATAGAGATCAGGCTGCCTGCAGGCAGAACAGAGGTTGGTGACCAGGTGTTCCTGGGAAGCCAGGCCTATCTCCACATCCCCTAGTTCCCCCTTAACTGGGGTGCTAGCCCCTGCCTGACCACTGCCAGAGACAGAGAGTTCATGACCACACCTGACTCATCACAGTAGTTTTGATCATCATCATGCCCAGTTCCTGTAACCCCAGCACTGGGTGCAGCCCCCGACAGGCATCTGTGGAATGAATTAAGGGGAGAATGAACCCATCCATCGTGAGGTAGAACAGGAAGGAACTATTAAACCTTTTCAGCTAACTGACTCTAGGGAAGTTATTATTCATAACAGTATACTACCGACAGTAACAGCTATCATTCACCAGGTGCTTACTATGAACGAGGTACAGGCTCAACACTCTTTATGAAGCTACCACATCAGTTGTGCAGGTTGCACACTGCATAGCATCATAGTCCATGTGACTGATCTCCCTGGCACTGTTCAGGGCATAGCCCGTATAGTGGCATGTGGCAGCCTTGGTGAGCATTGTATCTTTAATCCTGACAGCAGCTTTGAAACATAGATACTCTCCTTATCCCCATTTTACAGAAGGGGGAATGGAGGTTTAGAGGGAGAAGACTTAACCAACATGTTGTGGAGCTGGGGTTTGGGCCCATGGCTCTTTGAATACAAAGCCTGAGCTCTTCCCCAAAAGTGCAAAGATTTGACTGAAGGCAGAGAGGGTACCAGAAGACCATACAGAGGCCTCCATTTCCACCCCCAAATCCACCCATCCCACCCGCAGGTAGCGACCAGCCATCCACAAAGATGACAGGCTTGCTGAGCAGGCAGTACACCTGGGGCACAGGTGGGTAGAGGCGGAAGCTCTCCTTGATGCACATGGTCAGATAAGTCATTTTGCTCAGATCATCCCTGCCAGCAACACAACCAGAACATTCCAGGAATGGGAAGCAACAGGATTTGGGGATAAAGCAGGCTCCAGCCCCGGTTTTCCCCCCTCAGCACCACCACACACTCAAGAGTCAGGGGCACAGGGTGCCATGTGCCCAGGCCAGGCATGACATGGTGTAGACACTCAGACCTAAAGGATCTGGTTCCACTTTTCTCCATCTCTTTCTCATCTCCACTGGTAGGAGAAGAAGGCACAGGACCCTAGGGATGAATTGCACCCAGTCATCAAAGACAAGGTCACTTCTCAGGGCCCCCATAAAAGCCTACAAAGAATAGTTCTTTAGGTTCCAGCCTGGTTTCCCCTACTGACAGAATGAAAAGAAACGGGGGCTGATACACATTGGTTGAAAGAACCAACCAAAGTTCATGCATTGTTTAATGAGGTGAAGCGTGTGTGTGTGTGTGTGTGTGTGTGTGTGTGTGTGTGTGTTTCCCTTTGGCTACCAGGAAGCTCAGGCCCAAATGTGACATCCATCTACAACTACTGGGCAATATTTTATTACAGAGCCCCCAAACTCCCTTCTGGCTCTTATTTTTAATTTATGTTTTACTATTTTATTGAATCAACGTCCTCTAAGTTGCTTCAAGCTCTAGATGGAATGAAGTGAAAAAAAATAAATATTTTAATCCCTGCCTCAGGTTGTGTTCACATTGCAGCCTACAATGCCTAGCTCTCTCTCTGCCTGAATTTTAACCCTCCTTAGAAAGTCAATTCAAGCCTCACTCCTTCCCTCTGCCTTCAACATTCAGACCACTTGATCCTGTGATTTTCTCTAGCTGTTTGGTTATGTGAATTTCCCTCTCATAAAACTCCCCATGAGCAGCAACTTGGCTCCTCTTTCTCTTCCTTTCTGTGCCCCTGATAGCACCTGGCATGTGTCTGGATACCCTGTGGTAATGGAGGCTTCATACTCCTGGTCCCAGACCCTGGAGTTACAGGTCAGACCCCTCAAGTGGATCTAAAGTTCCCCCACCAGCTCAGCATTTTCTTTGCCCCTGCTGTGTGCCTAGCCACCTGCTGGAGGCCTCTCAGGAGCCCAGAGAGAAAGGTAGAGTGTCTGACCAGAAGCAAAGGCTTGAGAAGAACAGGCAGCAAGGGAGGGTAGAGGAACCTCGGAGAGACTCCTTGAGCTCACGCTGCAAAGCGAGGTCAGGGGCAACCCATAAGTGTTCAGGAGTTCAGTTTTGAGCCAAGAAATGGGGAAAACAATAAAAAGTTTTTAAGTGATGAAGTTTGGGGAAGTTCTTTCTCCTCCATCAGCAGGGGACATAATGGCATCTGGAGGCGGAGTATTGCCATCCAAAGGCAGGTAGCAAGTGACCGGCTCTCCCAGCTGTCCCAGCTCTATTCACCCCCACATTTCCACCTCTTTCTCTCCCAGCTCTCCATTATCTACCCAGGAACCCAGAAGGCTAATCAGGTTCTACCCTGAGAAGAAGTTAGCACACAAAATATCAGCCTCGTGTTGACAATTTTCTCTACATAACACATCTGAAAAGGCTCCATTTGGAGAGAATGGGCTCAGAAATGCATCTATGCTCAGCCATCCCCCAAGCCCCCACCACCACAAAAGGTATGACACTGGAGAAAACAGGACAGCTGCCACCACCTCACCTGATTTCCAGGACGGTCCAGGACAGGATGGGCACCTCCCTTCCGGAGGGCTGAGCAGGATAAACCAAGCTCACCCTCAGACTCACTCACCACTGGAAGGAGTCCCGGTCCCCTAGTATCTCACAGACCTCCTCTCTACAGCGATGCTGGTGCTCAGGGTACAGGGCCATGCAGTAGAGAAACCAGGAGATACCACTGGTGGTGGCGTCATGGCCTTCAAACATGAACGTGTCCACTTCAGCCCGGAGGTCTGCATCTGATAGCTTGTTGTCATTATCATCCTCGGTTACGGAAGGCAAAATAGGACAGCTAGCGGTATTGGAGGTGGTAACAAGAACTCATAACAGTGGTTGTCAAATGAACGTCTCAGGGAGGAAGTGAAAGCTCCTTTTCAAATGGTGGATTAGGACCTTCCCCAGATTCCTATCTTTCTTCAAAGCTTAGCCTAGATGCCTCCTCTTCCACAAAGCCCTCCCTAAATCCCTCTGGCCAAATGACTTGTGACCTTGTCCAGTCTGAATGTTAGCTCTGCTCATTGGGCACAAAGAATACCACCTGGCAAAGGAAGACGTTTTGGTCAACATCTACCTAGTGTCTCCCCTGCTGGACTATAAGCATCTGGAGGGCAGAGACAGGTCTTTCCCATCTCTGCATCCTAGCACAGGAACTGACCCAGAGTCAGAATTCAGTGAGTTTCTAGAGTTGATGAATAAGGAAATGAATGAATGAAGTCTAAGATTCTAGGATTCTATAGGGCCAACATTTTGGGGGATCTTAGAAGTCTAGAAATGTCATCTGGCCACTACCACATGACCTAGGCTCCCAATTCCACAGCCCAGCCACACACACCCTATACCAACTCACCTCTGAACCTTTGCTAATATGTTTCATGGAAAAAGGAACAGGTTATATTTGCTAAAGAAAGAGGGGAAAATGCTTAAGAGCTCCTTCTGTGTCCTAGGAGGATGGTCTGAAGACCCCTCTGGGACCAGTCCTCAGGTGGGAGTGGACAATGATATACTCACCTGGGCATCTAGGAGAATATCCAGGAAGTCCTGGTGCCTCTGTTTCTGGATCTTTTCCCGTACCTTCTTATCCTTCAGGGCTGCCTTCCACTCCCTGATGACCTGCTCTGAACTGGAAGCATAGAATGTCACTGCCTGGGAAGCCATCTTCTGTCCAAAGAGGAACTGGGGTCCTATAATGGGTGGGGGCATAGAGGGACAAGGAGGAGGAATCCAGGCTTCCTAGAAGTGAAGGAAAAGGTGTGGGAAAAGCCCACCTGTATGGTCATGGGCCACCTGGCAGGCCCGCAGGAATCAGCGGCCATGTGGTGTGAGCCAGTAGATGAAGACATTATGATACTGGAAGGTCTCAAGGCGCTGCTGCTCAGCAGAGTAAGATCGCTGACTGCAAGGTAGTAGCTGCTGTCCCTGCACAGCAGAGGATAGGAGGAAGGATTGGCTTAGACACTGGCCCAGGAGTAGAGTCAGAGCAGCTTCATTCCAGAAATCCAGCCCCAACCACAGAGCATCCTGCCATTCTTCCCTGCCCTTAAGCCTCTGCATAAAAGCCAGATCTGTCTCCCCACCATGAGCAAGTCCTGGCTCCCCTCAAGCTAAGACTCCCTGGGGCAGGACCCTATCTTTTCTCAGATCAGGGCTGAGGAGCATGCCAACTCTCCCCTCTAAGCTGGCTTTGGGAGACAGTGTGGTCAGCCCTGAGGTGGCCCCTGACCCGTGGCCCAGGCTGGCGTCTCCTCTTCCAAAGGTGCATTTCATGAGTGAGTCCAGCACGATGTGGCCTACATCACTGAAGATGTCAATGGATTTATCCTCCAGAGCCTTCTCTTCCCACTTGTCCTGGAGCCCAGGGATAGGAGGTAATGTGTAGGAGGCAATGTGGGGGCCAGTTGGGCTGACTGCCCCACACTGTTCTCCAGCACCTATAGCCTATCCTTCACCACCAAGGCCCCCTTCACGCACCCGCAGTCCCTGTCATGCCCTCCATCCTGCTGGAATATCAGGATAGGGTGGGTAGAAGTTTGGCAGCCTCTGGGCTTCAGCCTCAGAGGGCAGGTCCAGGAGGCAGATCTTGCACAGCACACAAATGTTTTTTCCCAGACAGGGCAGCCTTTAAGGGAGTAGGACAGCTGAGAGGTGGTGAGCTCCCCAGCACGGGGTGTGTGTGTGTGTGTGTGTGTGTGTGTGTGTGTGTGTGTGTGTTTAAGTAATCCTGGAGAGGAGTTTCCTGCAAGGGAAAAGACTAGCCTGGATAACCTGGGGATTATCCAGCCCTGAGACTCTCAGCCTGAGCTCTGACATTCCTCTTAGAGATTAGTTATATTGACATAATTTTGGGCAGTTGTGGTAGACAGAGAATGAGGAGGAGACACTTTTTAGGTGTGAAACCCTTTCCCACTACTCTCAAATATAGATGGTTCTCAAATCTGCTACTCTAGGAGCCTTATTAAGGCCTCACAGAGACCCTTTGGCCTGGGAGGAAAGAGGGCCAGGTGGAGACAAGGACCGGGCTGCCAGAGATTCCATACCTACTCAGCAGCAGCATGTGGCACATGTCAGCAGAGCAGGGCTTTGGCACTGCTGCTGCAGGCAGAACAGGCCTTGGGGCTCAGTTCTTCTCCTCACTTCAGAGCACCACATGCTCTACCCAGGACAAACCAGGGTGGAGAGGGGCCAGCCCAGCAGCCAACAGCCTCTAGTAGTCTGTCACAGGGAGCTCACTAACATGTTACGTGTGGACTCAGCAAACAAGGCCACATAGGGCTTCAGCACATCATAGTGGAAGCCAGGTGTGAGCAGCTTAAAGTGCTGGAACCACTTGGGCCCCTCAAGAACCAGCAGTCCTCTCCCTGTGGAAGGGATGGGAGAGGAAAGGCTTGTCAGTCCAGGAGATACTATCCCAGCCCTGGCAGGGATGTGGGGCTAAGCACATCCCACTCAACTCCATCCCCAAGCCTGGAACCCTCCAAGGGTAGGCCACTAAGCAACACAGTATTGCCCTCCATGCCCTCACCCTAGGCTACCAGGACCTCAGGACACAGGCAGCAGCAGTTCTTGGCTGAGTGAGCTCATTCCTTAGGACCGGAAGACTCAGTTTCTGCCTCTCAGCTGCACCCACAAAGCCTGGGTCCAGGAACTTGTGTCAGATAACACTGCCAGATATGAGACAAAGGACATGCATTTCCCCTGGGGGCAGCCAAGCAGGAGTGAAGCCTGCTGGGCCTTGACTCAGCTGCTGAGACTGTGGCCACAGCTTCAAGACTTGGGCAACAACCAGCTGTGTTCATGCTTCACAGCCTCAGGTGGGGCCCTTCCTACCCCACTCCGACACACCCACCAATGGAAATGCATTCCTGTCTTCAAGACCACCTCTTTGTTTTCCTAATCCTTTTCTATTACTTTCTAATTTTATCCTCCCTTTGATAACTGAAAAGAGGGTACAAGCAAAAAGTCTTCCCAATGGCACTTGGTGAGTAAATAGGCTTGGGAAAGTGTTCTACCTCTTGCCCCTGCCCTTTCTCGGCTCTCAAGAAGACACTGAAGACCCCATAGGATCGTGAGCAAAAGAGGAGCTTTGGAGAAGCAGGTGGCCTTGGTTAAAGAATACTCCATGGCTTTAACTTGACTACCTCTGTAAAGGAAAAATAAAATAAAAAAGAACACTCTGTGACTCCCACCTATTCTCAATATCAAATCACCTCTCCATCCTGGCAGCCAAGGCTGCCCTGGCCTCCCTGCCCAGCCTCATATCCCAGCTGGGCTCTGCCTTGCAGCCACCCCGACAGCCTCACCGCTTCTGGTGACCAGCCATGGTCCTACCACCACACCGTTCCTCAGGTCTTTGCCCTGACCAGCACCACCTATTTAAATCTGCTTTTGAATCAACTCTAGTGCCACCTCCTTCAGGAAACTGTTCTTCACACTCACACATTCTCCAGAGCCTCTGCCCTATCTAGAGAAGGCAGGCCCTGCCAGAGAACATACCTTGGCCCCACATCCGCGGCCAGCTGGGGGCTCTCCTGCTCCTCCTCTGTCTCCTCACTGAACCCAAGAACTAGGCCATCTGGGATAACCAACCAAGTGGGCAGGGCAGGATCCTGGTCACCCAGCACCATGAGTCTGAGGTGGGCAGGGAAGGGAAAGCAGGCGCTCACTCACTAATCCACTGGAGGAAAAAGACATACATATCAGGGGCCTTAGGGTCTGCAGGAGAAGGAGACAATCAGATCGAGCAGGAACCCAGGGTTCCCAGAGGAGGCTCATTCATGAGTAGAGTGGGAACCTCAGATGCCCAGACTTGGTTCACAGGCTCAGGCCTCCTCCCTACATCGTGCCCCAAGCCTTTTGTTCTCAGGAAGCCCCACACTCTCCTGAGAGCCCCATCCTCTCTCCTCGCCCCCATGGCTGTACACAGCTTTGGCATAGTCGGGCTCATAGATGGTCAGGAAGCCAATGAACTGTCCGAACCAGAGTGGGTGGGCATAGGGGAACTGGTGAGCCCAGGTCACCACCGCATCCAGGATCCCCATCTGCTGGATCTAAAATGATGACAGAAGGCCAAGGCCATTCAGGAACCACTGTCACTAGCCAGGCCCCAGGTCCCTGGGAGGGCAGGGGAGAAGAAGAGACTATGTGAGAGACACGATGTGTACTATGAGAGAAGGCTTAAGTCACACAAAAAAAGCCGGACTTATAGGATCTCAGGATTGGAAGGAATCTTTGGCTAATCTGGTTTACCTGAGCCCTACCCCCCTCCTTATCAGCTATGCTTGTGCACCTCTGCAGCAATCCCACAAGGGACAGGAGATCCTGGTCTCATACTGACCACATTCACAGCCTGTGCCCTGATCAAGGGCATAGCCAGTTTGCCACTGCCTCCCTGTGCCTAGCTTCCTCCTGGCTCCTTTAGATTTATTTAAGAAATACATAAAGCTAAAAAAAAGTGTGCATGAGCCTAAGCCATGGCCAAGCTTTTAAATAAAGCTAGAAAACTAGGAGCACCTGCCAGGCACCTGCCTTGATTGCCCTGGGTGCCTGGTAAGAGGAAGGACAGCTCCCAGCACCTGGCCCCACTATTGTAGCTACAGCCCCTCAAGAGGGCTGAGGCATCCTCTCTCTGGGGTACAAGTGACTGCCTGGACAGTTCCTCTGGATTACGGAACTGCATGCCTCACGCCCTCAGAATGCCCCGAGCTGGGATACTTACAGGGCTGGGAGGTCTGGGACAGCCTGTTTTTACTCCAGAAGGAAGCAGGGAGAGAGCAAGGCATGAAGATAATTCACTGATCCCAGCTCCTTAGCCCCACCTCCCACCCTCACCTTGGCACTCCTTGTTGACCTCACCAGAAATAAACCACAGGGGGCGCTGAGAAGAGCAAGCATACATCAACACTCTCCTCTCTGCTTCCCAAGAGTCTAAAGTAAGCTTTGCTCCAAGAATCAGATCAGAAAGGGATTTTAACATTGCCTAGTTGAACCCTGACCTCTATAGATGGAAACATGCAGCCCTGACCTCTCTTTATAGGTGGAAATGTGCGGCCCAAAGACCAAAGGGTACTGTCCCCCGTGAGTTAAGGCAGACCAGGGATCCTGGCTGAGGCTCTTTCTGCAGCCCTTCAGGCTAGTAAGCCAGCTCAAGCCATCAGCCAATGGACCCGAAGCTCAGTGGGCCAGTGTCCAAGAAACACGCTACCCTTGACAAGTGTGCTGCAACCACAGTGCCCCAGCCGGCTGCTTGAGAACAAAGATAAGTCTGCTCACAAAATGGGGATAAGAGTTTCAAAACACAAAAGATGAGGGGAGGAGAAAAAAGGGGTTTCCTTTTCTGCAGCATATTGTAGTTCCCTCAAGGCAGGTCACGTTGATCTCAGATTCCCAGCATGCCGGGTGTTTGCCCAACACCTTCACCCGGTGAGAATCCCTGCCCACATGCTCACACATCTCTAGTGACAGGAAACTTTTCAAAATACCCCAGCCATCTTTGAATAGTCTTAATTCTTCAAAAGACTTCTTAGTCACTAAAGTGAAAGCCACCTGCCCACAGCCTTCCCCATGGGTGTCCCTCTGGGACCACACAGGCTCCCACTGCCCAGGGAAGTCCTGCAGGGATTGGGAGCTGGAGGCTCTCCTCCAGGATGAACACCCATAGGTGCCCTTTGGTGCCTTGGTCTCAGTTGTCTCCCCACCATGGGCCCTCTCCACTTACCCCAAGGTTATCAGGGCTCCATGTGTGCATGAGTCCAAGCCATTGCCAAGCTTTTAAATAAAGCTAAAGAGCTAGAAGCCAAGAAAAAAAACAACCAAAAAGGAGGTAGCATCTCTGAAATAACCATAAAAATCAGCGGGAAAAGTGGACTCAATTTACACAGACTCATTGGGGATTTAGCTGTGAGGTTGAGCAGAGCCATGGAGAGCCTGGAAAGAGGGGATCGAAAGCAAAACACTCGGGGAGCAGAGAAGTGACTTCCCCCCATGCTGGTGACAAGCATGACTTCATCCTCCATCTTCCCTTTCAAAGACAAATAAACCATTACACAGGTATATGTGAACAAATAACATTCTGAAAGAATCCCTAGCTGAAAGAAGGAGCAAAGGGACTTTGGGTGAGATCAGTGTGGTCACCAGCACTCTCCAGCTACCATGCCTTGACTGGGAAGTGATGATGGACTTTGTCCAAAGTCACACAACTAGCATCATGCCCCAGTCTTTAGATTCCAGAGCCTGTGCTCTGCCTCCAACACCTCTCCTGTCTTCAGCATCCAAAGGTGAACTCCAGACTCAGGAGCACCCAACCAGGAGAGAGGAGGAATGCGGAGAACATCTAAACAGCTAAAAAGACAGGGCAGGGACCCAAGAAGTGTCTACGAGTCCAAGGGGATGCAGCCATCTGTCCTCAATCTGTGTGGGTGGCTTTGCTGCCCAGAGTTGAGTCCCCCAGAGATTCATCCACTCTTCCAACACGTGGGCATTAAGCAGCCATACTGTGCCAGAGACAGTGCTAGTTTCTAGGGTTAGAGTGGTGAGCAAGACAAAGCCCCGCCACCAGCATACATTCCAAGTGGGGAGAAAGAAAACAAACAAGAATCAAATACACCAAGAATACAATTTCAGGTAGTGATAACTCCAGGAAGAAGAAAAGCAGAGTAAAGGGCAGGGCTGCCACTGTGGTTGGGGTGGGCCAGGAAGACCTCTCTAAGGTGACATTTCAACAAAGATCAGCAGAAATGCCTTCTGGAAAGCCCCATGACATCAGCCACAATCTGCTTCTCAAAAACTTTTCTTTCAACTGCCTCCTCTACATCTCCCCTCCTCACTCCTAGCAGATCACCCTTGTCTACTTCCCAAAGAAAATAGAAGACATCAGATAAGAAACCCCTAAATGTCAGCTGGCAGACCTGAAGAACGGCCCCACCTGTGCCCAGCCTCTGTTTCCTTCTGTTTCAGGAGAGGAGCAGGCAGGGCCTGTCCAAGACCAGTCCCTCTGGATTCCAACCCTCCCCGCAAGGCACCTCACCCATCAATCAGCCCCTCTCTCCCAAATCACAAACTTCACCCTCTGCAGGCTCCTTCCCATCCTCATTCAAAACTTGTTCAAGTCTCTGTCACTTTAAAAAAAAATAAATCTAAACAAAACCTCCTTTGGTTCAGCTTCCTCCTCCAGCTAATGCCTCATTTCTTTATCCCTTCATAACTTAATTTCGCTAAACAGCTGTGGGCACAGTGGCTCACGCCTGTAATCCCAGCACTTTGGGAGGCTGAGGTGGGTGGATCACGAGGGCAGGAGTTCAACATAAGCCTGGCCAAGATGGTGAAACTCTGTCTCTACTAAAAATACAAAAATTAGCGGGGCATGGTGGCAGGCACCTGTAATCCCGGCTACTCAGGAGGCTGAGGCAGGAGAATTGCTTGAACCTGGGAGGCGGAGGTTGCAGTGAGCTGAGATTGTGCCACTGCACTCCAGCCTGGGCGACAGAGCAAGACTCCATCTCAAAAAAAAAAAACGGTGCCCACTGTTTCCAACTCCTTGTGACCCCACCTCTCCTATGCTGGTCTTGCTAAGGAATCCAGCACTCTCCCCAGCGCTGAGCCCAGTGGACTCCCCATTTCTCATGCACTGTCTCCTGGATGTCCTCCCCTGTCTCCCAGTGGCCGCCCTAGTCAGCTTCTCATCCACTGTTTGTTCCTCCAGATCTAGTCCTTGGCCTCTTCCTTGTGGCACCTTCTCTCTGAAGGCTCTCACCTGCTTCTGTGGTTTCCTGTACCATCTACCAACAATTTCTCAGTTGACAGCTCTTTCCAGTTTGCCTTTCTCCTGAAGTCCAGAATCATAATCAACCCCCAGAACTCTCTGCACGATTCCCTCCAGACCCCTTAGACCCAGCATGTCCAAACCCACGCTCATACACCTGTTTATACACATTTGCCCCCAAAATCTGCCTCTCCTACTGAACTTGGGGATGGAAACATCACCCACTCCAAAACTAGCCAGGAATATGGAATGTTGTTTTCTCAGTGTTTATGTCAGTATGAAGACGGATGCCCCCTGAAGGCAGCCCCTCCCCGCTGCCCACCAAGTGTTTACATTGGAATCAGCAAACCAGAACAAAAAGAGCCAGATGTAGCAGGTCATGGGAGGAGACTATGCCACAGAATTCTCCAATTCTAGTACTCAAGGATTCCACACCCAGACACTGACAGATGCTGCCAGATACTGAGCCTCCTCTTTTTGGGTCTCAGATGCCCACATTTAAAATTGAGACATAGAAATCCTTTCCTCCTGTTTACAATCCAGTCTTATGGCTCCCTTTTGGTGACTTTTGCCAGATTCTGCTCTGGTCCAGCTGTGTTGGTGCCTCCAGTTAACAGAGCTCCACGGCAATCCTTGTTTCCTTTTTCTGCTACATGGTGGGGCCCTCACTGACCCTCACATCTGGCTATGGTAGAGGTCTCAATGCCTCTCTCTCCCGTGCTCACCATACCAAGACTTGGCCCGTTGTACCTTCCACTTCCCTCCAGCCCACTGGCTCACTCCCCAACACTAGGTGGAGGCCTGCATCACCTCCACCCTAGTATCCCTGCCTCCTATTTCCCTCTGTTAATCTGTCCACCACCCTGAAGCCAAAGTGATCTTTCTAAAACATAAGTCTGAGCTTATCTCTCCCTTGCTTAAATCCTTTCCATCGTTTGTTCCCCATTGTCCTCAGAATAAGGTAAAGCCTTTTGACGCAGCCACAGGATCTGTGCGACTGCCCCATCCACCTCCAGACTCATCCTCTCCATTCTGTCTCTAGGCCCAAGGATTAGTAACACTTGTGCTGTGCTGTTCATCTCTCCTACAGGTGTAGTTCCTCTACAACAAGCTCTTTGTCTTGATGCTTCATCCTCTGGCCTCAGCATAGGACCGGACCCAGAGTTGTTGATCAAGCAATGCTGGTTTCTTAGAAAAAAGGGACCTTATCTGCCTCACAAATAAGGGTTGATTTGAGAGGAAGGAAGGGGACGAAGAAAGCAACTTCCCCAGGTTGTTTTGTAGCAAGATTCGCTCTACAATGATTTAATGATTTAACACCTGACGTTTATCTGTCCAGTAGTTTGAAACATAGCTATACTTTATCTCTTCCTATCCCCTTCTAACCCAGCAAGGTGAAAATTATTATCTCCATTTTGTTGACAGGGAAACAGAAGCACAGAGAGGTAAAGCAACTTACCTAACCAGGCATAGCGAAGGCTTTTGATCAATGTTTACTGAATGACAATGAGCCACAACCCTATCTTCACTACACAGTACAAGGTCAAGGGCACTGTCACAGCAAAGGGCATGGCTGGGAAAGAGGCCTCTGCAGCCTCAGAGAATCTCATTTCCTTGGTCTGAGAGCTGGCATTCTACACACACACACACACACACACACACACACTCACACATCAGATTTGTTGGCTTCTTTCAAGGGTTCCAACCTCAGGCCAACAATATAGCTGAGCACCTACCATGTGCAAAGTCCTCCCTGGCCCCTAGACCGGAACGAGGAGGACCCTGGAAGAACAGGATATGTCCCCACCTCCAAAAGACACATTCCGAGAATTGAGGAGGATGACAGGTAGATGCTAATAAAGCTGGAGCGAGAAACAGACCTGTCGACACTGAACTAGAAAAGGAAGGGGAAGCAAGGCTTTATGTTTTGTCCAAACGGCCAAGCTCCCCTAACAAAGAGAAGCTCTGCCTTTATATAGGCTTACACTCTAGATATTACACATTAAAGGATCTTAGGTTTACAGCCTTAGAAATTACAAATAAAAGGGTCTTGGGTTTACAGCTTCAGAAATCACGTATGAAAGGGTCTTGGGTTTACAGTTTTAGGAATTACATGTGAAAGGTTTCTGGTCTCCAGATGGAGGAGTGGGGTGGGGGTTTGATCTTGTTTAACTAAAAACATTGTTTTCTGGAGAGATACCACGCCTGCTATATTATATGAAGGTGATTTAGGAGGTGCCAGTCAGCCAGCCTTTTCTTCTATTGAAATGCAGTGTGGAAGTCAAGGGGGAGGTGATCCCAGATGCCTGGGTCTCCTTCCTCACTACCAAGTCCTCTAGACTGTAATTAGAGACAAAGAAGGAGAAATCCTGATGGACAGCTCTTCCCTGACCCCAGTCCCTTCACCCACCAGTCTTCCTCCCCTCCCTATTCCCATCATTGCTGGGCCTAAGAATTAACTTTGCAGTAACCTTTTATGGACTGACAATGTCATGAATTAAAATGCAGAAGTCCTGGGCCCTTGACTCAACTCCTGAGCTACTAAACAGACGCAGACAAATATTTTGCACCCTCTGAATTGCAATGTCCTCATTTTTGCATTAGAGAAAATAATCCCCTCTCTGCCCTCCCCATTTCTGAAGTTCAGATATGAATCCAAGCAAGAACAGAGGCGCCACGCTGTGGAAGACTGCAGAAGTGTTGCGCTTGCAACGGTTCCCCAGGAAACCTTTGTAGTTCCCACAAGTAGTCACCCCTCCAGCCTTTGTCTGCTCAACCTGGTGCTAAAGAGGGACACCCAGGCATCTCAGATCAACTTCCCCTTTTCATTCCTAAGACTGTAAACTTCCCCTTTTCATTCCTAAGACTGTAAACTGAAATCCTTTTCATATGTAATTCCTAAGACTGTAAACCGAACCCTTTTCATATGTAATTCCTGGGACTGTAAACCAAGACCCTTTTCTTTTCTTTTTTATTTTATTTTTATTTTTTTATTGCATTTTAGGGTTTGGGGTACATGTGAAGAACACGCAAGATAGTTGCATAGGTACACACGTGGCAGTGTGATTTGCTGCCTTCCTTCCCTTCACCTATATCTGGCATTTCTCCCCATGCTATCGCTCCCCAACTCCCCACCCCCCACTGTCCCTCCCCTATTCCCCCCAATAGACCCCAGTGTGTAGTGCTCCCCTCCCTGTGTCCACGTGTTCTCACTGTTCAACACCTGCCTATGAGTGAGAACATGTGGTATTTGATTTTCTGTTCTTGTGTCCGTTTGCTGAGAATGATGTTCTCCAGATTCATCCATGTCCCTACAAAGGACACGAACTCATCGTTTTTGATTGCTGCATAATATTCCATGGTGCATATGTGCCACATTTTCCCAGTCCAGTCTATCATCGTTGGGCATTTGGGTTGATTCCAGGCCAAGACCCGTTTCATATGTTAAGCTATAAACCTAAGATTCTTCCATGTGTAACATCTAAAGTATAAGCCTATATGAAGATGGAACCTTCCTTTGTCAGGGGAGCTTGGCTGTTAGGCAACTATGCCACCTTGCTCCTGGCTGAATAAAACTTCCTCCTGTATTCGGTGTCCAAGAGATCTGTTTCCCATGGCCTCTCCTGCTACATTTTGGTGGATTGGCTGGGAAGCGAGTCGCGGATAGCAGACAGTGGGAAAAAGTCTCTTAGGTGGTTGCCTAGCCCTGTGGAGCATCCCTGCAGGGGGACTCCTGCTCGCTGGGGTGACACATCCTGAGAGCGCTCCTGAGCAGGTATTTGCCAGGTGGAAAAGCCTCACCAGAGTGGAGCAGGGAGGCCCTGCAGTGTGGATCCACCCAGTGGCTAAACACCGAGGAGGAATGAGTATTTTGGGAAATTCGGACCACTGAATTTGGTAAGATTGAACCCAGGAAAGTAGCCCACTCCATTTTGGGTTGAAGTGTGCCCTGATCACCCACGGGTGCCCGATCGCCACTTTGAAGGTAGCTCTCTCTGTAACGTTGGAAGCTTTTGCTTATGGTTTTGAATTGGAAGGAGAGCAATCAGATGTGTGTCTGTGTATGTAGATGTGTCCAGCCAGACTCATCAGTCGTAAAAGGTATCGGGCTCATTAGAAAGGGTCTCATGTGTCAAGCAATTTGTAAGAATTAGAGACAGCCACATAAGGCTGAGTGAAGAAGCCTCTGGGCGTTGTAAAGGATTGAAGTGAATGTAAATCAGAGAGTGCTCTGGTCTTGCTAGGCGGGAACTGCTGTGAGTGAACTAACACTCTCCTAACTGTGGGAATTGTTTCTTTGAAGTGTTAATATGGCTCACCCCCATAGCAAGCGCACCCCTTCAGAAACCATGCTGAAAAAAATTTCAAGACGGGATTCAGTGGCAATTATAAAGTAACTATGACACCAGAGAAATTAAGGGTTTTATGTAGGGAAGATTGGCCAGCATTTAGGGTAGGTTAGCCCCCAGAGGGGACTGTAGAGAGGCCCCTTGTCTCCAAAGTAAGGCATGAGGTTATATACGGCGAGCTAGAACACCTCGATCAATTTCCATACATAGACTTGTGGTTGCAGTTAGAGGGTTCAGTGCTAAACCCTCTGAAGTGGCTAAGAGAGCAGGCAGCGACTGTTTTAGTAGCCAAGGGACAGACTGTTAGAAACCACCATCCCCCTCACCACCGAGAAATGTGGACTCCCAAGTTCAGGCAAATTCAGTGGCAGGAACAGGCAGGATATGTATGCATGAATACTTCAGTTATTGGAAGTAGCTAACCAGGCGTTTATAAACTAAGAGCCAGAGGGAAAATCATAGGGAAAGGGAACATCAGGCTCAATGGAAGCTGATGCTTGACTTGATAGCTGCTGCTATGAGAGGAACGCCCCCAAGAGCATGGAAAAAGGGGGGTTCATGGAAAGCACCACAGTCTGACCACCCGCGCCTGCAACATGATCAGTGTGCATTTTGTCAAGAAATAGGATATTGGGGGAAAAAACGCCCACAGTTAATGGGAGAACAGGGTGATCCTAAGCACAAGGATCCAGATAAAAAGTGAAGGGGCTCTGTTTAATCTAATGGAAGGGCCACTGGACTAAAAGAGAGGGGAGTTGGAATCATATGCCCCAAAGAGCCCAGTCACAATGCTGTCACAATCCAGATGACAGCCCTGTAACCCCCCACAGAAAAAAGCAGAACCAATATTGTTAGAGCTATTAAGGTGTTAAGAGAACAGACTTTCTTGTACTTAATGGACTGCCCCTGCCCCCTTCTCCAGCAAAACCTATTGTGCAAATCGAGGGCCACTGTCCCATTCAACAAAAGAGACTCCCTGCAGCTAAAACTGCCTCAGTCAGGGGTCATCCAGGCTCTCAATGTCCCTTGGGAAGGAGGGTGGAGCCTTCCTAGCCAGAAGCAGAAGAATGATATTATCACCCAGGCCCATGCAGGGTTTGCATGGCTTTGCACCCAACTCATACACACACTTGGGATTATTGCCAGCAGAGGATAGTTGGTTCACTTAATTGGACTTAAAGAATACCTCCTTAGCATTGGACTGGCCTCGGAGGGTCAAAAACTATTTGCATTTCAATGGGAGAAACCCAGAAGCAGGTGTCACTATTCAATACACCTGGACCCAGCTTCCCAGGGGCTCAAAAACTCTCTCATCATCCTTGGGGAGGCATCAGCCCGTGACCGCCCCCCAGAAGCTTCTTGCTTGCAGGCTACCCCTGTACACTGATAACCTTCTATTGAGACACCCCACAGCAGTTGGGTGGACAAATAAATGCCTTACTTTGGCACCTGGAGGACTGTGGGTATAAAGTGTCTAAAAGGAAAGCCCAGATTTGCCATAAAGCAAATGCAATATCTGAGGCTCACCATCTGGAAGGGGGAATGCAGCCTAGAAGCAGAGAGGAAGCAAGCCGCTTGCAAAGTGACAGAACCTGAGACTAAAGGTCAGGTGAGAGAGCTCCTGGGAGCAATGGGTTTTGTAAATTGTGGATTTCCAAACTTCGCAGTACTAGCCAAAACCCTCTATGATGTGACAAAGTGGGGAGACAAGGAGCCCTTTGAATGGGGATCCCAGCAGCATCAGGCCTATCAGGAACTGAAAACGAAACTAATGTCAGCTCCAGCTTTGGGGCTGCCTGATTTAATGAAGCCCTTCACATTATATGTGGCAAAAAGAGAAAAAGTGGCAGTTGGGGTCCTAGTCCAAACAGTGGGACCTTGGCCCAGGCCTGTAGCTTACCTCTCCAAGCAGCTGGATGGAGTTTCCAAAGGACGGCCCCCATGCTTAAGGGCCCTGGCAGCAACTGCTCTGCTAGCACAAGAAGCGGATAAGCTGACTCTGGGACAGAACCTAAATATCAAGGCACCTCACGCAGTAGTGACTCAAATGAATACCAGAGGGCACCACTGGTTATCAAATGTTAGGCTTACCAAATACCAGGGCCTGCTATGTGAAAATCCCCGTATCACCATTGAAGTCTGCAACACCTTAAACCCTGCCACTTTGCTCCCAATGTCAGAGGGTCCTGTTGAACACAACTGTGTTGAAGTCCTGGACACAGTCTATTCCAGCAGGCCTGATCTTTGGGATCAGCCATGGACAGTAGTAGACTGGGAGTTGTATGTGGATGGGAGCAGCTATGTCAATCCACGAGGGGAAAGATGTGCAGGCTACGCCGCCGTGGTAACTCTGGACACTGTAACCGAGGCCAAATCCCTGCCTCAGGGCACCTCAGCTCAGAAGGCTGAACTCATTGCTTTAACTCAAGCCTCAGAGCTGAGTAAAAATAAGGTTGTAAACATTTATACTGACTCTCAATATGCCTTCCCAACAATGAGCACTGTACAAAGAGAGAGGCCTGTTAACTTCAGGGGGAAAAGAAATAAAGTATCAGCATGAAATTTTGCAATTGCTAGAAGCAGTCTGGAAGCCCTGGAGGGTGGCAGTCATGCATTGCTGAAATCATCAGTGGGCCCACACCTCCGTGGCCCTGGGAAATTCCCAAGTGGATTCAGCAGCTCGTAAGGCAGCATCTGCCCCCTATCGAATAGCAGTTACAGCCCCGCTGATTCCCCAGATCCCTGATCTAATACCTACTTCCTCTAAGGAGGAAAGAGACTTTCTCCAGACAGAAAGGGGCAACTGATTAAAGAAGGATGGATCCAACGGCCAGATGGAAAAATAGCAGCACCACAGCTGCTGAGGGCAGCAGTTGTACAAGCCGTATACGAGACTACTCATTTAGGTCAAGAGTCACTTGAAAAGATGTTGGGCTGGTACTTTTACATCTCACACTTAGCAGCCTTGACCAAAACTGTGGCACAGCGATGCATTACATGTCGGCAACACAACGCGAGGCAGGGCCCAACTATTCCCCCTGGAATTCAAGCTTATGGAGCAGCTCCATTTGAAGATCTCCAGGTAGACTTTATTGAAATGTCCAAGAGTGGGGGACATAAGTATTTGTTGGTCCTGGTGTGCACATACTCTGGATGGGACTGAAAGAGCCCATGAAGTAACCCATGTGCTGCTTTGAGATCTTATCCCTAGGTTTAGATGGCCACTGCACATCAGATCAGACAACGAACCAGCATTTGTGGTAGATTTAGTCCAGAAAACAGCAACGGCCTTGGGTATCACCTGGAAACTGCATGCTGCCCACTGACCTTGGAGTTCTGGAAAAGTGGAAAAAATGAACTGGACCATCAAAAACAGCTTAGGGAAAATGTGTCAGGAAACGAGATTAGAGTGGGTGCAGGCACTTCCCTTGGAGTAATTCAAAATTAGAGGCACCCCCTTTAGGAAAAACAGGATATTCCCCTATGAAGTCTTATACCATAGGCCCCCTCCCCTACTCTGGACACTCCTAGGAACTCCTTGGTAGTGGGGAGAGATTGAGTTAGGATGCTAGTTACCAGCTCTAAGGAGAATCCTTAGGATACTTCAGCCTAAGTAAATAACAAATGTTCTGTAAGCCTTTTTCTCCCCAGTTCACCCTTTCTCACTAGGTAATCATGAGTGGATAAAGGATGGGAGTAGGGCCAGGTACGGTGGCTCATCCCTATAATCCCAGCATTTTGGGAGGCCGAGGTGGGTGGATCATGAGGTCAAGAGATGGAGACCATCCTGGTCAACAAGGTGAAACCCTGTCTCTACTAAAAATACAAAAATTAGCTGCGCATGGTGGCGCAAGCCTGTAGTCCCAGCTACCTGGGAGGCTGTGGTAGGAGAACTGCTTGAACCCAGGAGGCAGAGGTTGCAGTGAGCCGAGATCATGCCATTACACTCCAGCCTGGGTAACAAGAGTGAAACTCCATCTCAAAAAAAAAAAAAAAAAAAAAAAAGGACAAAAGGACATGAGTACAGCCCCTCTAAAGCCACAATGGAAAGGACCTCAAACCTGATCCTGACCAATCCCACAGCGGTGAAGGTAGAGGGAATCCCAGACTGAATCCACCACAGCCATGTAAAAACCAGCAACAGCTGAAACTTAGACCAAGGCAAGGACTGCAGAATCACCTTAAAAAGGACAACGAGCCTTCCTCCAGCCATATCCCAGAAGCTGGCTGGTCCGCACACGGCCAAAGCATGACGAGATTCATCGTGGGACTTGTTCTTTTTCATATTTGGACTTGCACAGTAGGAACATTAACTAATTTTGAAGAATGCCCTCAGTATGTACACCAGGTAGGACGTAAAAGTTACTTCCATTCTTTTGTCCTGCAGTTCTTATAAATGTAAGACACAGAAGGGAACCTGTTTATATAATGGTACTCAATATAAGGTGTGTAATCCGTAAGATGGACAGATAGCTGTGTCATAGGCATCATTAAGCCCTCTTTCTTCCTATTATCTGTTAAGATAGGTGAGCTATTAGGGTATCCAGTCTACTCCACTAAGGAGAAGAGAGACCTAAAACTAGGGGATTGGACAGATGATGAGTGGCCACCGGAGAGAATTATTGAGTACTCTGGGCCGGCCACATGGACAGAGGATGACTCATGGGGATACCGGACCCCTATTTACCCCTCATCATAAGTGTTATAATAGTAATAGGTGTTTGTTTACTGCTCCCTTTTCTACTCCCCCTGTTCCTTCAGATGATTAGAGGATTCATCACTATTGAGTTAGCCAAAAAATGACATCACAAGTGTATTATATGAAACATTATCAGTCAGTTTCTTCAGAAAATCTGGAAAGTGAGAATGAAAGTGAGACCTCTCACTAATATTATAAAGTGATGAGGGTCTCAAAGGGGGAGGTGAAGAGGCATCTCAGATCAACTTCCCCTTTTCATTCCTAAGACTGTAAACCAAAACCCTTTTCATATGTAATTCCTGAGACTGTAAACCAAGACCCTTTTCATACGTTAAGCTATAAACCTAAGATTCTTCCATGTGTAACATCTAAAGTATAAGCCTATATAAAGAAGGAACCTTCCTTTGTTAGGGGAGCTTGGCTGTTAGGCACTATGCCACCTTGCTCCCAGCTGAATAAACTTTCCTCCTGTATTCAGTGTCTGAGAGATCCATTTCCCATGGCCACTCCTGCTACAGTGCCATGAGAAGGCCCTTCATACAGCTGTGTTAGAGCCAAGAAGCCAAAGCCAGGCTGTGTTCCAGGCCCTCTGCATATTCTCAAGGTGGGAGTGGGAGCTGTTGCAGGGAAGAAAACAGCCACCCCTGACATGGGGGTCAGGGTGATCAATGTTTACTGAATAACAATGAGCCACTGCCCAAAGAAACAGTGTTCTAGGTCTTTCCTTAGGTCCCTGTCCTAAGGAAGCCCTTGGCTGAGGGCAAACACACCTTTGATGAAGGCAAGTAGAAGTGGAGAGGGAAGAAGAAGAAAGGGAGAAATATCTCCCTAAATGCCTCTTGTACCACATTAGTGTCAGACCTCATCCTTCCCTTGGTCCTCCTGTGTACTTAGCAAAGCCTCTCCCAAGCCCTCCTGGTCCCTACACTTTTCTTCTCCATCATGCTTTCTCCTCTGTGGATACTCTCCCTACTCTCCAACATTCACTACTGGTTCATCACAGTGATGCCTATGCTGTGCTAGGCTTTATGCTGGACCCTGAGAGTACAGGGCTGAATCAGATCAGATCTCTATCCTCCAGGGGGCACAGTCCAGTGGGGAAGATGAACAGGTGAACAGAAGACAACAACCCAACAGGACAAGTGCTGAGATAAAAAGAATGGGGCTAAGGCAGAATCCTGGAGAGGAAGCTCGCCCAGCTCAGGAGCAAGGCTCTGGTATCTGTTTTCCCCTCAGACTGTAAGGTCCTTGAAGCCCAGGGCTGGGTCTAATTCATCTCTCTGACCCACCCTTTCCTTTGCTGGATGTCTTCAGGATGCACATTACAGGGTTATCTGTCAGGGCAAGAACAAGTCTAGAGGTCAAGCTCATTTCTAGTGTCAGTCTAGAAAGAGAAACAGTGCCCCCTAAAGACTGAGAATGAGGAAAGTGGGTTCAGGAAGTAGGTAGGAGAAGAAACTTTTCTCACTCTGAGCCTCAATCTCTGGCATCTCAGCCAAGCACAGTGGCTCACGCCTGTAATCCCATCACTTTGGGAGGCCGGGGCAGGTGGATCATTTGAGGTCATGAGTTTGAGACCAGCCTGGCCAACACAGTGAAACCCAATGTCTATTAAAAGTACAGAAATTAGCTAGGTGTGGTGGTATGTCCCTGTGGTCCCAGCTGTTTGGGAGGCAGAGGCAGGAGAATCACTTGAACCTGGGAGGTAGAGGTTGCAGTGAGACAAGATCGCACCACTGCACTCCAGCCTGGGAGACAGAGCAAGACTCCAACTCTCTCTCTCTCTATATATATATATATTAGATAGATAGATATACATATACATACATATATATATATATGTCTGGTGTCTCTACCTGGGAAACCCAGGCTGGCTGCAGATCAAACTAACACTTGGAGAGGTTTTCAAACATAAACCCCTATTTCCAATCTGACAAATTATAATCTCCAGAGGCTGGAGGCCCAGGAATTTGCTTCTCCCAGTCGATTCCAATTCCCTACCCTGTGTCCCATTAGAAACCTCTGGTCTAGATCCCCATGACAGTATGAAACTAAGAAGTCTTCCTAAAGCAAGGGCTAAGGTAGTCCCTTAGCCCCAGGAAGATGGGAACTATGATCTGAACCTGAGAAGGTGTCATGACTCCTGAGCCACCCACAGGTGTGGCCAGGAGAGCCCTACCTTTGGGGACACCACCCACTTAGATGCTCTGAGAGGTCTGTCATGTGGTGGTACTCCTCTTCTCCCTCACCCTCATTTCCTGCCTTACAAATGGAAATCTTTATACTGCACACAACAAAGCAAAAGCTAATTGAGCTTTCAATGGATTGCCTACTTCTAGGGACTACAGAGCTTTTGGATTTCTGTATTGCCTTTCTGTCATTGCTGAGCCTTTAGCAGAACCTGGTCCAAACTTTGGGCCTCAGAATGATGAGAAGTAATCTGTGGCATGCTTGAACCCTGACTTGGAAGTTGCCCCCACTTCTGAAATCAGCTTGAAAGGCTGGAGTGATGGAGAGATTCCAGTGGGAAAGCTGTATGGAAGCCATGGATCCTGGGACATCATCCCCCTGCCCAAGTTGAAGTCTCCCTCCACAGCCCCCCGGGAATTAGGCCTGATTCTCTGAAAGAAGGGAGGCTAATTTCTTTCTCCCCTCCCCCACCTTCACATATCTCAAGGGCATGTCCAAAGAGCCAGTGGGTGGGAGGCCCTGCAAATTTTTCCATAGCTTTGGCCAACTTCTGCTTCTGCAGTAGCAGTCAGATGAGCTTCAGAAACCCTAAGACCAAGATCAGCCCAGAAGCCCACAGGACCAAGCGGGAGAGGCTCGGGGAGAGGAAGCTGGGCACCATGGCTGGAGTTGCAGCCACCTACAATTCATTTGACCTGCCTCCAGCTGCTCCTGGGTTCCTTTATACTCTGGACCCATGTACCCTGCCAGCTCCCAGCCCTAGCCACTCCCTGCAGCCAGCAGTAGCCAAGGCTGGGCTGACTGCCACAGGGCAGAGACAGCAACCCCAAAGCCATAACAACAGAAGAGAGAGCCTAACAGCCTTCTTCCAAAATTCAGCTAGAGAGAAACCTAATAGCGGACTCCAGAAAAAACCAGCAATGGGCATTCCACCTTTGTTCCTTAGTAGAACAAACAGATGGCAATTCTTAGTGTAATTATCAGGCACTTTTTACATATTATCTCCTTTAATTCAGAGAGCAAGGAGGTCAGAGGCACTCATATTTTATACCCATTTCCCAGATAATGAAGCTGAGGCTCAGCTTGCCTATGCTTTCTCACAAGAAAGCTTCCAGTGTCCCCTTCAATATAAACCCTTGAGAGAGCTAGCACTTAGGTTAGGCTCTCCATGCTTTGAGTTCCTTTTTGTGAGGCACCTTCAGAGACAAGGTTTTAGGCCCAGGAGGGAAATACCAGGGCCAGCTCCACCTCTAAAACCATAGTTCCCCCATTTGACACTTAGGAACACAGAACTTTCCAGTTGATGAGAAGAAGTCATCAAATTCAATCCCTCCTGAATGGATGGAGCCACTTAGGCCCAAAGAGGGTAGGGAATATCCAAAGTTGCACTGCAAGACAGTGGCAGCTTCCAATGCCACCGCCCAGGCTTCTGTGGAAAAAAAAGTTTGGCCCAGGCTACTGCCTTTCCTGGGGAAGGTATGCTATTTCCTTCTCCATTATTGAACTATATCCGTCAGAATCCCAGCAGAAAAGATAATCTGCTGCAGATATTTTAGATGAAGAGACTTGGATGCAGAGGGAGACAGACTTAAGAAATCCAATAAGAGAGGGGCCAGATTCAAGATGGCATGGTAAGAACAACTCAGGATTGCAGCTCTCAGTGAACACGCAGAGGGTGAGTCAAAGCCGCATTTCCAGATGGATCTTTGTTGCCCACAGAACGGGGAAATTCCCAGGTGTAGGAGAGACACGGGACACCAGTGCAGCTGTTTAGGCTGGTGCAGCCGCTTTGGCTGGCACCACAGCGCAGCGGCACTCCACAACACTCCGCACAAAACACACTGGTCCGGGTGCCCTGTTAAACCGGCAATCTGAGATTTGGGAGGGCAAATTAGCATATCCATCTGATTAAATGGGACTTGGACAGTAAGCCAGACCAGGAGATTCCTGGGAAGCAGCGTTTGAGCCAGCGCAGTGGGTTGCTGCACAGGAAATCACACAGATCCCAGCGCCCTATCAGCAGGTGACTGAAACACCTGGGAAAGAGTCAAACGTTCAACTTAAAAAAAAAAAAAAAAAGGTGCTCTGAGGCAGGGAGCCAGGTGAGCAGGCTCGGTGGGTTTCACCCCCACAGGGACAAACAAAATGGCAATTCAAAATGCTCCGGGTGAAGAGTTTCACTGTGGGCACAGCTGAACCCAGGACGGTGCAGCTCAGTGGGGGAGAAGTGTCCGCCATTACCAAGGCAATCCGCTCCTACTGAGGTACACTCCCATTGCTGACGCAGCCTGCCATTGCCAAGGCAACCTGCCATAACAGAAAGACTCTGCCACAGGGCAGAGCCCGTGGCAGCAGGGCGGAGACCGAGGCTGCAGGGCAGAGCCTGCAGCAACAAGGCGGACCCCACGCAAGCAGGGCAAAGCCGCAGCAGGCAAATCGTGACTAGACTGCCTCCTAGCTGGGCAGGATAGTGCAACGGACACTCATAAAGAAAGCCCCAACTCCCCGAGACAGAGCATCTGAGGAAAAAAGGGGTTTTATGAGTTCTGCTGCAGCAGACTTAAACGCAGCAGCCTAACAGCCCTGAATGAACAAGGGAGCTCACAGCTCAGCACTTGAGCTCCTATAAAGTACAGACCGTCTCTTCAAGCAGCTTCCTGACCCCTGTATATCCGAAGAGTCACCTCAAAAAGGACTGATCAGACTGACATTTGGTGGGCATCATTCTGGGACAAAGACAGCAGAAGAAGAAACTGGTAGCATCCCTCACTGTTCCACAGCTGCTACAGGTGTACCCCAGACACGCAGGGCCTGGAGTGGACCTCAGCAGTCATACAGCAGAGGGGCTAGACTGGTAGAAGGAAAACCAAGTAACAGAAATACTTCATCATCAACAATCTGGGCGTCCACTCAGAGACCCAATCGAAAAGTCAGCAACTACTCAGATGACAGGTGGATAAATCCACAAATATGGGAAGAAACCAGTGCAAAAAGGAGGAAAACACCCGAAACCAGAACACCTCACCTCCTACAAAGGACCAAAACTCCTCACCAGCAAGGGAACGAAGCTGGACATAGAATGACTGTGATGAAATGACGGAATTAGACTTCAGAAGGTGGGTAATGAGAAACTTCTGTGAGCTAAAAGAACATGTTCTAAATCAATGCAAAGAAACTAAGAACCTTGAAAAAAGATTCAAGGAAATGATAACAAGAATGGACAACTTAGGAATATAAATGAACTGAAGGAGCTGAAACACAACACGAGAACTTCGTGAAGCATGCACAAGTTTCAACAGCCGAATTGACCAAGCAGAAGAAAGAATATCAGAAGTCGAAGATCAACTCAATGAAATAAAACGAGAAACCAAGATTAGATTAAAAAAACACAAAAAGTAACAAAGTCTCTAAGAAATGTGGGACTAAGTGAAGAGACCTAACCTACATTTGATAGGTGTACCAGAAGGTGATGAAGAGAATGAATTCAAGCTGGAAAATACTCTTCAGGATATTATCCAGAAAAATTTCCCCAACCTAGCAAGGCAGGCCAACACTCAAATCCAGGAAATACAGAGAACACCACAAAGATACTCTGCAAGAAAAGCAACCCCAAGGCACATAATCGTCAGATTCACCAGGGTTGAAATGAAGGAGAAAATACTAAGGGCAGCCAGAGAGAAAGGTCGGGTCACCCACAAAGGGAAGCCGATCAGACTCACAGCAGATCTCTCGGCAGAAACTCTACAAGCCAGAAGAGAGTGGGGGCCAATATTCAACATCCTTAAAGAAAAGAACTTTCAACCCAGAATTACATATCCAGCCAAACTGAGCTTCACAAATGAAGGAAAAATAAAATCCTTTGTGAACAAGCAAGTACTCAGAGATTTTGTCACCACCAAGCCTGCTTTACAAGAGCTCCTGAAAGAGCCACTACACATAGAAAGGAAGAAACAGCACCAGCCATTCCAAACACACTAAATGCTAAAGAGCATCAACAAAATGAAGAATCTACATCAACTAATGGGCAAAACAGCCAGCTAGCATCAAAATGGCAGCATCAAATTCACAGATAACAATATTAACCCTAAATGTAAATGGGCTAAATGCACCAATCAAAAGACACAGACTGGCAAATTGGATAAAAAACCAAAACCCATCACTGTGTTGTATCCAGGAAACCCATCTCACATGCAAGGATACACAAAGGCTCAAAATAAAGGGATGGAGGAACATTTACCAAGCAAATGGAGAGCAAAAAAAAGCAGGAGTTACAATTCTCGTCTCTGATAAAATAGACTTTAAAGCAACAAAGATCAAAAGAGACAAAGAAGCTCATTACATAATGGTAAAAGAATCGATATGACAAGAAGAGCTAACAATCCTAAATATATATGGACCCAATACAGGAGCACCCAGATATACAAGGCAAGTTCTTAATGACTTACAAAGAGATTTAGACGCCCACACAATAATAGTGGGAGACTTTAACACTCCACTGTCAATATTAGACAGATCAACCAGACAGAAAATTAACAAGGATATCCAGGACTTGAACTCAGACCTGGAACAAGCAAACCTGATTGACATTTACAGAACTCTCCACCCCAAATCCACAGAATATACATTCTTCTCACCACCACATCACACCTACTCTAAAATTGACCACATAATTGGAAGTAAATCACTCCTCAGCAAATACAAAACAACGGATATCATAACAAACAGTCTCTCAGACCATAGTGCAATCAAGTTAGAACTCAGAATTCAGAAACTAACTCAGAACTGCACAGCATCATGGAAACTGAACAACTGGCTCCTGAATGTTGACTGGATAAAGAATGAAATGAGGGCAGAAATAAAGATGTTCTTCAAAACCAACGAGAATGAAGACACAACATACCAGAATCTCTGGGACACATTTAAAGCAGTCTCTAGAGGAAAATATATAGCAATAAGTGCCCACATGAGAAGAGTGGAGAGATCCAAAATTGACACCCTATCATCAAAATGGAAAGAGCTAGAGGAGCAAGATCAAAAAAACTCAAAACCTAGCAGAAGACAAGAAATAACTAAGATCAGAGCAGAACTGAAGGAGAGACACAAGAAACCCTTCAAAAAATTAATAAATCCAAGAGCTGGTTTTTTGAAAAGATCAACAAAAGACAGACCACTAGCCAGACTGATAAAAAATAAAAGAGAGAACAACCAAATAGATGCAATAATAAATGATAAAGGGGAAATCACCACAGATTCCACAGAAATTCAAACCATCATCAGAGAATATTACAAACAACTCTATGCACATAAACTAGTAAACCCGGAAGAAATGGATAAATTCCTGGACACCTGTGTCCTCCCAAGCCTAAACCAGGAGGAAGCCGAAACTATGAATAGACCAATAACGAGGTCTGAAGTCAAGGCAGCAATTGAGAGCCTACCACACAAAAAAAGCCCAGGTCCAGATGGGTTCACAGCCGAATTCTACCAGACACACAAAGAGGAGCTGGTACCATTCCTTCTGAAACTATTCCAAATAATCCAAAAAGAGGAAATCCTTCCCACATCATTTCCTGAGACCAACATCATCCTGATACCAAAACCTGGCAGAGACTCAACAAGAAAAGAAAAGTTGAGGCCAATATTCATGATGAACATAGATGCAAAAATCTTCAATAAAATACTGGCAAGCCGATTGCAACAGCACATCAAAAAACTTATCCATCATGATCAAGTAGGATTCATCCTGGGGATGCAAGGCTAGTTCAACATACACAAGTCTATGAACGTAATTCACCACATAAACAGAACCAAAAACAAAAACCACATGATTATCTCAATTGATGCAGAGAAGGCATTTGACAAAATTCAACAGCCCTTTATGGTAAAAACCCTCATTAAACTCAGTATCAATGGAACGTATCTCAAAGTAATAAAAGCTATTTACGACAAACCAACAGCCAATATCATACTTAATGGGCAAAAACTGGAAGCATTCCCTTTGAAATCCCGCACTAGACAAAGATGCCCTCTTTCACCACTCCTATTCAATATAGTACTGGAAGTTCTAGCCAGAGCAATCAGGCAAGAAAAAGAAATAAAGGGTATTCAAATAGAACGGTGGAAGCCAAATTGTCACTATTTGCAGATGACATGACAGTATACCTAGAAGACCCCATCACCTCAGCCCAAAAACTCCTGAAACTGATAAGCAACTTCAGCAAAGTCTCAGGATATAAAATTAATGTGCAAAAATCACAAGCATTCCTATACACCAATAATAGACTTAAAGAGAGCCAAATCAAGAACGAACTGCTATTCACAATTGCTACAAAAAGAATAAAATATCTAGGAATACAACTCACAAGGAACGTAAGGGAGCTCTTCAAGGAAAACTACAAACCACTGCTCAATGAAATCAGAGAGGACACAAACAGATGGAGAAACATTCCATGTTCATGGTTAGGAAGAATTAATATCATGAAAATGGCTATACTGCCCAAAGTAATTTACAGAATCAATGCTATCCCTATCAAGCTACCATTGACTTTCTTCACAGAACTGGAAAAAACCACCATGAACTTCATATGAAACCAAAAGAGAGCCCGCATAGCCAAATCAATTCTAAGCAATAAGAACACAGCGAGGGGCATCACACTACTGGATTTCAAACTATACTACAAGGCTACAGTAATCAAAACAGCATGGTACTGGTACCAAAACAGACATATAGACCAATGGAACAAAACAGAGGCATCGGAGGCAACACAACATATCTACAACCATACAATCTTGGATAAACCTGACAAAAACAAGCAATGGGGAAAGGATTCCCTGTTTAATAAATGGTGTTGGGAAAACTTGCTAACCATGTGCAGAAAGCAGAAACTGGACCCCTTCCTGATGCCTTACACTAAAATTAACTCCAGATGGATTAAAGACTTAAACAGAATACCTGGCACCATAAAAACCCTAGAAGAAAATAAACCCAAAACCATTCAGGACATAGGAGTAGGCAAGGACTTCATGAACAAAACACCAAAAGCATTGGCATCAAAAGCCAAAATAGACAAATGGGACCTAATCAAACTCCACAGCTTCTGCACGGCAAAAGAAACAGTCACTAGAGTGAATCGGCAACCAACAGAATGGGAAAAAATTTTTGCAGTTTACCCATTTGACAAAGGGCTGATATTCAGAATTTACAAAGAACTCAAACAGATTTACAGGAAAAAAACAAACAAGCCCATTCAAAAATGGGCAAAGGATATGAACAGACACTTTACAAAAGAAAACATACATGAGGCCAAGAAACATATGAAAAAATGCTCATCCTCACTGGTCATTAGAGAGATGCAAATCAAAACTACATTGAGATACCATCTCACGCCAGTTAGAATGGCAATCATTAAAAAATCTGGAGACAACAGATGCTGGAGAGGATGTGGAGAAATAGGAACACTTTTACACTGTTGGTGGGAGTGTAAATTAGTTCAACCATTGTGGAAGACAGTGTGGCGATTCCTCAAAGCCTTCGAAATAGAAATTCCATTTGACCCAGCAATCCCATTACTGGATATATATCCAAAGGACTATAAATCGTTCTACTATAAGGACACATGCACACTGTTCATTGCAGCACTGTTTACAATAGCAAAGACCTGGAACCAACCCAAATGCCCATCGATGATAGACTGGATTGGGAAAATGTGGCACATATACACCATGGAATATTATGCAGCAATAAAAAATGATGAGTTAGTGTCCTTTGTAGGGGCATGGATGAATCTGGAGAACATCATTCTCAGCAAACTGACACAAGAACAGAAAATGAAATACTGCATATGCTCACTCATAGGTGGATGATGAACAATGAGAACACATGGACACAGGGAAGGGAGTACTAAACACTGGGGTCTATTGGGGAAAATAGGGGAGGGCCAGTGAGGGGGGGATCTGGGGAGGGATAGCCTGGGGAGAAATGACATTGAGGGTGAAGGGGAGGAAGGCAGCAAAACACACTGTCATGTGTGTACCTATGCAACTATCTTGCATGTTCTGCACATGTACCCCAAAACCTAAAATGCAATTAAAAAAAAGAAAAAATAAATAAATAAAAGGAAAATAAAAAAGACTATGAGAGGATTACCAAAATGATTTTTCTAATTATTGTACCTGATCTTAAAATAGTAATTGCAACTTAATTAGAAGAGCTACTATTAAGCAAGAGCTCACATCACACTAGGGGCTTTTAACACACTTTCTAATGTTAGTCATGATCTTGGAAAGTAAGTATGAATTACAGTCCATTTTACAAGTGGAAAAGCTGAGGCATAGAGAAATTAATTAAATTGCTAAAAGATGGCAATGCAGCAATGTTGACCTAATTCTTTGTGTCTACCTCCAGTTACCCCAAAGTGTAACTCTTGCAAAGTATGTCCCAATTGATAAGTATAATCAATCATTTCTGCACTAGTCAAGCCTCATCTTCAATTTGGGCCCAAGTGAATTCCTCGTTTTTCTAGAATTTCAAAATATGGTCAGTGTCTGATTTCTCAGCAGGATTTCCTTTGCCTCCAAATGTCCACTGGCATAATTGTTATTTTAAATAAATTTACTCTTTATACTTTTTAAGATTTTCACAAAAATCTCACTAGGAAAGTGAAGACACTTTGTTATGTTGTAAACAGTGACTGAAATTGCTGATGTAAAAAAAATCTTGTTTTTAAAATTTAGTCTGTTTTATTTCAGAAATCAACATTTGGATTGCGTATACTTTTTGACTTATTAATAAATCAGTTTATCCCTCCAAAAAAAAGAGAAATTCAATAATATATGATGCGGCATGCAGAGACTAGAAACAACAAGAAACACATTAATACCTCAGGACTAAAGGAACAAAGGAAGGAAATCATGCTCCTGTAGCTTGGTGGGAGTTGTATTTATGGGAACACAGCTACTGCCAAAGAAGTGATGCTGGAACAGAAAAAGAACATAGCAGAAATGTCCTAAACCCTTTCATCTCCCACCCTCCAAGTCTCTTACTAGTGTCTCAATCAACAAAGCCAATCAGAAGTGAAATGGCACGGAGCCATATCAGCTATAAAAATCTTTTCCATAGGCCGGGCGCGGTGGCTCAAGCCTGTAATCCCAGCATTTTGGGAGGTTGAGGTGGGTGGATCATGAGGTCAAGAAATCAAGACCATCCTGGTCAACATGGTGAAACCCCATCTCTACTAAAAATAAAAAAAATTAGCTGGGCATGGTGGCGCATGCCTGTAATCCCAGCTACTCAGGAGGCTGAGACAGGAGAATTGCCTGAACCCAGGAGGCGGAGGTTGTGGTGAGCCGAGATTGCGCCATTGCACTCCAGCCTGGGTAACAAGAGCAAAACTCCGTCTCAACAACAACAAAAAACTCTTCCAAGGAGTCTTATAATCAGCTATAAAACTCTTTCCCAATGGGCATTTCATGGCTAGGAGCCTGGAGAATCAGTCTGCAGAAGTCAGCCTCCCAGGAGAGATAAGAGCAAAGAGAGTCTGGCAGGGAGGTGGCACGAAACATCAGCAATTAGGTGGACTTGGAACTCAAATCTCAGAACTCAGATCACAGGTGCTGACTCAAAGAATGATAAGCCATCACCATGGCTTTGTTGTCCCCTCTGGCACCAGAGACCAAGCCTCCTCCTCTGCTGGGGAAACATCATGTCCAATCCTACTGATAGGCAGAGAAGGCAAGACAATAGTACAATGAAAGATCTCCAAAATTGTCTTCTCTATTGGTCTGTCATGCCTCCTGAAATGTCACATTTGAGCTTCATTTTATTGGACTGAGACACTGAATGTGCCATTTAAAAGGCAAGTCACTTGAGTCAGAGAATGAAGGGACATGATGAGCTATCAACAGAATTCCATTATTGATGGTGAATTCATTTATCAGCATAGTTTCAGCCTGGTCATATGATGGAGTGTTTCAGTGAGAGCCTCAATGGGTTCCCACCTGATGAAAGAGCCATGGTTCCTAGCAAGAACCACATAGGTTTCACCTGGGAAGTGAATAGGGCTAACCTAGAAGATGTTGAGTGGGTAGAGTGGACACTGGTTGAATGATTCCCCAAGAGCCATTCCCTGTTTCCTCCTTCCACCCAGTACCATGAATTTACTAGCTTCAGGGTGCATTCAGATTGCCCTCACCCTCAACTTCACTATGGGCTTATATTTATTTAACATAGTCTGCATTCATCTTGCCCACAGTAATTGGTTGTTACAAGAACAGGCACATGACCAGAATCAGCCAATCAGGGTGAACGAAATTCCATTTCTATTTAATTTAAGCTATCTTGAAACAGACTTTCTTTAATATTGAATTTGAACCTTAAGCATGTAATCTCAGAAGCCATCAATGTGGGAAGAGGCAGACAAGAATGTACTCAACACCATAGCAACAGAACTGAGAAATATACAGAGAGGAACTAAATATCAGTCACACTGTTTGAACTCCTGGATCAAGCTTCACCTGAATCTAGAATTACCTATGACTTTTTATTTTATTTTTTATTTTAGACTTGGGGGTACATGTGCAGATGTGTTACGTGACTATATTGTGTGATGCTGTGGTTTGGGCTTCAATCCATCATCCACATAGTGAATTCAATTCATCACCCAAATAGTGAACATAGTACCCAATAGGTAGTTTTCAACCCTTGCCTCTCTTGTTCCTTCCCCACCTTTGGAGTCCCCAGTGTCTGTTGTTTCCATCTTTATGTTTATTTATCCCCAGTGTTTAGCTCCCACTTACAAGTGAGAACATGCAGTTTTCTGTTTCTGCATTAATTCACTTAGGAAAGTGACCTTCAGCTGCATCCATGTTGCTAGAGAGGACATGATTTTATTCTTTGTTATGGCTGTGTAGTATTCCATGGTATATATGTACCACATTTTTCTTATCTGATCCACTGTTGATGGGCACTTAGGTGGATTCCACATTGCTATTGCAGATAGTGCTGCAATAAACTTGCAAGTACAGGTATCTTTTTGGTAGAACAATTTGTTTCCCTTTAGGATTGCTGGGTCAAATGGTAATTCTATTTTCAGTATTTTGAGAAACTTCCAAATGCTTTCCACAGTGGCTGAACTAATTTACATTTCCAACAACAGTATGTAAGTGTTCCCTTTTCTCTGCAACCTTGCCAACACCTGTTCATTTGAGAGTTTTTACTAATAGCCATTTGACTGGTATGAGATTTGAGAGTTTTTACTAATAGCCATTTGACTGGTATGAGATTGTGATTTGATTTGCATTTCTCTGATTATTAGTGGTAAGCATTTTTTCATATGCTTCTCAGTTGCTTGTATGTCTTCTTTTGAAAAGTGTCTGTTCATGTCCCTTGCCCACTTTTTAATGGGGTTGTTCATTTCCTGTTGATTTGTATAAGTTCCTTATAAATTCTCTATATTAGTCCTTTGTTGGATGCATACCTTGAAAATATTTTCTCCCATTCTGTAAGTTGTCTCTTTACTCTATTGAGTTTCTTTTGCTGTTTCTTAAGTTTAATTAGGTCCCAATATTCAATTTTTTTTTTTACATTTACTTTCAAGGACTAAGTCATAAATTCTTTGTCTAAGCCAATGCTTAGACTCTTTTAATTACATGAGCCAATAAGTCCCCTTTGCTTAAATTCAATCCAAGTTGGGTTTTCTGCTGCTGGAAACCAAAGTATTCCTATATGATATACTAGGGAAAACCTGAGAACATGGGAAAGCCTTGGTTAAGTTGGGCTGAAACATATTTGGGGGTTACCTTGGGAAAAACTGAATGAAATTCACCTGGGAAAGGACAAGTGGGATTGTCTTGGTACATTTTGAGCAGTGGGGCTTGCCTGGGAAATACTGAGGGGGTTCATAGAGAAGTTCTAAGTTGTATTAGCCTGGGCAAAGCTACCATAAGATGAGAGCAAGCAATGATCTGGATATGGTGAAAGTGAGGGGCATAGTTTAGAGGAGAAGCAGATTATCTGAGACATTATCAAATAGAAAACACAAAGGAGAGGAACATGTCAGGAAACTGAAGTGTCAAGAGCAGGGTTAGTATGGAGCTTCAATAGAAGGTTAGTATGGAGCCTAAGGAGACTAGGCTTTGTCTTCTAGGCTGCAGGTAGCCATGGAGAGGGTCCTAAGCAGAGGAACAAGGGTGATCAGAGGTGAGGTCCAGGAAGATCACCCCCTCTGTATGTGTGCAATGACTTGGGCTGGTAGGGGTGGGGCCTGCAGGAGGCTTGGAGAGGAGAGGAAGCTATCAATGTACTGATCTTTGTGGAAGCTGACAAACCTGGACAGGGAGGTGGCAGAAGGCATGACTCAAAGCTGGTGGCGGGGGGGTGCCAGGGGGCCAGAGCTCAGTCTGGATTGGCATGGAGGGAGAAGCCAGAGGAAGGATGAGCAGGATGGATGTTGTTTGTGCTTCAGAGGTCCTACATAGCTTCTCCTGCCAGAAATATAGCCCAACACTCATATTCTATTTGTCATACACCTTGCTGTCCACCCCTTGGCTGAAATCTGGCAGCCACCCACATTTGTAGGGCAAAAGACAAGTCATCATGTGACCAGAATCAGAGGCTATGCTTCAGTCAACTCCCAAGTCCTGATCCTACTAGCTACGCACCCCTGGCCTTGGCAGTGTGATTAGTGGAAGACAAAGTTATTAAAAGCTTCTACCTAGTAGTCTTAGTTCTGCTCTCAAGGGTCCCATAGAAACTTCAACTGTTAAAAAAAAAAGAAAGAATAAAAAAGGCTGTAGGTGACCCCCAGTCCATTAGTGTGCTGGAACAGGCTGGCACTGGCTCTCAAGAGCAGATTGTGTGCATCACTTCCCAACTCTAGCTTTGGTGTCACATTAGCAGCTTGAAATTGGCCATCATAGGAGTATTTAATATTTACACGACAGAAACTGGCAAATGCTACAAATCCCACTTCCTTGAGAAGCCAGTTGTTAAACATTTCCCAAAACACCATTGATCCTAACCCCCAGGCTGCAGAGATACTACAGCAGCTCTCCTTGACCACTGGTAGTTGCCTAAGAGACCACCATTAGACAGGCCTGTAGGGCAAAACTGGACGGCTCCCTTTCAGACTCCTTGGGAAAAAAATCTTTAGGCCTCCAGCAAAGATTAATTCCCATGTGTCTAAAGAGGTCTGGGGCTATGGGAGTAGTGAAGGGAGAGCACTAAAAAGATGGACACAATGAGACCACCTCTATCCAAGTCCTTCCTAACTGCTCTCTTCCTCCAGGGTGCCATCCCTCCACATGCTTCCACTTCAGAAACACCAATTAGGCCAGTCTTCTAAATCTGCCTCCACAGTCGACAACTCTTCTTAGCTGCATACACTTTCAACCTTGTAGCAGTTATTTGTCTTATCCTTGTCATATCCTTATGAAAGGAAAATAAATCTTGGACTCCCCAAACCACTAAGCTAAAGGGAAAAGTCAAGTTGGGAACTACTTAAGGGAAACCTGCCTCCCATTCTATTCAAAGTCATCCCTCTGCTCACTGAGATAAATGCATATATGGCAGCCCCCTTTGGAGGGGCTAATCAGAACCACGAAAGAATGCAACCATTTGTCTCTTATCTACCTATGACGTGGAAGCCCCCTCCCCACTTCAAGTTGTCCTGCCTTTGGCCTTTGCTTCGAGTTGTCCTGCCCTTCCAGACCAATCCAATGTTTATCTTACATATGTTAATTGATGTCTCATGTCTCCCTAAAATGTATAAAATCAAGGTGTGCCCTGACCACCTCAGGCACATGCCATCAGGACGCCTGAGGCTGTATCATAGGCACCTGTCTCAACCTTGGCAAAATAAACTTTGTAAATTAACTGAGACCTGTCTCAGATATTCAGCGTTCACATTTTGTAACCATGGAGAGATTCTGAGTGGAGGTGCCCCTGACCTTTGACAAATCTCCTATCAGTGCTTGGTACCAGCTTGAGCTAACTTTATGGCTCAAACCAACAGGACAATTTGCTGAGGCCTGGAAGCACCCCCTCAGGAAAATCCCAGATCTCCTAAAATTTGATTGAGATCTAAAGTTTATTTTGTGGTACAATTTTGTTTGTTTGTTTGTTTGTTTGGAGTTTTACTTGCATCCAACTCAAGGAAGGCAAGTTTTTCTGCTTCCATGATAATGAAAGAATTTGAGCTCTCTTCCTTTTTTTTTTTTTTTTTCAGAGACGGGGTCTCGCTATGTTGCCCAGGCTGGAGTGCAGTGGCTATTCGCAGGCACGATCCCACTACTGATCAGCAGGGGAGTTCTGACCTGCTTCACCCCTCCTTAGGCAACCTGGTGGTCCCCCGCTCCCGGGAGGTCGCCATATTGATGCCCAACTTAGTGCGGACACCTGATCAGCATAGCGCACTACAGCCCAGAACTACTGGACTCAAGCGATCCTCCCACCTCAGCCTCCCGAGTAGCTGGGACTACAGGCACGTGCCACCACGCCTGGCAGTTTGAGCTCTTTTCTAAGAGAGAAGACAAATTTGAGTTTTTTCCTACTTCACGGATGGTAGACAGCAGTCTTCTACACAAAAGTGGTGTGGTGGGGGGAGAAAACAGCCAGCAAAAGGGGAAAGAAATGATTTTTTATTTTGACTACTTAAGGGTCTTTATTTACATATCAATGTCACATTTTTGTTAGCCAGGCCAAACTGAAATAGCAATGTCTATCACCTCAAACTGTAGTTGCTTAGCTAAAGTTTTGCCTCCTCATCTTCCACCACTAATGCCTAGATTTGTTTCCTAAATCAAGCCCTTTCTGGTTTGATACTTGGTACTTCTGAAACAGCAGCAATTTGTCCTATCAGAAATATGATAATGAGATTTAAAAAGATTTTTTTTTTTAAGGAACTCAGTGGATAAAAGTCAGCTTAATATGTTAGGTTTTAAGCTAACATCCAAGATGTGTGTCTGTATGTGTGCATGTGTATGTTTGTATTTAAAAGGCTGTCGTATTTTTGTTTTTTTGTTTTTTTTCTCTCCTAGGACCTTGTCTTTTTTTTTTTTTTTTAAGCAAACTTTTTCTTCTCAGTTGACTGAATTCTGTTTTCTTCATTTCCTTCTGCTGTCTCTCCTTTCTTTTGCACCCTCTGATGCATGAGGGACCTAAAATCATTTATAATAGCCTGGAGTTCCTTAAAGAAAATAGAGAAGGCACCAGACTCCCACTGGGGAGAAACCTCTGTTTTTCCTTGTGGAACCCCAAGACTGTAAACAGACAAGTTTGTCTCAGCTCTTAAACTGCTTGATTTTGTATTGTGTTACCTAATTTTTTTACTAAAATAGTTGTTGCAAGAGAGTGCTACTCTTAGGTTTTTAAGGAAGAATGTAGCTTGCACACTTAGATATGTCATTTAAAAAAAAAAAATTTTAAGTGCACTGTAAAAGCATCACATGGCCTGATAATAATTCTCCCCTTTTGGAGACCCAGGATTCAGTGTGGGCTTGCCCAGAGCTCAGAGATCCAGTTAAAAGATAGGTAGTCCCTATCTAAATAAAATTGGTCTCCTATACAATCCTATGACACATTTCTATAATTTTCTGTTTGATTTGGCATCCATCTTTAATTTTTCTCTAGCACCACTAGACTTTTTCTCTCCATACTCTAACAGGAAAATTTTGCTATCTGATTTTTTTTATCTAAGAGTTGTTTCCTTCAATACACAGATTTAGGGCTGTTTAGCTGACCATTGCCAGGGTAATAAAAACAGGTTATCAAGAGTTTGCAAGTCTAAGATAGGAGAAAAAAAAAAAGAGGTTTTAGGAATCTACAAGTTGTATTTCTATCAGTATGCCTCATATGATTATGTATTTCTGTGTTGTGTACACAATGTTTTACTCTTGAAAATACATAAAAGAGCTCGAATTAAAGACAATAAAAGCACTTGAATCAAAAGGAAAAAATAAAAGACTAGTTAAATGCTTTTTCAAGTTTACATGATTAAGTAAAATCTTTAATAAATAAGCTAGCTTTAAAATTATCGTTAATGCCTGAAATGTCTTAAGAATTGCCAGCATACATTTTTGTTTACATTTATTAATCAAGCAATTTCATACTTATCCCTGCCAAATACTATAAGGTGTCAAAATTTGGTATAGAGTTACAAAACTATAAACCCAGCCCAAAACAGAATGATCTTTGCTTGTGTAATTTTAATAAATAAGACATTGATATTGATTTAATGAAAATTATTTAGTAAGATGACCATAGCTGGATCTCATGGCTTTAGGCAGTCTAGTCCACAGGCGGTAAAGAGGTTCATTTTGGGAATCATTTTTGTTTCAAAGCTAAACTATCAACTAAGTTCCTCCCGAAGTTAGTTCAGCCTGTGCCCAGGAATGAACAAGGACAGCCTGGAGGTTACAAGCAACATGGCATCAGTGAGGTCAGATCTTCTTCACTGTCTCAGTTATAATTTTTGTAACGGTGGTTCCACAAGTTTACTTTAAATGATGACTATTACAGTTTTTATAAGTAATCTAGGTAAATGATTAAAATAAAATAATTAGGTAAATGTAATAGAAAAAATACTTCTAGACAAACTTGTCATAATTAAGAATTTAAAGTTATATTAAATTAAATAATTGAAAGTTCATTATTTGGATATTGTTTAATAAAAATATACTGTAGAAAAAATTCTTTATTTTAAAAAAGTACCCCTTTTAAAAAGGTGAATAAGTTTTGTCTAATTCAAAGCTTATTTAAAGGTTATGTATAAAACAAGGTAAAAAGAACCAGGAAATAAGGGAGATGTGAAGAAAGTTATAGAAAAAACAGGTACCTTTTTTTGGTAAGAAAGCTTAAAGAGAAATAATCTTAAATGAAAAAAAAATTGTATGGTAAATTTAGTCCTAGAATAAAATGACAGATTGTTTAAGAAAGGGGATGTTCAGGACAAACCCAAAAATCGATGAAATGTCATGAATGGTCTGTGTGCCACAGTTAAGAGGATTTTTGTAAAAAAACAAAAATTTTTTTATGATCAAGTTGTCTATAATTAAAGGGAAATTATAATGGTCTTTCTAGAGATTTGGCTTGAGGTAAGAAAAAAATTATACACTAAATAATTCACTAAAACAATGAAATTTTTCTAAGAGTAAAAATTGATTTACTCTTAATATCTAAGAGATTTTAATTTTTTTAACCCAAAGTTCAACTTTTATTGCATCTCACCACTTTCTATTTTCTCTCCCCTTTTAAAGGGCATGAAATATGAATGCTCTCCTTCAACTCAGTCTCAGCTCATAAGTTTTCTTCCTCAAGATCTGTTTGTTATAGCTGATGCTAACAATGTTTTCTTAAACATCTAAAGGAAATATTTTCTTCCAACATAATATTCTGTGCTGTGCAGAAGGTCTTTTCTTTTGCCTTTTTGGTAACTGGCCTACGGTTTACAGAAACAATTTCTATGCCATTATTATTAAGTTTTGTTCTGCTTAGAAAAGACAGATTTTTTTTTTAATGTTTTTTAATTAAGGTTATTACATCCATGTATGGTTCTCTACATGCTTTTAAAGTACTTGTGGCATTACAGGGCTTTGATTCCTGGGTCTAAAAAGGACATCAAGTCCTGCTAAATCTTAAACACTGATAGCCATTAAAGCCTCATCTTCAGACACAGTAGAAGACGTCAATCAAAATAAAACACATTCCTGAGACATGGTGAGAGTGAGACTGGCCCTTTAGTTTGCATAGGAGCTGGATGAGGACTGTGACTGCTGGCTTTCCCCCACGTCCCTGAAAACCTGAATGACTTAGCAGAGGCAGCCATAGTCCTCCTAGGTATACAACTCCCATGACTTAGAAATCTCACCCCAGCCCCCAAAGCAGCCACAGCAAGATCCACCCAAGGAGAGTCTGAGCTCAGACACACCTAGCCCCACCCCCACCTAAAGGTCCTTCCCTACCCACCTTGGTAGCAGAAGACAAAGAGCATATAATCTTGGGAGTTCTAGGGCCCCTCCCACTGCTGGTCCCCCTCCACACTGCTATAGCTGATGCTTTCTGGAAAGCACCACCTCCTGGAAGGAGGCCAACCAGCACAAGGACAGAACATTAAACCATCAAAGCTAAGAACCCCCATGGAGTCCATTGCACCCTCCACCACCTCCACTGGAACAGGCACTGGTATTCATGGCTGGGAGACCTAAAGAAGTTTCATATCACAGGACTATGTGCAGAAACCCCCCGTACCACTCCTGGGTAGACTTGCTGAGTGGCTAGATCAAGAAGAGAGATAACAATCACTGCAGTTTGGCTCATAGGACGTCACAACCACATGAAAAGAAATAGAGTACTACATGAAGCGTACACCCCATGATAGAAAAAAAATCTGAACAGCCTTCAGCCCTAGATCTTCCCTGTGATAGAGCCCAACCAAATGGGGAGAGACAAGAAAACCAAGCCTGGTAATATGACGAAACAAGGCTCATCAACACCCCCCAAAAATCACACTAGTTCACCAGCAATGAATCCAAACCAAGAAGAAATCCATTATTTACCTGAAAAAGAAATTCAGGAGGTTGGTTATTAAGCTAATCAGGGAGGGAGCAGAGAAAGGTGAAACGTAATGCAAAGAAATCCAAAAAATGATATAAGAATTGAAGGGACAAGTATTCAAAGAAATAGACAGCCTAAAGAAAAACACAATCAGGCTGGGCATGGTGGCCTATGCCTGTAATCCCAGCACTTTGGGAGGCCAAGACAGGCAGATTACCTGAGGTCAGGAGTTCAAGACCAACCTGGCCAACATGGTGAAACCCTCTCTATTAAAACTAAAAAAATTAGCCAGGCATGGTGGTGATGGGTGCCTGTAATCCAAGCTACTCAGGAGGCTGAGGCAGGAGAACTGCTTGAACACAGGCGGTGAAGGTTGCAGTAAACTGAGATCATGCCACTGTACTCCAACCCTGGTGACAGACTGAGACTGTCTCAAAAAAAAAAAAAAAAAGAAAAGAAAAAACAATCAAAAATTCAGGAAACATTGGATACACTTTTAGAAATGTGAAATGTTGGCCTGGCATGGTGGTTCACACCTGTAATCCCAGCACTTTGGGAGGCTGAGGCAGGTGGATCACGAGGTCAAGAGATCAAGACCATCCTGGCCAACATAGTGAAACCCTGTCTCTACTAAAAAATACAAAAATTAGTTGGGCATGATGGCATGTGCCTGTAGTCCCAGCTACTCAGGAGGCTGAGGCAGGAGAATTGCTTGAACCCAGGAGGTGGCGACTGCAGTGAGCCAAGATTGTACCACTGTACTCTAGCCTGGTGCCCAGTGACAGAGCAAGACTCTGTCTCAAAAAAAAAAAAAAAGAAAGAAAGAAATGTGAAATGCTCTGGAAAGTCTCAGCAATAGAATTGAAAAAGCAGAAGAAAGAAATTCAGAGCTCAAAGACAGTCTTAAAACTAATCCAATCAACAAAGACAAAGAAAAAAACTAAGAAAATATGAACAAAGCCTTCAAGAAGTTTGGAATTATGTTAAGTAACCAAGCCTAAGAATAATCAGTGTTCCTGAGGAAGAAGCCAATTCTAAAAGCTTAACTTTTATATGTTTATATTTGGGGAAATAATCAAGGAAAACTTCCCCAGCCTTACTAGAGACCTAGACATGCAAATAGAAGACACACAAAGAACACCTGGAAAATTAATCACAAAAAGATCTTTGCCTAGGCACACTGTCATCAGGTTATCCAAAGTTAAGATGAAGGAAAGAGTCTTAATAGCTGTGAAACATAAGCACCAGGTAACCTACAAAGGAAAACCTGCCAGATTAACAGCAGATTTCTCAGCAGAAACCCTACAAGCTAGAAGAGATTGGGGCCCTATCTTCAGCCTCCTCAAACAAAACAATCATCAGCCAAGAATTTTGTATCCAGCAAAACTAAGCATCATACATGAAGGACAGATATAGTCATTTTCAGACAAACAAATGCTGAGAGAATTCACCATTACCAAGCCATCACTATAAGAACTGCTAAAAGGAGCTCTAAATCTTGAAACAAATCATAGAAACATATCAAAACAGAACCTCATTAAAGCATAAAGCCACAAGACCTATACAATAAAAATACAAGTTAAAAGCAAAAACAAACTAAAGTATGCAGGCAACACACAGCATGATGAATGCAATGGTACCTCACATTTCAATACTAACATTGAATATAAATGGCCTAAATCCTCCACTTAAAAAACACAGAACCACAGAATGGATGAGAACTTACCAACAAACTATCTGCTGCCTTCAGGAGACTTACCTATCACATAAAGGCTCACATAAAGTAAATGAGTAGCAAAAGGCATTTCATGTAAATGGATACCAAAAGCAAGCCAGGGCAGCTATTTTTATATCAGACAAAACAAACTTTAAAGCAACAGTGGTTAAAAGAGACAAAGAGAAACATTACATAATGTTAAAACGTCTTGTCCAACAGAAAAAATATCGCAATTCTACACATAAATGTACCTACCACAGGAGCTCCCATATTTATAAACAATTACTAATAGACCTAAGAAATGAGCCAGAAGCAACACAATAATAGTGGGGGACTTCAATACTCCACTGATAGCACTAGACAGGTCATCAAGACAGAAAATCAACAAAGAAACAATGGATTTAAACTATACCTTGGAACAAATAAACCTAACAGATATATATGAACATTACATCCAACAACTCCAGAATACACATTCTATTCAACATCATATAGAACTTTCTCCAAGATAGACCATATAATAGGCCATAAAATGAGTCTCAATAAATTTAAGAAAACTGAAATTATATCAAGCACTCTCTCAGACCACAGTGGAATAAAACTGAAAAATCAATTCCAAAAAGAACCTTCAAAACCATGCAAATACATGGAAATTAAATAACATGCACCTGAATGAGCATTGGGTCAAGAATGAAATCAAGAAGAAATTTAAAAATTCTTCGAACTGAATAGCAAAAATGACACAACCTATCAAAACCTCTGGGATACAGCTAAGGCAGTGCTAAGAGGAAAGTTCATAGCCCTAAATACCTACATAAAAAGTCTGAAAGAGCACAAACAGACAATCTAAGGTGAGTCCTAAAAGTCTTTCCTCTATTCTGATGTCACAATCTCTAAAGTTATCAGAAACCTGCCTGTTAGAGTTTTATAGCTGATTATAAAACTACCTTCTAGAGAAGACCAAAGCAAAAAGTTTTAGGGCAGCCGTAGCCAAATATGCAATTGACAAGGAAATTTGTGCCTCTGTGGTACACAATACTTTAACATAATAATTATAATTATTACTGGTAATGTACACTAAGTCATATCAGAATTATAAGAGTTTCCCATAATTTTGGAACACATACAAATAACATATTTATACAAACACAACCCAAAGAAAACGAAACACCATTTCATATTTAACAATTCCTTCCATATATATATAACAATTCTACAGTGATATATATATATTCTATATATATATATACACAAATATACATTCTATATATATGAGAGGAATTGTCAAATATGAAATTGACATATATATATATATATATACAGGAGGAATGTCAAATATGAAATTTTGTTTGTTTGTCTGGTTGTGAGAGAGAGAGAGTCTTGCCCTGTTACCTAGGTCAGAGTAAGACAGCATGATCTCGGCTCACCACAACCTCCACCTCCAGGGTTCAAGCAATTCTCTTGCCTTATCCTCCCAAATAGCTGGGATTACAGACATGTACCACCACACCTGGTTAATTTTATATTTTTAGTAGAGAGGGGGTTTCTCCATGTTGGTCAGGCTGGCCTCGAACTCCTGATCTCAGGTGATCCACCCACCTTGGCCTCCCAAAATGCTAAGATTATAGATGTGAGCCACCATGCCTGGCCAATTTTTATACCAAATAAGCCAAATTATGCCATTTTTGGACTTTAGGGAACCTAATATCTTAAAGAATTAACTAGGTCAGAAAAATACATAATTTATAACTTGATTTTGGAAAGTTTGTCAAATATCAAACATTTAAAACACTTGATGTCACAGGTTATTGTAAAATAAGTCATCCATTTAACCAAAGTGATAACTCAAGGATTTCAAAAAAAAAAGCAAAAACCTTCATTCTTTGGGAGAGGAGACTTAAGTTTCTCAACAATAAGCCCTAATAAAATAGCATAAAGCCACTTTTTTTTGAAATTTTATAAACAATCTATAAAATTTTTATTTTAGCCATAACTTCCATAAGCTTTTTATAACTTTATTAAGGAGTCAGTAGTGCTTCAAGAGATTCTTGTAAATCTGACTCAGGGGCCCACATGCTATTCTTACCTTACATCAGTGTGCCTTTGACATTAATGTTTAATTTATAGAGAAGCTGAACATATTTTATCTCTTAAAATTGGCCTTTACAATCTCACATTTCTACCTCTTCCATTATAGTCCCCGGGACTTAAGGAGTTGCATAGCTTTAATTTCAGCAGATTTAAAGTAGACAGAAAAGAAAATAGAGAAAAAAGAGAACTTAGGAATGCTATAGTTTGCACTTTGACCTTAGGGCTCTTTTTCCTTAATGTAAATGTGCACAAAGACCATATTACTTCCATTTTACATAAACTCTGACAAGTAGAGGTGCCATAAAACCTACAGAGGGGGGCATCCCAAGATGGCTGAATAAGAGGCAGCTCCAGAAAGCAGCTCCCAGTGAGAGATATGCAGAAGCTGAGTGGTCTCCACAATTCCAAACGAGGTACCAGGTTCATTTTGTGGGTCTGGTAGGACAGTGGGTATGAACCAAATAGGGCAAGTTGTGGCAAGGTGGGGCACTTCCCCACCCAGGAGGAGTGTGCAATCGACCGGAGGACCAGGGGTCTCCTCCTCTGAGACTTCGGTTCGGATACAGTGCTCTACCCAAGCCCTCTACAACCCACGGAATAGGGTATCTTCGCAGGGCTGAAAAGCCTTTGCAAGCTGCCTGAACTGGGCAAAACAGCAACTTTGGCCCTGAGGCTGTCAGCACAGATCTAGACAGAAGCACTGGCTGACGCCAAGAAAGCCAAAAAGCCAGTGGGACGGAGCTACCCGCCCCCCTGTAAGAAGAGGAATGGAACACAGGGAAACAGCCCAAATGGCAGGATGGGTCCCCCCACCACTGCACAAAGCCCAGCAGGCCAAAAAAACTCACTCCAGAACTAGGCACCCAGAATATCAGTCAGAGAGCGACCAGGAACACTCCAACTCAGTGGGCAGAAGAGAAGCCACCACTACAGAAACTGGCATAATTTTCCTGAGTAAATAAAAGATGCAGCAGCGCCAATGAATCTGTGACAGCCCAGCAGCGCTTCCGCAGGCTGGCAAAGGAAAGGCTGCCTCCCCAAGCAGCTACCTGAGATCAAAACTATATAAATCCAAGAGATAGAACTATATAAAGCCAACCAGTGCAAAAAGAATGAAACCATCAAAAACCAGAATGTCTCTCCTTCACCACGAGTTCATGACTCCTCACCAGCAAGGGAACAAAGCAGGACAGAGAATGAATTTGACAAATCGACAGAAGCAGGCTTCAGAAGGTGGGTAATAACAAACTTCTCTGAGTTAAAGGAATATGTTCTATCCCAATGCAAAGACATTAAAAACCTTGAAAAAAGGTTAGATGAAATGATAACTAGAATAACCAGCTTAAAGAAGAACATAAATGACTTGATGGAGCTGAAAAACACAGCACAAGAACTTCATGAAGCATACACAGTTTCAATAGCCAAATAGATCAAGCAAAAGAAAGAATATCAGAGATTGAAGATCAAATCAATCAAATAAAATGAGAAGGTAAGAAAAGAGAACAAAGAGTGAAAAGAAATGAACAAAGCCTTTGAGAAATATGGGATTATGTGAAAAGACTTAATCTACGCCTGATCGGTGTACTGGAAGATGATGAGGAGAATGAATCCAAGCTGGAAAACACTCTTCAGGATATTCTCCAGCAAAGCTTCCCCAACCTAACAAGGCAGGCCAACATTCAAATACAGGAAATACAGAGAATACCACAACAATAGCTCCTCTAGAAGAGTAACCTCAACGCAAATAATCGTCAGGTTCACCAGGGTTGAAATGAAGGAAAAAATACTAAGGGAAGCCAGAGAGAAAGGTCAGGTCACCCACAAAGGGAAGCACATCAGACTCACAGCAGATCTCCCGGCAGAAACCCTACAAGCTAGAAGAGAGTGGGGGCCAATATTCAAAATCCTTAAAGAAAAGAACTTTCAACCTAGAATTTCATATCCAGTCAAACTAAGCTTCATAAGTGAAAGAGAAATGAAATCCTTTATGGACAAGCAGTTGCTGAGGGATTTTGTCACTACCAGACCTGCCCTGCAAGAGCTCCTGAAGGAAGCACTAAACACAGAAAGGAAAAACCACTGCAAAAAAGCCACTGCACAAAAGAACCAAATGGTAAAGACCAACCATGCAATGAAGAAATTATGCCAACGAAGGGCAAAACAACCAACCAGTAATAAAATGGCAGGATCAAATTCACACATAACAATATTAACATTAAACTTAAATGGACTAAATGTACCAATCAAAAGACACAGACTGGCAAATTGGATAAAAAGCCTAGAACCATCAGTGTGCTGTATTCAGGAAACCCATCTCAGGTGCAAAGACACACACAGACTTAAAATAAAGGAATGGAAGAAGATTTACCAAGCAAATGGAGAGTAAAAAAAAGCAGGGATGGCAATCCTAGTCTCTGATAAAACAGACTTTAAACCAACAAAAATCAAGAGACAAAGAAGGGCATTACATAATGGTAAAAGGATCAATGCAACAAGAAGAGTTAATGATCCTAAATATATATACACCCAATACAGGAGCACCTAGATACAGTAGGCAAGTCCTTAGTGACCTACAAAGAGACTTAGACTCCTGCACAATAATAGTGGGAGACTTTAACACTCCATTGTCAATATTAGACAGATCAACTAGACAGAAAATCAACAAGGAAATCCAGGACTTGAATGCAGAACTAGACCAAGTGAACTTAATACATTTACAGAACTCTTAACCCCAAATCCACAGAATATACATTCTTCTCAGTACCATGTCACACTTATTCTAAAATCGACAACATAATTGGAAGTAAATCACTCCTCAGCAAATACAAAAGACAGAAATCATAACAAATAGTCTCTCAGACCACAGTGCAATCAAATTAGAACTCAGGATTATGAAACTAACTCAAAACTGCACAACTTCATGGAAAATGAACAACTGGCTCCTGAATGTAGTCTGGATAAATAATGAAATGAAGGCAGAAATAAAGATGTTCTTAGAAACCAATGAGAACAAAGATACAACATACCTGAATCTCTGGAACACATTCAAAGCAGCATCTAGAAGGAAATTCATAGCAATAAATGCCCACATGAGGAGCAAGGAAAGGTCTAAAATCAACACCCTATCATCAAAATTGAAAGAGTTAGAGGAGCAAAATCAAAAAAAACTCAAAAGCAGGCAGAAGACAAGAAATGACTAAGATCAGAGCAGAATTGAAGGAGAAAGAGACACAACCCTTCAAAAAAATCAACAAATCCAGTAAAAGATCAACAAAATAGATAGACTGCTAGCCAGACTAATAGAAAAGAGAGAAGAATCAAATGGATGCAATAAAAATGAAAAAGGGGACATCACCAACAATTCCACAGAAACACAAACTACAAACTACCATCAGAGATTACTACAAACAACTCTATGCACACAAACTAGTAAATCTGAAAGAAATGGATAAATTCCTGGACACTTGCACTCTCCCGAGACTAAACTAGGAAGAAGCTGAATCCCTGAATGGACCAATAACAAGGGCTGAAGTTGAGGCAGCAATTAATAGCCTACCAATTTAAAAAAGCCCAGGTCTAAACAAGTTTACAGTTGAATTCTACCAGAGTTACAAAGAGGAGCTTATACCATTCCTTCTGAAACTACTCCAAACAATACAAAAAGAGGGAATTCTCCCCAACTCATTTTATGAGACCAACATCATCCTTATACCAAAACTGGGCAGAGACACAACTAAAAAAGAAAACTTCAGGCCAATATCCATGATGAACATCAATGCAAAAATCTTCAATAAAATACTGGCAAACAGAATGCAACAGCAAATCTAAAAGCTTATTCATCATGATCAAGAATGCTTCATCCCTGGGATGCATGGCTGGTTCAACATACGTAAGTCTATAAATGTAATCCATCACATAAACAGAACCAAAGACAAAAACCACATGATTATCTCAATAGATGCAGAAAAGGCCTTTGACAAAATTCAACAGCCCTTTATGCTAAAAACCCTCAATAAATTAGGCATCAATGGTATGTATCACAAAATAATAAAAGCTATTTATGACAAATCCATAGCCAATATCATACTGAATGGGCAAAAACTGGAAGCATTCCCTTTGAAATCTGGCACAAGACAAGGATGCCCTCTCTCATCACTCCTATTCAATATAGTATTGGAAGTTCTAGCCAGAGAAATCAGGAAAGGGAAAGAAATAAAGGATATTCAAATAGGAAGAGAGGAAGTCAAATTGTCTCTATTTGCAGATGACATGATTATATATTTAGAAGATGACATCATTTCAGCCCAAAATCTCCTGAAACTGATAAGCAACTTCAGCAAAGTCTCAGGATACAAAATCAATGTGCAGAAATCACAAGCATTTCTATACACCAATAACAGACAGAAAGCCAAATCAAAAGTAAACTCCCATTCACAATTGCTACAAAGAGAATAAAATGCCTAGGAATACAAGTAACAAAGGATGTGAAAGATCTCTTCAAGGAGAACTACAAACCACTGCTCAAGGAAGTAAGAGAGGACAAAAACAGATGGAAAAACATCCCATGCTCATGATTGGGAAGAATCAATATTGTGAAAATGGCCATACTGCCCAAAGTAATTTATAGATTCAACACTATCCCCATCAAGCTACCAATGACCTTCTTCACAGAACTGGAAAAAAAACACTTCAAACTTCATATGGAACCAAAAGAGAGCCCGCATAGCCAAAACAATCCAAAGCAAAAAGAACAAAGCTGGAGGCATCATGCTGCCTGACTTCAAACTATACTACAAGGCCACAGTAATAAAAACAGCATGGTATTGATACCAAAACAGAGACATAGACCAATGGAACAGAACAGAGGCCTCAGAAGCAACACCACACATCTACAATCATCTGATCTTTGACAAATCTGACAAAAACAAGCAATGGGGAAAGGATTACCCGTTTAATAAATGGTGTTGGGAGAACTGGCTAGCCATATACAGAAAGCAGAAACTGGACCCCTTCCTGACACCTTACACTAAAATTAACTCCAGATGGATTAAAGATCTAAACATTAGGCCTAACACCATAAAAACCCTAGAAGAAAACCTAGGCAATACCATTCAGGACATAGGCATAGGCAAGGACTTCATGGCTAAAACACCAAAAGCAATGGCAACAAAAGCCAAAATAGACAAATGGGATCTAATTAAACTCCAGAGCTTCTATACAGCAAAGGAAACAATCATTAGAGTGAATCAGCAACCAAAAGAATGGGAAAAAATTTTTGCAATCTACCCATCTCACAAAGGGCTAATATCCAGAATCTACAAAGAACTAAAACAGATTTACAAGAAAAAAAACAAACCCATTCAAAAGTGGGCAACGGATATGAACAGACACTTTACAAAAGAAGACATTGATGAGGCCAAAAAACATATGAAAAAATGCTCATCATCACTGGTCATTAGAGAAATGCAAATCAAAACCACATTGAGATACCATCTCACACCAGTTAGAATGGTGATCATTAAAATTCTGGAGACAACAGATGCTGGAGAGGATGTGGAGAAATAGGAACACTTTTACACTGTTGGTGGGAGTGTAAATTAGTTCAATCATTGTGGAAGAGAATGTGGTGATTCCTCAAGGACCTAGAAATAGAAATACCATTTGACTCAGCAATTCCAATACTGGGTATATACCCAAAGAATTATAAATTTTTCCATTATAAAGACACATGCACACATATGTTCATTGCAGCACTGTTTACAATAGCAAAGACCTGGAACCAACCCAAATGTCTATCATCAATAGACTGGATAAAGAAAATGTGGCATATATATACCATGGAATACTACACAGCCATAAAAAAACAATGAGTTCATGTCCTTCATAGGGACATGGATGAATCTGGAAACCATCATTCTCAGCAAACTGACACAAGAACAGAAAACTAAATACTGTATGTTATCACTCATAGGTGGGTGTTGAACAATTAGAACATGTGGACACAGGGAAGGGAGTACCACACACTGCAGTCAGTGGGAGGGGCTAGGGGAGGGACAGTGGGGGTGGAGAGGGTGGGGAGGGATAATGAGGGGAGAAATACCAGATATAGGTGATGGGGGGATGAAGGTAGCAAACCACCTTGCCATGTATGTACCTATGCAACAATCCTGCATGATCTGCACATGTACCCCAGAACCTAAATTACAATTAAAAAAAAAAAAAAAACCTACAGAGTACTTATGAGGGTTCATTCTCCTTGTTTCCTCCACATTCTTAGATTATTTGTTTCCCACATTTTTTCTTAAAAGGAGGAACTGAGCTGTGGCCAAGGGTTTTTGTGTGATAGAATGATGTGTGCTGCTTGTGAGTGGGACTCCACAGGGTGTCACCACTGAGTTGTTTCCAACATCTTACCTCTCTCAGTTTCTCCCTCTAGATGTCTGTGACCTCTGAGAGGGTTCAAAACACCAGGTTATCAACCCTTATAAGCATTTCCTGGATGTACAAGGTAATCTCTGGTACCCACAAAGCCAAAGAGGTTAGGTTGTATAATACAGGAAAACAGAGTTTTAGGCCTAAAAATAATCTGCCCATGACTCTTGAAACTCTACAAAGAAAACAGAATACCCCCAAAGGGGTGAGTGGCACCTTTGTTCTGAATTCTTCAAGGGGTTCAAGTCATGAGAAGCCTTGTCTAGATTTTTTTTGTACTGCAGATGGCAAAAGGGAGAAGGAGGTATAGGGTGGATGTAAGCGAAAGAACATTTGTTTGTTTTTCAACACAAGAAGCAAACACAAAAACCAAGTGCCTGGTTTTTATAGGGGGAGTTGTGTTTTTTTCCCCCTTTTGCAGCTGCAAGAAATTTTAGCCAAATTAGAGAGGCTTTGTTACACAAAATTTGGAATTCTCACTTGCATTTCACCAAGTCAGGTAGCATTGGTCAAATCTGATGGGAGAAAGACATGAACAAACAACAAAAAGAAAATCCAACAATATGATCACTGAGTGCTCTATTAGTATGGAGAAATTAAAACCAGCTGGTTGTTAAACTTTAGCCAAGGCAAAACTCCAATTCAGCTACTAACCTAGAGATGGGTCTCAGGCTGAAGATTGCTTTCCACCATCCTAGAATCAGGAAGAAAAATTCAAACTTATCATCTCTGCTAGGAGCAAGCTCAAACTCCGTAAAGGAGTTAACTGCCTTCCATTGTCATGGAAGCAGGAAATCTTGCTTTCCTTGTTGGAAGCAAGTAAAACTCAAAAAAAAGGTGGGGGGTGACGGGGAGTGGTACAGCAACGTAAACTTTAGATCTGGACCAAATTTTGGGAGATCAGGGATTCTCTGGAGGAGGTGGTCCCAGACCTCAGCAAATTGTCCTGTCGGTTTAAGCCATAAAGATAGTTCATGCTGGTACCATGCACCTATGGGAGATTTGTCAAAGGTCAGGGACACCTCCACTCAGAATCCCTCCATGGTTACCAAAATGTGAACCCTGAATATCTGAGACAGGTCTTAGAATTTAGAAAGTTTATTTTGCCAAGGTTGAGACAGGTGCCTGTGACACAGTCTCAGGGGTCCTGATGACATGTGCCCAAGGTGGTCAGGGCACAGCTTGATTTAAACATTTTAAGGAGACATGAGACATCAATCAACATATGTAGGATGAACATTGGTTCAGTCTGGAAGGGCAGGACAACTCGAAACAAAGGCCAAAGGAGGGACAATGCAAAGTGGAGAGGGGGCTTCCATGTCATAGGTAGATAAGAGACAAATGGTGGAGTTCTTTGGAGTTTCTGATTAGCCTTTCCAAAGGAGGCAATCAGATATGCATTTATCTCAGTGAGCAGAGAGATGATTTTGAATAGAATGGGAGGCAGGTTTCCCCTAAGTAGTTCCCAGCTTGACTTTTCCCTTTAGCTTAGTGATTTTGGGCCCCAAGATATATTTTCCTTTCACAGTTTGTTGAATGAATGTTGAAGAGATTGACTATTATAACTGGAGATGGGGACAAGATGGTGAGGAAAGGTTCCAGGGATGTCAGGCAAACTAAGTGTGAATTCTTGACAGAGGAGACAAAGCCAGGTAATATTCAGAGGAAGAAAAGATGTGTCTAGAGTGTATCCTTGACCTTGGCTGCGCAATCGAATCACCTGGTGCCTTTGGCACATCCCTGTTCTCTATGCTGGCCCAAAACCTCTCTCTCCTGCTCACACAGCCTTCTTCACATAGTTGTTGCAAGGATCCTGTGATCACAGTAGTGTTCGATGCATGTTACAAAACTGTGCACCACGTGAGGTATAGTTCTTATTGCTAAAGTTAGTGCCCAACATGCGTGTGGGGAAGAAGGCAGGTGGCTCTCTCTCCTGGCATCTGAGATTTCTTGATCTTTGTAGTGTGTCCAGCTCCTTCCTTTAGGTTGTATTTGTTTGTGAGCAATCCCAACCAGTGGCTGAGTACTTTTGTCCTGAAAGTGTCAGGGGAAAAGGGTGGAGTGTGGAGACGGGAAGAGTAGGAGGGCAGTGAGGAATGTGAAGCAGCTGGCCTGGATAGAAGTCAGTCATTTTACAGGCTTTGTCCTGAGTTTGAGGCTCTGGAGAGCATGGGGGTCATCTTCTAAAGTGCTCCAATCCACCCCAAGAATAGCTCTGCCACAAGGACAGCTACAGAGGCAGCACAATGGAGAGGATGTGACTCAGAATCCCTGCCCTCCCATGGGATAACAGTCCAAGCTCCTCTGTCCAGGATGGTGAGATGCTTTAGATTCCATGTGAAACTGCAAGCTGTGGCTATGTCACTCTCTGCAGGAAATGAGTACGGGATGCATTCCTGGGAAGGAGGGGTACAGTCTTGGCAAATGGAAGGAGAAAGGATAGAGAGACCTGCACCACAGAACAGAGACAACTCAGCCTGTCTGAGTCAAAGTGAACAAAGATGGGCCAGAAAAATAAAGACCTTTGTGTGGGCATCAGAAACTGTGGGTTCTGGTCTTGAGTCTGCCTGTGGCTCACTAAGTGATCTAAGGTGAGACCCTGTTGCTTTTAGTGCCTCAGCTTGTCCCATGTCAGTGAATCAGATGGCATCTGGGAAGTGCCCTCCAGTGTGCACTATGATGTGTCAATATGGCAAACTTTATGCTCCATTGCACATCCCTCAGCCCACCCTTTTGCTCTGACCATTGCTGTAGCAGCCAGCTGCATGCAGGTGTAGCCTATTGGCACCTCACCTCACTTCATCTCTCTTGCTTTCTGCCTTGGACTTTCCTCCTACTGCCAAGTAGGAGCGTGCTCAGCCCTTCCAGCAAAGGTGGAATCCCATACACCTGGTGTAGCTGTGGAGTTAACACATTTGCAACCCCTCATCAGGCAACCTCTGACCAGAGGAAAATAGGAGAAGAGTGGATAGATAAACACTCTTCTCTTCCAAACCTCAGGTAGGCAGTTCTGAGGTGCATTCTACACAGTTCCTCAGAGGGTCCCTAGCATGACTGAGCCTAGTTGTCTCCGGCAGCAACAACTTTCCCTGTGGGTTCCTCCTAAGCCCCTCACTCCTATTCCCTGGGATCACTACAGGCAAACAAGTCTTTCTCTCAAGCTCTGCTTTTTTGGGAATCAAAGTGAAGGCATATGGTCATGTGACTATGGGTCAAGGGTGCAGAGGTGACAAGGGTCAGAAGACAGAGGGCGGGGTTTACATGCTGGTGCCTAATATATGTTCTAACCCCATTTTATTGCACTCATAGTACATTGGACCCTGAGTCAATGGGCAGCTCTTACAGCCTGGTCCTGGGGAATCATGAAGCTTGGAATCCCCCATGTAAATACTCAGTTTCCCAGATACCAAGACAAGAGATATGAATATTTCTCAATTGCTTCAGAACTGGTTGGGGAAAGGTGTGCGTTTGGCACATCAGAGAAAGCTCCATCTGGCATTACAATAGGACTTATTTCCTTGTCTCTCTCCCTCCCCATCTCTTCCTCCCTCTCTTCTTTTCTCCTTTTCCCTTCCATCTCTCACTAAGGATGATGACTCAGCACTTTTCCTGAGTGGCTTCCCCTGGAAGATAGCTAGACCCATTGGCAGTCTGACCCCTGGCAGAGAGGGCTGTGCTCCCCTCTGGAGAAATCCAGGTAGGAAGGCATGTTCCCCAGAAGGGTGGGCATCAGTCTATGGACTCTTACAGTGTACCTTTTGTGCCCTGTCTAATTCCACCCCATTTGACATCTTCCGTATAAAATTTAATCATTTCTGCCTTCAGGGGTTTGGCTGGGATGGCCAAGAAAAAGCTAAACCTTTAGCCTGGCATTCAGGCTACTTACCATCGAAGCTATGCCTGGCCCCACCACCTCCTCATCAGGCACACTAGCTGCCTGGGACGGTCACAAGCTTCAGTTAAGAGCATCCGCTTGGCTTTCTGACTGACCTGAGATGCAAATCCAACCCTGAGCAAGTTTCTTCACCTCTCTAAATCTGCTAATCTGTAGAACAGAGGTTATCATCACCTCTACCCCATAAGGTTGCTTGGAGAGTTAAACGAGATAATGTGTGCAAAGCACCTAGCTCCCACATTGACAGCGCAGCACATTTTAGTTTAACATTCTCACATGCAGTTGTTTTGGGGTGAGTAGTGATCAGTAAAAGGAGAATGAGTAAGGCAGCCTCTAACATGGATTCTAGGGCTTTCTTGCTTCCAGAACAGCTTATCCCATGAGATAGACTTGCTTCAGAGTAATCCCAGCTGCCCCTGGCTGGTACTTGAACCTGAGTGCATGAGAAGTGGAGGCAGAGGGCTGTGGAATGTGGACAGGGCGAAGAGAATCAGGAGGCCTGGAAGCTGGCCATGTTCTATTCAAGTACGATCCCAGCAAGGCAAGCCAGGGTTCTGCTTCGAGAGCAGCCTGAGAGCCTTTGGCTAAGGGGATAAGATAAGGCTCCTGGAACAACCAGTTTGGGTGTGCGAGGCAGTATATCAGGCTGGAAAGCTAAATCTAGGCCAACCTCTGCCATGGACTCACTATGTGATCCTGGGCAAGTAGGTTCCTTCTCAGATCCTCAGTCTGCCCATTTGTTCAATAGGAGGGTTGGACAAGGTCCCATCTCATGCTAAGATATTGCATCTTAATGATATCTTACATCTGAGATGAGGAGCAGAGTTAGCACAAAATCGTAGGTGGGAGAATGAAAGCAGCTGAGAAAAAAGCAAAATCAACTTTTTCTCCCTTCTAACCCCCAAACTTTGCCTACCTAATTCTATGCTTTTCATAACCAATGCCCTTCCTCCAGGAAGTCCTCAAAGAGTTCACCCCTACACCCATACTGCTGTGCTTGGCTGTTTGTGATTTCCTTCCTGTATTTAGTCTGTTATATAAAAGTGCATTTGTCCACAAGTTCTCCTCCCCTCATCCTCCAATCCTACCTCCCAAAGCTGTCTAAGACCCTTCCCCCTCCTCAAAGGCAGGGCTCATCTAATTCATCCCTCTAGTGGTCCACGGCTTAGCACAGAACCCAGGAGCTAACCACCCCAATGTACTTGGGACTAAGAATTTCCCAGGACACAGAAACTTCCAGAAGTAAAATCAGCAAAGTCTTAGGCATACTGAGATGGCTAGCCACCAGTTAGTTCATCCATAGTTGAGTCAGTAAGTGCCTATTGAATTGAATTAAGAGGGGGAAAAAAAAGCAAGAAAAACTTGTTAGCAAAAGGGATGGCCTGTTTCTAATGATTTATAATTTCTGGGAGATAGGGACCAGAAATTTATTGGTCTTAATAATATGCCAAGGCTGCAACAAACATGTGCAGAACTACAGACTTTGGAAAACATTCTCTCCACACATCCTCACAAAACCCTGTAAGCTTGTTAAAGAAAGGAACCTCATCCCCATCTCACCAGTCACTAAGGAATAGAGAGGTGAATACATGGAGAAATATACCAAATCCATGGAGAAGACTCGATATCATAAAGACAGCACTTCTTCCTAAAGTAATCCATAACTTCAATGCCATTCCAAACAAAATACCCACAGAAATTTCTGTTGAACTTACTGAGCTGGTTCTAAAATTCATACGGAAGAATAAAGGGCTAAATACAGCCAGAAGAATTTGAAAAAGAGTAAGAGTGAACTTGCTTTCATAGGGATATCAAGACTTTTCAAAGCTATAATAATACTTAAAAGTATGGTAATGTCACAATGGAACAGAAAGACTAATATATTAAAACTTCATATAAGACAAAAGTATCATTACAAATCAATGTGAATAAATTAAGTATTAATAGATGATGCTGTCACTACTGACTGTCCACATGTAAATGAGGAAAATTAGATCTCTATCTCATATCATACTCAAAAATTCCAAATGGATTAAAGACCTAAACATCAAATTTTGTTAAAGTTTTAAAACTTTTAAGCCATAAGAGACAAATTGATATATCTGATCAGAAAAAAAGATACATTTCACCACATTAATGCTTGAAATTTGTATATGGCAAAAGGTATATAAGCAAAATTGAAAGACAAGTCACAGACTGAATCAGATATTTACAAAGCACATGAGCATTCAAAATATATAAAGATTTACAAATAATAAGCAAAAGACAAACATATCAACTTAAAAATGGTCAAAAGATATGAAAAGGCAATTTCTAAAAGAAATATCAATGGCCAAAAACATGGGGAAATGTTTAACCTCACTAGAAATTAGAGAAATGAAAAGCTAATCCAAAACAAACATTCATTTCAGCACTGCAGCCATGCTTGGTAAAGCTGCAGAAGCACAAACCTCACCACCGAGTGATTCTTCTTCTAGCCACATACCCAATTCCCTTACTTAAACCCAGAGACCACTGAAGAGTGTTCCTTGTAGCTGTGCCTGCAATGGTTAAAAAATAAAATAAAAGTAGAAATATCCCAACTTCCCCTCAGTAGGAAAATTGATAGGTAAACTGAATAATCCCTGCAATGGCATACCATATGGTGGTTAAAATGAATCAACCAGCTTACATATCCCAGTATGGATACATCTCAAAAAACAAAGCTGAGTGGGTGGAGGGTAGGGAAGGAAGTAGCAAAGGCACATAAACATTTATGTAAATTTTTAAAATACAAAAACAACAGCATGCATTACACACACATGTAGAAAAAATATAAAAACATGTATGAAAACAATACATGTTAATTTCAGGTTAGACTTTTGTGGAGAGAAAGAGAGAAGAAGGACGATCAGATAGGGTTTTTGCTGTATCTAGTTTAACTGCTTTTAAAAGAGATAAAGGGACATCTGAGACAAATAGGGCAAAATATTCACGTATGTTAAATCTAGAAGATAAGTTCATAGGTTTTGGTTAAATTATTTTCTGTATTTTCAGTTTGTTTGACATCTTGTCTCATAATTTAAATGTTAGATCTAAAACACCACCTTGGTAGGGGCAATGTGTGCAGTAGCTCTATGGCAGGGCTTGGAGCAGCCTCAGATGGGGAAAGACTCGATGACAAGTTACAGCAGTGGTAGCAATGCCCATGAAGAGGTGGTCTCTTGAGCTTCTGGTGGCTGTTATGGTGTCCCTCTGGCTTCATAGGGACCCATCCAAGTTAAACACAACCAGAATGGTCTTTGGACTTTAGCAAGCTCCTGGAGATGTCCTGAGATGATCACACTAGCAGGTGGCCCAGGGAGAAACAGAGGGCACTCTCAGAGACTGGGGAGTTAGGAAATCTGGCCATCGCACTGGGATATTAAAAGGAGACAGAAAGTAAGGAGTGCCTTTTGCCTTTTCAGTGGAAATTGCTAGAAGACCCTATTCCCAGCTTAGGGGCCCGAGGCTGAGAACCACTTTCTCTGGCTGACATGGCCCAGAGCATCCTCAGCAGAGCTAGAAGGAGAGCTCAGAGTCCTGCCTCCCAGCTGATTCACAACTGCCATCTCAGCAACTCCCAGCATCCTATAGCCTCCAGCATCAGGGAAGCTTCCAGTTTGGTAGTAGGCACCACTGCCCAGAGTTGCTAAGTACCGCATTGTGGAATGAAGACAGCTCTCTCTGCCATGAAGCCCCTGAAGCCTCCTTCAGAATCTGAGATCTCTCCCTCAAACTTGCTCTGTCTCCAGGTGCATGCAGGACAATGTCCCCATCCTCACCCCTCAGCTCTTCAGCCTATGGTTAAGCAGTTTCTTACCATCAGAATTACAGAACTCAGAGCTGAGAACCTTAGTAATAAGTCTTTCAGTCTATGGGTAAGTCCTAGAGAGGAGAGGGACTTTGCCAGCAAGTCACTGAAAGAGCTGGGAAGAGAACTATTCTCTAGATTTGTGCATTCATTGAGGCTGAAAGTTCACTAGCAGAGCTGGAAGCCCCAGTGGAAAATTACACAGAGAAGGGAGAGACACCTGAGCTATTCTAGTGATGGAGCCCAAAGTGGGAAGCCAAACCTCATGGGATGGGGTCCCTGGCAAATGGCAGTAGCCAGAGGGTCCTGAGCTCTGTGGCCAGAAGGCAAGGTCTTAGGGAAACACCCCAGGGCCTGCTCTAATTCTCTATATCCACCCAGAGGGGACAACCTGGAGTCAAAGGGAAAAGCAAACTCCAGCTCCAACAAAGCGATAGAGAGGAAAGGACAGTGGGGAAGCAAAGAGCCAGCAGGAGCTCATGCAGCTGCCTTCACAAAGCTGTCAGGAGGATGTCACAGCAGACAGTCTGGCAGGGATGGTCACAGTGGCTGGCCACCCTTGCTTAGCTTTATCCTTTTTTCCAGCACTATCTATGTTACCCAGCTGTAATGGGGGAAAAGCAGCTTGTATTTGTTGGGATTCTCCAGAGAAACAGCACTAACAGGATGAACATAGAGAGAGAGGAAGCTTTATTTTAAGGAATTTATTCACATGGATTGTGGAGATTGACAAGTGCCAGGATCTGCCATCAGCAAGTTGGAGTCCCAAGAAAGCCAATGATACAGTCCCAGTCCCAGTCCAAAGGACTGAGAACCAGGAGAGGTGACAGTGTAATTCCAGTGCAAGCCAGTAAGTTCAAGACCTAAGACATGGAAAAAGTTATGTTTTCACTAGAAGGCAGTCAGGCAGCAGGAGTTCCCTTTTATTCAGCCCTTTTGTTCTATTCAGGACTTCAACTGGTTAGATGAGACCCTCTCATATTTGGGAAGGCAATTGCCTTTGCCCAGTCTATGGATCCGAATGATAATCTTACCTAGAAACATCCTCACAGACACACTCAGAATGATGTTTGACCAAATATCTAGGAACCCCATAGCCCAGTCAAGTTAACAGATAAAATTAATCATCACATAACCTCTCCATCCAAAAGTACCTGGTGGTTTGTTCCTTCTCAGTCCCCTTACTGGCTCCTTCTTCTCTGTATTTGTTATCTATTATTATACAACAAACCATCCCAAAACTTAACGACTAAAAACAACAATCATTATCTCCTACAATTTCTGAGAGTCAGGAACTGAGGAGCATTTATGTGAATAGTTCTGGCTCAGGAGTTCTAATAAGGCTGTTATTCAGGTTGCTGTCACTTGAAAGGGCTGGTGACACGTGGCTTCAGTTCCTCAACTTGGGGTTCCCTCCCTGGGGCTGCTCACAATGTAGCAACTGGCTTCCCCCACAGCAAGTGATTCGAGAAAGAGAGAAAGTACAGGAGAGGCAGGACACAATGGCTCATGCCTGCAATCCCAGCATTTTGGGAGGCCAAGGCAGGCAGATACTTGAGCCTAGGAGTTGAGAACAGCCTGGACAACATAGTGAGACCCTGCCTCTATGAAAAAAAAAATTGTTTTTAAGTCAAATGTGGTGGTACATGCCTGTGGTCCTAGCTACTTGGGAGGCAAAGGTGGGAGAATTGCTTGAGCCTGGGAGGTCAGGGATGCAGTAAACCATGATTGCACCACTGCACTCAAGCCTGGACAACAACAGAGTGAGACCCTGTCTCGGAAAGGAAAGGGGAAAGGGGAAAGGGGAAAGGGGAAAGAAGAAAGAGGAAAAGGAAAGGGAAAGGGAAAAGGAAAAGGAAAGGAAAGGAAGGAAGCAGGGAGGGAGGGAGGGAAGGAGGGAAGAGAGAGAGGGAAGAGAGAGAAAGAAAAAATAATAGAGAGCAACCAAAAAAGAAACCATCATGTCTTTTATCATTTGTCTCAATTTGTCTCACATGTGACATTCCATCACTTCTGCCATATTCTATTAGTCACACAGATGTAGCCTGGTACAATGTGGCAGGAGCTACACAAGGATATAAATTCCAGAAGGCAGAGACATTAAGGGCTATCTCAGAGGCTGACTACTACGCCCTGCACCAGACCATTAAATGTTGGTAGCTGCAGGGTTCTGTCTCAGGCCTCCTGCCCTCTTCCTCTACATTCTCTCTGGGGACAATTCCCCATTCTCACCTGTATGCCAACAATTCCCAAGTGTATATTTCTTACCCAGACCACTCCTCTAAACTCTATATATCCACATCCAGGCTTGACATCCCCACTCAGCTGTGTGCCAGACACTGCAAACTCAATGTTCTTACCCCAACCGAAACTGTTCCCTACCTGAGTACCACATCTCAGCAAACAGTCCCACTATCCACTCTGTTTCTCGGAGTAGAACTTGGAATACAATCTGTCAGGATGTTCAGCAGACTGCACTTTCTAAAGAGCTCTCAAATCCACCCATATCTTTCCATCCCACTGCCACTGCCTAAGTGAACCCCACAATCATATTTACATGAACTGCAATGGTCTCCTAACCAGTCCTCCCAAATCCATTCTGGCTTCCATCAAATGCATACCCCATGCTACAACCAGTAGTATTTCCAGAATGCAGATTTGGCCACATGGCTTTCCTTACCCTTCAGCCAAAGGAGAGGTCCTTAACTCAACCCTCATGGAACTGCTCAATCCAGTGACTGCTCCCCACTCAGCCCATCCTCTCCCTCCATCCTCCCTTGCTACTGCCTCCAACTCAGGTCTTCCGGAGCACACTGCTCCTTCTTGCCTTCAAACTTTCCCACACATTCCTCCCTCAGCCAGAAATCCTCTTTCCCCTCTCTTTGAAAAGTCTTAGTTGTCTTTCACTTTAAACATTACTTCCTCCAGGAAACTTTCTGTGAATTCCTGGAAAAAAAAAAAAAGCTGAAGTTTTCTATACTTTTGCAGGAACTGGCACTTTTTTTCATAACTCTCAGCAATTATTTTCACTTGCTTGTTCAGTGCCTGTATCTCCTGACTAGAATTTAAGCTCATGAGGAAAGGGATTATGACTGTCTTCTCCCACTACTATCTCCCCAGCACTTAATAATGACTAGTTGAATAAAAGAGGAAGTGAAGAAGAACACTGGGTGCAGAGCCACCAAGAAATCTTCAAGGATGAAAAGTATCCCTAGGATTTGGGATTTAGGAAGTCATTGGAAACCTTGGAAAGCACCATGTCAGTGGAGATGGAGGCAGAAGGCTGAGTACCTGATGTTGGTACAGACAGGAAGTCAGGGTATATAGACAACTCTTTCAAGACCTATAGATAAGAAGTGGGAGCAGAGATGTGAATGAGATCTGGAAGGGATGTCGGGTCAGGTGAGAGTGTTCTCAGGATTTGGCAGGTGCTGGTGGGACTCCGACAAGCTTACAGGCTGGAGAGAAGTTACAAAACAGAGAAGAGAAGGGATGAACAATGACACAAGCCCAGGGGATGTAAAAGGATGGAGTCTATGGCACATGTGGAAAGTTGGCCTTAAACAGGAGGGACCCTTCACTCTCTGAAGCTGGAGGAAAGGAGCTGAGGATGGGTATATTAGGGCATTCTTATATTGCTATAAATGCCTGAGACTGGGTAATTTATAAATAAAAGAGGTTTTATTGGCTCATTGTCCTGAAGACTTTACAGGACACATGGTGTTGGTGTCTGCTTGGCTTCTGGTGAAGCTTCAGGAAGCTTTTTACTCATGGCCAAAGGTGAAGGAGGCACAAGCACATCACACAGTGAAAGCAGGAGCAAGAGAAAGGGCGGGGGGCTTGGCGCAGTGGCTCACACCTGAAATCCCAACACTCTGGGAGGCCAAGAGGTCAGACTCACCTGAGGCCAGGAGTTCAAGACCAGCCTGGCCAACATGGTGAAACCCTGTCTCTACTAAAAATACAAAAATTAGCCAGGCATGATGGTGTGTGTCTATAATTCCAGCTACTCAGAAGGCTGAGGCAGGAGAATCATTTGAACCCAGGAGGCAGAGGTTGCAGTGATCCGAGATTGTGCCAGTGCACTCCAGCCTGGAAGACAAAGCGAGACTCTCTCTCAAAAAAGAGAGAGAGAGAGAAAGTGGAGAAGGAGCTACTACCCACTTTTAAATGACCAGATCTTGGGAGAGCTTACTATCTCAAGGACAGTACCAAGCCATGAGGGACCTCCCGCCTGACACTAACATCTCCCACCAGGCCCTACCTCTGACACTAGGATTACATCTCAACCTGAGATTTGTGCAGGAACAAATATCCAAGCTATACTAACGGGTGTGGATATTCACGGTTTGTGGTTGAGAGTAGAGACAGGATTTTGAGAGAGTCCATACTAAATATTAAGAGAGAAGAAACATCAGTTTGAATGAATGATTCAGGGCAGAAGATGGGAAAAAAAGGAAAGAAGCAGGTATGTTTTCAGGATTGTCAACTTGAACACCTGAGTTGATAGTGGTGCTCTCGTCTGAGAGAGAGAGAAGGCTGGAAGAGAAGCAAGTCCAGGGTTGAGAGATTATAAGATCAATATGCACCCATTGAGTTCCAGGTGGCTGTGGGTTGTCCAAGTGAAGACATGCATTACTCAAGTCTTTACACAGATGGAGCCTGGGGTAGCAATAGTTTTGGAAGCTGTATCAGTTCAGAAATCTGAAGAATCAAGGGAGCTCTGGGGCTCCTGATAGAAGAACAAGGGGCCAGTGTCATTTGGACACTGCTTCCAGGAAGAACCATCTCAAAATTCAGATTCCAAAAGGAACACACCTGACTGGTCTCACTGGAAGAGTCACATGCTCACCCCTTTACCAGGGGAGGATAGGCATGACGAATGGTTCCACCAACATTATTTTCAACCAGAGAAAGAGTGATGTGCACAGAAATCCCAAGAAGGGAGAATGGAAGCTGCTCGGGACAGCAGGGATGTCGGCTTCAGGGGCCACAGCCAATGTGGTGATTCAAGCCATGGGGATGGTAAGATGCTGTGAAGAGAAGGCTGAGGAGCAAGACAGAGGCACAGGAGGGGAGCTGGAAAGATGTTTTCCCCATGTTCCCTATGTTTGCAAAAAGTCTCTTACCCTCAGAGCTCACTCGAGGCTCTGCCCTGGCACTAGAGGGCATGGGAGACCTATTTCCCCCCAGGAGCTGAAGGGGACACTTTCTCAGAAGAATTTGGTTTTCATTGATCATTTTGTACCTGATATTCTTCTGTGAAGCTGCCCACCAGCCTGGGGACCTAACTTTGTTCTGTCTCTCCTTTCAGGCAACTGATGAGTGCCCCAGAAGATATAAGGGTACCCTTTAGTCACCTCCAGTTATCTCCAGTCTCTCTCTCTCTCTCTCTCTCTCTCTCTCTCTCTCTCTCTCTCTCTCTCTCTCTCTCTCTCTCACACACACACACACACACACACACACACGCGCGCACACAGAAGCATCTCATTTGCAGAGTATTTATACCGACATTACTTTGCCCAATATTGCACTTGTTGAAGAAGGCACATCTGCTTTAGGGAGGCATTGCCCTTATAGGCAGGCACTTCATGAGTGGGCAAACCATTCTCTCTAGGTCTCAAGCATGGGAGGAATGAGATGGAGCAGGAGGAAAAATAGCTTGATCCTTTGGCTTCTGCCACCAGCCATATGCCTCCTCCCCACTGCTTTGAAGTTATTTCTGAAAGATTAACCAACTGGATCAGCAGCACCCACCCCTAGGCTCATTATATCCGAGCCTGCTGGGTGTGTAATCACCGAGGTGGGTAGGGAAGGTGGGAGACAGACAACGAAAGATCACAGGATTGTCAGTCCTACCGCAGTGTGAGTCCCCGCAGGTTTGGATTTAAGTGACCACAGCATTGGGCTAGAAACCAAAGTAGAAATCGTTCTTTTTAAATTCTGTCCCAGGCTGAATTCTGCCTTGGCTTGTGCTGAATTAAGCCTGCCTCAATTTTGTTCATGTGTGTTGTTGACAAACCATGTGTGTTCCATCCCATAATACATATAGGTGAATTTTTGAACTATTGGGTTAGCTCTTCTTCCTGGCTTCTCAGCTCTTCATTTTTAATAGCAACAGGGTCTCACTCTGTCACCCAGGCTGGAGGAGTGCAGTGATGTGATCATAGCTCACTGCAGCCTCAAACTCCTGGGCTCAAATGATCCTCCTGTCTCAGCCTCCCAAGCTCATTACCTCTTTGAGGCCACATTTGGTGACCTCACCCACCACATTAATTCTCATTCCTCCCTCATTTCCAGATTTGCATTACTGACAATGTATTGAACAGGTCTTCCATGTGCTCATCAGGGCAGACAACAGAGACCTGGGGCAACCTCCTGGCTCATTAGAACTCTGCTAGCCTTTCTACTAAGTCAATTGGATTCATTCCAAATTAAAGCCTGATTCTGGACAGAGAAAATGGAAGGAAGTCAAAGAGGATCTTTACCCTCATCTCTCTACTTTTCAAAGCCATTGTTCTATCATTGCTCAGGATATAGCCCACCCAATCTTCCTGATGCAAAATCCCTCACCTTCCTTGGGCCTCTTGGTCTGCTATGCTCCATCCCATTGCTACTTCTTTAAATGAACCTTGCTCACCCAAGCAGGCCTGTGCTCTGGAGCCCACCCTCCCCTGCTGCCCTGCTCCCCTCACATTCATCTTTCCTGGTTCCCCTCTCCCTCTCAGTTCAGCTCCTGCACCCCTTAGATGGACCACTCTGTTTGGATTCAGCACCCCAGCTTGACCTTCCGGGACACAACCTGAGGAGCCTGACTTCCAGCTGCTCTTGCAATAGCTCAGGTAAAAGGCCAGCTGCTCCCGCCTCAGGCCACCTGCCTCTCCAGTGGCCTTGTGGCTGTGCTCCTGGCTTCCCTGCTGGTGGTAGGAACCTTTCTCAGCCTTCCACTACCTCTCAACATGAGACATGATCAGGAAGCAACCCATACAGCCACAGGTGATTGTCAGATCACCAGAGCAGCAGAGAGTTGACCAAGGTCTATCCACAGATGTTAGCTACTCCTCCGGATAATACCTCTGCCAACATTTTCTCAAACAAAGCAAAGAAAAACCTCCCACACAGTGCGGCCTTTCCTGCCTAACAGTCCAGCCCCATCTCACCTCTAAGCATGTGTCCAAGGGAGTGATTTAACCCATCTGCTCAACAAGGCTGCCTTCTCTGCCCCTTTCTTCAGGCTCCTCCCAGTCTCTGTACCCTGACTCATGCTATCATCCCTCCCTACTGCTCCCTTTTACATCTTTTTTTTTCTTTTTTTAAGACGGAGTTTCACTCTTGTTACCCGGGCTGGAGTGCAATGGCGCGATCTCGGCTCACCGCAACCTCCGCCTCCTGGGTTCAGGCAATTCGCCTGCCTCAGCCTCCTGAGTAGCTGGGATTACAGGCACGTGCCACCATGCCCAGCTAATTTTTTATATTTTTAGTAGAGATAGGGTTTCACCATGTTGACCAGGATGGTCTCGATCTCTTGACCTCGTGATCCACCCACCTCAGCCTCCCAAAGTGCTAGGATTACAGGCGTGAGCCACCACGCCCAGCCCCCTTTTTACATCTTATGCATCCTCCTGGATCAGCTAAGTCCAAATCAATAGCCTCCTATAAATTTTATTTAACAGCAAGGAGCAAGAAACTAAAGACTATCAATGCATATTTGAAAAGGAATCAAATACAACTTCTGAAAAAGACATGCCGATTTAAATTAAAAATTGAATTGGTCATTTTAATAACAGATTAAACTAAAGGGAGAATTGTAAACTAGAAGAGAAATATGAGAAAAGTTTCTATAACATAGCACAGAGATTCTTTTAAAAAAAAGAATACAGGAAATTGACTAACAAGCATGCAGAAAAAGTGAGCAGATCTAATCTACATTTGATCAGAGTTCAAGAATAAGTGAAGAGAGTGCATGGAAAAGAGACATCTGAAGAAATAATAAATGAGAATTTTCAGAATTAATAAAAGACAACAATCTTCAGATATGTTTCTAATAAATTCTAAATGAATTAAATCGAAAAAGAAATCCCATCTTATACATCATAGTGAGTCTGCAGAACAGCAAAAACAAAAGATGATCACCAATAAAAGAAGAACAAATTTTTCTGGAGACAGGATCTTACTCTGTCACCCAAGCCTGGAGTGCAGTGGTACAATCACAGCTCACTGCAGCCTCGACCTGCCAGGTTGAAATGATCCTCCCACCTCAGCCTTCCTGAATAGGTGGAACTACAGGTACACACCACCATACCTGACTTATTTCTCTATTTTTTGTAGAGACAAGGTCCCGCTATGTTTCCAGGCTGGTTTCAAACTCCTGGGCTCAAGCAATCCTCCAAACTTGGCCTCCCAAAGTGCTGGAATTAAAGGCATGAGCCACTACATGCACCCAAAGGAAGAACAATTAGACTAGTGACTTTCTTGTCAACAGCAACAATACAACCAGAAAATGCAGACTAACTTCAAAGTCTAAGAAAAAATAACTGTCAGCCTAGATTTATATACAGAGAAAAATTATCTTTCAAGAACAAGGAAGAAATAAAGACATTTTCAAGTAAACATTAAGCAGAGAGTTTGTCACCAGCAGACCCTCACTGAAGAAAAGTCTAAAGAATACAATTAAAAAGGAAAGCAGGTCCCAGAAGGAAAGTCTAAATTGCAATGGTGAGTGAAGAAAGTGGCAAATGCATAGGTGAGTGTAAATAAACATTGAGTGTAAATAAACACAGAGTGTGTGAAAGAGCAATCATAATATCTGTGGAACTGTTTTTAAAGACACAACTAAAATAGCTAACAGTAATCATATATAGGCCTGGGGGAGAGAGTTAAAGTGTTCAAGGGTCCTTGAATTTTCAGAAGGGAACAAAATATAAATAATTTAATTAATTTATGTACTTAAATAAACTTTAACTTTAGACTTTGATATGTGAAGTATGCATGTTAAAACTCCAAAGTAGCCACTTGAAAATATGATTTTGAAACTTTCAAACTTGTAGGTATTAAATGGATTGAGAAAATAATCAATCCAAAAGAAAGCAAGGAAGGTAAGAAAAAGAAATACAGAAAAGGTGGGACAAATAGCACAAAATAAAATAGAAGAAAGATGATAGGACCCCTGGTGAAGGGAGTGGAGGGTGAGGGGCAATGCTGGACTCAGCTGAGTAGGAGGAGAGCAGCGGAAGCGCTACCGATGCGTACAATCACGGTGTGTCAGCCCACCCCAGTAATCTTCAAGAACCTCACACCAATGCATCCCTCAGAAATACAACTTAAAAAAAGCATAGTACTTGTTATAAAAATGCAGAAAATGAGTGCTCAAAGTATTCCCCACACCACTCCCAAAACATACCACCCATTCCAACCAGGGTTCTCGTGAAGATTAAATGCCATGATCTAATTTGCAAGTGCATAGACAGAAGGTGATCCGGGCACATTAGTGGAAATTACATTGGGTTTCCCCTGAACTACAAGGCAGAGCTCAGCCAACTGTAGGGAATTCATCAAAAATATAACGGGCTTGGTGTCAGACGCAGTGAAAGAAAAATATCAACATGCAGCACTGCCTGGAGACACAGAAGGGACAAGAGAACAGGAACTAGCAGTTTAAACACTCTCAGCATGCCATGGAAATCACACACCAACCTGCCAGGGAGGCACCTCTGAGCTATGAGAGTGAGCTTCCCACTATCTCACAGCAAGCAGGGGCTGGGGCTCCCATCAGTCGGGGAGAGGGTGGAAGCTAAGTCAATGCCTTTAGAAGCTCCTTCCTCTCTAGTTCAGGGAACATGACTTACTTTTGGGCCAGATGGTGGTTGGTGACCCAATCTCCAGCAAGGACAACCAAGAATTGCTGATCAAGTTAACAGCTCAGATTACAGTAATACCAGCCTGTGGATCCTGCCCCTGCCCTTTCGCAGCTCAGGCAGTTAACACTCAGGCTTAGGATGGATTTCAAAACTGCAAAGGCTTGCTAAGTAGCTTTGTCTCCATTTAGTATCCCACCTTGCCCTGGGAACAGCTCTCTTTTTGTGGTCAGGAAACACTGCCTGGTCCTCAGACTTGGTGATAGAAGCTGAGCACCTTTAGAAAAAGGGCTATGCTCAGAGCAGTGTTTGCTCTGACAAATTGCTTAATTATATTAAGCACTTGTTTTCATTCAAGCTCCTGTTGAGTGAGCAGGAGGGGTGGGGCTCTTTTGGTGACCTGGGCCAAAACCAATCAGAGGAATGACTCCGTGGCCAGAAATTACAAAACAGTGGATAGAGGAGTGAGTGGGAGGTAAGGAATGTGAACAGTGGCGTCAACAACAAACTCTTCTGAGTATGGCTGTGAAGGGGAGTAACTGAGGGGCACCAAGGACCCAGGGAAGGCTTCTCTACTTTAAAAATGGGGAGACCTGAGCATTTTTTACATGCTGAAAGGAATAAGGTGGTGAGTGCAGGACAGAGGTGGAAATAAGAGATGGATCCAGGTCCCAATGTGCAGGAAAACAGGAGAACATCAGTGCGAAACTGGCCAGTCCTCACCTACCCTACTCGCCCGCCTCTGCTCCCAGGTGGAGCATCTTCAGATGCACCTGGGAGCAGAGGCGGGCGAGTAGGGTAGGTGAGGACTGGCTCTGAGGACACTTCTCAGGGCGGAAGGAGACAGGCCTTGGGAAGAAGGGAGGCTGCCCTGAGTGGGAGAGGTGAGTAGGAAATGGTGGCAAGCTGGAGAAGTCTAGGGACAATCAGGAAAAGGGACACAGAGCAGAGTAGGGCCTGGGGGAGGACCACACCCAGGGGAAGAGAAGCCACCCTTAGCAGGTAGGCAGAGCCTGTGAGGACTCTGGAGTGTTCCCAGACCGAACCAAGGGTCAGGCTGCTGATTCTCAAGGCCCAATAACAAGATGCAGGTGAAGTAGAAAAGAAGCGAGTTTATTTCTGTAACTCAGTACAGGGAGAAGGCTAGGAAAATATCGCCAGACCAACTCAAAATTACAAAGGTTTCCAGAGCTTGTAGACCTTCTAAGCTCTATGTCTACGTGTAAGTGTGCATTAATCTAAAGATGAATTAAGTGATTAACTTCTAATCTATAACTGAGATCTGAGTTTTGAAGACCTTCCTCTGGAGCCTCAGTAAATTTACTTAATCTAAATGGGAGCCAGGTGTGGTGATTCACGCCTGTAATACCAGCTGTTTGGGAGGCTGAGGCAGGTGGATCACGAGGTTAGGGGTTCGAGGCCAGCCTGACCAATATAGTGAAATCCCGTCTCCACTTAAAAGTACAAAAAGTAGCTGGGTGTGGCGGCACACACCTATAATCCCAGCTACTTGGGAGGCTGAGGCAGGAGAATCGCTTGAACCCAGGAGGCAGAGGTTGCGATAAGCCAAGAGCACATCATTGCACTCCAGCCAGGGCAACAGATCAAGACTCCATCTCAAAAAAAAAAAATCTAAATGGGTCTAGGTGCCAGGAGGATTACCCTTATCATGTCTCCTGTTAAATCATGGAGGTTTGGGGAGTTCCGTCAGTCCCCAGTAAAGCTTGTTTGTGGAGGTCTGGGGAGTTCCTTCAGATCCCCGCTAAAACTTGTTTAATCCTAAACAGGTCCTGTTAAGAATTCCTTCGTTATCTTGTCACGCTTCAAGGCTTAGGAAAGACCTAGGCAAAACTCCTGGTGGGCTTTTGTTACCTTCCAGCCTTCGTATGAGGGCACTGGCTCTATCAGCTTTTAGTATTTAACTTAACCACTCAGTCAGTGCTGAAGCAGTTGTCATGGAGGCCTGCCTGCTCAGCTGTTAGTGAGAACTGGCCGACTGCAATTGCAACCTGGATGGAAAGCTCAGCCCAGCAGCCAGTGGTGGGGAGTCTGAGCCTCCATCAAGGGCTTCCTTCATCCTTCAAGGCCCAGCCTGAGAAGCCTTCCCAGTCCACCTCCACCCAAAGCAGAGTGAACCCCTCCCTCCTGAGAGCCCCCACAGCCCTCTCTTGATCATTACAATCCCAACAATAATGCCTGGACCACCAAGTTATTTTGATATGTTGATTTCTTTTTTTCACTTTAACCAACATAACACACTCTCCATAGGCAGGAATTGTCATCCTCATTTTACCAAAGGGGGAAACTGAGCCTCAAAGAGGTTAAAGACAGTTGCCCAAGGCAACTCAGCCAGGACTTACCTGGGTGATCTCAGCCACAAAGCCCATCCTTTCCACTTTACCACTGTGTTAGAACCACATAGGAATGGAGTCCAGTCCACCTCTGCCAGCAGACCCAGAATGGTACTTATGGGGAGTATTTGTGGAGGAGACTCTAGAGACAGGTCACCTAGTCCAATCTTTTCATTATATAGATAAGAATATCTATAATATGCTGATAATATCTATCGCAGGTAAGGAGACTGAGGCTCAAGATAAGGGAAGGGACTTGCCAGGGTCACATAGCAAATCAATACTGGTATAGGGTTAGAAGCCGAATCTTCTGACTCAGACCAGAGCTAGACCCATAGAACCTAGAATGGAGTTTTAATGCCCTCCCTGGAGCCAAACTCTTGTAGCTGCCTAATTTTTTGCCCACTAATCCTATTATAGTCTATATTCCTTGAGCTTTGGGTCAGAAAGACTCCGGGGCCTGAGAACACTACCAACCCCCTCTTTCTTGCTCCCTCTGTCCAAGGAATTCACCCCAGGGAGCAAATCAGCCACCCAGCCCAGGCAGATCTGGGCTGAGGCTTGGCCTGTAGCTCAAAGGTTAGGCTGGGGTCTACTCTGAGGCACTTTAGAGAAGACACAGATTAGAAACATCTGTAGGAGCACAGAGAGAGAGGCTTGGTTCAGCAAGGGGCCTGGACACGATTCGGGGAGGTAGCTCCAAACCAAGACCTGAAGAATGAATAAGAGACAGATAGAAAGAGGCTTGAAGGTATTCCTGGTGAACACAACAGCAAGACCAGAGGCTTGGGAGTAGAAAACAGAAGAGGATATTCAGAAGCCCACAAGCTCAGGGCAGCTGTAAAGAAAGTGCTGTTAGATGCAGGGTTCAGAAGTAGAGGGGAAGGAGAGAGCGTGCCAGGCTGAACAAAGCTACAAATTCTTCCCACACGAGGAAGAGAATGGCACTGGACACTTCAGGTGGGGAAAATAAAATGAGCAAATAGCAGAAGAGAGCAGAGAGAGGAAAGTGTTGGATCAGGGCACTGCCCTGCCTAGAAAGTTTCTATGGGTTCATACCTCTTACTCTTGGGATGAAAGCCAAACCCTTTACCCCCAGGCTCAACACAAGCTGACTCCTGAAGGCTAACCTCATGCCCCCTCATCTGCTGCTCATCATGCTCAGGGCAACCTCTGCCTAGAATACTCTCCCCAGCTCAAATGTCACTTCCTCCAGGAAGCCTTCCATAGCTCACCCTCGCAACCAGTCTCTCCCTAGTCTCTGCCCCCAAGTCCCTGGTGCCAGCCCCCACCATAGCTCTTAATACACTGTTTTATAATTACATAACAGGAAGGGGGAATGTGTCATTTTTAAACAGTCACCTGCAATCTGGGCCAATTGGCCTAGGAAGAAGGTGGAATTAATTTTAGGAATAGAATGTTTTTTTGCTCAGAGAAAAACAAGAAGTAATTCTTGAAATAAAATGTCCTTAGCCAAAGGTTAAATGTGAGTAGAGCAGATTAAAGAGACTTTAAAATCACTGCATAAGATGTTTGCTTCCTGGAACTCCCCAGTATATCTATGCATCACTCTCCCCCTCCCTTCCCTTCCCAATCCCTGCTCCAGCAACTGGGAGTGAGGTTCTTTGCAGAATTAAATTCTTGATTTAAAGATTCAAAAGCCACCAGGCACAGTGGCTCACACCTGTAATCCCAGCACTTTGGGAAGCCAAGGTGAGTGGATCACCTGAGATCAGAAGTTATAGACCAGCCTGACCAACATGGAGAAACCCTATCTCTACTAAAAATACAAAATTAGGCAGGCGTGGTGGTGCGTGACTGTAATCCCAGCTACTTGAGAAGCTGAGGCAGGACAATTGCTTAAACCTGGGAGGGGAAGATTGTGGCGAGCCAAGATTGCGCCATTGCACTCCAGCCTGGGCAACAAGAGTGAAACTCCATGTCAAAGAAAATTAAATAAATAAATAAAAGATTCAAAAGCCGAGACTTTGAGTTGCAAAAGCCCAGGCTTTTGAACTTCAGACACCTAAGCCCTGAAGGATTTGGAGTATGAATTCTATAACAAAAATAGAAGATTTGGAGAACTAGCTAATGGGTTGGAGGCGTTTTTCCACACTGAAACCAGGATTGAACTGAGTGGGGGCAGCCAGGGAAATAGAAAAAGCCAGAATGAAGACAAAATGAAGATGGAAAAGTTTCTTGTGTTACTTCTACAAGGAATTCACAGAGTTAAAAAGACACATGCCCTTTCTGAGTTGACCCAGGAAAGCCACAAAGCCCATCACCACTCTGTGAAGGTGGAATAGAAGGGGCTGCACAGTGCCCCTAGGCTGATGGTCCTAACAACCAATGGCAGGGAAGAAAAGGAGTGCTGTGTGCACTCAGGTGGGGTTCAGGGACAGCTGGCAGAGTTCGGCCTGGAGAGCCTTCTGGTTGGAAATGATGGGGTGACACAGGAACTATCCCCATGAGTTGACAACTAAGGGTGAGAAAGAACCATATACAGTCCAGGGCATCCCCTTGAGAATAGACATCCTGAAACCCAGTCTCACCAGTGTTGTCGTAACTCCTAGAACTTAACACTAGCCTGGTGCTATCTTCTGAATGTTTGTGTCCGCCAAAATTCATGTGTTGAAACCTAATCATCATCAATCATGTGATGGTATTGCAAGGTGGGACCTTTGGGGAGGTGATTTGGTCATGAGGGTAGAGCCCTCATGAAAGACATCAGTGTCCTAGAGAGCTCCAAGAAAGCTCCCTCACTCCTTCCTCCATGTGAGGACAAGTGAGAAGGTACCATCAGGAATTAGACCAATCAGGAATTAGGCCCACACCAGACACCAAGTCGGCTGGCACCTTGATTCGGACTTCCCATCCTCCAGAACTGGGAGAAATAAATTTCTGTTGTTTATCAGCTACCCAATTTATGGTACAGTCTATTGTTAGTGCAGCCCAAATGGACTAAGACAACTGGAAAGAAGGGTTAGGGAAAGGGTATTCAAATAGGAAAGGCAGAACCCAAATTGTCTCTATTTGCAGACGACATGATAGTATACCTGGAAGACCCCATCGCCTCAGTCCAAAAACTCCTGAAACTGATAAGCAACTTCAGCAAAGTCTCAGGATACAAAATCAATGCACAAAAATCACAAGCATTCCTATACACCAATAGCAGACTTAAAGAGAGCCAAATCAAAAACGAACTGCCATTCACAATTTCTACAAAGAGAATAAAATACCTAGGAATACAACTAACAAGGAACATAAAGGACCTCTTCAAGGAAAACTACAAACCACTGCTCAACAAAATAAGAGAGGACACAAACAGATGGAGAAACATTCCATGTTCATGGTTAGGAAGAATCAATATCGTGAAAATGCCCAAAGTAATTTACAGAATCAACGCTATCCCCATCAAGCTACCATTGACTTTCTTCACAGAACTGGAAAAAACCACCATGAACTTCATATGGAACCAAAAGAGAGCCCGCATAGCCAAGTCAATTCTAAGCAAAAAGAACACAGTGGGAGGCATCACACTACTGGACTTCAAACTATACTACAAGGCTACAGTAATCAAAACAGCATGGTACTGGTACCAAAACAGAGATATAGACCAATGGAACAAAACAGAGGCATCGGTGGCAACACAACATATCTACAACCATACAATCTTGGATAAACCTGACAAAAACAAGCAATGGGGAAAGGATTCCCTGTTTAACAAATGGTGTTGGGAAAACTGACTAGCCATGTGCAGAAAGCAGAAACTGGACCCCTTCCTGACACCTTACACTAGAATTAACTCCAGATGGATTAAAGACTTAAACATAAGACCTGGAACCATAAAAACCCTAGAAGGAAATCTAGGCAAAACCATCCAGGACATAAGAGTAGACAAGGACTTCATGAACAAAACACCAAAAGCATTGGCAACAAAAGCCAAAATAGACAAATGGGACCTAATCAAACTCCACAGCTTCTGCATGGCAAAAGAAACAGTCACTAGAGTGAATCGGCAACCAACAGGATGGGAAAAAATTTTTGCAGTTTACCCATCTGACAAAGGGCTGATATCCAGAATTTACCAAGATCTCAAACAGATTTACAGGAAAAAAACAAACACGCCCATTCAAAATTGGGCAAAGGATATGAACAGACACTTTACGAAAGAAGACATATATGAGGCCAACAATCATATGAAAAAATGCTCATCGTCACTGGTCATCAGAGAGATGCAAATCAAAACCACATTGAGATACCATCTCACGCCAGTTAGAATGGCGATCATTAAAAAATCTGGAGACAACAGATGCTGGAGAGGATGTGGAGAAATAGGAACACTTTTACACTGTTGGTGGGAGTGTAAATTAGTTCAACCATGGTGGAAGACAGTGTGGCGATTCCTCAAGGCCTTAGAAATAGAAATTCCATTTGACCCAGCAATCCCATTACTGGGTATATATCCAAAGGACTATAAATCGTTCTACTATAAGGACACATGCACACGAATGTTCATTGCAGCACTGTTTACAATAGCAAAGACCTGGAATCAACCCAAATGCCCATTGATGATAGACTGGATTGGGAAAATGTGGCACATATACACCATGGAATATTATGCAGCAATCAGAAATGATGAGTTCATGTCGTTTGTAGGGACATGGACGAATCTGGAGAACATCATTCTCAGCAAACTGACACAAGAACAGAAAATGAAATACCGCATATTCTCACTCATAGGCGGGTGATGAAAAATGAGAACGCATGGACACAGGGAGGGGAGTACTAAACACTGGGGTCTGGGGTCTATTGGGGGGAAAAGGGGAGGGCCAGTGAGGGGGCCTGGGGAGGGATAGCCTGGGGAGAAATGCCAAATGTGGGTGAAGGGGAGAAAGGAAGCAAAACACACTGCCATGTGTGTACCTATGAAACTGTCATGCATGTTCTGCACATGTACCCCAAAACCTAAAATGCAATAAAAAATTTAAAAAAAAAAGAAGGGTTAGGGAAACCCTAAAGCAACTGAACTTTTTTCTGTCAACTATAGTAAGGGAGCTGGGTAAAGAAAATAAGTTTAAATGTGGAGAGATAACATTTCATTTCTTACAGTCCTAAGTTTATGGACTAAGAATCTAATGTTGGAAGGCTCTGCATATGAAAATAAGAATTAATGCAACTGGGGAGGGACAGCAGGGGGGCAGGGAAGATGGGGTGGGATAACACCAGGAGAAATTCCTGATGTAGACAACGAGGGTGGGGGATGGAGACAGCAAACCACCTTGGCATGTATGTACCTATGCAACAATCCTGCAGGATGCAGGATGTGCACATGCACCCCAGAGCCAAAAGTATAATTTTAAAAAGGATAAAATAAAAAAAATTAATGCAACTGATAAAAAAAAGAAGAGGATTGAGGAGAATGGGTAAAAAAAGGACCCAAGATGATGGCAGAAAGTTGCTGCCCAAGGGTGGACAGGACCTGCAAGAATTCCCTGTGATGAAGAGTGCCTATGAATTTTCATTCAAGTTAAGAGTAATACTCAAATGACCAGGTAGGGAGGGACAGTAGGGGGTAGGGAGTTGGGGAGGGATAACATGGGGAGAAATGCCAGATATAGGTGATGGGGAGGAAGGCAGCAAGTCACACTGCCATGTGTGTACCTATGCAACAACCTTACATGTTCTTCACATGTACCCCAAAACCTAAAATGTAAGTCAAAAAAATAATAAATAAATAAGAGTAATACTCAAATTTAAATTTTTCATTTTGACCTTTGCTGCAACCCCCACCCCACTATGGCCTCAGATATTCAACATCATCCACTGTATACATTCACATTTCATTGGTGATGCTTTGCCAGAGCAAAAAAGTGAGGAAATGATATATATGGAACCAAGCAGCAAAAGAAGAGGAAAAGACTCCCAGGGTGTAGAGAAGTTGCAGTAGGATGATGGCTGGTTCTGTAGTCCTCTCAAAAGTTCCCTCGCTTACATGTAACTCACATGTTACCTGTGTCAGCTGCGGCCATTGGCCAGAACACCTACACAAGGCTTCCCCATGTGGCCTGGGCTTCCTTACAGCATGGTAGCTGGGTTTCAAAGCAAGCATCCAAAGAGAGAGAACCTAATAAGTGTCAGTTGTCATTTTTGATGACCTAACCCCAAGAATCAAGCAGGATCACTTCCTCTTCCTTCTGTTTATTAGAAGCAGATTATGAGATCCAGCCCACATTCAAGGGGAGGAGAATTAAATTCCACCTCTTAATAGAATGGGTATCAAAGAATGTGCAGACATGTTTAAAGCTACTACAAAAACCAAGAGATCACCAGGTGAAGCATAAGCCTCTGAGAATCTCTGAAAATATTGATGGTTGTGCTATTTTCCCACCTTGTGTGAAACTAGGTTCCAGATGATTCTATTTAAGTAGCAAAGGGCAGAGTGACCCAAGAGGCTGGAAGTCTCTGGCTAACCCAGGACAGCAACACCGTTTTGCCTGCCTGATGCTCTCAGTACACAGTGAACTCACTACCCTATGCCTCGGGCATTTGACTGTGTGTGTGAAGAAGTAACACAGGACAGCTGGAACTCTTCAGCATTTCTGTTTCCACAGGGTGTGCTCGCTTCAATCTAACAAATGTGTAAAATCTGTGATGCTTCAGGGAGCATCACAAGAAAGGATACAGCAATTTGCAGACTTGGGAATGAGTGTCTCGAATTGGCATCAGGTATATACAATTATACCATACATAGCACAAACGTGTCTGTGAGTGAGAGAGGACACAACAAGGGCAGAAAATGTGAATTAGATTCTGCCAAACAAAGACCCCCCAAATAAAGCCTGGGGCTTGGTAATTCCAGCTGCCTGTGAGGACCCTCCCTCAAGAAGATACTGTGGTTTCCGATAGTAAATCATTAATCCTCTTCCCAGCAGCAAGTGCAGAAGAGGAGGAATTACTATTGCTTAATCAGTGCTCTCCACTTCACCAAAAAGATGGAAGCCCTGGAACATAAAGGTATTACTCACCTTCTTCTATCTCCAACCTCACCTTGTCCCTCTCCCTCTCCTCTCCTGATAAATGACAGCAACAGAGAATGAGTAATGCAAGAGACCAGGAAATGCACAGAGATTTTATAAAGTCTTGTGGGCAGACTTTTGGTGAGGAAAGTGATTGAGGAAGGAGGGAGGAGGGAAAAGACCTCAAAGCTTATACCAAGGCAGAATTCAAAGGCAGAATTGCCCTTGGGTGGCAGGGTGAGGAGGGTGAGAGGAGGTTAGCCCTAATTATGGGATGGGTTCTGGAGGAAGGAGGAGCCTGACCAGCAGGGACACTGAGGCTAGTTCTTTCTTCATGCATGTTTGTAAAGTTTTCCCATCACTCTGGAGGAGACTAAAGCAGCAGGAACCCAAAACCACAGGCCTAAGCAGTAAAGCCATCTGAGGTCAAGTTCACCCACTAAGCTACTACTGTGTGCCAGCCCAGCATGAGGGCTGGAAACATGCAGGTATCTCAGACATGATCCCTGCCCTCCAGTAGCTCACAGATGAGTGGAAAAGAAAGAACAGATCAAGGCAGTTATGCATTTTTGATGCTGGCACCAAGGGGAAGAGAGTGGAGGAGAAATTTATGCCAACTGGGATGGAAAGGAAAGTCATGGAAGCCTTTCCAGAAGAGAGGACATTAGAAACGCATCTGGAAAGATAAAGGAGCACTCCCTAGGAGGGGACACAATGTGGGTGGGCAAGGCCATTGAGGCAGAGGACAGCCGGCCAGTTGTTGGATAAAGCTGGGGTAGTGGACATGAGAATGGGGCAAGATGAGGGAGGACTGGAGAGACAGGCCAGCCTCAGGTCATCCCTGGCTTTGCAGGGATGGAGCAGGGTTGGGGCTTTACCCTACAGGCCATGGTGAGCACCAGAAGGTTTTAAGGGAATTAAGGAATTGGCAGTAAGGTCCACTCTAGCTACTACGTGGGGATCGTTGTGAGGAGTTAGGGCCTTATTAGTATAATTATTATGAGGATATTAATTTATGCAGGTGGACCAGAGGGTGGGAGATCAGTGAGGAAGGCTGGCAAGAGATGATGGAGGTTTATATTAGGGTAGTGGCCATGGAGGAGCACCTGGATGCAGGGGTTTGGGGGAGCAGCAGCCAGACCAGGATAATCAACAAGGTCAGAGACCAGAGGTCTGGATTCAGCACCTGCTGTCTGTCCCAGCTTTGGATAGAATAGAAGTATTAGAAGGAGATGCAGAAAAAAAGGAGAGGAAGGTACGAGACACTGAGCAGTGACACAATCAGGAGGTTAAGAGGCTGAGAGCAGCATGAACAATTCCTTGAGCTAGGGCGCTGCACTCAGCCCCGTGTGGCATTAACTTGGAGAAGTAGGATGTCCGAGAGGGAAGAGGATCCTTCCCTGACTTCCTTCAATGCACATTTGCCCTGGGCCTGCTAAGAAAGTTGGAACCAGCAGACCTGGTTCAAATCTCAGGCAAACCAGTTACCAACTCTACAGCTTCAGGCAAGTGACTAAATCTCTGAGCCAGTCTCCCCATCTGGAAAATAGAGATGGCCAGCCCTACTGTAGAGAGCTGCTTTAAGAATTATAAATAATATATATTATAGTAATTGGGCACATCGTGGGTGTGCAGTAAATGGCAGTCAGTAGTATTTGCCTAGAATGCTGCTGAGGTTCTAATCACATACTGTGAGGGTGAACCTAACAGTCCTAGCCTTTAGAAAGTTCTGTGTTTCCATGCTTCCCTCTGCTGGTCAAAAGAGGCAGGCTCCACTGAGAAGACAAACACAGGATGCTAAGACCAGACATAGCTCCTTGCCCCCTACCTAGACTAGGAATCCTCTTAACATCGAGCATCTCCCAGCAGGAGGACATAGCCTCAAGGTGGATCCTTCCAGAGATAGCATGTGGCAGCATATCGACCACCAGCTACCTACCAACAGTGTGAAGTTGGATGCACCACTTCACCTCTCTGAGAATTTGTTTCTTTGGCTATAAAATAGGGTGATAATCTCTGACATGTTTCACAGCGTTGCTGTGAATCCCAAATAAGATTATGGCTACGGAACTTTTTAGAAAGTCTGAACTACCCTTCAATGTTAGTGATCAAGCACTTTCTGATGTCCCTTCCCCACCATGCTAGGTGCTCATGCTGGCTGGGTATGTGCTCACGAGCACCCAGCATAAGCACATGGCATGGTGGGGAAGGGGCATCAGAAATATCAGAAGCTGCCCTCATCCTTGAGGAGCTCCAATCCAGTTGGAGAGACAAGTCATGCTTCAGGCAGGTACTGGATAGGGACTGGATGCTACTGGATAGGGACTCCGTGTGCCCAAGAAACTGATATTTTGTCAGCCTGTTCCCAGGCCCCCAGTTTTTCATCCCTAAAAGTACAGAGGCTGAAGCCATGTACAGAATGACCAATAGATCTCCAACCACTGCATATCTTGGTATAATCCTCCTTTCTGCCCCTCAAGGCCATCTTCCCCAAAGCAGTGAACAGGGAAATGTGGAAAGGGGTCACCAGACTCCATTGGCTAAAACCACAGCTGTCTCCAGGTATAGAAACCACCTCATATTGGGGTAAGACTCTCAAGAGAACTGTTGTACATTATAATACCTTCTTACAAGATTTCCTAGGCCAACTCCTTATGGGTTTCACAATTACCCTCACCTCCAAAGCTTTATTTTGACTTCACTTCACTAAACTTGTTAGATCACCCTAGGTGAGTTTTCACCAAGGAAACTTACCCTGCCTTCCTAAACCTATAGAAATTCCTGAGGACATGGGTATGGACAAACAATTATAGGGATAGAGAGAGTTTCATATAGTCAAACAGGAATAAACTGGCAGGGAAACCAATATGCTTGGCCCTTCCTTAGAATTTAAAAGCAGGAAAAAAAAATTTTTTTGTCTGACAAAGAAAACATAAATAAGCATTTTCCAAAATGAGCTATTCAAAATGCTGGTTTCTTGCTAGATGTCAATAAATTTTCCTTGAGAAAGGGGCTCCATGATCAGTTAAACTTGGGAAACTGAGTAAAAACAAATTTTGCTGCAAGATGTGTCAGAGCCTTCATTATTTAATGCTATTAGGAATCCTCAAACAGAATAGAGTGTAGTATATGCAGGGTTTCTTAGGTTTGACTAATGAAGGGCTTATTCAAGGCACTCTTATTAACATCTGTGGAACTTGATGAATTTTGTGAAGTTAAATGGTGATCTCTACTGTGGTTCCCTTCATGCCCTGGCTTCCAGCGAGCTCAATGTTAACCATGGTGCTTACCTGGCAGGAAGCATATAGCTCAGGTCTGAGATGGAATTATCTCCCCTAGTAATAGTTCAAGATTCCTGGACAAGACATACCTATTATTCCATAGCATTATAGGACAGATGTTACTACAGAGAGTAACATTTCCTCCCTAGCCACCCTTAGGCACTATTCCAAGCTCATTAATGTGACCCCCTGAATCTTAGGTCTGGTTATTCCCAGCCCCTTCAGTGTGCAGCACAAGACTAGGAGCCAAAGACTATTCCTTGAGGGACTATCTCTTGGATATTCTCAAGGTGAAGGCTTACAGACCATCTGCTGCCAACTCTGGGGAAGTCGCTTGGGTAGATGGTGACCTCATAATCTCTGAGGAATTAGAGCTGCCTGGTCATTCCTTGGACCCAAAGAAAAGTCTTAGTCCACCTCCAAAATTGCCTGAATTGGTAAGGGCTGTCCCAGAACAGCAGCCACTGTGATGACCCTGCTGTACTGTGAACCCCTAGCATATCACTGCCCCCAAGGACAGCTGGAGGGCCCCGGAATGTAAAATGTGCCTCACAGTGTTGCAGGAGAGACCACTAGGACTTTCTGAATTAACCAAAACCAAAAGCCTCGTGCTCAAACCTCTCCAGGGAAAGAAAAAAACCCTGAGATCTTCCTAATCCCCCTGGAGACTAAGGAAGGCACCTTGATTCTTCCTCCTACCCATTCAATTATTAATTCACTGGGGAAGCAGTACAGAATGGCGATTAAGATAAAAGTATTAGCAGTTAAATCTGAGTTCAAATCCAAGCTTTTCCTCTTTTTACCTACTCTGGTAAGCTGCTAAACTTCTCTGAGTCTCAGTTTGCTCATTTCAAAAAAGAGATAATAAACTTGGCATGGTGGCTCACACCTGTAATCCCAGTACTTTGGGAGGCTGAGGAAGGAGAATCGTTTGAGTCCAGGAGGTCAAGACTTCAATGAACCATGATCATGCCACTGCACTCTAGCCTGAGTGACAGAGCAAGACCCTGTCTCTTGAAGAAAAAGAAAAAGAGAGATAATAATTGTACCCATCTTACAGTGTTGTTAGGAGGATTAAATGAAATTATTTATATAAAACGTACTGTGGTATAATAAGATGTTTAATTTCAAAAATAAATTAGACCACATCTGTGGCATGGTGAAATAAAACAAATAAAAATTAAAAATTAATTGCTTATGTAACATACATAGCACAGTGCTCAATAAGTGGCTATTATTCCCAAGCATTCACTCTGGGCTAAGACTTATTGAGTACAATAGATTCAGAGACCACTCAATCTATGTCCTCAAAGTATTATCAGTCTAGCCAAGGAGATAGGCAAGTGACCAGACAATAATTATACAGAACTATCAGTGCTGTGACTCAGGAAAGCCCAGGGGCTTAGAGAGCACAAAGAAAAAACTTCAGCTCTAATAAGTGAAAAAGGCTTTTGGGCACAAATGATTGGAAAGGGTGAGATAAGGCTGTCACTATGTACAAATAATATAACTGTCTGCAAATCAAACACCGCATGTTCTCACTCACAGGTGGGTGTTGAACAATGAGAACACATGGACACAGGGAGGGGAGCACTATACACTGGGGTCTGTTGGGGGGAAATGAGGGAGGGACAGCTGTGGGTGGGGAGTTGGGGAGAGATACCATGGGGAGAAAGGCAGCAAAGCACACTGCCACATGTGTACCTATGCAACTATCTTGCATGTTCTTCACATGTACCCCAAAACCTAAAATGCAATTTAAAAAAAAAAAGAAAAAAGAAAATAAATATATATATATAGTTGTCTGCATAAGATGAAACAAAATAAATCCATAGACAAATTACTAGAATGATTAGGATGGTATAGCAAGGCAACTGGATGGAGGGTTACTATGCAGAGGTCAGTGCAGTTCTAGACACCAGCAACAAAAAAATTACTGTAGAAAACTATTTAAATGATATCTCTAATAGCAACAAAATTTAAGGTATTGAGGCATAAATGTAACACAAAGTTGTGTAGGATCCATGTACAAATAAGTAATAACACATTACTGAGATATATCTTCTCAATCAAGTGATTAATGCTAACATCACCAATGTTTAGACAAGTGACATTGTATGCCCTAAGATGTGATACACATGTCACTGATCTGTAGTATCGTTCCTGCCAAAAAAATGTTTACCCTAAATCTATCATGAGGAAACAATCATACAGTTTTTAAGTAATTGCTTTGTTTTTATTGACATGACTGATTGCTATTCTGTGCACTTAATTAAACTGATTGTGATAACTTTTCATTTGTTTACATATGGTGTTTCAGTCTTCTCAGGTGAAAGTAGTGAGAAAACCATGAATGAGGAGAAGCACTTATCTACCATATGCTATTTCATTAGAAGTGTTACCGGTAGTCCACAAAATAACTTATCCCTATAGGCTTCTCAAGACTTCTCAATCCTCTCCACCCCAAAGTGCAAAACCACATCAGGGAGAAGTAGAGATAAACAGCCAATTTGCCCTCACTTCAACATGATTCTTTTTTTTTGAGACTGAGTTTCTTCGCTCTTGTTGCCCACACTGGAGTGCAATAACATGATATTGGTTCACTGCAACCTCCACCTTACAGGTTCAAGTGATTCTCCTGCCTCAGCCTTCCAAGTAGCTGGGATTACAGGTATGCACCACCACGCCCCGCTGATTTTGTATTTTTAGTAGAGGCGGGGTTTTACCATGTTGGCCAGGCTGGTCTCTAACTTTTGACCTCAAGTGATCCACCCACCTTGGCCTCCCAAAGTGCTGGGTTTACAGGTGTGAGCCACTGCACTGGGCCCCAACATGATTTTAAATGCAACATGCCACTGTCTCACTACCAAAAATCTGCACACCTTAAAAACCCTAAAGTCAGGAATAGTATCAACATGCCATTTATTTTTGTCATTTTGAACTAAAAGTATACCTACAAGCAAGCTTGCTCTAGGACAAACTTTTGCTTGGGAAACATCAACTATCTGCACTAAGGGACTTGATCTGTTTCCAGGGTAACATCCATGGAAGGTCAGCTTAATACCTAATTTCAAGTTGTTTGCTACTTGTAACTCAATCCAGCATCTAGTTATAACAAAGAGTCAAACAATGCTTTAAATTTGGTATATATTCATGGATTTTTTTCCTCTTTTAAAAGGAAAAGGATAGGGAAAAAGTAAATGTGACACATGTTCTGCTTGGAAAAAGTAATGCCTTATAAAATTTTAACTAATTCAACAATTTAGTGTGGTCAGCTGCAGTAAACTTTTTATTTCTTAAAAATGCCGCTTCTGCCAACAGAATTTCATGTTCTCTTCTTTACAGACAGAACTCCTTGACGGTAATTCCATTTGCCCTCTGGCCAGTTCCTACATCTCCATTTCATGATGATTTTTTGGTTAATAATTCTGTACATTCATCAGTGATGTTCCCATCAAACATTTGGAATTTCCCTCCCTTTTCAGCTTCTAATACAGCAGGAGATTTAGAAAATTTTTGCACCAAATCCTTCACAATGAAGATGCTTTACAGCTGCTCTACAGTTGTGTCAAACTGTTCCCTCATGGGAAGAGTCACAGTGGGAATCCTTACACCCAGTGACACTCGAGATGAGGCCTGAACCTGGAAGATATTCTCCCTCCGTTTTATGTTAACAGTCAATTCCTAGGTTGCCATAGTTTTCATTGGTAAAGCCATTCCCATTGTAAATTTTGTTTTAAGTGCCTTCCAGTAATCTCCAAGGACCTCCTCCCTAACCTTGGCAGTGCCTGCAGTTTTCATAAGATCCTGCAGTGTATCCCCATCTCCTTTCTTTTTACTCATGTTCACCTTAGTATTGTCTACTTTATTGTCTTCAGAAAGATTAGGTATTTCAATCAATCCCTTGTGCTTCACATCAGATTCTTTAATGATATCTTTCTAGCCCAGTTTGATGTTCCACTAATAGAAAAAAATCAGCTTTGCTTTGCAGCTGCTGCAAGAAGCCTGACCTCCCACCTGCTTCAGCTCACTGATTTCTCAGCGGCCAGCTTCATCCTCCACAACGATGCCCACCAGGAGCTCCTGGAGCTTCCCTTTGGACCAGCTGGTGGCATTCACTCAGCGCCAGCTGTTCAGGCTGCTCTCGCCTTCCCACTCCTCTATGATCCAGCGTGGGTTCCGCAGTCCCACTTGACCATGGCTATGCAGGCTGGCCAATCATATAACAATTGCTGGTGGAATTATAAATTGGCCCAACCAATTACCAATTGAGTCAATCATACAACAATTGCTGGTGAGATTGTAAATTGGCCCAACGCTTTTGAATCCAGTTTTTTTTTTTTTTTTTTTTTTTTTTGAGAAGGAGTTTCACTGTTGTTACCCAGACTGGAGTGCAATGGCATGATCTCGGCTCACCGCAACCTCCCGCCTCCTGGGTTCAAGCAATTCTCCTGCCTCAGCCTCCCGAGTAGCTGGGACTACAGGCGCGCAACACCATGCCCAGCTAATTTTTTGTATTTTTAGTAGAGACGGGGTTTCACCTTGTTGACCAGGATGGTCTCAATCTCTTGACCTCGTGATCCACCCGCCTCAGCCTCCCAAAGTGCTGGCATTATAGGCGTGAGCCACCGCGCCCGGCCGAATCCAAATTTTAAGACATTATGCAAACAACTGGCCTGTACTTCCAAGAATATCCTAAAAGAAAAAATTTACCTAGGTTAGTAACAGGCTAGAGAACTGTTCCAGATTAATGGAGGAAAAAGAGACAAGGCAGCAAACACAATCTGAGATCTTTAATTGGATCCTGATCCGTTAAATAATTAGCTGTGAAGGACATCAGAGGGATAGGTAGAGAGTTTTTAATGTGGATCATATATTAGAGAATAACAATTGTATCAGTATTAAATCTCCTCAGTGTGGTAATTATGTTGTAATCACTCAGAAGGATGTCCTTATTTGGCAGGCGGAAATGTTATAATTTAGGAGAAAAGTAACCTCAAAGAGGTTAGAATAAAAGCATATTAATACTTACATAAACATAGACAGCTGGGGCAAATGTGACAAGAGTAATAGGTATTGATTTACTGCTCTTGTGAGTCTTCTGTAGCCCTGACAATTTCTACAAAATAAACAGTTCAGAAAAAAACTTTACTGAAAGATATTAAAGAAGATCTAAACAAATGAAGGCAACATTTAGCTCATGTTCATAAATAGAAATACTCAATATAGTTAAAAGATTAATTTTAGATTGACCACAACTCCAATTAAAGTCTCCACAGGCTTTTTAAAAAGAAACTTGACAAACGTATTGTAAATTAATATGGAAGAAGAACGGACCAAGAATATCCCAGGCATTTCTGAAGAAGAAAAATAGGGAGAAGGGACTCGTCTTACCAGCTATGAGAACATATTATGAAATCATGGTAATTAAGACAGTATGGTAGTCTCAACTACTATCACAAGTAATTTTGAAGTGAAATTTCTGGGTTGTAGAGTATGTGAAAATTCAACTTTCAAAAGTTGAAAATAGACCTACCACACAATATTATAGAAATGGAAAAGATGAAATTGGATTCCTATTTTTCCCTATACACAAAACATCCACTCAAGATGGACTAAAAACCTAAAGGGAAAATAAAAAAACTTCAAAGCATTTAATATAAAATGTAGGTTAATATCTTTATCACTTTGATCTAAGGGAACAATTCTTTAAAAATCTACCCAAAAAGGAACTAATCATATGAGAAAAGATTAGTAAACTGAACTATATTAAAATAATTACTTCTGTTGATGGAAGACATTTTAATGAAAGAAAACAGATAATTTACAAAATGGGAGAAAATAGATGTAACAAATAACCAGCAAAGGATTTATATAAAAAACTGGAGGCTGGGTATGGTGGCTTATGCCCATAATCCCAGCACTTTGGGAGGCCAAAGCAGGAGGATCACCTGAGGTCAGGAGTTCAAGACCAATCTGGCCAACACAGTGAAACCCCATCTCTACTAAAGATACAAAATTAGTGGAGTGTGGTAGCACATACCTATAATTCTTAATACTTGGGAGGGTGAGACAGGAGAATTGCTGGAACGCGGGAGGCAGAGGTTTCAGTGAGCCAAGACTGTGCCATTGCACTCCAGCCTGGGCAACAGAGTGAGACTCCATCTCAAAAAAAAAAAAAAAAACTTATAAAATTCCTCAGACATTCAGAATAGGAAAAATGAACAAAAATCATGATTAGACATTTCGCAGGAAAGGGAACCTTATCCTCAATAAACATTGACTCAATCTCATTACTAATAAGGGAAGATAAAGACAAACATGAAATTCAAGTTACTCCCATTCAATTGGCAAAAATTAAGAAGTCTGGCAACAGCAAGTATTAGAGAGAATGTGGGTCAACCATTCTATTGTACATTGTTGGTGGGAGTGTAATTTGACACAACCTTTCTGGGAAAAATAAAAGGATTATCTTGTAAAGTTGAATTTTCACATACTCTACAACCCAGAAATTTAACTTCAAAATATGTGTGTGCATGTGCGTGTGTGTGTGTACGTACAAAAAGACATGCACCAGGAGACATGTACAACAATATTTTCAACAGTACTATTTGTAGTAGCAAAGTAATGGCAACTCCAATGTTCATTTACAGGAAAATGGATAAATAAATTGTAATATATTTGCACCAAAGAATATTTTGTATATACCAGCAAAAGTGAATGAACTGTAGCCTGTATAACAACTTGAACAAATCTGGTAACATCATGGTGAAAGAAAAAAGCAAGCCTGAGAAGATTCTGTACAGCATGATACCCTTTTTTATAAATTTTAATAAAAACTAAAAATATACATCAAGTATATATTTTTAATCAAAATATTATGATATAAATTTCAGGATGATGTTTACCTGGGAATGGAAAAGGGTAATGAATGCCTAAATGTAAATTATTGTTGTTGATGTTACTTCTTGGATTGAGTTGGGTTGTGAGTTGGACTCTGGGTGCGAGTGTGGAAAGAAGGAAGAGAGAGAGGAAGAGAGGAAAAAGAAAGAGGGAAGGGAGGAAAAAGAAAGGAAAAGGAGGAATGAAGGGAAAGAGGTCTATGCAAGAACCAAAGATAACAGTGTCAAGAGCCTAGATTATAAATCAGCTGATTTTGTGCATAGTGTCAAGGAAAAGAGCAGGAAGAAAAGGAAGAGACACTTAAGCAGCCTAAGATAAATTAGGGAAGGCTTTCTGGAACCAGGTACAGGCATACCTTGTTTTACTGTGCTTCACTTTATTGCACTCCATAGACACTGAGTATTTTTTTTTAATCGAAGGTTTGTGGCAACCCTGCAACAAGCAAGTCCATCTGTGCCATTTTTTCAACAAAATGTGCTCGTTGTGTGTCTCTATGTCACATTTGTATAATTTTGCAATATTTCAAACTTTTTTATTATCAAATCTGTTAATGGTGATCTGTGATCAGTGATCTTTGATGTTACCATTGTAATTGTTTTAGGGAGCCATCAACCACACCCATATAAGATGGCAAACTTAATCGATAAATGTGTGTGTTCTCACCACTCCACTGACTAGCCACCCATCTCTCTCCTCCTCCTTGAGCCTCTCTATTCCCTGAACACAATAATATTGAAATTAGGCCAATTAATAATCCTAGGCCAGATGCGGTGGCTCACACTAGTAACCCCAGCATTTTGGGAGGCCAAGGCAGATGGATCACTTGAGGTTAGGAGTTCAAGACCAGCCTGGCCAACATGGTGAAACCCCATCTTTACTAATAAATATAAAAATTAGCTGGGCATGGTAGTAAACACCTGTAATCCAAACTACTGGGGAGGCTGAGGCACAAGAATCGCCTGAACTCAGGAGGCAGAAGTTGCAGTGAGCCGAGATCACGCCACTGCATTCCAGCCTGGGCAACAGAGTGAAACTGTGTCTCAAATAATAATAATAATAATCCTACATAGGCAATAATCTTTGCCTATCTTGGCCTCTAAATGTTCAAGTGAAAGAGTCAGAGTCACACATCTCTCACTTTAAATCAAAAGCTATAAATGATTAAGCTTAGTGAGGAAGGTATGTTGAAAGCCAAGAGAGGCAAAGAGCTAGGCCTCTTGCACCAAACAGCCAAGTTATGAGTGCAAAGCAAAAGTTCTTGAAGGAAATTAAAAGTGCTAATTCAGTGAAAACACAAATGTTAGGAAGTCAAAATTGCCTTATTGCTGTCATGGAGAAAGTTTTAGTAGTCTGGATAGATCAAACTAGCCACAACACTCCCTAAAGCAAAAGCCTAATCCAGAGCAAGGCCCTAACTCTCTTCCATTTCATGAAGGCTGAGAGAGGCGAGGAAGCTGCAGAAGCCACGTTTGAAGCTAACAGAGGTTGGTTTATGAGGTTTAAGGAAAGAAGCCATCTCCATAACATAAAAATACAAGGTGAAGCAGCAAGTGCTGATGTAGAAACTGCAGCAAGTTATCCAGAAGATCTAGATAATTGTTAAAGGTGGTGATACTAAAAACAGATGTTTCAGTATAGATAAAACAGCTTTCTATTGGAAAAAGAGGTCATCTAGGACTTTCCTAGCTAGAGAGGAGAAGTCAATGCCTGGATTCAAAGCTTCAAAGGACAAGTTGGCTCTCTTGTTGAGGGCTAATGGAGCTGGTAACTCTAAAGTTGAAGCAAATGCTCATTCACCATTTCAAAAATCCTAGGGCTAAATTTATGCTAAATCTACCCTGCATGTGATCTATTAATGAAACAACAAAGCCTGAATGACAGTATATCCGCTTACAGCATGATTTAAGCCCACAGTTGAGATATACTACTCACTGGAAAAAAAAATATTCCTTTCAAGATATTACATCTCATTGACAATGCACTTGGTCACCCAAGAGCTCTGATGAAGATATATAAGGAGACTGATGGTGTTTTCATGCCTGCTAACACAGCATTCATTCTGTAGCCATGGATCAAGAAATAATTTTGACTTTCAAATCTTCTTATTTAAGAAAAGCCAGGTGTGGTGACTCACACATGTAGTCCCAGTACTTTTGGAGGCCAAGGTAGGTGAATCACTTGAGGCCAGTCTGGGAAACATAGCGAAACCCTGCCTCTACAAAAAAATTCAAAAATTAACTGAGCCTGGTCAAGCTTGCCTGTAGTCCCAGCTACTCAGGAGGCTGAGGTGTGAGGACTGCCTGAGCCTAGTGGGCAGAGGTTGCAGTGAATCAAGATCATGCCATTGCACTCCAGCCTATGTAACAGAGCAAGACCCTATCTAAAAAGGAAGAAAGAAATACATTTTGTAAGGCAAGGTGCCAAAGATAGTGATTTGTCAGTTTTATCTAAGCAAAGTAAATTGAAAACTTTCTGGAAAGGATTCAGCATTCTAGATGCCATCAAGAACATTTATAATTAGTGAGAGGAGGTCAAAATATCAACATTAATGGGAGTTTAGAAGAAGTTGATTTCAACCATCATGGACAACTTTGAGGGTTTCGAGACCTCAGCAGAAGAAGTAACCAGAGATATGGTGGAATTAGCAAGAGAACTAGAATTAGTAGTGGAACTTAAAGTTGTGATTGAATTTCTGCAATCTCATGGTAAAATTTTAATGGATAAGGAGTTGCTTCTTATGGATGCAAAGGAAGAGTCTACTGATGTGAAAAACTTCACTGTTGTCTTAAGAAAATATCAAAGCCACCCCAGCCTTCAGCAACTACCCAATCAGTCACCAGCCATCAGTCAGCAGTAGTAACATGGAGGCAAGACCCTCCAGCAGCCAAAAGATTATGACTCACTGAGGGCTCAGATGGTCATTAGCATTTTTAGCAGTAAGGTATTTTTTAATTAGGGAATATCAATTTTTTAGACACAATGCTATTTCACATTTAATAGACTACAGTATAATGTAAACATAACTTTTATATGTACTGGAAAACCAAAAATGTGTGTAACCCACTTTATTGCAATATTTGCTTTATCGTGGTTTTCTGGAACCAAACCTGCAATATTTCTGAGGTATGCCTGTATCCCCAAGTTGAGCATTTAATAACACTGAGAATTTACCTAGATGAAGGAATCATAAAAGGGCTTTTCAGGAAGAGGTAATAGGCAAAGACAAAATGCCAGAAAGTTTGGGCCTGCAGGTTGCTCAGGCTAACAGCTGAGCAGAGTCGGAATGAGACCACTGTGAGAAAAACACTAAGGGTTAACCAAACCCTGGCCACCTCTAACAACCACAACCATAGGGTGGGGTGGAGCCTAGGAAAGTGGCGGAGTCAGAGCCCTCTTGTTTCCTAGGCATGAAGCTTTTCTCAGTCTGGCCACTCAGACTCCATCAAAGCAAATAGGACCTGGGGCATTTAAACAAAAACAGAGCCAGACACACATCCCAAAACCATCCTTTCACCAGCCGCAAGGCCTCTGAGCCTGTGGCCTTATGTGAGGTGATGCTGAGCTTGATTCTGGGCTAGTCCTGAGAGCTGAGACAGGAATGCAGGTGTGCCTTCTAGGGGCGGAAATGGGAGACTGACATATCAGCACCATGGACAGAGGCCTCAGCAATTTCCTTTTCTCTGAGTTTAGCCCCAGCCGGAAAAGTCCCAGTGGAATCTTTGGCCAGCAATTCCCTGGAGACTTTGACATTCTGAGCTAGAGGAGCGCAGGGACAAAAAAAAAAAAAAAAAAAAAAAAAAAAAAATTCAGATCAAGAGGCTACTGGCCCTGATATAGACTAATATAATGGCCGCATTCTTGCCTTGACTCCTGGTCTCCCTGTCTATAGGCATACCCCACCCTAACTTCCATTTCATCTCCTCAGTGCTGCCAGAGCAATCCTTTTAATCATGAATCTGACCATGACCCTGTCTTTTTAGGAAACCTCAATGATACCCTTAGCCTGGCATTCCTAGCCCTTCATAACCTTCCCTGCCCTTATTTCTAGCATTATTGGTAGCCTTTGTTCCAACACGACTTTGCTCATAGCAAAGATTTCCTCCTACTTCTATAATTATTCCCTCCATGCCCTCAACCTGCGGATTGGAGGATCACCAGGGCTCAGCTCTTGAAACACTTGTCCTTCTATTTCCACTCATCCCATTCGTTACCCAATCCAGATGGCATTCCCCAATGTTTTCTTGTAGTCATTTCATAGGTTGAGGTCTTAGATTTAAGTGTTTAATTCATTTATTTGATTTTTTGTATGGTGAGAGAAAGGTGGTCTAGTTTCATTCTTCTGCATGTGGATATCCAGTTTTCCCAGCACCGTTTATTGAAGAGATTGTCTTTTCCCCAGTGTATGTTCTTGGTACTTTAGTCAAAAATGAGTTCACTGTAAATGTATGAATTTGTTTCTGGGTTCTCCATTCTGTTCCATTGGTATGTGTGTCTGTTTTGATGTCAGTACCATGCTGTTTTAGTTACTATAGTTTTGTAGTATAATTTGAATCAGATAATGTGATTTTTCCAGTTTTATTTTTGTTGTTTTTTGCCTAGGATAGCTTTGGCTATTCTGGATTTTTTGTGGTTCCATATACATTTTAAGATTTTTTTTCTGTTTCTGTAAAGACTGTCATTGGTATTTTGATAGGGATTGCATTGAATCTGTAGATTGCTTTGAGTAGTATGGACATTTTAACAATATAGATTCTTCCAGTCTATTAACATGGAATATTTTTCCACTTTTTGGTGTCCTCTTCAATTTCTTTCATCAGTGTTTTATAGTTTTCATCATAGAGGGCTTTCACTTCTTTGGTTAATTCCTAGGTATTTAATTTTTTTATATGATACTTTAAGTTCTGGTATACATGTGCAGGTTTGTTATGTAGGTATATATGTGCCATAGTGGTTTGCTGCACACATCAACCCATCATCTACATTAGGTATTTCTCCTAATGCTATCCATTCCCTAGTTCCCCACCCACTGACAAGCCCCAGTGTGTGATGTTCCCCTCCCCATATCCATGTGTTCTCATTGTTCAATTCCCACTTATGAGTGAGAACAAGCAATGTTTGGTTTTCTGTTCCTGTGTTAGTGTGCTGAGAATGATGGTTTCCAGCTTCATCCATGTACCTGCAAAGGACATGAACTCATCCTTTTTTATGGCCACATAGTATTCCATGGTGTATATGTGCCACATTTTGTTTATCCAGTCTATCATTGATGGGCATTCAGGTTGGTTCCAAGTCTTTGCTATTGTGAATAGTGCTGCAATAAACATACATCTGCACGTGTCTTTTTATAATAGAACTATTTATAATCCTGTGGGTATATACCCACTAATGGGATTGCTGAGTCAAATGATACTTCTGGTTCTAGATCCTTGAGGAATCACCACACTGTCTTCCCTGATGATGAAACTTATTTACAGTCCCACCAACAGTGTAAAAGCATTCCTATTTCTCCACATCCTCTCCAGCATCTGTTCTCTTCTAACTTTTCAATGATCACCATTCTAACTGGCATGAGACAGTATCTCAATGTGGTTTTGATTTGCATTTCTCTAATAACCAGTGATGATGAGCTTTTTTTCATATGATTTTTGGCCACATAAATATCTTCTTTTGAGAAGTGTCTGTTCATATCCTTCACCCATTTTTTGATGGGTTTCTTTTTCCTTATATTAAGTTCCTTGTAGATTCTGGATATTAGCCCATTGTCAGATGGATAGATTGCAAAAATTTCCTCCCATTCTGTAGGTTGCCTGTTCATTCTGATGATAGTTTCTTTTGCTTTACAGAAGCTCTTTAGAAGCTCTTTGCCCATGCCTATGTCAGGAATGGTATTACCTAGGTTTTCTTCTGGGATTTTTATGGTATTAGGACTTATGTTCAAGTCTTAAATCCATCTTGAGTTAATTTTTTTATAAGGTGTAAGGAAGGGGTCCAGTTCCAGTTTCCCAACACTATTTATTAAATAGGAAATTCTTTCCTCATTATTTGTTTTTGTCATGTTTGAAGACAGGTAGCAGGATGCCTCCAGCTTTGTTCTTTTTGGTTAGGATTGTCTTGGCTATACAGGATCTTTTTAGGTTCCATATGAAATTAAGGTAGTTTTTTCTAATTCTGTGAAGAAAGTCAATGGTAGCTTGATGGGGATAGCATTGAAACTATAGATCGCTTTGAGCATTATGAACATTTTTATGATATTGATTCTTCTATCCATGAGGATGGAATGTTTTTCCATTTGTTTGTGTCCTCTCTTATTTCCCTAAACAGTGGTTTGTAGTTCTCCTTGAAGAGGTCCTTCACATCCCTTGTAAGTTGTATTATTGGGTATTTTATTCTCTTTGTATCAGTTGTGAATGAGAGTTCACTCATGATTTGGCTCTCTATTATTGGTGTATAGCAATGCTTGTGATTTTTGCACATTGATTTTGTATCTTGAGACTTTGCTGAAGTTATTCATCAACTTAAGGAGATTTTGTGCTGAAACAATAGGGCTTTCTAAATAAACAATTATGTCATCTCCAAACAGAGACAATTTGACTTCCTCTCTTCCTGTTTGAATACCTTTTATTTCTTTCTCTTGCCTGATTGCCCTGGCCAGAACTTCCAATACTAAGTTGAATAGGAGTGGTGAGAAAGGGCATCTTGTCTTGTGCCAGTTTTCAAAGGGAATGCTTCCAGCTTTTGCCCATTCAGCATTTAGTGCTATAAGTTTCCCTCTAAACACTGCTTTAGCTGTGTCCCAGAGATTCTGATATGTTGTGTCTTTGTTCTCATTGATTTCAAAGAACATCTTTATTTCTGCCTTAATTTCGTTATGTACCCAATAGTCATTGAGGAGCAGGTGGTTCCATGTACATGTAGCTGTGCAATTTTGAGTGAGTTTCTTAATCCTGATTTCTAATTTGATTACACTGTGGTCTGAGAGACTGTTTGTTATGATTTCCTTTCTTTTGCATTTGCTGAGGAATGTTTTACTTCCAATTATGTGGTCAACTTTAGAATAAGTGCTATGTGATACTGAGAAGAATGTATATTCTGTTGATTTGGGGTGGAGAGTTCCATATATGTCTATTAGGTCTCTCGGTCCAGAGCTGAGTTCAAGTCCTGAATATCTTCATTAATTTTCTGTCTCATTGATCTAACTAATGTTGACAGTGGGGTGTGAAAGTCTCCCACGATTATGGTATGGGAGTCTACATCTCTTTGTAGATCCCTAAGAACTTGCTTTATGAATTTGGGTGCTCCTGCATTGGGTGCATATATATTTAGGACAGTTAGCTTTTCTTGCTGCATTGATCCCTTTATCATTCTGTAATGCCCTTCTTTGTCTTTTTTATCTTTGGTGTTTTAAAGTCTGTTTTATCAGAGACTAGGATTGCAACTACTGCTTTTTTTTTCCTTTCTGTTTGCTTGGTAAATATTCCTCCATCCCTTTGTTTTGAGCCTATGTGTGTCTTTGCACATGAGATAGGTCTCCTGAATACAGCACACTGATCAATCTTGACTCTTTATCCAGTTTGTCAGTCTGTGTCTTTTAATTGGGGTATTTATCCCATTTACATTTAAGGTTAATTTTGTTATGTGTGAATTTGATCCTGTCATTGTGATGCCAGCTGGTTATTCTGTCCGTTAGTTGATGCAGTTTCTTCATAGTGTTAATGACCTTTATAATGTGTTATTTTTTTGCAGTGGCTGGTACCAGTTTTTTCTTTCCATAGTGCTTCCTGCAGGAGCTCTTGGAAGGCAAGCCTGGTGGTGACAAAATCTCTCAGCATTTGCTTTTATGAAGTTTAGTTTGACTGGATACAAAATTCTGGGTTGAAAATTATTTTCTTTAAGAATGTCGAATATTGGCCCCCACTCTCTTCTGGCTTGTAGGGTTTCTGCAGAGAGATACACTGTTAGTCTGATGGGCTTCCTTTTGTGGGTAACCCCACCTTTCTCTCTGGCAGCCCTTAGCATTTTTTCCTTTATTTCGACTTTGGTGGATCTGATGATTATGTGTCTTGGGGTTGCTCTTCTCGAAGAGTATCTTTGTGGTGTTCTCTGTATTTCCTGAATTTGAATGTTGGCCTGTCATGCAATGTTGGGAAGTTCTCCTGGATAATATCCTGAAGAGTGTTTTCCAACTTGGTTCCATTCTCCCTGTCACTTTCAGGCACACCATCAAATGTGGGTTTGGTCTTTTCACATAGTCCCATATTTCTTGGAGGCTTTGTTCATTCCTTTCATTCTTGTTTCTCTAATCTTGTCTTCACACTTTATTTCATTAAGTCGATCTTCAATCTCTGATATCCTTTCTTCTGCTTGATCGATTCAGCTGTTGATGCTTCACAAAATTCTTGAGCTATGCTTTTCAGTTCCATCAGATCATTTATGTTCCTCTCTATGCTGATTATTCTAGTTAGTAATTCCTCTAACCTTTCCCAAGGTTCTTAGGTTTCTTGCATTTGGTTAGAACATGCTCCTTTAGCTCAGAGGATTTTGTTATTACCAACCTATGAAGCCTACTTCTGTCAATTCATCAAACTCATTCTCCATCCGGTTTTGTTCCCTTGCTGATGAGGAGTTGTCATCCTTTGGAGGAGAAAAGACATTCTGGTTTTTAAAATTTTCAGCCTTTTTGTGCTGGTTTCTCCCCATCTTTGTGGATTTACCTTTGGTCTTTGATGTTGGTGACCTTCAGATGGGGTTTTTGTGTGAACGCTGTTTTTGTTGATGTTGTGCTATTCCTTTCTGTTTGTTAGTTTTCCTTCTAATGATCAGGCCCCTCTGCTGCAGGTTTGCTGGAGTTTGCTGGAGGTCCATTCCAGACCCTGTTTGCCTGGTATCACCAGTGGAGGTTGCAGAACAGCAAAGATTGCTGCCTGTTCCTTCCTCTGGAAGCTTTGTACCAGAGGGGCACCTGCCAGATGCCAGCCAGAGCTCTCCTCCATGAGGTGTCTGTCGACCCCTACTGGAAGGTGTCTCCCAGTCAGGAGGCATGGGGTCAGGGACCCACTTGAGGAGGCAGTCTGTCATGTAGCAGAGCTGAAGCACTGTGCTGGGAGATCTGCTGTTCTCTTTAGAGCCAGCAGGCAGGAACATTTAAGTCTGCTGAAGATGCACCCACAGCTGTCCCTTCCCCCAGGTACTCTGTCCCAGGGAGATGGGAATTTTGTCTATAAGCCCCTGACTGGGGCTACTGCCTTTCTTTCAGAGATGCCCTGCCCAGAGAGGAGGAATCTACAGAGGTAGTCTGGCTACAGCAGCTTTGCCAAGCTGTGGTGGGCTTTGCTCAGTCTGAACTTCCCAGTGGCTTTGTTTACCCATGAGGGGAAAAGCCAAACACCCTATCCCCCCACAAAACTCAAAGCCCCCAGGTTGATTTCACACTGCTGTGCTGGCAGTGAGAATTTCAAGCCAGTGGATCTTAGTTTGCTGGGCTCTGTGGGGGTGGCAGGGAGGGAACGTTTCTGTTTCACTGGTGTTCCAGGTGCTACTGGGGTATGAAAAAAAAACTTCTGCAGCTAGCTTGGTGTCTGTCCAAATGGCCACCCAGTTTTGTACTTGAAACCCAGACCCCTGGTGGTTTAGGCACCCGAGGGAATCTTCTAGTCTATGGGTTGCAAAGACCATGGGAAAAGCATAGTATCTGGGATGGAATGCACTGTTTCTCATAGCACAGTCCCTTGTGGCTTCCCTTGGCTAGAAGAGGGAGTTCCTCAACGCCTTGCACTTTCCAGGTGAGGCAATGCCCCACCCTGCTTCCACTCATCCTCCATGGGCTGCACCATTGTCTAACCAGTCCCAATGAGATGAGCCAGGTACCTCAGTTGGAAATGCAGAAATCATTTGACTTCTGTACTGATCTTGCTGGGAGCTGCAGACCAGAGCTGTTCCTATTTGGCCATCTTGCCATCCACCAGGTATTTAATTTTATGTGTGGCTATGGTAAATGGGGTTACTTTTTTCTTTTCCTTTTTTAACTTTTATTTTAAGTTCAGGGATATACGTGTAGGTTTGTTATAATGGTAAACCCATGTCCTGGGGGTTTGTTGTATAGATTATTAATAAGGTATAATATTAATCCTAGCACCCATTAATTATTTTCCCTGATCCTCTCCCTCCTCCCACTGTCCACTCTCCAATAGGCTCCCATGTCTTTTGTTTCCCTGTGTGTCCATGTGATCTCATTTAGTCCCACTTATAAGTGAGAACATGCAGTATTTGGTTTTCTGTTCCTGCATTAATTTGCTAAGGATAATGGCCTCCAGCTCCGTCATGTTTCTGCAAAGAACACATTCTCATTTTTTATAGCTGCATAATATCCCATGGTGTGTATGTACCACATTTTTTTTATCCAGTCTACCACTGATGGGTATTCAGGTTGATTCCATCTCCTTACTATTGTGAATAGTGCTGCAATGAACATATGCATGCATGTGTTTTTATGAAAGAACAATTTCTATTCCTTTGGGTATATACTCAGCAATGGGATAGCTGGGTTGAAAGGGAATTCTGTTTTTAGCTGTTTGAGGAATAGTCACACTGCTTTCCACATGGCTGAACTAACTTACACTCCCACCAAGAATGTATAAGCATTCCTTTTTCTCCACAATCTCTTCAGCACCCTTTTTGTTTTACCTTCTAATGATAGCCATTCTGCCTAGTGTGAAATGGTATCTCATTGTGGTTTTGATTTTTATTTCTCTAGTGATGAGTGATGTTGAGCTTTTTTCATATGCATATTGGATCCATGTATGTCTTGTTTCTTTTTCATTGTTCACTATTGCAATATAGGAATGCTATTGATTTTTTATTTTGATTTTCATATCCTGCAATATTACTAAATTTATCAGTTCTAAGTTTTCTTGTGGAGTCTTTGGGTTTTTCTAAAGATAAGATCATATCATCTGTAAACAAAGATAATTTGAATTCTTTCTTTCCTGTCTGGATGCCTTTTATATCTTTCTCTTGTCTGATTGCTCTAGCTAGAATTTCCAGTAATATATTGAATAACAGTGGTAACAGGGGGCATCCTTGTCGTGTTCCAAATCTTGGAAAAAAGGCTTTCAGTTTTTCCTCATTCAGTATGATACTGAATGTGGGTCTGTAATATATGTCTTTTATTGTGTTGAGGTTTCTTCCTTCTATCCCCAGTTTTTTCAGGGTTTTTATCATGAATGGGAGATTAAATTTTATCAAATGCTTCTTTAGCATTAATCAAAATGATCACATTTTTGTCCTTCGTTCTGTCGATATGATGTATCACACTGATTGATTGATTTGCATCCGTTGAACCATCCTTGCATCCCAAGGATAAATCCCGCTTGGTCATGATGAATAATTTTTCTAATCCTGCTGACATTTTGCTTAGGACTGCACTGAATTTATAGATAAATTTGGGAATAATTAACATCTTAACAATATTATCTTCTAATCTATGAACATGGTACATGTCTTCATTTATTTAGATCTCATTTTGGTCTCAGTAATATTTCCTAGTTTCTGTACACAGACTTTATACATAATTTGTGAAGCATCCATAAATTTTCATATTTATTACAATAATTTGTGTCATTCAAATATATTGTTTTTGTTCTTTCCCAGTATATACAAATACAATTATTTTTTGTATATTGACCTTTTGTCCTGTGACTTTAAGAAATTAATATTAGCTCAAATAGCATTTTGGTAGATTTATTAAAAGTTTTCTTTTTTTTGATTGCATTTTAGGTTTTGGGATACATGTGCAGAACACACAAGATAGTTGCATAGGTACACACATGGCAGTGTGATTTGCTGCCTTCCTCCCCCTCACCCACATCTGGCATTTCTCCCCATGCTATCCCTCCCCAGCTCCCCCCACCCACTGTCTCTCCCCTATTCCCCTCTGCAGACCCCAGTGTGTAGTGCTCCCCTCCCTGTGTCCATGTGTTCTCATTGTTCATCACCCACCTATGAGTGAGAATATGTGGTATTTCATTTTCTGTTCTTGTGTCAGTTTGCTGAGAATGATGTTCTCCAGATTCATCCATGTCCCTAAAAAGGACATGAACTCATCATTTTTGATTGCTGCATAATATTCCATGGTGTATATGTGCCCCATTTTCCCAGTCCAGTCTATCATTGATGGGCATTTGGGTTAGTTCCAGGTCTTTGCTCTTGTAAAAAGTGCTGCAATGAACATTCGTGTGCATGTGTCCTTATAGTAGAACGATTTATAGTCCTTTGGATATATACCCAGTAATAGGATTGCTGGGTCAAATGGAGTTTCTGTTTCTAGGTCCCTGAGAAATCGCCACACTGTCCTCCACAATGGTTGAACTAATTTACACTCCCACCAACAGTGTAAAAGTGTTCCTATTTCTCCACATCCTCTCCAGCATCTGTTGTCTCCAGATTTTTTAATGATCACCATTCTAACTGGTGTGAGATGGTATCTCAATGTAGTTTTGATTTGTATTTCTCTAATGGCCAGTGATGATAAGCATTTTTTCATATGTTTTTTGGCCTCATATATGTCTTCTTTTGTAAAGTGTTTGTTCATATCCTTTGCCAATTTTTGAATGGGCTTGTTTTTTTCTTGTAAATCTGTTTTAGTTCTTTGTAAATTCTGGATATCAGCCCTTTGTCAGATGGGTAAACTGCAAAAATTTTTTCCCATCCTGTTGGTTGCCGATTCACTCTAGTGACTGTTTCTTCTGCTGTGCAGAAGCTATGGAGTCTGATTAGGTCCCATTTGTCTATTTTGGCTTTTGTTGCCAATGCTTTTGGTGTTTTGTTCATGAAGTCCTTGCCTACTATTATGTCCTGCATGGTTTTGCCTAGATTTTCTTCTAGGGTTTTTATGGTGCCAGGTTATATGTTTAAGTCTTTAATCCATCTGGAGTTAATTTTAGTGTAAGGTGTCAGGAAGGGGTCCAGTTTCTGCTTTCTGCACATGGCTAGCCAGTTTTCCCAACACCATTTGTTAAACAGAGAATCCTTTCCCCATTGCTTGTTTTTGTCAGGTTTATCCAGGATTGTATGGTAGTAGATATGTTATGTTGCCTCCGAGACCTCTGTTCTGTTCCATTGGTCTATATCTCTGCTTTGGAACCAGTACCATGCTGTTTTGATTACTGTAGCCTTGTAGTATAGTTTGAAGTCCAGTAGTGTGATGCCTCCCGCTGTGTTCTTTTTGCTTAGAATTGACTTGGCTATGAGGGCTCTCTTTTGGTTCCATATGAAGTTTAAGGTGGTTTTTTCCAGTTCTGTGAAGAAGGTCATTGGTAGCTCGATGGGGATAGCATTGAATCTGTAAATTACTTTGGGCAGTATGACCATTTTCACGATCTTGATTCTTCCTAACCATGAACATGGAATGTTTCTCCATCTGTTTGTGTCCTCTCTTATTTCATTGAGCAGTGGTTTGTAGTTCTCCTTGAAGAGGTCCTTTATGTTCCTTGTTAGTTGTATTCCTAGGTATTTTATTCTCTTTGTAGCAATTGTGAATGGCAGTTCGTTCTTGATTTGGCTCTCTTTAAGTCTGCTATTGGTGTATAGGAATGCTTGTGATTTTTGCACATTGATTTTGTATCCTGAGACTTTGCTGAAGTTGTTTATCAGTTTCAGGAGTTTTTGGGCTAAGACGATGGGGTCTTCTAGATATACTATCATGTCGTCTGCAAATAGAGACAATTTGGCTTCCTCCTTTCCTATTTGAATACCCTTTATTTCTTTTTCTTGCCTGATTGCTCTGGCTAGAACTTCCAGTACTATATTTAATAGGAGTTGTGAGAGAGGGCATCCTTGTCTAGTGCCCAACTTCAAAGGGAATGCTTCCAGTTTTTGCCCATTCAGTATGATATTGGCTGTTGGTTTGTCGTAAATCGCTTTTATTATTTTGAGATACGTTCCATCAATACCGAGTTTATTAAGGGTTTTTAGCATAAAGGGCTGTTGAATTTTGTCAAAGGCCTTCTCTGCATCAATTGAGATAATCATGTGGTTCTTGTTTTTGGTTCTGTTTATGTGGTGAATTACGTTTATAGACTTCTGCATATTGAACCAGTCTTGCATCCTCGGGGTGAATCCCACTTGATCATGGTGGATAAGCTTTTTGATGTGTTGTTGCAATCAGCTTGCCAGTATTTCATTGAAGGTTTTTGTGTCTATGTTCATCATGAATATTGGCCTGAAGTTTTCTTTTCTTGTTGAGTCTCTGCTGGGTTTTGGTATCAGGATGATGTTGGTCTCATAAAATGATTTGAGAAGGATTCCCTCTTTTTGGATAATTTGGAATAGTTTCAAAAGGAATGGTAACAGTTCCTCTTTGTGTGTCTGGTAGAATTCGGCTGTGAGCCCATCTGGACCTGGGCTTTTTTTGTGTGGTAGGCTCTTATTTACTACCTCAACTTCAGACCTTGTTATTGGTCTATTCATAGTTTCGACTTCCTCCTGGTTTAGGCTTGGGAGGACACAAGCGTCCAGGAATTTATCCATTTCTTCTAGGTTTACTAGTTTATGTGCATAGAGTTGTTTATAATATTCTCTGATGATGGTTTGAATTTCTGTGGAATCTGTGGTGATTTCCCCTTTATCATTTTTTATTGCATCTATTTGGTTATTCTCTCTTTTATTTTTTATCAGTCTGGCTAGTGGTCTGTCTTTTGTTGATCTTTTCAGAAAAAACAGCTCTTGGATTTATTGATTTATTGATTTTTTGAAGGGTTTTTCGTGTCTCTGTCTCCTTCAGTTCTGCTCTGATCTTAGTTATTTCTTGTCTTCTGCTAGGTTTTGAGTTTTTTTGATCTTGCTCCTCTAGCTCTTTCAATTTTGATGATAGGGTGTCAATTTTGGATCTCTCCACTCTTCTCATGTGGGCACTTATTGCTATATATTTTCCTCTAGAGACTGCTTTAAATGTGTCCCAGAGATTCTGGTATGTTGTGTCTTCGTTCTCGTTGGTTTTGAAGAACATCTTTATTTCTGCCTTCATTTCATTGTTTATCCAATCAACATTCAATAGCCAGTTGTTCAGTTTCCATGAAGCTGTGCAGTTCTGAGTTCGTTACTGAATTCTGAGTTCTAACTTGATTGCACTATGGTCTGAGAGACTGTTTGTTGTGATTTCAGTTGTTTTGCATTTGCTGAGGAGTGATTTACTTCCAATTATGTGGTCAATTTTAGAGTAGGTGTGATGTGGTGCTGAGAAGAATGTATATTCTGTGGATTTGGGGTGGAGAGTTCGGTAAATGTCTATCAGGTTTGCTTGTTCCAGGTCTGAGTTCAAGTCCTGGATATCCTTGTTAATTTTCTGTCTGATAGATCTGTCTAATATTGACAAGGGGGTGTTAAAGTCTCCCACTATTATTGTGTAGGAGTCTAAGTCTCTTTGTAAGTCATTAAGAACTTGCCTTATGTATCTGGGTGCTCCTGTATTGGGTGCATATATATTTAGGATCGTTAGCTCTTGTTGCACTGATCCTTTTACCATTATGTAATGTCCTTCTTTGTCTCTTTTGGTCTTTGTTGCTTTAACGTCTATTTTATCAGAGACAAGAATTGCAACTCCTGCTTTTTTTTTGTTCTCCATTTGCTTGGTAAATGTTCCTCCATGCCTTTATTTTGAGCCTTTGTGTATCCTTGCATGTGAGATGGGTTTCCTGGATACAGCACAGTGATAGGTTTTGGCTTTTTATCCAATTTGCCAGTCTGTATCTTTTGATTGGTGCATTTAGCCCATTTACATTTAGGCTTAGTATTGTTATGTGTGAATTTGATACTGCCATTTTGATGCTAGCTGGCTGTTTTGCCTGTTAGTTGATGCAGATTCTTCATTTTGTTGATGCTCTTTAGCATTTGGTATGTTTTTGGAATGGCTGGTACTGGTTGTTCCTTTCTATGTGTAGTGCCTCTTTCAGGACCTCTTGTAAAGCAGGCCTGGTGGTCACAAAATCTCTGAGTACTTGCTTGTTCACAAAGGATTTTATTTTTCCTTTACTTATGAAGCTCAGTTTGGTGGATATGAAATTCTGGGTTGAAAGTTTTTTTCTTTAAGGATGTTGAATATTGGCCCCCACTCTCTTCTGGCTTGTAGAGTTTCTGCTGAGAGATATGCTGTGAGTCTGATGGGCTTCTCTTTCTGGGTGACCCGACCTTTCTCTCTGGCTGCCCTTAGTATTTTCTCCTTCATTTCAACCCTGGTGAATCTGACAAATATGTGCCTTGGGGTTGCTCTTCTTGCGGAATATCTTTGTGGTGTTCTCTGTATTTCCTGGACTTGAATATTGGCCTGCCTTGCTAGGTTGGGGAAATTTTCCTGGATAATATCCTGAAGAGTATTTTCCAGCTTGGATTCATTCTCTTCGTCACATTCAGGTACACCTATCAAACGTAGATTAGATCTCTTCACATAGTCCCACATTTCTTGGAGACTTTGTTGATTACTTTTTGCGCTTTGTTCTCTAATCTTGCCTTCTCATTTTATTTCATTGAGTTGATCTTCGACTTCTGATATCCTTTCTTCTGCTTGGTCAATTCAGCTGTTGAAACCTGTGCATGCTTCACAAAGTTCTTGTGTTGTGTTTTTCAGCTCCTTCAATTCACTCATATTCCTCTCTAAGTTGCCCATTCTTTTTATCATTTCCTCAAATCTTTTTTCAAGGTTCTTAGTTTCTTTGCATTGAGTTAGAACATGTTCTTTTAGCTCACAGAAGTTTCTCATTACTAACCTTCTGAAGTCTGATTCTGTCATTTCATCACACTCATTCTCCATCCAGCTTTGTTCCCTTGCTGGTGAGGCATTGTGGTCCCTTGTAGGAGGCAAGGTGTTCTGGTTTCGGGTGTTTTCCTCCTTTTGCGCTGGTTTCTTCCCATCTCTGCGGATTTATCCACCTGTTTTCTGAGTAATTGCTGATTTTCCTCTTGGGTCTCTGAGTTGACGTCCAGATTGTTGATGATGAAGTATTTCTGTTTCTTAGTTTTCCTTCTAACAGTCTGGCCCCTCTGCTGTAGGACTACTGAGGTCCACTCCAGGCCCTCCTTGCCTGGGGAACACCTGTAGCAGCTGCAGAACCATGAGGGTTGTTACCAGTTTCTTCTTCTGCTATCTTTGTCCCTGAATGATGCCTGCCAAATGTCAGTCTGATCAGTCCTTTGTGAGGTGACTCTTTGGATATACGGGGGTCAGGGAGCTGCTGAGGAGACAGTCTGTACTTTATAGGAGCTCAAGTGCTGAGCTGTGAGCTCCGTTGTTCATTCAGGGCTGCTAGGCAGGTACATTTAAGTCTGCTGCAGAAGAACTCATAAAGCCCCTTTTTTTTCCTCAGGTGCTCTGTCCTGGGGGTTAGGGTTTTATTTATGAGTATACATTGCACTGTCCTGCCCAGCAAGGAGGCAGTCTAGTCACTGCCTGCCTGTAGTGGCTATGCTGAGCTGCTCTGGGCTCCACCCTGCTGCTGTGCACTCTGCCCTGCTGCCATGTGTAATTCCCTGTAGTCCTGTTTATATGGGTGTGGTTAGAACTGCCATGGTAATGGTGGCCCACCTCTGTATTGGCAGACTCTCTCTGTTATGGCAGGCTGTGTCAGCAATGGCAGAGTACCTCCATAGGAGTCGAGTGCCTCAGTAATGGCAGACGCCCCTCCCCCACTGAGCTGCACCATCCTGGGTTCAGCTGTGCTTGCCGTGAAACTCTCAACCCGGAGCGTTTCCAATTGCAGTTTTGTTTGTTTTTGTGGGGGTGGGACCCACCGAGCCTGATCACCTGGCTCCCTGCCTCAGAGCCCTTTTTTTTTTTGAAGTTGAACAGTTGACTCTCTCCCAGGTGTTCCAGTCGCCTGCTGAAAGGGCACCAGGATCTGTGTGATTTCCCATGTGGCAACCCACTGCGCCAGCTGAAACAACGTTGCTGCTCGGGAATCTCCTGGCCTGGCTTTCTGTTTGTCCCGTTTAATCAGATGAATGTGCTAATCTGCCTTCTGAAATCTCCAATTGCCAGTTTAACAGGGCAACCAAACCAGTACATTTTGTACAGAGTGCTGCTGCACTGCAGTGCTGGCCCAAACAGCTGTGCCGGCCCAAACAGCCATGCTGGTGGACCGTGGGGCTCCTAGACCTGGGAATCTCCTGGTCTGCGGGCAATAAAGATCCATCTGGAAATGCGGCATCCACTCACCGTCTGCGCTTTTACTGGGAGCTGCAATCCTGAGTTGGTCCTACAGCACCATCTTCTCTGGGTAGCTCTTCCTAAAAGTTTTATTTATGTGATTATATCATCAATAAATAAAAATAGTTTTATGTCTTATATCTAGCTATGTGTTTTTATGGCACTGACTAGGCCTCAGTACAATGTTGAATAAAAGTGGTAAGAACAGACATCCTTTCCTTGTTTACAATCCAAGAGGAAAAGTATTCTCTCTTTCAGTATGAAGTATAAAAAGCTGTAGCCTTTTTTAAATGATTTTTATCACATTGAAAAAGTTCCCTTCTATTCTTAATTTGCTTAGGGTTTTGTGAAGACTAGATGATGAATGTTGTTACATGTCTTTTTTGCATATATTGTGATAATCATATTGTTTTCCTCTTTTATTCTATAATATCATGAATTAAACTGATTTTTCCAATGATACATTGTTTCAGATGCATTTCTAAGATGAACACCACTTGGTCATAATGTATCTTTTTCATATGCTGCAGGTTTCAATTTGGTAATATTTTAAAAATATTTTTGCATCTTTTTTGTGAGAGAACATAATCTGTACTTTTCTTTCCTTGTAATGTTTTTGGCTAGTTTTAATGTCAAGACAATACAAAAATTAGCTGGAAAATTTCCCTCCTCCCATGTTTTTTCAACTAGTTTGTGTTAGATTAACATTATTTCTTTCTCATATGTTAAATAGGATTCACCAGTGAAGCTATATAGGTCTGGCTTTTCTCTTCCCTTATTATTTTCTTTTTGGTGGGGGTAAATATTTTAATTACAAATTTAATTTATTTAATAAACACAGGACTATTCACATTGTCTATTTTTTTTTTCTTGAGTGTGCTTTGGCAGTTTGTGGTTTTCAAGAAATGTGTCCATTTCATCTAAGTTGTCAAACTTATTGGCAGAAAGTTTTTTCAAAATATTGTCGTACCTTTTTATGTCTGAAAGATACATAGTGATGTTCCCTCTTTCATTCCTCATACTGGTCATTTGTGACTTCTCTCTTTTTTTTATTTACTGGTAGAGCTAGAGGCATACTAATTTTATTGATCTTTTCAGAGAACCAGCCTTGATTCAGTTTGCTTCTATTGTTTGTTGACTATTCAATTTCCACTCATATCTTTATTATTTCCTTCCTTCTATTTATTTTAAGTTTAATTTGCTCATTTTTTCTAGTGTATTAAGGCAGAGATTTTGATAATTATCTTTCAACCTTTCTTCTCTTCTGATATAAGCATTTAGAACTCTAAAATTTTCTTCTACGTAATTTTAGTCACTATTCTCAAATTTTGGTATGTCTTTTGTTCACTTTTCCTGGCATCCTTTGGGTTGAATATTTCTTACTATTTCATTTTATTTCCAGCATTAGCTCATTAGTCATTAATTTTTGGTTTTGGCAGTTTCTCTAGGATTTGCCATATACAACTGTAACTTATTGAAACCTACCTTCAAACAATATTCTACTACTTCATGCATATTGAAGAAACACAACAATATGTTTTCATATTTTCCATACAATCCTTTGTTGTTTTCCTTCTACATTTTATAAACACCATAATACATTCTTACTCTGGCTCCAAGTAATCCATTTTTTTAAATTTTTAACTCAGAAAAATGGCTCTGGATTTAATATTCCCAGTACTCTTCATTCCTTGGTATAGTTTAAATTTTTCAGCTGGTTTCATTTTACTATCACCTGAAGAATTTCCTTTAATATTTATTATAGTGCAGAACTGGTGACATAAATCCTCTCAGCTCTTGTTTATCTGAAAATGTCTTTATTTTAACCTTCATTTTGAAGAGTATTGTCACTGGACATAGAATTCTAGTTTGACTTTTTTTTTCCTTTTAGCTCCTTAAAGTTGTTATCCCATTGTCTTTTGGTCAATGATAAATGAGTGTTCATCATTACTTTATTCCCTTGTATATAATATATGTCTTCTTCTGTCTCCTTTTAATGTCTTATTTTTATCATTTGTATTTTTGTAAATTAATTAAAATGTACCTTGTGTACCTTGGTATGGTCTTCTGTGTGTCTATCCTGTTTAAGATTTGTTAAGCTTCCCAAGATTATTGTTTTTGGTCTTCATGTTTGGAAACTTTAGACAATTACTTCTTTAAATAGTTTTCTGCCCCTAGCCTTTCTAAGACCCAGTTACACATAAATTAGGCCATTTGATAATGTTCTACAAATACTAAGGCTCTTTTTTCAAGTCTTTTTTTCTTTCTGTGCTATAGTTTGGATATTCTCTATTGCTATGTCTCTGAGTTCACTGATCTTTTCTTCTTTAGCATATAACTGCTATATACACTGTATATGCTTATATACTATATAATCTACTGTTAAGCTATATGGTGCATTTTAAATTCAGATATTATACTTTTAAACTCCAGAAGTTCCATTTGATAACTTTTACTTCTTTCTTCATTATGTTCATGTTTTTGTTTAAACCTTTTAATGAATATTTAGAATGTTGCTTCAAAATCTGTGTCTGCTAATTCCACCATTCCTATCATTTCTGAATCTATTCTATAGAGTGATTTTTCTCCTGTTTATAGGTCATATTTTCCTGCTTCTTTATATACCTAATTTTATTCAATGTTGGACATTGTGAATGTTCTATTGTTGAGGGTCTGAATTTTTGTTCCTTTCTTTCAATAATGTTGAATTTTGTTTTGTTTTGGTAGGAGTTAACTCACTTGCTCATCAGCTTGTTCCTTGTAAGGCTTTTGTTTAAGCCTTATTAGGATGGTGCTAGAGTAGACTTTACTCTAGGGCTAGTTTAGCCCTACTACCAAGACCTCTACTGAAAGTTCTGGGTGTTCAAGAAGCTCTCTTTGCTCTCCAACTGGTGTGACAATGTCTCTCAGCCCTGTCTGAACTCTGAAAATTGTTCAGCTTATAGCTCCCCAGTAGCTTTTATTTGCCCACACTCATGGAGTTTTACCATATGCATGCACAACTCAGTATTTAGACAACAACTCAAAAGAGAACCCTATACAGATTTCTGGAGCTCTTTTTCTGAGTATCTTCTTCCTCTCCGGTACTCTTTCCTGCAAATTATAGTGCCACACACTCTCTTAATGTCAAGATCTCTATCTTCAACACAAAAAGACCCCTATGATCTACTTGGATTTCCCCTCCCTGCTCTGTCCAAAAGTGCCTTCAGACAGAAAGCGAGGGTGAGAATCAAGCCCACTTTGCTTGTTTCCTTCTCTCAGGGATCATAGTTCCATGCTAACTGCTGTCTGATGTCTAATTAGTTGTTTCATACACTTTTCCAGTTGTCTAGTTATTTATGCAGGACAGAAGGTCCAGTGCCAGTTGCTCCGTCACGTTCAGAAGACAAAGTTTCTCTCCTTTGGGTTTTTACTCAAATGTTACACAAGAGTTGCAATCATCCCAACAATGCTCCCTGTCCTCCATTCCTGCTTTATTTTTCTCCATAGTACTCATCATCCAACACTATCTATTTACCTATCTGTCTTACTTACTAATTGTTTCTCTCTATTAGAAGGTAGAGTCCATGCAGATAGGAATTTTTATACATTTTGTTCCATGTTATAGCTCCAAAAACAAAAATTATGTTTTGGAATACAATAAACATAGAATGGATGAATGAATGAATGAATGAATGAATGACATGACATGACATGATTACATTTTGAAAACTTTCCCTCATGCTATTCCTATCTTTTCTGCATCTTACATCATATTGTTGATCTCTCTCTCTCTCTCCCCCCCCTCCCCCCCCACACACACCCCTACACACACACAGCAGAAATGGACCTTATCTGTATGTCCCCACCACTCAACACGGGGATTAATGTAGGTGACTCGTGTGTGTGGAAATTGTCCCCATCTAAGAAGCACGGTGTCCAAGAAACCAGCAGAGGGCAGCACAAAGCTGTGCCTCTCTTTTCGTCTCCCTTGTGCCAGTCTTAGGTGGAGAAGGGCTGGTAGCAGATGGAGCTGGAGCTCCAGTTAGACTCAGAAACACAGAGCCAGTGTTATTCCCTCAGAAGAGAACTCAGGAGGGCCCAGGCAGCCTTCTCTGGAGGGGGCTGGGGGGGGTGGTCTCTCACACAGCCTTGCTGACTCAGCATGTCCCACTGTGTATTTCATCCACAAACACCCAGCCTTGATAGTGGGAGCACAGGCCCATAGGCACACACATGCACATGCACACAGACCCTTCCTCAGTCAGAAGAGCCCTCCCTTCACTATCCAATCACCTTCTCTCCCGCTCTATGCTGTTTAGGTTTTCTAGTTCCGATGGATTCCTCAGAGGTTCCATTCCTGGCCTCCCTATTCACTCAGCGCCTTAGCAATTCTCCCCGAAGCCTTTTAATGCCCACCATTTAAACTTAATTCTTACCACAGGAAATGCCAGGCGGCCAGCACTGTTGGGTCCAATTTACAGATGAGGAAGAGACTCAGAGAGGAGAAAAAAACTGGCCTAAGATCACACAGCTAGTGAGTGAAGAGGCTCAGATTCAAACCCAGGGGTGCTGGCCTTGGGCTCCCTCCATAGCCAGCTGCAGCCTTCACTCTAGCTCAAGCCCCAGGGGAAGGAGTAGGAGTGGAGGCAGGGGCAGGAGCGGGGGAGGTCACAGTACAGATTCTTTCCTCCCAGGATTATTATTATCATCCTAAAATAAAGCTAGTCACTCCCAGCTTGTTATTCCTCTCCCACCCCTGCCCCAGCCCCCACTATAAACCTTTCTATGACATTTACAGGGTGCGGAGCATGGGGAGTACAGGGAGACAGCATTGCTTGCTTCCTAGGAACTCTTGCAGGGGTGAGCCCTAGTATTACTTGTGTTCTACTCCTGCAGGGGTGACCCCAACCATAACTTGTGTTCTCCAGGACCTCACACACAGTAGGGGCTCACCAGGGCAGGTTTGATGGATGGCTGGATAAATAGGATCATCAAGATGAAGGGCAATGCCTGGGAACTCTTTAGAGTCTTTAGCATCTCATTTGCTCTTTTAATTAAGCAAAGAGCTCCGGAAGATTCCCATCCCTCCCCCAGCACTGGGCCCTGTTTTGGATGCTAAAAACACATAGATGGGGAAACTGAGGCCACTACGTGGCAGAGACACAAAACCTTATGGCAATTCAGAGGAGGATGTGCCTGGAATAGAAAGAAAATCTCAGCAGGGGCAGCCCTCACCCCTGCCCACAATAATGCTGTGAACCTATTGCTGTTTCCGGCTGTTTGGGACCCACCGGCAGAGAAGCCATTGTTGAGCTTCGTGCTTGGCCCCTTTCCTACCATCCAATCCTTCCCCTTCCCATTGTCCTTAGGCCCCTCATCAGGGCACAGGATGCAGCTGCCGGCATAGCAGCAGAAAGAATGGGAAGGGGCTGGGAGAAGTAGATGAGGCCATCCCAGGAGAGCTGAGAGGCTTCAGCTGGTGGTCCCTTTCAGAAGAGCTGCTGACAAAGGCGGGCTCTGCCAGCATGGCACTGGGCACTGGGTGCAGAACTCAGGCTTCAGAGGCAGAGAGATCCAGATTCAAGCCCCAGCATCTGCCACTGACATACTGTGGGTCCCTGGGCAAGCCTGTTTCAATCTCTGAGCAACAGTTTCCTTCTTGGTTAGGGGAAGAATAAGATGCTTGCCTAGTGATGAGTGACTTACTGCATTGAAGAGTAACACAAAAATGTGCGATACCTAAATATGTTTAAATGTTCATATCTGTTCCTTCCCCCAACCTCAGCCACAGCAAAGTATCAAAAAAGATCATGTCAAAAAGGGCCCTTGTGACCAAGTGGAAGCAGTGCTTTCCCTTAAGTAAATGAAGATGTTTTCCCACAACTGGGTTATCTGAAAAATCACATTCAATAAATCTATAATAAATCCCATTTACTAATTTTTAGTCAATTCTGTGCAGATACTCTGTGAGTTAAGTACTCTAGGGTTACTTTCATGGATATATGACCAGAGCAGCTGCACAGGGTCCCCCACTCAGAAGGGTGTCCTGTACTTGGGGTTTAATGCTCTGTGGTCACCACCTTGAAATTCTTCATCATTACATCTTTTAATTTGTGTCTTATAAGTAAAGTTGGGTGGAGCAGTGGAGCACTCACTGGGTATTCAGAGCCTTGGCTCACACTTGGTCCCGCCTCCCTTCACCTCACCACCTTCTCCTCCCTGACATGGGTTCTCAGCTCTGTTCCCCCTACACATCCCACACCCCTACCACCACCACAACTCCATCCCAGGCAGGGTCCTGGGTGCCGGCACTGGGAGAGGAAGAGAATTTGCATGCCAAGTCATGAAGCAGGCCTCTTACCTGTCTCATGTGAGGCTCTACACTCACCTTGTATCACCAGGCCTAAGGGAATACAACAGCATGACAGGTTGAGAGAGACAGCGGAGAGAGAAAAGGAACCCTGCGTTTTCATTTGCACTGGTTTTCATAAATTATGTAGCCAGTCCTGGGTACTATGACTGCCACCATTTCACTTAGGTGGCAATCATAGTGGACACTGAGGCTCAGAGAGGCTCAATAATTTGTCCAGGATCACACAGCTGCCAAGTGGCAATGTTCAGACACAGAGTTAGATCTCAGACAGGAGAGGACTCTAAGATCTTAAGGAGCTTTCATCTCAGGAATTAGGAGAGCTGGATCCAATTTCAGACCATGACCCTGGGCAAGTTTGCCCCTACTCTGTGCCTCAGCTTACCCAAGTGAAAGCACTCTGTGGAGTCTTCCAAACTAGCACAGGGTCTCAAGATTTGGCTTTGCCAGTTACATAGGCTATGATTTGAACACAGGGAAACCATCTTTGCCTACCTTCCCCATAGAGCTGCCAGCAGAAAAGTACCCACTCTGCATGACACTTCACAGCATGTAAAGCAGATCCATGCTACTCCCTGCCCTAAACAATGCAAAGCAGAAGGCTGGGCTAGGAATATTATCATCCCCATATCACAGACAGAAACTCTGAAGTACCAGAAATCTAAAGTGACCTCCCCAAGTTCACATTGCATTTCAGGCAAGTTTTGAATAGGTTAACAGGACTCCCCAGGATCATAATATGAACATTTCCGAAGGAGAAGATAGATCACAACCTTGTGAGTCCTGGTGCAGCAGGGCAGCAAAAGCCCCTGCTCTGAGTGGGGTGGCTTAATCCCTGGCCTTGAGGGTCCCAGGTCTGAGGAAAGAGGCCAGAGAGGTATCCAAGAGCTCCTGAGGGAAGAGAAACACCTGGCCAGTAACTTTCAACGGGTAACCACATCCTGTGTGATGTTTACGCAACACAGGAAGGGGGTTATCTACAGATCATAAGCAAACAGACAGACAGAAGGACCAAGAGGCAGATCCAGCAGAAGCATCCCCTTGTTTGTCAGTTCTACTCTTGCAGCTGCCCCACCCATGACCATCCCACTGGCCAGTCCTGGGAGAGACCTCCACCTGCAGGGAGCACAGGGCCTGTAAAGCATATCCATGCTACTCCCTGACCAGAAGTCCCTGCAGCTGTGGTGGTATGTCCTTAGCCCTGCTCCATTCCCCTGGGTTCCTCAGTCCCTAGTTCCCCGGGACATAATGTATTATCTACAACACAAGAGGGCCACTCCACCCTTGGGCCAGCCACCTCTCCTGCATGGGGCTTCTGGTGACCACAGGATATGTTTGTGAAATGGTTCCTGAAGTCAGGAGCCTCACCTGTCTATCCCCATTCCTTCAGTGAAGCACTAGTGAAGAACTCTCCAATAAAACTTTCTGTGGGGTGGAATTGTACTATTCCGTGCTGCCTGATAGCCAGTAGTCACATACGGCCACTGGACACAGTGGACACAGTGGACAATGATACTGAGGAACTAATTTAAAATTTTTATTTTGTTTTAATTATGTTAAACGTAGATTTAAATTTCCACATGTGGCTAGTGGCTATTGTATTGGGCAATGCAGCTCTAGAAACAAAAGGGGACAATAAAAACAAAACAATTACACCAGGACTTGGGGCTTCAAAAACACTTTAGCAATCATCTCATTGCCCTGTGAAATAGGTGTTTATCCCCATTTTACAGAGAAGAAAACTGAAGCTCAGAGAAACTAAATAGCTTCCATGCTGATGGACCCAGGAAGGAGTAGAGGCATGATTGAGTCCCAGGTTTCTTGATTGCTATTTGAAAATTCCACGGATTCCTCTCTGCAACACTGCCCATGTATGTAGTCATCACATATTTACTGGGTCATTGTTATTTAGGAGCATACCTCTGGGCTAGACACTTAAAAACAAATCAAATACAGGCCCAGGCTTAGCCAGAGTATCCTTAGACAAGGGCAATGTAATTGCCACAATAAGAATAACGGGCATAAAAATTAACTTAAGTGACTTTCTTCCAAGTAGCTCAAAGCACTTTGCTTTACATTCCATTTATATCTGATGACTTCCCAATTGATATTTCAGGCCCCAACCTGTGCCCAGAGAACTCTCAATGGGAATACCAAACAGCCTCTATTTGAATAGTGGAAATAAAAGACCTAAGACAGACAATAGCTACGAAAACAGGATACCAAGAGGCAAATGCCTGGCTCGAATGGATTAAATATTCCATCCACGTTTTAAATAAAAGCAACTGTTACACTTGTGCACACAGTAGACCAGAGGGCCAGATTGTTCCCTTTCCACTAGAATGGTCCTCGAATCAAGCACACATGGAGTGCATGGTAGCTCTTTTTCAAGATTCCACCACCTGGGATAATGAATTGTGCTAAGCTCTTTCTTTGCTATTTTCTGAAGTTCAGCATCCTGTGGGTCAGCCCCTGAGGGCCATACAGACTCCATCACCCAAAGCAAAGTTTGCCTCACGTATCTCATGACAAGGGGAGAACTTAGTGTTCCTTGGAAACTAAACAGGATGCAGGGAAGTCAGGCACTTCCAACAGCTGACCCATCAGTCTGCCCTTATTCATCCCCAAGCGGATGTATGGTGGTATTGTGGAGGACTTTACTGGTCACGCTGCCAAATAATTGGAGCAGTACGTGTGCTCTAGTTCAACTGGATATCCCTTTTACCCTGCCATCTCATCAACCAGAAATAGAGAAAATACAACATAGGCAAATAAGAGAAGCCTCAAAAGAAGCAGCCCCTTATGGGTCTTTTAATTCCCATATCTATTTAGATGCCATTGGAGTTCCTTGAAGAGTACCAGAAAAATTTAAAGCCAGAAATCAAATACTGCAGGATTTGAGTCAATGTTGTTTTGGTGGGCACAATTAATAAAAAATGTAGATTTGATAAACTACAATTATTACAGCCAGCAGCGATTTGTATCATCTACTGATACAAAGATGCTGTTAAAGGAATAGCTGAACGATTAAGATCTGCTAGTCAAATGGCCTGGGAGAACAGGATAGCTTTAGATATGATATTAGCAGAAAAACGTGGTGTTTGTGTTATGATCAAAACTCAGTGTTGCACCTTTATCCCAAACAACACTGCTCCCGATGGAAGCATAACAAAAGCCCTCCAAGGGCTTACTGCCTTACCAAATGAGTTAGCAAAAAATCCGGCATTAACAACCCTATTTCAAATTGGCTCTGAAGTTGGTTTGGGCAATGGAAAGAGACCAAAGCCTCAATTCTTACTTCTTTAGCAACTGTAATAAGTATACTCCTTCTTGTTGGGTGCTGTATTATACCATGAATCCAAGGGCTAGCACAAAGACTAGTAAACACAGAACTTACTAAAATCTCCTCAAACCCTCCCCAAACTTATTCAGAAAAGTTACTTCTCGTAGAAACTCAAACAGAACACTTGAGTCAAGATATGTTCTACAAGTTTGAAGAGGAACCATAAAGTAAAAGAGGAGGAAAATTGTGGGAAATAGAAAAGTTCCTCTTCAAAGTTTCCTTTCTTAAGAAAAATTGATGTGTTAGAAATAATAGTTCGTTTTAAACACTTTCTTCAAAAGCCTTCTTGCTTTTTTTGCTAGAAGCCCTATCCTATGTAGCTGTTAGACATGCTAACAGGCACATAGTACATTCTATGTCCTTGTGCTTTAACCAATATAACTGTGCTGGATGTGCTCACAGGTATGTTCCAGCTCACAGCCTATGCCCCTTCCTTATTTGGACTTCCTTTTTTTTTTTTTTTTTTTTTGCTCTCCATTGCTTTTACCTGTTTTAAAAAGTTTCAAGTTATTAGCCAATCGGATTTTAGTTTAAATTGTGAAGTCTGGCTCCAGCCAATGGAGATCAGACACAGCAGTAAGAACAAACTCAAATCCATAAGAAATAAATATGTCTGCTTTCCTTTGTTCATTGTATCCTCCTGACAAGATTGCTAATAGGAGTACCCTTTCTGCAGAAAGTTAAAAAAAAAAAAAATTGCTTCACTAAGAGATCCTTTGTCCCAGTACTAATTTTTCTTTGCAGCACCAAAATGAAAAATTTTATACATAGCATTGAATTGGCTTCTCAAACTTGTCCCAAACCTGGTCTTCCACATCTCAAAAAGAGCAATTCTCTGCTTCCAGTTTTTCCACCTCCAAACCCTGGAGTTATCCATGATGTCTCGTCTCTTCACACCTTTCCTCTAATCTATCAGCAAAAATAGTCAGCTCTATTTTCAAGAAGCATCCAGAATGCTCTCCATTTCTGCTACTGCCTCTCTAACCTATCAGCATCATCTCTAGCTTGACTGTAACAAACGCCTCTCCTATGTTCCTCACTCTCCCCGACCTTTTACTTCAAGGTAGCCAAAGTGATTTTTTTTTTTTTTTTTTTTTTTTGAGACAGTCTCACTCTGTCGCCCAGGCTGGAGTGCAGTGGCTGGAGTTCAGTGGCGCGATCTCAACTCGCTGCAACCTCCGCCTACCAGGTTCAAGCATTTCTCCTTCTTCAGCCTACCAAGCAGCTGGGATTACAAGTGCACACCACCACACACAGCTATTTTTTGTATTTTTAATAGAGACGGGGTTTCACCATGTTGGCCAGAATGGTCTCGATCTCCTGACCTCATGCTCCATCTGCCTCGGCCCCCCAAAGAGCTAGTATTACAGGTGTGAGCCACCGCGCCCCGCCCAGTGATTCTTAAAAAAAAAAAAAAAAAAAAAAGCCAGAGTATGCCGCCTCTCAGCTTAAAGCTCCCAGTACTTTCCCAAAGTCCTTTCAGTGATCCATAAGGCAGGCCCTAAAGCTCTGGCCTCTGATGTTTCTCTGACCTCATTTTCTACCACTCTGCTCCTTGCTCTTCTGGTCCAGCCACATCAAGTCTTCCTGATCACCCCTTCCTGCCACTGCACAGCTCATTCCCCTCCCTCCTCTGATAATCTGCCTATATGTTCCCTTTTCACAGAGGCCCTCCCCATCAACTGACCATGTTTCAATTTTCCTCATAACACTTATCACCTCCTGACATGTAATGTGTTTGCCTACTCTTGCTCTCCTCCCACTGGAGTATAAACTGCAGGAATAGATTGGCAGATAAGATACAGGATGCTCAGTTAAACTTGAATTTCACATACGCAACGAATAATTTTTTAGTATGAGGATGTCCCAGATGTTGCATGGGATGTCTTAGTGCTAAAAAATTGTCTGCTGTTTATCTGAAATTCAAACTTTACTGGGTGTCCTACATTTTTATTTGCTAAATCTGGCTACGCTATACAGGAAGACAAGGACCCTTGTTATTTTGTTCATGGCTGTATCCCCAGCGCTAGAACAGCTCCTGACACGTAGTAAGTAAGCTCTCAATAAATAATTATTGATTGAATGAATGTGTTCATTAATGTGAAGTGCACCTAAACTTTTAATAAACAGCCCGTGTGTGAGTCAGAGAGGCGGAGCCTCATGCTTGGTTAGTCCAGTTCACACCTGGGGGCCTGGGCGGCCGATGAACTTTCAAAGTAGGTCGAACAGCCCGGGCGCTTTGCCTGCCCCGCCCGCGTTCCGCTGGATGCAGAACTCCACCCGGCTCAGGTGAGCGGCAGGTCCGGGTGGCCCCCCCCTGGGGGGTGGGGCTACCCTAACCCGCAGGTGCGACCCAGCCCTCTCCAGAGAAACGTCCCTTTAATGCCCAACCTCTCCGCCTCGACTTGCGCCCTGGCGTAACGTCACCCCAGAGAGTGACCAATGGGGGCGCAGCTTACTGGCAGGCGGCGCCGGCTGCCGCTGCCAAAAGGGGAAGTGATCTGGGGCTGGAGCGATGGCCCGGGTCAGAAGCCCGCGGCCGCCGCCGCCTCCGCCACCGCTACCAAAAACGACTTGTCCGGAGCAGCCGCGGCCGGAGCCAGAGCAGGGGCCGGAGTCGCGGCTGGAGTGGTGTCTGTGCCTGTGAGTGGCTGAGAGTTGCCCCTGCAGGAGACCTCAAACTCCGGGCGGGAGCGCTTGCGGTCGCCCGCGGCACCGCGTCCCCAGGCCCAGACAGCGGGGCGCGGGTCCCGCAGGTGCGGGACTGGCTTCTCTCAAGCCGAGCCTTTCTAGCCGGGCTCCGGATCTTCCACGGCCTCGGGCCCCTTTCATTTTCAGGACAGAGGCCGGAGAACGGTGGTCATCACACACCCCAGCCGGCTTCCTGACCCGGGCATTTTCTGTGTGGCCAAGCAGTATTGGGGTTGTAGCTGCGGGGAGTCCCCTCCTGCCACCACCTCTCCGTCCAGGAAGAAACTGACGCGTTTCCACGTTCTTGCTGTGCACCTCCCAACTCTTCCCATTCAAGAACAAGTTTCTCTTCACTCTGCATTGGAAATCCTGTCCCGGAGGTTCAAAACACCTATTTTGTGTGCCCTTCCCCAGCTCCTGGAGCACCCTTAGAAATATTGCCTACTTAATCAGCGCTGAGAATCCTTAAATTTTGACTTGGCTTTCTTCACCCTTTGGGAAATAAAGGTCCTTTTCCACCCTCTTTACTAACACTGCGCCCAAGGCGTTATCCCTTGGGGTCGCCAGCTCCTTGGCCATTTCTACCTGACTTCCCACACCCATCTGAGTTCCAGTTTCCTCTGGGCTCCAATCTCTAGTCCCTGGCGGATCTGGTCAGTCCCACCCCTAGGTGGGAGTGACCAGGGGGCTCTGGCCCAGCATCCCCAACCCTGGAAGGCAGCTCCAAGGCAGGAAGAGAATTGGGCGTCGGGTACGAACCTGGCAGCTCAGGAGTCAGGGCTCCACTCACTCCACACAAGAAGATGAAAAAGCGCAAAGAGCTCAATGCATTGATTGGTTTGGCTGGGGACAGCCGGAGAAAGAAGCCTAAGAAAGGGCCAAGCAGTCACCGCCTGCTTCGCACTGAGCCTCCTGACTCAGACTCTCAGTCCAGCTCCGAGGAGGAAGAGGAATTCGGTGTGGTTGGAAATCGCTCTCGCTTTGCCAAGTGAGTAGTGGTGAAAGGTGGAATGGGGAGAAGGCATCTCTGTACAACCAAGGGGTCACATTGACAGGAAGGAGAAAGGAAGTTCTTAGGAAAAAAACAAAAAAGAGTGTAATCCTTGGAAGTCAAAGAGGGAAAAACAGTTTCAGATAGAAGGTAAGTTCAGATCCTGAATGAAGAGTAAGTTAGAGATCTGTCTTTAGGTGTAGAAAGAAAAGCTCTAAATCTGAAGTGGAAATGTGGACTTGGAGAATGTGCCAAGAGCCCAGGGAGCCCTAAAGAAGCAAAGAATGGAGATAGAGGAGCAGAGAAGCTTTGGGGCCTAGATCTTTTAAAACAGTGTAGAGCAAAGGAGAAGCAGGGACTTTATGACTGCACATTATTTCGTTTTTGTACTTTCAATGAGTCTGAATTTTGGCGATGGTGAAATATGGTGAGGGATATACTGTAGGAAGTATGAGCCTTGAGGGGTGGGGGGGCAAAAGAAGAGGCATCATTTTCCCTAGCTGTTCATAGGTGGAGAATGGCTTGATTTTCCACTAGACAAATCAAGTAGTAAGATTTGAGGACTTTGGGATTGGGGCTCAGAGTGGGAAAGGACTAAAGGGAACTTTAAAAACGCCCTTGGACTCCCTCGGAGCACGCTAAGAGAAAAGAGGATTCTGGTGAGGATGTGGAAACAAGGGTTAGGCTATGAAGGGTCCATCTACTGGCACAACCTTGGATGCTGACATTGAGTGGTTGGTTGGTTTAAAATGTCTTATGTTGTTAAAGGAAGAGTTTGTTTTCTAATGAGCTTTGTCAGCTTTGGTTGTTAAGGGCAATCCTGGGTTTGGATTATGAAGGTATGATGAAGTGTTACCTTCATCAGAAGGTACCTGGAGTACTTACCCTGCTAAGTTAGTTTAGACCTTGAAGGTTGGTTGATGTCTTGTGTGAAATCTAGCCCCTTCTGTGTTTCCTTACTTCTGAGCCAATAAGCTAGAATACACCAGGTGTCCACATAAAACTACAGATCCCTCTTTCATTTCTTTTACAATAAAACTTGCTTAAAGGTTTATAAAGTTTCAGTAAACTGAAACAAGGTTCCCCAGAGTGAGTGAGTGAGTATGTATTTGAGAGAGAGAAATCAATAGGTAAATTACAGTGCAGTGATGGAATTGCAGAGAAACCTTGGTCTTTACACTTTTGTAATCTGAACTTATACTCAAATACCTCCCTCCTGATGATGACAGCTGTAGTGCCCTTAGGTTCTTCCTTTTACCCACAGGAACTCCTCTGTTTTATGTGACGTTTGAAACCTTTGTGCCCAGTAGATGGACCCTTCATAGGTCATATTATTTATTCATTTAAGTGCATTACCCTGCTTCACCTGGTTAATTCACTGGTTATTCGTTTAGAGGAGATAATTGCATGGCAAAACATGTGTACTATTTCTAATAAAGCCATACTCATAATCACTTTTGTACTCATGGTTGAATTTGTCCTTTTGAGCAGGGGAGACTATTTACGATGCTGCAAGATCTGTTATCCGCTCTGTGGTTTTGTCATCCTCGCTGCCTGTGTTGTGGCCTGTGTTGGCTTGGTGTGGATGCAGGTTGCTCTCAAGGAGGATCTGGATGCCCTCAAGGAAAAATTTCGAACAAGTAAGTGGTCACTCTTTTGGTTTTTTTTTTAATTAAGATGGGATCTCACTCTGTCACCCAGGCTGGGATGCAGTCGTGTGATCTCAGCTGACTGCAGCCTCCTCCTGGGTTCAAGCAATTCTTTTGCCTCAGCCTTACGAGTAGCTGGGATTACAGGCGTGAACTACTGCACCCAGCAGTGATCACTCTTTTCAGAATGTAATCTTGGACTTCTCTCCAGGTTCTGGGACAAAGTCAACTGGGCTAACCTAAGAGTTTCACCCATTCTAGAGAAACAGTTATACATTCCTCTCCATATTCTTATCCTCTTTCTGAGCTGTCTGCTTGAACGTTGTAACACTTATTTGTTTTTAAACACACAAACAAGAGACAGTGCTTGTGCACCAGCAGGACAAGTAGCATCTGAAATAATGGCATTGCAGTCAATGCTTAGAGTGCAGAAGGCAAGAGCCTTCTACCCTTAGGTAGGTAACCTCTACTTATAGCTTCCATCTCCCCAAGTATAAACTGGCAATGACAGCACTGGGCTATTCCTTCCACTTCACAGGGCCGTTTGAGAAAGAATGTGGGAGCATCTGTCAAACAGTTATCTCTTTAGAAAACCCAAATAGGAATATAGGAATGGGCAATAAGAATAGCCAACATTTATGTAAGGCCTACTGTGTGCCAAGTTTCAAATCATTTTCTTTCCAAGATAATCCTGTGAGATGAATATTACTTTTATTATTTTATGCTTTTAGAAGGATTAAGTAATTTGTTCAGTGATTAAGTTTGACAGAGCTGAGCTTCCTCTTGCCCCTTGCAACCCAAGTTCACATTTATAACACTACTATCTGCACCACTGTTCCCAGTGGCTTTGTAAGCCTACACACATTTCTTCAAGTGCCTACAGATCTCTTTGATATCAACTTGGTGAGTAATCTAAAAGAAGTTTAGTAGAAGAAACAGGAAGAACTGGTTTTCTGCATACTTATCAGTTTTCAAGCTTAGAGCAAGGACTGATAGATTTCTCTCCTTAGCTGTGCTTATACTAGTAACATGATCTGTTTCAAGAAAAAAACATTGACATACCATTAATGAGTGTTATCATTTTAAAATTTCAGGAAACCTGTGTGATTATTTGAAATAAGTTACATATTTATGAAGGGCTTACGACAACTGTACCTGCCTTTAACACTATGCAACTGAGTGAGTTTTACAGTTTAAGGAGCTTTTCAAGTCACAGTTTTGTATATTCTAAATTGTAAAGTTGTATTTTACACATCCAAATTACGTTTTCATTTCATTTTGTTGTTGTTGCTGTTGTTTTTGAGATAGGGTCTTGCTCTGTCCCCCAAGCTGGAGTGCAGTGGCATCTGGCTTATTGCAGCCTTGACCTCATGGGCTCAAGCAGTCCTCCCGTGTCAGCACCCCACACTCCCACCCCCAACCCCAGTAGCTGAAACTATAGACATTCACCACACTCTGCTAATTTTTGTATGTTTATAGAAGACAGGGTGTCTCTATGTTGCCCAGGCTGGTCTCGAACTCCTGGGCTCAAGTGATCTGCCTGCCTCAGCCTCCCAAATTGCTGGGATTACAAGTGTGAGCCACTATGCTCGACCCAAATTACTTTTTCCAAAAGGTCTGTTTGCAAAGTAGCTTCCACCAGATTTTATATAAAAAAATTTTTTTTGTAGCAACACTGAAATTTTTGGCTCTAGGTTTCAAGGGTTAATCTTCTAAGCAAAGGAACCAGTTTTAACTTAATCACAAATACCCTAACCTTAATAGCATGAGCACACCAGGAAACTGACCACAAGGTTGTCTCAAGGTCATAAAGAAATCTGGCTCCAAAACTGGAATTAAAGTTCTTCCCATCTTAAGCCTAGATTACAATAGCCTCACTTTCCCATCTGAAGCTTAGAAGATTACAATATCTCAACTTCTCTTGGCTGCCTGTAGTTACTCAAGTTTTGAACCCAACCTAAGAACAGCTAATGTTTAGTGTGTTAATGATGTTTCTAGAGATGTTGCTTTAAAAAAAAAAGTTAAAATACTAACGTTGGTTTTCTTCTATGTTTCTGATTCTGGGGATGGAATTCAGTATGCCACAATTCTCTGCCAGAATCCTAGCCTGGATTACCAATTTTCAAAATATGGTATAAGTAATGTACCCCATAGTTATTTTTCCTGCTTTATAGTTGTCCTCGCAGTATTGCATAGTGTCTTTAAGGCCAATTTTTTCTTTGTATGTAAGTAGTAATCATAAGTTGGAAATTAGGTTCTCAGAAACAGTATTTATAAATAACCACTGAAGACACCTGTCTGTGCTGTTGTCTCTCTAGTTAATTGGGTCTCTTAACTACAGCCTTCTAGTTAGTTAGGCTTGTAGTTGAGCTAAAGACTTGTGCTATAGCTTGTTTTGATCACATATAGCAATTATTTGTTTATATATTTCAAAACATTCCTCAATTCAGCCATTCAGAATTTAGCTGGGCATGGTGGTGCGTGTCTGTAGTCCCAGCTACTCCTGAGGCTGAGGCACAGGAATCTCTTGAACCCAGGAGGCAAAGGTTGCAGTAAGCCAAGATTGTGCAACTATACTCCAGTGTGGCGACAGGGCAAGACTCTGTCTCAAAAAAAATAAAATAAAGTAAAGCTTTTAAGAGTCAGCTGTTCCACTCTCAACTTTTAAAAAATAGTATATTATTTTCCAGAAAAAAAATATATGACCATTTGAATAGTTGGGCTTTTGTTCCTCACTTGTAAGCAAAAGAATTATATATATTGCAAAATCTAATACAGAACACTTATAATTCTTATCGAACAACCATCAATATAATGTATATATCTGGAATAAACAATCTTATAGCATATCAAATTCTGCATTTCTTTCTTTGATTATGTACAATATCTTGATACTCCTTTTTCTGACTGGTCTGCACCTGTGTTTATAGGATACCTGTGTAATTTATACCTTAGCTGAGCTTTTCAGGTAATTTCTTTGGGAATGCAAACAAAGTACTACCTTTTAAAAATGTAATACTCGTACATGTAATAGACCTGATTGTAGTAGGCAATTGTAATAGGCAATCAGTCAACAAATATTTATTGAACACTTGTTAATACCAATCCCTGGAAATACTATACTGTCTTCAAGAGATGTCAATAATTGTACCCTGGACTGCAGACCCTGCTTTCTACCACTGAGCCACATTCCCCTGGGACCCTGACTACATTTGTCAGCCAGCTAAATGAAGCAGATTTGAAATTGTCAGCTCAACTGTTTTGTTGGCTTTGATTTGTTACAGTAGAAATGCCAGCACCTGCAATGTCTTCCTGAGACTGCAAATCAGAACTTCCTAAGGGAGGGTAGGGGATGGGGCCTGGAGTAGTCAGCCCATAGGCTAAACCATTGTAAACTACTTAGTTTACAAAAAGTTTTTTTTTTTTTTTTTGTAAGAACCAATACCTTTATTAAATGGAACCAATCTTCTTAGTATTTTGTTTTTTTAAGATGGAGTTTCGCTCTTGTTGCCCAGGAGGAATGCAATGGCACAATCTCAGCTCACTGCAACCTCCACCTCCCGGGTTCAAGTGACTCTCCTGCCTCAGCCCCCTGAGTGGCTGGGACTACAGGCATGTGCCACGATGCCCAGCTAATTTTTTGTATTTTTTTAAGTAGAGGTGGAGTTTCACCTTGTTGGCCAGGCTGGTCTCAAACTCCTGACCTCAGGTGATTCACTCATCTCGACCTCCCAAACTGCTGGGATTACAAGCATGAATCACTGCAACCTGCCTAAATGTATTTTTTTTTAATTTTTATTTCTTGTTTTTCAAGAAGACAGTGGGATTCACGAACTTGGATTAGACCACCTGCTCGTCTGGCTTTAATACCTTCTTGAGAAATCTAGAACCATTTGATTTTATTTCAATAAATTTTCCAAAACACTTGCAAGAAAAGGACAAAGGATTGCTAAAATATCTGAAATAAAAAGCAAAGCAGATAGGCTTGGTATTTTTTTTCAAAGAAAAACTTGATAGTTAAGCTAAAAGTACTGACTGGCCCTGAAACTTAGTTCAATATTCTTTTTTCCAAAACCAGATACTTCAAAAGATCTCCACAGTTATTCTAAGGAAGATTCTATTCTCAACCATCCTTTTCTGTCACTCAGCTATGAAACACTTGAGTAAATGAAAAGAAATTTGAAAGAGTGTAAATAAATTTGGACAGTATAAATAAATCAGGCACCTCCTTTTCTGGCCATACAGACAAAGTAGTGACTTGATCATTTGGCATAGAACTTAAAAATGGTCTTGTGCTAATGAGGGCATTAGGGGATGTAGTTATTTGTGACCTCTAAAGTATACTAGGAAAAGTACTGGTCCTAGGAGCAGAAGGTTTGACTTTTTGAATTCTGGCTTTGCAAAACTGGCATAAAACTTAGACAAGTCACATATTCTTTCTGAGCATTCATTTTCTCATCTATAAAATATAAAGATGTATTTGTGCTACCAAAGCACTTTGGACATTCCTCTGTCATAACATCAGTCACACTGTATAGTAATTCTGTTACCATGCCTGGCTCCCCACTAGAGTGAGACCTTCAGGGTCTTTTGTATATACTGGTGCCCATGCAGGGTTGGGCACATGGTAGGAGCTTAATAACAAGTTGTTGAATAATTAATACATAAAAGTTTATTGCAATCTGAAAAGACATTGTGTAAATATAAAATATTGCTGTCAGCATTATGTGTACTGTTTGACTGGTGGTATATGTTGACATTTTTCCATTTCCTCATCTTAAAGATTAGGAAATCAAAAGAACTAAGTACATTCTTTTCGTCATTAACATACGAAATTTTAAATTATTGCCTCCTATGTTGGAAAAACATGAATTAGTAATCATAAGTTGTTGTTTGCTACACTTCCTCCCGTTTTTGTAATAGAAATACCAATTCTTAAAGTATCTCTCCTAAAAAGCTCCAAACCAGATAATCAATGTGATCCCCTCTTGGCTCATACAGTCCTCAGGATCCAGAATATTTTCAGGGCTGGTCAGTTTTATATGTTTATTAATCATTATAATCCAGGTTATTTATATATTTTTTCCTCTTCCACTCCTGCCTCCTAGTTCATGCATATAGACTGCAGAAAAAAGAGGCTTTGCCCCTTGCCCCTTTGGGGTACCTGAGTAGGGCAGATGTTTGTTGGATGAGTTTTTCTTTATAACCTAACTGAAAATGTATAGGAAATTCAGGGAAATTAATTAATTTAGACTGGCTAGTAAAATGTTTTTACTGTATGAGATAGATATATTCCTGTAAACCATGTGTAAATTAAGTGCTGCATTTAAAGCGCAGTAGGAAACTACTGGGCAAAAGCAAATCCGTATGTGGAAGAAACATTCACACCCCATGTTTATTACAGCATTATTCACAATAGCCAAGCTATGGAATCAACCTAGGTGTCCAAGAGCAGATGGATTAAGAAAATGTAGTATATATATGCAGTGGAATACTATTCAACCATAAAAAAGAATGAAATCCTGTCATTCTTTGCGATATGGATGGAACTGGAAGACATTGTTAAGTAAAATGAGCTGGGAACAGAAAGCTAAACACTGCATGTTCTCACTCATATATGGAAGATAGCAAAAGTTTATTTTGCTAGGTATGGTAACTCATGCCTGTAATCCCAACAACTAAGAGGCAGAGGCAGAAGGATCATTTGAGCTCAGGGGTTTGAGACCAGCCCAGGGAAGCATAGCAAGCCACCATCTCTAAAAAAATTAAAAATAGCTGGGTGTGGTGCATGCTTGTAGTCCCAGCTATGCAAGAGGCTGAGGCAGAAGGATCACTTGAGCCTGGGAGTTTGAGGCCACAGTGAACTGTGATCATGCCACTGCCCTCTAGCCTGGGTAACAGAGAGAGACCTCATGTCTAAATAAAATAAAAATAAATTTTTTAAAAATTTGATTTTATAGAAGTAAAAAACACAAATAGGATACTAGAGGCTGAGAAGAGTAGGGGAAGAAGGGATAGGGAGAGATTTGTTAAAGGATACAAAATTACAGCCTGATAGCAGGAATAAGTTCTAGTGTTACGTATCACTGTAGCATGACTAGAGTTAACAAGAGGTAGTTGCAAATAGCTGTAAGGAGAATATCAAATCTTTTTGACACAAATAAATGATAAACATTTGAGATGTTGGATACGCTAATCACTCTGATTGCTATACATTATACATATGGAAACATTGCTAGGTACCCTGTAAATATGTACAATTAACATATCAATTTTTTTAAATGTTAAATCACCTAGAAAACCTGTCATTATAATGAAATCCTTTGGCAAACATTTTTGAAAAATGAATAAATATATCTCTTTTAATTATTCTGAATTTTCAATAGTGAGCTTGCTTAAAATAAGGATACCACCAACACTACTCATTTTGTGGGGGATTTTAATTGTTAAATGTGTTTCGGTTTTTTATTTGTTGAGTGTTTTTGTGTTTAACTTAATTGTATAACATTAATTCCACTTCATACCCTACATTTACTTCACAGAACAAGCATTTGAACCCTTCTGTGTACCTGGCTCTGTGCTGGCTGCTGGGAATACATACCCAAGTTAGATCTAGTCTTTGTCCTCAAGCATCTCCCCATTTGGTAGAGGAGATAGATGAGTAAAGTTATGAGTAGAGGAGCAGATGAGTAGAGTTACAGCACCATGTGTTAAGTGCGTGGTAGAATTTGGAGTAGTAAAGAGGTGCAGTGGTCTAAGGGTCCTGGCTGTTGGCGCTGAATCTTAAAAGGAATTAACTAGGCCAAAGTGGTAGAAATAAAGAAGAGACAATCCAAGGACATCTAGGTAGAAACCATAGCATGTGCAAGGGTCGTGAGGCTTAAAAGGTTAGTGTGTCAGGAAGATCAGCTTGGCCACAAGTAGGTTGAAGAGGTAGGTAAAGTACAGGGAATGTAATTGGAAGTTAAGCGAAGGCCAAATATTTATTCAGGTGATAAATATTTATTAAGTACTTAAAATGTGTCAGGAGTATTCTAAGTGCTGACCCTGTGGAAGTGAACGAAACAGTCATGGAGCTTACATTTTAGGAGGTTATTTTATATAGGTCTTTTATGCCAGTTTTTCGTTTTAAGGAAGCATGTAATAACTAACCAGGCAGTCTGTGGCTTTAAAAAAAAAAAAGAATATAGGTTTTATTCTGGAGGACCAGCCATTATTAATATTTTATTTTCTATGAAAAGGAAAAATGCTCTTTAAAGAAAGAAGAGAAAGCATTCTTTCAGGCCTCTACCCTTTGGCTGGCAAATCCCTAAACCATTCAGGAGCTATTGCTTCCCAAAAGAAAGGCCAAATATCACACTATACTTCACCTAGCATATTCTTTTATCTTCTACTTCATTTTGAGTTTGGGGGTAGTTTAAGACTTAAGAAAATACTGTTTACTATTTATGAAAAAGATTAAAAATCTTAGTCCTCATAACAGCGTTTGAAAGATGGTAAGACTGCCCCCATAAGCATTTAGATATATGACTTATAATCTCACCTTGAGCATTGATGGAGTAAAGTTTATAAATCTTAATTGACTAATTTAAAATCTTCTTAATTGAGTTGGTCAGGACTTAGCATTTATCATCTATTATATGCCTGACCAGCTGTGTTAAATGTTTTATAGCCATTTTCTCACTTAATATTAACAATCCTGTGAAGTATATTTTTTTTAGTTTGGTATATATATATATATATATTATTATTATACTTTAAGTTCTGGGGTACATTTGCAGATCTTGCAGGATTGATACATAGGTATACACATGCCATGGTGGTTTGCTGCCTCCATCCCCCTGTCCCCTACGTTAGGTATTTCTCCCAATGTTATCCGTCCCCAATCTCCCCACTCCCTGCTATCTCTCCTCTAACCCCCCACCCTCCAATAGACCCCAGTGTGTGATGATCCCCTCCCTGTGTCCATGTGTTCTCATTGTTCAACACTTGCCTGTGAGTGAGAACATGTGGTGTTTCGTTTTCTGGTTTTGTGTCAGTTTACTGAGAATGATGGTTTCCAGATTCATCTATGTGCCTGCAAAGTACATGAACTCATCCTTTTTTGTGGCTGCATAGTATTCCATGTGGTATATATTCCACATTGTCTTTATCCAGTCTATCATTGATGGGCATTTAGGTTGGTTCCAGGTCTTTGCTATTGTAAACAGTACCATAATGAACATACATGTACATGTGTCTTTATAATAGAATGATTTATAATCCTTTGGGTATATACCCAGTAATGGGATTGCTGAGTCAAATGATATTTCTATTTCTAGATCCTTGAGGAATCGCCATGCTGTCTTCCGCAATAGTTAAACTAATTTACACTCCCACCAACAGTGTAAAAGTGTTCCTGTTTCTCCCAGTGAAGTATATTTTATCACTGTATTACAGATGAGGAAACTGAGCTCTAAGAATTTAAGTAATTTGCTCAAGATCAGAGTTAGCAAGTCACAGAGTTGAGACTCAAAGCCAACTCTTTATGCTCACCTTCTGTCATAATTTTTACTTGGCTAGCTTTTAAAAGTTGCGTTGCCAATAGTGAAATAGCCCGAGTTAAAATGAGCTTTAGTGTGAAAGATACGTATTTACATAAACAAAAGAACAATGTGAGAATTAACTTTTGTTAATCCATCTTTCCTACTGTTTGATCATTTTTTCATCTTAGGACCATGAGGGAACTTTATGCTATTTATGATTGGTCTTATTTTGTCTTTTCAGTGGAATCTAATCAGAAAAGCTCATTCCAAGAAATCCCTAAACTTAATGAAGAACTACTCAGCGAGCAAAAACAACTTGAGAAGCTCGAATCTGGAGAGATGGGTTTGAACAAAGTCTGGATAAACATCACAGAAATGAATAAGCAGGTAGCAAAAGTTTGATTTTATTTCTGTGTAAGCTGTGAATGTTTGTTTGGCTGTTTAATGTGAATAGGGTATAGGGAACTGTAAGTATAGGGAATTCACTTCAGATTGTTTTACTTTTTGAAATGGGTTTTTGCATACTGTGATCCCAACACGTTAAAGTCAGGTAAAATAGTTTTATCAAATATTTAAAATGTTAATCCTTTCTGCAAAAGAAGATAATTCTAAATACAGCATTTGAGAGAGAGTTGGAAGTTTCTTGAGTTACCTTTTCCTACAGAGTAGTGTAAGTGTCAAATAGAAAAGAAGTATCATCTAACCCCCAAGAAAAGTGGATAGCCCATTTTTATTAGCTAATTGTAAACTCATGATTAGCTAATGAGTTTACAGAATCTGGAAATCATCAGCAGTAGTCATTCTAAGAATAACTTAGGAACGGCTAGTGGAGTTGGTGAAATGCCTTAGTCAAATAAGCATAGGTAGAGCATACACTTTTCCAGCCCCTAAATTGACCAGAATTCAGTAGGCATGGATTCCAGAAGTGGGACTCTGCCAGAGAAAAGGACTTATTCTAAGGATGTTGATCAAGCATCTTGTATGTATAAGGATACCATATTTGTCACAGGATAACTATAAGCCCGTCCCTAGTTTTTCTAGTTTAGTTAGGAAATGTATCTGCATAGAAAAGTCAAGTACCAGATGAATGATACAAGTACAAAGTGCTTAAAAATAGATACTATCTTTCTTGGGGCTAAGAAGGTGTTGTCTTTTTGCGAGTAGAATCACACAGTTCAGAATGAGCCAGTAGTGAAAAGGAGCACTGTGCTAGAAGAAAGTGCTTGCAAATATATCTGAAGCAACACCTTTCAGCAATGGTCCAGGAACTGGACCCCAGGAACTGGGACAGTTCAGCACTTAAGACCAATGATAAGTAGTGTGGGACAGTGGCTTCCAAACTTTTGCCTGGAACCCACAGTATAAAATGTTTCACATCGTTACATGATAAACATATACATACCTATTTGTAACTGAAATTAATGTTTCTGAAACAGTAGCTCACCCTTAATATGTATGGTGCCTTATGCTACTTTCCATTCAATTCTATTTAATTTTTCAGAGTTATTCATGAAATAATTGATGAGTTATAGCCCCTAGTATTTACTGTCTATCCTTTACACTCGGACTCTAAGTAATTGGAGAAAAGCAGGTATTCACCCCCTTTTTTTTGCAAAATAGGAGAAATCAGCCTTGCCTACATTCACACAGCAAATTACATCAGGTGAAAGTAGACCACACTGAAGCACTGAAAGACAGTTAGCATCTCTCCTGGGGCAAACTGGGGATTCCGTATCAGTAGCCAGTCATGCAGTTTACCATTCTGAGAGGAAGGTGATACTGTTCAGCATGAAAAAGCAAAGTCAACTATCTATTTTTCATCTTATTCTTTTAAATTGACATTATAGGAAGGGTCAAAGGGGTTATTGGCACATGGCGGGAGAACACACATAGATTTTCAGATCTTTGGTACATATGTTGGTTTCTGACTTCTCTTTAACCAGGAAGCTAGACACAAAAGAATCATTTCATTCTTGGCCTGCCATTATTTTTAATGCAAGAAGCACCTGAGAAGGCAGATATAGTAAATCTCAATGTCATTGATATGTTTTTGGAAACTGTGACTTTAAGTAAATGGCATATAATGAAACAAGTTTTATCATAGGCTAATTAATAGAAACAAGAGTTAAGGCCAGGTGTGGTGGCTCGCACCTGTAATTCCAGCGCTTTGGGAGCCCAAGGTGTGAGGATCACTTGATTTCAGGAGTTCCAGATCAGCGTGGGCAACAAAACAAGACCCTGTCTCTACAAAAAATAAAGTAATTAGCTGGACATGATGGCATACACCTTTAGTTCCAGCAACTCAGGAGTCTGAAGCAGGAGGATTGCTTGAGCCTAGGAGTTTGAAGCTGCAGGGAGCTATGATCATGTCAGTGCACTGTAGCATGGGGAACAGAGCAAGACCCTTTCTCAAACAAACAAAAAAGAATTAAATTACTGGGGCACATTTCTGGTCACCCAAAAAAAAAAATCATAAACTTCTGGAAGACCAAAACACTTCTAATATTCAACGTTGAAATAAATGTGAGCTATACATACATTTACAAAAGATTAATACAAGCAAGTAAAATAATTATTTACCCTTTTTTTTTTTTAGTGCAGGGTCGGGTCATAAGTGACCAGAGCCTAACCTGGCAGCTTAGGGTGCAAAGGGGGAACCAACCCTGGACAGGATGCCCTCCTTTCACAGGGCTTACTCATACACACGCACACACTCAGACTGGGACTATTTATACATGCCATCTAACCTAACATGTGCAGCTTTGTGACATGGGAGTACCTGGAGAAAACCCAGGCCTGGGTTTGCATGGGGAGAACATGTAAACAGACAGTGACCCTAGCCAGGAGTCAAATTTTTTTCTAATCAATGTTGTAACCAAATGACATTGAACAAAACATTATTCAAGGACCTGCTATAAATAGGAAAGTTTACTTCAGTCCTAGGGCTTCATCTATGAAACTGGGAGAGATTACACTGAAACCCTTTCAATTTCAGCATCAATATGCCTTCAAGGATGCTGGAACTGACTTATGAAGCCAGCCTGATAACAAGAACTTCTCTGCGAGTGCAGGCCCAGAAGCATGGGTGATGGGAAAGCAGAGATTTGTGTTGTTTTCTAAGGGAGCTCAGCACTCTCTGTCTGAGTGGTTTAGGACAGAGGCATCTGTCCTAAACCAAAGTAGGTATGAAAATAAAAGTAATATTTAACCATGTTTCTATCCCTAAACATTACTGTCAGTTAAGATGCTTTTAGTGGCAGTTATTTTAGAAGCAATTCAAAGTGGCTCAGACAACAAGAAAATGTATTATATCACTTAACAAGAACTCTTCTTATCACATTGTGAGTTGAAGTTAATATAATCTGAAAAAAAAGCCATCAGTTTGAAAAAAGTTTAAATTTTCCTTGAAAAAGAATTAGTAGTTGAAATCTAATTTACTTTTCTGTTTTATTCATGAAAACTCTGATTTTATACTCATTCCCTCTTGACTATTATAGGGAGTCTCCTCCTACTTCCTTGGAGATTATTATTCAACAAACATTTACCAAGCTGCTTTCATGGAGCTAGGCGTTGGCTTCTGTCTCAATCCATTCAGGCTGCTATAACAAAATATCTTAGACTACGTAACTTAAAAACAACAGAGGCTGGAAAGTCCAAGATAAGGCACCAGCAGATTTGGTGTCTGGTGAAGGTTTATTATTTCATACACGACAACTTTCTTGCTATGTTGTTTTTACATGGCAGAACAGAATAGGCAAACAAGCTCCCTCTGACCTTTTTTTTTTAATTTGAGACAGGGTCTCACTCTGTCACCTAGACTGGGATGCAGTGACACAGTCACAGCTCACTGCAGCCTCAACCTCCTGGGCTCAAGTGATCCTCCCACCTCAGTCTGCCAAGTAGCTAGGACTACAAGCATGCAGTACCACATCTGGCTAAGTTTTTTCTTTTTCTTTTTTTTTCTTTTTGTAGAGGCAGGGTCTCACTATATTTCCCAGGCTGGTTGTGAACTCCTAGGATCAAGTGATCCTCCTATCTTAGCCTCCCAAAGTGCTGGGATTATAGATGTGAGCCACTGCCCCAGTTCCTTCAAGGATCTTGTAATCAAATGGAGGAAATAGAAAAGTAAACAATTGTAAAGCAGCCTGAGAAGCAATAAGAAATAGGTCCAAATGGGTATCGTGAGGACGTTTTTAAGTATGTATCTCACCTAGACTGGAGCCAGGTGAGGTTTCCCAGAGATCTTGAACTGAGTCCTAAAGGGCAAATAGGAGTTGGCCAGCTGAATTCTACAGAAAGAAGAATAATCTAGGTAAAACATTAGTGCAGTTGATCCTCATAATTTATGAATTCTCTATTTGCTAAATTTATTTGTAATCTCAAAAATCTGTACTTGTGACACTTTTGCAGTCATTCACCAACACATGCATAGCAGCAAGGAATTCGAGTCACCCAACACGCATATTTACAGCTGAATTTGAACAAGGTGACATGCTGCCTTCTTGGTTCTACTCTCATACTGTAAACAGTGTCTTTTTCACAATATATGTAATGCCATATTTTTTTATATTTTCTGTTTTTGGTGATTTTCATGTTCAAAAATGTTCCCCAGGCATATTGCTGAAGTGTTATCGATTGTACCAAAGTATAAGGAGACTGTGATGTGCCCTATGGAAAAAATACATGTGTTAGATAGGCTTCTTTCAAGCATGAGTTATGGTTCTGCTGGCTGTGTGTTCAATGCTAATGAGTCAACAATATGCATTAAATAAGATGTCTTAAACAGAAATGCACTTAAAACAAGGTTATATATTGTACTGATTGGTTAAAAAAAAAAAAAAGTGTGAGGAGGCTAGGTCAGGTGGCTCATGCTGTAATCCCAGCACTTTGGGAGGCCGAAGCAGGCAGATCACGAGATCAGGAGTTTGAGACCAGCCTGGTCAATGTGGCAAAACCCTGTCTCTAAATACAAAAATTAGCCAGGTGTGGTGGTGGGCGCCTGTAATCCCAGCTACTCTGGAGGCTGAGGCAGGAGAATCGCTTGAACCCAAGAGGCAAAGGTTGCAGTAATCCAAGATAGCACCCCAGCCTGGGTGACAAGAGCAGGACTCCATCTCAAAAAAAAAAAAAAAAAATAGTGTGAGCAAAGGGCTCACAGGAACCTAACCCTGTGTTTCCCCAAGGAACAATGGTTCAGTATTCACTAATTCAATGTTTGTTGCAAGTTTTCTAAAACATAACTACCACTAATAATAAGAATTGACTATATTTGCAAAAGCATAGATGAATGAAAACATAGTATCTTCAGGGAATTTTAGTCACTCCATATAGCTACAGTATAGTTTGGTTGAAAGAGGCCTTGAGATAAGTAAGTCAGCAAGAGCCATATCAAGAAGGACCTCGAGTGCCCTTCTCCTGCAGTATTCTGTGTAGCTTATTTGCACATACTTACTTTCCTACAGTACTTATGTGGTTCTTATTTACAGATACTTCTAATCGCACTAGAAAGGTGTACACTATACTCTGAGCCTTAAGCGTGATGAAGAAAACGATGGCAACAGTGACGATGGTGATGATGGTTTGTTAGCGATAACTGCCGTTCATTAAATGCTTTCTTTTTGCCAGCCATTTTTGGGTGCACTGCACATGTGATCTCCTTTCTTGGCTTCTGCAGTCCTATGAAGTAGGAGATGTTATCTCCATTTTACAGATAAGAACACTGAGGTTCAAAGAAGTTAAGTAGCTTGCCCACAGTCACTCAGCTGTGTAGCAATACTAAAAGTAAAATATTCAATTCCTAGAAGCCTCTTCTCTTTCCAGCTTCCCATCTTTGTAGCCCCTGTAGGATTCAGCAGGTGCTCAGTAGATAAAGTTGAAAGGATACATTACTGAGTCCCTACTAGGGTTGATAATCACCCATCATTGATGATTGTCTGTTTTAATAACTTTTTCTTTACTATTTAAAGAACACTTAACTTCAACCCCAAAGCAAAAAAGCAGCATTTCCAACTTTGTAGTATAAAATTATCTATTAAGCAAATGTTCTACAGTAGCTATTTTTAATCTTTCTAATGAAAAGTCATGTAATATGCATAAAAATCATGACTCATCTTTTGGCTGGAATGTGGATTTTTCTTAATAGGTTCTATTTAATTCAACTTTTTAGACTCTTCAGATTGCAAAGTGTGACTTTTAGATGTAAGTTCTGTAATGCCTGAATCTGATCTGACATTCTAGAATGCATCTGTTAGAGGCCAGAGCAATTCCAGAGAAAGTAATAGGAGAGTGCGTTGCCTCCATGTTAGTTGGCATATATAAGCTTTGCTATAGTTTTCCACAGATTTTGACATTGTTTTACTAAAGAGAAGAATGCTAGAAGATGGAATCCAGCTTTGTAATTTATGGGTATATAGCCGAGTCCTAGGGAACAGTGTGTGATCCAGGTTTTATAAGTGAGTAAGAAGGCCTAAGAGGTGTTTCATACCTGGAAAGTTAATGGTCGGCTCTCCAGAGCATGCTTTTTCAGTGAGGCAGCTGATACCCTAGGCTTAGAGTGTTTGTGGCATTGAGAAAAGTACAGCAGCACCTCACTTGATCCTGCTGACATTGGCTTTCAGCTGCTTCTCTGGCTTTTGGATGAAATGGCAGCTGCCAATCAGTCACACTGGCTTTTTGTGAGACCACTGCCATTCCCAATTAGCCATGCGCTCTGCCATAGCCTCAGGAACTTGGAATTTGCAGTACTCGGAAGAAGAGTTTTTACCCAAAGAACAGCTTGTTGTCCCTTTAGGGTCTGGCCAGTTGTCTGTGGAGGAAGGAGTTTGTCCCCTCATGTGGCTGAAAGGTAACCACATAATTGATAGGGCAATCTGGAATAACTATAGTCTTGCCCTCAAACTGATCTTGAACCAACTGTGTATATACTTTGGAGCACTAAGGAAAACATACCTGGGGGCAGGACCTCTTCCTAGCATTTTATGATTGGGCATGTTACAGGGGTCTTAGAAAGCCCAGTGAGGGCATGGAAGAAAGGGTCAGCCAAGAAAACCCATCAAACCCTTTCCAAAGTTATGTGGTATCTTTTTCCTATGTGTATATATATTTCTTTCTCATCTTTTGTCTTTTTAAAAATTTCATAAGTAATTTGTGAGTGGATTCTTATATAAGATTTAAACTATAAAATATATATAGAACTCCTATGAAAGTTTTCCTTCAATTCCCATCTCTGTGCTCCCATCTCATGTTCAAACGTGTGCGTGCACACACACACATACACATAACACACACACACACACACACACACACACACACATATACACTCTCTCATGCTCCCATAGGTGTCCAGTCAATAATGTGGGCTGCATTCTTCTAGTTCTTTATTTACAAAATCATAATAGTTTTTAATATGAATTAACCTATGGGTTAAGGTCATTCAGTATGTATTGTTCTGCAACTTGCTTTGTCCACTGAATATATGTTCACATTCTTAGTGATATGCATTTACATTGTTTCTAGTATTTTGCTGTTAGAAATAAGGAAGAATTATTTTTTAAAAATATATATCATGCACATGAGCTACAAATTTGTAAGAGATTTCTAGGAATGAAATTGCCAAAATAAAAAATATAAACATTTCCAATTTTGATGGATATTGCTAGATAAAACTTCTTACAAGGTTTCTCTAATTTATACTCCCATAAACAGTGCATAAAAATGCCTGTTTCTATATGTCTTTTTCAAACCTGGATATTCATATTTTTTTAAAGGCATGGGTGAAAACCTCCTTAATGTAATTGTTTCTCTTAGAAAGTTTATGGTTTGCTGAGAGTATCTCTGTGGGCTGAGGTTTCTCACTCATCTAGTTTTTAAATGAATAGAGTTAGAATGTTGATGATGAGTCTGGTTATTCTGGAGTACTTATGGAGAACTGCATGTTTTACTGCTTTTTAAATTTCACTATTAAAGAACTGTCACCTATTTGATATTTCATTTGTACCAGTGCTAAGAGCTTGGGTTATATATCTCATTTAATTCTCATAGCCTGTATTGGTCATCTGTTCCTTGGTTACATATTACCCCAAAACTTAGTGGCCTAAAACAACAGTCATTTATTATCTTAAAGTTTTTATATGTCAGGAATTTGGGAGCAACTTAGCAGACTGGTTCTGGCTAAGATCTCTAAGGTTGCAATTAACGTGTCAGACAGGTCTTTGTAATCTGAAGGTCTGACTGGGGCTGAAGGTTCCTCACTCACATGGCTTTTGGTAGGAGGCCAAAGTTCCTCCCAACACAGGCTTCTCTACCCTGGGGCTACTCGGGTGTCCTCACAGCACAGCAGCTACCTTCCCCAGATTGAGTAATCCAAGGGAGGCAAAGAAGAAGGGACCTTTTGTGACTAATTTCTAAAGTTGCCAATTGTCACTTCCACTTTATTCTGTTCACTAGAAGCAAGTCACTTAAGTCAGGCTACACTCTAGGGAAAGGGAATTAGGTTTCACCTCTTGAAGGGAGGACTATCAAAGAATTCGTAGACATATATTGAAACCATCACACATCCCTATGAGATAGTTGTTAAATAGTTGTTGTTATTGTTGTTATACCCAGTTACTGATGAGAAGAATAAGTTCACTGCTTATCTAGCCTTATTCCTGCCCCCTGGCCTCTCTGCCTTCTACTCTGCTTGGACTACCCTTCTCAATGTTCATCCCAGACACAGAGTGTTCATTCTCAGCCATTCATTCAATACATGCCCATCCTTGTGCCAGGCATATTGTGGAAAGTAAAACAGACATGGTCCTTGATCACTTGGAGCTTATAGTCTTGTGGAAGAGAGAAACCTCAATCAGATAACCACATAAACAAATCATTGACACTTTGAGAAGTGCTATGAAAAGAAAGTACTCCTGAGTCTATTCATACTGTGTTCCCTATCCCCTGATGCCACCCTCACTCTTCTAACCTAGAAAGAATGCCTGCTTTGTTTTTAAATATAAAATTCTAACTTCTCTGTCAGAGTCTAATTTGAGTCCTATTTCAGTTAATCCTGTCTCAGCTTGCACTGATATCCTCTTCTCAAAATTTTATTCGGTATGACATTTTTTTTTTAATGGAGTCTCTCTCAGTCACCAGGCTGGATGGTGTGATCTCAGCTCACTGCAACCTCTGACTCCCTGATTCAAGCAATTCTCCTGCCTCAGCCTCCTGAGTAGCTGGGATTATAGGCATAGGCCACCACATCCAGCTAATTTTTATACTTTTAGTAGAGACGAGGTTTCGCCATGTTGGCCAGGATGGTCTCAATCTCCTGACCTCATGATCCGCCCGCCTTGGCCTCCCAAAGTACTGGGATTGCAGGTGAGAGCCACCAACACCTGGCCTTAATTGTTTCTTTAATGTACTCTTGCCCCGTCTCTCAGTTATATTGAAAGCTCCTTGAGATGAGAGATCTAAGAGTTTCCTTGATTCTTCTGTCTTTCTCACTTGTAACACCCAGTCCCAGCAAATTGTATTGTCTCTACTTCTGCTACTACCTCTACTACCACTCAAGTCTAAACCACCATTATCTCTTGCCAAGACTACACAGATCGGCTTCTTACTGGTCTCTCCATTTCTATTGATAGCCATAGTATTCTTCCTACAGGGTGCCTCCATTCATGTAATTATCCTTCCTGTACACTCCTTCCTATTACACCTCAAGTAAAACCCATGTCCTTGTTCTGGCCTGTTCTGGCCCTTTACTGCACATCTGGCCTCATTGCCTACTTCTCTGTCTCTGTCTCTCTCACATATACACACAGATTATGAGATCCTGCCACCTGAACTTCTGTTCTCTAAATATGTCAAGCTCTTTCCTGTACTGGGGCTTTTGGTCTAGCAGTTCCCTCTTCCCTGAAATATGCTTCATCCAATCTTCATATGATAAATTCTTTCTTGTTATTTAGATCTCAGTTTAAATTTTACCTCCTTACGGAGACCTTCTCAGACCAATCAATCTAAAAGTTGCTACCCAGTCACTCCTATCAGGTTACCTTATTTTAATTTTTTTCTAGTGCTTCCCACTATCTGATATTCTTCCTATATAAAAGTGTCTGTCTCCTTGCACTAAAATGTAAACACCACAGGATACCTGACATCTGTGTTGTTCACTACTGGTGTATAACAGGGTCTAATAGTATTTGTCATATTAGTGAATGGCTGAAAATTTGTCTTAAGCCTCCTAAAAGAAAAGAGAACCTGAGTTCCCAGGCTCCTTACCAGACTCCCTCATCTCAGACCAAGCTACTACTACTCTCTCAGAGAGCTTTGTTTAAATTAAATTATTTGCATAGCCGGACATGGTGGCTTACGCCTATAATCCCAGCACTTTGGGAGACCAAGGCAGGCAGATCACTTGAGGCTGGGAGTTCGAGATGAGCCTGGCCAACATGGCAAAACCCCCATCTCTACTGAAAATATAAAAATTAGATGGGCATAGTGGCACATGCCAGTAATCCCAGCTACTCAGGAAGCTGAAGCACAAGAATCACTTGAACCCAGGAGGCAGAGAGGCTGCAGTGAGCTAAGATTGCCCCACTGCACCCCAGCCTGGGCAACAGAGCAAGACTGTCTCCAAAAAAAAACAAAGAAAAGAAAAGAGAATAAAAAATTATTAGCATAGTACTTATTACAATCCGGATTCTTTTCTTTGTTTTTCTGTCACCTTTTACTAAGATGTACACTCCACAAGAACAAAGCTTCATGGTCTTGTTTGTCTCTCTGCTGTCTCCAGAATGACTGCAATAGTGTCTGGCACAGAGAAGATGCCAAACATTTGCTAAAGGAATGAGTAGGGAATCAGATTCTGTCGGTTCTGTTTTGTCTTTCATCCCCCAGTGCTTACCACTGTGCTTGGCCCATAACAAGTGCCCAGAAACTGGTGGGTACCCTATGAGGCCACTCTGAATATAATTGCTATTGGCAGATCTGTGTTCTTATCCTAGAATTTGGAATAGGAAAGCAGTTTAGAACTAAGAATCTTTCAAGAGTGTTTTGAGCCAAACTGCAAAGCTTTTAGAATATTGTCTCTGCAGCCTGAAACTGAGTATTACACTGGTTCCCTCAGTTCCCATTCAAGAGTGAAGTCTAGATATTTAGAATTCTATGCCTAAATAGCAGATGGGAAGCCTCATTTTATTTTGATTCAGTTCCTATTTTAATACATACATTGCATCAGTCAGTGAGTCAGTGGGTATTTATTGAGCCCCTTCAGGATACAAAGTAGTGCTTTGGTTGAGCTATTGAGTTTGAAATATTAATCACATTATTAAACCAAAACCAAATCTCCAAGTAGTTGAAAATGCTGTTCAAGTTATCAGAGTGCAGTTCCTGTAGACTGTATTTTGTGAGAGGGGCTTTTACTTTATAATATATGTTCCACTTGGGCATGAACAAAAGTTTGGTAAATAATTGAGGTGCTATATTTTACCAAAATGAAATTTTGAAGTGATCACTCATCATTAACTTTCTTCCTGTCCAATTGTTGAAGGAGTGTGTGACAATCACAGCATCTTTTGAGTAATTTAAGATTTTGGGATCTTGTACTGCCAGGACTAGGGTAAAGAATAACACTTGCTTTTACTCTTTGGCACTAGTGTTCAAATTGGGCAGGGAAAGAAGGGGTATTATTGTTGCCTCCCAGATTTCAACTGTATCCAAAGTCCTATCTCCTTTACTCCTGTGAACTGACAGGGTCGCAGAAACACGTAAAATCCTAGACTATCTTGACATCACCAACCATAGTGTTTGTGAAGGTAGCATGTAGTCTACAAGTTCTCATTTGTTTTCATTGTTTGTTACTCTTTTTTGTTCAGATTTCTCTGTTGACTTCTGCAGTGAACCACCTCAAAGCCAATGTTAAGTCAGCTGCAGACTTGATTAGCCTGCCTGCCACTGTAGAGGGACTTCAGAAGGTAGGTGCCATGTGTGGGTACTATTTGCCATAATTCTAGCTTCTATAAAGTTTTCATTGAAAGCCTGGCATTTGAAATCAGCTGCACCAAGACAGCAGTAATGGAGTATATCATTGTGTCCTAAACAGTTCAGAACAATTTTGTTTTGGTCTGGTTAGTTAGGCCTTTAATTTGCAACAGGTGATGTTAGCTGTGGTTTATATAAGTTCATACCGTTTTATTTGGCTGAGTCCCAGAATTGCTCTGCCGGCACTCTTATGTTAGCATATATGGGTTTATTTTTCAAATTGCTTTTTCAGTTCACCATTCACAATGTCTTCATGAAAAGACCAATTGTACATGACAGTTGCCCTAAATCTCTATTATTTTCCATGATTAAATTTAAAAAGATAACCTGGGGAAATGGAAAAATTAAAAATTCAGGAAACAAGTGTTGGCAAGGATATTTGGCGCAAAGGAAATTTTCAAACACTCCTCGTGCTCCTGTTAGGAGTATAAATTGGTAAAACTCACTTTGGAGGCTGGGCATGGTAGCTCATGACTGTAATCACAACCCTTTGGGACCCTGAGCCAGGAAGATCACTTGAACCCAGGAATTAGAGACCAGGCTGGGCAACATAGGGAGACCTCATTTTTACAGAAAATTTTTAAGTTAGCTGGGCATGGTGGCACACACCTGTAGTCCCAGCTACTCGGGAGGCTGAGGTGGGAAGATCGCTTGAGCCTGGGAGGTTGAGGTTACAGTGAGCTGTAACCAACCAGATGTACTCAGGGATCCTTAGAGCTGGATGAGGGAGAGTGGATAGCGGTAGGAAAGGAGAAGAAAGTGCCTAATCGGAACATAAAGGACATCATCCCCTGGCATAGGAAATGGAAGAAGGGATTCCCAAACAGTGGATATCAAATCTAGGATCTTTGAATTATAAAAATATGTGCTAAGTTTGATTAGATTATGTGCCGGGGGTCTATGAGCATATGACTCCTTTCCACAAAGGAAATATCTAAGCCATAAGCAAAAACAAAATTTACTGTTTTATAGCCACACCATCTGTGTGTGCTCAGTCTCCATAATTTGCTTCTTGTCCAATATGGCCATCTACTTATAACTTGGTGGGGGGAAAAAAGGGCAGGGACAACTTTGATGAGGCCAGATTTTTGCCATTGTTCCCAGGGCCAAGTTGGGAAAAGGTAGGCTTCTGTAGCCATTAGTACAGAAGCAACTCTCACAGTCTTGCATTAGAAAAGGAAACTGGTTTATTCTTGAATTCATTCATTCAACAAACATTTGTGGAACTTCCTCCAGTATGTACCAGGCACTTTGCAGTTGATGGGAATACTAGTTTCAGAGTTCTGCTCCAGAGTTCACATGGCTCTGTCAGCTGCTTCCTTAGGGGAAAAAAAAAATCCTTAAACAAGAGCTTACTATCTTCAAGCATCCTAATGGGCTCATACATCCAGCCAGTGAGGATTGGATTCACAAACAGTAGGTGTCTTTGAATGCCTGTAGCTTTTGTAACAACAGAGCTTACATAGATAGCAAACCAGCTTAGAGACTTTTGCCCAGTGTGTTGTCTCTTTGCAAATCTGTGTGTTTATAAAGCCAGGCACTGTGTTTCTTTCAAGTGGCTCAGTTTTGAAGTGGCAAGTCATCCCAAATACCTAACTTCATTGTATCTCATATAATTTTTGTTAACATCATCTCTTGTTCTCTTGGATTCTTGGATATTAGTGTAAGAAAAATAACCTTGGTTAAAAATACTCATGTGGCACTGTAAAACTGTCAGCATGTCTTGAAAAAGCCAAAACACACTGACTAGTAATACCCTTTTGGATGTTCCCTTAGGACAGGCCTTTTTTAAAACATGGCTTCTGAATTTTATCTCCAAGTTCCATGTCCATTTGGGCTCCTTAGGGCCAATTAAAACAAAGTAAGCCACTACTCATATCTCTATTCAATAGTTGCTGACAGGATTCTACAATAAAGGAAGAACAAACACTGCCAAATGAATTGTTCTTTCGTCTCTGTAGTGTTGAGTTTCCCAAAGCCAGAACTGGTTCCCTCCCACTTTTGCTCGAAGTGTCCTTTGCTTCTAACAAGTGGCAGTCTACTGTGTTTTCTTGGCCATCTGCCTGCCCACAGCAGGGATTGACAGAGGCAGTTTGTGAGAGAGCCTTATCCCTGGGTTCCAGATTTGTAAACAACAATTTTTTCTTTAGGGAAGATTTGGTTTTCCTCTAGGAAAAATCCTTTAAATTGAGAAAATTGCTTGCCAGATAGATAGATAGATAGTCCTGTTAATTCTCTCAGTACACACTACATGGAACTCAGTTTGAAGATACTTGAAATAATTAGAAACACTGATTTTCATTAGAGCAGTGTTTAATGTAAATTAAAATCACAATATACACTTCCATTAAATGGCTGAAGTTTAAAAGAATGAATGTACCAGTCTTGGTGAGGATATGGAGTAAGGAATTCTCATTCCCTGCTGGCAAGAATGTAAAATGGCATAACCATTTTAGAACACAGTTGGGCAGTTTTTAACAAATGAAGCATCTGCCATATGATCAGGCATTCACCTGCTAGATATTATGGTGATGAGAAAGCATATGATAAAGGGGAATGAAGTCCACATAAAGACCTGAACATGAATGTTTACAGCAGCTTCATTTGTAATAGTCAAATATTGAATACAACCTAAATATCCATGAGTGGGGGGAGAGAGAAACTGTGATAGAGCCACACAATGGAATGCTACTCTGTTCCCTGCCAAGTACCCTCGACATGGATGAATCTCAATTCTGCTGAGTAGAAGAAGCCACACTTTAAAGAGCACTACTTCCTTACTGGTTCTATTTACATAGAATCTAGAAATGAAGACTGATTTATTGTGACAGAAAATGGTTCAGTGGTTGCCTGGGAACAGCAAGGGAGTGATTACAGAGGATCATGAGGCAACTTAGAGGTAGTGAGTGTTTATTTTCTTGATTATGGTAATGGTTCCACAATTGCATATGTGTCAGAACATTCAAATTATACATTTTGAATATGTGCAGCTTATTGCATGTCATTATTTTTAGGGGGCACCCGGATTTGAACCGGGGACCTCTTGCACATCAGTTTTATCTTAAAGCTTTTTTACACCTTCTTATATGTTTCTGTTCAGAGTGTAGCTTCCATTGGCAATACTTTAAACAGCGTCCATCTTGCTGTGGAAGCAATGCAGAAAACTGTGGATGAACACAAGAAAACGATGGAATTACTGCAGAGTGATATGGTAAGGAGACCCAGAAAGTCAGCATGCTTCTCCTCACCCTATGTTATGTAAGAGTCATGAAGCCAGCTTTCCACTAATCTGAAAAGGCCCTGCTATGCATCTGTTCAAAAGATCTAATAAGCAGATTACATTGATTGTTCTACAATTTGTTAGTAAACCAATTATGGTAGATAGAATTAAAAGCCAAGTCTTTTGCAAACATAGTACTGGAGGAGGTAGGTAATAAGACACGGTTCCTGAGGATGGAATGGGTAGGACAGAAAATGGAAAAGATGGAAAGGGAAGGAGTGTCTCATTATTTGTTGCTACATATTAAAGCTCCCCAGAACTTTGTGGCTTAAAACAAGTAATTATTTCTCATTATTCTGTGCATCAGGAATTTCAGCAAGGCACTTAGACTCCCAAATGCTGAAACATGTGCTCGTGGATGAAAGGCTGTCTAGGATGTTCTAACTCCAGTCAGGCTGGAGTTAAATAAATGCAGCCTACAACACATGGAACAGAACACCACCCCCATCCCCCCCAACCCCCAGATGAGCCCAGTCAACCCACAGAGTCATGAGAAATACTTAATTGTTGTTGCTTTAAGCCACAAAGCTTTGGGATAATTTGTTGGGCAGCAACAGATAACTGACAGAAGCAAACCCCTCCAGTGCCCAGGAATTGTTTTCAAATGTCTCTGGACCACTTAGTGCTGCTGCAGATGTAAGCTGTCGGCAGTCATTTGGAGGCCTTAATCAATTACTTAATGGGTGACAGCCCCATGAAGGATTTATGAAGGTAAAAAAGGATGGTGTGTCCCTTGCCATCTTGCCGATTTCAGATGAGTTATGAAATCTGCTCTTTGCAAGCTTCAGAATTGCAAGTTTAAATTGGAAAGTTTGTACCAAGGAGACCTGAGCTATATTAGAGAGCTCTAGAATGGAGGTTTTGCATTTTCTTCAAAACTAGCATGCCTCCCTGTTACTTAGTGGGGCTAGCCCAGAGGAAAAAAACACTGATCTGGGTGTCCAGACCCCTGATTCTGGTTCTTACTGCCACTGAGTAACTGTGTGACCCATAGTAACAAACCCCCTCTAATTCAACAATTCTTTCATGGTTTTAATATCTTGATCATGCTCTCAAGTAATTTTTTCTAAAATAATTTTTCCTAACTAAAAAATTCCTGCTTTTTAGAACCATGAGTTCCCCCTCCTTCTCTTCTCCTCTTGTCTTTATTGTTGCCTTTTGGTTTTCTTATAAAAGCAAGCTGATTTCAGATATCAAGGAAAACAGTTTATTTTCACCAGTTGCATTGTTATAATTAAATCTGCCACTTTTAAACTTCCATAGCTGCCAATAGTAATTCTCCTACTGCCATTCTTTATGCTAGGTAAGTCATAGTTATGGGCTCTGAAGGATAAGCCATGCAATGTTTTCCTCACTGAAGGAAAAGCATATATAAACATTGTTATCCTTCAGTCTCTGCAAAGAAACTTGAGCAGTGGGAAGGGAATGGAAAAGGAGAGAGAGCCCTAAAACATAAGTCTTACTTAGCACATGCTATAAGGAAAAAACTAATACTGCACGATTGATGGTTATGCTAAATGCCCAAAGCCCGTGGTTACATGACTTGCTGCCCTTTTAATGTCAAAGCTCTTGAGTCCAGTAGAAACAATGACACTGTCCCAGGTTGAGACTAAGTTGGTCCCTGGAAAGTTACAGTGATGCTGTAGTTTCTTTGGGAGTACAAGCAATGGGGCAAAGAAGAAATGGTTTCTAGAGAGTTCATTCCATTAAGAGATTGAGAAGCAGACTAGGAGGATCTGAGTTCCGTGAGGTAATCTAGGTGCTGCTGGTCCAGCTCATGCTCAGGCTGGGCTCTCTCAGAACCTAGCATAGGACTGGTTAGCCTGTACGCTCCCAGACAATACTTACTGATTAATATGTGGATGCATTCTGGGGGAGGCTAGAATGTTCTAGGACCATCTCAGTTAACTAGACCTAGTAATTCCTTGTTGTCTACAATAACCTTTCCTCTTAACAGAATCAGCACTTCTTGAAGGAGACTGCTGGAAGCAACCAGATCATTCCATCACCTTCAGCCACATCAGAACTTGACAATAAAACCCACAGTGAGAATTTGAAACAGGTGCTTTTTATCTCTGGCTTAACTCCCTGTAACCACAGTGCACTGCAGAGGCAGCCACATTGTTTGGGCTTAATGTTTGGTGTCTCAGCAGGCGCCTCCTGTATTTATTTGCCTGCCTGGGAGCTGAGCTGAGAGGAATGTGTGTTGGTATCTCGGGAATCCATATTGCTGTCCTGTCCCTTCTTTGGCACTTTGCAGTTTTTCTTTGCGTGTCAATCAGTGGAGTAAATTCCTTTTCATATCTTAAAAGACATAGAATGAGCAGATTATCCTGAAACTCTTTATGAAAAATAGCTATCTGGGCAGGTTAAAGATGAATGGATAGCAGATTAATCCAGAGTGATGGCTATTTTGAGCCACAGTAAATTCTAAGAATGTTAGAAAGCATATCCTGGAAAATCAGGATTTTCTAAAGTCTAAAGACGAAAAGGCAAGAGGGGGGAAAAAGACTATTGAGTTCAGAATCACAGTAAAGAGAGTAGAGGAAATCTTCACTAAGAAGACTTTCTGTCCTGAGTTTAATGCCCTTTAAAACCTATAGTTATGATTCTTTTTTAAGTAGCAATCAGTACTGGAGGATGTCAATAAAAATAATCAAATCTTGTACTAAATAATGCAGTACTTGTTATGGTTTTGTTACATGAGCCAATTCAGTAATTGGTGTTGTTCCTAAGGTAGGTTTGTTCTGACAAACTAGGTTAATGGACCTTTCAGTTAAGAACCCAGCAAGCCTTTCCACCAGCAGGTGAGGTAAACATTGGGAAGTCATTTCCCAAGCTCTCAGCTTTCTGGGGCCAAAGATTGAATCATGTAGGTCATTCTCTTCCCTGTTTTCCCCTCCTGTCTAGCTGAGGCCAAACAATTCCAAAAGGAGCAATTTAGAGTGGGAGGGACAAAGCAGAGACAGGCCATTGCTGGTCAAAACCAGGAAAAGGAGTTTACTTCAATGCTTGACATAGTAATGATTGTTCGGTGCTGCTGTCCTGCTTGTCTAATTTACGTCTTTCATAGAATTCCATAACTTTATTTATTTCCACTCTAGGATATCCTGTACCTTCACAACTCTTTAGAGGAGGTAAACAGTGCCCTAGTGGGGTACCAGAGACAGAATGATCTTAAATTCGAGGGAATGAACGAGACAGTCAGTAATCTTACCCAGAGAGTCAACCTGATAGAAAGCGATGTGGTTGCTATGAGCAAGGTAGAAAAGAAAGCAAACCTGTCCTTCAGCATGGTAAGCCTTTTCTGATCTTTTGTGACATGCAGTGTGTTTTGTCTGTGCATGGATGACATCCCACCACCTTTTGAGAACAGTCTTCTGGCCTATTTGAGAGGCTTAATCCATGTCTCCTTTAATCCTCACACTAGCTGTGTGATGTGAATGGCCAGGCAGTGTTTATCCAGTTGCTTACCAAGGCCTCACCACAAGTTGTTGGCAGAGATGACAAGCCTACTATCACGTTACCAGTGAGCCATCTGGTAGGGGAGCTCTGGCACATATTTCCAAGGGTCTTCTTCATCTTTTCTAAGTTGTTAGCAGTGGGAGCCATGAAAATGATAGTAACCAAAAATCTTTTGCCATTTCTTTAAGCCCAAACGTGGCTTTCATATGTATCCTGCTGTCTATATATTAAAGGGAACCTTTTTTGTATGTCAGGAAAGTCATTTAAAACAGATCAGGTCAGACCAGCTCCCCAACTTAAGAGATTATCAAGTTCACTTCCTCATTTTACATGTAAGGAAACTGACCTACTAAGTTGCTGATGCTGGCAGACTGTGCATGGTTTACTGGTTTTCATATTGCTGTGAATAAAATGTGCAGTTTTTGTCATCACCTTTCACATACACATTGTGCAGCAGGGATCCACGTGGATTCTTTTTTTAATAACTGCAGCCCCCACCCTTAAAGATTTCATACAGCAAAGACACAGGCAAATATTTAAAAATAGAAACCAAATACAAGAAATTGTGCCATAAATTCAAGTAACCAACAAAGCTGGAAGCAAGCCCACAGATAAAGTCGAACTCTGGTTGATAGAATGCAGCATTTGAACTGGCTCTGCCACAGTGGAGCCTTGGTGAGTTGCCTGGAAAGTTTCCTTTAAAGGGTGGAGTGGGAAGACCTGTTCCCTCTCCTGCTTTACAGGAGTGTATAATTTACTACAAAGCTGTGAAGATTAAAGGAGCTTTATTTTACAAAACCCTTTTGAACTCAGCTGAACTAGGTTGCCTAAGAATTTTAGATCATGAGCGTTATGCATTGAAAGTTTTCAAGGCTTATTGTGGAAACTTACCCCTCCTAAACTCTCTTTATGTCTCTGCCCTCTCCCCCTACTTTATATTTCTCCAGCAGGGAAAATTGGTAATAGTATCCATCTGTCCTACTGTTTCTTAGAGCAGCGTCATGCTCAGCATGATTTTGGGTAAAAGTTCTACCTCCTTTTATCCTTGAAAGTCTTAAAGTTTGCAACTGAAAGAGCTAGAAGCACTAGTTTCAGTTTTGTCTCTCTGGCCTTTCTCCCTCTCCTCCCATCTTCTACGCTGCAGTTTCTGTCAAGAGTGTTCTGAGATCCTTACAATAAGTTTAACCAATTTGTTCGAAGTGCTAGATGTTCAAATTTTAATGCTTGCCTTTAATCTTCCCTTTCTTTGCTTGTTTTTGTTGTGCCCTTTAAGATGGGTGATAGATCTGCCACTCTGAAAAGAGAGTCTTTGGATCAAGTCACCAATAGAACAGATACAGTAAAAATCCAAAGCATAAAGGTAAATAATGGGATGCTTACCCTGAAGTAAAAGTAAATGCATCAACATCTCAGTGCTTTGGATCTACTGCTACTTTTTCAAAGGGAGTACTTTTGGTCTCATGTGCTGAAACTTCAAAACAAAGCAATTAGTAAATTAGTATGTTAGTGAATAAATGAATACTTTATTAGGCACCTACCCTGTGCCAAGCACTTTACTAGGAGCTGGGGTGACCATAGTGAGCAAGGCAGACATGTGATCCCCTATTCTGGTGGAGCTCAAAGTCCTGTCAGTCAGAAAATCATTAACATGTAATTGAACAGGTCGTGGATCATGAGTATGATAAGTATTATAAAGAACAAATATAGAATGTAATAAGATCAAGAAGGCTTCCCTAAGGAAATTACTTTTATACTAAGACAGTAAGTTGTCTGTACTAATGATGGGGGACAGAAGCTTAGATAATCTAAAAATACTGTCTAACCTAAAAATTATTTCCTATTTTTGTAGTGCAATCTCAATGTATTCATAGTCCATTTAAACCTCAGCAAGTTCCCTTCACCTTATACCTTCCCCTTTTTCACTCTTCCCAGACATACTATCAAGATAAGACAAGCAATCTATGATATGCTTTGATATTCCAGGAAGGAAAGTTTGATTTCAGGCTGGGTGTGGTCGCTCATGCCTGTAATCCCAGCACTTTGGGAGGCCAAGGCAGGTGGATCACCTGAGGTCAGGAGTTTGACACTAGCTTGACCAGTAAGATGAAACCCGGTCTCTACTAAAAATACAAAAATTTTAGTAGAGATAAAATACAAGTATCTCTTTAGTAGAGATAAAATACAAAAAATTTACTGAGTAAAAATACAAAAATTTTATATTTTTACTAAAAATACAAAAATTACAGGAATGTGTGGTGGCACATTCCTGTAATCCCAGCTACTCAGGAGGCTGAGACAGAAGAATCACTTGAACCTGGGAGGCAAGGTTGCAGTGAGCCAAGATTGCACCATTGCACTCCAGCCTGGGTCACAAGAACGAAATTCCGTCTCAAAAAAAAAAAAAGTTTGATTACGGTATTCTCTGATTAGACTGTTAAACCCTGGGCTAAGGAAATCCAGGAAAGATAAGCCAGGACGATTATGACCAAGTGACTGAATTACCATCTCAGATGCATATTATATTTTAAAAGTTGGGAGGATGTGAGATTCAGAGGAAATGAACTTGAACCACAGTAAAGGCAGCTTTTGATGTAATGCTTTCTGTCTTTATTTTTACTTCATTAATAGCTTTATATTATCTAGATAAAGTCACAATATGGTAAGGTTTTAAAGCATCATAAGCTAAGCTTTTGTTCAGTTTTCTAACTGCTTCTGCAGATTTTTTTTAAACTTCACCTAGAGAAGACAGAAAAACTTAAGTCAGATATAAGTGTTGAGCACAAAAAACTAACAGGTGGTTACTATTCGAAAGTAGTAGCAATTTCAGTCACAGTTCACATTTTAACAATAAATATGAGAACACACTAATACACACGTATACATAAATTTCTTGGCTTTACCTTGTGTTTTTAACTGTCTTCCCAGTGTGTCAATTCCTGTGTCCCACCTCATCCAAACATCCTAACCAGATAAAAATTTCTCCTTACCAATAATTCTTCAAGCATTTAGTACCTACTTTTCATTAAATATGTTCATATTTTAGCTCCCTAAATAACCTAAGTGAACTACTGTACAATAACTATTACAGTAGAAATAAGATAGGGGCAAGATAAGTAAATACATAATGAATAAAAGAAATGTGTAATGAGTTGGTGTTCTAATAAAACAGGATCAGAACCTTTCACACTAAGCAGTTTGAAGCGAGTCTCATAGAAAGCAGATGTCTCTCTGTTTATAATTAAATGTATTTGTATATGACACGCTTGATACTCCTGAGAATGAGGCAGGGTATGGGGTAAAAAAAACTTTTTTAAAGATATGAGCAAGCAAGACTTTGAATTATAAATATTGCAGCTCCTTCTTAATGTCTTAACAGCTTCTGCTACCAGTTGAATCATCACCGGGGGGAACAGAGGAAAGATCAGGGGAAAACTTGTGGTTTGTTTTTTGTTCAGTTGCTTCTTTTTGTAAGGTGGTAAGAGCATGAAATTCTGCCTAAAGTGGTCTAGTCACAACGTGAAGCAAGATATTTCTTAATGTTATTTAGTTAGTGTGAAATAGCTACTAGAAAACAAGATCCTACTCATTTAGGAAATGGGTGTCACATAGACACCTGAGCAAGGGTACATTTCCTTTACTGCTGACACATGCATTCCTTCCCCCCGTCAGCCAAATGTTCCCAGTGAATCAGATCATCTGTAGCATAATATTCCCTTAATGGTCTCAAATCCAGCAAGATACTTATCAGTGCTGAGGACCAAAGACATCACCAGTATATGTTGATTCATTCTTTTATTGTCTTTATAGGGAACCTACTGAGGCTCAATCTTTATCCTGCAGTAGGATATCCTTGCTTAGCACTAAGTCTAATGAGGCACTCAGTGACCTCAGTAGGTTCCCTATAATATGCTAAATAGCCTCTGGAAATACAGGGGTGACTTAGATGAGGTCTTACTCCCACCTTAAACCTTCTGAATCTTTGTTTTGGGCAGAAAGAAGATAGTTCAAATTCTCAGGTATCCAAGCTAAAAGAGAAACTCCAGCTGATCAGTGCTCTTACAAACAAACCTGAGAGCAACAGGCCTCCAGAGACAGCTGATGAAGGTGAGAGCAGAGCCGGCTTCTTAATATTTCATGGAGGCTTGAGCAGCTTGCCTCTCACAAAGGGAGCAGGGAAGGTGTTCCAGCAGTACTGATCACACCGAGTGAGTGATGCCTGAACGCACCGAGATGAAGCTGATACACTTTGCTTTCATTTAGAAAAAGCCCATTTTGTACATGATTTGTACTCTAGTCTATTAAGGGAAGAATCGGTAATGTTTAGCTGAAAATAGACTTCTCCATGCTGTCTGCATCCAATTATAGGCAAAAATGTTACTGTCATAGCGTATATTAAACCAGCCCTAAAAGTTGTTTATGGGAGTCTTTTCCTTTCTGTAAGTGCACAAAATGTATTTAAAAATAAATATTCATCATCCTGAAAATCATTAACAAAAATAATGATGAGATCTTTGGGTTGTAAGGGTTTTTGGCTTTAGGTATGGACCTGTCTAATCAATACTAGCAGATACATTAGCCTCCACTGATTTAGACCCTGTGAGGACATAACCAAGATACTGGACTATGTTGGTTTTGACCTTTTCCCCACACAAGTATTTTTCTATGTTAGAAAAGCAGTACAACCTCTTTTGAATTCTCTTAGGTAGGAGGCAGAACTGTGGTGGGATGCCTTGTGCTAACATTGTGCTACATAATCTTATGGTTGCACCCTTAGCACCAGCTTAGCAGGTGACACATACCCCTAGACTGGGTTTAAAGCACATCTCCCAGGATGTCAAGATCTTTAATATCAAGCTACTATGCTCTTGTCACTTGACAGCTTAAGCACTTAACATCTAAACATGTATAATACTAGCTTGTACTATAAGATCTAATGGGACTGCTGCTGTAGACCTTAATGTAATATAAAACTGATTGGTCTTCCCTTGCCCACAAATGTGTTTCAATCCAAGCCTTTAACTTCACACAGCCACTATGCTACTTAATTATCAAATGTTTCTCTTAAATTAATTGTACATGTAATTTTCCTAAAAGGTGACCTTCAATACTAATTTAATCTGGTGTTAGATTCAATAATACTAAATAAAACCTTATATATTTGTTACAGAGCAAGTAGAGAGTTTCACATCAAAGCCATCAGCATTGCCAAAATTTTCACAGTTTCTTGGAGACCCAGTTGAGAAAGCTGCCCAGCTAAGACCTATCTCCCTACCAGGAATTTCTAGCATTGAAGGTAAATTTTTATACCATGGGGTAATAATGGGAATGTTCTAAGTAATAACTCTTTAATGTTTATTTTCACTTGTAAAAAATATATATGATCTAACATTTATCGAGCATATATCAAGTGCCAGATACTTGATATGCATTATGTCATATAATCCTGATAACCATTCCATGAACGTAAGTATTTATGTATTATACCCATTTTACTGATAGGGAAACTGCCTAAGTTCACACAGCAAATAATTGGTTGAAACAGAATGCAAACCAAGATAGTCTGATGCCAAAGCTTGCAATTTTTTTTTTTTGAGACACCCAGACTGGAGTGCAGTGGCGCAATCTGGGCTCTGGGCTTACTGCAACCTCCATCTCCCAGATTCAAGCAATTCTTATGCCTCCACCTCCCAAGTAGCTGGGACTACAGTTGAGTGCCACCATGCTTAGCTAATTTTTTTGTATCTTTAGTAAAGATGGAATTTCACCATGTTGGCCAGGCTGCTCTCGAACTCCTGACTGCAAGTGATCCACCTGCCTCAGCCTCCCAAAGTGCTGGGATCGCAGGCATGAACCACCTCACCTGGCCAAAGCTTGTACTTTTAACCAGCGTACTATATTGACTTTCCAAAGTTTTTTAGGGTCTTCATTCACTGAGTGCCTCATTAGACTTATTGCTAAGCAATAAGAATACAGTATAAGATATGGCCTCATTTTCTTTCTTCAAGGATATTATAATCTAATGGAAAAGGCATAAAAGCAAATACAATACCATGAGATTAGTAAAATAAAGTAAAAGTAAAATAAAGTAAAAATGAGGGGCCCTTTTACTGAAAATCAGCAAAATATTAGTAGAAAGGATATGATTCTCAGAAAAATGTGTTTGCATTGCTTCCAGCAGTGTGTGTTCTATCCCTCGTGGTGATGTTTAGTGCCTCCTGATTTTGCATTATCTGGCTGCCTGGCAAATCACTTGCTCCTGTTCACCCCACCTTCCTCTGGCTCTTCTCTTTAGCCTAGATACCACTCCACCAGGAAACATTTCCTTACTTCCCTTGACTGGATTAGGTTCCTCCTGTGTGCTCTTAAATTTTGTTTGCCCCTGTTTAGCACATGTCACACTGCTGTATTTTCCTGGGGTGATACAAAATATAACTTCCCATGGATAAGCACTATGTCTTATATACTCCCAGCCCCTAGCACAGTACCTGTTACTCCTGAATATTTGTTAAATAATTGAATGAGTTACCTACACATTACAATTAAATGCTTAAAGCATAGGAGATTTAAATTTTTGCATCACCATTTAAATGTGGTTACTTTTCTTCCCTGTTCCTGACTTTTTTTTTCTGTTTTCTGGGGAGAAGACAAAGTGTTAAGTTGTGTTTAATGGGAATACAAGCTTCCTGCCACTCTCCATTGTTACATCAAGATTTGATGGGAATGAATTGGGGAAAGCTATTAGGTCAGATTAAGGAATAGCAGTCTTAACATTCATGCTTCAATCCTCAACATAGGCCTTAGATACTTTTGGAATGACCTGAAGGAGCAATCATATTTTTATTTGAATATTGCTACCAAGTGAGTAGTGTAGCATGTTGTATAAACTCATGCCACAAAAAAAAAAGAAAAAAAAAACAGGATTCTTTTTGCAGGACTGTTCATAAATAAAAATTAACTAATTAATTAATTAAAATTAAAATTGAAAATAAACAGGATTCTTCAGCTAGTCACTTGGTGGAAGGCATTGAGAACAAGAAAGGCACTGCTTTCCTGCCTTTCAGAGAGCTTTTGACATTTTATTAGCTGCATTGCTGCACCTATTGTAGGAGTGAGAGTAGGGCCCTATTCAGAAGCTTGTTTACAAGAACTCCTTGATGGACTGGACCTTGCACTGCAACTGTTTTCCTTCCCTTCAGGTTCTTTTTATTCTTCCTGAATACCAAACAGCAAGAGGCCTATGAACCTAGGTATGGTGTGGAATAAATGATGAAATTAAAGGAATTGTAAATAATTTTTAATTAAATGTAAAGCTCACTGGCCTTCTTTGGCATTAGAGTTTAAATCTTCTATTTGATTATGGGGACATAAGTCTTTTTTAAATGTTACATATATATATCCCGGTGCAGTGGCTAACCCCTGCAATCCCAGCATTTTGGGAGGCCAAGGTGGGCAGATCACTTGAGCTCAGGAGTTCGAGACCAGCCTGGGCAACAAGATGAAATCCCATCTCTACAAAAAATACAAAAATTAGCCAGGCATGGTAGCACATACCCTGTAATCCCAACTACTTGGGAGGATCGCCTGAGCCTGGAAGTTTGAGGCTACAGTGAGCTGTGATCATGACACTGCAGTCTAGCCTGGGTAACAGAGAGTGACTCTGTCTCAAAAAAAATTATGTATATAACTGACCCTCCTATGTGTTTGTGAAAAAACTTTGAGAAAACGCCAGAAGAAACTATTGATAGACACTCTCTAATCATTTTGGCTCAATAGTGCCATTGAAATAAAAAGGAAGATACAGATCAACTAGTAATATTGCTCTTTTCCTTGTTTACTGATTTTTAAAAATTAGAGAGCATGCACTTTGGAGAGATATACAGTCCTCTGGTTCTTCTTTTTTATTGAAATACAATTCACGGCCGGGCGCGGTGGCTCACACCTGTAATCCCAGCACTTTGGGAGGCCGACGCGGGTGGATCACGAAGTCAAGAGATCGAGACCATCCTGGTCAACATGGTGAAACCCCATCTCTACTAAAAATACAAAAAATTAGCTGGGCATGGTGGCGCACGCCTATAATCCCAGCTACTCAGGAGGCTGAGGCAGGAGAATTGCCTGAACCCAGGAGGTGGAGGTTGCGTGAGCCGAGATCACGCTATTGCACTCCAGCCTGGGTAACGAGTGAAACTCCGCTCAAAAAAAAAAAAAAAAGAAAGAAAGAAATTCATATACCATAACATTCATCTTTTTAAAATGCATTTAATTCCATGTTTTTTAGTACATTCACAAGGTTGTGCAACCATTACTGCTGTCTAATTCCAGAACATTTTCATCACCCCGAATGGAATCTCTGTACCCATTAAACAGTCACTCCCAGTTCTCTTTCCTGCCAGTCTCCAGCAACCGCTAGTCTCTTAACCACTCTCTCTGTGGATTTGCCTATTTAGGGTGTTTCATATAAATGGAATCATATAGAATGTGGCCTTGTGTATGCTTTTTTCTTTCAATATGATTCTTTCACTTAGCATAATGTTTTTATGGTCTATTCATGTTGAAGCATGTACCAGTACTTCATTCCTTTTTATGACTGAATAACATTGCATTCTATGGACCTAATGCATTTTGGTCTGTTCAGCAGTTGATGGACATTTCGATTGTTTTCACTTTTGGGTTATTAATAATAATGCTGCCATGAACATTCAAGTGCAAGTTTTTATGTAAACATGTTTTCATTTCCCTTGAATATGTACCTAGGAATGGAATTAATGGTTCATATGGTAGCCCTAACTTTTTAAGGAACTCCTAAACTCCTCCAGAGTGGTTGTGCCATTTTACATTCCCATCAGCAATGTATGAGGGTTCGATCCACTTTCTCCACATCCTCCCTAACCCTTGTTAAGGCCTGTCTTTTTTTATTATACCCATCCTAATGGTTATGACAAGGTATCTCATTGCACTTTTGAGTCACTGGTTCTTGAGCTGCTTAATTTCTGGATCCAGAGAGACATAGTAGAAAGAGCATTGGACTAGGTAATAAGAAATTTATATTCTAGGCCAGGTGTGGTAGCCTAGCACTTTGGGAGGCTGAGATGGGCAGATCATTTGAGGCCAGGAGTTCGAGACCTGGCCAACATGGGGAAACCCTGTCTCTACTAAAAATACAAAAATTAGCCAGGCATGGTTGCACACATCTGTAATCCCAGCTACAAAGGAGGCTGAGGCAGCCAGGTGGCACAGGCTGCAGTGAGCCAAAATCACACCACTGTACTCCAACCTAGGCCACACAGTGAGACTCCACCTCAAAAAAAGAAAAAAAGGCCAGGCATAGTGGCTCACACCTATAAAGCCAGCACTTCGGGAGGCCAAGGCCGGTGAATCGCCTGAGGTCAGGAGTTTGAGACCAGCCTGGACAACATGGTGGAACCCTGTCTCTACTAAATACACAAAAAAATTAGCGGGGCATAGTGGCAGGCATCTGTAATCCCAGCTATTCAGGAAGCTGAAGCACGAGAATCGTATGAACCCAGGAGGTAGCGGTTGAACCCAGGAGCCAAGATTGCGCCACTGCACTCCAGCCTGGGAGACAGAAAAAGACTTTAGCTTAAAAAAAAAAAAAGAAAAAGAAAAGAAATTTGTACTCTCTTCCACTTAAGAGTTTACATGACTGTAGGCAAGTTACTTTCCTCTTTGAGCTTTGGATTTCCTGTCAAAACTGAGAAAGCTGTGAGTGTTTGGGACTGTTCCAAGGGCTTCCGATCATTTCTTCAGTCTCCACTCAGCCATCCAACAAGAAATCTCACAATATGCCACAGTCTGTTTTATAGGCTAGCTCCTATCACATAACTCATTAGGCCTCTGCATTCCTTTTCACCCCTTCAACATAAAGATAAAATCAGGAAAATCTAAAGGGCAGGCCCTGGACATAGAGAAGATGTGATCATTCATTTCTCCTGCAATATCTGTCACTGCTTCTACTTTGTGTTATGACAGTGTTTCACTGTGTCGCCCCAACTGTTCTCAAATTCCTAGCCTCAAGCAATCCTTCTGCCTCAGCCTCCCAGAATGTTGGGATTACAGGCATAAGCCACTACACCGGCCTTTTTTTTTTTTTTTTTTTTTTAATATTCTTAAGGGATCAAAAATTAGTCTTTCTGATTTAGTGAAATTCTAAATTTTACCATTTGGAAACAAAATTTGCAGAGTAGCTTTTCTTTTAGTGTTTTAAATTCAGTTGAGACTACTTTTAATTAAATTTAGCTGTATGTTTAGGCATATACATTTTTTATCATTCATTTTTGACAGATCTTCAGGATTTATTCCACAAGACTGGCCAGGACATGGATGGGAAGCTGACCTACCAGGAAATCTGGACCTCCCTAGGTTCTTTTGCTGTGCCAGAACCAGAGAGCTTGAGAGCATTTGATTCCGATGGAGATGGAAGATACTCATTCCTGGAACTAAGGGTAGCTTTAGGTGTCTAGCCTCATCAGGCATATTTTAGAAATAGACTGCCTAATATCCACTCACCTAACAACAAAACAGCTGTTACCCATCAGTCCTCTAGTCCTCCAAACTACTGTAGCAGATACTTTGCCACCTTTTAACTTGTTTGAAGAAGCTATATAAAAGTTATTTTTTTAAAAAAAGACCATTTTACATATAATATGATGTTCAGAAATCTATGATTTCCTAAAACCAGTAATATCTTACATTTTAAAATTGCCAGAAAAAAAATTAAAGCCCTCTTTTTTTTCCTCTTTCCTTTTTTTGAGGGAAGGAGACTATCTTTTAAAGCTGGGAAATGTATATATAGAGAGAATAAGCCACCTTTTATATTTCACTTAAATTTGCCTTAAATTAGCTGCACTTTATATAGAGACTCAGAAAATGTCTTTTCTTTAAAAGATAGGCCTCTTCTGTTTGTAAATATTTAAATGAAAGAAAGCATTGTGCATATTGTGTGGAAAGTAGGAAGAATGGTTTAGAACAGGATGTGAACAAATGACTTATTTAGAATTGCTGATCTGGTGTGGGTAGCAGCTCAAACTGCATCCATGTGTCCATAAGGCATCCCTCAAAGGCCTAGGTGCTGCCAGGGGGTTTGGCCTGGTAGCTGGGGGAACCAATTTCAGGGAGTAGACACTAGAGGTAGTGCTGACTCCAGGCATGGCTCATGGAAGTAGGATTCTGTTTCTTTGTTCCTATTCCCTCAGCTAATCCCAATTTGGGAATCAGAGAAGTCTTGCCAGGGTTTTTTTCTCATTTTTAATACTATTTCAGGGTTTATGAGCATAAAAGATTATCCATTGGGAAGCTCCATTTTCCCTGCTAAGTGAGCTAGATTGCTAGCTCACTTGAGTCTATCTTAAAGCCATAGCTGGCTTTAAGACAGCTTTACCACCAGTACCATCTCCATTTTGAATGGCAGGGCTAAATTCCCCTAGCCGCTGCCTTACACTGACCACCCAGAGTTTTAGAAGAGAGCTGTGCTTCTAATTTTGACCCAGAAAACTATACCCCTTGAGATTTTACCTAGAGGCTAACCAGGTATGTTATGGGCCTGGTATGTTTCTCTGGGGGATGACTAAGGCTAAAAAGGTTGTGAGACGAAACACATGAAATAATATTCCGTTTCTTTACAATTATCAACTAGAAGTAGCTAGAGGCTTTCTATCCAAAAAGAGCTGGGGCCTTCACATGGTGGTAGCAAGTTTTTCAAATCTAACACAAGCAAGTCTAATATTTCTTTTAAATGCTTCTGTGGACCTGGCATAAAAAGTCCCTAGACTGAAAGGAGTAATACCTCTATGTCAGTTGTAGGTTGAGTCTAGAATTGCTGTGTTGTTCTTAGAGGCAGTGTTTGGGCAACAGTTTGAAAGGAAAAAAACTACAAAACTTAACTTTGCTATAGGCCAAGTCAGGGAGAAAGTGGAGAAGCTTTCATGGCACAGATTTCTTTAGTGGAGATCATTTCCTTTTTAACTTTGTTGAGGTTGCCCTTCAGCTATGGATACGGTCATGTACCCTTAAACATTTAAGGGCTGTTTTTTTTTTTTCTTTACATGATGTTCAGCTTGGTGTTGACTAACCTGAAATTTTTTTTTCTGGAAGTATGACAATTTAGTTAAAGCAAGATAAAATCTTTTCCCATGAATGTGTCCACTTATCTCATTATAGCTTATGCTCCATCTCACTTTCCTGGAAAGGTTAAAACATAAATTAGCCTGGCACTTTAGGTAACTTGAGAATAATTCTCATTCTTCTGGCTGCCTTCCATCCACTCTCACCCCACACCCTTTTTTAATATATATATATACACCCTAACAGATTTTGTAACAACCAAATAAAATTCTAGCAATAAATTGAATTATACTGCTATATTTGTATATACTGTACCATAGATAGTATGTCTATACCTGGAAGGTATTTTTTTGAGAACTGATTTATATGAAATATACTTGAGGGTAATGTAGCTTGTCCTTTTTAGTTTCAAATTCTTATTCATTGGCAGATACTTTGAAGACACCTTAACTCTTTGTCGTGTGTACTTTTCCCTTGCATCAGATAGCTATACGTGGAGGAGTCCAGTTTGTTTTTTAGTTTATCTTCTGTTCTTCCTACCTTGCACTTGCCTGACTACTATCATCCCTGAGCCGGTGTATAGTGCATCCTCTCCCCCTACCAAGTTTGGCAGAGGTGTTTATGCTGCACTCTCAGATCTATGAATATCCTTGTCATCCTGCCTGAGAAAGTACCATATCTTCCAGGCAAGAGTAGGGTATCTTGAACTCCTTTCTTCTGAGTTGAGCAAACTCACTGGTTTAAGAGTCCCATAAGCCTATTATTTAGTGTGAATTTGGGACTTTTATTTGTATGCTGTCTTAACTTACCGAGCCTGTGACTTGTATTCAGCCGTAGTCAAGCCTCACCAGCCATATCTCATCTCCGAGAGGAAGATTGGATAGCGGTAGTGAGTTTGGTTTTGGTTTTAAATCCTTTTACCTTTTCAGTCTGGCAGCTCCTACTGCTGCTTTCCTAAGTTATGAAAGCACTGCTTCTTGGTCCTTGTTTTGTTTTTTGGTTTTTTTTGCCTTGCACTATCTTGCATAATGTTTACTAAAAAAGCCTCCCTATAAATCAGAGAGGCAAAAAGGTAGCATAGAAAAAGAAAGACAAGAAGAAGAGAATACCTGACTTGAAGATGTCTGTGGTGTCATCTAAAAGGCGGAAAGGTACCTGGCCCTCAGGAATGTATCTGATGCAACAGAGCTGAAGAGTGGATTCCCTTCACCTACTGCTGGCCATTTTCCTTGCGTTAAAGATTCCTTTCTTTATGGTTCCTGTTCATAACCCCTTCAACACCCCCCCTTGCTGGTCCTGCCGGTCACAGTTGAGGATTTTGGCTGTGATGGGCTCACACTCATAATGGCCTGTTGAGTTGTTTTTAGTGACAGGTTTTGTTTGCTGCACACCTCATTGGCTTGCTTACCAACACCAGCTAGATGTGGTCCCTCTTTCATATCCAAACCAGAACACATTTGGGTATTCCTGAGACTTTATAGAGCGTGTATTGTTTGTTATACGAACCTAACCTACCTTGTTGTTTTCTCATATTAAGAAATTTAAATCTTTCCTTTAGTGGAGCTATTTTGGTAATGTATAAGCAGTTTTGGTTCTGTTCAGGAAGAATTCAGGATTTTCATGACTTGATTTGAGCTTTGCATATTTCATATAAGTAACAGCCATTTTAATTTAGCTAAATAAAAAATTTTTTTTTCTCTCAATGTGTCTGACTAAAGCCTCTTTCATTCCCCTGTGATTTCTAAGGGGAAAAAAATCTGCTTTGATTCCTATTTTTATGGATGCCTTACTCCTTTTGAAAGCAAGGAGTAACACATAGTGGGCCCAAAGTAATTAAGAATCTGCCTTAAGGACTGCAGTATTTGGCCTGAAGAAGGAAAGGCCTCAAGGTTCAGGCTTTATGCATCCTGAGGATGGGAGGGGCAAGGTGAGGCCGGAATGAGCCCTGCTCCTCAATCTACCCAAGATGCTCCACTTAGGCCTGTTTTATATTTTGAGATCCTATTTAAAGCATGTTTGCCATATATGTTCTACTACCTTAAAAAAAAAAAAAAAAAAAAAAGCTTAAACTCCATTGCTAGAAAGGGGTCATATAGGAGCTAAAGCTTTTTCACACACAGAAAAATGATAAATTAACTATATATACATGTTTGCTAGATTCTGGATATTTCCTCCCCTTCCCGCAACACAGAATCTGGTGACCTTCCCCCTCAGTCATTATGTAAATGACTATACATAAAGCTTTTGATATTTACAAATATAGTCAGAGGATTTGTTCATTTCCAAAGGGAAAGGGAGAAACAAATCCTGTGATAGAGGTGGGCTTTCTTATCTCTAAACTGGAGCCAAATGGCCAGTATTATCTTTGTCTCCCCTTTTAGAACCATTTCCAGAAGTACAATTAATATTCCCACATGGTGGATCTTAACTTTTGGGAGGGAGACATGGATTCTTGAAGGAAAGGTAAAAACTACAGCTATATGTCTATGTATAATTTTAGTCAGTTCACTGACCAGCCCTTCCTCCAAGCCAATTCGTGGATCAACTTAATGACACCCTACATAAAATCCAAAGCATTCACCAAGAGTTTTCTAACACAACATATCATTAGAGCAGGGGCACTATGGTGTATAGTGGGAAGATCAGTGCCTTTGGTACCAGGCAACTGATGATACCAGTAGATTTGATGTGAGGCAGATGTAGATTTGAGAACTGCCTCTGCAACTAAGAAAGGTATGGCATATACCTTGGAACCTGTCTCTTCATCCGTAAGAGAGGATCATGATATCCGTTTGGCAGTGTTCTTGTGAATTATTAAAAATGGTGTACAGAGGCAACCACGTGAGAGCTCCATACATCATAGATAATAAAGACTACAATTCAGCCCATAGTGCAGTGTGGCTTGAGGGGCTCGTGGTGACTCGTTTTGCCTGTGACATAGCCACTATAAGTCACCATACTCATGTGCCCTCAGAAGTTATCACTTTTGTGGCAGCTGTGCTTCACATCCCACAGAACAGCAGGGCCTTGGGGTACCTAGGCCAAGGCACTTTGTTTTAAATACTGAACAGAGGGATATTGAGTCCATTCACAAGTACTGATTATGTCTCCCAACAGCCAACCTCCAGTGCCAAATCATATTGGTGAGACTCAGCAACCAACTTGATTTGCAAAGTGACCCCATCACACAGGAAGGATATTGTCCTCCAACAGCAGATGAGACCAGAGGGAGCCTTGGAGTTTTTTTGTTTTTTTTAATCTTTCATAGCATGACATTCAGATGGGTCCTGACCTCCGTCAATACCGCCTCCCTGAGCTTAGTTCCGTTTCCTACTCTGCACCTGATATCTGCAGCTCTCACCTTCAGTGAAAGGAGGCTACAATTCTGAAGCAAAAGGCCTGGCATTGAAGCTGAGGTCTTCATGGGCCAGATTAGGGAGGGAATGGAAGCGAACATTCCTTTCAGAACAGGTGGCCGAAGGATAGGAGACAGAGTAGTTCACCATGGGGGGTAGGTTGCACAGGGGTGGGGCAAAGGGCACCTCCTGAAAGATGGGAAGTGGGAATGGGGAGCTGGCCTGGGGCTGCTGTGGAGCCAGCTGCAGCACAGGTTGCAGGGGAGTGGGGACTTCCACCTTGGGGTTGCTGTCTTGGTCAGCATAGCTCCTGCCTTCAGGGATGTCCAATTCCCACAGAGCATCTGGATTCTGGACCTCAGTATCAGTCTTGGTGACAGCAGGGGGAGGGCCCATGTTGATGGCTGCATTCATGCCATAGCGTCGTCGCTTGTTAATCCAGTACAACAATGGGCTATAGGTGAATGTGGCAGCTCTCATCACCTTCACCCACTGCTGGGCATTCTCTTTCCGCCTCAAGTTCTTCCTCCAGTGCAGAAAGATAATGCAGCCTCCAGTTATCACCGAACACAGCCCCAGGAATCCAAAGTACAATGAGACCCATGCTAAGACAGCAAGAAAGAAAAAGAGTCAGGCTGCTGATAGCTGTAGCTTGGGGTCTGAGCTGTTTCTCCTTCCTCTTTCATTTAACCCATTCATCAATCACTTCATCTACTTAACTACGCTAACCATTCCTTCCCTCCTTCATTGACTTGCCTCATCATTCTCTTATTCAGTCAAAGCTAGATTTCCAGGGAGCTTAAGCACCACCTTTAACTCTACAGATCAGAAAAGCTAGGTGTTAGAGGGGGCATGAGCTGCCCAGGCTCAATCAAGCCTCTGGTTTCTAACCCAGCATCCATCCAATCCATCAGACTGGGAAGTTTCACTATGGGCAAGTCCATCAAGAAGTAAAAGGTCACCAGCACTTTGGGAGGCCCAGGTGGGCAGATCACCTGAGAGCAGGAGTTCAAGACCAGCCTGGCCAACATGGTGAAGCCCTGTCTTTACTAAAAATATAAAAATTAGCCAGGTGTGGTGGTGCATGCCTGTAGTCCCAGCTACTTGGGAGGCTGAGGCAGGAGAATCACCCGAATCCAGGAGATGAAGGTGGCAATGAGCCTAGATCATGCTACTGTACCACAGCCTGGGCAATAGAGTGAAACTCTGTTTAAAAAAAAGTAAAAGTTCACCAGTTAACAGAGATACCAATGTTTCATTCCATTCCATTGTGATGGTCCTGGGCTATTGATAATATCATCTCTGGTTCATCAGATCTTGAGTAGACTATCTCCTAACTGCTTAGCTCTCCTCCATACAGCCAGGCACCATTCCATCCATGCAAAGGGCCTTCCCTAAGTGTTTGTACCCAAGCCCTAGGGCACAAGTACAGTGACAGGGACTGGAGGAGCACTTACTGCCAGGGAAGCACAGGTCCTCCTGTTGGGAATCCATACAGTTGAGCTTTGGTACCTGGCTGGTGGCTCTGGGGAGAGGGAGCTCACCCACCCATGTGCCCAGCCAATCAGAGTCTCCAGAATGCCCAGGCCCTTTATTCTCTAAAGGAAAGGTCACTGGGTTCTGAGCATTGGACATTCTAGGGACAGTGCTTGTGAAGTGGTCTTGAGTTAATGGAAGGAGGGGACTTCATCCAGTGGAATTTTATGGGGTGGAGTGTCTCTATTCTATCAGAGACTGAATTGTCTGACCCCATCCCTTATGGTGAACCCACAGAGCAGACCCCAGGAAAGGGTCATTATCCCTCAGGAACTTACTGATGTTACTGGTCTTTAGGGAACAGTTGATGGGATACCTGTCCCCAGTGAGGAATTTAACAGGGAACACACAGCATTGGGCAGCCCTGCCCTCATAAACTCTAACCAAGTTGGCAGGAGAAACCCTGCACAAGGGAACCAAGTGGTCAATACCTCCTTCCTGGGTTCCAACAATCTCTCTTTTATTTAGTTACCTTCCTTCAAATGCTAACAAGTGTGTCCCAAGCACCAGACCCAGTGGGACTCCCCACCATCTGGCCTGCATCTCCTTCCAGCCTTACTTCCCTCCCCAGCCTCCACACACCTTTCCCTTCTGCCCAGTACAGTGTCCTGAATAGACCCTACTCATTCACATCTCTGGAGATATGCTCATGCTGCTCCTTCACCCAGGAGTGCCCCTGCCCACTTTTCCACCACTGAACACCTGTTCATTTTTCAAGACTCAGCTCAACCCCCCTACTCTGTGACACACTGCCCAGAATCACATCATCTCCAGTTTGAAGGAACTTGAGAGTTGTCTAGTTCAACTCTCACCACCTGGTCACACCATCAGGACCATTCTTGAGTCCTGGGGGTAGAACTTTCCCTACACAGCAACTAATCCCCCTGGACTGAGCAAGTTCCTGACTCAAGTGAGGGTCTCCTGAGGCAGCTTGGTACATTTATGGGCAGCTCAGTTAGAAAACTCTTCCTTAATTAAGCTTAAGTCAGCCTTTCCAGTAGGTTATACCACTGCTCCTAGCTCAGCTTCTTGGCACCGTTTTAATGACTCCCTTCTTTATCGTCCTCCGGTGTGTGACTTAGGGAAATATTTAGCACAGAATTCTCTCCAGGGTCCGCTTACCCTTGCTCTCCTCCTGTATCACCAACCCCTACTTTTAAGTCTCCTTTGTCAGTTTCTCCCTTTTCCCCGATCTCTAAATGTAGGCATGTCGTAGGGCTCAGTTCTTAGTGCTCTATCTACGTTCATTCCTTCGGTTATCTCATCCAGACTCCTGGCTTTAAATATCACTAGACACTGACAGTGTGCAACTGTATCTCTCTAGCCTGGAATGCTCCTCAGAACTTTAGACTCATACCCAAATACCTGGTTGACATCCCTCCTTGCCAGTCTGCTAAATTATCCCCAACTGACATGTCCAAAACCAGACTCTGATCATCCATCCTCCAAAGTCTACTCTACCTACAGCATTCCTCCTCTTCATAAGAAGCATCTCTGTCCTTTGAGTTGTTCAAGCCAAAAACTTGCAAGTCATCCTTGATTCCTTTCATTCTATCATGCCCACACTGACTCCATCAGCAAAATCCTTACACTTTTATTTCAAAATAAAACCAAAATCTGGCCACTTTTTTTTTTATCACTATCACTTTAGTCCAAGTACCACCATCTCTCACTTGGATTACTGTTCTCCCTGTAGGGTGACCAACATCCTGGTTTGCCCAGGACTGAGGGGGTTCTTAGGACTTGGGGCTTCCAATGCTAGAACCAAGAAAGTCCTAGGGAAGCTAGGACAAATTAGTCACTCTTGGGAGAGCTTCCATCCTTGCCTCCACATACCCTAAATTCCACCAGTAGCCAACGTGATCCTTTTAAAAAGTAGATCATGTTACTCCTCTGGTTAAAACATACAGTGACTTCTGATCTCACTTAGCTTTAAAATCACAGTCCTTAACCAAGGCCTGAGCAATCTAACTCACCCTCCCTATATCTTCTTGGTCTCATTTCTACCGCTGTGCCCTCACTCATCCAGACTCAATAACCTCCTCCTCAGGGCCTTTGCACTTGCTGTTCCCCCTACCTGGAAGGCTCTTCCCCCCCAGCATTCCCTAATTACCTTCAGATCTCTGCTCAAGTGTACCCTTATCTCTATCTCTCTTACCCTGCTGTTTTTCTGCATAGCATGTAGCATCACCTAATGTTATATATTCATTTATTCTCTGTTTCTCTCCAGTAGAATGTAAGCTCAATGAATTAATATAAACAAGGATCTAAGAACTTCAGATTATGATTAGAGAATGAAATAGAGCAATGGGATGGACTCTAAAGAGGAGACGGGTGTGGGGGGGGTTCGTCATTTAGGTCCCTTTGAGGTGCTGACATGTGAACTGAGCCCTTAGGTCATGAGGAGGCAGTCACGTGCAGATCCACAGAGAAAACAGCAAGTGTGAGGCGCATGAGCCAGGGATGGGCTGAAATACTTGAAGGACTTGTTAATCTTCCATTACACTGTTCTTCACACAGGGCAGGGCCTAGGGCTGATCTCCATGAGCATAGGTTGGATTGAGCAGAGTTGATCATCCATCCTCCAAAGGAGGGGTTTCAATCATACAAGAAGGGCCTGATGATGAGTACTGTCCCAGAGAGCCCACTCCAGGACTGACCCCGTTCTGCGAGCAGGTGGGACACAGAGAGGTTGATGTCACTGTCTGTGACCCGAGGAGCTCACACCTGGTTCAGAGGGTAAGGAAGATTGTGGCATTTGGGTTGAGAGAATGGAAGGAGAGGGCATTCCAGGGGTCAAAAAGGGCCTGAATAAGAACTCCTCAAGGAGTAATCCTGGTGTTTCTTTGGGAGAGAATAGATCCCTTTGGCTGGAGTTCAAGGTGGATGTCAGGAAGCAAGGGGAAAGGAGGCTTGGGAGGCAGTTGCCATCTTGAAAAGAGCTCAGCTCTTGGGTAGAATTTGAACAAGTCACATAATGACTCCCAGCCTCAGTTTCCTCATCTGTTAGATGAGGATAATACCTGCCACACAGAGTATGAAGCCAATCAGTGTCCTGCACATAGCAACTTCAGTAAAGAGAAGCTGGCTGCTGTGATTATAGTTGATGAAAGGACCTTCGATGCTGAAGGACAGACTACTACAACGAGTGCCAGGTACATTTAAAACAGAGCAAGCACCGCAAGGACCTGGAGATCTGCTGGCTTTAGAGAGCAGTCTTGGCGCGCAGAGGCTGCTGGTCCCAGAGGGCGGAAGGGCGTAAATCTGGGTAGCCTCCCAGGAGGAGGCGGGCCGTGGCCGACACAGGACAGCGAGAGCGCGCGGTGCCGGGGCCAGAGCGGCGCGCCCCCTCCTCTGCGCCGCGCCCGGAACCTTGGGCGCGCGGAACCTCGGTGCCCGAGCGCGGGAGCGGCGCACTCGGAGAGGGATGGAGCGGGCGCGCGGGCCGCGGGCAGAGGCCGACGCGCCTGAGGAGGAGGAGGCGGGGGCCGCCATGGCTGCTGTGGTGGTGGCGGCTGCTGGTGGCGCGGGACCGGCGGTCTTGCAGGTGGCTGGCCTCTACCGGGGCTTGTGCGCGGTGCGCAGCCGCGCCCTGGGCCTGGGGCTCGTGTCACCCGCGCAGCTGCGCGTGTTCTCAGTGCGCCGCGGCTCCGGCCGGCCCGAGGGGGGCGCCGACGGCAGCGGAGTAGGGGCCGAGGCCGAGCTCCAGGCCAACCCCTTCTACGACCGCTACCGCGACAAGATCCAGCAGCTGCGCAGGTGCGGGCCCCTGCTGGTTGGCAGCGGGCAAGGAGGCGGGAGGAGGGGCGGCCCGGGCTTCTGATCCTTAGGACAGCCTTGTGAGGTGGGCACTAGTACAGTCCCGGCTCTTCAGATAATGTAGCCAGGCTCCGCGAGGCTAGGTCACTTGGCCAAGATCACACAGCTGGTTGGTGTCAGAGCTGGGAGTCTCTGCAAATCCCTGGCTCGTTCCACGTTTGTCTGTGCTCTGGCTCTCCAAACGCTAAGGTGGACTCTTAGGACACTCTTGAGGCAGGCAGCCCAGAAAGACCTGTCCTCATTATAGAAATGGGAAAACGACTTCTAGAGAAGCGACTCAACTTGTTCAAGGTTAGATACTGAGACAGCTGAGGCCTGGCCTAGAGCTGGAGCTATCGGGCTGGTGGTAACTTGGGCCCTTGACTGCAAGAAAAGGCGATTGGGGATGCGAGGAGGGCATCAAAGGCTGATAGTGTCACAGTCGGATCACCCGTTGAATCCTCTCAATAAGTCAAGGAGACTGAGGACCAGCGAGAGAAAGAGACTTGCCAAAGGTCACACAGCTGTTTGGGATTTGTCTGACCCTGAGTCCAGGGTTCCTAACACCACCCCTTAGCTTTCACAGGGAAGGATCTGGAGCTTAGAGGGGCTTGAGGTGCATGTGAGGGACTATAGGAGAGTCAGGAGTTCAAGTGGGAAACGCTAAGGGAGATAGATCAGAGGTGAAAATTAAAGGGGCTTGGGAGAGTATTTAGCAGGGTAAGAAGGTGGTTGTCATATTAAAGGAAACCAAAGATTTAGTACTGTAAATTCTTTGAGTTCTGTCTCATCTCTGCTTCCACTGCCTTAATTTACTCCATCATCTTCACCTGGGCTGTTGCTGTTATCCTCTAACTAGTGTTCCCTGCTTCCATTTTGGACCCCTTTACCCCAGTTCATCTCACTGCTACTATAGCGATCTTTCTCACCTTTTGAAACAGCGATGCAGTAAATGAATATGTTTGCTCTCCTTCCAAAAGCATTGAGATATTCTCAAGTATTTATCATCTTAGAAGCGTTTCCTTGATGTACATTCCCCTCCAGGCTTCTCTCATTGATCTGTATTTGATCTCTTTTACACAAAAGCATCTCTGAAGAGTTGTCTACTCATACTTTGAATATTTTATCAGCATCCATTCATTCTTACCCACTCATGAACAAATGAATGACTGGTTTTGCTCTCCTTCCCTACTGGATCATTCCCATCAACATTTACACGTAATCCCCCCACTGATCTCTAAATAACATCCAAACTCCTTAATGTTCCGCACAAGTTCCTCACACCCTAGTCCCTGCCAGTCTCTCTCTAGCTTTATCTATTCAAACTTCCTTTGAGCACCATAGCACCAAAAAAAAAAAAAAAAAAACTAGAGGAGGGGATGTTCCAGGTAAGGGGAGCAGCAGCATAAACAAAAGTACAGAGGCATGAAACCACCTTAATCATTTGGGGATGTTTGAGCAAATTTTCTTCATAGTACCTGTAGCACTTTCATGTGCTTGCTTTATGACTGTCTCTCCCACTAGGTAGCTCCTAGAGGTAGGGAGTCTGACTTATGTATTTCTATATCCTCAGATCCCAGCAAAAGCTTCACTGCCCAGGTTGCACCTTGCCCTCTCTATCCCTTTACCATGGCAGTCCCAGTTGCAGCTGTGGCCACTAGCAGGGTTGACCCTGGTAATGGTACAGTCCCCAGGGCTGCTTGCAGCTCTCGCCAGGCAGGTGCCATGCCCCACTGAGCAAAAACCCCTGGTATGGCTCTTCATTGAGGAGGAGCTGGCCCACTATGGAGAAAAGGAAAATAACCCATCTACATGACAGTGAAGGGAATGGTGTTTTATGTTACCTCCAGAAAGGAATTTTATGGAAGATAAGGCCCCCTAGAGTGCCTTGACTAGGAAAGTTCACCATAGGGATAGCCAAGATGTCACTGGGTCCTACAGACCTCACCCATGACACTCTGGGTCTCATGGCCAAGAGGATGGAATCCCTGGATGATATCTTCACCAAAGTGTGCAAAGCCAAGTATCCCATGGTCAGCTACACAGCCTGAAGAATTCTTAATGGGGACAGCACCCCAACCTGGACTTCACACCTGAAAACCAACCCCATTTTGACAGAAAGAATATGTTCTGATGTTTCATCGCCAAGAGCAGCTGCTTTGGTGGTTCAGAGAGACACTCAGATGCTAAATTTTCTACAAAATAGGCTGCCCAAAGCCTCTGAATCATCAGGATCTGAATAAAACAGATGTTTAACCTGGTTGAGGGAATGTATTTTTAAGAACTAGATATATTCAAGTAAAAAGCTTGACACCTAGTAAGGAGGCTATAGGATTCTTGCCTGAAGAGGTGATCCAGCAAGATGACCTCAAAATTCTAAGTACCCTGAATGTAAGTACCTGAGGGACTAAGCCCTGTGTAAACCTAAGGAATAGCCTGCAAAAGAAAAATGTTACACAGGCCCCTTGAGAATTAACAACAGTTGAATAACTGGATTTCTTTTTCCAGTTTCTTTATTTCTAGGCCTGTGCCCAGTTCTTACTAACTGAAGGCAAATTCTTCAGCCTCTCTGAATGCCAGTGTCCTTTCTCTGTGGAGGTAGAAAGTGATGCTTTAGAATCCAAAAAGGCCCAGATGGTTTACCATTGGTTTACTTTTGATCAGGTCTGACCCAGCTGCTTTTGAGTCCCGACTGGAGAAACGCAGTGAATTTCTGAAGCAGCCAGTGGGGCATTCCAGGCAAGGTGATTTTATCAAATGTGTGGAGCAGAAGGTAAGACCTGCCCCTGTTTCTGGTGTTTGCTTACTAGCACTCCTTCAACCTCCTTATCCTTACCCTTATCCTTTATGTGGGTTTATTGATGGGTCAGCTGGATAAACTGAACATAATCTCTCCCAACTCCATTTCCATCCATAAATGTTTATCCTGCTCTTTCTGGGCAAGGTACTGTGGTCATGGTGGAGATATAGAAGTATGAGAGGGGTACTTCCTGCTCCCAAGAGGAGCAGTTCTAATGGCCAAGGTAAGGCACACGTGGTAGTGGGCTAGAGGTATCAGAAAATTTCCCACAGGAGATGGAACCTGACCTAGGCTAGGAACGTTGTGGGGGATTTAAATTAAGTAGAGAGGAGGGAGTGGGACTTTGATGTAGAGCAGCGGTGACCAAATCTTTTCTGTAAAGAACTAGATGGTAAATATTTTAGGCATTGTGGGCCATATGGTCTTCTTTATGACTACTCATCTCTGCCATTATAGTGCAAAAGCATGCCTAGAGAGTAAGTAAATGAATGGGTATGGTTCTGTTCCAATAAAACTTAGTTTACAAAAACATTCAGCAGACTGGATTTAGTTTCCTGACTACCAACCACCCATGCCAACCCACCCGCATCCATTCCCATGTTGAGGAATTAACTTAAAAAGAGGAAGAGCTTTGAAAGTAAAGGGGGTTTCAGGAGACAGTGAGGTACTGTGCCCAATTAAAATGGAAAGGGAAGTGTTAAGTCTAAAGAATAGGTTAGGCATTAAATTCTTTGGGCTTAAGGAGTAGAGGCAGGATAACTTAGCTGCTAGAATGGGCTCTGGGGCCAGATGCCAAGGACCGAATCCTAGCTCTTCCACTTACTAACTGGGTTACTCTGAGCAAGTTGTTACTTCTCCATGACTCAGTTTGCTTATCTGTAAAACAGGAATAATAACAGTATCTACTTCACAGAATTGTTCTGAAGAAAAATACCATTTAAAACTCTTTAACTCAGTCTCTGGCATAATAAGCACTTAATATATATTAGCCATTATTATCCTTAAATAGGAATCAAAACTAAGGAAAAGCATGTTGAAAACTGTCTGGGAAAATTATTCCAATGCAGTGTTTTTAAATTAATAAGAATGGACTGCATGTTTTAAAAGTAAGCATTATTTTGTAAAAATTTTTTTTAGTTAATCATATACATACATGTGTACTGAATTGCAATGTAAAATATATTTCTTACTGTGAGTCATGGTGAAAAAGTTTTAAAAACACTGCATTAGAATAATCTTTTTCTCATTTTAACATCACTAAAATTGCTTATAATTGATGTGACAGGAAAATATTGTGCTATTTAATTGGCTTCATTTTCTGATGCATGAAATAACGGTGCGTCTTAAGATATGATGTCTTAGATTTGATAAAATGCAATAAGCTTATACTTAGAGCTTAAATTTTTTGTTCTATAAGTGAAAATGAATACAAAGAATGGATCAGAGCAAGACTATATAAAAACCAATACATGAGGCTTCAAGATTGAAAGCAGCTGTGCAAGTGGAGGTTTTGTTTTTGTTGTTGTTGTTTTTCTCATGGTACACCTGAGTGAGTGGTCTGAAAATGAAATACCTGTCAGGAGTGGTGGCTCACGCCTATAATTCCAGCACTTCAGGAGGCCAAGGCAGGCAGATCACATGAGGCCAGAAGTTCAAGACTAGCCTGGCCAATATAGCGAAGCACCATCTCTACTAAAAATACAAAAAATTAGCCAGGCGTGGTGGCGCATGCCTGTAGACCCAGCTGCTTGGGAGGCTGTGAGAGAATCCCTTGAACCTGGGAGGCAGAGGTTGCAGTGAGCCAACATTGCCACTACACTCCAGCCTGGGCAACAGAGCAAGATCCTGTCTCAAAAAAAAGAAAGAAAGAAAATGTAATTATCTCCTTTTTAGATGGTTTACATATGAAGGAACAGCTACACTAGGATGCTGTCAATGTATAGGAGCATGACCAAAAAGACTAAAATGTGTTCAACAGACTTTTCTCTAATTTGTGGGTATAAGTTCTATGAGCATCATTTATGAAAAGTGTGGATTAATTAAAGCACAGAGTGACTAAAGGCAAAGTTTTATGCAGAAAGTGTTTTTCTGCCCCAGAATCCCAGGTGTAGAATGTACTTCTGAGAAGTATAGCCTTGAACTTAAAGATTGGGTGGAAGACTCAGAACAACCCATCTCTATGATCAGAAACAACTCAAAACAGGATTTACTGGCCATGACCTTTATGAGAGATCGTGGCTAAGAGACAAAATAATCACTTTCAGCTGTTGTGGGCCTTTTTTGAAGGGAGTCTAATTTGGTGGAGGAAACATTAAGATTGAACACTCAAAAAGACTCTAGTCTGCTGAAGATGCCTGCCGTCAAAGTGTTGTCAGAGATAAGCAGTATCATTGGATAACACATCTTTCCATTTCTTACCTCTTTGGCTTAGTGTGGAATAGATCGGTACAGAGCACAGTAATCCCAAGCAGCCCTAATTTCAGGAAGAAATCCCTCATATCCATAGTGGCAGGTGGAGAATGGACTCTTGGTACTAGTACATGATAGTTTACTGACAGAGAAATCTTATCTCTGCATCTCAGAATCTTAGAGGAATGTTGCTGTCTTATAAAGAATAATTTTTATTTTATTTTTTTAATTATTATTATTTTTTTTTGAGATGGAGTTTCGCTCTTGTTACCCAGGCTGGAGTGCAATGGTGCGATCACAGCTTACCGCAACCTCTGCCTCCTGGGTTCAGGCAATTCTCCTGCCTCAGCCTCCTGAGTAGCTGGGATTACAGGCACGTGCCACCATGCCCAGCTAATTTTTTGTATTTCTAGTAGAGACGGGGTTTCACCATGTTGACCAGGATGGTCTCGATCTCCTGACCTTGTGATCCACCCATCTCGGCCTCCCAAAGTGCTGGGATTATAGGCTTGAGCCACCGCGCCTGGCCTTTTTATTTTTATTTATTTATTTTAAGATGGAGTCTCACTCTGTCGCCCAGGCTGGAGTGCAGTTCAAGCAATTCTCCTGCCTCAGCCTCCTGAGTGAAAAAGTTTGAAAAACACTGCATTAGATTACAGGTACCCACCACTACGCCCAGCTAATTTTGTGCATTTTTAGTAGAAATGGGGTTTCATTATGTTAGCCAGGCTGGTTTCTAACTCCTGACCTTGTGATTCACCTGCCTTGGTCTCCCAAAGTACTGGGATTACAAGCATAAGCCACTACCCCTGGCCAACAGTAAAATTTAACAGTGTTAAATTTTTAGAACAATTATTGTAAAAAGTGGAGAGAAGTGAGGTCTCACATGCAAAATTATTTAATGAGATTGAGTACCTCACCTAGCTTGGTGACCTTTTTTCTTATGAGTAAAGTGTAGATTAATATCTTGTCTCATCATATATTTCAGACAGATGCCTTGGGGAAACAGTCTGTGAGCAGAGGATTCACTAAGGACAAGGTAGGTTTTTAATTAAATATAGGAAAAAAGTTTGAAGTATATGGGACATCTATAACAAGAGGCTGCAAATTTGAACATAAGTACTGTGGTTCAGTAATTTTGTGTAAGGTGGTTTTCCAGCTGTAGAAGTGAGAAATATTTCTGTGAACTTTTGTATCCTTGACCATGACCCCTAGCATTAGCAGTTTAATTTAAAATAACAACCAAACTTTCTCCTCTTACTAGCTGCAAAGTGTTGCAGGACTCATTGGTAAGGGTGAAGCACTTGGAAAGTACATGGCGACCTAATAAATACTCCTCAGGAAAAGAACTATGAAAACCTGTCTGGGCTTGGGAGCTCACTTTCTCTGAGCATGTGGGTTTTCTTATACTTGTTTTCTACTTACTGGAAATCTGTTTCACTGTCCTGACATGTTTGCCACAGGCTTAGAGATAGAGTTAAGCTGTTTTGTTTTTTAATTATAAGTGTTCGTTGCTTTTTGTTTTCTCTTTCAAGACTCTCAGTTCAATCTTTAACATTGAGATGGTAAAAGAGAAAACTGCAGAAGAAATAAAACAGGTAATGAATGAAAATGGGTTGGCATACTCTATGAAAATGTGAATTCTGTGAACCAAATCTGAGAGTACATTTTCTGACACCTCTTTCTAGCCATAATGAAAGGTAATAATAAAAGGCAAAAGTGATGAGTTGCTTGAAGAACAATGTCATAAGAAAATTTGTCGTCTTTGTCACTCTCATATGTCCAATCAACTTGTATTTCTCCTTTCTTTTTTCATTTGTTAATCCACACCTCCTGTAACCCTCATCAGTATCTATACCTGGATTACTGCATTCCCTTTCCAAATAGGTTTCCCTGCTCCTATTTTTTTTTCACTCCACCCATAATATTCTCATCAACTGAGTCCTCTGAAACTTGTCCTTTCATTATGGAGAAGTATAGTGTGCAGATTTAAAAACACAGACTCTAGGACCAAGCTGCCAGTTTTAAGTCCTAGCTCTGCCACTTACTAGCTCTAGGACTTGGACAAGTTAATCAACTTATCTGGGCCTTAGTTTCCCTATTTAAAGTAAAATAGTAATACTTACCTCATAGAGTTATTTGGATAATTAAATGAGTTAACATTTATAAAGCACTTAGAACAGTCCCTGGCACAGTTTGAAAGTGTTATATTTATTTTTTTAAGTAAATGAAAAATACTATGTTAGGAACCTGGTCACAAGTGTTCAGTGACTTCCTTTATTCCTTTTCTTCGCATTCATAGTTTTATCACAGGACCTTCTGCGGGAAGCTTCCTGAACACTTTCCTTCAAAACATTTATGAGCTATCCTGCCTGTTGGGTCATTTATATTTTTTTACCTGTGATTCTTTTCTCTCTAATTCTTCTAATAAGCTATTTTTTTGGCATATAGTTCCATGAATTATATATTAGGTAGATTGAAATGATCAAAATAATAATAAAAGCAGCATACTCTGTATCAGGTATAATGCCTAATACTTCATATGCATTATTTTTTTTTTTTTTTTCTTTTGAGACGGAGTTTCACTGTTGTTACCCAGACTGGAGTGCAATGGCACAATCTCGGCTCACCGCAACCTCCGCCTTCTGGGTTCAAGCAATTCTCCTGCCTCAGCCTCCCGAGTAGCTGGGACAACAGGCACACACCACCATGCCCAGCTAATTTTTGTATTTTTAGTAAAGATGGGGTTTCACCTTGTTGACCAGGATGGTCTTGATCTCTTGACCTCGTGATCCACCTGCCTGGGCCTCCCAAAGTGCTGGGATTGTAGGTGTGAGCCACCACGCCCGGCCTAACATATGCATTATTTCATTAAATTCTCTTAACTATCCCATGAAGTGGGTGCCATTATTCCCAGTTTACAGTTGAGGAAACTGACTTAAAGAGATTATGTAATTTAGTCAGTCGTAGAGCTGGGACTCAAACCCATGTCTCTTTGACTCTGCATCATATTTCCACAGCTGGAAGTTGTGCCAGTTGCCATGGGTGCCAGCATCCAAAGGATATATATTATTTATTTTAGCACACATTTAATACATACCAATTAAATGTCAGACTCTGTGCCAGATACAGAGATAAATGAGAGAATCCTCATCCTCAGGAGTTTTAGCCTCCACAAAACAGATAAGATCAACACAGGGTTCTAATTTCTGTTAATAGAGGCATATGCAAAGTCCCAGGGAGAACTCAGCCTGTGCCTTTGGGAAGAAGTACCTAAGGAACATGGAAACCAAACATGTCATTTAGGGGAAAAGAGAAGCTAGGCCCAGGAGGCGTGATCATATGGTAAGTATCATTGAGACCTATAGTTTTAGGTACAAATTTGTTTGTTGAAATGAGTAGCTAAATTCAACTATATTAGGAAATAAATATCAGTCTCATGAATTTCAGTTTTGGTTCATAAACTATCCGCTAATATCATAAATTAAATAAAAATAGTCAGTATATGCTGCCCTTAAAATGAGAAAACAGTGTTTTGACATGCAAAAAAAGAAAAGATAAAGACCTTATGCCACATCAAGAGTAGTTTTCATAAGGTCCTAAGAGTTAATAGTCCTTTTTTGCTCTTTGTTGGTTAGATGGATCACACTTTGATTAGTATCTTCAGTTGGGGCCTCATATTTTAACAGGAATGTTGACAAAGCAGACCAACTCTAAAGGAGGGTGACCCATTCTTCAACACTAGTTCACTCAGGTGTCACCCTAGTTATGATACCCTTTCCTACTTATGTGCCTTTGCTAGTGTTGTCATTCTCTGCTTTGAATGTGTCTCTTATCTCCTTCTCCTGCCCTACCTGTTATCTTCCCAGCCTCCTTATTTCCCTACTAACTCATGATCATTCTTCAGGATACAGTTCAAGTGTCCTTTACTCTGGCACTCTTCCCTACCCGGGGTGATGTGCCTCTTTTGTATTACATGTTCCTTATTGTGTCACAATCATCTACTATTCAACTAGTATTTCTGAGTACTTTTTGGGTTGCAAGGCATTGGTGACAATACAGCAGATACCTGCCTACAGGGGGCTTGCAAACTAGTGAGGGAAATAGATCCTATGCAAATGATCTTATTATGAAGTAGCATATCCTAGGCATCTTAAGAGAGATATAAAATATAAAAGCAGGGGGGAGAAAATAAATAAAATAGGAAAACTAAAACGATCAAGGAAGACTATATGGAAGAAGCATATAGGCCCAGCTTCAGAGGACAGGAAGAATTTAGGGGGTTAGAGATAGGGAGAGAAAGGCTTTCTAGTTAGAGCCAATAACATCTGAAAAGGCATGGGAAGGCAAAAACAAATAATGGTAGTAAAAAATAGGAACGTGGAGTATCCGTATGTTATTAATATAATGGTAAATGATAAAAACATACTTGTTTATATGCTACATCTAGATATACTATAAAAGAAAAAATATTCTTAAGACATACTAGAAAGAAATAACTTAAAATTATAGTGATTTTTGTTAGGGTGGTAAGACTATGGGCATTTTTTTCTTTTTCCCTATTTTCTAATTTTTAAATTTTATTATATAATTTTTTATTCCCTACCTTTTGGTATTCCATCATAAAGGTCAACTATACCTTCCTTGTTCCTTAATGCCAAGCAGAGGTAGGACTTCTGATTGGTATATACCATAGTCAGATCCAACAGACCTTATCTCTTCCACATGTAGAAGACTTTCTGGAAGCAAGATTTTAAGAGCTGCCTATAAGATGCCAATAATAGCTAATATGGTTTGGCTGTGTCCCCACCCAAATCTCATCTTGAATTGTAGTTGCCATAATTTCCAAATGTCATGGGAGGGACCCAGTGGGAGTTAATTGAATCATAGGGCCAGTTACCTCCATGCTATTCTGGTGAGATCTCATGAGTTCTGTTGATTTATAGGGGTTTTTTTTCCCTTTTGCTCATTCTTCTTCCTGCCATCATGTGAAGAAGGATGCATTTGCTTCCCCTTCTACCGTGATTGTAAGTTTCTTGAGGCCTCCCCAGCTCTGTGGGATTATGAGTCAATTAAACCTCTTTCCTTTATAAATTACCCAGTCTCAGATATATCTTTATTAGCAGTGTGAGAATGGCCTTATACAATATCTAACAAAAGCTAACATTATTTGTAGTGTTTATTCTGTGACAAGTGCTGAGCTAAGCACAGACCTACAATATTTTAGCTAGTCATGACAATTCTGTGAGGTTATTATTGCTATTTTATTGATGTTATTTAGGGAGTTTTCAGTAATTTGCCCAAGGTAGTATAGCTGGTAAATGATTGGAGCTGAGATTCGCATCCAGATCTGCCTGACTCTGAACCCTGAACTCTAGTTCTAAATCTCTGGGAAGGCTCACAGTTGGCTGGGGAAGGTGGGTTTGGGGAGGAAAGAAAAATGTGAAAAAAAAAAAGAACTTGTCTATCACACATAAGGCACTTATTGAGAGGAATGATTTTTAAAGTCACAGAATCAGTTTCTCTGTCAGGAATTTGTTACTAAGAGTTATAGTTTCATCATCTAGAAGAGTGGATTGTATTAAATCTTTTTTGTAATCATGTGCTAGTAATGAAAGCATTATGTTGAGTTTTTCCTCTCTGTTATCAAATAGCATATTACTCTGAGCAATGAAAGCTGTCACCATTTCTTGGCACATGTTGAAAAGATTGCCCACATGTCACAGACCCCCTCTCTTTTTTGTACAGATTTGGCAGCAGTATTTTGCAGCAAAAGATACAGTCTACGCAGTTATTCCTGTAAGTAGTTTGGGGTGGGAAATGAAAGTGTTACAACTTGAAAGTCAGTTCTCTAACCTTAGCAGGCAGTTGCCTTTACTTTTCCTATGTTTATTGCCTCTTGAGAAGCTGCATTTTACAGCGCTGAGAGTTTTTATTATGCCCCGAGCACCAGAGATTGGAAGCTCCATATGGTATATTTATGGTTTTTGTTTTCCTTCATTCTACTTTAGAAATGTCTCTGAGTCAAGCCTCTGACAAGGGAACGTAGTATAAGTTCATGTTGCTGAGTAATTTTCAGATGTCTTTTTTTTTTTTTTTTGACAGAGTCTTGTTCTGTTGCCAGGCGCCAGGCTGGAGTGCAGTGGCGCAATCCAGCTCACTGCAGTCTCCGCCTCCTGGGATCAAGCAATTCTCCTGCCTCAGCCTCCCGAGTAGCTGGGACTACAGGCATGTGCCACCACACCCAGATAATTTTTTTATTTTTTAGTAGAGACGGGGTCTCACCGTGTTGGCCAGGATGGTCTCGATCTCTTGACCTCATGATTCGCCTGCCTCAGCCTCCCAAAGTGCTGGGATTAAAGGCTTGAGCCACCTTGCCCAGCCTTTTTTTTCTTATTGATGTTTTCCAGCCAAGCTGTTGGAATTTAAGACAGGGTGTCTAGCATAGCATTTTTCCCTTCTTGTCTGTAAGTGACCTATACCTGAGCTGACTTGGAGCTTCTTCCTACTCTCTCTGGCAATTCTCCTTAGTAAGTGGCATTTTCTTGTCTTTCCATTTTTGAAATTACTCATATAGATGATCAGGCCAAGCACAGTGGCTCACACCTGTAATCCTAGCACTTTGGGAGGCCGAGGCAGGTGGATCACGAGATCAAGAGATGGGAGGCCAAGGCAGGTGGATAACGAGGTCAAGAGATCGAGACCATCCTGGTCAACATGGTGAAACTCCGTCTCTATGAAAAGTACAAAAAAAAAAAGGCCGGGTGCGGTGGCTCAAGCCTGTAATCCCAGCACTTTGGGAGGCCGAGGCGGGTGGATCATGAGGTCAGGAGATCGAGACCATCCTGGTCAGCATGGTGAAACCCCATCTCTACTAAAAATAAAAATAAATTAGCTGGGCATGGTGGCACGTGCCTGTAATCCCAGCTACTCAGGAAGCTGAGGCAGGAGAATTGCCTGAACCCGGGAGGCGGAGGTTGCAGTGAGCCGAGATCACGCCATTGCACTCCAGCCTGGATAACAAGAGCAAAACTCCATCTCAAAAAAAAAAAATCAGCTGGGCATGGTGGCGCACACCTGTAGTCCCAGCTACTTGGGAGGCTGAGGCAGGAGAATTGCTTGAACCCAGGAGGCGGAGGTTGCAGTGAGCCGAGATCGCACCATTGCACTCCAGCCTGGGTAACAAGAGCGAAACTCCGTCTCAAAAAAAAAAAAAAAAAAAAGGAGATGATTACCATCTACTGCTTGACCATTAAGGTCTGTGACAGAGAAGGGATGCTGCTGGCTTCTCTGGTTTAATGTTGTTTTGCTGGCCTCTGCTATAACAAAGCATTTTAAGTAGTGGATTATCAGCTAGTTCTTTAATTGTTTTTCTCTGAAGGAGGGGTGGGGGCTTAGTTTCTATCAAGCACACAAATATATACTGAGATTACATGAGTAAGTATAAGCTTAAGGAGGAAAACATAGACAGAAGGAATTTGTTATAAAGCCAGATCTTTTGGCGGTTATGAGGGTGTCACTCTTTTTTTTTTTTTTTTTAATCTCTCATACATATATACCCTTATCCTTCATGAATTCAACAGCCAGAAGAAGAGTCTGCACTTTTCATGATGTTTTAGATCTCTGGTACTGACTCACTGTTTGACCAGGCCTTCTCAGCTTTCCCTCAAACTGACTTAGTAACTTGATGTCTCTGACACTTGTCAGAGTTTCCTGGAGCATTTGGAGCCTTGGTGTGCCTAGTCTTTACACATAATTCTTACAGTAAACAGCAAAACAGTTGTCTGGTTTATCCTGTCTTTCTATCATGAGTAATTTGTAAATGATGACACTTAAAAGACTGTTTTAGTTGTATTATAATTCTAGAATTCAGTCTTGGTGAATTTAAATGTGATTATGGCCTTTTGTGTTTTACTGTTTGTAGGTTAATTTTATTCTTTTCCAACCTGCAGGAAGAAAAGTTTGATTTGATCTGGAACCGAGCTCAGTCGTGTCCAACGGTAAGTTTCTGGTGACCATGTAAGGGTTGCTTATCAATGCTGCCAAACAAGTATTTTCCAACCAATCACATCATATTCTATACTGTCTCACATGTTATAGTGCTCTGTTAATAAAGATGCTCACATGTTGATTGTACTAATAAGTGACATTTTCAGCCCTACAAAATGATATGGATTTGGCCCTATTGGGGGCTTTTCATCTCCTATTGGGGGCTTTTTATTAGCCTCTGGCTTTTCATCTCCTACCATGTCAGCCCTTACTGATGCAGATCTTAATCTATCAGTACAAGTACATTTCAGAAGGCACCTGAGACCTTAATCTTATCAACCTCTTTTTTGGTGGGGGGCTTTTATTTTTAATTGACACATAATAATTATATTTATGGGGTATAGTATGATATTTCAATACATGTGTGCAGTGAGTAATGCAGGATAATTACCACATCTGTCACCTCAAACACTTATCATTTCATTGTATTGGGAACATTCAGAATCCATTCTTCTAGTCACTATTTGAAACTATACAATAAATCATTGTTGATTATAGTACTTTGTAGTACCAAAGAAGACTAGAATATATTTCCCCCAACTGGCTCTACTTTTGTATACCTTAACCAAAAGGTTATAGGCTATTCCCTCCTCTAGTAACCACTATTCTATTCTATACTTCTATGAGATCGGTTTTGTGTTGTTGTTTTTTTAAGCTTCCAACGTATGGATGAGAACATGTGGTATTTGTCTTTCTGTGCCTGGCTTATTTCACTTAACATAACGTTCTCCAAGCTCATTCATGTTGTCACAAATGACAGAATTTGTTCTTTTTTTGTGGCTAAATAGTATTCCATTGTGTTTAGATACCACATTTTCTTTATCCATTTATTTGTTGATGGATGCTTAGGTTGATTCCATATCTTGACTATTGTGAATAGTGCTACAGTAAACATGGGAGTGCAGGTATCTCTTCAACATACTGATTTCCTTTCCTTTGGATATATATCCAGTAGTGGGACTGCTGGATCATGTGGTAGTTCTCTTTTTTTGTTTGTTTTTTATTTGTTTTTTGAGATGGAGTTTCACTCTTGTTGCCGACTGGAGTTCAGTGGCACAATCTCAGTTCACTGCAACCTCCACCTCCCAGAGTCAAGCAATTCTCCTGCCTCAGCCTCCTGAATAACTGGGATTACAGGCATGTGCCACCATGCCCAGCTAATTTTGTATTTTTGGTAGAGATGGGGTTAAACCATGTTGGTCAGGCTGGTCCCAAACTCCCGACCTCAGGTGGTCCACCTGCCCCAGCCTCCCAAAGTGCTGGGATTATAGGCACGAGCCACCGTGCTCAGCCTCTTTTTAGTTTTTTGAGGAACCTTCATAATGTTTTCAATAATGGCTGTACTAATTTACATTCTATCAAAGTATATAAAAGTTCATTTAGAGATGAGCACTCACTGTGTTGCCTAGGATGGCATTGAACTCCTGGCCTCAAACGATCCTCTCACCTTGGACTCCCAAAGTGCTGGAATTGCAGGTTGTCTTTTTTTTAATAATAGCTGTTCAAACTGGGCTGAGCTGCCTATTTTATTGGCAGTTTTCTTCACAGTTTTTTTGGCTATGTTATCCTGGTAATATGTGCCTAAAAGGAATTAAGAGATTGTTGCTGACATACTAAGCTGCCAGAAGGCCTAAGGGAAAAGGAGTAGGGGGGGTGGACCAGCTAACTTGGTGTCAGTAATGACTTCTAGGGTTTCCAAAAAATTTTTGGAAACATTACTGAAAAGCAGAGAATACCTAAGTAAATGGAAATGATATATACCATGTTCATGGATTGGATGGCTCAATTTGTAACATTTTGTTTTCTTTTGTTTTGTTTTTTGAGACAGGATCTACACTCCAGTTGCCCAGACTGGAGTGCAATAGTGTGGTCATAGCTTACTGCAGCCTCAATCTCCTGGGCTCAAGCAGTCCCCCCACCTCAGCCTTCTAAGTACCTGGGATTACAGACATGCACTTCTATGCTCAGCTAATTTTTTTGATTTTTAGTAGAGCCAAGATCTCACTTATGTTGCCCAGGCTGATCTCAAACTCCTCAGCTCAAGCAGTCTTCCTGCCTCAGCCTCCCAAAGTGCTGGGATTACAGGTGGGAGCCACTGTGCCTAGGCTTTATATTGTTAAGGTGTCAGTTCTCTCCTAATTGGTCTCTAAATTAAATACAATACCAGTCAAAACCTCACTAGGCCTTTAAGAAATTGATGAGCTGGTTTTAAATTTTTACTTGGATATCCAAAGGACCTGAGATAGCTAAAACAATTTTGAAAAAGAACAAAGCTTGAGGACTTACATTTCCTTATTTCAAGACTTATTGCAATGATACAGTAATGAAAATAGTATGGTATTGACACAAAGATAGACATGTAGATTAATGGAAGAGAGTAGAGTCCTGAAATAGACAAATATATGTGGTTAGTTGTTTTTCAACAAAGATGTCAATAAATTAGAGAAAGGATATTCTTTTTAACAAATGCTGCTAAAACAATTGAATATCATGCACAAAAAATGAACCTCTACTTTTACCTCACATTATATATAAAAATTAACTCAAAGTAGATCATAGAAGTAAATGTAACTTCTTTTTTTTTTTTGAGACAGAACTTGCGTTTTCACCCAGGGTGCAGTGCAGCATGATTTCAGCTCACTACAACCTCCACCTCCCAGGTTCAAGCTATTCTCCTACTTCAGCCTCCCAGGTAGCTGGGATTACAGGAGTCTGCCAGCACGCTGAGCTAATTTTTTTATTTTTAGTAGAGACGAGGTTTTGGGGGTTTTTTTGAGACAGAGTCTTGTTCTGTCACCCAGCCTGAAGTGCAGTGGCATGAACTCAGCTCACTGCAACCTCTGCCTCCTGGGTTCAAGCAATTCTTGAACCTCAGCCTCCTGAGTAGCTGGGATTACAGGAGCCCACCACCACACCCAGATAATTTTTGTATTTTTAGTAGCAACAGCATTTCACCATGTTGGCCAGGCTGGTCTCAAACTCCTGACCTCAGGTTATCTGCCTGCCTCAGGCCACTGCACCTGGTCCATAATGTAACTTCTAAAAGAAGACATCTAAATTACCTTGGGTTCAGCAAAGATGTTGTAAGTCCATTACAAAAAGCACAAACAGTAAAAGAAAAAAATCACCTTGGGCAATATAGTGAGACCTTGTCTCTATAAAAAAAAAAAAATTCAAGCACCTGTTGTCCCAGATGCTCCAGAGGCTGAGATGGGAGTATCACTTGAGGTGGAAGTTGCAGTGAGCCCAGAATGGACAATAGAGTGAGACCCTGTCTCAAAAAAATGAAAATAAACCAGGTGTGGTGGCTCAAGCCTGTAATCCCAGCACTTTGGAAGGCCGAGGTAGGTGGATTACTCAAGGTCAGTAGTTCGAAACCAGCCTGGCCAACATGGCAAAAGCTCGTCTCTACTAAAAATACAAAAATTAGCTGGGTGTGGTGGTATGCACCTGTAATCCCAGCTACTCCAGAAGCTGAGGCAGGAGAATCACTTTAACCTGGGAGGTGGAGGTTGCAATGAACCAAGATCACGCCACTGCACTCCAGACTGGGCGACAGAGTGAGACTCTGTCTCAAAAAAATAAATAAAAATTAATAATTTAGATTTCATCAAAATTAAAACATTCTATTTGTATACCCAAATAGCTTCTACATTCATAGCAACATTAGTCACAATAGCCAAGAGGTATAAGCAGCTCAAGTTATGTCAGAAACTCTTGTAACTCAACAATAAGAGGACGGACAGAAATGGACAAAAGATTTAAACATTTTATGAAAGAATAGCAGATAAGCACCTGAAAATATGATGCGTGACATCACTAGTCATAATGGGAATCTAAATTACAGCCACAGTGAGATACCATTAGAATGACTAAAATTTCGAAAACTTACCAAGTGTTGGTAAGAATGTGGAACACCTGGAACTCTCGTATACTGCCAGTCATATTGCAAAAATGGTACAAGCACTTTAGAAAATAGTTTGGCAGTTTCTTTAAAAATTAAGCATATACCTGCCATACTAACTAGCCATTCCATTTCTAGATATTTTCCCAAGAGAACTCAAAGAATATGTCCATAGAATGACTTGTGCACAAATGTTCAAGCAGCTTTATTTGTAATAACCAAATGCTGGAAACAATTCAAGTGTCTGTCACTAGTGCACAGAAATTGTGAAGAGAGAGAGAGTGTGTGTGTGTGTGTGTGTGTACATATACAATGGAATAATATTTAGCAATAAAAAGGAATTAACTGTTGATACATGCAATAACATGGTGTTCCACAAAAGGGCCATAGGTGCAAAACGACCCCCAAATACTGAAGGACCTGAAGCCAAAGAAGGAGGCAGGCAAATCCAGTTTGTGGGTACAGGATGATTTATTGGGGGAACTGAAATACAGAAGTGTAATATTGGGTGGCTGCAAGACAGGTATATCTCCACACCACAACTAGACATCTTGGGGAAAGTATACATGCTCTGGAAGGAATGTATAGGTGGATCCAGTCATCCACCTACACCAATGATTTCTGCAACAGCATCAAGGATTGTTTTGGAAGAAACTTACAATGAATAGATGTTTCTGCATAAAGAGTAATATATCAACTAAGCATTTGGGAGGCATTCCTGGACTTGGGGTTAATCAGAAGTCACATTGCGGACTAGCATTTAAAATAAAGTCACTCTTGTCCCCACACATGGATAGATCATGAAACAATTATGCTGAGTGAAAGTAATCAAACCAAAAAAAGTACTTATTCTGTGGTTCCATTTTTTTTTTTTTTTTTTTTTTTTTTTTGAGACGGAGGCTTGTTCTGTCGCCCAGGCTGCAGTGCAGTGCACTCCAGCGATCTCTGCTCACTGCAACCTCCGCCTCGGAGTAGCCGGGACTACAGGCGCTCGCAGCCATGCCTGGCTGATTTCTTGTATTTTAGTAGAGACAGGGTTTCACCGTGTTGCCCAGGCTGGTCTCGAACTCCTGAGCTCAGGCAATCCACCCGCCTCGGTCTTCCAAAGTGCTGGGATTACAGGAGTGAGCCATCGCGCCTGGCCCTGTGGTTCCATTTTTACAAAATTCTACAAATGCACACTAACCTATTGTGGCAGAAAGCAAATCAGTAATTGCTTAGGGACAGTGAGGGACAGGGAATTATGAACCTCAAAAGGGCAAAGAAAACTTGGAAGTGATAACTATGTTCATTATGTTGATTTTGGTTATGGTTTCACAGTACACATATGTCAAACTCATCAAATTGTATATTTTAAATATGTGCAATTTGTTGTATTTCAAGTATACCTAAATAAAGCTGTAAAAAAAAAATTTTCCCTCGCAATGGATCATCTGTTAGGTAGGCACTAAGTTTATCTCATCTAATAATAAATTGGAGCCCGAGCGGTTGGCAATAAAAAGATAATTTCATGACTAATGTGGATTGGGCTGCTTTTTACTTCTGTTTCCATTCTCTTCTCCACTACTCATCCCCAATCCTAAGCACCTTGAGCATAAAACTTATCATTTTTTGGTGTTTAGCCTGGAGCCATGCTCCAATATCAGCCTCATCCAATAGAATATAAAGTAATTAAGCAATTGGAACAAGAGCTAATTGAGCAACATTAAAAAGTTTAGAAATTGAAATGTGGCCCGGCGCAGTGGCTGATGCCTGTTATGTCAGCACTTTGGGAGGCCGAGGTGGGCAGATTACTTGAGGTTAGGAGTTCAAGACCAGCCTGGCCAACATGGAGAAACCCCATCTTTACTAAAAATACAAAATTAGCTGAGCATGGTGGTGATTGCCTGTAATCCCAGCTACTCAGAAGGCTGAGGCAGGAGAATCGCTTGAATCTAGGAGTTGGAGGTTGCAGTGAGCCAAGATCACACCATTGCACTCCAGCCTGGGCAACAAGAGCAAAATGCTGTCTCAAAAAAAAAAGAAAAGAAAAAAAGAAATTGAAATGTTCATCAAGAGGATAGTGATAAATTTCTATAGTAGAATTCCATACAACAGTGAGAAATTTATGAATTAAGAGTTACAGTTGTCAACATGAATAAATCTTAGAAGCATAATATGAAGTAAAAAAGTTACAAAAGGATACACATATTTTGATAAGATTTAAGTTTTTAAATTTATAAGCTACTATTTTTTAATTTTTTTTTTTTGAGACGGAGTTTCGCTCTTGTTACCCAGGCTGGAGTGCAATGGCACGATCTTGGCTCACCGCAGCCTCCGCCTCCTGGGTTCAGGCAATTCTCCTGCCTCAGCCTCCTGAGTAGCTGGGATTACAGGCACACGCCACCGTGCCCAGCTAATTTTTTGTATTTTTAGTAGAGATGGGGTTTCACCATGTTGACCAGGATGGTCTCGATCTCTTGACCTCATGATCCACCCGCCTCAGCCTCCCAAAGTGCTGGGATTACAGGCGTGAGCCACCGCGCCTGTCCCATAAACTACTATTTTTTTAAATTTTTTGTAAAGATAGGGTCTCACTATGTTGCCTAGGCTGGTCTCCTGGGCTCAAGCAGTCCTCCTGCCTAAGCCTCCCAAGTAGCTGGGACAACAGATGCATGCCACCACACCCAACTATTTGTATTTTTTTTGTAGAGACAGGGTCTCACTATATTGCCCAGGTTAGCCTTAAACTTCTGAGCTCAAGTGATCCTCCCACCTTAGCCTCCCAAAGTTTCGGAATTACAGGTTTGAGCCACCATGCCTGGCCTGTAAAGTACTACTTCTTACTTATAGTTATACACATATACATTAAAAGTATTAAAATATGAAAAAGAAGGACAGACACACCAAATGCAGGATAGATGTTAACTCTGGGATGGGACTGGAAGGGAATGCAGAGGGAACCTCAATTGTATTTCTGATGCTTTCTTAGGTAGATTGACAAGTACATGAGTGTTTATTGCCACATATGAATTTCTTGATTTTAAAAAACCATTTTAGGCTGGGAGCAGTGGCTCACACCTATAATCCCATCACTTTAGGAGGCTGAGGGAGGTGGATTGCTTGAGCCCAGGAGTTCAAGACCAGCCTTGGCAACATGGCAAAATCCCATCTCTATCAAAAAAAAAAAAGGTAGCTTAGTGCTGCACACCTGTAGTTCCGGCTACTTGCTTGGGAGGCTGAGTGGGAGGATCACCTGAGCCCAGTACATCAAGACTACAGTGAGCTATGATCACGCCTGCACTGCAGTCTCTACAGCAGAATGAGAACCTGTCTCAAAAAAATAAAAAATGTTTTAAAAACCAAATATGGAGGAAACAGAATGAATGTTAAAGGTGGTTTGGATATAGAGCAAATGATTTTATTTATTCATCCATCTCCTTGTGTATCTGTTTTTCACAGTTTCTGTGTGCTCTGCCAAGAAGGGAAGGTTATGAGTTCTTTGTAGGACAATGGACAGGTACTGAACTCCACTTCACTGCACTTATAAATATTCAGGTAGGTGGCTTGTGCTCTTCCTCTAGAGAGGACTACCTCTTGGTGGGACTAGGGACCCTTGCTGAGGCTCAAGAACATAGAGTATCTCCTGACTCCCAGCATTTATTGTTGTGGCACTGATGAATTGTCATACTTTTTATGTTAAGCTAGTTTTCTAGGCCCTCCTCAATACCTAGAAATTGGAAAAGACTCCAAAACACCTTCTCTGACTACTTCTGATTCTCTTTTGTCTCTTCCTCAAACCTCTAATTGTATATGCTGCATATGCCTCGCTTTAACAAACATGCCTGAGTTATGATAGTTATCTTTTTAACCCATGCTATAAGCCACTTGAGGAAAGCTCCAAGTCTTAAATGTGTTTTATTAACTAAGTCAACACCTTCCAACACGCTAAGTAAATAGTTTGTTTAGTAAATATTATTTTGTTTGCTTCCTTCCTTTTTGTTCTTTATTTCCAATAAAACAATATTAACTTTTAACTATTAGATTTAACCCTAACTTTTAAATATTATGGGATTGTGTTGGGAACTGTGCTAAGACTTGGAGATCTATGAGACAAGATCCCTGCCTTCATGGAGCTAATATTCAAGTATAGGAGAAAGATCCAGAAACATAATTACAATAAAAGTGATTAATATAATATTAGAATAATAACCAAAATGATCAGTATAACATTAGAAGTATGTTCAAGAAAAATGAACTATTGCAAGTACCCTAGTGATAGTTGGATATATATAATTTAAAAGATTCTTGCTGAAATTTTAGAGATAAGATCCAGGAATCTTCTTTTGAATATAGTTGTTTCCTCCTGTGCTGTATAGGGACTTTAGCTTTGAACCCATCCTCTCTACTTGGTCTAGACTTGAGGTTTAGTAACCACTGCCCTGATCATTCTTCATAAAATTATGATTTTTCCATCCTCCTTCTCCCCTTCACGCCCCCCGCCCCGACCCAGATTATATTTTATAACTGCACATTACAAATCTGGCTCATGTGCAAACTCTCCAGCTCCTGCTACAGCTTAAAAGAGCTCAGTCTTCAGAGCCAGCCAAGAGGAGTAGATTTCAGCTGTGAAATGCACTAGTCCATAAAAGTGGCAATTACACAGGCATATTACTTTCTTTAGAACTTGATTTGGTAGCTGCTTGTGCCATTTTGTTTTTAAATGTATGGTCACAATGACGGATTCACTGCCTACTGTAAATATTTTCTGGGAAAAAAGCCAAACCTTTTCCAGTTGAAGACACAAATAATACTGTGCAAACTGTCAGTTTCACTGTGCCTTTGCAGGCCTGACCTTACTGCCACATATCAGTCCTCCAACTCACTAGCCACCCAAGGAGCTGTTAAGAGCCAGAATTTCCTCTAGACTTTCTATTGCTTTGAAATTGCAGTTTGTTGTGATGGTACCTTATTGAGCCTTGATAAGCATTCCACCTTGCAGACCCGAGGGGAAGCTGCAGCCAGCCAGCTGATTTTATATCACTATCCTGAACTTAAGGAAGAAAAGGGCATAGTGCTGATGACTGCAGAAATGGATTCCACATTTCTGGTAAGAATTAACTTGTAAAACTCTTTGGATTTACCTTGTGGCACTGAAGGTATTACTCTTCTGCCAAAGCTCAGGAAATTTCAGAGAGCTACATATAGCTTGTTTCTTACTTATTGTAAAGTTGTCTTGCTCAAGATCTTTCGATCTGAGGTTAGTACAGATCCTCAATCATTTATTCACAATTCTGAAACCCATGGGCTCTGAGAACAAAATGTTTTTGTTCTCATTTGGTCACAAAACCTTATGTAAACTTGAACTCATTTGGTAACTAAAGCTTTAAATTGATGTGAAACTATTTATATAATTAATCCCACTTGGTATGGTATATTATGCATTTTACTAGGGAAATAATAATGTGTTGGAGTACGGGGAGTCACATAATATAGTTATACAGTGTCTATACCTATTACCTTTCTAAAATTCAATAATTCTGAATCTAAGACACATCAGGCCCTAAGAGTCAAGTAAATGGCTTCTTAATCATAGGGAAGAGTTGTAGGGAAGCCTAGGATAGCTGTCAATATTTTATCTTCTTCATACTGTTCGTGTGTACAACATTCATCATTTATAGTGATTTTCTTTCCTCCTTTTCCCATTCCTAGATGGAAATCACTGAGATTTCCATATGAGCATTGACCATATGAGCATTTCCATATGAGCATTCATTGAGCATTGACCATATGCTCATAGCTAATGATGCCCACTATGTTCTCTCTGCACATCCAGGTGCCAGGAGCAGTGTTGTGATTACTGTACATTCTGTTTGTCTAGTCCTTGCTCTTTGCAATCACATTTAGCTGGCAGAGGTTAAGTTCAGAATGTCCCCGAACAGTGGACACTTCCCCCTAACAGTCTTCATTGCAATACCCACTTATTTTTTCTCTTTAAATCTTACCAACTGCATAGGGGGAAAGAAGTGATGTCACTCAACTAATATCACAGTAGCAGTAAGCCACAAACCTAGGACACAATGAAGATTCTACTTCCCTATCCTTGAAGCTATTTAGTTCCATCTCTCCCATTCTTCCTTCCACATAAAAGCTTCCATTCATCACATTCAACTGAAAGTTACCCAAAATTCTGTCCAAAAATATAGAGTTGCCATTAACTGAGATAGGAAAGATTGAAGGAGGAATAGGTTTGATAGGAAAATCAGGAGCTCACTTTTGGATGTGTTAAATCTGAGATGCCTATTAGATATCCAAGTAGTAGGCAATTAGGTATATGAGCCTGGATTCATGGGAGAGGTTCAGGCTGGATATGTAAATATGGGAATTGTCAGCATACAGATTACACTTAAAACCATGGGACTGAATGAAATCACCAAGCAAGTAAGTAAAAATAGAGATGAGAAGAGATCTAAGAACTGAGAGAGGGGGCTTCATCCCTTGAGAAATGAAGGAGCATCATCAAAGATTAAGGAGGAATGGTCATGAAGTAGAAGGAAAATTAAGATTGTACAATGCCCTAGAAGCTAAAATTGAATGTTTCGAGGAATAGGGACAGCTCAACTCACCAAATCTCTCTCCCTTGTTTATTAGGGCAAATGAGATGAGGGCTAAGAATTTACTGATTTCACAAACATGGAAGTCACTGGGTGCCTTATAAGAGCAGTTTCATAAAAGTGTGATTGGAGTAGATTTAAGAGAGGATGGAAAGAGAAACTATGAAGAATCAGTTTAGAAACTCTTTCAAGGGGCATTTCTATAAAGGGAAGGAGAGAAAGGGGTAATAGCTGGAGGTGGAGAAGTACAGCCAAGGGTATCTTTTGTTTCAAATATGAGAAAGATAACATATTTGTATGCTGATGGGAAAGGTCCAGTAAGAGGCTGGGCACAGTGGCTCATGCTTGTTATCCCAGCATTTTGGGAGGCTAAGGTGGGTAGATCACTTGAGCTCAGGAGTTTGAGACCAGCCTTGCCAACATGGTGAAACCCTGTGTCTACAAAGAATACAACAGTTAGCCAGGCATGGTGGCATGCACCTTGTAATCTCAGCTGCTCAGAAGGCTGAGGTAGGAGAATCACTTAAGTCCCAGCAGCAGAGGTTACAGTGAGCTGAGATTGAGCCACTGCACTCCAGCCTGAATGGCAGACCCAGACCCTGTCTCAAAAGAAAGATCCAGTAGAAAGGGAAATAATTGATGATATAGGGGAAGAAGTGATATATTTGAGTAGGCAAGTCTGGTAATGCAGGTTGATCTTTACCAGGAATATGATAGCAGGAGAGAAGCCAGAGTGTAAAGACACTGATATAATTAGATGGATAGAGGTAGTAGTATAAGTTTTCTACAGATTGCTCAGTGAAAAGAAAGAAAAGTTATCAGCTAAAAGCAAGGTTGGGAAAATGTTGGACATTTGAGTCAAAAAGAGGAAGTACAAAATTGTTGTCTAGGACAAGCGTCAGCAAACTACAGCCTGTGGGCCAAATCCAGCCCACTGCTTGCTGTTATAAGGTCTGCAAGTTAAGAATGTTTCCTATCTCTTTAAATGGTTAGGCAGAAAGACTCTTTATTGTTATAGAAATAAAGAAATTGTTTATTTAATAATAAAGACTATCATTAAAGAAAAGTAGTATTTCAAGTTTTATTGGAACACAGCCATGTTCATTTATTTACATATTATCTGTGGCCTGAAGGAAAGTAAAGGTGAATGCAAAGCAATGATTATTACCACAGAATGGAAGCTGTGTAATGAGGAAAGTGAAAATATAAGGGAGGTTAGAGACAATAAGAATTTTGAGTCCTAGTGGGTTGTGGAAGTTGAGAGTGAGCAGATAGGAAATAATTTGATCATGAGAGTGAGTGACAGAATAGAGACTGTACTATATTTTCTGGTCTTTGGCAAAGCGCAGCATCTAATCATATTAAAAGTGGATCCCAGAGGTCAGAGGAGGCCCATTCTGCTTTTTGCCATTTTTACCACCTCACTCTGGTGGTCTCAAACTGCTGCACAGTTCTCATCATTGTTAAAATTTGCTTCCTGGCCTTTTAACATTTGAGGGCATACAAAATAATATATATTTGTGTTGTATAAATCAGCTTGACTGTGAGATTCCAGTGTAGTAAATATAGAACTAGACATGTTAGAACTTATTGTACATGACTCAGAGAAGGGAAACTTAGAAGTATAACATAAATATATGATCCCCTGTATACTCATGCATGAACTGTGCACTTTAGGCATAGTATTTCCAACTATGGTACAAAGCATTAACCTCAAATGAATGAATACATAGAAACTAGAGGTTTCTTCTGAACTAAATTTAATGCTGAAAAACTAATGGAATATTCAAAAACCTAGCTTTATTTGGCTCCACATCTACGTCAATAGATGATTTCATTGAAAGGCAGTAAATGCTAGGATAGACATGCAGAAGGCTCTAGGGGTAGAGAGTGGGGTGGTATCCCTGGCCAAAGGGAGTAAGATTTCCTGGAGATGACACCCAGGCTGAACCTTCAAACACCAGCAGGAGTTTAGCCCAATAAAGAAGGGAAGAAATATTTCTGACAGAGGGAATAACGTAAGTAAATGCTAAGAGATGTAAAATGACTTGGAGTATTATAAAGGGCTTGGTATCACTTGTGTGTGTGTATATGTCTGTATATAAGGAGGTTTGGTGGGTTGTGTTTAGAGATTTGGCTTTACCCTAAGGGCATAAAAAGAGTTGTAAAAGGATCTGAATAGAAAAGAACCCATAAGGAGTTGGATTTTAAGACCACTAACCTTATTTGCTTCCTAAACATTCTGTAGTTCAAGTCAGGTCAGTATGATAATTTAGAAGTCAGTTGCAATAGTCTGCACAAGAAGTGGTGAAAACTTGAACCAAGCAGTGGTAGTAGAGATGGAAGCAAGAGAATGACCCCAGAAATATGTAGGGAGTAAAATAGGCAGGACTTGGTGCATTGATTATAGATTTGAAGACTGAAAGAGAGGGAGGAATCAAGTTTGTTAAAATACCTCTTTATTGGGCAGCACAGGGAGTTAGTGTATTTATCTTATTGGGTCTTGGAAAGGAGGAGACTATTGCTTCATGTTGAGAGCCAAGAGAACAAAAGGCAGGGGGAGAATAAGGGTGGTGGGAGTTGCCTTTCAATAACCCTCCATGAGAGATAGACATCACTCCCTGTGTCTTACCTTCCTTCTCACTGCACTAGTGGTCTTCAAACTTCTCTTTAAAGAGTAGGAGGATCCCTTTATCCAAACAAAATCTGATTATGTAAAACCCCAGGGTATGACAGCTAAAACAGAGGTGAAGGGACCTGAGGCACCTCCACAGAGCCCCTAGGATTCTGTAGAATAGTTTGAACAGCAGTGTTCTAGGGTGAACACAGATGAACTTACTCCTACCTTCACCACCCCCAGCTTCAGATAAAAGTTGATGTCAGAGGCCCTGTAGGCCAGGGGCTGAGAGAGTGGTAGTATCCTCAGATTATGGCAGTGCACTTGCTTCAGAAATGATTTGCTCTTGAGGCATCGGTGACTTTAAGAAAGGTAAAATGGATGAAGTAGGGTTATTGACCTTAATCAATCTTAATTATCTTGTCTTACCAGAAACAAAAGCAGGATGAAGTGGGGGAAATACCAGCCAGAGAGTCTAGAGTTCTGATCCTGACTGTGACCTTGGCTGGCTACTTGACCTTGGGCCCATCCCTGAACCTCATCTACCTTGGTTTCCTAGCCTATTAAATGAGAACTGGGTGATCTCTGAGGTCCCTTGTAGCTTTAAAATTCTATTAATTTGAAGTAGCCAGCTTTTTGGGAAAAGGTTTTTGATTGAAGATGCAGTCTCAGAGATTAGTGCCTGCTCATAAGAAATGACCCGAAAGTCCCACAGAGGGAATAGAGGTGGAGCACAGCCTATGTTATTTATAAACCCATCTTCATCATTTTCTAGCTAGACATAGCACACTTTTGGCAGTCAGTTTTTAGTGGGAATTTTCCATTATCTTTTGAGGTTTAATTTTGGCCATACAAGTGATAATAATGGACAAGTACTTCTGACCAACTGGAACTGCAGAATGTATGGCAAAAGTTAGTGTTGTCTGAGGTGACTCTTTTGTAAGGTTTGAAAGTGTAGACTATGTCCTTACCCCCATCTCTCTCATTTTTTAATTTTTATTTTTATATAATTTTTTTTAGAGATAGAGTTTGCTGTGTTACCCAGGCTGGAGTGTACTGGCATGACTGTAGCTCAGTGCAGCCTCAAACTCCTGGGCTCAAGTGATCCTCCTGCCTCAGCCTCCCAAGTAGCTAGGACTACAGGCTCTTTCTACCATATCTGGCTAATTTCTCCACCTCTGTCATGTAGAGTGGCCTGCTACTGAGCTTTAAAGAAGGTGGCCCCTTCTCTTCCCTGGGCCTTTGCTGATGTATTAGTTACAAATGGCTGCATAACAAATTACTACAAAACCTAGTGGCTTAAAACAACAAACATTTATTACCTCACAGTTTCTGTGGTTCAGGAATTGAGGAGGAGCTTAGCTGAGTGGTTCTGGCTTAGAGTCTTATGAGGTTGCTCTCAAGATATTGTCTAAGGGTACAGTCATCCAAAGGTTGATTGGGCTTGAGCATCCACATCCAGCCCCTCTCACGTGACTCTTGGGAGAGGCTTCATGTCCTCATCATGTTGGCTTTTCCACAGGACTGCTAGAATGTCAACTGACTTTTCCCAGAGCAAGAAAGATAGCAAGAGAGAAGCTGCAACCTGTTATGGCTTGATAGAAGTCATTCTCCATCATTTTTCATAGTCTTTTTTTTTTTTAAGAGATAGGGTTTCACTGCATTACCCAGACAGGCTCAAGCAGTCCTCCCACCTCAGCTTCCTGAGTAGCTGGCACTACAGGCTCACACCTGTAGGCCCCCAGCCATTTTGTCATAGTCTACTTGTTAGCAGGAAGTCATTGAGTATGGCCCTCACTCAAGGAAAGGGAAATTAGGCTCTGTCAAAGGGAAGAGTATCAAAAAATTTGTGGGCAAATTTTGAAACCATTACAGCTGGCTCTGGGAGTACTTTTCTGACCAAGGTGGTATCATAATAGGTTTTACTCAAGTGTATGTCTGATTAGTCAAGAACTTAGTTCTCACTCACAAACTGGTTCTTAGAGCTGGGTAATTAATGCTCTCTTATTTCCCTCCTGGGACATATTTAACAATTATTAAGGAACTGGATGAAGAGGAATAATGTGAACACGTACATTAATCTATTCAGTAAACATTCACCAGATGTCACTGTGTGCAGAGATATAAAACAAACCATGGTCTATGTCTTTGAGGAATTTGTACTAGGGAAAATAGACAAAACAAGAAAAATATAATACAGTATCATAAATTCTATGATAGTGATAAGCACAGGATGATTTGGTACACAGGGAAGGCACCTAACAAAGACTAGGGACATCAGGAAGTTAGGGAAACTTTCTGGAAGTGGTGACTCTTGGGCGAGGGTCCCCACCCAACACAGAACTCAGACAAGAGCTTTGTGGCCCTGTGCAAGAAAGGACCTCATTATTCTTTTCCTTACCTCACAGAATGTTGCTGAGGCACAGTGCATCGCCAACCAAGTTCAGCTCTTCTATGCTACTGACCGGAAAGAGACGTACGGGTTAGTGGAGACCTTTAACCTCAGACCAAATGAGTTCAAATATATGTCTGTCATCGCTGAATTGGAGCAAAGTGGACTTGGAGCAGAACTGAAATGTGCCCAGAACCAAAATAAGATTTAGAAGTGTACAGGTTGGCCCTTTACCATAGTCCAAAAAAAAAGGACTATGAAAAATGATGGAGAATGACTTCTATCAAGCCATAAAAGGTTGTAGCTTCGCTCTTGCTAGTTGGCTTAGTCCTTGATAGTCTAGAGCCCACCCACTCCTCAAGAACTTAAGAGCTCAGCATCTATAATGAGCAGTTGGTAATAAGTTGCTCATTATAGTGCTTATTGCAAGCAATCATGGAGATGAGCCCTATTACTTGATATTCAGGAATTAAGGTACCCAAACATTCTGATAAGTATCTCAGCATACTTGAGGTTTCCTTTTTTAAGTGTTTGAAGTTACAACAGGTAACCAAGGACATGTAAAACAGTTGACCTGATTTTGCACCGTGTAATAGTGCAGTTGCATTCTGGCCATTTTGACCTTATAGCTCCCAGATGATGAGTTTGTCATCTTTATAAACTCATGACAGGATAATAAGCTTGAAGACCTGCTGTAGTTAGATACGAGCTTTAATGCTTCCCATGCACCAATCAACTGGACAAAAGCATAAGCCAAACATCCTGTTCAAACTGTAGAATAACCAGATATACCCATCAATATAAAGACTTCATCTAGATGATGCCCCCTAGAGATGCCTTTAGTATAGCTGGCTTGGGGTATCAGCCAATTTCAGATATAGTTAGATAAACAGGTACAGGGTCTGCATACTATTAAGCCATAGTTTGTGGCACCCACTTCTCTAACTCCACCTGTTAGAAACTGTGTGTTTGAAGGAGTGAATCAGTGCAGTGTAAATAAAATGCTTTTGTAAGATGAAGATTAATCCAGATTTGCATGATTTTTTTTTTAAACAACTCTAAACATGATACAAAAAAGTGGGTGAAAGCAACTGTTCCCAGATTTGGATGTGGGGAAAATACAGCAATAATTTTTTTTAAGTCTGGCTTATAATCTTTGTTACATAAAATAATGAAATCTAAGTTATATACTATCCATAGTATCAAGGCTATGGGCTGATTTTATCAAAAATCATCTTGGGACTCAACAATTGCTTGGGATGCCAGAAATAAGAAAGTCGCTCTCCAGTGCTGGAAACCCATCTTTTGTTTGTAGTGTCACTGTTGTGGCACCAAGCTCAGTAATAGGAAAGGATGGTGGTTACACACCAGCCTTCTGAAGCCAAAGCCCCCAGTATTGTTGTCAGCTGCCTTTACTATGGCATTTCTTTCTCTTTCTTTTTTTCCTGAGATGAAGTCTCACTCTGTCTTGCCTAGGCTGGAGTACAGTGGTGCAATCTCAGCTTGCTGCAACCTCTACCTCCCTGGTTCAAGTGATTCTCCTGCCACAGCCTCCCAAGTAGCCAGGATTACAGGCACATGCCAACACACCTGGCTAATTTTTATATTTTTAGTAGAGATGGAGTTTCTCCATGTTGGCCAGGCTGGTCTCGAACTCCTGGCCTCAAGTGATCCACCCATCTTGGCCTCCCAAACTGCTGGGATTACAGGTCTGAGCCACTGCACCTGGCCTGACATTTATTTATTGATCTAACATGCTCCACTTTGCTGCTCCTGCCTAAGATCTGGTTGGATGATGCTGAATGTGGTGAGTGGGAATTTAAGCAATATTTGCAGTTTGTGTGGGTGTGTTTTCTTCCAGAAGACTCTTTGTAGGTTGGGCCTGTCCCTAAGCTCTTTAAATAGAATGGACATTTCACTATTCTCTGAGCTGTGTCTCTTTTGTTGTACCTTTGAGTCTATGTATTAAGAGAGACAGACAGTATTTGTTTAACCTGGGGAAGCTGCTATCTTTTCACTATTTCTCTAAAGGTTGAGCTGTCTCCTAATGTAAATTCTGGACCTGCTTCTGGTCGTGGCAGTTTATCTTTTGAGAAACTTGAGTCTTATCAGCCCTTCTATTTTCATTAAATGCCTTCTGACCTTCTGAATGTTTTGGGTCCTAAGAATTTTTGACATCACATGGGGTTGTTTTTATGGGTTTCCAGTTATGTTTGTTTTTCTTTCCAGATGGACCCAGTTATTAGCCTTACATGATATATTGTTACACCTTCACCAGCAGGTGAGGAAATGATGGAAAAGGGAGTAAGAAACAGGGGCCAAGCGCGGTGGCTCATGTCTGTAATCCCAGCACTTTGAGAGGCCGAGGCGGGCAGATCACGAGGTCGGGTGTTTGTGACCAGCCTGGCCAATATAGTAAAACCCCATGTCTACTAAAAATACAAAAATTAGCCAGGTGTGGGATCACACGCCTATAGTCCCAGCTACTCGGGAGGCTGAGGTGGAAGAATCGCTTGAACCTGGGAGGAGGAAGTTGCAGTAAGCCGAGACCACACCATTGCACTCCAGCTTGGGTGACAGAGTGAGACTCTGTCTCAAAAAAGAAAGTAAGAAATGGCCACTTGTTTTAATCGCTCCTCCTGGCTTTGCCCTCAGTCCCTACCTTCCAAGAAGGATATGTCCATGGATAATTATGTTGGGCATGACTAAAATAGATATAGCTGTTCTTTGTGTTTATTTACCTAGAAAGACCTGGCAAAGAACTCAAAGAAAATTGACCATTTGATCAGTCAGTTTATCCCGTGGTGCTAGCTAGCATGTTAGAGAAAGTGTCAGAGTTAGAGTTAGGTGTTCGAGAAAGTGGACAGGCTTTAGAATTAAGTGAATCTGGGTTCGTATGTTAGTGTTTCTATTCATTAGCTCTATACTGTTGAACACATTGCTTAAACTGTCTAATTCTGGGTTTTTTTCCATCAAAAGTAGGGATAATAATATCTACCTCATAGGATTATTGTGAGAGTTAAATTAACTTCACTACAGTAGAAAATATCAACTACCATCCTTTACTTCCCTTGCCCCTCATTAAAGATTAATACAAGTTAGCATTTCAGATGTGTAGATCATTCTTTATTCCAGTTAAAAGAACAAACTTTATCTCATCAGTTCTCAAATTTTAAGATGCAGTAGAATCACCTAGAATGCTTTTAAAATGCAGATTCTCAGGCCTCAACCCTACCCACCACCGCCACCACCCCCCCACCACCACCACCACCACACTAAATCAAGATTGTACAGAAGGGACTGGGAATCTACTTGTTAATATGTGCTCCAGATAATTCTAATGTAGGTAATTAGCCAATCACACTTTGATAACCATTGCCTTATTTATTCTTTACAAAAATGTACATTGCCAGGTCTTTCTTTCCTATGGATGCTAACTATAGGATTATTTAGGTTCCTCTGCTCTTTCTCTCCCATAGTGGCCCCCTTTGCAAACTCCAAATACTTTATATTTATTTATTCTTGTGTCTTTTTCCCCCTACTAGACTGTGAGCTCCTTGAGAGCCAGGATTTATCTCTGTTCCCAGTGCCATGGACATGGCCTGGACCATAGAAGATACTTAGTTTTTTGTTGAATAAATAGGTAACATGGATTTCAGCCAAAACATTGTCTTGTGTATGTACCTTTATTTAAATACCCTAGATTTAAAAGAATATCTTAATACAGATAGATCGAGAATGTGTTGAGTGGGAATATTTGCAAACCAAAATACCAAGTTATACACAGTCTCTTACCTCACCTAATCCACTGGCATTACCTTGGTGGACCATTACACAGTACAACTTAACAGTTGCTCACAGCATCTATTCTGCAGCCACTATGTTAAGTGCTAGACACAGAAAGATGAGTAGGGTATGATTCCTGCTCTCAAGCTGTTTCAGCCACTGCCTCTTTCTCTCTTGCTTCTGATTCTGTGCCTCACACCTACACCTGATTATAGTTTGCTTTGTCTTGTTCTCGGATGGTCATACTGGCACTTCTTTCTTCAACCAGTTTGGAAGCTGGAGCACATGTTTTATTTTGCATTCTCCATACTAACCTTTTGTTCAGCCTTGGAGAAGAGATACTAATGCTCACTTCCCAGTCATTTGATTTGGCACTGAGTCAGCATTTACTCACACTGAGCACCTATTTGCCAAGCAGTGTTAAAAAAAACTGGATAATATAGCAATGAACATAGCAAATAAGGCTGCTGTTCTCATTGTAGTTTATATATTGAAAAGAAGACAAATAAGCCAATAAAATTATTTCAAATATGGTAGTGCTATGAAAATTAAAAACTAATATTATAGAATATGGAGTGGAGGCAAAACTTAATGGTCAGGAGAGGCATCTCTGCAGCAGTGGTAGCCAATTCATGAGCTGGGGAAAGAGAACCAAGTAAAGAGAACAGCAAGTGTTAACACCTGAAGCAGAGCCAAGCTAAGAATGCTTGTTTCTGGACAGATATAAAGGTTCAGTATCTACCCTTTAGGAGCCTGGCGTTCAGTGGCATGGCCCTGACATGAATGATTACAGTATAAGATAAACTGATCAATGCCATCTCAGAAGAGAGGCAAAGAGAGTTAAGGAACTCTACTGCATGCTATGGAGGATGCAAAGCTTGCCAGACTATGGTACCCACCCATGAAGCACTTACAGCTTAATGGGGAATAACAGTTAGACAGTGTTAAAGTCTCAGAGGCTATGTGTTTCTGTCGAGAGACAAGAGGTACTGTAAATTCAGAGCTGGCCTCCCAAGCTAGTCGTGTACTACATAACAACGTTTTGGTCAAGTTGGATTGCATATGCAACCGTGGTCCCATAAGATTATAATGGAGCTGAAAAATTCCTATTGCCTAGTGACATCACAGCTGTGCTAATGTTATAGCACAATGCATTATGTGTGATGATGCTGGTATAAACCTAGTGTACTTCAAGTCATATAAAAGTATAGTGTATGGAGGCCAGATATTGTGGCTCACACCTGTAATCCCAACACTTTGGAAGGGCAAGGCAGGTGGATCCTTTGAGTTTAGAAGTTAGAGACCAGCCTGGACAACATAGTGTGACCTTGTCTCTACAAAAATATTTAAAAATTAACTGAGCATAGTAGTGCATGCCTGTAGACCCAGCTACTCAGGAAGCTAAGGTGGGAGGATCCCTTGAATGCAGGATGTTGAGGCTGCAGTGAGCTGAGATGGCACCACTGCACTGCAGCCTGGGTGACAGAGCAAGACTCTATCTCAAAAAATAAAAAAGTATAGTGCATAAAATTAAGTACAACATATAATGCTTGATAATAGTAAATGACTATTACTGGTGTATTTATTTACTACACTTTTTATCATTTAGAATGTGCTCTTTCTACATATAAAAAATAGCCGGGCGCAGTGGCTCACGCCTGTAATCCTAGCACTTTGGGAAACTGGGGTGGGCGGATCACGAAGTCAGGAATTCTAGACCAGCCTGGCCAACATGGTGAAACCCATCTCTACTAAAAATGCGAAAATTAGCTGGGTGTGGTGGCGCACACCTGTAATCCCAGCTACTCAGGAGGCTGAGGCAGGAGAATTGTTTGAACCTGAAGGCAGAGGTTGCAGTGAGCCGAGATCACACCACTGCACTCCAACCTGGGAGACAGAACGAGACTCTGTCTCAAAAAAATAAAATGAGTCAATTGTAAAACAACTTCAGTCAGGTCTCTCAGGAGTTATTCCAGAGGAAGGCATTGTTTTCATATGAGATGACAGCTCCATGTGTGTTACTGCCCCGGAAGACCTTCCAGTGGGACAAGATATGGAGGTGGAAATTAGTAATGTTGATGATCCTGACCCTGTGTAGGCCTAGACTAATGTACATGTTTGTGTCTTAGCTTTTAACCAAAATGTTTAAAGTAAAAAAGAAAATTTTTAATAGAAAAAAAGCTTATAGTAAAGATAGAAAATATTTTGTATGCTATAGAGTGTGTTTAAGCTAAGCATAATTATAAAATCATCCAAACGTTTTAAAAATTAACAAGTTTTTAAAGTTAAATGGTTACAGTAAGCTAAGCTTATTGAAGAAAGAAAAAAAAATTTTTTTTTTTTTGAGACAGAATTTTGCTCTTGTTGCCCAGGCTGGAGTGCTATGGCACGATCTTGGCTCACCACAACCTCCACCTCCCGGGTTCAAGAGATTCTCCTGCCTCAGCCTGCCCAGCAGCTGGGAATACAGGCATGTGCCACCATACCCAGCTAATTTTGTATTTTTAGTAGAGATGGGGTTTCTCCATGTTGGACAGGCTGGTCTTGAACTCCCTACTCAGGTGATCTGCCCACCTCGGCCTCCCACAGTACTGGGATTACAGGTGTGCACCACTGCGCCTAGCCAGAAAGATATTTTTATAAATTTAGTGTACAGTGTTTATAAAGCCTACTGTAGTGTACAGTAATGTCCTCAGCCTTCACATTCACTCAGAACTCATGCACTGACTCACCCAGAACAACTTCCAGTCCTTCAGGCCCTATTCATTATAAGTGCCCTATATAGCAGTATCATTTTTTATCTTATACTGTATTTTTACTGTACCTTTTCTATGTTTAGATACGTATTGATAAGTACTTACCATTATATTACAGTTGCCCACAGTATTCAGCACAGTAACATGCTGTACACATTTGCAGCCTAGGAGCAATAGGCTATATACCATCTAAATTTGTGTAAATATAGCCTAGACCACCTAATGATTATAGTCCCCATTGTTAAACAACACTTGACTGTATACATATTAATAATAACCACTAACTTTTACTGAGGGCTTACCATATACCAGGCACTGTGCTAAACCCTTATGTGGATTATCTCAATCCTGACAACCTATGAGGTTGGCGGGAATCTGCTGGTTGGTGACATGTGCTGCCCTCTCCTTGTACCCGCCTGCCCCAACTCCAGCTCAGAAAAGAGAGCAACCAGCCAGGCAAGGTGGCTCACACCTGTAATCCCAACACTTGGGAGGCCAGGTAGAGGCCAGAAGTTAGAGACCAGCCTGATCAATGTAACAAAACCCAGTCTCAACTAAAAATAGAAAAATTAGCTGGATATAGTGGTACACACCTGTAATCCCAGCTACTCAGGCTGAGGTATAAGAATCACTTGAACCTGGGAGATGGAAGTTGCAGTGACCCATATTGTGCCACTGCACTCCAGCCTAGGTGACAGAGTGAAACCTTGTCTCAAAAAGAAAAAGAAGCCATGGTTGGCTCTGGAACCAGCCCTGAGAAACATGTCTCCCAATTTTCCTGCTGATAACTAAAGAAGGAAGAATAAAATGCATGCCTTATATACCTCTGATTCCTCCAGACAATTTTGCAAAACATCACGTTCTAACTAGGGAGGACTTCTTTGGAGAACTTTGGTCTTGTCAATTCTTCTGATCTGACAGGGTGATAACAACATCCTTATCCTTGTTCTGCTAAAAGGGAGAGTTGGAGCACAGAAAGGGAAGAGATGACTTCAAGGTTGCTGTCTGCATCAGGAGCCAACCCAAGAACAGATGACTGTCCATGCTCCACACTTAATAGGATCATTTGTAATGTCCACTGAGCAGGCTCATTCTTCACATTCACTGGAACAGGGCTACTTCTGAGCTCTTCAGGCCTTAGGAACTGGAATATCTACAAGAAAAATTGGTTCAAACCACTTATGAATCATTACAGGTTTCCAGAGCTTTCAGGACAAAGTCCTTCCCCCCACAAGATGGAGTTTCACTCTTGTTACCCAGGCTGGAGTGCAATGGCGCAATCTCGGCTCACCGCAACCTCCGCCTCCTGGGTTCAGGCAATTCTCCTGCCTCAGCCTCCTGAGTAGCTGGGATTACAGGCATGTGCCACCATGCCCAGCTAATTTTTTGTATTTTAATAGAGACGGGGTTTCACCATGTTGACCAGAATGGTCTCGATCTCTTGACCTTGTGATCCACCCGCCTCGGCCTCCCAAAGTGCTGGGATTACAGGCGTGAGCCACCGCGCCCGGCCCCAAAGTCCTTTTAGATCCGCTCACAGGAGCTTCAGGATCCAGTGCATGGTGTCTTCTCCAGGCTCATTTTGTGCCTCTCCTACCCACTCCTTTAGCTCCAGCCATTCTGGATGACTGGCTGTTCCCTAAACACATTGTGCTCTTCCTACCTCTGTTTTGCTCTTTTTTTTTTTCCTCTGTAGCCCAGGCTGGAGTGTAATAGCATAGTCTCAACTCACTGCAACTTCTGCCTCCTGGGTTCAAGCTATTCTCCCACCTCAGCCTCCCGAGTAGCTGGGATTACAGGTGCTCACCACCACACCTGGCTAATTTTTGTATTTTTAGTAGAGACAGGGTTTCACCATGTTGGCCAGGCTGGTCTTGAACTCCTGACCTCGTGATCCACCCACCTCGGCCTCCCAAAGTGTTGGGATTACAGGCATGAGTCACCTCGACCGGCCTGTTCTGCTCTTTTCAAATACATTTGCCTGTTTCAAATGCCGGTTCCTCCTTAAGTTAACTGAAAGCTTCACTATAGTATCTCTACAAGAAGCTTTCCTTGAGACCTATTCCCCTCCACATGGCCTGCCTGCAAGGCTGGCTTCCCCACCAGGCATGAATAGCCCTTGGAGACTGGGATCATATCTTACTGGACATTATATTCCAAGTGTTCAGCACAAAACCCGACAGAGAGAGAAAAGATACCCTGTGGATGCTGAATAAACTCCATTTGAGTGACCAGACCCCCTGAGCCTACAAACATCCCTTGCACAGTGAGATCCAGCTCTAGCAAAAACATTGTGGTTATGTCCCAGTTCAAGACAGTGGCCATTTTGCTTGCTCTTACTGCAGAGGCTACATGTGGAAAACCAAGCCAGGTGGCCAACAGAGAAGGCAGTCAGGTCTAGGGTTTGTAAGCAGAAGGAACTGAGAGATGATGAACAAACTTTTGGAGCAAGACAATTATTTTAAAGTACCAATCTGGCACTTTTCAAGTTCTTGTGTTGCCTTGCCAAGACTTAACATTAAAAAAGAGCTTACAAGCTGGGTGCAGTGGCTCACGCCTGTAATCCCAGCACTTTGGGAGGCCGAGGCGGGCAGATCACCTGAGGTCGGGAGTTTGAGACCAGGCTGGCCAACATGGAAAAACCCTCATCTCTACTAAAAATACAAAAATTAACCAGGCATGATGGCAGGGGCCTGTAGTCCCAGCTACTCAGGAGGCTGAGGCAGGAGAATTGCTTGAACCCAGGAGGTAGAGGTTGCAGTGAGCCAAGATCGCACCACTGCACTCCAGCCTAAGCAACAGAGTAAGACTGTTGTCTCAAAAAAAAAAAAAAAAAGACCTTACAGACTATCCAGTCACCAGTTTTCAAACTGTGCTTCAAGAAATCTTAAAGTCCCTTAGAGATGGGGACCCTGGGAGTCTGACCCCCAACCAACTCAACCAGAGAACCAGTGTTTTATTTACTGGGCTTCTCATAAGCGGTCATCTGAAGAAACAATTTTCAAGAAAGACTGAAAAAAAAAAAAAAAACCCTGGTCTAGTCTAACCTCCCACCCACCATTATAGGCCTCTCTACAGCACCACTCAGCCACTGGGCCACTGTTTAAAATCTTCCCAGGGACTGGGAACTCTACCTGCTAACTGACCTGCACCATGCTGAGACAGCTCTGAGTGAACAAGTTTTTCCCAACCCCTAGCCGAAATCTGGCCTCTTCTCACTACCCTCACCTCCTTCTGCCTGCTGTGGATGGAACCTCCCAGAAGAGTCTTCACTTTTCTACCTAGCCACCTCTCTTGCTGATAGGCAAAGATAACTCTCAAGTTGCTTTGTCATCTCTTCAGCAGAACTGTCTGTCTTTAATTATATGACCCAAAACCCCAGCCCCTCACCCTCTGGCTCACCTGCATCTGGACAGACTAGCCAGTATCACCAGTGTCTGCCTCATAGTTGGGGCCTAGAGTTGAGCCCAACATGGCCTTGTGAGGTAATCAGAGTGGATTCTGGGTCACTGTCCCTTGGGAGTTGGCATGGTTCACCTGGAAGTCCCTTCCCCACATAGCCACTTACTGAAGTCATCTCACTGACTCCACTTTACCTTTTCCTGGCCCTCATCCTTACTCCCACCTTCTGCTGTCTTCCCATGATCTGTTTCAAACATGGCTTTTCCTGCCTGGCACTTTAGTCCTTCGGACCTCCACACATAGTCCCGTTTCATCTGTCGAGTGCTCCCATCACATTTTGATTTGAATCTTCACTCTATTTCCCAGACCCAAAGCCTGGAAGCTAACATCTAGGTTGGGAGCCAGGTAACGTCTGGAGTTTGGGGCCAACATACAGGCCTGCCTGATTACTTGTAGATGGCTTATCTGAGACACAGTTATTCCTGGTTACAGATGTCTATGTATTTAGTTCCTTGGCAACTCATTAAACATAACTGTTGACAGTTTAAAGAGATCAAATCCATCCAACCTTGTCATGTCCCTACCTGACAAGGTAGGCATCAGAAACACCTGATGAACTTGTCAAAGCTGTTCATTCTTGAGCTTCGCCATTGAGATATAGATTCTGTTGGCCTGGGACGGGGCTGAGAAACTATTAGGTTGGTGCAAAAGTAATTACAGTTTTTGCCATTTATGTCAAAACACAATTACTTTCCACCAACTTAATATTTTTCTTTTCTTTTTTTAAATCTCCAGGTAATTCAGAAACTCAGCTTGATTTGGGAACCCCTGTAATAAGTTAGTGGTTTTACTTTTACTTTCCACCCGCGGAAGAAGGCTCCAAGCTAGGTGAAGTGACTTCCCCAGGGTCACACAGGGTTTTGGTAGCAGCATTCTTTCTATCTCGTTCCAAATTATCTTGGCACTTCAAGGCAACCCAACTGGAAAATATCTGGAAAAGACAAGGATTTGCTGGGCACTGTGGCTCACACCTGTAATCCCAGCACTTTGGGAAACCGAGGTGGGCGGATCGCCTGAGGTTGGAAGTTCAAGACCAGCCTGATCAACATGAAGAAACCCCATCTCTACTAAAAATACAAAATTAGGCTGGGCGCGGTGGCTCACGCCTATAATCCCAGCACTTTGGGAGGCCGAGGCGGGTGGATCACGAGGTCAAGAGATCGAGACCATCCTGGTCAACAAGGTGAAACCCCGTCTCTACTAAAAATACAAAAATTAGCTGGGCATGGTGGCGCGCGCCTGTAGTCCCAGCTACTTGGGAGGCTGAGGCAGGAGAATTGCTTGAACCCAGAAGACAGAGGTTGTGGTGAGCTGAGATCGTGCCATTGCACTCCATTCTGGGTAACAACAGCGAAACTCTGTCTCAAAAAATATATATCAAAATTAGCCAGGCATGGTGGCGCATGCCTGTAATCCCAGCTACTTGAGAGGCTGAGGCAGGAGAATTGCTTGAACCCAGGAGGCGGAGGTTGCGGTGAGCCAAGATCGCCCCATTGCACTCCAGCCTGGGCAACAAGAGTGAAATTCTGTCTCAAAAAAAAAAGGCAAGGATTTTATTATTGTCTACCTCTAGTAAAGATTTCTTGGATGAGACTAGCTAGCTATTCTCAGCATGCCCTTAGGTAAGACCTCTATGGGGCAAGAGATGAAAGCCTTCCCAGACTCTTGGAGTTCAGATGTTTTCCTTATTTGATTTCGAAAGCCGAGTATTTCCCTGGCTCATGACCCCTGGAAACAAATGCTGGATTATCTGTTACACTGGATTATCTGTGCCTGGCCCCTGCAGCTGCACAGAGAATTATGTGTTGCCTGTGCAGGCTGAAACTCTCCATCCATCCTGCGTGCATTTTGTCTCACCTGTGGTGAATGAGCAGAGCGGGGTGATATATGGAGAGCCAGGCAGGCAGCAGTGGCAGGGGAGGGGTATTGGAGGGTGAGGGATTGATGGAAACTCAGCTGTAGAGCTCAGTTGAGAGACTCACACCCCATTGGAGCTGGGATTGATTGCTGGAACTTTCTCACCCTTCTCAGTTTGTCTCAGAGCCAGCAGTCTACACTGTGTCCTCTGGGAACCCCTATGGAGAGGGACTTGCTCTCAAGGTCGGGGAAGCACAGGTCTCTTGGTGGTGGTCTACCTCACCTCATGCCCTCTTCCCAGAGGCAGGCAACTCTACACTCTCGAAGCCAAGTGACCTTCAGACAGCTTTCTGTTTCCTAAACCCCTTTCTTCTCTCTGTACTTGGCCTCCTTATCTCTTTTTCAACACTCGGCTCACACTATATCACTTCCTCCCTTGGGTGCTATCTGTAGAATGTGTGGAATGACCTGCCCCAGCAGATTTTGCAAGGTATCAAAAGAGTGAGTGAGAAGTCTAAGGTGGTGTCAAGGTTGCTGAGGTTGGTTGATGTACTTAATGCTTCCAATTGCTTTAACATGGATCCAGGCACAGATGTCTTCATTATCATCTACTTTCCCAGGAAAGCATTTTCTAGAAAGTGTCTAGCCCCCATTCAAACTGACTTGTTCTTTGTCTAACAGCAACAGTGCTCAGGCAGTGTGAAGCAGAAGGGCAGACCCTGTGACTTCCATTTTTGAGTCTCAGCTCTGCAATGTCTTTTTTTTTTCTTTTCTTTTTTTGTTTAAGACAAGGTCTTCGTCTGTTGCCCAGGCTGGGGTGCTTTGGAGCAATCTCGGCTCACTGCAACCTCCACTGCTCAGGCTCAAAGTATCCTCCTGCCTCAGCCTCCTGAATAGCTGGAACCACAGGCACACTCCACTGCACCTGGCTAATTTTTGTATTTTCTTAGTAGAGGTGGGTTTTTGCCATGTTGCCCAGGCTGGTCTCTAACTCCTGAGCTTAAGCAATCTGCCCACCTCAGCCTCCCAAAGTGGTAGGACTACAGGCGTGAGCCACCCTGCCTGGCCCAGCTCTGCCATTTCAAGCTGTGCTTCTTAGCCAAGTCATTTCACCTTTTGGAGCCAATACATTCTAAGGTTGTTACAGGACTCAAAAATGACCAAAGTAGGCCAGGTACGGTGACTCACACTTGTAATCCCAACACTTTGGGAGGCCAAAGCAGGCGGATCACCTGAGGTCGGGAGTTCAAGTCCACCCTGACCAACATGGTGAAACCCCATCTCTACAAAAATACAAAAATTAGCCAGGCATGGTGGTGTGTGCCTGTAATCCCAGCTATTGGGGAGGCTGAGGTGGGAGAATCGCTTGAACCCAGGAGGCAGAGGTTGCAGTGAGCTGAGATCGCACCATTGCACTCCAGCCTGGGCAACACAGTGAAACTCCATCTCAAAAAATAAATGGCCAGAGTAGTAAAAGCACTTTGTAAACCAGAAAGTTCCTTACAACTGTTAGTTGTTCCTACAAGGTAACATGGAAGGAGGAATAATAAATAAAATCCCACTTCTAAAGGCTTACAATCCAAAGGGGAAGACACCACCTCCATGGGCTTAACCAAGGAGCACATCTGCAAACCACTGAGAACTTGTTGAGTCAAGGGCTCCCCTCTGAGGAGGGTTGGTTCCAGGCAGCTGGTGTAATTTAGGAAAACTTCCTGGAAAAGAAGAGCATACCCTTAGTCCACTTAGCCTCAGGCAAAGCTGAGCTCCTACAGCTGCTTCTTGAAAAGGCCCCAAATGCAATTTGATGACAAGCTGGATAACAACTGCAGGAAGTTACAGGCTGTACTTGTGTGGAATCCAGACTCTACAGGGTGCCCCTTGAGTCTCCACCAAGATGTGGACCCCACCCACTGAACTGCTGCTTCCTGCTGCAGCACACACAGCTTTCCTATCTCCTAGACATGAAGCCAAGATGGGACCCAGAGAGAGCTGCAGTGTAGGGTTTGGGAGATCATCTAAACAATCCCTTCTCCCTACTTAGTGGAACTTGTTTTCCAGCCCCTCCATCCCTCTCTGAAGGGAAGAACAACTTAAAAGCTCTAATACGATAAACCTCCCTCTATCCCAGTGTTGCTGAAAAGAAGAAATGAGAATATGCGTCTCAGGGAGAGGCATACGTAAGGTTCACTGAGTGGTTTTTATTACCGTGATTCATCATTGGGCTGATCTCTTTCTCTCTCTCAGTCTGTTTTCTGCATACTTCAAGATTAGACTAAGTGATATCCAAGAATCTTTCCCTTTAACAAGCCACCCCACTCCCTGACCTGCTGTTCAATAATATTTCTCTGTAGCCAATGGGACACGTGGACCCAATGGAAGTTCCTTAGAAGACAGAGCCTTTGTCACCACCCACAAAGCAAGGGTAATGTCTGCAACTGGCCAGCATACAATGCCTGACATCTAATGGGCCCTCAGTAAATACTTTTAGAATGTAAGAATGAATGAACAGGTACGATCCAAGATGGCTGATGGCTAACATCTTGGGATTGCAGCTCCCAGTGGAAGCGCAGAGAACAAGAGGATGCCACACTTTCAGACAAATTTTTGTCACTCACGGAGCAGAAGATTCCCAGTGGAGGAGCCGCACGGGTCGCCAGCACAACTCTTGTGGCCGGCGCAGCGGTTTTGCCAGCACCTTGGCGCAGCAGCTCTTGGGGCAGAGTAAACAGGACTGGTTCCCATTCTGACCGAGGTTTGGAGCTCTGGGAAGGCAAAGTCGCCTATTACGGACTCAAGAAGGAAGCCAGACTGGAGATTCCCGGGCAGAAAAGCATCATCAGTCTTAACGCTCTGTTTTGGCTGGCGCAGTGGGTTGCTCATATTTCGGCCCTTAGAATTTACAACTTGGACGTCCACTCAGAGACCTAATTTGAAAGTTGGTAATTACAAAGACAACAGGTCGATAAATTTACAATGATGGGATGAAACCAGCATAAAAAGGCTGAGAATACTCAAAATCAGAATGCCTCTCCCTCTAAAAAGGATCACAGTTCCTCATTAACAACGGAACAAGGCTTGATGGAGAATGAGCGCATCCCATTAACAGAATCAGGCTTCAGAAGATGGATAATAAGAAACTTCTGTGAGTTAAAAGAACATGTTGTAGCCCAATGTAAAGAAACTAAGAACTTTGAAAAAAGGTTTGACAAAATCTTAATGAGAATAGACAACTTAGAGAGGAATATAAGTGAATTAATGGAACTGAAGAATACAATACGGGAACTCCAAGAAGTATTCACAGGTTTAAACACTCGAATTGTTCAAGCAGAAGAAAGGATATCAGAGGTCAAAGTCCAACTTAATGAAATAAAACGAGAAGACAAGATTAGAGAAAAAAGGATAAAAAGGAATTAGCAAAGTCTCCAAGAAATGTGGGACTATGTGAAAAGACCAAATTTACGTTTGATAGGTGTACCTAAATGCGACGGAGAGAATGAATCCAAGCTGGAAAATATTCTTCAGGATACTATTCAGGAAAATTTTCCTAAACTAGCAAAGCTGGACAATATTCAACCCCGGGTAATACAGAGAACACCACAAAGATATTCCTCAAGAAGAGCAACCCCAAGGTACATAATCATTAGATTCACCGGGGTTGAAACGAAGGAGAAAATACTAAGGGCAGCCAGAGAGAAAGGTCAGGTTACCCACAAAGGGAAGCCTATTAGACTTACAGCAGATCTCTCAGCAGAAACTCTACAAGCCAGAAGAGAGTGGGGGCCAATATTCAACATCCTTAAAGAACAGAACTTTCAGCCCAGAATTTCATATCCTGCCAAACTAAGCTTCACAATTGAAGGAAAAATAAAATCTTTTATGAACAAGCAAGTACTCAGAGATTTTATTACCACCAGGCCTGCTTTACAAGAGCTTCTGAAAGAAGCATTACACATAGAAAGAAACAACCAGTATTAGCCTTTCTAAAAATATACCAAAAAGTAAAGAGCATCAACATAAAGAAGAATTTACATCAATGAATGGATAAAACAGCCAGTTAATATCAAATGGCAGTAATCCTAAATTTAAATCAACTAAATCCCCAATCAAAAGATACAGCCAAAACCCAAGGGTATGCTACATCCTGACCCATTTCACATGCAAGGATACACAAAGACTCAAAACAAAGGGATGGAGAAAGATTTACCAACAAAATGGAGAGCAAAAATAAATAAATAAATAAAAAGCAGGAGTTGCAATTCTCGTATCTGATAAAATAGATTTTAAAGCAACAAAGATATAGTGGTAAAAGGCTCAATGCAACAATAAGAGCTAACGATCCTAACACCCAGATACATAGAGACTTAGACTCAATGAGACAGAAAATTAATAAGGATATCCATGACTCAAACTCAGATCCAGAACAAGTAAACTTAATAAATATTTATAGAGCTCTCCACTTTAAATACACAAAATATACATTCTTGTCAATACCACATCACACCTACTCATAGGTTTAAATGAAATATTGATTGGCCATTATTAATACCCATTTTTTTTTAGAATAAAGCAACATTTCCGTTCTCTCTCCCTCTTTTTCTTCCTCTTTCTTCCTCTCCTTCACTCCTTTTTTTTTCTTTCCTTCTCTCAAAAAAGAAATGAATGAACAAATAGAAAATTTTGATGTGTTTTCACCCCACCATAATAATTTAAATCATAATTTACTGCCATTATTTTATTTTATTTTGAGATGGAGTCTTGCTCTGTCACCCAGGCTGGATCTCAGCTCACTGCAACCTCCGCCTCCTGGGTTTAAGTGATTCTTCTGCTTCAGCCTCCTGAGCAGCTGGGATTACATGGGCCCGCCACCACACCCGGCTAATTTTTGTATTTTCAGTAGAGACAGGATCGGAGGGGCGGGGTGGGGGGGGGTTCACCATGTTGGCCAAGCTGGTCTCAAACTCCTGATCTCAAGCGATCCGCCTGCCTTGACCTCCCAAAGTGCTGGGATTACAGGCACGAGTCACTGCGACCAGCCATAATTTACTACCATTATTATAAAAGATAACACCAGCCCTCTGGGGACCATAAGAACCCCCATCCCTGCTGTCAATGCTGAGGCACGGAGGCAGGTGTTACTGAGCATACATGGAGAAAGGACACTGTGCTGTGGAGGAAAGAAGAGGGTGCATCCAGACTGGGGCAATCTGAAGGCTTTCTGCAGAAACGCGTTGAACTAAGTGGGGGTTGCTCCAGGAAGGTAGCTCCAGAGGCTGAAATGGGGGCACCCCAGCAGCAGAGGAGGGGCTAGGGTTGGACAGAATTTCCTGGGCAGCCTTCATGGTGGGTTCCATGGAAGGCTGAGCCTGGAACACTGGTGAAACGACCCCTCCCCCACAACTATCACCTCCACTCCTGGGGCTTCCCAGGCTGGGAACTAACCCAAATGGTTGGAGGGGACAATACCTACTGGGGCCATGTTGAGGGTCAGGTCTGAGGGCTATGAAATTGTCCTCAGGCCTTTATGCACACCAGGCTTCCACCCAGCCTCCAGAGGTCTCTTTCCCAAGACGGAAGAGGTGAGAGCAACGCCTCTACCCTAAGGGGAAAGGGCTGGGAAGAAGGAAGAGTTTGGAGCAGAGAATACTGGAGCCAGAGGTTCTTAGAGGCAAGAGGGCCCTCCCCGTCTCCAGGGGGACTGAAACCCTCTGAAGTCCATGTCACCAAGGGCTGATTGCTTCTGCTTACACCACTCCCTCCTGAGCTGTCATGCTTGGACAGCTCTGATGCATCAAGTGTCCCTTCATATTGTCCTGGGTGTCTGCCCACTGCTCTCTAGGAACCTGGAACAAGTTCAATCATTCTTCCACACAAATACTTGCTGGGCTTTTGAAGTCAGCCCCCCTGAAACAGCCTGACCACATAGCCTTCTGCTATTTACAAGGTCTATTGCATTTGATTCCCTCCGCTCCTCTGTGGGGCACATCTTGTTGTTGTCATTACTTTAGAGAAACAGAAATAGGCCCAGAGAACAAGTACCTTGTCCGTGGTCACACAGAATTTTAGTGCATGTCATTGTCAGCCTTGTCTTCCCCTGCCGTCTTCCCTTGAACCTTGTCTTCTTCAAGTGAAAGGAACTCTAACTTTAATTCCTCTGACTCCCGTAAGGGTGCCCATGGCATTCCCCTCACTGGGCCAGGATGGAAAATCCAGGATGGATAATCCTGCCTCCTGGACAGGGAAGGGCAGAAGCTGAAATGGAAACTTTCTTGGAAGAGAGTGAGGAGAGGGTGGGCCCTATCAGGCTACAATAGCTTGGTAAGGTGAACTGAGGGTGCAGTAGCTCATTCTGAGGGGGCAGGGAAGGAGGGGAACCTTTCAAAGTGAGCCCTTTCATAGAAAGGGCTGGGGAGTCCCCAGGAAGGGGCCACTCTGTATCAGTGCAGTCACTGAATACAGGCCCACAGCAGGAAGGCACAGGAAGCTGGTTCTGATAAGGCACTTGGAGAGGTAGTCGGTATGGCTAGAAGATGCTTTCGTGGTACAGGTGCAGAAACTGAGGCCCAGAGAGGGACAAGGGCTTTCCCAAAGGCACACAGCAGAACAGTGGCAGATACCACCCTGCCACCACTCATAGTTTCCACTGGGAGGGGCCGTGTGCCCAGGCTGTGTAGTGGAAAAGGGCACATACTCTCCTAGGTCCTCACTGGCTCACCCCACGCTTCAGAGATGAGCCTTGTTTGAACCCTTCTGGAACCACTTATCACATTCAGGACACAATGGCAGGGAACAGAGCCCATCTTGTGTAGGTCTGCAGTCCTGCAGGGTTACAGTGTGCCATCTGAGAGGGCAGAACTATCCCAAGGTCACACAGCTAAATTATGGTAAAGCCAGAACCTGTTCTCCAAGGTCTGGGTCTTTTCAGCCCCAGCAGAGCCTCCTGGAAGAACCAGTCTCTCTAACCAAGATTGAGAAGGGCAGGAAGAGGGTACAAGTAATTGAGAGATCTGGGCTCTCTGGCTTTCCCCAACCCTTCCACCTGCCTCCTGTCCTGCAGATACCCAGGGACTCTGAGGATGAGCTGGGAATTTCTGATGTTTCTTCAAAATGGATCATCTCTATTTCCCACAGTGTAAGGTTCTGTGCTGTTCACTCTTCACCAGAAAAATTCCTGCCTATCCTATAAAACCCAGCTCAGAGGTCCAGAAAATGACCATGCACAAAGCCACAGAGGAAGTCACATCAAATTCCGAAGAATCTTACAGACCATGATCTCTGACCACAATGCAATATAATTAGAACTCAACAAGAAAAACATACATCTCCCATAGGTTGAGAAACTAAAAACACACTTCTACATCATTCAAGAGTTAAAGAGGAAATTACAATGAAATGTATGAACTATTTAGAACTGAATAATAAGGAAAATACAAGCAGTTTCTAAGTCATTTCCTCTGTGAAACCAGCCCTGAGCCCACATGGCTCCTCAGATGGCTCTCCAACCCCCACCCATTCCTTTTTTTTTGAGATGGAGTCTCACTCTGTCACCCAGGCTAAAGTGCAGTGGCACGATTTCGGCTCTCTGCAACCTCTGCCACTTGGGTTCAAGCGATTCTCCTGCCTCAATCTCCCAAGTAGCTGGGATTACAGGCACTTGCCACCACACCCAGCTAATTTTTTGTAGTTTCTAGTAGAGACGGGGTTTCACCATGTTGGCCAGTCTGGTCTTGAACTCCTGACCTCGTGATCCACCCACCTTGGCCTCCCACTGTGCCTGGCCCTCCACCCATTTCTACACCCTAGGAGGCTGACATCTATGGCTGCAGCAACAGGTTCCCTCGTTTTCAGCTTCTGGGAGGATTCAGCTAGTCGGGGAAACCTGGCCAGAGATCAGAGGGAGGGAGAGAGGGAAGAGAGGGAGGATGCCCCATCCTTCCCCGTGTGATTGCTGAGGGCTAAGTATGCCCCTCCACCTTAGACCACAGCAGCCCCCTCCTCAGAGCTCCCACTTTCACCACTCCTTCCCCGCAGTCCTGCAGCCTAGGGTTAACAGCTTCTACTCTTCTGAGCCCTTTGGTGATACACTGTCTGTGTGGTTTCCCTACACCTTGACCATACCTGTAAATAATGTCTTCATTAAGCATATCCATTCTGGGTGTTCCATGTGTTTCCTGCAAATACCCCCACTCTTCCAAAGTCCTTCAGTCCACAACCACATTCTCACTTCTGGGTAACTGAGCTCTGACCTGTGTATCTCTGTGTGTTGTCCCCTCTACTGACCTGTCAGCACCTGAGGTCAACAACCAGCTCAGCTCTATCACCCGGATCAGATAGGAGTGGAGAGTCGCACTTGATAAAAGATATTGATTAGGATATCAAAAAAATAAGCATATTTTAATTTGCTTAATTTAATTCCATAAGCAAGTGTTTGTTTATAGGGGATTCAGGGCAGAGAGTTAAGAGTCAGACATAAGGCCGGGCGCTGTAGCTCATGCCTGTAATCCCAGCACTTTGGGAGGCTGAGGTGGGTAGATCACGAGGTCAAGAGATCAAAACAATCCTGGCCAACATGATGAAACCCCGTCTCTACTAAACATACAAAAAATTAGCCAGGTGTCATGGTGCGTGCCTGTAGTCCCAGCTACTTGGGAGGCTGAGGCAGAATTGCTTGAAACTGGAAAACGGAAGTTGCAGTGAGCTGGGATCGCACCACTGCACTCCCACCTGGCAATAGAGAGACTCCGTCTCAACCAAAAAAAAAAAAAAGAGAGAGAGACATAAAAATACAGAGAACTTTAGATTGGGGCAAAAATTGGTGCTTAACAAAAGAACATATCCACAGTTCTGTGAGCTGGGATTCTTTTTTTACTTTTAGGTTCAAGGGTACATGTGTAGGTTTGTAATATAGGTAAACTCTGTGTCACGGGGATTTGGTGTACAGATAATTTCATCACCCAGGTAAGCAGCATAGTACCTGATGGGCATTTTTTCTCATCCTCTCCCTCCACGCAACCTCCAACGTCAAGCAGGCCCCAGTGTCTGCTGTTCCCTTCCTAGTATCCATGTATTCTCACTGTTTAGTTCCTACTTATAAGTGAGAATGTGCAGTATTTGGTTTTCTATTCCTGTGTTAGTCTGCTTGGGATAATGGCCTCCAGCTCCAACCCATGTTGCTGCAAAGGATATAATCTGGATTAATGATCTAGCATGTTCTCATCAGCAAACAGAAGTTCCAAACACAAAGACAGTCCAGCGTGCCATGGTAAATGTCCACCTCTGGCCTCCAGCTCTCCCCTACCTGCATCTGTTTACCTCCCACTCCTCCAGAGTGGCTTCTACAGCTCAGCTGTCTGCTTTGGGCTTCCTACAGTAGAAGGCCTCCAATCTTCCCTCCCATTCCAGACAGAGCAGCCAACTGGGCCTGGGCCTGGGGGCCACAATGTGCATTGAATGCTGGTGGGATATCTGTCTGTCCTCGAAGGAACCCAGGTGGTAGGGAGAGCAGATCAGATCTTGAGTGGTTTGAATTTGATCAGAAGGAAGGAAAGAAAGAAGGTATTCTAAAATGGAAGAGCTGGGATAAATGTTGGAGGTAAGAAATGGGGTGACTCGGTGAGGAGCAAGGAGAATTGGCCCAGCCTGAGCAAGGTCCCCTCCCTGGTTGAGGAGATGGAGTCTGTGATTTGAGCGCTCTTCTGTGCCTGTCCCACAGGGGTGATGGACTCAAGTCGCTCCTGATTCCCAAGGCGTTCATTCATTCCTTCACTCACTCACTCACTCACTCACTCATTCATTCATTCAAGTGGGTTCTGAATCCTATCCAAGGAGCTAGGATATGGGAGTGGATAGGACAGCCCCTATCCCTTATTGGGTCCCGGGACAAATGTGACCCACTTGTAGGAGAGCGAAGGAACCACCCTATCTAGCAGCTCTTGTTTCTACTCCAGAAGGAGCCTAACTTTTTCCCATTTTACAGTCTGGGAACCTGAGGCTGCCTCCTTGGTGGAGGTCCAAGGAAGCACCAAGAGTGGGGGCAGCTCAGTCCTTGTCCAAGGGGAAGCTGGGAGCACAATATGGACTTTATGGGAAGGCGGGGGCGAGTGAGTCTGTGTACTGGGGTGGGGGGGAGTCCCCTTTCCCCGCCCCGTGGCAGCGGCGTGGCGGGGCTGGGGCGGAGCTGGCGTCGCCCCGGACGGGAGGGCGGCAGGAGAGACGTACGGACAGGCAGACCGGCGAGAGAACAGGCACGGCGGGACTGGCAAGAGGAGGCGACCCTGTGGCCGGGAATGTGACCCCGCGGACAGAGGAGGACCCGTGAGAGTGCGCTGTGCCCTCGCGGCCCTGCCGCGCACCCCGCCCGCCTGGCTTCCACTTTCATTTCTTCGGTTGTCCAGGCGTGGCACGGTCCGGAGGCGAGTCCCGCCCGGAGGCTGGCTGGCCGCTGTCCTGGGGCTGGGGTCCGAGGCTCAGAGCTTCGAAAGTTGGGGTGGGTTTGGGGTTGGACGGGGCAGAGGGGAGAGGTTGGGGGGCTTATCTTCGGGAGCGGAAATGTCAGGCGGGATCCTCTGGGTCCTACGGCCTGCCTGGCCCTGGGAGCTGGTTTGGGGATGGGCGTGGGTGAGAGCGTGGAGTCTTCGCCTCTACTTTTATCTATGATCTCTGTCCTGCAGAGCGTCCCAGGCTGGATTCTGGGTTCAAACCAGGGCCATCCTCTGTCCCAGATCCTGGGTCAGGCCCAAGGAGAGGTAGATGTAGCCTGTCAGAGAGCTAAAGGTCAGAAACAGGCAGGGTCACCCTGCTGTCTTCATTTGAGAAGCCCAGATGCCACCCAGGGAATGAACAAGCCACTGCCACTACAGGAGTGAAAGGATAGCCAACCTTGGGAAATGGGGGTGGGGGGAACCACAGTGGTTTAGGGAGGAGACAGGAGTTCGTTCTGTGACAGACCGAAACTCAGTGAGGGCATGGAGGTGGGACTGAAGGGAGTTATGCCTGTGGCTAGAAGAGCACCTGCCCTCCACCCAACCCCTGAGCTTACATTTTCCAGGGAAGAGAAAGTTTCACAGGAGTAAGGTGGGACACTAGCTCATTGGTCAGGACATCCCAGTTGCTGTGTGGAGTCAGCATATTGGGGGCAGGAAGCAAGCTGGGCTGTTTGGTGGAAAAGATGCTTCCACTGTCCTTCCACTCCCCTCCTATCTGTCTCCACCAGACCATTGACCAGCCAGTGCAGGAAAATGGCCTTTTACTCTTGGTCATGAGCCAAGCCCCAACTTATCCCAGTTACCAGTTCTGCTTGTAATTTGCTATGTGAACACAGGCTCCTCAAGTCCTGTTTTTAGACCTCAGTTTCCCCATCTGGGCCTCAGTTTCCCCATCTGTACAAGTGATTTGGGCCAGTTGATCTCTCAGGACTATTTTAACTCTAAGATTCTAGAGTCTAAGCTTTCCTTAAAGCATAAATACTGACTTTGCGGCAGGCCTTTTCCTAAGCTGGGAGTAGGGATGGAGTGGAAACTGCAATGACCGAAAGCAGCCTCTACCCAAGGAGGAGGAGATCCGAGTTCAGGAGGAGGCTGTGGGAGGAGGTAGCAGCCAATCTGAGGATGTGCGGTCAGGCAGGTGAAGGGATAAGAAAACATCCAGAGGCAAGAGAGTAGCGGTGTGTTCAGGAATCAGGAAGAAGCCCAGGGTGGTTGGCGTGGGAGGTGGGAAGTGGGGCAGGAAAGGTAGGACAAGGTGAATGCCAGAATGGGGGACTGTTTCTAACTATTGTAAAGGGGGCCATGCGATGTGGGGAGGAGCCCCACCTAATTGCAGTGTAAGGGATTTTGGAATAACTTGTCCCAAGCAGAGTTTAAAATGGAGATGGCAAGTGAAGTGCAGAAATCTTTTTGCTCTAGAAGCTCGGGTCCCACTCTGGAGACTTCTTTGGGTGAGAAGTTGAAGAGTCAGGTTGGATGAGATGACCTTTCAGATCTGTGAGGTTTTTTCAAAAGAGCAAGTTCCTGCTGAAAGGCCTGTTTCTACTCTCCAGGCTGCTCTCATTTTACTAGAGTGCCCCATCCTGGCCTGCCTTTGTGGGTTCAAGGAAGGACCTTTGCTTCAAACATCTCCCCAGCTACTTTGACTTGTTGCCAGTACCCTCCCTGCAATATGTGTCATGCCTTTGGTTTTACCCAGTTGTCACCTGGTTCCCACCCTCCCTTCCCCAGTTCTATCCCAGGGTTACCAGAGATGTGAGAAAGGACAGTACTCCAGCATCAGTCAGAGGTCAAGGCTAGGCTTTTTCCCTGGCCATATGCAAGCCTCAGGGTAGAGCTAAAGGCTAAAGTCAGGGCTCACACTCGCCCCAGCTCAGGTGTCAGAGGTCAGCCTGGAACCAGAATGCAATTTTAGCTTATACTCAGCCTTAGTGCTCATTCTGGGGGCAGGGGCAGTGCTTAGTTTGTGACTAAATTCTAGTCTTTGTAGGTACATGGGTCTGCATTTCCTGGTAGCTCACACATTCACAGGTGAGATGAGATGACTCAGGCTTAGAAACCTAGCTATAGCAGAGTGAGCCAGGACTTGGGTGGACCAAATCCATGGTGATAACAGGCGTCACCTGGTAAGCCAGTGACAGAGCTGGAACTGGAACCCAGGATTCCTGCCTCTGAGCCTAGGGCCCTGATCACTGTCTCCCTAAGTCTGTTCTGAATCTGGGATCCTTAAATTCTAGAAGGCAAAGCAAATTTGCCTGAGCTCTAGATGGGCCCCGCTGGGTAGATCTGACTATACTCTCCTACCTCCCTGTGCCAGGCACATAGTAGTTGCTCTAGGAATGTCTACTGAGTGTCAGGTGCAAGGGGAGGAGCCAGTGGCTTGTTAGATTTGGGGCTGGAAGAGACTGGCTTGTGGGGGAGGATCTCCAGTCATTGTGAGAGGAAGCAGTGCCCTTGTAGGCCTGCTGCCCTCCCCCTCCTCCAGTGCTTGCAGCCACACTCAGAAGCCGCCCAGCTGGCAGCTGGAGGGCTCTTTCCTCTTTCAGGGAGAAAAAAAAGGAAAGGACATTTTTGGTAGAACAGTTCCCTGCTGCTCCCTGGGAATCCCCGGTGACCGGATGGACTACGGGATATCCCAGAGGAAGCCGAAGGCTGCCCCCTCCCTGGCCTCCACCCCTAGCCACAATGCTGTGAGGCTCTCCCACACTGCACCAGCTGGCTAGGGGGACTCCCAGAGGTCATCTCATTCAGATCCCTGAATGAGGGGTCTGCTGGTGGGCTTGCAGGGAGCCTCTGCGACCTCTCTCACGACCAACAGCAAGTCCGAGGAGCACCTGTTAATAGAGTCCCAGCTCAGCCCTTTGTGAGATGCAATGAAAGCAGTAAAGAAACAAGATGGGAGGGCTGTGGCGGATTAGCAAGGGCAACTCAGGTAGCCTGGAAAGAGAGCGGGGCACTGGACCTAGGGACTGAGGACTTAGATTCTAGGCAGAGAATGCAGTGGTTGAGCAAAGGCTGAGAGGTGCCAGAGAAATGATGAATTGGGGAGTCAGAGCCCAGTTGATAAGGCCCTGACTGCCAGCTCCCCCATGCTCTTGTCCTTGGCAGGGTATCCTCAGGTCCAAGCCCCTGGACACCAGGCCCAGGCCCAGCTGGCCATGGCCCTGTGCCTGAAGCAGGTGTTCGCCAAGGACAAGACGTTCCGACCGCGGAAGCGCTTTGAACCCGGCACACAGCGCTTTGAGCTGTACAAGAAGGCACAGGCCTCGCTCAAGTCAGGCCTGGACCTGCGAAGTGTGGTGAGGCTGCCGCCCGGGGAGAACATCGACGACTGGATCGCTGTGCACGTGGTGGACTTCTTCAACCGCATCAACCTCATCTACGGCACCATGGCGGAGCGCTGCAGCGAGACCAGCTGCCCGGTCATGGCCGGCGGGCCCCGCTACGAGTACCGCTGGCAGGACGAGCGCCAGTACAGGCGGCCGGCCAAGCTCTCCGCACCGCGCTATATGGCATTGCTCATGGACTGGATTGAAGGTCTCATCAATGACGAGGAGGTCTTTCCCACGCGTGTTGGTGAGCTTCACCTGGCGGGGAGGGAGCCACTGGCAGCCCATTCCACAGATGAGGCATTTGGTTTGATATAGCCACTCTGTGCAGAGTTAGGGGGGATTTTCTTTCTTTCTTTCTTTCCTTTCTTTCTTTCTTTCTTTCTTTCTTTCTTTCTTTCTTTTTTGAGAGGGAGTTTCCCTCTTGTTGCCCAGGGTACCGTGCAAAGGCAAGATCTCGGCTGGCTGCAACCTCCACCTCCCGGGTTCAAGCAATCCTCCTGCCTCAGCCTCCCAAGTAGCTGGGATTACAGGCATGCACCACGATGCCCCGCTAACTTTGTATTTTTAGTAGAGATGAGGTTTCTCCATGTTGGTCAGGCTGGTCTGGAACTCCCGACCTCAGGTGATCCGCCCGCCTCAGCCTCCCAAAGTGCTGGGATTACAGGTATGAGCCACCACACCCTGCCTGAGGGGGTGATTTTCATCCCCATTTTGTAGAAGAGGAAACAGAGGTTGAAACAGGTTAAGTGTCTTGCTCAAAGTCAAACCTTTGACTAGGACTTCCTGACTCCCAATTTGGGGCTTTTCTTTTTTTTTTTTTTTTCTTTTCTGAGATGGATTTTTGCTCTTTCAACCAGTGGCGTGATCTCAGCTCACTGCAACCTCTGCCCGCCCCCCTCACCCCCCGCCGTGTTCAAGTGATTTTCCTGCCTCAGCCTTCTGAGTAGCACTGGCCACCACACCTGGCAAATTTTTGTATTTTTAATAGAGACCTCTGCCTCAGAGGGTTTTTCTTTTCTAAAACATAAGTGGTCCCACCAGAGACCACTCTGGCTCAAGACCACAGATGCTATGATTCTCAGAACCTTCAGAACAGGTGCCCCAAGGTATTCATGGCTGATCTGACCTCCAGCCTCTCGAGGTTCCCTCTCACTCCTGGCCTCAGGAAAAGGAGGGAGTTGGGGGTTGGGGGTTGGGGGACCCTCATGGTATCATCACCTCAGATTGGGGCTCTGAGGGCAGAATTTTCCCTTGTCAGGCACAGGCTACGGGGCCTTTTCTTATCTCAGCTGGGCAGCCTGGGCAGGTGAGGGTGTGAGGGGAGATGAGTAATGCCATCCAGGCACTGCTTACCCACCTGAGGGCAGCAGAAGGGGGGTGTTGGTCCAGGAGCTGAGCAGGCATGACACTGTGTTCATCACACCAGCCCCACCTGCTACTGAGCCCAGACCCCACCTGGCCTGGAGCTCATCTTTGCCGAGGCTGTGTGGAGGATCGGTGGGTGGGGCAGGGTGGTCAAGCCCTGAGGGGAGAAGTGTGAATGCTGAAGGAAGCTGGACACTGAGTCACAATTCAATGCCCAAGGCTCCTCCCCAGCCAGTGGCCTGCTCTTTCCTGCACTATCATGCCCGACAGAGACATTGGAGGTAACTGAGGTTACGTGAGGATCCTGAGGTCAGGAGATCAGGACCATGCACTGAATTGGGAGGAATTCAGAACTGGGCTCAGGTCTGTGGGAGCCCAGGACCCCAAGCCTAGATGGGCAGGATATGTCTGAGGAATCTGGGCTGAGCTGGAGGGAGGGAAGGCTCAATCCCCACCTGGGAGCAGTGAGGAAGAGGAGGGAGTCTATGGAGCCGGGTGGGCCAGCTGTGGACCTGAATGTAGATTCATATTCCCTGGCCATACCTCCCTGGGCCTGTAGGACTCCAGGTGTAGATGCTTAAAACCCTGGGTGACTCTGCCACACAGAGAAGGCCTAAGCCACAAAGATTGCCACCTCAAGGTGGCAATGGGGGACTATGCAGAAACGGGTCCTTTTTCATGGGTCCCAATACCTGTGAGGGGCATTGCAGTGCAGTGCAAAGACAAAGAGGGTTTGAATCCTGTCTCCAGTTTGCACTGATTAATAGTTATGTGGCCTTGAGTGAGCAGCTTCACCTTGATGCACCTCTGTTTTATCATATCTAGAATGACAATCAGACACATCAGCCAAATTGTTCTAAGCATTGGAGGCAAAAGGTGTGAAGAGCCCAGCACAGGGCCTGGCTCATAGATGAAAGGTTCTTCCTGTTGTTGGATATTTGAAGAAATGAGGGCTGTCTGAACTAATTCTTGCAGAATTCATAATGTCCAGGATTGTGGGTCTGAGGACTTCTGTATGAATGTTGAAAAGAGGAGGGACGTGGGGTGGGGCTAGAGAGGGAGATCAGGATAAGATCATGAAAGGCCTCGAGCAGCATCATGCTGGGAAGTTAGGACTTAATCCTGAAGACTCAGGCTTTTTATAAACAGATCCAGATGTTGAACCCTCCTTGGAGTTGTATACAAGAGTGTGATGTCAGCATCTCTGCAGTTGCACATATTTCTGGGGACAGTTTATATCGTAACTTTTATCATAGTCTAAGAAGGGCTGGTCAGTGACCCCCACAAGTTTGCAAAGCCCTGCTTTAGGTGATGGGAAAATGTGGAAAATGATATATATGTCAGTAGGTGACAGCCAGTGAGATCTGTGCTTCATTAAAAAGAAAAGTATGGCCCCTCATGGTGGGCCTCATGCCTCTAATCCCAGCATTTGGGAGGCTGAGGCAGGTGGATTACCTCAGGTCAGGAGTTCAAGACCAGCCTGACCAACATGGAGAAACCCTGTCTCTAGTATAAATACAAAATTTTCCAGGCATGGTGGCATATGCCTGTAATCCAGCTACTTGGGAGGCTGAGGCAGGAGAATCACTTGAACCTGGGAAGCAAGGTTGCAATGAGCCAAGATTTCGCCATTGCACTTCAGCCTGGGCGAGAGTGAAATTCCATCTCAAAAAAAGAAAAGAGAAGAAGGAAAGAAAGAAAAGTATGGGAAGTTAAACCACTCTCTATTTCCTAAAGCGAAGTGTACTAAGAAGTATGCTGGGGAAACTTGTTTCCCTGGTTGCCTGTGTGTGGGAGGGAAAAGTTGGGCAGAGCTCTCTCACCAGAATGCTGATCCCCTTCTTCTGCCCTCCCCTGCCCTCTAGGAGTTCCCTTCCCCAAGAACTTCCAGCAGGTCTGCACCAAGATCCTGACCCGCCTCTTCCGAGTCTTTGTCCACGTCTACATCCACCACTTTGATAGCATCCTCAGCATGGGGGCAGAGGCGCATGTCAACACCTGCTACAAGCACTTCTACTACTTCATCCAAGAGTTCAGTCTGGTGGACCAGCGGGAGCTGGAGCCCCTGGTGAGGCCAAGCCCTACCACCCTCCCCTACAAGGCTAGCCTGAGTTTTCACATCCAAAAGCTGCCTATTTAAGTAACTCCAATGCCCAAGTAGACAAATTAGGGGAAGGCATTTCATTTAACAGTGAATTCTATACTTCAATAGATAATTCATTCAAATGTTGGTTTACAAACCCAAATCTGCAGTCTAAGAGTTGGGGTTGCTGGAGGAAGGGGCCAGGCTCAGAGAGAAGAGCAGCTAGGCCCTATGGTTTGGGAAGGGATTGCCTAGTAGGCTGAGCTCTGACTGACCCCTCCCTACCTTGTGTCTCTACAGAGGGAGATGACAGAGCGGATCTGCCACTAAGCCCAGGCCTGGATTCATTGGCCATCAGATGGACGATCTGAACACAGGGTGGCTGGCAGAGGGGACCCCCAGAAGTCTGAAGGAATCTGAAGGCCCTGGAACCTCTCCACACACCCAAAGCCTCTGGACTTCTGGTTCTCAGGAGTCTGCCTACCTGTCACACTGGCCGCTTGCGGGCGAAGGGGAGAGCACATAGGCGGGCAAACAGAAGGGAAGTGGAGTTAAACCTCTGGCATGAAGTCTGGGAGTAGGGTAGTCTAGGGGGTTTCTTCTCTGACACTTGACCCTTCCATGCTGGTTCCCAAGCCTATTGGAAGAATGCGGGTGTGGCTGAGGTGATGACAAGAAAGATGCAAGAGAGAGAGCAGTCTGTTGTGAGTGAGCACAGATGCCAGGTTGTGCATGTGCATGATTTTCACTGTGGGGTGTGTCTGTGAGAGCTAGCTGCCTTACCCCTCCTTTGCAAGTAGGCCTTCCATAAATGTTGGCTGGATGGCTAAATAGATTGGGACCATCAGACCATGAAACCATCAGACCATGACCACTGTAGGTGTGTTGACAGGTCAGTGTCCCCACTCAGTGTATCTGACCATGTGTGTAAGTGCACAAAATGTGGTTGTGGATGTTGCTCTACATTCAAACCTTCCAGGCTACACTCTTCCATCAGCATGAGTCCTGGAGAGCTGGAGCAGGTAGGAAGTGGAGCCTTGCCTTGAGTTCCTAAACCCTGACCCACCACAGACACAGGCTCTGATTTTCTCATCCAAAGATGGCCCACGAGCTGCCATTTTACTCTTCCCTCTGCCTCCAAGAAGGCCTGTATTCTAGGTAGCCTCTTGGGGGTTGGAGATGATCCCTCAAGTACACAAAGGTCCCCTGATCCTTCAGCGGGGAATCATATACTCTAGTCTAGCTCCCAGAATCTACAGACTTGGCTCCTCAGATCTGAAGCCCAGAAGAAATTAATCCTCTAGTCCAAGGAACTTGTGGAACTTGAATTGGGAACTCTGGAGTCTTGTCTTCCATCCCAGGACACTGAAGATGTAGGTGGTGAATGGACTCTTCCAGGCATGGAGATCCTCCATCCTAAAAGTACCTGCCTCCTTCCCAGCCATCCCTGAGGCATTTCAGCCAGCTGGATCTCAGAGCACAGCTATGCACAGGGAGACTGGGATGTTCATTCAGCACTCCATTACACCTTACCTCCATACACAACTCTATGTTCAGACCCACAGGTGGGGAAACTGAGGCAGGAACAGGCTTCTGCCCTCCCAGAGCCTCCACTCTGGGAGGCTAGAATGGAAAGCCAGAAGGGACCTGGGAATCATCCAGTCTCAGAGTCTCAATGTACACAAGAGGAAGCCAGGAGAAGAGGAGGCAGAAACTGTCCAAGGCCTTACAGGGAGCGTTCATGGAGCTGGAGAAACCAGAGATCCTGACCCCAAGACCCGTCAATTGCTACACAGAGATACACCTGGAAAGAGGGTTTAACAGACCCTCTTCAGGACACAACTGTTCCTGCTTTGAGCAACAGTTTCTAACCTGACGCCAACATGCCCCACTGCCCCTTGGGTTGGCTGGGGTTGTTTCCTGAGCCAAGCATCCAATATCATGCCCCTCTCAGTGGCCTAGAAGCTGCCTGCACTTTGGGGAAACAGACGGAGCTCTTGGGGCCAGCCAGCTGGGCCTGGAACTTCTGCCTCTGCCACCTCTAGAGTGGCCTGGCAGCTTCGCCAGAGGCTGTGGAGTGAGGGTAGTCGGAGCTTTCCCCAGAGTGCTGTGGCTTGCAAGATGAATTCTAGGCTATGGCAAGGGCTGATTTCTGGGATGGGGGGAGGGTGGGAAAATTTATTTTTATGAAACAGAGGGAAAACTTTATTGTTGTTATTTTTCATAAAATAAAAGGCAAACTAAAGCAGCAACTGGTGGGAAGCGGTGGTCTGGGTGCCACATGTCTGTTGGCAGACAGACCATGGAAGGAACTGAGCCAGAATGGGGCTGGGACGGGTTTTTATCCTGAGATTCTGGACCATGTGGAAGGCTGGCTGGTGTGGTCATATCTGGCCTAGCTCTCCAGGGTGGGGACACCAAGATTCTCCTGGGGCTCTGGGAATTCTAGACCAGGCTAGGCTAGGACACTTGGGGTGGAGAAGGCTGGCCCTTGCCTTCCGGGAAGTCAGTCTGAGAGCAATCACTTCTTGTTTCATCTCAGGTTGCCTGGCATTGGCTATTCTTACTCCACCCCATTAATCTGGGTGGTTTTTTGACCTAGTGGATAAAAGGACAGAGTGGAAATACAATCCCAATGCTAATTACAGGAGAGGAGGCCATCCTCAACAGGAAGATACTTGTTGCTGGCTGGAGCTACAGTGGGGTTGGCAGGACACAGGCCTGACACTTGAGCTTACTCCCCAGTAGATATCTGCATCTATTGACTCAGGTCTTGCTGTCATTCCACTGCCCCCTAACCCACAATCTGCCTGGACAGGAATTAAAAAGCAGCTTGGTTCTTTTTTTTTTAAGACGGAATTTCGCTATTGTTACCCAGGCTGGAGTGCAATGGCATAATCTCGGCTCACCACAACCTCTGCTTCCTGGGTTCAGGCAATTCTTCTGCCTCAGCCTCTAATGAGTAGCTGGGATTACAGGCATGCGCCACCGTGCCCAGCTAATTTTTTGTATTTTTAGTAGAGACGGGGTTTCACCATGTTGACCAGGATGGTCTCGATCTCTTGACCTCGTGATCCACCCGCCTCAGCCTCCCAAAGTGCTGGGATTACAGGCGTGAGCCACCGCGCCCAGCCAGCTTGGTTCTTAAGAGTCAACAAAGGCCCACTTAGAGCTCTTCCCTCTTCCTGCAAAGGAGCCAGCCTGGCTTTGTGCAGAGGCTCTCCTGGGAGACAGAGGCATAGGCTGTAGTCCCAGCCCAGCTCCTGAATTCCATTGCAAGCCCAATCCCCCTCTAGACCCCAAGCTCCCATCTATTTTGTTATCAGTGATAGAAGTGAAGGACCAATTGATCTCAGCTCTTCATTATAGTATATGAGTCATTCACAATCATCATAATAGCTAATGTTCTTTATGTGTCAGGTACATTTCTAAGTGCTTGATACATAATAGCTTGTTGAATCAAGTGTGTCCTTGGCTAGCTGCCTTGCTTCCCTTCCAGCCCCTAATATCCCTCCCTTCACTCAGTCCTCTAGAATCTGGAAGACCCTCCATTCTGCTGCTCCTTCTAGCTCACCACAGGAGGCCCAAGTCCAGCATTCTAAAAGGGTGCTATTTGCACACCTCCTATGACAGGTCGCTCATTACCTCCTCAGTCATTGGACAGCTCAGACTGTTATAAGACCCATGCTTTGGGTTCACAGTCATTTTGAAATATGATCATGGCAGTGAAAGTAGATTTATCTTAGAAATGTGTGACCCAAGACCTGCACCTTACATGGGAATATCTGTAAATACATCACAAAGCTGACACAAAATTGCTTTGAGATTCACAGAAGGATGCTTAAAGAAGAATAGACAGAAAGGAAGAGAGAGGAAAAGAAAGAGATGAGGCCTCAACAATGCAGAGAAAAGAGCACACTCCCATGGAGTACAACCTAGTAACAAAGCGTCCTGGGAGAGGTAACATATTGGGAGGTAGAGTGGCAGCTTGGTTGGGAAGGCAGGTAGGGCTTTGTTTTCCTGTTGGCTCAAGATCGATAACAAAGCTGAGCATGGTGACTCATGCCTGTTATTCCAGCACTTTGGGATGCTGAGGTGGGAGAATCATTGAGCTCAGGAGTTTGAGACCAGCTTGGGCAATATGGCAAAACCCCACCTCTACAAAAAATGTAAAAGTTAGCTGGGCATGGTAGTGCATGCCTATAGTCCCAGCTACTCAAGAGGCTGAGGCAGGAAGATCACTTGAGCTTGAGGCAGAGGTTGCAGTGAGCAAAGATGGTGACACTGCACTCCAGCCTGGGGAACACAGCGAGATCCCCGTCCCCCAAAAAATCCATAACAATATTTGGAGCAGGGACCTAGGTATTAAGCCATCCTCTCCAGCCTAGGGCAGAGCATCCACCTATTGGCCAGCAGGGCCTCTGAAGACTTGAAGCTTGGGTAGGCCTCCACGGAAAGTGACAAGTGGGAAAAGTCAGGATACATAGGGTCCCTCAGGTTGGACCACAGGATTCCAGAAGGGAATGAACACAGAAGCTTGGTCTCCCCCGCTCCAACCTTCACCCAGATTGGGAAATCTAGCAAAGTCCTGAATGTTCACTAATATTCCCAATCTCCTTCCATCATACAGATGAAAAGACAGTCCCCGACAGGACAGGGAACAAATGTTTGTCAAGTGAATGATGGGAAGCAAGTCCCTGAGGCTCTTTAACTAGCTTTGCTTACCAAATCCTCACGATAATCCTGAGACAGACAGGGAAGGGATGTTTACTCCATCTCACAAAGAAGGAAACTCAGTCAGCACCTGAACTAAATCCCAGTCCATGCTCTCATCCTTTCTCATCGCAGCTGCAGCCTTGGGAAGGAGATGTGTGGAGGCTGGTTGTTTTTCCCCCAAGAAATGAATTTTTTAAAGATTTTGAACTACTGGGAGTAATGTACTCAAAGAGAAACTCTTATGGTGAAATTCTAGGTACTCAGACCTTTAAAGAAATTTTACAGAATTAGCCCCCATTTTATTAAAGACTAGCAGCATTTCCTCACACATAAAGAGCATTTAAAAATCCCTTCCTGGGCCGGGCACGGTGGCTCATGCCTGTAATCCCAGCACTTTGGGAAGCAGAGGCCGAAGAATCACAAGGTCAGGAGTTCGAGACCAGCCTGACCAACATGGTGAAAACCCATCTCTACTAAAAAATACAAAAAGTAGCCGTGATTGGTGGCGAGCACCTGTAATCCCAGCTACTAGGGAGGCTGAGGCAGGAGAATCGCTTGAACCTATGAGGTGGAGGTTGCAGTGAGCTGAGATCGCGCCATGGCACTCCAGCCTAGGCGACAGAACAAGCCTCCGTCTCAAAAAAAAAAAAATCCTTCCGGGCCTGCAGAAGAGCTCAGTACAAGTTAATTACACCTGCCGCACCCGGCCTCCTCCCTTCCCTGGCTTCTAGGCCTCGATTAGGAAAAGAAAACACCGGAGGAGCTAAGCCCCACCCCCCTGCCGGCAATCTTCCCTCTACCCGCTTCTCACCTGTTACGCCTGCGCAGTTTGCTCAGTTTGAACCCCCTGCCAATCTGCCCCCACCAACCCCCGGGTAGCCATCAGGGCGCAGGCGCAGCTCCGCCCCCTCACGCCCCTGTCTGGTTGGGCCCACCTCCTGGGTCTAGCACCGCCTCTTCCGCGTTCTCCGAGGAGCGATCCGCAGGTAGGGGTGCGCGCGACCGCTCCCCGGCTGGAGGCGGCGAAGGTAAAAGAGAGACAGCGAGGTATTCCTCCGAGCTAAATGGGGCTGGGGTCTGTGAGTGAGCCCTTGTGCCCGGAAGGGGGCAGTCAGGGCCTTCACGGCGGCCGAGGTCACAACCTGATTCAGCTGCGGAGGGATAACAGAAGGGGACGCTTTTCAGGACTGTCCCGAGGGCTCCCTCTGCGACCTGTCAGGGCTCCGCCTGTGCCTGGGGGTCAGGGCGCGACCGGTGTCCGAGATGGCGTTTACTCTGGCCGGTTTGAGACTCAGTCTATCCCAGGAATCCGGAACGAGGCTGTGGCTGGGCGCAGAGCTCAGGCAGTCGTGTCATGAATAGTTTTTCACGTGAGGAATTTGTGAAATCTGTGTACTGCGTTATGGTTAAGTTAACTGTTTTCATTTACTTTCAGTGTTTAAAGGATCCTGCCTGTGTGGGTGGCTGTCCACAGGGAAAGGTATTAATAGTGTCTTCCCAGAGAGCTCCAGGCTACCTGTCATTGACAGATAAAGGCAGGCAGGCTCACAGGAATGAAGTGTTGTTAGAGGTGCTCAACTTTAGGCTCAGGGAGTCCTGCGTTCAGATCTCATCTCTTTCACCTCTTAGCTGTGTGTCCTGGGGCAAGTCCGCTTCCCCTCACAGAGCTTCACTTTCTTCCCTATGAAATGGGCATAACAGGGTCATTGTGAAGGTTGAGTAGGATTATATGGAAGTCACCTAGTATGGTGCCTGTCCTGTAACAGGTGCTGAATATGTGGAAGCTGTGATTTCTAGGAGGTGTGTCATTTTGGATTGGGGTACTTTAGAAAGGCTCTGAGAGAAGAGGTGATGTGACCTGAGCCTTGAAGCTTCAGGATTTACAGGTGGAACTGACCTTGCAGAATGGGAAGGGCACCACTGCCCCTGTGCCACCTGGCATTCCGGACAGTAGGTGTAGTGTCTCACTGGATCCCCACCCATCAGCCAGTGGCTTTCAGCCCACTCTCCTTAGCTTCAGACTGGAAGTGGTATGAAGAGTAAATCCAGGGTTGGGTTTTATATGGAAATGAGCCAGCCAAAGACTTTGGTGTCCCCTGTGCCCATCTGCTCCCACCTCAACTCTTCTCTCTCTCTAATCCAGAGAGTTGGCTAGGAGTCCTGTTACTCTAGTATTTTACAGACATTGACAATTGTTGGGGCTGGAAACTAAAATCTCATGAAGCCAAGCCATGGGAGAGGGAAGCTCTGTGAACAGGAGCTGTTGGAGCCCAGCACATGTGATCTGTGATGTGGTCCCATAGTAATTTAATTACTTTGTTCCTTTTGCATCCTCTTCATGGGTGCCCCTGTGCTCTTCCTGAGACACTGCTCAGAAACCTTGGTGGGCTGCATTGCCTACTATGTAGAGTAGGGATGTCCAATCTTTTGGTTTCCCTGAGCCACATTAGAAGAAGAATTGTCTTCAGTCACACATAAAATACACTAACACTATAGCTGATGAGCTTTTTAAAAAATTGCAAGAAGATCTCAATGTTTTAAGAATGTTTGTATTGGGCCACATTCAAAGCCATCCAGGGCTGCAAGTTGGACAAGCTTGGTGTAGAGTTTGGATTCCAGCCTCAGACAAGTGTTTCCACAATCTGTTCTCAAACCTCTCTCCTGCCCTGTTTCCCTTGATTTTTCCAAACCTACACCCTGTGATCCAGTCAAAATAAACTAGTTGTCTCTGTTTCTCTTTTTTTTTTTTTTTTTGAGGTGGAGTCTCACTCTGTCACCCAGGCTGGAGTGCAGTGGCGTGATCTTGGCTCCCTGCTGTAACCTCTGCCTCCCAGATTCAAGTGATTCTCCTGACTCAGCCTCCTGAGTATCTGGGATTACAGGCATGAGTCACCACGCCATCTAATTTGTGTATTTTTAGTAGAGATGGGGTCTCACCATGTTGACCAGGCTAGTCTCAAACTCCTGACCTCAGCTGATCCACCCACCTCAGCCTCACACAGTGCTGGGATTACAGGTGTGAGCCACCATGCCCTGCCAAGTCTCTGTTTCTCAAACACTCCCTGCTTGTTCCTGTTCAAGCCTTTGCTTATATTCCCCCTTTCCTTCTGTATGTCCCTGTTCCTTCTCATCTTTCAAGGCCCACATCTCTGTGGTGAAGCTTTTCTGAGCCTTCTGCTGGATTAGTTGCTCCCCTTTCTTCTGTAGCAGAGGCTGACCCTCTAATATAGCTCTCATTAGAGTCTGCCTAGGGGTATGTACACCCCATATGTACTCTGAGTGCATGGGTGGCAAGGAATCATGTCTGTTTCCTTCCTTCTCTGTCCAGCACAGGGCCAGTACACAGTAGGCTTTTGCAATATTTGTGGTTAAATGAGTCAGTGACATTTTTTTATTTACTAGCTTTGGCCCTTGTTTTATGAGCTGCCAGGTTCACGATGGGACTTTGTGTTTTTCTTCCTCTTTGTGCCTAAGGAAGGCCCTAGTTTAGACTGATGCCCTAATTACAAGAATTCTGCACAAGCAAGGAATCTTCATTAACGGCCATTGTTTTCAGCCTCTTGTCTTGCCTTGACTGTGAGTTTTGTTGGAAAGTAGGCATGCTTTTATACCCAGAGGTAATGCTCTGTTAGAGACCTGCACTGAGTATATTAATAGTATACTTCAAACGGGAAAGCTCACAGGTGGTTTACTAATTAGTTACTCTGCCCTTGGCCTTGGGAAACAGTGGTCCCTCCCATCTGGGGACCAGCAGTTACAAATGCACATTTTCCCTTGCCAAAAGCCTCAGCATGTAGAACAGAAAGTTATTTCTTGATCATGGAAAAATATACATGGTTGAAGGTAGAATGAGCCTGGGAACCAACCATCTGGTTCTGCCACTTTCATTTTACAGATGGGTAAAGGACTTAAGATTACATAAGGAGGCTGGGTGCAGTGGCTCAATCCCAGCACTTTGGGAGGCCGAGGTGAGCAAATTCATCTGAGATCAGGAGTTTGAGACCAGCCTGACTAACATTGTGAAACTTTGTCTCTACTAAAAATACAAAAATTAGCTGTGCATGGTGGCGGGCACTCAGCTACTTGACGCTGAGGCAGGAGAATCACTTGAACCCAGGAGGCAGAGGTTACAGTGAGCTGAGATCACACCATTGTATTCTAGTCTGAGTGACAAAGCAAGATTCTGTCTTAAAAAAAAAAAAAGAAAAAAGATTACACAAGGAATCAGTCAGTAGTGGAGATAGTTCTAGAAGTGAAATGACATGACTGTTTTTTTCCAGTCTACTGCATCGTTAATAGAACATCTAACATTTATTGCACACTTGCTGTGTTCCAGACACTTTAAAAAAATTTTAACTCTATGTTATAGCTTGGAAAGTGAGGCAGATCATTCAGATCTATTTTCTGATTCCACAGCTCTGGGTTTTAGTATGGTTCTAATGGTAGTCACCTCCTACCCAGTGGGGTGGAACAGTTCTCCAAAGAGCTTGCTCCCAGATCTCTGTGAGTGAGAAATGTTGTCCCAGTGATGTCTCCTGGTATGCTGGAGAGAGATCCCAAGAGGAGTCCAGAGTGTATTGGAAGAATGGATGAAGAACTGAAACAAGTCCACATGAGTATTAGTGGATCTTAGCTTATGAATATTCATGGACTTTAAAAATTACCTATTTATCAAGTTAGGCAGTACATGCATAGTTTTAGAATGAACTCAGGCCAGGATCTTTCTGTAAAGATTCCCAGTTTAGGATGGAAAGATTCAATTCAGTGAGTTGAATTCAATGTTGAATTCTTGTACATATTCAGCTCTTGCTATGTACAAGACCCTGGTATTGAGAAATACACACAGAGGAAAACAACACATTTCCTGCCCTCCTATAAATAATTGTCTTCTCAGAACCTTCTCCTTGCAGTGTAGCTGGGAAGATAGATAAGTACATAAATAACTGAAATCAGACTGACTATGGTAAATGTAGTAAGGAATGTAAACAGAGTGGGAGTTTGGGAGAAGGAGAAATCAATCCCAGCATGACCAGAGGATTCTGAAGGTGGAGAATTTATGCTGGGCCTTCGAGAGAGTTTATTCCTGGGAGAAGGAACAGCTTGAGCAATGGTTGAGAGGCAGAAATGCACAGGTGTAGGGGTGTGGGGGTGTGTGGGGGTGTGTGTTGTGGGAGGGGAGAGGAGTTGGTGTGGAGGAGAAATAAGCCGAAGTGGCAGATTTGGGCTAAAATGTAGAGAGAGGAGAGAGGAGCAGAACACTAGCATTTACCAAGTGTCTCCTTTGCTTTGTGGCTTGCAGTGTGCTAGATGCTTTACCTACTATAATTTATTTAATCCTGTAATGTAGGCCTATTTGTATTCAATCTAAAGATGAAGAAACCAGACCTCAGAAAGATTAAAGTGACTTCCACAAGGTTGGGTAGTTAGTAAGGGCACAGCTTGCTTCAAAATTAGCAGTGCTGGGTTCCAATTCCCATGTTCTCTTCCTTATGCTGCAAGGCTCCGAATGCCATGACTGGGGCTTTGTTTTCTCTGGCAGCAGGACGGAGGTTAGACTGGGGCAAAGACGGTCCCAGAATGGGGACATCAGTGAAGAGGCTTAAATGGTGAATCACTGGCCTAGTTTGGAAGCTGCATGGACTAGGTTTGCTTGATAAGTTTAATAGGTGAGCATTTTGGCAGCCCCCACAGTGCTATAAATGAGAGCATTGCCATCCTTAGCTAGTAGAATCTTAGAACCAGTTTACAGAGGCTGCAGGACCCTTGTATTTCAGGCAGGGGTTCTGAGGGGAGATTGACAGTTCATTACAAAAGGATCTGTCTGGGGAGGCAGCCCATTTAGCATATCCTGTCCCTTCATTTTCTCACCCTCAGATTCAACCAGAGTCTATAAGTAGGAAAGAGCACTACACTTGGGTCCAGAGGCTGGCATTCAAGTCCTGCGTCTGCTCATTGTCATCCGAGAGTCCTCAATCTGTTTCTTTACTTTGTATTTGCTGTCCATTTATTCCCTCCTGCGGCGGTTCACAGAGAGGCTGGGCTGCTTTTCAGAGCTGTGGTTGGTCTGGGGAAGCCATGTCAGAAGCTGGAATAAGTGTTACTAGTCATTGAGTGCCTACTGTATGCCAGGCACTGGTGCCGTGAGCTCCATATACGTTAGCTCACTTAATTCCCATGACAACTCTGTGATGTGGGTGTTAGTGCCCCCATTTCATAGATGATGATTAATTAGGGGAGTATATTGGTTCAGTTCTGAGGCTTCAACTCTTGCTAATATCCTAGCTTGGGACTGTATGAGGAAGAGCTGAGAATATGAACAGAATTCAGAGAGACTAGAGTTTATATGCCAGCCTTTCATCCTTACAGGGAGACAGTAGTTAGGTATGTGGACTCTGGGGTCAGAATGCCTGGGTTTGAGTCCTGGCTCTGTCACTTGCTGTGTGACTTGGGCAAGTTGATTTAAGCTTCCTGAGTTTCTGATTCTTCAACTGTAAAATGAGAATACAAATATTACTTCCTCATGGGGTTATGAGAATTGAGGTGAAACAGCACAGTGCCCAGCACATAGTAGGTGCTCAATGAATGTGAGCTTTAATAGTAATAATAACAATTATATGAATGCCCAGTTCAGTGCTGTTTTGTATAGAAAGTATATTTATTAGAGCCATTTTCCCTTCCCTGGCATTGATACCTTCTCTTTTTCTCTTTTTTTCCATTGCCCTATCAGGAAACTTTGAAATACTAGATTGTTCCAGCACAGGGTTGCAATGCATAACATGGCAGAAAGAGCCTGTAGCAAATGGGTCAATAAAAAGTCAGTGGCTCCTTAGAAAATCTTACCTGACTTGTGTTTTCACCCAGCTCTCTCCACAGTGAACAGGAACAGAGCGGATATGTATTCCTGTTTGCACAGCCTTCAACAAGAGGGCCAAGCAAGGCCCTCCAACTCACTTGCCAAAAGTACAATAACAGTATCTCTGGAAAAGTGGTGCCTAATTTGGTTCTTCTTTCTGTCCAGCTTAAACCCCTCGGGCCTTAACTTAAGCCATTTCTTCTTGTTCCATTTTCCATGAATATGGAAAAGTATCTTCTGATTATAAAGGGAGGATGAGATCAAGATTTTCTCATGAGAATCTTTTCTGTACGTAAAGCCGGAATCCAGTTAGGCCTCATCTTCTCTTCTCCCAGCTAAACAGCCTTGGTCTCTTTTACCTCACTCTTAAAACCTATTTTCCTTTGCTTGGATCACATTGGTCATGCCTCTTTTCTTTCTCTTGGTTTTTCTGCTTCCTGGCAGTAACCCAAACTGTACTTGGTCTTCTAATAAGAGTCCAGCTAAAACAGCTTAAGGGAAGAATAACTTCAGCTGTTTCCATCTATTCATTAACAATTATTAAGTGGTTACCCCATGCCAGAGCCTCTGCTAGGTGGAGGGGACCCAGAGATGAAGCAGACATAGTCTCTGCTCTGTCCCTAGCTCACAGTCTAGGGGAAGATGTGTAATGAAATGCTACAGGTGATTTAAATGTGCACAAGTGTGGGAAGCTGAGAATGGTTAAAGCAATCAAAAGGTAGAAATACAGTCCCTTTTGACTAGACTGCAGGTTAAGACTCCCCTGGAGGGGTGGCAAGACACAGTGCAAGAGTAGTGGTCTGGGGCAGGACGATGGAGACCCTGAGTGACAGCACAGAAGCTTGGTTACTACAGAGGCAGTGGACACCTGTGAGAGATTTTGGAGCAAGGAAGTGACAGGATGAGATCTGGCTTTTTGGACCAAGGGTCGATACCATAAACCTCAGTCTTACCTGTGTCCCACTGATGTGTTCTGTCTTGAAAGTTATGTGAGGGATCTTTTGTTTGTATATATGGTGATTTTTTTTTTTTTTTTTTTTTTTTTGGGCTTTGAAACTTTTTTTTTTTTTTGAGATGGAGTTTTGCTCTTGTTACCCAGGCTGGAGTGCAATGGCGCGATCTCAGCTCACCACAACCTCTGCCTCCTAGGTTCAGGCAATTCTCCTGCCTCAGCCTCCTGAGTAGCTGGGATTACAGGCACGTGCCACCATGCCCAGCTAATTTTTTGTATTTTTAGTAGAGACAGAGTTTCACCATGTTGACCAGGATGGTCTCGATCTCTTGACCTTGTGATCCACCCGCCTCGGCCTCCCAAAGTGCTGGGATTACAGGCAGCTTTAAAACTTCTAAAGAAAGTCTAGCTCTTAAGCACTGGAGAAATTTCACTCCCAATACAGCAAGAAATTCATGAAGAATTGAGACAAAATTGGGTGCCTCGCCAGGCCCAGGCTTCTTAAGACCCAGCTTGCAGGCCAATCTGTGTAGGTTTGGTCTGGCCATGGTCACCCTTCCCTACCCCAGCCCTCTACCAGCAGGAGGTACAGGAGTGAGGAGAGGGCTCCAGGGTCCATCTGAGTAGTTGGTAAAGAATGCTAAGGATCTTTAAGTACTGTGAGAGACAGAAGTTTATTTTTGAGGAGGAAAAAGGAACCAAAGGAATTTTAAATGGTGCCAGAAGGAATCAGGGCTAACTAGGCACTTAGAATCCTGTGGCATATATCTGAAAACCTCCAAATTTTCTTTCTGCCTTTGTTTGCTGTCAGTTTATTCCCTCCTGCGGTCCATTGTGGTTCACAGAGTGGTTGGGCTGCTTTCCAGAGTTGCAGTTGGTCTGGGGAAGCCATGTCCAAAGCTGGAATAACAGTTACTAGTCATTGAGTACCTACTGTATGCCAGACTCTGGTGCCAGGAGCTCCATATACATTAGCTCACTTAATTCCCATGACAACTCTGTGATGTGGGCGTTAGTGCCCCCATTTTATAGATGATGCTAATAAAGCTCAGAGAGGTTAAATTTTATGTCCAAGTCTACCCGGCTGGAAGATGGTAGGGCCAGAACTGGAATCTAGAACCTAATGCCCAAAGCCCTGTGCTTTCTACTTCCCCAGCCTAGCATGGCTCCACATGGCAAAATAACACAAAATTCATAAGAAAGTCTGAGATTTTTTTCTACTGTTCAGGGTTTGGCAAACTGTGGCCCACAGGCCATATCTGACTCACCACCTGTTTTTGTGTGCATGCAAACAAAGAGTAAACATTTTTACATGGTTGGGGGAAATCAGGAAAAGATCAATGTTTTATGACACATGAAAATCATATGAAATTCGAATTTCAGTGTCTAAAAATAAAGTTTTATTGGCATATAGCTACAGTCATTCATTTACTTATTGTCTGAGGCTGCTTTCTCTCTACAAATGCAAAAGTGAGTCATAACAAAGACCATGTGACATACAAAGCTTAAAATATTTACCATCTTGTACTTTACAGAGAAAAATTGCCACCTCCTACCATAGGTAACAAAAAGGGACCAGTTGGAGTATAAACCTAGGACAAGACTAAAGACAGAATGTAAGTTCAAGGCCACGTGCAGTGGCTCATGCCTGTAATCCCAGCACTATGGGAGGCCGAGATGGGAAGACTGCTTTAGCCCAGGAGTTCAAGACCAGCCTGGGCAACATGGCGAGACCCCAACTCTACAAAAAATTAAAAAATTGACAAGGTGTGGTGGTGGTGTGTGCCTGTAGTCCCAGCTACTCAGGAGTCTAAGGTGGGAGGGTCGCTTGAGGTCAAGGCTGCGTGAGCCAAGATCACGCCACTGTACTCCAGCCTGGGCAACAGAGTGAGATCCTATCCCCCTGTTCCCCACCCCCACCAAAAAAGAAGAAGACTGCTTCCATAACTTGCTGGACTATTCTCAGTAACTTGCAGTGGGTCTTGAAGGATAAATACGAGTTATTTTTCCAGGAGCTACACATCAGACCAAGGGAAAACCTGCCAGTGTGAGCATTTGACACTGGTGAGGATGAAGGAGAGAGAGACATTAGAAATGATTTGAAGGTTCTGTGACTGGGTAGCTGAAGAAGAGAAATCAAAGGAAGGAGGCAGTAGGTGGTGGTTGGGAACAAGTCCCATTTGGGACATGTGGTTTGCGGTAATGGTGAAATACACCCAACTTCCAGTTAGAAAGGCTTTTTAGAAATGTTGGCATAAAGGCCCAGAATTCAGATTTAAGCTGCATTTTCAGAGCTTTTCCACCAGGAAAAGGGGAAATGCATATTTATTTCATAGAGAAGTTGACAAAGCAATTTTGACTTGTGATAGCTAGATTTGTGGTATATAACAGCAAACATAGAGAAAATGAAGTCATCAGACTGAAAAATAGCAATAATTATGTATTCAACACAAAACCTTGTTCTCATTTGTGCCACCTGCTGCTCTCAGTGTTTACTTTATCTTTTGGGCTCTGTTACCTCTTGCCTGTGAGACTTGGACTTGGCCACTAAATGAGAGAGCCAGAGGTCATTTCTCTAAATATGTGGGTAGTAGAGGAGTGCCTTGCTCTGTCCTCCAGGCTGGAGTGCAGTGGCATGATCTAGGCTCATCGCAGCCTTGACCTCCTGGGCTCAAGCAATCCTCCCGCCTCAGCCCCCCAAGCCAGGTGTGATGGCAAGCCACAAGTGCATACCACCACGCCTGGCTAATTTTAGTATTTTTGTAGGGATGGGTTTTACCATGTTGCCCAGGCTAGTCTTGAATTCCAGAGCTCAGTCAGTCCACCTGCCTCAGCCTCCCAAAATGCTGTGATTACAGGCATGAGCCACCACGCCTGGCCTGTCAACTTTTCCCTTTGGCCTGAGACTTCTCAGAGCAGAGATGTCCATCTCTATCATCCTGGTCCAGTTATATCTTTTTGGGTCTGGAGTTCCATAATGGAAACAGAATCTGAAAAATTTAACTCAGACCCTTGTTAAATCTTCCAGTGCTTAATGGCAGTGAGGATAGAGAAGAGTTAGACACTGCCCCTTCCCAAATAATCATTGTTCATAATTTGGCCAGGCTGGGCAACATAACAAGACTCTGTCTCTATAGAAAATTAAATTTAAATGTCTGATTTTAAAGACAGGAAATCTGTGATTGCTGTGTATATATCTACTTAGTGGGGTAACTCATAGGTTCGGGGCACATTCAGATTGATCTTTATCTTCTCTGGTCCTTTTAAAAAAGTCAGCATTTTGATTTCCTTTCTGTTTCTGCTTTTTCAAAGTTTACATATCAAAGGGCAATGGAGAACTGAAGATTGCTGGCTATGTACAAAGACCATTGAGACACTTCGTGTAGCTGGAAGACACCAACTCCCTGACAGGGGCTTTATTTCATTTGGGATTTTAAGTTTACAGAGGATATCTTCCAAAAAGTTGGAAAAACCTATAGGTAAGATTGGGTGTACATTTTAGTTATCCTTTTAGATTACTTCACATTGAAATGATCTGATACGTCCAGAGGAAGGGGCGGGTAAGAGACCATCTAACAGATGATGGTTTTCAGCACTTAGTTGGACAGCTGGGATGAGCGGAGCTGCCCTGGCATGTCTCAATGCTTTGTAAGAGGAACACATTTCTGGAGAATGACACAGCAGAGGATCATAAGGAAAACACACAGTAACTAAAACATATTTATTTACTTTTTTTTTTTTTTTGAGACAGAGTTCCCCTCTGTCGCTCAGGCTGGAGGGCAGTGGTACAGTCTTGGCTCACTGCAACCTCTGCCTCCCGGGTTCAAGCGATTCTCCTGCCTCAACTTCCTGAGTAGCTGGGATTCCAGGCATGCACCACTACACCCGGTTAATTTTTGTGTTTTTAGTAGAGACAGGGTTTTACCATGTTGGCCAGGCTGATCTCAAACTCCTGACCCTCAAGTAATCTACCTGCTTCAGCCTCTCCAAGTGCTGAGATTACAGGCATGAGCCACCATGCCTGGCCAGATCATTTAATTGTGAAATTAAAACAACTACTTCATAACAAAACAAGTTAAAATACAACAGAAGTATATGAAGCCCCAGCTCTGCCTGCCTCCTTACTAGGCAGTAGGGATAGAGAAGAATTAGATACTGTCCCTCCCCAAATAACTGTTGCTAATAATTTGGCCAGCCTGGCCAACACAGCAAGACTGTCTCTACAAAGAATTTTAAAACTGGCCAGGTATAGTGGTACATGCCTATAGTCCCAGCTACTTGGGAGGCTAGGGCAAGAGGATTGCTTGAACCTGGGAGGCAGAGGCTGCAGTGAGCCGAGATTGTGCCACTGCACTACAGCCTGGGTGACAAGAGCAAGACCCTATCTCAAAAAATAATAATAATTTGGGCCAGGTGCGGTGGCTCATGCTTGCAATCCCAGCACTTTGGGAGGCCAAGGTGGGTGGATCACCTGAGGTCGGGAGTTTGAGACCAGCTTGACCAATATGGAGAAACTCCACCTCTACTAAAAATACAAAATTAGCCTGACACGGTGGTACATGCCTGTAATCCCAGCTACTCTGGAGGCTGAGGCAGGAGAATCACTTGAACCTGGGAGGCAGAGGTTGTGGTGAGCCAAGATCGTGCCACTGTACTCCAGCCTGGGTAACAAGAGCAAAACTCTGTCTCAAAATAATAATAATAATTTGAGATGTATCTTTTCAAGATTTTTTTTAACTTTTATATATATATATATGATATATATGATGACATTTTGAAGTGTTCTGTGTTACACTGTCACCGGAGGTGTTGTCACACTTGGGAGATGATGAATAATGCCTCATTTGTAGATTTGGATCAGATGAGGGCTGAGTGAGAGTGGTCTGAGCCTGGCCAGTGAGTTCTCATAGTCCCTGGCTGCTGTGTGTTCCCCTTCTTCATCTGAAGCTCCCTGGTGGTGCCATTGTCTTTCCCTGCTTCCCATCCCCAGCCAGCTCCCCTTCCTTAATTCTCCCCTTCTTTGATGGTCCTACTGTTCTTATGATTCTTATTAACTTTGGTTAATAAATATGTAATCATAAGTATATGAGGCCCGCCTCTGCCTGGCCGCATACTAGGCAGTGGGGATAGAAAGGAATCAGAATGTCGCTTCTGTCAAGGAGGGCAGTGGTTTTTGCCCCCTTCACCTTCTTCGGTAATTTGTTAGGACTAGGACCAGTGCTACCCCTATGGCTTCATTCCCTCATTCTGTTTCACACCTCACTTCGCCTTCCTTGCTGTCCCTGCTCTCCCTGTCTCAGTTGTAGGCCCTTCTCACCCTGCCCCGGGCTGTTACAGCAGCCTCTTTCAGCCCTCACTCTCTCTCTAGCCTCCAGTTTGCTCTTCGCATCACAGTCAGTTCCATGGCACCCAGGCACAGCTCCAGGCATACCCAGTCCCTCTCCATCACCTAAGCCAGTGGTTTGCGGTGTACACTGCAGACCATGGGGGTCCTCAAAACTCTCAGCAATCTGTGCAGTCAAAATGATTTTTGTAATAGTACTAAGATGCTGTCTGTTGTTGCAAAGCAACAATGGGTAAGACCATTGGTGCCTAAGGTGGTGATGCTGAACTGTGCTAGTAGCCATTGTATTCTCCACTGTGTTCTCTCAGGTTTTTGTTTTGCTTTCTCTCAGACTCCCATCTGAGTGATGGAGTCTCACTTTGTCACCCAGGCTAGAGTACAGCGGCATGACCTTGGCACAGTGCAACCTCGGCCTCCCGGGGTCAAGCAGTTCTCCTGCCTCAGCCTCCTAACTGAGATTAGAGACACCTCCCACCACTACCAGCTAATTTTTGTATTTTTAGTAGAGATGGAGTTTCGTAGAGATGGAGTTTTAGTAGAGATGGAGTTTTGCCATGTTTGCCATGTAGGCTGGTCTCAAACTCCTGACCTCAGATGATCCACCTGCCTTCTCCTCCCAAACTGCTGGGATTACAGGCACAAGCCACCACACCCGGCTTTTAATGTCCTTGATGAAGCAGCAAAAATTATCAGTTTTGTTGAATTCCAACCCTGAATGTGGTTTTCTTTAATATTCTGTGTAACAAAATAGGAAGGCCATAAAGCACTTCTTCAGCAAACCAAAGTATAGCACTTTTCTCCAGGAAAAGCACGTGTGGGATCCCTTGGACTGCAAGTGGAACTAGCCACTAGTTTCATTTTTCCATGAGACAGTGGCTGTGTTGGGTGCCGAGTCTGGAAGGTAGACAGGGACGGGGGTTTGGAGAGCCTTGTGGGCTGTGTTTGTGCTTGGGGGCCCTGAATGCAGCCCACCTTCGTCAGCTTTCTGTACACTGCTCCCCATTCCCATCCAGTCCTTTCCTCCTACTTGCTCCTTCTTCAGCACACACTTCCTTCTCCCCTTCCATGTCCTTCTGTGGTTCCTTCCACAGGAGATTTAGTAACAGCTCTGAAGGCTGCTTGTAATCCCAGAATCAGAACAGAGGAAGAAGATGGAATGGAGTCGTGTTCTTTTGCCTCTGGGACTCCCAGGCCCCCAGTCCTGTCTGAGGCCTGTGGGGGATCCCTTGCTGGCACCCTAGCAGGCCTCACCTGCCAGTTTTTGTGTGTGTGTGTGTGTGTGTGTGTGTGTGTGTGTGTGTGTGTGGTTTTTTTATTTTTTGAGATGGAGTTTCACTCTTGTTACCCAGGCTGGAGTGCAATGGCATGATCTCGGCTCACCGCATCCTCCGCCTCCTGGGTTCAGGCAATTCTCCTGCCTCAGCCTCCTGAGTAGCTGGGATTACAGGCACGCACCACCGTGCCCAGCTAATTTTTTGTATTTTTAGTAGAGACGGGGTTTCACCTTGTTGACCAAGATGGTCTCGATCTCTTGACCTCGTGATCCACCCGCCTCGGCCTCCCAAAGTGCTGGGATTACAGGCGTGAGCCACCACACCCGGCCACCTGCCAGTTTTATTGCAGTGGGGCAAGACGCTGCCACCTGCATGCTGTGGCCCAGCCTCCCCTCCCATCAGACCCTTGGAGAAAGAATACCTTTAGCCCCTTGCAGTCTCACTGCAGACTATCCTTTGATTAAGCTGACTTTACAAATGGCTTCTTTCTTCCGTCATGTGTTAAATCTGGCTAGTGTCTGTTTGTCCCCTTTCCTTGTCCCCTGCATAGTAATGGTGCCACGAAAACTAGCAACCCCTTGGTGAGATTATGACGCCTCTCACTTCCCCCTGTGTAACCAGGGAAGTTAAGCATGTTTCTTTCACTTCACCCATCTTCCTACATTTTTTCCTTCCTAGTTTCAGAAACAACTCTCCTCCAAGTTCTGTTTCCAAGGAAAGTCTTAACCATTTGTCCCTTCTGGCGTACCCTCTTTCATTGAAATCCATGCAGAATATACCAGGTACTCTATCTTTGTGTGTGTGTGAAGCCATAAAATCTAATATTGAGTGTGCAGTGGTGCTGGGAGGTATGCTTCTCGCACAGGAGGCTCTCTCAGCCCTGCCATGGTAAAGACCAAGTATAAATTGTGGCTAACAGGGTTTTCTCGTTAGAGTCGTGTGCCTGAGTGTCCCCTGTGAATTATAATGCCGCCAGCCCTCTTGCCGCTCCTCTGCTCTGCCTGCCTTTCAGCTGTTTTGCTTGTCCTCGGGCCGTCCATCAGAGTGTAGACAGGGGAAGGAGAAAGAGCTGAAATCCAAATCTGTTTGCTCTGCACGGGGCTTGCGGTGCTGATGAGAAAATAGATGGAGACACAGGTTGCCGCTGGACTGCACTCAAGATCAGGGCAAGAGAGAGAGACTGTGATTCCTCCTCCTCAGCCTGCTGACCTGATGGCTAGCACCGCCTCCCTGAGCTCCTGAAGATGAGTGACCTGTGTTTTATTTCTGTTGAATTTTTTATTATATTATACATTTGGGAAGCTTTTTTCCTTTAATTTACCTTGACAAGGGTGGGTGTTGAGGTGCTTATTTGTTTTTGTTGTTTGCTTTTTTGAGACAGAATCTTGCTCTGTCACCCAGGCTGGAGTGCAATGGCACGATCTTGGCTCACTGCAACCTCCACCTCCCAGGTTCAAGCAGTTCTCCTGCCTCAGCCTCCCGAGTAGCTGGAACTACAGGCACCCGCCACCACGCCCGGCTAATTTTTGTATTTTTAGTAGAGACAGGTTTTACCATATTGGCCAGGCTGGTCTTGAACTTCTGACCTCAAGTGATCTTCCTGCCTTGGCCTCCTAAAGTGCTGGGATTACAGACGTGAGCCACCATACCCAGCCAGATATTCTTTGGATTCATAAGTTGTTGCAGTCCCCAGATATATCTTGTGTTTGATGCTGTTGGCTAGAGTTATATTTTAAGATCCTCTGTGGATTTCTTTTATCCGTGAGTTTATCTGTTCTCCATTCTAAACTATAATTAAAAATGTGCTACCATCAGATCCCCAAAGTGGATGGAAGAACGCACCTAAATTGAGCTGTCAGATACTTGGCTGCATAACCGTGCTTTCTGGATTGTGGTATTGAAGTGCCATCCTGTGTGCTTTCTCCTGATGGCTGTCATGTACTTGCCTCTGAGAACGGTGTATAGACCTGCATGGGCACTAATCAATCTTCCTAGCAGACTTGCTGTTTCTCTGATCGTATGCAGCCAGATCCTCTGAGAAGAGAGTGGGCCTTTCCCCTCAATGGGCAAAGAGCCAGCTTCCATTTTAAAAGCTCAGAAAAAAAAAAAAGAAAGAAAAATACCAACCACCCAGAGCCTGTTTATTGAAGGTTGGTCTAAAAGTCTCTCACGCCGTGTGCCCCATCAGCACTCGAGTGCCTCTATTTTAGAAGGATGTAAAGGTTTAATCACCCTGGTGGGGATTTAGACCCAGAGACTTGAGAGAAATCTTATTATTTCTAACTGCAGGCAAAGAGTATTAAGGCTCCACTCTGGATCAGGGGCATGACATGTTCTATAAGTAATTTATCTTTAACAGGGAAAGGCGCATACTAGAGTGTCTTAGAAACAGGGCTGTCATTGGGCACTGGTTCACTGTTCCTGCTTTTCTCTTTCCCATCTCAGTGTCCTGCTTATTCTTTTCATCCGACCCTTTTTTGCCCAATCTGTGCAGTATCTCAATGCCTGCCCTACAAATGCTCCCTTTAAGATGGGGAGCCAGGTGCTTGCCAATGGAGATAATAAGGTTTTTGCAATAAGTGACCTCATCCAGCAGCCTGGTGCAGACCTGTCAACTGCAGACTCCCGAATGGGTCCTACCTGCAGCCCTTCTGATGGAGGAGCTGTGGGAGGAGAGGATGCCATAGGCTCCATGGGCACTCAGGTCCGTGCTCTTGGACAGTAATTTGGGGCCATTTTGAACCGCAGCCCCAGCCCTATGGCTACCTTCACAGAGGCCATTTCCATTCCAGGCCTTTTGTGCCCTGTGCACATCCATAGCAATGTTGCTGAGCCTATGACTCGTCTGGATGGCCCACTCCCAACCTCCTTCTTGCCTAGCTCCCTCGGTTTTGCCTTTCTGATCCTGAGGCTGGAGGATGTCACAGGTGGGGTTCTGCCTATGGAGTCATTGTTCTGTTTGGGGAATATAGTTTGACCGGTGGCAGATCTAAATCCATGTGCTAATGAGCTTGGTTACAGCAGGCTTCTGCTGCTGTCTTTTAATCTAGCCTGCCTGTCTGAGCTCCTTTCCACAGTTAATGATCTCCCATAATGGTTTTCCCTTTAGTTTTTCCTCCTAGGTCAAAACAAATCAATAGTCTTCACAGATATTTAAAAACCATCAGTATAAAGCTCCTGGGTCCTCCCCCTACTACCTTTTTTTTTTTCCTTCTGGGTAAATTTACAGCTTGATCAGTACAGTGGTGTTTCCCTTACATCTCCTCTTATCTCCCAGAGATGGGCAGCAGTGAACCCCTTCCCATCGAAGATGGTGACAGGAGGAGGAAGAAGAAGCGGAGGGCCCGGGCCGCTGACTCCTTGCCAGGAAAGTTCGAAGGTTGGTCACACAAATCCCCTACATCTGAGCCTGCAGCTTCCCAAGTATAGGAGGAGCATCCTGGGGGCCACAGGTCCAGATCATAGGATGCATCAAGTTAGAGCCAGCTGGTGGTTATCTGTGTGGTAGGGAGATAAGATGGGGATGAGGGAATTTACACAGGACGTTACAGAAAGAGAGTGAGGATGGAAAAAGCTCAGATGACGCACTGGCTGCCTGTGAATGGCTCAGGTACCTTGTCAGGAAGCAGGAAGACCCATCTATCACTGTTATTGCCTGGGGTCTCCCACCCTTTTTTCAGATGTGATTCTTCCCTCAGCTATTCCTGGAGAGGCTGCTGAGAGATAGAACATATAAGAGGAAGAGAGACACACCAAAGGCCATGGCTGCAAATGAAACTTCAGTCTCCTACAAGCAGAGAATTTGTCACTCAGATTACACCTGCTTATGCTGTATGCATTTGACTACATTTTTTATTATTAATTTTTAAAATTTTTTTTTATTTTTTGAGACAGAGTCTCACTCTGTTGCCTAGGCTGGGTTGCACTGGCGTGATCTCGGCTCACTGCAACCTCCACCTCCCAGGTTCAAGCAATTCTCCTGCCTCAGCCTCCCCAATAGCTGGGATTACAAGTATGTCCCACCATGCCCGGCTTTTTTTTATATTTTTAGTAGAGTTGGGGTTTCGCCATGTTGGCCAGGCTGGACTCAAACTCCTCACCTTAAGTGATCCACCCACCTCAGCCTCCCAAAGTGCCGGGATTGCAGGCGTGAGCCATAGCGTCTGGCTTTGTGTTTGACTACATTTTAAAGAGTAATGAGTTTAAAGACTACATTTTAAAGAGTTCAGTAGACACATGTTGGGTCATCAGACTCTATGTGCAAGGCACTAGGCTCAGTGCAGGTCCTGTGGGCATGTGATGGGGTAAAACAAATCATTGGACACTTGTGCAAAGCACCAAAAGGATCAGTAGCTATTCCTAGGAGTAACATACCCCCCTTCATCTGTTTTGGTTTTTTTCATTGTGAGGTCTGAAGTAGCTTCCCTCCTGATCCCTCCTTCCAGGCTTCCAGACACACTAGTAAATTGGCTGCTGTATAGAGTGGCTCCAATAGCAAACACTTTATGTGTCAGGAATACTGGACCCCAGCCACCTACCTATCCTGATATGTGTAAAGGGCTAATGCCAATGTGTCCATTGTGAGAAGCGTGACATTTAAAATACTTACAAATAACAGTGTACCATCTGTTCTTACAAACAACCAAGACCAAACCATGTTGTAACAAAGAAGGTACTTTCAGCAGGGTTTGTAAAATTTGCCTTTAACTCAAACAATAGGGGGGTTGTGTGGGGTGGGGGGGAATGGGGGACAGACAAAGATCCCAAGGGTTTTAGAATAGTTTCCTAATCAACAGCTCTTTTGCTCTTTCAATTAACACAAGAGAGTGCTTCCTGTTTTTTAAGGACAGCTTGGCCAATGACAGGACTTCTCCTGACTGAGAATGATAAAATCTAATTCATGGTTGAAACATCTTCTGCTGAGGTTGTGGGTTTCAGTGGTAGGTGCCTCAAGAGGCTGAAGAATGGAGTGGGGATGAGGTCAGGCAGCTAGTGCTGTGATGGAGATGTGGCTTGCTTTGGAAGGGGCTCAAAGAGCTGTGCTATTTGTGAGCTTGGGCAGGTCACCTAGATGTTCCTTTAACCCAGGTCTATTACTCTGTTAGAACCACTATGATTCAGTACCCTAAAAACCTCAAGGCATCCTTTGCATCCTACTTCTGTCTCTTATTTCCTGTGGGTGACTTCTGGAGACTTCTCAGAAGCCTCCAATGACTTCCATTGTGTGGGGTATAAAATAGAACAGCGTTTTCTCTCCTTTGTATCGCCAGTGCTTACACAGAGCTTGGCACATAATAGGTGGTCAGTAAATGAGTAAATGAATATTCATTCAAATCATATCCTTTCTCTGAGGATCCTCCAGATTCTCTGAACAGATTAAACCCTTTTTTTCCCCCCACTTTTTTTTTTTTTTTTTAATGTACCTGTCCCTCTGTGATAGTATTTTTACCAATGCCTGGTTTATTCTGGGGTCACCTGTGTATGTGTCTGTCTTCCCCACTGGACTCTGAGCCTTAGAGGAGAGAGAACATGCATATATATTAATATATTAGAGATGGGGTCTTGCTCTGTTGGCCAGATTGGTTCTGAACTCCTGGCCTCAAGCAATCCTCCTGCCTTGACCTCGCAAAGTGCTAGGACTACAGGTGTAAGCCCCTGCACCTGTCCTTTATTTTATTCCTTACTCTGTTTTGTTGTCTGGCACATAGTAGATGTTCAGGAAGTATGTGCTGAATTGAGACCCTTTTGCTGACCTCACATCTAAAATGAGGAACAGGATGCCACGTATGTGGTCTCGTTGTTGAGAAACTGGGTCCTGAGGTGGCTGGGAAAGCTGTGTCTGCCTCATCACTTAGTACTAGAGTCATGGGTGCCTGTGTCGTCTGATCAGGGAAGCTGAGCCACAGAAGTTCTTCCCATCTGAGCTTGCAATGGAGTGACTCATCTTGTTATTCCTCTCATCCATTTCACCTCTAGATATGTACAAGCTGACCTCTGAATTGCTTGGAGAGGGAGCATATGCCAAAGTTCAAGGTGCCGTGAGCCTGCAGAATGGCAAAGAGTATGCCGTCAAAGTGAGTGTCTCAACTGAATGCCAGGCTTTACTCTGCAAATAGTCATGCCTAGCTCACCCTGAACCAGATAAATGTTATATTCCATAACAATGGGGGCTCTGAAGCTGTATTCACTGGATTCAAATCTTGGTTTCGCTACTTGCTTACTGTGTTACCTTGGGCAGCTTGCCTAACCTCTCTGTCCTTCAGTTTTCTCATCTGTAAAATGGGTATAATACTAGAACCTATGTAGAATTGTTGTGAGGATTAAGTAAGTTAATATAGGTAAAGTGCTCAGCACAAGGCCTGGCTCATAGTAAGTTGCTCATTATTCTGACAAATGAAGTCAGCTTCAGAGAGTGGACAACCAGATTTGGAATTAGAAGGCCTACCTGAATTTCTGTCTTGACAAACTATACTTGTTTGACTTTGGGCACGTCATCAAATGTCCATAAGCCTCAGTTCCTACATCTCTAGATGATGATAACTGCCCTTCTATCTCCTGGGACAGTTATGAAGATGAAAATTAAAATGTCCTGGGAGAGGTGGAAACGCTTTCCTTGCCACAAAGTGCTATGTGAGTGATAGACGTTAGCATGATAGTGAGGTTTAAAAACTAAAGTAACTGATTTGGTAACATCTGAACGTTATTCCAGAAAAAAATGAAAGAATAAAAACTAAAGCAACTGAGCACTCAGTTTGTGGGCAGGAGCAATGTGGCTCCTGGCCTCATTGCTGCCTTTAATTAGCTGCAAAGCCGTGGAGTGGCTGATGTCACCCCTCTGTGCCTCCACTTGCCCTCTCCATATCCAGAAGAGCTGGATCTTGAGCATTGGTTCTCAAAATGTGGGCCCTGGACTAGCGGCCTCAGCATCGCTTGAGAACTTGTTAGAAATAGAAGTTATCTTGCCCTACCTGAGAAGTAGCAACTCAGAAACAAGGTGCAGGCCCAGCAGTATGAATGTTAACAAACTCTCCAGGTGACTCTGCTACTCACTAATCCTTGAGGACTACTGATGTAGGAAGGGCACTTGTGAACAGTACTGTGTATTAGAAACCCCTGGAGCTTAACAAAGCACACACAGATCCAGGTTTCCAGATAGGACCTGGGTCTCTGTGGCTTGACCAGGTTCCTCACATGAGTCTCATACCCACCTGAGGACATTTGAGGACTACTGACCTACAGAAAGGGTCTTTTTAAATCCAAGCTGATTTCAAATCACCCACCTGAGCCACCAGGTCAAGTGCCATCTCACACGGGCAAGCGTAATCCAATGGGCTCCTGAAGGCAATGTTTTCTCTTCTCTGAACCAACATTCCACAGTCCCAGCTGCGGGTTAGATGGGCGAGCAAGTCGGCTAAGCCACTTTCCTTTGAGCTGAAGTGTTGCTTCACATGGTAATAAAAAAGCTATCTCAATTTCTTTTGAGAAACTGATCAATATAAATTACAAGTGATTTTTAAAACATATGCCTAAATGTAAATACAAAAATTAGGCCAGGCATGTTGGCTCACACCTTAATCCCAGCACTTTGGGAGGCTGAGGCAGGTCAATCACCTGAGGTCAGGAGTTCAAGACCAGCCTGGCCAACATGGTGAAACCCATCTCTACTAAAAATACAAAAAAAAATTAGCTGGGTGTGTTGCATACCCATAATCCCAGCTACTCGGGAGGCTGAGGCAGGAGAATCCCTTGAACCCAGGAGGTAGAAGTTGCAGTGAGCCAAGATCACACCGCTGCACTTCAGCCTAGGCAACAGAATAAGACACTGGCAAAAAAAAATGGCCAGGCACAGTGGCTCACGCCTATAATCCCAGCACTCTGGGAGGCTGAGGAGGGTGGATCCCCTGAGGTCAGGAGTTCAAGACCAGCCTGGCCAACATGGCAAAACCCCATCTCTACTAAAAATACAAAAATTAGCTGGGTGTGGTGGCACATACCTGTAATCCCAGCTACTTGGGAGGCTGAGGCAGGAGAATCACTTGAACCCAGGAGGTGGAGGTTGCAGTAAACTGAGATTGTATCATTGCACTCCAGCATGGGCAACAAGAGAGAAATTCCATCTCAAAAAAAAAAACAGCCAGTGTGGTGGTATGTGCTTCTAATTCCAGCTACCCAGGAGGCTGAGGCAGGAGGATCACTTCACCCTGAGAGGCAAAGGTTTCAGTGAGCCAGGATCACGCCACTGTACTCCACTCTCGACCAGAGAGGGAGACTCTGTCTCAAAAAAAAAAATTGATATATATGCCTAAATGTGGTAAAAACCACAACCATAAACTGATTTTCAAAGGTTTAAATACATTTATGGATGAGAGATATATTTCTTCAAGGTTGGATCACAGGAGGAAAACCTGGCCCTTCCTCCATAGGCCCCCAGCATCTTTGGGGCAAACGCTGGACTCTGGCTTGGCAGTTCCTTGGTTTCAACAGTTCTGCCCATGTTTCCTCTCTCCCCTGCTCTTTGAAGGCTCCCTAGAGATAGGCTGCTTCTCCCAAAATGGCTCCACAACACTTAGCTTATTACAGCTTTCCCTAGAGGCACCCAACTGATGCTAGAGTCTCAAGGTTGGAATGGAATTTCAAGATAACCTAACCCTGAATTTCCTCTGTGACTCCCCAGAGAGTTGTCCATGTTCCACTCCCCTGTCTCTAGTAGCAAGAGCCCATTACCTCCTCAGGGAAGACCGTGCTGTGGAAAGCTTGCCTGCTAGAAAGTTCTTCATGACTTTGATCTGAAATGCTTGGGGAATGAAGTTGAATCACTTCTGTTCCCCAGCACTATACCTTTCAACTCAGAAAATGGGCCCACTGTGGTTTACAAACAGACATAGACTTATTTAGAAAGTTACAGTTGGTCAGCTGGGTGTGATGGCTCACGCCTGTAATCGCAGTACTTTGAGAGGCCGAGGCAGGTTGATTACGTGAGGTCAGGAGTTTGAGACCAGCCTGACCAACATGGTGAAACCCCATCTCTACCAAAAATAAGAAAAATTAGCTGGGCTTGGTAGCAGATGGCTGAGGCAGGAGAATCACTTGAACACAGGAGGCAGAGGTTGCAGTGAGCTGAGATCATGCCACTGCACTTCAGCCTGGGTGACAAGCGAGAAACTCTGTCTCAAAAAAAAATAGAAAAAGGAAATTCCAGCTGGTCACAGATGTCTGTGCTACGTCCTATCGGAGAAGTTTGAAGTCTCGATGAAGGAGTAGGATGTCATTGTCTGTGCTGCTGCCCGTCATGCACGTTGGAACTGTAGGCAGAGCCAGGCTCTGCAGATTTGCTCACAGGCTCGGTTTGCAGTGGTTTGAGGCTCCAGATGGGTCCAGAGAATTTTGCAGAGGCACCCTGTCTCTTTAGAAACCACCGTCCCATCTGTTGGCTTACCCATTCCTTCAGTCAGCATTTGCCAAGCATCTCAGGTAAAGGTGTGCAGGGGGAGCAGCCCAGAGTATCACAAGAGAGACAAAGCCTCCAAGTGCGTGAAGAAGCTAGAGCATCTAAGCAGGTGTGGGATAGCAAGGGCTTCGGAGTCAGCTCTGGACTGTGGGCAAATGTTTCATACCTCCCTATCTTTCGATGTTGTCATAAAGGTCAACTGAGATTATGTAAATAAATTCTTTAACACAGTGCCTGCCAGAGAGTAAGTTCTCAGAAGAGGAAGAGCCTACTTCTGCCAGGGGGATTGTGGAGGCAGCCTCTGAGCTGGGCCTCAGAGCTTTGGCTCCTCCCCATGGTGTCTTCCACCAGCCTCTCTCTCTCCAGCACTAGAAGATCCTTCAGTAGACGCAGTAAATGCTTACCTTTAAGACGGAAAGATGAGGAGCTGAGTAAGGTAGTTCTTTGTCTTGCAGCTGCCTCAGTCTCCCCTGGGCAGCTGGGGCAGCAGCCTCATTCACTTCCTTGGTGGTGTGCTTGGCCCGAGTGGAACGGGCTCAGCTGAGCTGGGAGCCCTGGGGCCAGTCTACTGCTTTGCCAACAGAGCCACAGAGCCTATGTCACCAAGGCCTATGCCAGACTTCTACTTGACACTGGATTTGGACTGAGTTTGGCCTTGCCTTCTCCCAGAGGGCTCCTGCCAGGGGGCCCTTTTGAAGTCAGGTAGGTGTACATGACAGATTATATTCTTCCCACAGATCATCGAAAAACAAGCAGGGCACAGTCGGAGTAGAGTGTTTCGAGAGGTGGAGACGCTGTATCAGTGTCAGGGAAACAAGTGAGTATCACGTGGCTCTCGCTGCTTCGCTGGGGGGATGCTTGGCCACAAAAGAGGAGGCTATTTTTTACCGTCTCCTGACCCCAGCATTTAGCTCTCACTCCTGTCCCCACAAGGCAGGTACCTCCTTCCATCTTTCAGTGTTAGGGAGAGAAAGGAAAAGCAGCAATAATAGCAAAGGAGCTATCATCTCTTCTGAATACTGTAAATATCAGCAATTTGGGCAAGTTAGAATGAGTGATCTGAATAAGTGGTTGTTGGGGGGAAATGGGGTTTGATTTCTATTGGTACCTGTGGAAACTAGGTTGACTGAGTGTTGCCTGGTAGAAACCTTTAAGGACTTGCTTCAATACCAAGATGAGGAGTACTGTTAAGAATATTTGCTGCTATTTCTGCTCCTAGAATATTTGCATATGCACAGATACCACTAAAGACCTGGAACCTTGTCTAGCACTCCTTCTAGATAGCTGGGTCCAGGTCATCTCTAGCCCAGTTCATTCTGCCCACCACCAGCTCCAAATGAGCAGCTCTCCCATTGTGGCGCTAAATCAGGGTCACCTCTAAGACTCCACTTCCCCCTCTTTCCCTCCGTGGCAGGGTCAGCGGAGAGCCAGTGGCCTGGTATTGATGGCTTTGTCATTAAGCTTGGAGGATGGGGGCTGCTGTTGATTTAACTCCAGGCACTGCCTCTACAATCTTCTTTCAAATTAGGCCATTTTGCCCATCTTATTTGGACGCCTTCACACTAGTAAAAGCCTGGTATCTCCCAAAGTAGTCAGCATTTTTTTTATGAGGGACAGATTTTTATTTTCAGCCCTGCAGCTTCTTAGTTCGGCGTTAGAGACTCTACTTGGTTTATTTTGTTCTTTAAAAGAAAAAAAGCCCCCAACACCTCCAATATCCAGGCTGGTGGCTTCCCTACTGAGTTACAAGACGACCTTGTTGGCAGAGCACTGAAATACTCAGGCAGACAGAGAGTGCTCACCGGGGAAGACCACAAGTGCTACGGTGGCTGGGAACGCGGCCGTTTCATTAAGCAGCGCTTAGCAGTTAGGGTCTAGCGGTGCCCACGTTAGGCCCCAAGTCTATTTGACAGATGTTTCCATTTTCTCCAGGCAATGTAAATACTGCCCCGTGATTTATGGGCAAGAGGGAGGGCAAGTAATTATTTGCTGCTTGCCTCCAGGACACACACCTACTATTCAGTGTTATTAGCCGCAATTGCTTCCAGTCGGCTGCAGATTTTATTCAGTTTAATGTGACCGGGACTTTTTTATAACTCTACCTAGTGGGTTTTAGGGCTGGGGTTTGACAGCACAGACTTGGTGAAAACACCAGAGACTAAACATTATGGAAAGATAAGGTGACCTGAATCTTGGTAACACCATTGGCTGCTTCCACATTCGAGTCTTTAATAAGCATTCTGATTTCAAGTTGATTTCTGCCCCACTAGCAGGCGTTGTATATTATTTTCATTGTATAGTTGTAAGTAGACTTTAATATATAATTCCATTTCCCCCCTTTTCCCTCTCCCCCTATTTTCCCTATTTAAGGAACATTTTGGAGCTGATTGAGTTCTTTGAAGATGACACAAGGTTTTACTTGGTCTTTGAGAAATTGCAAGGAGGTACTTACTGTTGAGTATGTGTGTGGACTTCTGATTAAGACCCAGGGTGGTGATCATCCATCATGAATCCCAGAGACTTCCAAAACGAGTCAAGCTAATAAAAAGGATGAAGGACTTAAAAACTGCCCTTGATTTGGGAGAAGGGAGGCCGGAGGGAAGGATGATAATTAGCATTTTGCAGAGCTTAGAATGTCACCTGTGTGGGTATTTTATAAATGCCTTTTCATTATAATAGGAGTCATATATAGATACATTTAGTCATCGATTTATCATCCCGTTTTGACATGTTCACTATTTAACTACATTAATTATGGGGTGGAGGCTCTCAAATACATTGTGATGTCTAGAAAGGCTAAAACAGAGGAGAGGAGGGCCCTATTGTTTGGGATACAGACCCAGGATAGTGGAGAAGCCTGAAAATATGCCATCCTTCAGATGGAAAGATGCCATCACCCACACACACAATCACTGAGGTATATACTTAAGTTGCTTTCCTGATAGAATGAGAGGGTTAGAGAAACCCTTTCCCTTCCCATCACTCCCCCAATCTTAGGACACATTTGCAAGGTAAAGGTTGCAGGGATGTCTGGAACTGCATGGAAAGCCGTACAGAGGAGCCTGGTGGTTGAGGGAGGGTGCTTTAGAAACCAGTGCAGCGAAAGCTTAAGTTTAGCTCCATCACTTACTAGCCGTGTGACCTTGAGTAAGTCACTTCACCTTTTCCAAACAGTATTCTCTTCTATAAAATAGAGCTATTGATAACACCTACCTCACTGGGATGCTATGAAGATTAAATTAGATAATTCATGTGAAATGCTTAGCACAGCGTCTGGTAGACACCAAGGGCTCAATAAATGTTGGCCACGGGCTGGGCGTGGTGGCTCACGCCTGTAATCCCAGCACTTTGGGAGGCCGAGGTGGGTGGATCACAAGGTCAAGAGATCGAGACCATCCTGATCAACATAATGAAACCCCATCTCTACTAAAAATACACAAAATTAGCTGGGCATGGTGGCACATGCCAGTAATCCCAGCTACTCAGGAGGCTGAGGCAGGAGAATTGCCTGAATCCAGGAGGCAGAGGTTGCGGTGAGCCAAGATTGCGCCATTGTACTCCAGCCTGGGTAACAAGAGCGAAACTCCGTCTCAAAAAAAAAAAAAAAAGGTTGGCCACTGATATTATTAAAACAATTTGGTATGCTGGAGGCTGTCTTAGAAGTGTGAAGCGTAGACCAGGCACAGTGGTTCACTCCTGTAATCCCAGCACTTTGGGAGGCTAAGGCAGGCAGATCACTTGAGGTCAGGAGTTCAAGACCATCCTGGCCAACATGATGAAACACTGTTTCTACTAAAAAATGCAAAAATTAGCTGGGTGTGGTGGCGCACACCTGGAATCTCAGCCACTGGGGAGGCTGAGGCAGGAGAATCACTTAAACCTGGGAGACAGAGGTTGCAGTGAGCCGAGATCGCACCACTGCACTCTAGCCTAGGCAACAGAGTGAGACTCCCTCTCAAAAAAAAAAAAAATATGTAGAGTATTACTCTGCTTTTCCTTTTAACAAATTTGAAAACGAGGCTCACTACAGCAGAGCAAGCTAGAACCTAGTCAGGAGCCAGTTTTCTGGGAATGTTCCCTAGCACATTGGGATCCTTTGATTATTTAATCTGGCAAGTGAACAGTCTTTGGCAGTTCTTCCCCTTCTTTCATGCCCTCCAGTCCCCCCCCCCCAAAAAAAAGCAGTAGACATGTGCCATTTTTAGGACACAGAGATAATATCTTCAGCCCAGAAATACTGGCTTCCAGTAGTAAACGTAGACCACGTGAAGCCAAGCCACATGTTCCTGCCTGTGTCTGCCCCTGCACCACCCAACAACTCACGACTGACTCAGTTACGTGTTTCAAATGCTACATGCAGATGGGGGTCACTGTAGCCATATCAGTAAACTTAGTGTAGCTTATTGAGGCCAGACCAAGTGTGGTTGGCTCAAGGGAGTCCATCCCTGCAGCAGTCAGACCACAAGTCCTGCTGGGGGATGTCTGCACAGTCAGACCACAAGTCCTGCTGGGGGATGTCTGCACAGACTAGCTAGCTCCCAGACCCGCTAGTCTCTGGGTACCAAGGGAGGTGGCAGGCCAGGCAGAGGGCTGGTGCAGGAGATGGTTGCCCTGGGCCTTAGTGCTGGCTTCACCCGTTACTGGTGTATAATGTTGGGCAAGGTGCTCAACCATTTTTCTTTTTGGCTTCAGGTTCCCCCTCCGTAAAACAAGGAGTAAAAACCACCCATTTTGTTCAATCATGGTGAGAATAAGTTTATTTCAAGAGTATTCCATAGCACATGGCACTAGTAACTACTCAGTAAATGTCAGCCATTGCCAGCAAAACAATAATGGAACACTCAGGAGGAAAAGTCATTTTTCCCCCTTTTCCCAGGCCTTTCCATGTCTGGCAAGGATGTAGCATTTCCATTTGAAAGCTTATGCTCTTGTTTGGATCAGAGATCAGCAGCAGAGGAGAAAATGTTCCTACAGAAAGGCCCCCTCAGCTCAAATGCCTTCACTTTTATTCCTTTTGATTGCAGAAGCCAATCAGCCCCAGCGGCGTTAATATTTTTGGGCTCTATTTAAGTTGTTTTCTCTCCCTTCTGAGCTCCTCATAGACAGGTACAGAAGAGAACAGTCAGTTTTGTTTAACAGACATACAAGCTCGTACTCCTCTGTGCCAGGCCCTATACTTCGTGCTGGACAGGTAGTGATGAATAAGCGATGAATCCCTATGTGTCCACCCCAAGTTTTCCAAACTGGGGAAAACTTAGCCTCTAAGTTACTTACGAGAGCCCAAAAAGGCATTCTTCTGCGTCCCCTCTGTTCCCAAGGTTCCATCTTAGCCCACATCCAGAAGCAGAAGCACTTCAATGAGCGAGAAGCCAGCCGAGTGGTGCGGGACGTTGCTGCTGCCCTCGACTTCCTGCATACCAAAGGTGAACCCCGACTTTGCCTTGGTGGGTGGGCTGGGCTAGCTAGTCTCTGGGTACCAAGGGAGGTGGCAGGCCAGGCAGAGGGCTGGTGCAGGAGATGGTGTGGCTGGCAAGCAACTGGAGGTTTGAACATGCTTACCCATGGGGGTTGGGGAGAAACAGTCCAGGATGGCTCCTAGGCTTTGCTGCGAATGGTGGGTGGATGGTGGAGCTGTTGAGCAGCATAGGAATACAGGAGAAAGAGCAGGGAGGAGAAAGAATCAATTTCACATTGAACAGGGTATATGTGACTGTGTGTGTATGATGTTTCTCTTCTTAGATTCTTATTGTGTGAGGAATATAAAGCTTATACACAATACGACCTTCACAATTCACACCAAGTGTGAATATCTTGGTGTTATTCCTCCTAGTCTTTTTTGCTTTTAAGACATAGTTTTGCTCTTGTCACCCAGTCTAGAGTGCAATGGCACAGTCTCATCTCACTGCAACCTCTGCCTCCTGGGTTCAAGCAATTCTCCCAGCTTAGCCTCCCGAGCAGCTGAGCTTACAAATGCTCGCTACCATGCCCAGCTAATTTTTGTATTTTTAGTAGAGGTGGGGATTCACCATGTAGCCAGGCTGGTTTTGAACTCCTGACCTCAGGTGATTCACCCGCCTTGGCCTCCTGAAGTGCTGGGACTACAGGCGAGAGCCACTGCACCCAGCCCCTATGACTGATTTAGGAACTTTTGTAGTGAATTAAATCTTTGCACAAATTGTTTTTATATTTCCATAAATCCTTTGACTATTACATTTTTTTTATTTGCCTAATAGCAGTACCCTGGAAAAAATGAATTCTGGTTTCACCTTTCTTCCAGCTCTGTGTTCTCTCAGTAATAATGCCTGCCCTTTGGTGAAAATTTGAGATAATAACATCGTCAACCATAGTTAACACTGTATAGTACTTGGTAGGTGCTAGGCACTATTCTAAGCCTTTTAAAGATGAAAAATGTGTACTTGTGTATGTATTGTATATGTGCAGCATAGTTCCTGGTATGTCATAGTTCTTCAATAAATATGATTTCCTCCATCCTCAACCCCCAATAGGAAGAAAGAATTTTTATTCCTAATACTAATTCCCTTAAAGTAAAGCATTCTGGCTAGGTGGGGTGGGAGTGAAATGAATAACTTGTGACTTAGGTCTGCCCTCTCTGCTGTTGTGGATGCTGGCCAGCCTTGTGGGTGCCCAGGACCAACGGTGGGCATGCCACTCACACATCCCGCCTGTGCCCACACTCCAGTGCAGAACACTGTGGCTCATGTTTCTGGGGGGTTCAAGTTCATTGACCCCACCTCCCTCTTCCAATGGCTGAAAGAGGTCTGCATACCAACAGTGCCTATGTTGGGGCCCTGATTTGCACCTAGGCTGAAAACTCCTAGAAGTGGGTGTCTGTACCTTCCACAGCATGATGAATAGCAGCAGCTCCGCTTCTGAAAGCTGGGATGCATAGAGGTAACACCTGCCTGACAAAGATTTACAACTGCTCCCCAAGCTGCCTCTGTAGATTGCAAAACTGGGTCACGCTTTTTACAAGATCCATACCTTGGAAGGGGTGGTAAAGGCAGGTTTTATTTTTTATTTATTTATTTACAAGAATGCACTGAAGGGAGCGGAGGCTGGTGGTGTCTTAGGAGTTCTGAAGCGCTTGTTAACATCTAGCTGCCCAGCTGCCCATGTGACTAGAAGTTGGAGGGGATGAAAAACGATTTCCAGCTGAACTTGGCTGTTTGCTAAATAACTTCACACAGGGAAGATGAATTGGGCAAGAATGGGTCAGCCCTGAAACAAGTTCCATACTTTTAAATACTGGACACGCTGCAGCTCAACCTCTGGGAAATGAACCGGAGCAGCTCGATGGCTGCTGTGCTCACACGGCAGCCCCATTATTACAGCCTGGCTCTCTGAGTTCTCAGGCTGAGGGACGACAGGGCCATGGGCGCCTATTTGGAGAGTAAGGCTCCATGTGCGGCTTGTGATCCTTCTGTGGGAGCACTTGCTGTAATGGAAAATATCTTTCACTTTTAGTGCGGCAAGCTGCAGTGCCACTCAATTTGTACAGCCTGGACTGAGTTGCTCTGGGTTCTCATTCAATTAGGTGACTGATGAAGTTACTGAGCTTGCTGGAGCTCAGGTTTTTCTTCTTTAGTGAAGTGGCTCCCGCAGCCTGGGTTGGGCCTTTGCCTTCTAGTCAGGACCTGGAGAACTGCCAAAAAAGTTGATCATTGAGGGAGTTTTAGTGAAGCAGATTTTGCTTCTCCCATCACCCGGAGAATCCGCTGCCACTTTCCAGTATTTCCAAGCCATAGCTCTGACTCTTGCTCAGCCTTCCAGCCCTGTCCTATGCTGCAGGTGCTGTGGAAGGAAAGAGGAAAGGGAGGTTTCTGTGTCCTCTACCAAAACACCATGGCCCTGAGTTGGTTCTTTGTCCCCTTCTTTGGTTAGAAGAGAGCTCTCCCCCAGGTGCCTTCTTGGATAGGTCAGCAGGTTAACCCCTCATGGGCTAAGCTGCTATTTCCAGTCTCCTTCAGGAGGCCTGGCCAAAGTGCAGGAGTCTTCTCTTAAAAACAACAACCTTCGGTGGGCCGGGCGTGGTGGTTCACACCTGTAATCCCCATGCTTAGGAAGGCCAAGGTAGGGGGATTTCTTGAGGCCAGGATTTCAAGAACAGCCTGAGCTATAGTGAAACCCCTTCTCTATCTTTAAAAATAAATAACAAAAAATAACAGCATCCTGGGGCCAAAGCAGTCTTTGCTCTGCTGCTGGTAGGGCTGCCTTGGACTTGCAAAGTGGGTGAGAAGGGAATCAGTCACTTTGGGACATTTGGTAACTAACACTTGCTCCTCTGAACATTCAGAGAGTCGCACTGAAGGAATTTTTTTTTTAATTACCCACATAAGAAGAAATGAGGTAGAGCAGTCAAGCCCCCTGAGATCTCTTAAACAAGGCACTAATTATTTCTGCATTCCTGTTCCAAGCATTGCCGTTTGCAGAGCTCTCTGCTCTGCTCTGCATTAGGCCTTCTTGGTGTTCACTGTGTGCTGAGGGGTAGGCTGGCTGGGATTCATTTAGTCCTTCTTATCCCTGCCAGACTTCTAAAACCTCCGCTTCAAAAGAACTTGCAGAATCAAGTGTGCTTTTGGTTTGTGTCTCTGGTTACTTCTGCCTCCTGCAGCTCGTTGATTTTTTAATGTACCATAATTGGGAATTAATCTGCGAACAACAGCATTTGGAAAAAATTAATTGTGTGTGGAATGTTTGATAATTATGTGCATATGTTAACCATTTTTTTGCTCTTTGTCATGTCAGGCATTGCTCATCGTGATCTGAAGCCAGAAAATATATTGTGTGAATCTCCAGAAAAGGTACTTCAGACCCAGTTTGGAATGTTAAAGTTTATACTTACCGAGGAAGCCACCCTTGCTTTCAGGATGGATTGTTAGTGATTCCCTTGGCCTCAGGCATCAACTTGAACTGGTCATCTGGGACATGTGAGAATGTCACATTTACTATGTGATGTTTCTGCCCATCCTTGTCCCTTCACTGCTTTTTTTTTTTTTTTTTTTCAGAACGGAGTCTTGCTCTGTCACCCATGCTGGAGTGGTGCAGTGGCGTGATCTTGGTTCACTGTAACCTCCACCTCCTGGGTTCAAGCGATTCTCCTGCCTCAGCCTCCTGAGTTGCTGGGATTTCAGTCACGCACCACTACGCCTGGCTAATTTTTGTATGTATCTTTAGTAGAGATGGAGTTTCACCATGTTGGTCAGGCTGGTCTTGAACTCTCCTAACCTTGGTCCATCTGCCTTGGCCTCCCAAAGTGCTGGGATTACGGGTGTGAGCCATCACGCCCAGCCTTTCTTTGCTCTTAATCATGGTATAAGCCTGAGAGTTTGGAAAATATATGAGACTTGCAGAAAACATTAATATTTTCTAGTCCAATGCACCTATCTTTACAGCAGTTGATATAAGTTGTGAATAACTTTTTTTTTTGAGACAGGGTCTCACTTTGTCACCCAGGCTGGAGTGCAGTGGCATGATCACAACTCCTGCAGCCTCAACCTCCCAGGCTCAAGTGGTCCTCCTGCCTAAGCCTCCCAAGTAGCTGAGACAGCAGGCATGTGCCACCATACCCAGCTAATTTTTGTATTTTTAGTAGAGTTGGGGGTTTTACCATGTTGGCCAGGCTTGTCTCCTGAGTTCAAGCAATACATCTGCCTTGGCTTCCCAAAGTGCTGGAATTACAGGCCTGGGCCACCACGCCCAGCCAAACAACTTAATCTTATATGAAGCAGATTTCTTTAATCTACTAGTAAATGGAAGTATATGAATTTGACAAATTCTGTGTTTATTAGGATAGATTTAGGCCCTGGTGGTGTTGGGGCCTGTGTTCACAGCTATGTGTATATGTGCATGTGTGTATGCAAGAACATATATATTGTGGTCTGGATGAAGCTGTGCCTTGTAAATAAAGGGTGGCCTTGAATGAATGAGTCAGTCTGCTATTCACAACTCTTTTATGGGGAATAATAATGGATTCACTCAAATAAGATCTTGTCACCTCCTGTCACTCTTTCTGGCCTTTATAATTTATTATGATTATTACTAATAATTACAGTGGACATTTCTTGAGTGCTTACATTGTACCAGGCACTTATATTTATTTAGTATTTATAAAATATCATGAGGTAGCTACTATTATTACCTTCATTTTATGGATGAGGAAACTGAAACTCAAGTTAGGAAACATGTATAGCCAGTGAGCCGTGATCACACCACTGCACTCCAGCCTGGGCAGCAGGCTGTCTCAAAACAAGAATGTGAGAAAAGGAAAGGTAAAAATGGGAAAGGGGAAGGAGAGCAATAACTGGGGCCAGGCAGTGGCCTACACCTGTAATCCCAGTACTTTGGGAGGCTGAGGCAGGAAGATCACTTGAGGCCAGGAGTTTAAGAACAGCCTGGACAACAAAGCGAGACCCCATCTCCACAAAAAATTTAAAAATAAGCTGGTAGTCCCAGCTACTTGGGAGGCTGAGGTAGGAGAATTGATTGAGCCTTGAGTTTGAGGACATCCTGGGTGATATAGTGAGACCCCTGTCTCTTAAAGAGAGGTTAAGTTTCAAAGGACATTTTCTATCAAGAAAGTGAAAATACAATCTACAGAATGTGAGAAAATACTTGCAGATCATATATCTGGTCAAGGTTTAATATCCCAAATATATAAAGAATGTCTAAAACTCTACAACAAAAAAACAAACCAGTTTAAAAATGGACATGAGACTTGAACAGACATTTCTCCAAAAAGGTATACAAATGTCCAACAGGTACATGAAAAGATGCTCAACATCCTTAGTCATCAGGGAAATGTCAATTAAAACCACAGTGAGATACCACCACATACTACTGGGAAGGCGGTAATTTAAAAGATGGAAAATAATAAGTCGTTGAGGATATGGAGAAATTGTAACCCTCATACATTGCTGGTGAGATTGTATAATGGTGTAGCTTCTGTGGAAAAGATTGGCAATTCCTCAAAGGCTAAACACAGAATTACCATATGACCCAGCAATTCTACTGCTAGGTATTACTCAAAAAAATTGAAAACAGATACTTGTATACCAGTATTCGTTACAGCATTATTCACAATAGCCAAAAGGTAGAAACAACTCAAGTGTCCATCAGCAGCTGAACAGATGAACAAAATGTAGTACATGCATTCAATGGAACACTAGTCAGCCATAAAACAGAATGACATTTTGATACACGCTGCAACATGAATGAACCTTGAAAACATTATGCTAAATGAAATAAGCCAGATGTCTTTAGACAGAAAGTCTTTATTAATTAATGAAATCAGATTGGAGGTTACCCGGGGCTAGGGGGAAAAAAGAATGGGAGTTAGTGCTTAATGCATGGAGAGTTTCTGTTTGGAATGTTGGAAAAGTTTTAGAAACAGATCGTGGTGATGGTTGCAGAACGGTGTGAATGTTCTTAATTAATGCCACTAAACTGTCTACTTAAAAATGGCAAAAATCTCATATTTTATGCTTTATATTTTACCACCAATGAGAAAAAGGCTAAATGAAAAAGAAAAGAAAAAGAGAAAAGGGGAAGGAGGAAGGAAGGAAGGAGAGAAAGAAGTTGAGGGACCTGCCCAGCTTCCTGACGAGGACATGGGTCTCACAGAACCAGCATTTTAATTCATTCACCGTGCTGCTTACGCGCCACGTAGGCCATTCTCCTGTGTGCACCCAAACTGCCCTCCTGGTTGTCTCCACAGATGAGGCACCTGCCTGTGGTCTCAGGCACAGCAACCAGTTCTGGTAGACTTGCTGTGTTGATGCCACCGTTGGTGACCAACCATCCTAGTTTTCCCAGGACTGAGGGGTTTCCTGGAACACAGGACTTTCCGTGTTTTGACTGATAAGTCCCAAGCAAGCCCCCAAGACAAGCTTGTCACACTAAGCCACCTGAGGCAGTCAGGAGTTTCACTTCAAGCTCCTTTGCACTCCACCAAATGAGCTGCAAGGAGTCTGTGTCTCGGGAGTACATAGTAACTTCCCTAGCTGCTATGCTGCAACCTGTACCATCGTTTGCCAGCAAGAGTTCCATACTCACTTTAGTCCGAGTTCACAATAATCCGACACCAAATAGTCCACTCATTTATCCCTTAGTTGGGAAATAAGAGAGAACAGGGAATAAGATACTTGGGAAAAACCCTCAGGGGACTTCTTGTTAATCTCTGGAGAGCAGACGTGACCTGGTAGATAAAACCAACTGTGTGTGAGAGCCACATGGCCATGCACCCATATAGCCATTGCCTGGCTCCTAGTTTCTTACATCTGTGACCCTGGCTTCTGTTTTGCTTTTCAGGTGTCTCCAGTGAAAATCTGTGACTTTGACTTGGGCAGTGGGGTGAAACTGAACAACTCCTGTACCCCCATAACCACACCAGAGCTGACCACCCCAGTATGTATGCTTCCTCTGGGCTCCTAAGTATTTGGAATGTTTCCCTGACCCAAAGCTGAGAGGTCCAGAACAGAGAGCTGAGGATGGAAAACCAAGTGGATCTATAGCACTTTCTGCTGCCTGAGTGGTCATTTCGCTCGCTGCTCTGTATTGGTGGCTCCCAAGCCCTAAGGGGCTCTGACCCCTTAGTTGCTAAGGAAACGGATATTTGGGGTGGTCCTCTCTTGTAATGAAGAGACAAATTACATCTATAAGCACAGGCTGAACCCTGACTCCTGACCCAGGTGAAAACGGACCCTACTCCCAGGCCAGCCCTTTTGCACATGAGCATGTGGGTAGTTCTGTAAGCCCTATTCCAACTGCTGAAGTCACAGCACAGCCCCCTTGTGATGGGGGATGGGGAGCTGTCCTCTCCAACTGGACAGGATAGTCTCTCTCTGGTGGGAACTGTCAGGTCTCAGGCTATGCACATGGGATTGCCTGGCCAAGTTATCCTGTTTGCTTCCCTGATATCACATTTCATGACCAGAAGGTGCTGCTGGGAGCTACTTCTTCCTCAGAAATCTCTTGTACACACCTAATAGATTATAACTATTATGATTCATTTGAGATTTGTATGCTTCACAAGACAATTTTCATAGTAACCCTTTTGAGACATGCCCTTAAATATGCCTGTGTTGTATCTTATTCTAAACAACATTATCAGGAATGTTTCTTTATTAGCTTTTAACACACTGAACTACCTTGTTTTCAAGTCATTAACTCTAATTGCTAGTAACAAAGAAAATATCCTTTCTTGAGAACACTTACCATCTTTCAGTCAAATTAGTTTTGCAGCCTGTGCAGGGATTGTTTCTTGGTGAGCCTGAAACAATGAAGAGGGGAGCAAAAAGAATGTTTTATTCCTGTCAGCCGTTTTCTACGCAAGGGTGGGAGAAAGGAATCCGGATTCTGGTCCTAGGTCTGCCATTGATGTGCTCAAACAAATCCCTGCCCTGTTCTTGGCCTTGCCTTTGCCATCTATAAATGGGAGGGGTGGGGAGGCTGGATTCATTCTAAGAGCTTTTCTAGCTTTGATGGTCTCTTAATTGTAAACTCTTCCACCTCCTGCTCTGAGCTAGCAGGAGAGCTTGACAAGATTCACTTTAAGAAATCTTGCTGTGTGGAACTGGATCTCCCTCTCAGAGCCATATTCTTGGTACATTTAAGTACCCGTACATGAAAGATCTGTTTATAGGGAGCTGAGGCAGGGGGGGTTTCTGGAACTTCTTGGCTAAGGGTCTTGGCCTGCTGGAGGAGGAACTGAAAGGATAAGAAGGTGACCCGGAACTGATCCTGTGGATGGGGGGGATGACGGGGCTCAGTCTGCAGGTGGCTTGGTGGGATCAGGCGGCTCACTGGCTGGCCTACCTAATTACTTCCTGCTCTGTATCCCATCCTTCCAGTCTCCTGCCCCAGTCCCATCACAGTCTGCTCTCTGCCATCTGCTCTGCTGTGTCTCAGCCTCTCTGTTTTCTGCCATCTCCCCCTCCCTGATCCCTGGCCCCCACAGTGCGGCTCTGCAGAATACATGGCCCCTGAGGTGGTGGAGGTGTTCACAGACCAGGCCTCATTCTACGACAAGCGCTGTGATCTGTGGAGCCTGGGCGTGGTCCTGTACATCATGCTGAGCGGCTACCCGCCCTTCGTGGGTCACTGCGGGGCTGACTGTGGCTGGGACAGGGGCGAGGTCTGCAGGGTGTGCCAGGTGAGTAGGCAGCCCCAGGGAGCACTACGTAGACCCCACTGGGGGTCAGTGTGGTTGTGGGAGGTCAAGCAGGACTGGGCTGGGAGAGCGTTCCTGATCTGAATGGGGGCTCAGAGTGCCCTCTCCCTCTCCTGTCAGGGTAGCCACAAGGTAAAGTAGACATAATCAGATATTCTGTCCAGCTGGGAGTTCAGGGCAGGATTGTTAGCTGAACAACTCTTGAAGGGTGCGTCCTGCTCTGAGAAAGAGGGACAAGAATTACAAGTAGAAGGAACAGCACAGGCAAAGATGTGGGCAGAGCCTTCTAGGAAGGGCCAAAGAATTTGGGCTTCATTATATAGGCAATCTCCACTCATCACCCATCCAGCCCACCATGGGATGGCATAGCCATCCCAGCCTGCCAAGGGCATTCTGTATAGTTTGATCATCTAGGGGACAGTGTGGGGTCGGTCTGGGAAGAGGCCCCAGTCTGTGGCGTCCCCAGGCCATGAGCTGCACCTGTAGCTGAGGTCAATTGAGGCCAGTTGATCAAAACAATGACAGGCACATCCTGCCCATCTCTGGCAGTGTGGCCTCAGGAGGAATCTTTTGTACCTAGGACAAGCTGTTTGAAAGCATCCAGGAAGGGAAGTATGAGTTTCCTGACAAGGACTGGGCGCACATCTCCAGTGAGGCCAAAGACCTCATCTCCAAGCTCCTGGTGCGAGATGCGAAGCAGAGACTCAGCGCCGCCCAAGTTCTGCAGCACCCATGGGTGCAGGGGGTGAGTGACTCTGGGGAGGGGTGCTTTCCACCACTCCAGGCCTGTGGCATGGCCACAAGGAAGCTGTCATACCAGCGAGTACTGATCACCAGCCTTTTTGGCTGATACAGCTGAAGAGGACACCATCCATCCCTGTGCGTGTAGAGCGAATTGACTCCGCCTATCACCCCAGACTGAGCCCCTTATAGGCCATAGACTTGGCTCTAACCTTGGCCACAGACTAAGCCCCAACAGAGTCATCTGGGGGTTTGGTGCATGCACCCAGCCCTTTAAGCATCCTGCTGTCGTCATTTTCAGTCTATAGTATCATCCCCTTATGCAGAAGCAGCATTAGCTGAGAGCACCCAGAAGCCAGCAAGGCCTTGATGTGCTGATTGTTTTGTGGCCGAGTTGCAACACACAGGTTCTCCTCATGGCCTGGGGGTCTGCATACAGCTGGCCTGAAAGGCAAATGGTGGTATTTGTCCCTAAGCTTAGAATTCATGTCTTCACTAGAAAACATTTTTTTAAATCCTCCTTGGCTACTCACAATACCTGACCTCTGCCTTCCAAGGGGTCTGCTAGACACTCCCATGACTTACTGGTCTCTTTGGTGTGCCAGGCCCTGTCTGGTCTCAGTGACCCTATAAGTGGAAGGAGGCAAGCATTGCCAGCCTGTGTTACAGACGGGGACCCAGATCAAGTGTCTAAGTGGCTGATTTCCAGACCCATAAGTGAGCACCTACCACGAGCCAGAGGGACAAGTGAGACCCAGTCCCTGTCTCTGTCCTAGTGGAGAGAAGTAGACAAGGGGCTAAGTTACAGCATGACAAAGGCTTCTAAAAAGTGCTAGAGGCAGCCGGGCGCAGTGGCCTTCTGTAATCCCAGCACTTTGGGAGGCCAAGATGGGTGGATCACGAGGTCAAGAGTTCGAGACCAACCTGACCAACAGGGTGAAACCCCGTCTCTTAAAAAAAAAAAAGTGCTAGGGGCACAAAGGGAGCAGGACCCCCCACCCACCCCACCCTGGGCCTGAGACTGAGGCAGGAAGGTGGCAGGCAGGGAAGGGGAAATGCACTTCACAAGGGAAGTGACCTTTGAGCTGGGTCCTCGGGGATGATTAGGACTTTGCCAGGCAAAAGGAAAGAGGGGCTTTCCATGCAGAAGCAGCTGTGTTGGGGGCTGGGACTGCAGATTATACCTTTCTTGCTCTCTGCTTGGAAGACCTGACCCTGCAAGCAAGCATAGCCAAGCCCCTGTGCTGAGCCAGCAGCCTTAGTAACCTACCCACTGCTGGCTTGGGTGGGGCAGCTCTTGGAAGGAGGGAGCAGCGCTTTACCTACACATCTGTCCTTCCCATTCTAGCAAGCTCCAGAAAAGGGACTCCCCACGCCGCAAGTCCTCCAGAGGTAAATGCTCTGACCACCCCCACACCCTGCTCTCCCTCAAGCTCTCAACCACCATGGGGATGGAGGAGGGGCCCAGGGAGTCCATCTCTAGGCTCAGGTAGCCGTCTCCAAAGGGGCTCCCTGCCCATTTCCCCTCCTCACTCTCTTTTCCTCTACTCTGGATCTGTCTCCCACCCCTCCCTTCCTTCACCTAGATTGCCCCCTCTGCCCTCCAGTACTTTAAGGCCCCCCCAGCACTGTTGGCAGGGAAAAAAAGCCTGTTTTGCCCATTGAACTATAACTTACAGCCCAAAGACAGACCTTATCTGTGGGTTATTCACACAAGGCTTCCCTCTGCCCTTGCATTTGGTGAAAGGAGCAGGAGTGAAGGACACCAAAAGGCAGTGGGAGTGACATACAGTACTAGACGGACGGTTTTAATAGTGGTCACCAGGATTAAGTCCTTACCACAGCCAGGCGTGGTAGCAGGTGTCTGTAATGCCAGCTACTCAGGAGGCTGAGGCAGGAGAATCACTTGAACCCAGGAGGCAGAGGTTGCCATGAGTCAAGATGGTGCCACTGCACTCCAGCCTGGCGACAGAGCGAGACTCTCTCTCAAAAAAAGTAGTAAGTCCTTACCACATGTCAATGTGATGCTAAGGGCTGGATATAATTATATCCATACTCTTCACAATGAGTTCAAGAGAGGTGTTCTAGATGAGAGAGGAGAATAGAGATCAAGTTAACTTGCTAAGGCCACACAGCAGCCCCTGGCTGTTAAACCCTCACAGTTGGACTGTCCTGTTCCCAAAGGGCCAGGGCTAAGCAGCGTGGGAAACCCTTTTGGCACCAGCCTCATGACCAGCTTTTAGTAGCTGCACAAGGAAGTCATACACCTCCATAGTCTCAATTTGTGTGACCCATTTGCTGTTGCCCAATTTGGGTTCCTACCTGACTCTAGAGTAGCCTCCAGATGCCTTTATGCACCAAACCTCAGACCCACCTTAGAAGATTTATTCTGCAAACCCAAAGTGACTGTCCATGGCTGGTCCTGGGCTGGGTGCTGGGGACTCGGCATAAGCGACACAGGCCTTGCTCTTGGAGCTCCCCACCTGGGCAGGGAGAGGGGAGAGACAGGTGCATTTAATGTGCCCGGTCTCTGCCGGTATGTAGAGTTGTGGGAGCTCAGAGGAGGGTGCTCTGAGGAGAAGGGGGAGCTTGCCCTTGCTGTCAATCCAGGGATGGTATGTGGGACTCAAATTGCAGTCCCTAGTCAAGCAAGATTCCAAACCTCTGTAACAACTACTTTGGCGAGAGCATCCCTTCCTGGCTCAGGAAGATCTGGTGGGAGTGTAGAGCCACAGCAGCGAGTGGGAGGGCCCCGGAGCTGGCCTGGCAGACCCCAGAACCCTGTCACCTTCTTTTCTGTGCCTTCCCCAACCCTGCAGGAACAGCAGCACAATGGACCTGACGCTCTTCGCGGCTGAGGCCATTGCCCTTAACCGCCAGCTATCTCAGCACGAAGAGAACGAGAACGAACTAGCTGAGGAGCCAGAGGCACTGGCTGATGGCCTCTGCTCCATGAAGCTTTCCCCTCCCTGCAAGTCACGCCTGGCCCGGAGGCGGGCCCTGGCCCAGGCAGGCCGTGGTGGAGACGGGAGCCTATCTACAGCACTCTGACATGCTCCGGTCACGCCTTATAGGCCCTAGGCCTGGCCAAGCATTGTCCCCCTCAAAACCTGTGTGGCTAAAGTCTGCAGAGCAGGCAGCAGGGTCTGCTCTGTGGCTCCATTCAGGCTTTTTCTGTCTGTAAAGGCCCTGAAGTTCCCACCAACCCCCATTTCCCCTGGGTCCTGGAGGAAAAAGCTTTATCCAAAGGGGTTGTCTTTGAAAAGGAAAGCAATCACTTGTCACTTTGCATAATCGCCTGCAGCAGGAACCTCTCTGTGCTGGGCTCCGCCTGCTCACCCGCCTGCAGATCTGGGATCCGGCCTGCGCTCACCACTGTAGCGATGGCTGGGGCTGCAGCCTGCAGGGAGAAACGAGAAGCATCAGTTGACAGAGGCTGCCGACACGTGCCTCTTCCCTCTCTGCCCTGTCACCCTCCTCTGGAGGTCCTTCCACCTTCCTCTGTCCTCTGGATGTCCTCTTTGCCCGTCTTCTCCCTTGGCTGAGCAAAGCCATCCCTTCAATTCAGGGAAGGTCCAGGAGCCTTTCTCATTCAGGAAATCAGATCAGTCTTCCAGTCTGCAGCACAGAGAAGCACATAATCTTTCTTTGCCGTGACCAACATGTGTCCCTCATTTATCATCCCCTTTGTTTGTGATTGCTGCTAAAGTCAGTATTATTTCTTTTTTTAAAAAAAAGTTGGTTTTTTTTAACCAGGCTGTTCCAGCAAAGATGGGACTTTAAACTCCCACTCCAAGCCCATGGACTTCCCAGAGAGTAACTGCTTGCTCTTCTTTCTGGAATGTCCTTGCATTTGGGTTTTAATCAGCCGTTCTCTATGGTTTTAACTGATTTTAAAGCTGTTCCTATGACAAACTTAGAGACAGTCGGTGTCTGCTGCTGTGTTCCCAGGTCCTTGTGTGGGTGGCACAGATCTGGGCAGTTAGGTGGAGCTCTGTGCCTGAGGTGAAGCCACATGGGGAGGGGGCAGCCTCACTGCCCTGGTTTGAGCGATGCAGTGCCTGCTGCCAGAGCATGTGAAGGTACAGCCATTCAGATAAGCTGAGCTATTGAGTTACATAGAGAAAATAGATTTGCATGTGTCAGGCGTTTATACACCACCACGGTGCTTTTATACATTGTGCTTGTTTTAATAAAACTTCAATTCTAGCTGTGGCTTATTTGGTGGTCCTTTTTTTACCTGCAGACCTGAGAAGGAGCCTGGCCTTCTAAACTGGGGCTAAGTCCAGCCAGGTGAGGAGAAGGTATCTCTTATGAAGACCCCTAAATAAAAACCATATTTGACCCAAAAAACAAAGTGAAGGAGACATTGCTTTTTTTTGTCTAGGTGAGGAAATGAAATTCGTCAAACATTTATCAATTGCTTCTTCTGTGCCAGGACCCAGAAATGAGTAAGAAACAGCCTCTGCTTTTTAGGAGCTCCCCATCAAGTGGTAGAGGTGGTGTCAGCGACCATGACACAGGAGACTTCAGAATGCACTTTAATAGATGTGCCCTGCACCCAGCGGCCCACAAGCTGGGAACAAACTTCCCCTCTGTCTAAAGCATTACGAAGCCTTTATCAAGGGCGTATGATGTGCCCAGGACTGTGCTCATCCTGCCAGAGTTGACAACAAAGAAAAATGGTGCATCCCATCCACAGCCCTCATGTACATCATGCAAAGGATTTTGGTGTCCATTGTCCCAGGTGATCCTCAGAGCCAGCCAGGAGAGGACTGGGGTGGAAAGGACCTTTATAAGTTCCCAAGGAGGTGGCAAGAGGAAGGTCTGAGTGTCTGGGCAGTGGGCTGGGTGCTGATGACAGCTGCTTTCCCTCAGGAGGGCAGAGAGGGGAGATGGAATTAGGGGCTCTTCACTTGGGACAAGTAACGGGCCAGGCTCCCAGCAGTCCTACACCTTGATTGCCTCCCTGTTGATGATACATACTGTTTGTTGACAGTCTTCCCTTGACAGTAACCCTGACACCCTCACATCACTTTTTTTTTTTTTTTTTTTTTGAGATGGAGCCTTGCTCTGTTGCCCAGGCTGAAATGCAATGGCATGATCTTGGCTCACTGCCACCTCCACCTCCCGGGTTCAAGGGATTCTTCTGTCTCAACCTCCCGAGTAGCTGGGATTACAGGCACCTGTCACTGTGCCTGGCTAATTGTTGTATTTTTAGTAGAGATGAGGTTTCACCATCTTGGCCAGGCTGGTCTTGGAACTCCTGACCTCGTCATCCACCCACCTCCGCCTCCCAAAGTGCTGGGATTACAGGCATGAGCCACCGCACCCAGCCCACTTTTTCATCTACCTGGAGTGTTCTTGGTGAGGAAAACAGACCTGCAAAATCTGATCCTTTTGGCCCACAGACTCCCAGCCCCTGGGGACCCAGAACCAAGATGTGAGTTCTGTGCCTGAACTTAACCCAGCCTAGTGGAAGACTCAACAGGAATGTGACTCCAAGGGGGCTTCCTGGGTCAAGCACTCTCCACACCCTGTCCTGCTGCACCTCTCCCAGGCTCTCAGGCCCTGTGCCTTGGCTCAAGCTGTGCCCTCTCCCAGCCCACCTCCCCAGCCTGGCCTGCCTGGCAAGGCCCCTCTCATCCTGCATGGCTCTGCTTAAACACCACGGCTGACCTAGGTTTTGCCAGCATTGTCATGCACTTACTAAGCAAGTACTTTTATTTTTTTTATTTTTAGTAACAGTTACTTTCTTTTCTTTCTTTCTTTTTTTTTTTTTTTTTTTGCGACAGAGTTTCGCTCTTTTCACCCAGGCTGGAGTGCAATGGCACGATCTCGGCTCACCGCAACCTCCGCCCCCTGGGTTCAGGCAATTCTCCTGCCTCAGCCTCCTGAGTAGCTGGGATTACAGGCACGCACCACCGTGCCCAGCTAATTTTTTGTAATTTTTAGTAGAGACGGGGTTTCACCATGTTGACCAGGATGGTCTCGATCTGTTGACCTCGTGATCCACCCGCCTCGGCCTCCCAAAGTGCTGGGATTACAGGCGTGAGCCACCGTGCCTGGCCAGTAACAGTTACTTTCTAAGAAGTTTACAGGCATCAGCATCTCATTCTCAGCAGTCCTATGAGGTAGGTACTATTATTTTATCCCACTTGACATGGAAAATAAAGCAGAGAAAGGAAAAATAGCTCACCCAGGGCTATACAGCTAGGAATGGTGGAACTGGATTCCCTCCAGGAAGGCTTGGGACCCAGCGCTATGCTGCCTGCATTCAAATCCCAGCTCTGCCGCTTACTAGCTCTGGGGCTTGGGCCAGTTACTTAATCTCAGAGTAAGTTTCTTCAACTATAAATGGGGATGATAGTGCTTACTGCATAGCACTGTTGTGAAAGTTACAAATTAATAATTGCAAAGTATTGAGAGCAGTTCCAGGCCCACATAGGAAGTGCTCCATAAATGTTAGCTATTATAGTCTTAGTTAATCCAGTAGTCCCCATGGATCCAGTTTCCCTTAATTCCATAATTTCAGTTACCTGTGCTCAAAATAGGTGAGTACAACACAATAGGATATTTTAGAGACCACATCCATGTAACTTTTATTACAACATATTGTTACAATTGTTCTATTTTGTATTCTATTTTGTTAATCTATTACTATATCTTATTCATTCATTCATTCATTCATTTTGAGATGGAGTTTCACTCTTGTTGCCCAGGCTAGAGTGCAATGGCATGATCTTGGCTCACTGCAACCTCCACCTCCTGGGTTCAAGCAATCCTCCTGTCTCAGCCTCCCGAGTAGCTGGGATTACAGGCATGGGCCACCACACCCGGCTAATTTTTGTATTTTTAGTAGAGATGGGGTTTCTTCATATCGGTCAGACTGGTCTCTAACCCCTGACCTCAGGTGATCTGCCCACCTTGGCCTCCCAAAGTGCTAGGATGACAGGCATGAGCCACCATGCCCGGCCTACTATACCTAATTTATAAATTAAACTTTATCACATACAAGTATGTATAGGAAAAATTATAGTATATGTAGAGTTTGGTACTGTCCATAGTTTGAGACATCCAGCGGGGGGTCTTAGAACATGTCCCCTAGAGATAATCAGGGATTCCTGTATTTACTATTGTCTACCAGGGCAGAAACAGTCCCAGTGCTCAAGACGAGCCCTCCCTGGTTCTTGGCTCCGGGAGCGCTCTGCAGAAGCACTGTGTGCTGTGGAGATAGGTCCAGGCCTCTTAAGATGAGTCAGGCCTCTGTCACTTGGTGGGATCCTCCTGTGGACAGGCTGCTCCGCCCCTCCAGAGTGCAGTCCCTGGCCCAGAGAGGCAGCTGTGGCACAAGGGGAAGAGCCTGAAGTTGGGAGCAGGGCCCTGGGTTCCAGTCCTGCTTCTGCCACTATTCACTGGTGACTTTGGAAGTCCTGGCTATGCTGGGCAGAGGGAGATCCAGCAGATGCACTGAGGAGGCTCTGAGACCACGGAGCCCCTTCCAGGCATTTGATCTGCAATGGTGGAAGCCAGCTCCCCAGTGGGCAGGGCCCTAGAAGGATAGAGCTGGTCCCAGCCAGTTGGAGTGTCTCAAACCTCAGGCCCCTCTCCTCAAACCCAGGGAGCAGGCCTCAGCCCCAGCCGTGGTTCAGTTGGACCCTGAGGACTCCTGTCTGAGGGCCTCTGGACACAGATCATCCAGTCTTTGTCCCTCTGTGTATCTACCTGCCGGGGCTCTGGGGGACCCTCCTCTCTCCTGGCAAACTGCCCCTCCCAGACCCAGCTCCATGAACAGAGGTGCCTTGGTCCCATGCCAGCTGCTCCAGCTGCTTCAGGTCTGGTGGGGGCCAAGGAGCAAGGTCTCCCCAAGGCTGGCACTCTTGTTGCCATGGTAGCAGTTGCCTTGGAAGCTGCTTCCCTGGCTTCAGCTTCCAAACGGTCCAAGAAAGCTACCCATCCCCCAGGGGACTGGTGAATTAATCACACTCTTTTCCAGGGTTCTCACCCCTCAAGGAAAATAAACAGAACCAAACCAAGCTGGGGCCTTTTCGCCCACTCTTCCTCCTCACCCCAAGCCACACTTGGATTTGGTGCTCTGAGAAGGAAGGAGCATGGGCAGATGCTCTCCAGCCCTTTCCTCAGCAGGAGACAAAGAGAAGAGACTTTGTGATGGAATTCAGCAATGTGCCCGTGGCCTTACCACACCTGAGAACTGTGGCCTCCAAGAGGATCCAGGTTCAGTGGGGAAGCTGTGATGCTTGGGAGGGGTGGGGGGTTGGTGGGGCGATGGGGCCCTGGTGCCTTGGGCCTCCTTCTCAGCATGGCTTACAGAGAGGTTCCTAAACTCATTTACCTATTGCTGTGAGCACATCACTCAAGGACACGCATACATTTTCTTTTTCAGAGATGATATAGCCCAAATTGAGAAAAGAATTGGCAGGCCTCCCTCTCTACATCACAACTATCTCCTTTAGTGACGCACTCCTGGTCCTGAGGGAAAGAGGCAGGCCTGGACTGATTTTCTTTCCCTTTTTTTTTTTCTCTTGAGACAGGGTTTTACTGCCATTGTCCAGGCTGGATTGCAATGGTGTGATCTCAGCTCACTGCAACCTCCACCTCAAGTAGTGATCTTTCCACCTCAGACTCCCATGTAGCTGGGACTACAAGCAGGCACCACTGTGCTCAGCTGATTTTTGTTTTTGTAGAGACAGGGTTTCACCATGTTTCCCAGGCTGGTCTTGAACTCCTGACCTCAAACAATTCTCCCGCCTCAGCCTCTCAAAGTGCTGGGATTGTAATCCCACCATACCTGGCCCCTTGACTGATCTTTGAACACAATGTCTCCCTCTGAAGGTGGGGCTGCCAATTCCTCCCACCTCAACTAAGACAGTGTTGAAATGCAGGGCAGAGGCCCAGCACGGTGGCTCATGCCTGTAATCCCAGCACTTTGGGAGGCCAAGGCAGGCAGATCACGAGGTCAGGAGTTCAAGACCAGACTAACCAACATGGTGAAACACTGTCTCTACTAAAAATACAAAATCAGCTGGGCATGGTGGTGCATGCCTGTAATCCCAGCTACTCAGGAGGCTGAGGCAGGAGAATCACTTGAACCCAGAAGGCAGAGGTTGCAGTGAGCTGAGATCATGCCATTGCACTCCAGCCTGGGCAACAAGAGCAAAACGTCGTCTAAAAAAAAAAAAAAAAAAGAAAGAAATTCAGGGGCAGAGACAGCCCAGAGTACTTCCCAGTGGGGCAGAATCCTGGGCCCATAGGTTCCACGAGGACTCTGTGGCAATTCCTCTGTACCTCCATGTCTTGGATTCCCCACCTGTTTTATGAAGAGCTGGGGCAGCCCTGGTCCTGTGATCTCAGAACTGATGAAGGCTTAACATGCCTCTCCTTTGAGGCCAGAGTGTTTTGTGGGATCTGAAACAGTGCACAGGCGCCTCTGCCACCCCCATCCCCATCACCAGGTGAGGCCTTGGGCTCAGGGAGGTGGAACGCCTGGCCTGAGCCCCATAGTGCAAGGTGGAAAACACAGCTCCAGGAGCTTCTGCCTTGGTGAGTGTGTGAGAGAGTCGCCCTCAGTCTTAGACTTTGAGAGGAGCCAGGAACACGTTTCATGGACAATTATTTTGGCAGCTCCTTCTAAAACTAAGCCAGTGGGGGATCAATTATGTGTGACAGAGACATGGGCTATGATTTGATGCCTAATTAGAGGAATAATCAGATCTCATCCAGGCAGGAGGCACAGCGGATGCTGGCAGCAGTGCTGTGGCTGGGGAATGCCCAGTTCCAGGGGCTTCCCCTGTGTGGGGGCCAGGAACACAGTCCAGGGCCCATCTGTACGCCACAGTCACCCCTCTCTACAGACTCATCGTGAGCCGCAGCTCCGCTCAGATGGCCCTGGGCCTTCTCAGGCCCTCTTCTCCACATACAAGGAATGCCTCTTGTTAGAGATGGCAGCTCCCTTGTGTCCACAGCCCTGCTCTTTGATGACTGGAGGTGGTCGTGCAGGTCCAAGTCCTCTCCCCGAACTCTGTCCTCATGTTCAGAAGCCTAGCTCAAGTCCCTCCCAGCCACAGCATTCTGGGGAGCTCACTCCCAGAAGCTGCCCTCAAGGGGTCCTCAGTCTACAGAAGAGGTAGAACAAGAACAGGGCAGTCATGGAGGCAGGTGGAAGAACAAGAACTTGAGCTGGCGAAGTGAGACTACAGATGTGGTACAGAGAGGGGGCATCCAAGAGAGGCCAGGGAGGCCAGTGACTGGCAGGGAAGGTGACAGGACTTTGAGCAAGATTATGGGACCCTAGGAACTGTGCCCAGGTGCAAGGCCACATCAAGGCCATATTCTGGGGCTGGGGAGGCCCCGATATATAAAGGGCCAAATAATGCAGTGAATGATGAAGGCTGGAACCAGGGGCCGGGGCAGGGCTCAGGGCTGGGCTGGGTTGGTGCCACTGCCCAGCCTTGGGTTAGGGTATCCTGCAAGGAGCTCAGACAGGCTAGGCGCAGGTGCTCAGTTCAGCAGGTGGAAGGCATCAAGCATGACCCAGCCTCCCACTCACAGCCTCACCTCCCGGCCTCCCAGCACCCAGCCCCTACCAAGTCCTCTTCCCTACACTACCCCTTAGGTATTTTCCTCCTGCCCCTACCAGCGCCACAACTGCTCTTCCCTGTCCTTCCCAATCGGGGATCCCCAAGGTAGTTAGAAGGGTTACTCTCCATCCCACTGGCCACTAATAGGGGGTGGGTACCAAGTCCACCTGAGGACAAGGGAGTTTCCTGAGATCAAGCATCAAACTAGGCTGTCAGCCCTGCCTGGAGCCCAGAGGTGGACAGGATGGGGATGGGATGGGCAGGGGCAGACAGCAGTCTTGGAGGGATACCTCTCCCTGCCCGCTTCCTATCCCAGGCATAGTTCCTGTCTCAGAGGTCCCAGGTGTGTCTTCAGGCCAAAGGGCAGAGCACAGCAGACTGGGCCCTGAGCATGTGACCAGGAGTCTCCTCACATCCCTGGCTTCTGAACAATGTGGAAAGCCACCAGCTCATTCTTCTCCTCAGGAACCCGCAGTGGAACCTGGGCCAACTGCGCGCTGGGCCCCAGGGACCCAGACAGCCACTCACATTGCAACCTCATGAATAACTCAGCACCTCCCTGCTGCCTCCATCTCTGAGGAGCCCATGGCCCCTGAACCAACTCCCCCTTCACCCCGCCTCTCATTGCTTTAAATTTTCATAGGCTGAGGCTCAGTGACAATGAGTGGCTCTAGGAAGCTGGGGCCAGATGTCCTGGGCAGGGGAGCTGGAACTCTTCTGGGTGGAGGCTGGCAGGGAAGGATCCCATGGAACAGACCCAGCTCCCTAGAACTCTGGCAGCCAAAGCAGAGATGTAGCCAGGCAGGAGTCCCAGAGTAGGCTTCTGTTTCAGAGGGCTTTAAGAGAGGAAGAGTAAACTGGGTGACCTGGTACAGATCCCAGGTCAAGGTGGGACGGGAGGTTGCCTAGTAGAGCAGTGGGATAGGACTGCAGATAAATCCCAGGGTTCCCTGCCTGGAATCTTACTGCCCAGAAACTCCCACCCTGAAGTTGGAGCACCAACATAGGACATCCAAGAGCCCAGAAACTTCCAGGATTTTTCTGGAGCCAGGCTGCACCGGCTGGAGGCAGTGCCCTGGTGGGCCTGCATGGACATCCCTATCAGCAGCAGAGACTTCCGCTGCCTGCAGCTGGCCTGTGTGGCTCTCAGCCTGCTGGCTGGCAGCGTCATCATCGGCATCTCTGTATCCAGGGCTGCAGCTGCCATGGGCGGTGTCTTTATTGGTGCTGCTAGTCTGGGTGAGTAGGGGCTGGGCTGGGATAGGGAGAGGAGATTCTGGAAGGGGAGCAGGGACATGGTCAGGTGAACAAGGAATAGGGAAGGGGTGGGGCAGCAGGAATTGGTTGGGGAGAATGGAAGCTAGCGGTGTGAGCAAGGCAGCCATCAGGGGCACAGGAGGGAGAGGAGGAACGCACTGGGGCTCCATCCAGCCATGGGGAGGAGACAAGAGGGGGAGCTGGCTGTGGAACTCCTTTCTGGCTACTCAGCACCTCCCTCCTGCCTCCATCTCTGAGAAGCCCATGGCCCCTGGACCTCAAGCCCCAAGTTCTAGGCTCTTAGATTTGTGGTGGGATTCATCAGCCTATCTGGGCAGAACAAGGAGTTGATGGCAGCAGGTGAAAGGACAGAGTTCCTGAGGACTCTCTGAGCCAAGACAAGCTCCAGCTCAGAAAAAGGGTTTCCGGCCGGGCGCAGTGGCTCATGCCTGTAATCCCAACACTTTGGGAGGCCGAGGCAGGTGGATAACTAGGTCAAGAGATCGAGACCATCCTGGTCAACAAGATGAAACCCCATCTCTACTAAAAATACAGAAAAATTAGCTGGGCATGGTGATGCGCACCTGTAGTCCCAGCTACTTGGGAGGCTGAGGCGGGAGAATTGCTTGAACCCAAAAGGCGGAGGTTGCAGTGAGCCGAGATCGTGCCATTGCACTCCAGTCTGGGTAACAACAGTGAAACTCCATCTCAAAAAAAAAAAAGAAAAGAAAAGAAAAAGGGTTTCCTCTTCTTTCCCTGTTTGCCTCCACAGCAGCGGTGTCCATCTGTGTGGGCCAGGCCCACTGATAGCCCTACAGTGAGGCTGAGTGTCATCCCTCGCCCCACCACACCCCACCCCCAGACCAAAAGCAGGAGCAGAAGCACCAGGATAGGGGGCTTTGGGCACCTACACCTGCAGGTTCTGGCACAGATGCTCGTCGGGGGATGGAGTAGGGATGGGCAGGGCAGGTCTGGGTGGGGAGGAGCATGCCGAGGATGAGTGCGCAGTCCGACTCTAGGGGCCCTGGGGGAGGGTGGGGACAGCAGAGAGGCTGTGGTGTTGTCAGCCAGGCTCATTCCAGCAACCTGCTCTTCACCTTTGCACGGCAGAGCCAGGTGGCTGAGGCCTTCCCAGTCTATAGCCCCTTCCCTAGACAGGCACTGCACACACCCATGGGCTCATATTTACACACTCACAGTCCCAAGCCTGCACACTTGTGCTCCTCCCATGCACCCATATCCACCCTTAGGCTCCCAGCCCACCCATTCACCAGGCCCTCCCCATCACAGAACCCCTGTGTCTCTTCTCAGGGTTCCTCCTCTTGGCCTACCCCTTCCTGAAGGCTCGGTTCAACCTGGAACACATCCTGCCTACCACGGGTGAGGCCTCTCCCTAACCCCACAGACCCCTCTGCCAGGGCCTGTTCCAGACCCTTCGTGTGTCCGTCTGTGACCCACTGTGTGGCTGGGCTGAGCCCATGTGTGAGAACGCTCTAGCTGTCTGTGTGTTACAGCTGCTGTGTGTGTCTTGTGCAGCCGTTGCCATGATTACAGTGCAGCAGAATCCAGCCCACTGCCTGCAGCAAAAGTACCTGAACCAGCTCAGAGCTGGGAAGTCCATCTCCCTTGAGAGATTTTACAACTCCCCAAAGCCTCCAACATCTCTAAATAACTCCCTCTTCATCTCTGAACCCCCACAAAAAAACCCTCTATTTCCCCTAAGACCCCACAGCCTCTGCATAGCTCATCTCGGCTCCCCACGTACAGGCCGCCATCTCCACCAAGCCTGTGAGGCTTTCCATGTCCCCAGTTCTCCCTGGGAACTCACCTCCCTAAAAGATCTGCCATTTTCTCCTTCAAGGGCCCAGTTCTTCTGCCCCTGCCCAAATCAGCCCAGATCATGTGAGAACTAAAGGAAAGCAATGGAGCAAAGACAGCATCAGGGATGGAGACTAGACGGCAAGAAGGACTTCCCTTCCCAACCTATGCTTGGTTTGGGGAATGGGTCAGTAACCAGGGGGCTTGGGGCGGTCTCATCCTGCAGGGAGCCTAAGAATCCATCCCCATCCGAGGCCAGACCATGGGGAAGGAAGATCCAGCACCAACGGCAACAAGGAAGGTAATTTCCAGAAACTCCCGAGTCCATCTTTCATCTCCTCTCCCTGACTGAGCAGCTCTGTGAGACCCAGGAGCCTTGGGAGGCACGGCAAAGGGGCTTCCCCAGCACAGGAAGCCAGTACTGCTGGGCAGCTCCTCCACATGTGCAGCCAGACCCTTGCTGCTCTGAGCTGAACTCATCTCCTCTTGCTTGTTCTGAGGGCTGCTGTCTGCCCCAGCATGAACACTGAGATGAAGGCACCTCCCTGCCCCTTCCCCTCCCTCCCCTTTTCCTCCCCCAGGTCCCGTGCCTCTATTTATTTTCCCACTCCCCTCTCCCATCTGTCTCCCCCAGGCTCAGAGGAACTCAAAGGGACCCAAGGCTGGGGTGCTCAGTGACCCCAGGGCAGAGCTGGGATAGCTGGGGAGAAGGGGGCATGCCAGGGGATAGTTTCAGCCCAGTTTAAAGAGGCACCCAGGGGTAGCGGCTTTGGGTAGTAGCTTTAACCAGCCCAGTTTAAAGCTCATACCCCAAACTGGGCATCTCCTTGTTCCTCTGCCCCACACCTGAAAAATTCCAGGGCAGGAGTTTCTCAAAGAGGGATCCAGCAGAGTCTCCGCCACCAGTGGAAGGACGCCTAATCCTCAGCAAAAGGCCCATTCCAGACACCATTCCAAGCGCTGTGCATATATTAGTAACTCTTTTAAGTCTCACGACAGCCACATAAGGGTGGTACTACCATTAGTTTCATTTTACATATGGGGCAACAGAGGCACAAGGAGATTAAATGACACACAGCCAGGAAGTGCTGCAGCCACAGCTCAAGCTGGGCAGTGGGTTCGAGGTCCTGCCTCTACCCCCAGCCCATGCTGCTGTCCTCCTGAAAGCCATCCTGACCCCAGGGTCGCTTTAAACTGGGCTGAAACTGTCTCCTGGGATGCTCCCCTCTCCCCATTCTCTCCCAGCTCTGCCCTGGGGTCACTGAGCACCCAGGCCTTGGGTCCCTTTGAGATCCTCTGACCCTGAAAACTCCATGGGGACCTGTCCACTGAGGCCGCCCTCATCCCTGCTCTCTCCCCCAGGAGCCCGCAGCAGCCTGTCCACCGTGAGCAGGACCCTGGAGAAGCTGAAACCAGGGGCCTGAGGGGCTGAGGAATGCTGAGGCAAAGGCTGAGAGGCTGCCCTGCCCAGCCTGCCCGTCTCACCTGCTGCCCCCATCTCCGTGCCCTCTGGGGGTAGAAGACCCAAACCGTGCATGAGCCAGGCCCTGCATACCCCAGAGCAGCTGGGAACAGTGTGGAAGGGGACCTTTTGCACTCACCTAGCCAAGGCTCTCAGAAATGGATTCCACTGGCGTGGGCTGAGGCCCAGAGCAAAGTGTTACCAGACACCCCGACAGGGTTCCTTGTTTCAGGCTCCTGCCCTGCCTTTCTTTCTGGATTGCAGCTCAGCTTTGTTCCCTGTTCAATCTACTGACTGGTCTCTGAAATTTGGCATCCAAGACCCTGACTATGACCAGGACGCCCCAGTCCCTTGCTCTAACCTGGCCACAGAAGTGAACCACAGGCTCACAAGAACCACTGACAGGGACTCTCCCTCCCATGGCCTGGCCCTGGGGCTCTAGAGCTCACAAGCCCAATAGAGGGGCTAGACAAGATTCTTTTCCCAATATCAAAACTTCTGGCAGCTCCTCAGGGACAGGCTCTGAGCAGCAGTGAATCAGATGGGGGAGTTTGAGGGGGTTCCTGGTCACTGGAGAAGAGAGGCTCACAAAGGGACAGGCACAAACAACCTGCCCCCTGGGGGTCAGAGGAGGCTACTTCTCAGCTGAGCCCAGCCCGAGACCCCTGGTGTCTAACTCCACCACTCAAGACTTTTCTTGATCTGACTTCTCTCTTCCCCCCATTTTCTTGCTGCTCCTTGAACAAGCAAGCGAAACACATTCCTGTCTCCAAGCCTTGCCCTGTGTTCCCCAGGGCCCTCCCTGCTTCTCTCTGCCTATCAAACTCCCCACCATTAAAGGCCCAGTTCAGAAAATCTCCTACCCACATGCTCTCCTCATTCTCTTCCGCCAGCCTCTCTTGCCACCCTTCAGGCAGGGTTGAAGTCTTCCTTTTCACAAAACAATTATTAAGCCATCTTAAGTCTTGTGAACGTTGCCCCTGCTCTAGTGCCTAGCACCAGACCAGTAGGTGCTTTATAAATGTTAATGGCTTCAATTTAATGTAAAAACAATTCCCTAGGCTTTCCCTGGGAAGCCACATCAAAGTCCCATCTCCCGTAGATAGAGCAAGGTTTGGAGCGAGGAGACCCAGGTGTGGCCACATAGAAAACATTGCTCCTCCTCCACACCCGCAGCCTCCAGGTAGAGTTGTTTGACCTCTACAGAGATACCCTCTCCACATGGCCTCTCGCCTAGTTTAGTGAGCAAAAGACAAGCTAGAAATAGTGTCCTTCTAGGATCAGTGGAGACGGCACTTCCTCCTGGAAGCCCCCCTGACTTCCCTGTGCTTCCCAGGCCCAGGGTTTCTCTCCATCACAGCCCAATCACTCTGAGAGGTCCTGGTCTATTGCCCCTCTTGAGAATGGGAGCAGAGAGAGGGCCAGGCACCCAGAAGGCACCCCCGTGGATGTTGGGAAACCAAAGTCTTCCAAAGCAGCAGAGTCCATCTCAGATGGAAAAGCTGAGGCCCCACTGGAAAAAGGACTCATTGAGTCCCATGGTGAAAAGTCACAGGGCCAGGCATGCAGCCAGGTCTCCCATCTCTCCCTATCTAAGGCTCTATCTTTGCTGTGCTCTGCGCAGGCGACAGGGATCAGCTCCCTGACCACAGCATGACAGACCTCCATGAAGGGAAATGCTGGCCAGGTGCAGAGACTTCAGTTCCTTCAGCTGGGAGAAGCAACCTCCTCTCCTTGAATTCCCCTCGTCTCCACCGGCTCCTAAATATTCTCTGCCCCTTCTCCTTTCCTTCACCATCATCATCAACAATAACTCAGGCTGCTGGTCTCTCCTCAGTCAATGAGGAGACCCTTTCTCCTATATGCCTTCGATCCTCACCTCAGTGCCCCAGAGATGCCCAGAGTGGAGGGGGTGGGAGTGGGGGCTGTGGAGCCTGAGCTGCGGGAAGGGCAGTGCCCTATACCCTGCCCATCAACCCCTCTCAACCACACTCTCCCCAGGGTGGGGCTGTGGAATCCCTGATGCTTGGACAGGCCAGGCTCAGAGAGGTGCTGGGGACCAGGTGAAATAAACGGCAAGAGCTACGTCCACTGGGGAAGAACCGTGTGAGGCGTCAAAGGACCCTTAAACTGGATAGGAATTCTTGAGCCTGGGCTTCTAGTTCCTCTCTTTTCCCTGCCATGGGCTTCCTGAAATATCTTCCCTCCAGCCCAAGTGAATGTCCCAGTACATCTTCCTCAAGTGCACCCCCACCCTCATCTCCCCACTCCCTCCCCCGTGGTCACAGAAGTGGTCAATGTGGAGGCATGTGGCTTCTCCCCGTCACACTTTGAGAAAAGGTAGGGTCAGGCCCCGCTGGCATGGGTGGTATGGTAGGGGTATTAGGGAGAGGTATAACCCTCCGATATTTCAGCATGGGATGGGGTGTGGACAGGTACAGGTCCTTGAACCAAGCTCTTCCAGTGGTCTGTTCAAGAAATGAAATTGGTTCTTTCCAATAGCCATTCTCACACCAGGACTGTGACTGTGACCACCTGGGCTGGGTGCTGAGAACACATAAGTGACCAAAAGGTAGGGAGTGCTTGGTCCAAGCAGCTTCCCTGAAGTCACATCCCTGCCAGGCCAACCTGGAGGACAGCGGCCCAGGCTGGGGCTGGAGTCTGGAGATAAGACTCACATCCTGGTTCTGCCCCCCAGGGGCTAGGGCAAGAGACTGTGGGGCCTTACGCCTGGCTTTCCTCAGGTGCAAATGGAGGACAGTGGTAGCCCTCCCCCACAAGGCCGCTGTCGCATGAAGGCTGCCTGCCACACTTCACATCAGCTAGGATTTATGAATGGATGAGTGAATGAAGGCAGAGGTTGGAGAGATGCTCTTTCAGCTGAACTCCTCCAGGGTTTGAAAAGTCAGCACCTCAGTCCTCCCTCCCACACAGCCCAGCCTGGAGGTGGGCCTGCTGCGAGCACTCCATCCCCAGCCCTCATCCCAAAAAGCTCCTACACAGTCCACCAGGAGATAGAGTCACACACTAGACAGGCTCGTGGCCACACCCCTTTCTAGGGTGCAGGATTGGTGGTTGATTGAGGAAGAGGTGCTGAAAACAAGTCCATCCCTGGAAAAATCCCCCCACCCCACAGCTCCAGCTCCCCTCCAGAAAGGTGGAGAATCACTTTGAAGCTGAAGGCAGAGCCAGTTCGACTTCCCCTGTCCTAAAGTGAGTTGCAATATAGCCAAGCCCGGCTCTCGGAAACTGCGGACGAGACGGTGTGGGTGGGCTAGGAGTTATTTGCAAGGGTGCTTGCAGACCGCGAAGCTTAGAGGAGAAGGGGAGAAAGACAGAGCGGAGCGGAGAGGGGAGGTGGATGGTGAGAACGCCGCTCGCCCCGGGTAGAAGGGGAGCTGAGGGTTGGCAGCCAACGCTTGGAGGAGAGGGGCTCCGGGTGGCGGGAGGCGGCTGGGGACCCGCTCAGGCCAGCGCGCCAGCCCCTCCCCACCCAATGCCGCCGCAGCAGGGGCTGCTCCAGGGGAGCGCAGCCGAGTACGAGCGGGTCTGCGCGTCTCTGCCCTGTGCACAGGGCCGGGCGCTCTCTCCCAACCACCTGCTGATCTAGGATCTCCAAGCGGCTAGTCCCAGGACCCCGCCCGGAAACCCGGCCACGTGGGAGAGGGCGACCCCACCTCCAACCCCCGCGCTTTGCACCAGCCCAGCCCTTCGAAGTCAGCAAACAGCGGAGGGGGTGACCCGACCTCTCTCCTAGCTGCCCTGCGCTCCCGGTTCCTTCCTTTCTGCTCACCCAGGGTGCTCAGGGGTCAGCCAGGTCGGACCCACAGAATGTCCACGGACCCGCTCAGGCAAGTGAAGGAGTTGGGGAAGACTGGCGGGAGGGGGCTGGGAAGGGACGCTTACTGGAAAGGGGGAGAGACCCCATCCAGACTGAGCTCCAGGGGCCAGGAGTAGTGCCCAGACAAGCGGTTGGTCGAGAACCTGTAGCGGTGAGAGGACAGGGGTGAAAAAGACAGAGAGGGACACAGGAGAAGGGGAGACAGGAGAAGGTGAGGCACTCCGCAGGCACTGGAGGCTGGGGGGGGGCTTCCTCCACTCCGCTCTGACGGCACCCTGCTCTGAACTGGGTAGGACTCTGCCCCAGAATCTCACCTTTCCCCTCCATATCCTCCCCAAAGCCCTAAGTGAGGAGGGGATCTGAGAGAAGACAGCATCGAGCAACTTCAAATCCAAGAGACAGGGGAAGCCAGGAGGGCAGAAAACAGGCCCCTCTGACCAATGCCCCCCCACCATGTATTTAATCAATATTCACTGGGCACCTGGGGAGAAGCAGGCACCCACATTGGGGATATTGCAACAAACAAGGTGGACATGATCTTGGCCCTCAAGGAAGATGGCTGGGGCCTGCAGACCTGGATACAGGAGTCATGGCACCACGACTCCTGAGAATCTGCTTTCACCAAGGCCACCAGCTGACTCCTTTTTGCTGAATTCCATGAGCACTGTTCAACCCTTAGCTAACTTGACCTCTCCAGAGCTTGGGACCTACTGAATCCTCTCTCCTGGAAACATACTCTTTCCCTGGGATACAGTTCCCTCAATTTCACCTTCATCCACATAGCCCACAGCCCCAGCCAGAAAATCTGGGCATCAGGAGTTTAGGAGCCCTGATTTGCAGAGTTGCAGAAATCTGAAGGAAGGAAGCAGCATCCCAGCTGCACTCTGAAGGTAGAGCTGGGTCTGCCAGGGGAAGAGAAAGTAGGCTCATGGCTCAGGAACAGAGAGCAGCACACTCACACACCTGGTGAGGTCAGCCCCACAAGAGCAGAATTAAGGCAGCGCATGTAATCTGCAACATTCTGGCCCATGATGTGCTTCGGGTGTACTTCTGCATTAAATTCCTTGCTTTCAGAATCATAACCAGGGAATCGCTTGGTACTATGAGGGGTAGACAAGCCTCCATCCACAGCTCCCTTCAGGGCACCAAAAACTTTATTGCCAGTGGTAGCTCTGGCAAGGCCTGCATCCAAATAGCAGGTAAAGGCACCTGGCTGACCATCAATGCTTTCCACATTGTATTCATCACAGTCACCTCCACTTGGCCTTCACAGATCTTGTCCATGCCAAACCTACTGAGAAGCCTGCGGGCCAGCAGCAGGCCAGTACAATACCCTGCAGCGTAATCTGTCAGGCCAACCTTCACACCATATTTTGGCAGTTCGTGTGCATATGCTGCGCAGACTATCATATCCCCCTCTATACGGGCATAAGCAATCTGACAAATGATATCTCTGTTTGTTACATGAACTATCATCCTGTGTTTGGGTGTGTTGTATTTTTTTATCCTGTATCACCAAGCGTTTCCGAGCATAGTAATCAGTTTTACCCTCTCGTCGTCCTCTAAATTTCACTTGGTATCTCTTAAAGTAGACCTTATTCTTAAGAACTTTAACAAACCCCATCCTGTGGAGCAGAGGCGCGTGGGTGGCTCGACAGAGACCTGCCCAAGGAGGTTTTTGCCAGGATCCTTGAGGACCAGAGTGATGCGTTCTGGGATGTGGAGGTACAAAGGGCCCATGCCGCCCAGCTGTGGATTTATCACCTACAAGGCTTAGCAGTTTAGGCATAGACTTGAGGTGGCAGAAAGCCAGACTGTTGCAATTGAGGCTTTGCTGGCAGCTTTGGCAGAACAAAGGGACAGGTGACGTTGCAAGAGAGTAACAGAACTAAGTCAGTGTGGGTTCTTGGATAGATGCAGAGAGAAGTGGAAGCAAGAGGACTGTGGAGAAAAATGTGGAGTTCCAGGGATTGCATGACATCAGGGACTAGTTACAGCCAGAGGCAGTGTAGAGTTAAGAAGGGCACAGATTTAGGAGCCACACAGCCTAGGTGTGAATCGCAGCTCTGCCATGTATTACCATGATGTCTGTGACCCTGGGCAATTCTAATGTCTCAGGCCTCTGTTTCCCCATCCATAAATTAGGGATGGCTCTAGTGCTACCTAAGTTGTTGTCATGGCACTTAAATGAGTTAGTATACATAAAGGGCTTAGAACAGCGTTTGTGCTATACGTGTTTGTATGGAGACAGCAGTGGGGTTACAGTCAAGAGTAGGTTGTCTGGGTTTCTCAGAGGTGGATGGTGCAGGGTGATGACAAGGGTGATAAGGTCTTGAAGGCGATGGGGTATGGGGAAGTGTAGCTGAGGTGGAATGAAGGAATTGAGGATTGGAGATGAGGAGTCAAGAAACTGAGAGGGCAGAGGGGTTGGGTGGTTGGGCAAAAGATGCTGAAGTCCCTCAGGCTGGAGAGGAAAGTGGAGCTAGTTCCAGAGCCTTGGAGGGAAGGATACAGACAGGAAGGGCAGTTTCACTCCTGCCAGTCTAGAGTCCCCTCTCTCCACTCCTCTGGCTGGCTCCTGGCAGCTGAGTTGCTTAGGGTAGAGGCAGAGGCCTAGATTGAGGTTAGAGATCCCAGTCTGGCCACCTGTATAACCCCTGCTGGGGACTGTGGCCTGAGGAGCCTGGTGAGGAAGTCCGAGGGCATCAGGAAGGACCGGAAGGGAACATCTCTGCCTGGATTGTTAGAAAGGCTTGGTCTAACCAACACAGGTCTGTGGTTGCTCAAAGAAGCCTTCAAAGTCTTGTGTCACTGGGGCCTCTCAGCTGTGCTGGAAGCCAGAGCTTCCAGGGCCTGCAAAGACCATCCAGATCAACCTCGCACTTTACCAATGGCAGAGCTGGGCCCCAGTGAGGGGAATGGTGAGTGCTTGCCTGTTTCAAGCACAGAGACCCATAGTGAATGGGGAGGCACCATCACAACAGCCAGAATGGAACTCCTATCCACTCATCACCTCTCCCAGGGGATCCTGCTCCCAAGCACCTTCCCTCCACCACCACACTTCCAGGCAAGGAGAAGTGTCCAGAGCTCCTCATTCTGGGCAGCAGCTCATCTCCACAAGATAAGCAGGCAACTGACAATGTGGCATATGTTGGTCTGTGTCTGCAACTCTCTGTGTGTAATGCATCTCTGTATTTCTGGATATGTCCAGTCACTGAGTATGTGTCTGTAATGTGTGTGTGTGTGTGTGTGTGAGTGTGTGTGTGTGTGTGTGTGTATGCATATGGGCTCAGGGAGGAAGATGATGAATCCCAGGAATCAGACACAGGAGCTAGAAAGCCATGCCACCTCAAATCTTGTTTACAGCTTGGAGACTGTGTGTGTGTGTGTGTGTGTGTGTGTGTGTATGTATGTATGCATGTACATGGATGTGTCTATGGGTCTATGGTGGGGACAGGCCCGTGGATTGACTAGGGTGAGGGTGATAGTAGCTCTTTGGGCTCTGGGTAGAATTCAGTTGGCAAAAGCTGAGAGCTCCCGAGGAAGTGAATAAGCCCAGCCAGCAATGAGTAATAGTGATGTGGGAGGTTCCTGAGGATGGGGGATGCTGGGGAGAGAGCTGGCCCAGATTTCCAGGGACTGAGGGGGAACAGAAGGGCTAAGACTAAAAGGAATAGAGGAGTCCATAGTGAGCGGTAAAGAGTTCAAACTGAGCAAGTGAGGGGCTCAGCCTCCCACGGAGAGCAGGGAGCTGGGGCCAGTGGCTGATGTCTGGACTGAAGTTCCCACGTCCAGAGGCTCTTGGGCCTTTGGGCCAGGAATGTGGAGCCAGGAGGCCTGGCAGCTACCTCTAGTCAAGCAACTGCTCTTGTACAACACAAACTTCCCAGAACCATGGGCTGGGGGTAGAGAGGGGCAGAGGCTGACCTGCCGACCCGAAGGGACCTCGAGCAGAGAGCAGAGACTCCCTCTCCAGGAACTCTTGCCTCCACCTACTAAGGACCACCCATCTTGAGCCCAAATTTTTTTAAATAAGCAAACATCTCCGAACCTTTCTGCAAACAGCAATTCTAATAAGGCAGAAACATAAGGTTTTCAATCTGACAGAACCGAGTTTGAATCCTAGCTTTCCCTATTGCCGCTGAGTAAACCGAAATAAGTCCCCTTCACCTCTTTGAACCTCAGTGGTCTCCCTGTGAACTGGGGGCAGAACTGCAACCGCTCACAGGTTGCAGTGAAGATTAAATGTGCTAATGGAAGGGAAGTGCTTAGCACAGAGTTGCTGCTCAATATGAGTGCCCCTCGCCCTCAACCAGAAACCCTGTCTTCCCAGGGAAATAACAGAATCCCAGCCTAAAGCAAAGAATCTGATACAATGAACAGGTACAGCCATATACAGATCAAAATGTGCCATTTTATGAGACCTTTTATATACTGACAGTAATTTCTAAGCAGGTTCTCATTTCCACCTTTACAAACCTCACGTAATTGAGGGTGGGGCAACAGATTGATTGCTGAGGGACCTCAGTTTGGGGACAATAACCTCATCATACCCCTCCCTTCACATTCAGACAACTAAGGCTCAGAGAGGGACCCCTGCTCTCCCAGGCTGCCTAATCAGTGTCTGCCCCTGCCCCAAAGTGCCTGTGGACTAGACTCCCACGTAGAGACCATGAGGCCTCCCCAGCCAGAGGCAGGGCAGCTGGGAGGGTGAATTGCTTGGTCAGGGTCATGAGCAGCTGAATGACAGTGTTCAGAGCCCTGGCTGGGTGGGAAAAGGGCCGGGTCTGGCTTGGCCGCAGACCTCTTCTACTCCAAGCCTCAGTTTACCACTTCTGTAGATTTAGGGGTAGAACTAGGTGATCTCCATGGGCTCAGCAGCTTGGAGTACTCATTAAAGTCAAGGTCTTCCAGTCTTAGCAACTCTGGAGTCAGAGCAATGCCCTTCCCTCCTGCTCAGGCATTGGGGTTGAAGGCTGGGCTTGGAATGAAATAGAAGGGGTTTGGAGGACTGGGGAGAGCAATAGCATCAACTCAGAGAGTCCTCCTTCCATAATCCAATAGGCCAGCCTGGAATTGGCATGTGTCCAGAATGTCACACAGTGCCACCTAATCACAAATCAGCCAGAAAGTGCAATCTTAACATGTGCTCAATAGAGTGAAAACCAGAAAGATTTAGTGAACAGTGCCAAGGACACCCACAACAGAGCTAGCCAGAACACCCACAATGAAGCAGGACCAACACTGTGACAGCAGCTGGAGGCCACAGTCCACCAGATGAAATGGTGACCCAAACTGAATTACAATGGCTGAGCAGCCTCAACACCTCACCCCTGCACACCCCTAGATCCCAATTAACCGGGGTGGAGGCCACCTCAGGAATAAGCCCAACACCCACTTGTTCTTAGTCCTTTTTGTGCCTGGGGTGAAGACCTTTTTGTCTTACAGTGACTCTGCCTCCCAGGAGCAGATAAGAATTATTTAGAAGCTCAGCCCCTGGGCTGGAATTATTTTCTGTTGAACCTGGTTTGCTAAACCAAGGGAGAAGCAAAGTGAGTTTTACCTTCTTTGAACCAGAGAAAACCTGTCTTCCTCTGTTGTTGACATTTGAGTGTGTAAGTTCTAATTACAGGAGCTTATCTACATGGCCTCAGAAGAGCCTGTGCTTCAGTCATTCAACAAACATTTAGCAATTCTAGCACTGTGCTGGGTTGTCAGCTCAGGCTTTGGCATCAGTGCACCAGATTTCAAATCCTGGCACTACCACTGCAATTCAGTGGTGTGGGTGAGTTTACTTAATCTTTCTGTGTCTCAATTTCCTCATCTGTAAAATGGAAATGTAATAGTAATACTTAATCTTATGTTGTAAAAATTAAATTAGATATTATTACAAGTGCTTAGCATAGCATAACTTAGTTATAGATCTAAAAGTGCTAACTTCAGATTATCATCTAGACATCTGTTTCTGGCTAAAGTAGACTAGCTTCTATCAGACCAATTTACCTGCTGAGGATAACTTTAAAAGCTAGTAAGCATTTAAGAAATCTGTTTAAAGACATGGGAGAGCTACCAAGGCAGTGAGGACTTGACAGGGCCAAGATTGTGGAGAGAAGTAATATTGGTTTCAATTTTTCCCTAAAGGCATTTTCTAGTTTGTAGGAGGCATGGTCATGAGACTGGGCAGTCAAAACTGGAATTTGGGGCCTAAAAAGGGGAAGAGTCCTGTTAAACACCTCCAACTTTTATTGGGAAGACCAAAGGGCAACACTGTAGGAAAAAAGGCTAACCAGATAGAGACTAGACTCAGAAAGACTGAAACAAAGTTTCCAATCAGTGGCCTGTCCTTCTTCAGGTGCCTGTCAGAAGCAAAAGCAAATCCCCTCTGGAGAAAGATAATATTACTCAGAGCCTCATGCTAACTCTATAATTTTTTTATGCACAGTGTTGGACATCCAAGAAAAAATTATCTGGCATTTCAGGAGCTATGAACAAAAGCAATAAAATGGACAAGAGCAATAAAACAGACAATAGAAACAAGCCCACTGGAGATCCAGATGTTGGAGTTTTCAGACATGGACTCCAGAAGGTTGAATATGGTTTGTTTGTTTTTTTTTTTGAGATGGAGTTTCGCTCTTGTTACCCAGGCTGGAGTGCAATGGCGCGATCTCGGCTCACGGCAACCTCTGCCTCCTGGGTTCAGGCAATTCTCCTGCCTCAGCCTCCCAAGTAGCTGGGATTACAGGCACGTGCCACCATGCCCAGCTAATTTTTTGTATTTTAATAGAGACGGGGTTTCACCTTGTTGACCAGGATGGTCTCGTCCTTGTGATCCACCCGCCTCGGCCTCCCAAAGTGCTGGGATTACAGGCTTGAGCCACCGTGCCCGGCCTGGTTGAATATGTTAAAGAAAATAGATGACGAGAGGGAATCTTTCAATAGAAAACTGGAATCTATGAAAAAGGATCTAGTGGAAATTCCAGAACAGAAAAGTTATAACAAATGAAATCAATAACTCCATTGATGGATTTAGCAGCAGAAAAGACACATGTGAAAACAGGATTAGTAAACTGGATAGTAGAAAAATATTTCAGTAGAAAAATATCCAGACTGAAACAGAGAGAAGGAGGGAAGGAAAGAGCTAGAAAATACAGAATAAAGTGTAAAAGAGACATGTGGAGAAATAACAAATGGCTGAACATACATGCCATGAAGGTCCCAGAAGGCAAGGAGTAAGAGAATGGGGAAAGATAAGAGCTGAAGTTTTCCCTGGCCTGGGGGAGATAAGATGCAGCCACAGATTGTAGAAGCACGAGGAAGGATACATACAAAGAAAGTGTCTACAAAGAAGGATAAATACAAAGAAAAACTCACTTAGGCACATCACAGCAAAACTGCCAAAAACCCAAAGGTAAAGGAGAGTCTTCCCCATACGGGAAAAGAAGCAAGACCCCTGGACTCTCCAGCCCCCAGGGCCTCCCTGACCCTAGGCCAATGTCAGCTTCCAAGAGACTGATGTGAAGTGAGGTAAGCCAGACTCCCTCCCCTCCATCAGGGCACACTCAGACTGAGCCCTCCCCACAGGCAGGGAACCCCTGCCTTGTCAGATAATGTCAGATGTTGATGATGAGGTGGGGGAGAGATTTGAAAGGGGAAGATCTGGGAATCTCACAGCCCCTCCTGAGGATCAGATCTTTAAATCATGAGGTCAAGAGATGGAGACCATCTTGGTCAACATGGTGAGACCCCGTCTCTACTAAAGATACAAAAAGTTAGCTGGGCATGGTGGCGCGTGCCTGTAATCCCAGCTACTCAGGAGGCTGAGGCAGGAGAATTGCCTGAACCCAGGAGGCGGAGGTTGCGGTGAGCCAAGATTGCGCCATTGTACTCCAGCCTGGGTCACAAGAGCGAAACTCTGTCTCAAAAAAAATTAAGCAAGATTGTGTGGGATGTGAGCAAGCTCATCTGTTCTCCAACTCTGGTCTCAGCACGTCTGTCTTTCTTTTAGTCCAGCCACCAGAACCCTAATCCATTTCCCTCTCTAAGCCTCAGTCTCCTCAGCTGTAACATGTGGCTATTAAAAAAATTCTAGTTCTTTTTATATTTAAAAAAAATAGACACGGGGTTTTGGCTTGTTGCCCAGGCTGGTCTCAAACTCCCAAGCTCAAGCGATCTGCCCACCTCAGCCTCCCCAACTGCTGGGATTACAGGGGTAAGCCACTGCACCTGGCCAAAGTGTGGCTATTAATAGGCAACAAGCAGTCACAGAGATTGTGATATCATGGATGTAAAAGTGCTCTGCAAACTGTAGATTGCTGTACCCTTTAGTGGTTGCATCCCTGCCTGACAGAACCAGAGAGCAGATGTTCATGTAGACCTAGGAATTTCTGACTTCCTGCCAGCTTGGAATAGCAACAAGGTGACTCAGGCTGGAGTCTCAGTAGAGCTGCCATCTCTCAGCATGGTGCCAGGAGAGAGAGCCCTGGAGTCATCAGCTGTAGACAGGCCTAGAGGTGGCCTTTCAGGCCCTCTGACCTGCTTGGGCCAGGCTGACACCATCCTGTGTGGAGAGTGAAGGATCTGACACTACCCCTCATTTTCACTCAGTGATCAAGCTTTCTCCAACCCCACTGGGTATAGGGTTTGGACACTCAGAAAGGTACCTCCACTTGAGAGACAACCCAACTTTTCTGTTTCCAAACCCAACATGACCAACCTCCCAGATTTGAGACTTCATGGCTCCCTTTTCTGTCAGCCACCACCATAAGCGCATGGTTAACATTTGCTAAATACTCGCTGTTCTAAGCACTTGATTTAGCTTAAGTATTTAGTTATCACTGCACCCTATGAGGTGGGTTCTATTGGTAGCCCTGTGTTTGTTACAGGAGATAAGACAGAAGCAGGGGAGTCAGTCAGGCCCCCGGTGCAGGTGGCACTCCCTATTCCTCACCCTGCATGCTCCCTTCCCACCACAGTACCATCTGATTACTTCCCTTTCATCCCCATCCTGGACCCTTTTCTGGCATTTTCCCCCCATGATTCTAACATAGCTCACTAGCTAAGATCTCATCCTTTGAGGGCCTTTGTACCAACCATGATTTTATGCATTATAGAACAGAATTCTCAAATCAAAGTCATAAATCCCTAGACTCTAATTTTATTACTCTTGTTTCTGCATTTCCAGAATTCTAGAATCCAATGATAGATCCCAGAACCAGAGACATCTAGTGAATCCTAGAAAGGAATTCTAGCATCCAGCAATTAGGCTTTTGAATCCAGATTCAACAGTAGAACAGTGGGGGAGTGGAATGGAGCTACGATTGGAATTTCATAGAGTGCCCAGTCTAGAAAGAGCCCTGGTGCCATAGATCTGCTGCAGCCTAACCCAGCCCATGTGGGAGCTATACCCCATCACTGACCGTCTGAACCATAGGGAGCTCCTCACTCCCACGTGGCCGCTCACTGCAGGCCTTCATCTGATGTTCAGGAGAGTTAATGTCGTTGCTATGCCTGGGTGCGGATGCTGAGGCCAAGCGGCAAGGCCATTCAGGTCCTGGTTCTGGATCTTGAATAAACTGCTAGACCTCTGGGAGCTTCCGTCTCTTCATCTGAATAAAGGGGTGGGGTAGGGGGCAAGGTAGATTTCCAAGGCCTTTTCCACTTGAGAGAGTGAGTTGTCTAAATCCCAAGACCTGCCATTTGCCTTCTAGTTAGTACTACTGAAGACGATGATTATCATGGGATGAGCACCTAAGCTGATCCGGACCCTGTGCTGAGCACTTTCCAGCCATTCTCCCACTCAGTGAGTCCAGGTTGGCTTTCTGGAGTAGAGGGGTTAGGGGGCGGCGTCTGTTTGGAGGACAAAGAAAGTGAGGGAGGAGGGAGGATGGCAAGACTGGCCACGAGGGACCCCGGGAACTAGATGGGGAAACAAAAGCCGACTCTTCCCATATAGGGTGGATTGTTGCTTCCCAGAGGCAGAGGCAGGGAGCTGGCCAAGGTGACCTCTGCCCACCCAGGCACTAAATGTAGCTACAGACTGAGCCCAGGATTGCACATCGAGATACCCTGCTGACCCCACCCTCTCGCTGTGTGCCCACAGGAGGACCGTGAGGCGGCCCCTGGCAGGTGGGCTGTTCAGGGCAGGCGGCTGGAGGGAGCTTGATGCGCGCCCGGCGTTCACAGACCGATGCCACCGGCTGAGAAGAGCGAGAGGCCACCGGCCCCGGCACCCGCGGAACGTGCCCTGGACCGGGGGCCGAACCTGCCATCGCCGGCGCTGTGCTGCGCCTGCGGTCTGTGCGCGCTGCTGGCGGGCGTGAACATGACGCTGGCGGGCGCCTTCGCCTCGTTCCTGCCCTGGCACAACGCGCCGCTCGTTGTGGGGCCGGCGCTGCTGGTGCTGGCGCTCGTTTTCTTCGCCGCCTGCTGCGTGTGTAGCCGCCGGGGTCCAGCGCCCCGCGCTCGCTCGGCGGCCGCGGCGGGCCCTGGCCAGGGTGGCGGCCGCGGCGGGCCCATGGCGCTGGAGATGGAGAGCAGCGAGCGCACGGCTCAGGACACCACGGCCGTGCAGCTCAGCCCTGCCTTCTCCGCCGCGTCGTCCCGCGACTCCAGCCCCGGCCACAGCCCTCTCGCCCTGGAGGCCCAGGAGCCAGCGGCCGTCTGCGCTCGGAAGGGGTCCAGCTCAACCTGCCCCGGGAGCGGGCCGCCCCCTAGCGGACCAGGGCCCCTCCGCGACTCCGCTGTCCCGGTTCACTCTCCGTTCAGTGCCATTTAGTGGGGGAAGGAAAAAAAAGAGAAAAAAACCTTTCCTTCCTCTTTCTCTCTCTTCCCTCCCTCCCTCCCTCCCTCCCTCCCTTCCTTCCTTCCTTCCTTCCTTTCTCTTTCCCATCTCCCAAACTTCTAGGGGGTAGAATGTGATGATGGTGTCAGGATCACACCCCAAAGAAGGGAGCACCTAAGTCTTGGCCCCTTAGGTGGGGTCTCTGGTCTCTACTAAACCTTACCCATCCAGCTTGATGAAAGTAGGCCCCTGGACCCTCAAACCCTAACACTGCCCCCTCCTCCTGGCATTTGGGCACTGTGAACCAAGGAGCACCGACCCTGAAGGGGCTAACCACCAACAATGCCAGCTCCCCCCCCCCCCGGAGGTGGGAGAAAGAAGGGACGAATGTCAGCCTGGACTGTCTCTGCCTTTGCACACACTGTGAAAGGCTTCCAGCCCCTCTCCTGCCCCTCCCCACCCTCCTTGTTTCTACCCCAACATGACCTTTGGGATTCATTTGGCTGAGAAGCTGTGGCTCTGACTTGAGCCACGATGGGCCCTAGAAGTAGGGTGGGGGTGAGCACTCCCCACCCTTTCTGTCTGACTAGGAGTGGAGGTAGCTGAGGCTGGGGCCCTGACAGAGGTGAGTGGTAAGAGGGCTTCTGCAGCCCTGAAGGTCCTATTGTTGACCTTCACTACCAGTAATGCCGGCCCCCACCCACCATGACAGTGCCACACCAAGCTTTACTGCAGCACCTCACTCTCAATAAAGCACCTTTGGAGTCAGTCCTCTGTGACAGTGCAGGCGGCGGAGGGGGGAGTGGCTGTGGGGCCTCTGGCTGAGCACTCTGGGTTCTGGGGCCCTGCCAGCCTGTGGCTGAGTGCCTCCACATCCTGGTACCAGTCCCTCTTGGAGATCTTGAAGTGGGCTCCAGGAGAAAGGAGTGTGTGACTGAGCAAAAGACTATAAGACTTTGTGCCTGTGAATGTCTGTGGGAACAGATGTGTCAGATTGGAGGACTGGACGGACATAGGAGTGTGACTGTGGGTGTGATTGCCTGGCCCCTGAAAGAGATGGGGAGTGAGTGTTTGGGTAACGATCTGACATCACACATGCATGGGGGTTGTGAAGGCAGCAATAGTGGTTGAGGGCGTGGTTGCTGAGCAGGGATGGCGAGGGGAGAAATTCGGAAGTGCTCCACGGGGTGTGCAGAGCCCAAGCCCTTTGCCCAGGCTAGCTGGACTTGCAGAGTTTGGGCCCAGCCTGTGGTTCATCCAGGTGAGGGGGCAGGTAAGGGGCCAGGTAGAGGAATAGGGGCTGCCTTACAAAAAAGAAAAGGGGATGTGGGGAACTGAGGAGGTGACATTGCAACTCTGGGCTAGCACTTTCTCTCCATGCAGCGATCTTGGCAAGCAGTGACTGGGGGACAGGCTGACTCCCCTGTCCCGCCCCAGGGCTGTGACTCCCTCCTCATCCACTTGGCTTCATCACCAGCCTCCCTTTCTCTTCCCAAGACAGGCTTTGCTATCACTCTGTCATGACCCCGACACTGCCCACCAGCCCTGGGCTCTTCCTTCCTCTGGTGCCTCTGCCTCTCCTGCTGTCTCCCTCTCGCACTGACCTGGAGAAGAGCAAATCTGCCTGAGCAGGTACTGAGCAGGCCATCTCTATTAATTTGCTCGTGTTGATGGGCCTTAACCTTCGAAGCATCCAGTACCTCCAGCGGATGACCTCTGAGCTCCCCAACTCCACCCTGTATGTGTGTAAGGAAGGCCACCTCCCCAGGCTCCAGTCCTGTCTCTTCTGGTGTGTTGGTCTGCAGCTTCAGATGCCACCTGCTGCTGTGGTGGAGCCGTGGGTGAGAGGGGCCACCGCTGATGCAGCCTTGGGGTGTGGTCAGAACCACCCTTCTCCTCCCGCCTCAGGATTCTACCCCTGCAATGCCAGGCTCAGCCCAAACCCCTCTCCCACCTGCTGTTAGAAGCCTGGAATTACACTCTCTTTCTTCTTCCCCAACAAGACTTCCAGATCCTGTTCTGTGGGCCTGGCTGCTGCAGAGGAAGTGTGAGCCCACGATAAGGACTCAGGGCAGTGGGACATGGATCAATGGTGTGGGTAGAGTGGACACTGGCTGCCCCGAGTCCCTTCAGCATATACCCCCAACTGAAGGTCATCATTTATCTCTTCTGTGCCCCCTCCTTCACAGACACACCAGAAGAGATTTTCCCCATCCAGTGCCCCAGGGCTCACTTTCCCTTCAGCTCCAGTCAGCCACGATGGGGACCCCTCACCTCACACCCCTTCTCTGGGTGACAGCCAGGGGCAGGCCCCTCTGGGGCAATATGGCCAGTGAGACCGTAGGGCAGCCCCACCCTCCTACACACAGTGAAGCTGGAAGATGTGCTGTGTCCCCACTCCTCCGCAGCCCCCCCCCCCCCCCGGCCCACTGGCCCAGGCAGGCTCCAGGCCCTGAAGGGGCCTCTGGGAGGCAGGCTTCTGTTGAGGAATGGACGTGATTCTGACAGCACAGAAGCATCAAGCTCCCTGATTTGAGCGGGGACCAGTAGCTCCTGCAGGGATGCTGCAGACTGTCCCTGGAATGAGGGTAAAACCTCCCATTCCCACCCTAAGCCCTGAAAATCTAAGAACCGAGGCACCAGGCTTGTCCTCAGAGGCACAGGGGCTGTGGTAGAGGACACAGAGCTGGTCCTTCCAGGGCCTGCGGGAGCTTAGGCTGCTACAGGTGGTGAGTGACCCCTGCCTCCCCAAGGAAACTACTGCTGGCCTGGATAAGGGAGCCCATTAAGGGGCCAGACAATGAGGTTCCCTGCACTCTCCTCCCTCTAGGAGAAATGAGGGCAGCCACTTAGAACCTTTTTTAATTATCATCTTGAGACAGGATCTTGCTCTGTTCCTGAGGCTGGTGTGCAGTGGGAAGATCACTGCAGCCTCAACCTCCCAGGCTCAGGTGATCTTCCCACCTCAACTTCCCAAGTAGCTGGGACTACCTGCGCATCCCACCATGCCCAGCTAATCTTTTGTGTGTTTTTGTAGGACACGGTCTCACTATGTTGCCCAGGCTGGTCTTCAACCCCTGGGCTCACGCAGTCCTTCCACCTGGGCCTCCCAAAGTGCCGGGATTAGAAGTGTGAGCCAATGTGCCTAGCCTTAGAATTGTTTTTTTACTAATTAACTTCACAATTCCTGAGCCCTGCTACATTCCCTGCTATGTGGGAATATAATGTTGAACAAGCTCTCATGGAGCTCACGTTCTATTTGGAAGAGACAGACAATAAAGAAATAAGTGAGCAAATGAGACCAAAAAGGTTAGCTAGTGAACAGCACTACACAGAAAATTACAATAGGACATTGTGATGGAGGGACTTATCAGGTGCTTGGGGGATCTTCTCTGAGAGGTGACATTGAAGCTGAGCTCTGAATGGCAAGAGTCAGCCACGCAAAGGTCTAGAGCAGGAACATTTCAAGCTCAGAAAACGGCCTGTGCAAAGTCCGAAGGTGAGAATGAACTGGCCTCCGTGTGTCAGAACAGGAAAGAAGGGCTTTGAGACAGAGGTGGAAGACGAAGCTGGAGAGTGGGGAGGGGTATTGCTCAGCTCGTGGAGGTCTTAGTAAGCCCCCATGAGGAGATGGGATTTGATTCTCAGTGAGATGGGATCCACTGGAGGGTTTTAAGCAGGGAAGTGACATGATCTGAATTATGATTGTAAAGACTGTCTGAATTATGATTGTAAAGACTGCTCTGTATGCTGTGTGGAAGCAACAGAGTGGTGAGGGGCAAAAAAGAGAGCAAGGGCAGGTTAGGAGGTCCCAGCAGTGAGACATACGGTCACTGAGACCAGGGTGATTGCTCGGACTGGACGGATTCTGCAGCTGTTGGGGGAGTTTTGGGGGCATGAAGGAAAAGAATCCTAAGGAAGTTCTAAAGTTTTGGTTTAAGCACCAGGGTGTATGGTGGAGGATCCAGTTTTGGGATAAAAGCGATGGCTTGGTAAGGCATAAGACCTGTTAGCCCAGAGGTACTGTCCCACAGGAGCTGGAGCCACAGCCCTGAATTCTGGAAAGAGAAGGTGCTGGGATGGAGACAGAAGCCGTCGGCCCGTGGATGGTGGTGAAGTTCCAAGGAGAGATAAAAATAGAGAACCCAGAACCTAAAATAATCTAACCACAGACTCCAGGGGGCAGCAGGGAGCCTGTGTTGCTGACTTCTGAATCCCACTCGGCCTTCTGTGAGGGAGACTTCCTGATGAGAGCTGTGGACTAGGAATGGGGGATTAGGGAGAAGCGGAACGTGAGTACCAAGAGGCCAGGACTCTTGCTCACTCCTGTACCCTCAGTGCCCACCTGGCACAAGGTAAGTGTTCAGCAAACACCTATGGACTGGGGGCAGCAGGGAGCCTGTGTTGCTGACTTCTGAATCCCACTCGGCCTTCTGTGAGGGAGACTTCCTGATGAGAGCTGTGGACTAGGAATGGGGGATTAGGGAGAAGCGGAACGTGAGTACCAAGAGGCCAGGACTCTTGCTCACTCCTGTACCCTCAGTGCCCACCTGGCACAAGGTAAGTGTTCAGCAAACACCTATGGACTGGAGGAAGAAGGAAAAGGTGTGGATCTCATTGCACAGCCGAGATTCCAGGTCCCCAGTAATATGGGTTTGTCAAGATGCCTAACTCTGGGTGGGAAGAGAGAAAATCTCATGTGTATGGGAGTTGTTCCCCTAGCCAGTTGCACAGTTTTCTACTTCTCTGAGGGGAGGCAGGGTGGCACGGGAAAGAAGGGCTGACTAGATCGGCGTCGAAGGACCAGCCTGAGGCCCAGGCTCCCCAAAGTAGGAGATGGCCAGATGGAGGGACCAAGCCTGAGGAAATCGGCACTGCTGGAGACTGCCACCAGAGGGCACCCCGGGCACACTGCAGGAGACAGACACTACTCAGCTCAACCAGACTGCACAATTTTGCCTTTTCCTCTTCTGAGATCCAAGGCCCTAAGAAATGGGGAGATCGCCAGGCACAGTGGCACACTCCTGTAATCCCAGCACTTTGGGAGGCTGAGGCAGTATGAACACGAGGTCAGGAGTTCAAGACCAGCCTGACCAAGATGATAAACCCTGTCTCTACTAAAAATACAAAAATTAGCTGGGCATGGTGGTGGGCACCTGTAATCCCAGCTACTCAGGATTCAGAGGCAGAGAAATGCTTGAACCTGGAGGCGAAGGTTGCAGTGAGCCGAGATCACGCCACTGCACTCCAGCCTGGGTGGCAGAGCAAGACTCCATCTCAAAAAAAGAATTGAAAAAAAGAAATAGAAATGGGGAGATCAAGGGAGTTGGGAAAAGGGGGCAGTTAAGTAACTCAGATTTACTAAGTGACTCATCCAACCCTGGAAACTGACCTTATTACAGGGAGAGAGCCTGGATCTTGGACAGAGACTTAGTTGGCCTTTATCAAGGTCACAGATAAGTCCTGAGTCTGCCTATAGACTAAACCATGACTTTGATCTTAGACTGAGCCCTCACCCCAGTACATACTGGTCCTGACCTTAATCATAGACTGAACTTGACCCTGGCTCTGACCCTGCTTGTTCATTCATCAAACCCTGACCTTGATCCCAGGCTGAGCTCTCACCCCAGCCCATAGACTTAACCCTGACCATTACCATCTAGTAAACCCTGACTTGGACACAAACTGATCATGGACACACATTCGCCCTTATTCTGGCCATAAACTGAGCCCTGACCCTGGTCCATACACTGAACTCTGACTCTGATCACTGAGCCTGATCCTGAATCTGGTGCCAGCCTGAATTCTGACCCTGATCCATATGCATTGAATCCTGACTCTGGACAACTACTGAGCCTTTATCATGGTCACAGACTGAGCCTTGATCCCTAAGACTTGCTCACCCAACACCCCAACGAGTTAAGGACCTTCCAGATGAGGCTCCTGTGTCAGGCCAAGCTTTAGTCTCAGAAGGAAGGAATTCCTGGAACCACTTTTGTTGGGAAGAGGAATTCTAGGTCTCCACATGGTCCAGAAATGCCTCTGCATTGGACCGCTGAGAGGCCAGGCAGAGAAAGGCCAGTTCTAGGCTGCCCAGGACGTGAGGAGAGAAGGGCAGCCAGGTGCCTTCTCAAGGTACCCCCACAGCTCTGGGGGCAGAGGCTCCTCTGCCTGACTGTCCATCTGGGGAGGTTCCCGACTGACTGCCTCTTTATTAAACTTCTGACTCCCTTCTGCTCTGAGGTCTGTGTTCCACCCCTTGTTAGCTTTCAGGGAAAATGAAGAGGCGACATTCCATGTGACAGGTGGAACCAGGCCATGACTGAGGGCTCCTTGCCCCCAACCCATGCAAGAAGAGAAGCTCCTCCCTCTGGGAGCTCACTTTGGCTGCTCACTCCAAACCAGGGAGAAAAAGTCAATCAGGCTCAAGGTGGCTTCCACAGGTGCTTGGGTTGACAGCGGCCAAGACCCAAGAGCACGAGGCAGCGCATGGGAAGTCCCCGAGGCCCCAGCATGTTCTGGAGTCTGCAGCATGTGAAGGTGTGCTAGGTGAGGGCAAAGGACAGCACAGTCCCTCCCCAGGGCACACTGGCCAAGTCCATTTCTGCTCTCTCCACGGTTCAGCCTGGGTGCCCTCCTGGTGCAGGGCCCACTGGCCTCCAGACTCACCTAGGGAGGCTCCAAGGGCAGGAGTGGAGGCCAAGCCGGGCAGGAGCTGGGGCGGGGGAGGGGGGCAGCTCGAGTCAAAAAACGCTGACGCCAAAGACAATGAGCTCTCCGAGGCTGAGGCAACTCATTTGGTCCCGGCCACGCTTTATTAAATTCTCATAAACCTGTCAGGGGGGACAGGGCTCGCTTCAGTTTACCTCATTAGCCCGACACAATGACAGTGTGGGGGGGACAGGCGGGGTGGGGGTGCGGCAAGGGGAGGCTGGCGCTCAGCGCTGAGAACTGAGCCAGCCGGGAAGATAATTGAATTAAGTGGCTTTTGTTAATGGTTTTTAAGGCTCCAAAGTGTAAATAACATTTAGGGGCTTTCTTTTAAAGGGGCTGGAGTTTTAGAGACCCAGGTTGCTTAGGAGAGGCCCAGCCTGATCCCTGCCTTCTCCCCGACCCTAGGGGAGCCCCCAAGGGGAGAACCTGCGGGAGCCGCCCCAGAGATGCATTGCAGTTAGCCTTGGGAGGACCGAGGGGAAAACTTCCCCAAGGGAAAGGGACAACCCATTGGAGCCAAAGAAACTGAGACACCTTCTTGGTGAGTCTTTGAACAGAATCAGAGTATGTGAGCAAAAGAGGGGATGGATGCAGGGGGCTCACTGGGATGTCCTATCCAGTCCCAGAATGCTGCCATTGGACAAAGTGGACAAGGATGTCTCTGAGATGTTACTGGAGGCATGGTCCTGGCCTCCTGGGTTCAGCGTTGGTTCCCCATGAGAGGTCAGTGTGAGGGGAAGGTATTGGCTGTATCACCAGCAGGTAGCGGGCTCCCCATCAAAGCATACGTGGGAATGCTGTGAGTTGGGGTTTCCCCAAACGAGGCAATGGATTAGACTAGACCCCAGGCTTGCTGAAGGCGACTGAACTTGATCTGAGTTGTAAGAGGAGCCTGAAAAGATGGTGTGGTGAGCTGACTTCTCTGGGGACACAAGGGATTGGGAGAGCTAGATGCCAGGGAACAGGGACACAGACAGAAGTTGAGAATCCAGCCCCTGGCTTTCCTCAGTCAACACCTTCTCCCTGTCTGCAGACTAGACCAGGTGGGAGAGTTGGCTGGATTGAAGGCAAAGGGCTCTGGAGGTGAGATGGGGTGGGGCTGGCCCAGGACCAGCCCACAAAGGGTTAAGGCACTAATCGCCTTGCCTTCAACAAAGGGAAGTGAGTTTTCTGATCCAGAAAGGATCAGTCCCTGGGACGCCCCATCAGGCCTTTCAGCGTGAAATTACACCCCAGCGGGGGTGCTCCCCTCCCCCCACACACACAACACCCGTCGGGCCTGGTACAGGATTAGGGCCGGGAGTCATCAGCGTAATAGATCTCGCCTCCCCACGCCATCCCTCCCCCCAGGAGCCTTCAGTCTTACCTCCGGGCCTGGGCCAGCTTCTTTCCTCGTATCTGTCTACCTGGCGGTTGCACTGCCTGGCCATCCCTGGCCTCACTCTTGGTCTAGTCATTCCATCTGTCTCCTCCAGCCAGGCATTGAGCCCCCACCTCACGCCCTGGTGTAGTGTCTTCACAACCTTTCCTCAGCCTGCTGAAGGTGCATTCCACTTCTTATGCATTTGTTGTCTGTCTCCCCCTCGACTTTAGGTGCTGTCCTGCTCAGCACTGTATTCCCAGTGTTGGGGCTGCATCATGCACACAATGGTGCTCACTCAACTAACATAGACTTCCCATCCGCCTCACAAAGACTGGGGTGTGCTCCCTGAACTCTGGACGCTGATGCTGAGGACAGGGAGGGGGAAGCTAAAGACCGTGCTGGGACAGGGCCATGTCCTCCAGAGGAGAGAGGAGGCTGTGGCATGGTCGCTGCCTTGGGCCCAGCTTCGTCTCTTAAGGATGGCATGAGGGAGGCAGGCAGGAAAAGCTAGAAGCCCTGTGAGGACAGAGGGTCCACCTGTCCTTGAGTGCCGTCCCAGGAGACCCTCTCATTCCACTTCCCCAGGCCCCTGTGCCTTTGCCCTCTAATGACCTCTAAGCCCCATCTGCACCCCCAACCAGGAGGACCCAGCATGGGAAGAAGAAGCTCTGGATGGAACAATTGAGGAAACAGGATGATATCACATGGAAGAAAAAAACCAGCAAGACTCTTGGAAACAAAGGCTGTCTGAGAAGGGTACCTGTATGGACCAGCTGTCCAACCTCTACACGGGAAACAGAAACAGAGGCCTAGAAAGAGCCAGGGCTTGCCCAAGCCAATCATGCAAAGCTGTGGCCAGGCCCAGACAGAAACCAGGTTCCCTGCGGTCCTTGGCAGAGTTGGTCCCTCATGTGCCCTTCCAAGTTAGTTTAACAAGTTCAGTACTGGTTGAACACTAACTCTGTACCAGGCTGTGTGCCATGCCAGCTTCTGCCCAGGGAGCTCCATCTGGCAGTGGATGAGAACTATATAGTGGCCAGAGGGGTCAAGAGAAGGAGAGGCGTCTCCCTCCCCTGTGATAATCCAGCAAGGCTTCCTGGAGGGGGTAGCATGTGGTTGGGCTCTGAAGAGTGAAGCCTCTCCCAAGAGGAGGGACCGGCAGAGCGGAGGTACTGGGGAGAGGGCACAGTGAGTGTGTGCCAGTTGGGTGACACACCCCAGAACAGTGTGAATAGACATGTTCTGTGTGGCTCCCAGGCCAAGCCAGGCCTGATAAGGAGACTACTGGGTGGCAAATTTCAGACAATATTAGGAAGAACTTTCTGACAGCCCGAACGAAGGCTGCCCTGGGAGGTAGTGAGCTGCCCACCCCTTCAGGATTGTGGGTAGGGGCCGGGTATCAGTGACTCCTCCCCAGATGGAGGCGGAACTAGAGACCCCTGAGGATGTCTATCCCGAGAACCTGAAGGGAAAATGACCAGACATCAACAGGCCTGGCTCTTCAGCAGGCGACCCCACCCCCGCACCTCGTCCATCCTCCTGGGCTCAGCTAGCCGCTGGTGGCTGGAATGTGGGAGAGGGAGGTGACAAGGCAGACAGAATGACTTCTTTTTCAGTCATTCTTTTATGTATCCGGGACTTCCACCCAGTCTGGTGGCAGGGTAGGGTGCTTAAATGAGGCTCAGAAGTTGTCCAAAGCCCCACTTAAAAAAAAAATATGAGGCCGGGCGCAGTGGCTCACACCTATAATCCTAGCACTTTGGGAGACCGAGGCGGGTGGATCACAAGGTCAAGAGATTGAGACCATTCTGGTCAACATGATGAAACCCTGTCTCTACTAAAAATACAAAAATTAGCTGGGCATGGTGGCACGTGCCTGTAGTCCTAGCTACTCGGGAGGCTAAGGCAGGAGAATTGCTTGAACCCAGGAGGCGGAGGTTGCGGTGAGCCGAGATTGAGCCATTGCACTCCAGCCTGGGTAACAAGAGTGAAACTCTGTCTCAAAAAAAAAAAAATTATATATATATGACTGAGCGTAGTGGCTCACGCCTGTAATCCCAGCACTTTGGGATGCCGAAGTGGGCAGATCATGAGATCAGGAGTTCAAGACCAGACTGACCAACATGGTGAAACTCTGTCTCTACTAAAAATACAAAAATTAGCCGGGCATGGTGACGTGCACCTATAGTCTCAGCTACTCAGGAGGCTGAAGCAGGAGAATTGCTTGTATCTGGGAGGCGGAGGTTGCAATGTGCCAAGATCGCACCCCTGTACTCCAGCCTGGGCAACAGCGAGACTGTCTCAAAAAAAAAAAAAAATAGGGACTGAGGTCTGGGTGTGGTGGCTCACATCGGTAATCCCAGCAGTCTGGGAGTCCAAGGGTGCCTGATCACTTGAGCTCAGGAGTTCAAGGCCAGGCTGGGCAACATGGTGAAACCCCACCTCTGTCAGAGACACAAAAATTAGCTGGGCATGGTGATGTGTACCTGCAGTCCCAGCTGCTTGGGAAGTAGAAGGATCACTTAAGCCCAGAAAGGTGAGGCTGCAGTGAACCGTGATCACACCACTGTATTTCAGCCTAGGCGCAGAGTGAGACCCTGTCTTTAAAAACAAAAATAGGGACTGCCAGGCGCGGTGGCTCAGCCTGTAATCCCAGCACTTTGGGAGGCCAAGGTGGGTAGATCATGAGGTCAAGTGATCGAGACCATCCTGGTCAACATGATGAAACCCCATCTCTACTAAAAATACAAAAAATTAGCTGGGCATGGTGGCATGTGCCTGTAATCCCAGCTACTCAGGAGGCTGAGGCAGAAGAATTGCCTGAACCCAAGAGGCGGAGGTTGCGGTGAGCCGAGATCGTGCCATTGCACTCCAGCCTGGTTAACAAGAAGGAAACTCTGTCTCAAAAAAAAGAAAAAAAAAAAGAATAGGGACTGAGGCCCAGAGACGGGCTTTTCCAATGCCCACAGGTGGAGAGGTAGATTGGGGCTTGCAGGCTGCGCGGTCCTTTCTAGGTGGCCTATCAAGGGCAGAGTGAAGGAGGTGAACCTGTCAGACATCTCCTGGGCCCAGCCTCCACAGGGGCTGTGCGTGCTGAGGAGCACCTGCCCTTGCCTCCCCTTCACCTCTCCCCTGTGATCAAGCTTCCACTCAGCTAACCTGGATTCTTCCTGAAGCACTGGGGCTCCTGTGTCCTGGAGTTCTCTCCAGGAGAATCCTAAGGCAAAAAAGAATGTGTCCACTCCCTCCTGGTTGCCCAGCACATGCTGTGCAGAGGCCAGGGGCTGGGCAGGGTGACCTGCGAAGGGCCAGGCCAGCAGGTCTGTCGTCCTGCTCAGGTGAGACCAACAACAAAGAGCAGCGTGTGTCCGAGCTCACACCGTGCGCACCCACACACGCCCACACGGGCTCTTTCCAAGAACAGCTCTTCAAGTCTGGCTGCCAAGATAAAGGAGCCACGGGGCCGTCAACCCCAGGAGGAAATATCGCTGCTGCAGCCTTTGTTGTTCAAAGGGCTTTTTGAAATCTCCAGCCTCTTCTTGGAAAGGATCCCGGGCTGAGGTGGCAGTTTCCCGCAGCAGGAGACGGGAAATGTGGGTGAGGGCCACACAGCCTCCCTGGCCTGGAGGGAGTTGGGGGAGGAGAGCTCCAAGGGGGCAGGCTTGGAGTCATTAGTGGTGGTAACAGAAGCCTAATCCTTCACTTCCATTATTAGCTCACTCAATTCCCTCAAGCCCTGGCGGTAGACAGAGGTCTCCCCATTTTACAGATGGTGAAACAGAGGTTCCCAGAAGCCTAGCAGCTTATTCAATGGTCCACAGCGAGTCAGTGTTAGAAATGAAACTGTGACTGACTTGGCACCAGTCAAGTGCCCCAAACTGAGTCCCGCCATGCCCATTCTGAGCTCCAGCTCTGACCTCTGATTGAGCTGTGACTTGCCCTAGATCAATTCTCAGTCTAGCCTCAGATTGCTTCCCCTGCTAGCCATAAGCCCTTCCAGGTCAGAGATGAGTATGCTTCTCCTTCCCCCCTAGCCCTTTACGTGGATATATATGTGATTATTTGAGTAATCTCTATTTTATCCACTAGACTACATATAGAGCCGAGGACGGAGTCTATTTTTGTTTAGTGGCACTGATCATTATGTAATAAGAGCAATAATAACAAGCAAGTGTTGGCTGGGTGTGGCAGCTCATGCCTGTAATCCCAGCCCTTTGGGAGGCCAAGGTGGGTGGATCACTTGAGCTCAGGAGCTAGAGACCAGCTGGGGCAACACAGTGAGACCTCATCTCAAATAATAAAAATAAAGACAAACAAATAAAACAAGCAAGTATTGAGCATTTACTCAATGCCATCATTGTGCTAAGTGTTTTACAGATGTTATCTTTTATTCCTCACGAAGAACCCTGAAGTGGGCATGATCATTTTATTATTCACCCCACTTTACCGAGGAGAATACTGAGCCCCAAGGTGACACTCGGAGGAGGCATGTAGAAGTATAGGACACTCTTGGTAGCTCCTCCACTCCTCACACTCAGTGGCTTGATGAGGAATGGGGTTGAGAGGGAAAGCTCAACTGGAAGAGGAAGTGGAGGCCCTTGGGCAGGTGAGAGAAGCTGAGGGCTTTCTGAAGGGCTTGGGTTTCTGAAGCCACAGAAAGGCCAGTGAGTTAGCCGAAAGACATGGGGTGGGCCGGGCGTGGTGGCTCAAGCCTGTAATCCCAGCACTTTGGCAGGCAGATCACCTGAGATCAGAAGTTAGAGACCAGCCTGGCCAACATGGTGAAACTCTGTCTCTACTAAAAATACAAAAAATTAGCCAGGTGTGGTGGCAGGTGCCTGTAATCCCAGCTACTTGGGAGTCTGAAGCAAGAGAATTGCTTGAACCCAGGAGGTGGAGGTTGCAGTGAGTCAAGATCATGCCATTTCACTCCAGCCTGGGCAACAAGAGCAAAACTCTGTCCCAAATAAATAAAAAGAGATGGGGTGGGGGTGAGACCAGTTATATATTTCCTGGGGTCCAGGGCAAAATGAAAATGCAGGGCCCCTGCTTAAAAAGTAAGGACTTCAAGATGGCGACATCAGTTATGGGCCCTCCTTAGCCCAGGGCCCTGTGTGATGGCATGGATCACACTCCCATGAGGCCACCGCAGGAGGAAACACACTCTGAGGAGGGGGGCTCAGGGCAGCCCTTTGGGGTAGATGTGGGGGTTGGTGCACATGGGTGTTCACGTGGCATCTGGGACTAGCATCTGACTCTCATGTGGACATTTGGGTGGCATCTTCCACAGCGTAGGGCAGCTGCCGCCAAGTCTCTATAGGCACCAAGCCAGCAGTGTGGCTCGGGAGGCCGTATTCAGAGGGGAGCTGGTGCCACTGAGCATACGGGGGCTGTCTAGATCGTGAGCAAGCCGGGAAGAATGCATGTCTGGGGGTGGAGTGGTGTGTGAAGCATCAGGCGACAGAGCGTGGCTGTGTGTCTGCGGGCTTGGAGTGGGGCTGTGTGCACAGGCATGAGAGACAGGAGGCAGATGCCCTGGGATGGTGTGGTGCAGCGGAGAAGTTAGTGTGTCCCGTGGGTGTGAGAGGGTGTGCGCGCGCATGTGCTGTGACTGTGTGGGAGAGAGACTGTCAGTGTGTGGGGGTGTGTATGCCTATTCCCACCTGCCTTCTTGGGCACTGGCCCCTGCTGCCTTCCCTATTGTGAGGGGCTCCCAGGTGAAGACCTCTCCAGCGGCCCCAGCCCAGCCCCCAGGTTTTTGAGGGGACAGGTCCCCTCTCAGAGCGACATTCCTGCCTGCCAAGGGTGGGCAGCACCACCGAGTTGCCTCCTAGGCTGAGGGGTGATCCTGGGCCAGTGGTGTCAGATTCCCAGTGCCGAGCCCTCCCTCTGCAACCCTCTGAGGGCCTTTGTTGGAAGTTCAGACACACTTGTCAGAGGGGCGGGCAGAAGGCCACCTCCTAATCGGCTTTCCCAGAAGCTAAAGGAGAATGAGTAATGGGGGTGGAGGGCTCCAGCCCAGAGCAGCCCTGTGGGAAAGAGATGAGGGAGGTGCCCAGCCCTAAAGGGGTCCATCCCCCAGACCTTCTCAGCAGGGGCCCCTTCCTCGAGGGCTCCTAAGGAACCAGACCCCTGAACTGCAAGAACACCTCAACCTAGGCCTAAGAGAAGGGGGAATTGCCAGGTGTGGTGGCTCACGCCTGCAATCCCAGCACTTTGGGAGGCCAAGGCGGGTGGGTCACCTGAGGTCAAGAGCTCAAGACCAGCCTGGCCAACATGGTGAAACTCCGTCTCTACTAAAAATACAAAAAATTAGCCAGGTGTAGTGGTTGGCACCTATAGACTCAGCAATTTGGGAGGCTGAGGCAGGAGAATCACTTGAACCTGGGAGGCAGAGGTTACAGTGAGCTGAGATCACACCACTGCACGCTAGCCTGGGTAACCAGAGCAAAACTTCATCTCAAAAAAAAAAAAAAAAAGAGAGAGAGAGAGAAGGGGGAACTTGGACAGAAGTTTCAGGGGACCCCCCCGCGCCCTTCCCACTTCCTCCACCATGGGCTGAGCACCAACAGCACACTGGGCCCAGAACTGCTCAGCTTCTCAGCCTCCCCAGTACCTTCTCCTCTTTACCTCCTCTGAGCCACCCAGGAAGCAGGCTGGACCTGGCTAAAGATTCCCTTTCAACAGAAGAGGAAACTGCAGACCAGAGAGGGGCAGTTATTTGCCCTCAGTCAACAGCAAGCCAGGCTTAGCTCCTCCTGGCTCCATCAGTAGCTTCCTCTTCTCTTTGTGGTCAGCATTTCCCTGAGGTCCCATTCTCCGCCTCTCTCTCTGTAATTTCATTTAGTGACATGGCTTCATTCACCATCTCCCTGTGACAACCGTCAAGGTTAAGAGCATGGATTCTGAGGCCAGCCAGGTTCAGCCCTTGGTTGGCCCATGACTAGCTATGTGGCCATGGGCAAGTTATTTAACCCCTCTGTGCCTCAGTTTTCCCATCTGTGAACAAGGACGGTAATAGTACCTACCCCATGGAGTTAGGTAAGAATTAAGTCACTTGTTATGTGTAAGATCCCAAGCACAGAGAAAGTCTGTGTCAGCAGCAGAGATAGACCCTACATCTTCCCTTGAATAAATTGAAGACTCCTCAAAGGCAGCAAACAAGACTACTCTGAGCTCAGGACCATTTTCGGACACTCACCCCACTCTAACAGTTATAGGGGGTCTCCATCTAACCTATTGTCTGGCCAGAGACTCGAAAGTACCCTTGACCCTGCCCATCCTGCTGAAAATCACAAGATTTTCTTTCTGAAATGTCTCATCAATCAGACCCCTGCTCCCCACCCCTCCCCCAGTCCAGATGGATTCCATCCGACTCTCACCAGGACAGACACTGGCCTCCTTTGATCTCCTGCCCAGCTCCTTCTCATTGCACCACCATGCAGCAAAGGTGGGGGTAACTAAAATACACGTTAATCACCCCATCCCTCACTGGGAATAGCTTCCAGTGGCCCCCCACACACACAGCCTTGGCCCTTGGGCATGAGTCCAAGGCCCTTGATTCCCTTCTCATTCTCACCCCCTGGCACTATGCCCACCATCCTCAAGCCCCACCCAGACAGGTCCCTTTCTCTTTCAGGGCTCAGGGCTTTGGTGAGCTGGCTCAGTTCTGCAGCTTTCTAGGAGCTGTGCCTCTCCCAGAAAACTCTTCTTTTTGACTTCCTGGTGAACACTGGATCCATGAGAGTCAGGTCAACAGTCTCCTTCCCCAAGGGCCTTTCTGATTTCCCTAGACTGAGCTAAGGGTCCTCTTCTGTGCTCCCACAAATATTCTTTTTTTTTTCTTTTTCTGAGACAGAGTCTCGCTCTGTCACCCAGTCTGGAGCGCCAGTAACCCCATGGCTCACTGCAACCTCCGCCTCCCGGGTTCAAGCAATTCTCGTGTTCCAGCCTCCAGAGCAGATGAGTCGCTGGGATTACAGGCACACACCACCACGACCAGCTAATTTTTGTTATTTCCAGTAGAGACAGCGTTTCACCGTGTTGGAAGCTAGTCTTGAACTCCTGACCTCAGGTGATCTGCCCACCTTGGCCTTCCAAAGTGCTGGGATTACAGGGTGAGCCACAGCACCCGGCCCAAGGTCTCCATTTTTTGAATACCATATCATCCTGTTTGTATTGTTTTCCACCCAGCTCCCAGCACAGGGATAGGCATTCAGCAGGTGCTCTGTATATGCTGAGTGCATGAGCGATTTGAACTACAGTGTTACCAGGGTGCCCTTTATGCCAGGGAAGGTGTGTCCCATTGGGCTGAAGTACACAGGAGGCACTCAGTGGCTCAGGCTGGGGGAGGGAGCAGTGGGAGATTTGAGGCAGAAATTTGATCTCTCAGCTCCTCCCAGGGAGGCAGGGGACAAGGTGAAAGCGAGATGCTCCCAGCCCAGATCCTAGGCCACAGACGAGAGAGGAATGCGTCTCCTGGGGTGGACCTGGGAAGTGGGGAGGTCAGGGCCCGCCCCTGGGAAGCCCAGCAGACAGCCTCCTACATACATTCAGGCCTGCTGGGTTCTCCTACCAGGAAATCCACAGACAGGGGAGACTGTCACCTCCCCCAAACCTCAGCCAGGTGTCAGCACCACCTCTTCGGGCTCTCTTCCCTGTGCAGGCACTCTGGAGCTCCCGGGAAGGAGGTGGAGCCAAAGCAGCCAGGGCTGAGCAGAAATCTCATCTTCTTTTTCTTGAAATGCAGCCGGAGGGAGCAGGGTTTCACAGCAAGAACTTCCTGGCTGTGCATTTTTTCTGCAGTTATTGCCTGTATGTACAGTCTCGCCATCTATCTCATGCCGTCTCTCTTGAGCATCGTGAATGTGCTCATACACACACAGATGCAAGCAGACACTTAGGAATTCATAGCACAGGTTCTCAGACCTGCAGATAGACTTATAATAACATGGACACACCACAGTGTCCTGTGGCAGAAAGCCCTTCATCCTCTGCTTGCTCACCTCTGAGGACAGAGCTCACACCCTCTGAAGGCCTCCCTCTGCCCTGGAGAACAGCTCTGGCTGTAGATCCAAATGTGTCTTCCTACCACTCCCCTGGGGCCCTGGCTTACTTGCAGTTTCCCACAGAATCCCTTGCCTCTGTCTGTCCTGCAGACCCATCCTGCAGGCTCCCCTGAAAACTCCCAGGCATTGCTTGTCCCGGGCGGGCATCTCCTGTCCCCGCTACTCTGCCACTTGTGCTTGGGTAAGATCCAAACAGCCTAGAGAAGATGGAACCCTTCCCCATTATCTGCTCCCCTACAGCCACTCCAGAGTGGCATCCGGCTGCAGATTAGTAAGGGCCACAGAGAGAGCTACACTACACAGTCAGAGTGACAATGCCAATAGCGAGGTAGGCCGGCCTCCCTCCCCGCTGGCCACATCAACAGAGAGGCAGTGAACAGATCTGGAGACCCTGCCTATTCAGCCCACTGCAGGCATCTCTGGGAATGAAATGAACTGAGGCCTGGGCTGCTGGGTTCTCTTTTATTCGCCGGTAAGACAAAGAACAGGTCACAACATCACAGGGAATAAGACTGACAGAAGAACAGATACACAGAGTGTCATGCTGTACTACATAGAGGGCAGGGGAGGGGACAGGCAGGGGTGAGTTAAGTCTTGCTTTTTCAACTAACAGAATAAATAAATACAGTACACAGTGTTTTTGCCATGGGCTGGCACGACCTCTCTAAGCACAAATGGTCACAAAACAGCTGGTTTGGAAAGCAGTCTGTGCAGCCCACCAGCCTTGGAGTTGGGGTAGGGACCCAGGTCCCTGGACCATGCTCTGGGGGAGTGAGGAAGCAGGGAAGGGGAGACTCAGATAGGAGGGAGGGGCCAGGCATGAGGCATTCCACATTCTGCAAAGGGACAGTCAGAGCTTGAGCCTCTGGTCTCAGACCCAGGTTGGCCCAGTAGGCCTGGGAGGGGCTCCAGCATGAGGTGTAGTGGGCCTGTACCCTCTGCCCACCAGAAGGGACATGCGGCGCTGCTTACAAATGTGCTCAACGGAGATGCATGGTGCCGCTTATCAGTGTGCGTGAGAGACGAGCGTGCTCTGCTCTTGCCCTCCAGCTGCTTTCATACCCAAGGCTTGTTCCCTAAACTTGAGAGCCCTCCAAGGGCAGGACCACATGGACCTTTCCTGCCTTCTCTGGGTTTGTAGACTTGGGTCAATTGAATGGGACAAGTGTTAACAAACATCTGAGGGAAGCTGGGCTGCTCCTGAGTGGGCCTGCCTCCCGCCATGACAGAACATTGCCCCTTAGGAGGTCAGGGGAGCCTTCCTGGAGGAGGTGGTGATATCCAGGGCTGTTGGATTCCAAGGCCCAGTGACAATCACTCATACCCAGGAACTGACAAAAAGCGTCAGTCTAAAAGCAGCTAGGAAGCTTCCCATTCCTTACCAGATGATTATTTTTTGTTTTCAAAACAGAACTTCCTGGAGCTAATCCCAGAGGACAGTGGCCATTGGCCACAGAACCCCTCCCAAACCAAAAACCTCCTCTGTCCCTCCTGGAATCTGCCAATTTCCCACAGCGCTGCCTGTCTCTTCTCTGATGCTCCCATGGCTGGTGGATTCCCCTTCCAGATTCCAGACCTAGCAAGACACTTGAGGATTCTGAAACCTTCAGCTGCCTGTCTTGGTGCTTGCCACATGTAGGTGAGGTCTTTAGCCTGGATTCCAGGCCCCTCAGCCCCACCTCCCCTGAAGTCAGCCACCCCTTTCCTGTGGTCTATGGAGTCTCATCTCTGCTGCTTTGTTCAAACAGTTCTCCTGGCCCAGACTACCATCCCCCTCACTTTTCTCCTGTCCAAAGCCTTCTCCGTCTGCCCCCACCGAGGCTGACCCCCTCAAGGATGATAGGCATTGACTTCTCCGCAAACCAATCCTACCAGGACACCAACAGAACCTCTCTCTTCCCACTGAGAGATGAGACAAGCCTTAAGAATCTTTACCCTGGTTTTCAGATCAATGTCTTTAAGCAGGGGTTGGAGTGTTCAATGGTGAGCCACCAAGAGTTGGGAAGCATGACCAAGAATTTGTCCAAGCCATCCCTTCCCACTGCCCAGAGCCCCTGAGATCATGCAAATGTATGAAAATGGGGTGACCACAGAGACTGGCACTGGAACTCAAGAAAATCAGGATCAAATTCAGATTGTCTGAACTAGAGGGGATCCATTATACTTATGGGGAAACTAAGGCGGTATCTACAGAGAGGCTTGGGCGTACAACACTCCTTGCTCCACAGCAAGGCTACAGTAATTTTCTAATTCATACATTGTGCTTTTGAGAACCTTGCGTCATTGTCAATTGAACTAAAAACTTCGGTCCTGCAAGGTTGTGAGCACAGAATGCAGAAAGTAGAGCTGGCTAGGACCTTACAGCCATCTAACCCATACAGGGAAACAGACCCAGAGAGGCTACAGGCTTGCCCAAGGTCACACAACTTTTTTTTTTTTTTTTTTTTTGAGATGGATTCTCATTCTGTTGCCCAGGCTGGAGTGCAGTGGCGTGATCTTGGCTCACTGCAACCTACACCTCCCAGGTTCCAGCAATCCTCCCTCTTCAGCCTCCCGAGTAACTAGGATTATAGGCATGTGCCACCACGCCTGGCTAATTTTTATATTATTAGTAGAGACAGGGTATCACCACGTTGGGCCACGTTGGTCTTGAACTCCTGACCTCAGGTGATCTGCCGGCCTTGGTCTCCCAAAGTGCTGGGATTACAGGCATGAGCCACGGCCCTTGGTCAGTCATACAGCTTTGAAAGGGAGTTTGCTGATCTGGGTTTCCTGGCTATAAACAGGAACACACTTTTCCATGCCAGTGACTAGTTGGAGAGAAGCCCTTACCTCCATAACTGGCTCTGGGGCAGGAAGCCCACAGAAGCCTAAGCCTATGTGTTGCTGTATACTTTGCACGCACTGTGTGCAGGAGCAGTGTTCAACCTTCATTCCTGGTCAGCCACACCCCTGCCATGGACAGTACCTGCTGGATGTGGAAGCTGGGTTTGTGGGAGAGGAGCACCAGCCCTAGTGTCTCTGAGAGCACCTCTTCCCCTGCTGCCACACTCCAACTAGGGAAGTCTCTCAAATTAAGCTCTAGAGCCCTGTGGTTAGTCCTGGCTGAACACTGACACCAGGCCTCTGTCTTTGGAGGATTTACAGGCAGGAATGCTGGCCATTCTACTGCCTGCCCAGCCTGACTACTGCCTCCTCAATATTGGGAATGAGGACCTCAACACTGAGAAGAGAGAAGAGAAAGTAATTTATGACACCTTCTAGATGCCAGCCTGGGTGAGGGTGGGAGTAGGAGCCTGTGCCACCTCCCACCTGCAGCTCCAGATCCCCAGGGTCTCCAGCTAGGGGCTTGTTGCTTCTATTGGGCATGAAAAGGAACAGCTGCCTAGAGAGCGTGTGGGTGCAGGGAGGAGATAGGCAGGCAGGACAGAAGGGAGGGAACAGAAGGAGTGGAATGAGAAGTAGCAAAATTACTAAAACCCAAAACCAGCCACAACCCTGAACAGAACATAGCTTAAGAATTGACAACACCAACACAGCCAGCACTAAAGGAGGAAACCAAGGGCACGGGGAGAGACAGGGAGAAAGGTCAAGGGTGGAGAATACAGAGGCTGGGCAGAGATGGGGACAGGGACCAGGGCAGAGACCAGAAGAGGGAGATCAAGGGAAGAAGGAAGGAGAGAGAAGCAGAGAGGGGATGGCTAGAGTGAGCCACAGAAGCCGCAGGGTAGGGGTGGGAGGGAAGAAGAGATGGGAGCGGGGCAGGGGGCCTGGGGCAGGCAGGTGCCTGAAAATATAGCTTTATATATTTATATTTATATCTCACATTCCACATATAGACTCACTAGGGGGACAGAAGGGGAGGGAGGAAAGGGAGGAGGCACTATTGAGATGGGGATCTAGCCAGGGAGAGCCTCTCACTTCCCGGAGGAAAGCGTGAGGCACCCCAGCCTCTCACCTCCTCCCCATTCGGCTTCCAGGGGTTCCAGGCCATGCAGAGGGTGTGTAGGTGTGGGCTTCACTTTGGGCTGGGTATGGGGAAGCAGGGCAGGGAATAGGACACAGCCCTTAGGATCCCTGGGCTCATGGAGTTAACTCCTTGAGAGCCATCTGGGGATAACCACGGGGCGAGGAGGGGACACCCAAGACCCCTCGTTAGGTTGGAGGCCAGACAGTCAGTTGGGCAGTGTGTCGAGTCCCAGGGAGGCTGCATGCTGCTTAGCCCGGAGCCGCAGGTTCTCGATGCTTGTGGTTTTACTGTTCAGGGCAGCTGCTGCAGGAGCCAGGCCCGCCGGGGGTGCAGGCAGCAGTGGGGACCCCCACACACCCTGGTGGGCAGCAGCGGCTGCTGACAGGGACTGGTAGTAGGACTGGCAGTGCAGTGAGCCCAGCGGTGCCATGTTGACACCCAGATAGGGCACCGCGGCAGCAGCCGCCGCGGCAGCAGCAGGGGCGGGACCCCCCACTTCAAAGGATGAGTAGTGCACCAGGTTGTTGGTGGCCGCCATGTGCTGACGGAATTGCTCCTGCAGACGGAAGAGGCTCAGTGGGGATGAGGAGTAGGAGTGGGAGGGGCCCAGGAGGCCACCCCCTGGGGCCGCAGGAGGGAGGGTCAGGCTGCCTGGGGAATCTGCAAGCAGAGAACCCAAGAACAAAGCACTCAGGACAAGAGCATTTGTCTGCCAGGTGAAGTGCGCTCAGCCTTCTCACCCTCTTGGTGCTACAGACAAGACAGGCTTCAGCTGAAACCACATCCATCCCATCCCAGCCAGGGCATCCCCTGAAACAAGGCTCAGAATCCTAGGAGAAAGGGACCCAGGCTTCCTGGGAAAGCTCCGGGAGCCCTGCCAAGGTCCCCATGTCTGTCTCTTTTTCTCTTCAAGGGCTGTAACTTCCCCTCCCGCTCCCCTGCCCAGTGCTCCCATTCCCTCCCTCCAACCTTCAGCTCACAGCCCCATCCCCTCCCTGCTGGGCTGAGGGTTTGTGTCTGAGATATGCCTCATGCCAGAGCTCTGTTCCTTCAAGAAATGTGCTCGGAGTCTCTGCTGCATGTAGGAATCTCTAGTACCAATGCAGTATTTGCCCAGTATGCACTGGGACATCCAACTGGTTGTTAAATATTGGAATACTGGCTGGGTGTGGTGACTCATGCCTGTAATGCCAGCACTTTGGGAGGCTGAGGCGGGCAGATCACCTGAGGTCAGGAGTTTGAGACCATCCTGGCTAACACAGTGAAACCCCGTCTCTACTAAAAATACAAAAAGTTAGCCAGGCGTGGTGGCACACACCTGTAGTCCCAACTACTCCGGAGGCTGAGGCAGGAGATTCGCTTGAACCAAGGAGGTGGAGGTTGCAGTGAGCCAAGATCGTGCCACTGCACTCCAGCCTGGGCAACAGAGCGAGGCTCCGCCTCAAAATAAGAAATTGGAATACTTCCAAATGGTTGATAAATAATTTTTGCCCTGACCTCTGGCAGTATCCTTCCCCTGCTACTCAGCCCATCCCTCAGAACCCCCTGGACCTTCCCACAACTCTGCAACTAAAGGGTGAAGACCTGGCCCAAGCCTGCTGTGGCCAGTCCATTCTGATGGGCCATGCCCCTGAGAGGCAGTTGACTGCTCCCTCCCTACCTCCCACCTGCTTCACAGCTCAGGTCCCCCAGGGCCCAGCTCTCCCATGGCACCCCTCCAACCTCACCTGCCTTAGGGCTGCCCCTCTTGCAGCCCAGCCCCTTGCTCTCAGCCCCAGGGCTCTTCTCAGCTTTGGGGTCCTCAGCCCCTGCCCGAGGATCCTCCTCACGGTCTGGCTGATCCTCGGGAGCTGATTCACTGGCCGACTGCTCAGACAGACTCAGGTGAAGCTCAGCAGGGGGGTCACCGCCAGGCAGACGTGGGGGCTGGTCAGTGTCCAGCTGGGTATCTGGAGTGGGGGCCTCAGTCTTGCCTTCCCCATGGGAGCCCTCAGCCTCCTTCTGCTTCTGGAGCTGTTCCTTCTGCAGGCTGCGCTGCTTCTTCCGGAACTTGGCCCGGCGGTTCTTGAACCACACCTGGGGACAGGAAAGGAGCAGTCCGAGGTGGGTAAGAAAAAAGTGGGGTTAGCATGGAGCAGGGTGCTCCAAGAGAGGAGGTATGTGATAACATTGCCCCCACCCCTCTAGGGAACACACACCCTCTATCCCTTCCCAAACTCCCCTCCTATCACCGAAGGCTTTGATGGAGAGATCAGTTGCACCTTGGCACAGGGATGACATGCTGGCTCCAGGACAAGGCCAGACTGAGGGGCTGGTGTTTGTCTGCAAGGCCTAGTTAGGAGAGTTGGGCCCTACCTGCACCCGGGCTTCAGGCAGGTTGGTGCACATGGCCAGCCTCTCACGCATCACCACATCTGGGTAGTGAGTCTTCTGGAAGGTCTTTTCCAGGGCCTCCAGCTGCTGAGCCGTGAATGCCGTGCGGCTGCGACGTTGTTTGCGGTGCTGGGAACCATAGCGGGCCTCCAAGATGATGTCTTGAAATGTACAGCCGTTGGAGGGCAAGGAGAGGGGCCCATTTAATTACGGGAAATAGCTCTGAATCTTATCCTGCTCTGACCCACCGCGGATACCCAGGCTGCTGCCAGAGCTGACCCTGGTCTCTTGCCCTTAGAAGTCACCCATCCCTCTTCATATGGCTGTGGGCTTTCAAGGTTTCTCCACCCCATTATGCAGTATCAGGACCACAGAGGTCTAACTCAACTCCACAAACGGCTGTCAGGCATACGATTGTGGGGGAGGTCTTTGGTATTAGGGGTGGGTAAGTGGGTATTGCCCTAAGATGGATACTGTGAGTATATTTTGAGACTCCATGATGCTAATAATCTGTAGGTCTATATCACAAGAGTTCTAAGACCCTATAACCCTTAGATTCTGAATACTAAGACATCTTTAGCATTAGAGTACTGGTCTCTGCCCATGAGAAGCCAGGCTGGGCTGGTACCCATCTCGAGGTCTAGTAAAGGGAGGACTGACTAGGCAAATGGAATTCACTGGCACTCCATCCTCTGTTCTCTGCGTGTAAACCACCTCATCCCGGCTAGCCTAGAGTCTCTGATGGCAGGGCTTGAGGCTCCTGCTCTTCTGTTCCCTGAACAGAGAGCCTGGCTGAGGGGACGAACGAAGAAGGGAGGGTCGGGGCAGCAGGGCTCAGGTCTCAGGTCTCAGGTAAGGCTTGTTGCACTCAGTCTTGACCCTTGTGGCTGCCTCCCCAAGGACAGAAGGACAAAGAGACCAGGTTCTAACCACTGCAGGCTCGGAGGGGAGACAGGACTATGGACCACTGATTCCACGGTACCGTCCACATGTCTGGTAATATGATAACACCTAGGATAGGTACCTGCCTGGGGCTGGGGTCTAGCCTCCATCCTGGGGTCTAGCCTTTAGCCCTTTTGCTTGACTAGTCCTGGAGAATAGACAGTAACCTCTCTCCTCACTGCCTCCCATCATGTCATAATTGGATCCTGCCCTGTCTGTGCTGAAGGGCACTTGAGTCATCTCAGCCTCTGCGTAGGGCTGTCAGAGTCCTTCCCCTGCACTCCAGGGAATGGGAAGTCATTCACAACACCCTAAATAGGAAGAGGCGGCCAGGCACGGTGGCTCACAGCTGTAATCCCAGCACTTCAGGAGGCCAAGGCGGGTGGATCACCTGAGGTCAGGAGTTCGAGACCAGCCCAGCCAATGTGGCAAAACCCCATCTCTACTAAAAATACAAAAATTACCTGGGTGTGATGGCAGGCACCTGTAATCTCAGCTACTAGGGATGCTGAGGCAGGAGAATCCCTTGAACTCAGGAGGTAGAGGTTGCAGTGAGCTGAGATCACACCACTGCACTCCATCCAGCCTGGGCAACAGAGCAAAACTCCGTCTCAAAAAAAAAAAAAAATTAGGTGCAGAGGCCTGTAATCCCAGCACTTTGGGAGGCCGGTAGATCCCCTGAGGTCAGGAGTTTGAGACCAGCCTGGCCAACATGGTAAAACCCTGTCTCTACTAAAAATACAATAATTAGCCAGGCGTGGTGGCATGTGCCTGTAATCCCAGCTAGTGGGGAGGCTGAGGCGGGACAATCACTTGAACCCGGGTGGCAGAAATGGCAGCGAGCCAAGATGGCACCATTGCACTCCAGCCGGGCAACAACAGGGAAACTCTATCTAAAAAAAAAAAGAATAGGAAGAGGCAACTTGGTATCCAGGAAGCCCCAGACTTCGAGATACTTCTCCAGCTTAAAAAGGGAGCTCTGAACCCCTCACAGACTAACCTTAATCCTGGGCCTGACTCAGCCCTGAGCTCTTGCCGGTCATCCTGGGGCAGGGGAAGGAGTGGGGAGTGCTCTGTCAGCCCCACTCTGGTTGCAGGAGGAGCAACAGCTCAGCATCCTACTGCAGGCTCCAGGGACTGCAGGGAGGGGGGTAGGTGTTGCAGGGAGGCCAGACTCTTTGTTTGTTTGTTTTCTTTTCTTTTTTTTGTTCTTTCTTTTTATTTTATTTTATTTTATTTTATTTTATTTTATTTTATTTTATTTTATTTTATTTTATTTTATTTTATTTTCTGAAGCCAGATTTTTTAAACCTTGGGCAGAGCCTCTGCTGGAAGGCAAGTCTTCCATACAAAGGCTCACCTGGAGTTCATGTTCTTCCTTCTTAAGAATTAGAGAGCTGGGGGTGGGCTGAACACCCCAGTTCCTCTGACCCCACTGGCGGACATGAGCCCTTGTCCCTGACTCCTGTCTGTGCTCTGGTCCTTGGGTCCTGGAATACTGTCAGGAGCTAATGTCACCACCAGTTTGGGCACAGGACTGTATCAACATCCCCTCACTAGAAACTCATGCCTCCACATTGGTCCAGAGAAACTTTTATCCACTGAGTTCTGCCCAGAGGCCTGGCAGAGTCTAAAGGAATGAGACTGGCCATGCTCTCCTTGCGAGGCCAGTGCTGCTACCCATGTGGGTCCTCAGATCCCTTCCCAATCTGTGCCTTTCCTCGTGTTGACCCCTACTCCTTGCCATGCCTTTTTGAGGCCTGGTTCCTGCCCCTATGGCCTTCAAAAAGTTCTCCCTGACTAACCCAGCTGATCCTGTTGCTCTGAGCCGCCCCAGCATTTGACCCTGGACATCCTCCTGTTGTGCCCTCCTATGGGTCATGGGCACCTGTTCTCCCTAGGAGTTCCCTGAAGTTATCTGAGGCCTGCCTGGCACAGCTGCTCAAGGCTCTGCTGAATACTTTGCATATGTTATCACAGATCACCTCCCAACCACCCTGGGGGATGGGCATGGCCATTGTCTCCTTTTTATAAATAGAGAAACTGAGGCTCAGAGAAGAGAGCTGAGTGGGAAAGCCCCAAGCTGACTTCAAGTCTGGGACTCCAAAGCTCATATTTTTAGCCATGTTATTTTCCAACCCCACTCAGCCCAGATATAGCCTCTCTGAGCCTCCATTTCCTTGTTCATAAAATGGAAATACTAACGTCTCCACATGGGGATTGGATGATTTGATACACACAGAGAGAGACCCCCACAGTGCCTAACCCACAGTTGGTGTCAAAACACAGAAGCCGTTATTTACAATTCCCTGTGCCTTAATTCTCCTTGTCTGGGCACTCTGGCCCTCTTCCAGCTACTTCCCAGCCAGAATACTCTGGGCCCTCCTACCTCATTTCTTCACCTGTGAGATAGAGCTGATGCATGCCTCCCTCATGGGCTTGTTATGAGAATTTGAAGGCATAGGGCAGCTCCAGCGCCTTGGACAGTGTTGGCAAACAAAAGACGCTCTGGATATACACACATAGCTTTGAATTGACATTTCTCTGTGTGCTAAGTGATCTAAGTCTTTTGGAGCTGCCTAGAAGAAGCAGTGCTCCCTCTCCTGTTTGCCTTCCAGAACCTCCTCCCCCAATCCCCACAGTCCCGTCTCCATGGTCCAGTCCCCAGGGCCCTTACCAGCCAGGCGCTCAGCCAATGTAAGTGCATGCACCGAAGGCCGGTAGTCAGGGGCATGCTGGGCTTGCTGGGCTGCCTGCTGGTGCAGGTTGTACATGGCGCTCAGTGAGTTCATGGCATGCAGCGAGTAGCCGTTCACCCCGTAGTGCTGCATAGCGGCATCCGCCTACAGATGGAAGAGGGAAAGAGACATGAGGCAGGACTTTCAGATTCTGCCCTCAGGGAGACCCACCCCCAGTCCAGACTGGATGCCCACCTTCTTTTCTTTTCTTCTTTATCTTTTTTGAGATGGAGCTTTTGCTTTTGTTGCCCAATCTGGAGTGCAATGGCACGATCTCAGCTCGCCATAACCTCCACCTCCCAGGTTTAAGTGATTCTCCTGCCTCAGCCTCTGAAGTAGCTGGGATTACAAGCAGGTATTACTACGCCCAGCTAATTATTGTGTTTTTAGTAAAGATGGGTCTCTCCGTGTTGGTCAGGCTGGTCTTGAACTGCCAACTTCAGGTGATTCACCCACCTCATCCTCCCAAAGTGCTGGGATTACAGACGTGAACCACCACACCCGTCTGATGCCCACCTCTGATGGGGCAGAAGCTCTCTCTATCAGAAAGGAGCCTGTCTTGTGCATGGCTTACCGTGTGAGGGCTCTTGCATTCACTCCTTCATTCACCCACTCATTCATTGATTCACTCAGCAGGGCCAGTGTGGGTTTAGGGCTCTGGGCTAAAACCCAGGGCAGGCTAAACCTCAACTCCACCACTCAGGAGCTTTGTGGCTTTGGGCATGTCACTTCACTTCTCAGACCCACAGTTTCTCTATCTGCAACATGGGGTTAATATCAGTACCTGTCTCATAGGGTTACTGCAAGGATTAAGAGAAGCCTTTACAAAGGACTGGATTATAGTATATACTCAAAAGTATTAGTCGTTGTGATTTATAAATTCATTTGCTGCTTTATGCAATCATCTCTTCATTCAATTACTCGGGCGCTTATTCATTTTTACCTTCATTGATTCACTCACACACTTATTACTCATTCAACCAATACCCATTGAGGCCCATTTGGAGCCAAGCCCAGAACTAGATTCCCCATTGAGGCATTTGCTTTGAAATGAGATAAACCCTAATGTCCTGCACAAACGTAAGAATACTGTTGTTATTACTGTCATATACTCATTGCCATTACCTCCCATTATTCTCACCGTATCTCCAAGAAGCAAGCCAACCAAGAATGATGAGCCCCAGTTGCAGTTGAGTCTACTGAGGCTTAGAGAAAGAACAGCGACAAGTTGAGGCCACACAGCCAGTCCAAGGCCTGCCCCACTCCACATTCCTGCAGTCTTACTTTTTCATGGCCAATTGTCCCAAGGAAATCTTCCATTCCTCAGAGAAGACGTCCATCCTTCTGAGACAGCTCCACCATCAGCAGGAGGCTGCCAAGGTTCCATCTGGACCCTCACCCACCCTGCAGCAGTGTGAAATGTCATTTTTGGAATTGATTCCACATCTGGAATCTCCCCAAAACACAACAGTGTTTCCTATTTCCCAAGTGTGGGAGGTGAAAAGAAAAGACTGGGGCAATGGCAGGTCCATTTGATAAAAGGAAGACATATGCAGGTATCTCAGCTCCTCACTGAAATAGACGTGGGGTATACAGAATCAAACATCCACAGCATGCACACAAACACACACAGCTGCAGGCAAGCACACGCACATTTCGTGCACAAATACACGTACACAGATTCTTGGCAAGACATTCATAGAGCTGGCCTATTCACAGACACAAAATGTCATTTCCCCACCATTCCACACACAGACATGCTCACAGATATCTATTCATGCAGCAGAGACATCTACACACAAACATTACACTCACACACATCCATTTGCATATTACACATATTCATCCAACACATATTTATTAAGCACCCACTTACTAAATAGCAAAGTCCTTAGCTTCATGGAATTTACATTCCTAGATGTGGGAGGATGTATAACAATAAAAATATACGAACTAATGTCAGACAGGAATACGGTCTCTGAAGAAAAATAAGGCAGGGGAGGAGGATGACAAGAGAGAAAGGAGAAATTGTTGTAGAACATGTGGTCAGGAAAGGGCTCTGTGACATTTGAGTAGAAACTTAAAGGAGGCATGTGGAGCTCTCAGGGAGACTTTCTAGGCAGAAGGAACAGCAAGGACAAAGGCCCTGGGGCGTGGACAGGCTGTGACTGTAGAGCAGCAAGAAAGTAAGGGTGGATGGAGCACAGACAGAGGGAGCAGGTGAAGGAGGTGAGGTTGGAGAGACAGGGGCCACTAGCCAGAGGGCTCCACCACCCATTGTAATCCTATGGCTCAATGGAAATCCCATCTGAATTTTATCCTGAGTGTGATAGGATGCCCCTGGAGGGTCTTGAGGGGAGTGACATAATATGATCTGGGTTTTCTGTTTTGTTTTGTTTTTTTCTGAGACAAGGTCTTGCTGTATCTCCCAGGCTGAAGTGCAGTGGTACAATCTTGGCTCTCCACAGCCTCAATCTCTGGTACTCAAGCAATCCTCCTACCTCAGCCTCCTGGGTATGCTGGGACTACAGACGTGCACCATCATGCCAGGATAGTTTTTTAAATTTTTCTATAAAGACATGGTCTCACTATGTTGCCCAGGTTGGTCTCAAATTCTTGGGCTCAAGAAATCCTCCTGCCTTGGCTTCCCAAAGTGCTGGGATTACAGGCGTGAGCCACCACACCTGGCCTATGATTTATTTTTAAAAGCTCAATTTGGCTGCTATACAGAGAATAAACTGTAGAAGTGCAAGAAGAAAAGCAGAGAGAGCAGGCCACCGCAGAAGTCCAGGCTGGAGACCATGCTGCCTTCACTAGAGTGGGAGGAGGTGACGAAAAATGGTCAGATTCTGGTAGTTTGAAGGTAGAATTAGCATGATTGCTGATAGCTTAGTTATAAGATGTGAGAAAAAGAGACCAAAAAAAAAAAAAATAGGATAACTCAAGTTTCCATCCTGAGCAGCTGAGTGAAGATGGGTCTTTTCCTGAATGAAGAGCACTGAGTTGGAGAAGCAGATCTGGGGAGGGAGAGAATGGAAATCAAGGTTTGGAGGGATATGGCAAGAGTGACTGACATGTGAATTCAACTTCCAGGTAAGCATGTTGGATTGGCTGTTGGATGTGGGAGTCTGGAGCTGAGGGCTAGATTTACAGATTCTGAGTCAGCACTAACGCACTAGCTTCCTCCAACAGCCTTCACTTGCAGAAGCCTCCTCCACACACCAGAACCATAGCCTCAAGGCAGAAAGCTAAGAGAAAAGAGTGATAGATGACCAGGCGAGGTGGCTCACACCTGTAATCCCAGCACTTTGGGAGGCTGAGGCAGGCGGATCATGAGATCAGAAGTTTGAGACCAGCCTGGCCAACATAGTGAAACCCCATCTCTACTAAAAATACAAAAATCAGCCAGGCGTGGTGGTGGATTCCTGTAGTCCCAGCCACTCAGGAGGCTGAGGCAGGAGAATTGCTTGAACCCAGGAGGCGGAGGTTGTGGTGAGCCGAGATCCCACCATTGCACTCCAGCTTGGGCAACAAGAGTGAAACTCTGTCTCAAAAATAAATAAATAAATAAATACAGAGAAAAGAGTGATAACATGGTGAGGTGAAGAATCTACCCCTCAATATAACAGAATATCCATAAACAAAGCTAAAAAGCAAACAACAAATTTGGAAAAATATCTGTTATATGCTGTATATGCCATAGAGGAATTCATAAAACATAAATAGCACAAATCAAATAAAAGGCAATGTCCATCATATACAAAGAACTATTCTTTGGGAATACAAAAATAAAGCTGGGTGCAGTGGCACACACCTGTAGACCCAGCTATTCAGGATGCTAAAGTGGGGGGATCACTTGAGCCCAGGAGTTTGAATTCAGCCTGGGCAACATAGCAAGACCCCATCTCTAAATAACTAAATAAAAAGATGGTCACCTTAGTGAAAGATAGGCTAAGTAAATGAAGAAACAACTCAATAATAAAGAAATACAAATAGCCAACCAACATGACAAAAAGCTCAGCCTTATTATAACCAAAGAAAGGAAAAGTCTGGGTGATGTGACTTAGGCCTGTAGTCCCGGCACTTTGGGTGGCTGAGGTGGGCAGATCATTTGAGGTTAGGAGTTTGAGACCACTGGCCAGCATGGTGAAACACCACCACTAATAAATATAAAAATTAGCCAGGTGTGGTGGTCCATGCCTATAATCCCAGCTATTCAAAAGGCTGAGGCAGAAGAATCACTTGAACCCGGGAGGCAGAGGTTGCAGTGAGCTGAGATCACACCACTGCACTACAGCCTGGGCAACAGTGAAACTGTGTCTCAAAAAAAAAAAAATAAGATATCATTATTTACCAATCAGATTAGCAAATATAAAGAAAAATTATTACACAGGGTTATCTAGAGGAGTGGGAAATGGTCCTTCCCCTGCCTTGATGGCAGAAGAGCTATTTACTCCTTACATCAAAAGCCTTTAGAGAGTACAACAATTCCATTTCTAGAAATGTACCCTTCAAGTATGCAGAGATATGTGTATGGGAATATTTATCACAGCACTGCCTGTGATGGCAAACAATTGAAAACCTAACTGCCCATCGAGAGAGGATTAGTTTAGCAAATGAGGGGACAGGCAGGCCCACGGTGGAATACGGCACTGCCATTTAAGATGATGTGTATCTCTGTGTGCTGATGTTCACAATATACTGTTGAGTGGGAGAAATAGGTAACAAAACAGTATGCATAATGTGATCCCATTTTTGTAATGCATGTATAAATATGCATAGAAAAAATTCTGGAAGGCGATACCCTTAAATGTTAACAGAGGTCATCTCTGGGAGATAGCAGATGGGATTACAGGTGATTTTCACATTTATATTATTTCTTTCTTTCTTTTTTGGTGGGGCAGGGGCTGGGAGGAGGTATCCACGTCTTTTGCTGGATATGAGGATGAAACCAGGCTCCAGAGTGTGTCAGAAGCTCCAGGTGAGGAAGGGGGAAAGAGTTTAGAAGTCATTTCATCCATCCCAACTCCTGCTATTGGAATGCCTCTCCCCCACCAAACTCAGGGGCTTTGTTGCTTTAAAATTCAGTGTTGTTTAGGTGGTAAGTGACATTTTAATTGACTTAATTATCTCTGATCTCACAGTTTTTGATGCACAAGGCAGCTTTATTAACAAGCCAGAGAGATGCCTCTTTGGGCCCCACAATTGCCCCATCCCCATGGCCCTCTGAGGGTCTCTGAGATCTTCCCAGCCTGGCCTGATGCCTTCCCCCTCCCCAGCACCAAGCACTACCAGACTACCCTCCACTCCTTTTCATCTCCATGCCTTTACTCTTGCTGGGCTCTCTACCTGATACACCATTTCTCTTCTTTCCCTTCACCCGACAAACTCTTCCTTCTCCATAAGGCCTAGCTGAACCGACCCCTCTTCAGAAACAGGGCCTTCCCCTGCTCTCCTCTGACAAGGAATCTCTCCCCACTCCAGGCTCAGATAAGATCTGTATGCACAGATCGTAGAAATGAGGATGACCGTAATGGTGACAACAACAATACTAGCTGTCATGTCCTGAACGCACCGTCCCAGACACCACACTCAACACCTTCGGTGGATTTTCTTCATTCTAGTGCCTGCAGCACAGTGCCGTGATGACACTTCTATCTCACTGACTAGACCAGACTGAGCTCCTTGAGGGCAGAAACGATCTCATGCATTTCGGGACACCCACCCCACCCCCAGATCACAGGGTCTAATGCAGAAGCAGGGCTAGGAAATAAGGATTCAATGATGAATTAATGATCACAACTATGTATTAAATGCCTCTGTTACATCAGACATCTCCATCAATTCTCCCAACACTGTAGGAGGTAGATAATGTTATCCCCATCTTCCAGATTCAGAAATGGAAGGTAAGAAAGATTGGATAATTTGCTAAAGGCCATGCATTTAGAAAGTAGTGGAACAGGTGTTAACAGTGAAGTTCTTCCCACTAGCTAGTGTTTCCCAGCCCCAGTCACACAGGATCTTACCCCAGCATATTCCATTCCCTGATTTCTTTTTTTTTTTTTTTTTTTTTTTGAGACAGTCTCGCTCTGTCTCCCAGGCTGGAATGCAATGGCGCAATCTCCGCCTCCCAGGTTCAAATGATTCTCCTGCCTCAGCCTCCTGAGTAGCTGGGAGGCACATGCCACCACACCTGGCTAATTTTTGTATTTTTAGTAGAGATGGGGTTTCACCATGTTGGTCAGGATGGTCTCAAACTCCTGACCTCGTGGTGTGCCCACCTCAGCCTTCCAAAGTGCTGGGATTACAGGCATGAGTCACTGCACCTGGCCCCATTCCTTGATTTCTATCATCTCTAAATTGGTCCAAGACAATAGGAGGACAGCAAGAAAAAGCACATTCTGCTGGCCGAGGTGGCTCATGCCTGTAATCCCAGCACTTTGGGAGGTTGAGGCGAGCACATCATGAGGTCAGGAGTTTGAGACCAGCCTGACCAACGTGGTGAAACCCCATCTCTACTAAAAATTCAAAAATTAGCTGAGCATGGTGGTGCATGCCCGTAGTCCCAAGAACCTGGGAGGCGGAGGTTGCAGTGAGCTGAGATGGCACCACGGCACTCCAGTCGGGGACAGAGTGAGACTCGGTCTCAAAAAAAAGAAAGAAAAAACACATTTCCTCTGGCATGCATGCTCGTGTGCACACTCTGTGTGTGTGTGTGTGTGCTGTGAAATGAAGCCGTATGTAAGCCCAAATCTTCCCTGCTAAGCTTTTCTCCCTCCAGCCTCATACTCCTCTTCCTCACTACAGCTGGATCTCAAGGCCCCTGCTCTCCTCTGAGGCCACAGAGGGACCCTTGTCTGTGGATGCTACTTACCATCCAAGCTGCTCACATGCGGTTCCACACAGCCACAGGGCTGTGGCTCACCTCAGTGTCCATGTGTGGCCATGTGTGTACACAACCCAATTGGGATCCACCACATGACTGTATGTGCCTCTGTCTCTTTTTATGTATGTATCTGGCTATTTTATGTGTCTCAGTGGGTGTGCATGCCTGTCAGCCCATGTGTACAAATAATGTGTCTCTGAGTGTGTGACCAGGGAAATATACACTAACTGGTACCCTGGAAAGTCATGTGGCCCCCATCTCCTGCTGCTAGGTCAGTGCACTGTGGCTCTTCCAGCCCTGAACAGGGTGTGAGAGAGGACAAGAGAAAAATACAAAGAGAGAGAAAAAAGCAAGGAGATAAATCAACACAGAAAATTAATAATTTGTCTTAGCCATTGTAGTTTCTGTAACACCTAGCACAGAGCCTGGTACACAGTTGGTGCTTAGTAAATAGTAACTTCAAATGAGTGGGAAGGAATTTTAGACCAAGAGATTGTGAGGGAGGCAGGACCACCACAGCCCAGGATGGTCCACGGGAGGAAAGGGAGACCCGGAGTCCCAGCCCACGACCTCCTCTCTCCCAGGACTGTAGGCCTCGTGGGGGCGACTCCTGCCTAGTGGGCCCTTTCCCAGCAGTAGGGGCAGCCAGGACCTGCACTATGGTGGTCCTCAGCCAGACCCAGCCACAGGAGCCCCTTCCACATCCAGTTCTGAATCCTGTTGCCCCTGGAGGCCCCCCAGGCTGGAACCTACAAGGCCTGCAAGAGCCTCTAAACAGAGGCCCCACACTCCTGGCCCCAGGCCAGGCCCTGCGTGGGCTCAGCCCACTGCACACTCCAAACAGAATCAATTATATATTTAAAAGGTGCCGCCCCGCAATTCCTGGCGAGCCAGGAGAGCCATCCATCACAGCGCGGCCGCGTTTCACAAGCTGTCGAATTGTGCTTACATTGGTTAAAAGAATCTTTATATTTCATTAAGCAAGCAGATCGGCGGATCTCCCGCCACAGGCGCCATATAGATGGCTTTAATTTTCCAAATCTGCAAATGCATCCGTTATGTCCCCGCGTCGCTGCTGGCTGCGGCCTAATGCCCAGCCAATCGAAGAATCAAGCAGAATTTTATTAGAGGGCATTTTTTATAAATTAACGGCAGCAGTACCAAGAAAATGCATGCAAGACGTCTTTGATTAAAAGGAAAGTGGACCCTTCCTTGGGTCACACGCGGCTCAGCCACCCACAGACCAACCCCACCACTCTTTGCCTCTCCCTGCTCTCAACTTTTAATTCTCCCCTCAGTTACTTCTCATTCCCATTCACAGTGGAAACATGGCAAAACAACTTTATTTAGATGAAAAGAAAGAGAAGCAGAAGAGGAAGAAACCAACATTCTCTGAGAGTCTCATCCCATTGTCTATTCCAGGCACGGTGAGGCACGTCATCTCATTGACAACACCACCAGCCACCTCTCTTTGACCATCTACCGCAAGCCAAGACTTGTTTCACTCATTCCAGGTGTATCACCTAATAAACTTCAACACAACTCTTCCAGGTAGGTATAATTATCCCCAGTATATGGATGAGAAAACTAAGACTCAGGGAGATAAAGTCTCCTGCCCAAGGTTCCACAGCTAGTAAGTGGTGGAGGCGGGATGGAAACCCAGGTCTCTGAGTCTCTGAAGAGCTATCTGGTATTTATTTTCACAGTATGACCAAGAGATAGGCCCTGGTGAGACTAGCCCTGAGTGTCAATGGCCGAGGTAGAGATGGAGAGTAGCCTGTTGCCATGGACTTTCTTCCCTGAGAAATGCTGCTGCCTTTATCTCTGAAGGTTCTACAGTGACCCTCTGAGGGGAGAGGCCACTGCAACTGTCCCTCCTGCTTTGCAGTTTGGAGTCCAAAAGGACTTTTACTCTTGCAGGTAGAAGATCATGAATACATGAACCCAGGAGCAGCAGGCCTGGGCTTTTGCCCCTACTCCAGGCTGCCCTGTGACCTTGACTAGGGTCCTACCATCTCTGACCTCTTCTGAAAGAGACCTTGTCATGAGAAGTGTGCAGCCCAGGGCTGGCCAGCCACATGTGAGGGAGGCGGAGGAGGAGGGACTCGTTCATGTGTATGCATGTGTGTGTGCATGAGTGCGTGGGTGTTGTGGGGCAGACTGAGCAAGATGACCTAGGAGCCTTCCAACTCTGAGCCTTTGGAGCCAAGATTTTAAGGGAAGCTCTGTCCCAGGCACATGCCAGATACTCAGCATCAGCACCTCATTAATGTCTTAACCCAAGTCTATGGGGGAGGCACTATGATTATCCCCACACTGCAGATGAGGAGTTGAGGCTCAAGGAAAGTGAGTCCCCTTGGCTGGCCTGCTTGGGAATGGGGAAGTACCCCTTTCCCCCATCTGTCCTTAGTTCCAAGTTGCCAGGAATCTGCAGGGGGAACATAGCATGTAAGGGCTATGGAGATCCCGGTCCTACCCTGACCAAGGACCCTGCAGGCACACAGTTTGGGAGCAAACTTGACATGAGGACAACCCCAGCTATTACCTCTCAGATGCTGCTTATTCTACAGGGGCTCCTCCAAGAGCCCCAGATCCATTCATGGGTCACACTGAACCCTCCATGCTCCCCAAATCTCCTGTCAGTATCAGGCACTCAAAGGTGCAGAAAGCCAGGAATCAGCCTGCTAGGGGCCAGATTCTTCCCAGCCAGGGATCCCCACCAGAGGGTGCGGTGGGCCAGGCCTCCTTTGAAACAAACAGACCCATCTCTCAGACCAGTTCTACCAGATACCTTCAAAGCCATATTTCTTAAAAGTCATATCCAAATTTGTCATCTCCCCTTCCTTCCTCCTGTACCCTCCCCCCACCACTGAGCCAGGGCCCTCCAAAGCTACCAGGTGGCTGCCTCCCAATCCAGGAATGTTGTCTCTCCACCAGCATGACCTGGAGAACTCCAGACTCCTCACACTAAGCTTGGGCACCCCTTTCTCCAGGGAGCCTCTCCTGCCACCCCCATCTTACAGATTCAGAAATGAAAGGTGAAAAAGACTGGATAATTTGCTATCATCAGTCAATTTTAGCACTGGTTGGGTCCAGAAGTCACTGACTGGGTCTGGTGACTTCTTTAAATTCTTTTCCTCACCAAATTGTAGCTGCCTGTTTGCCTACCTTTTGCCAGAGTTTTATAATAACTATTATTACCAGCTATCCTCATAGAGACCTGATTGGCAGCATCTCATTTAATCTTCACAACAACCTCATAATCCCCATTTGACTGCTAAGGAAGCTGAGACCCAGAGAGGTAAAGTCACTTGTCCAAAACTACCCAGCTAAGCAGCTTAGCCAAGATGGAATACCGGGAATCTAACTGCAAAATGTGAACTCAGTGCCCACTAGAGCTCTTACCCTTGATTGGGGGCAGGGTCTTGTTCCCCAGCTAGTACTCAGTACCCAGTGCCCACAGCAAGAACCCGGAGGTCCGAGTCCTTGCCTTTCACCATTCAGACATTCATTCCACAAAGAAAGATGGAGCCACTGCTTGTTGAGCAATGGACTTTGGGAGTAGCCTCATGAATTCCAACTCAAGGGGCTCAGATTCTAGGGATATTGCAGATGGTCACATGACCAGCTCTGGGAGATGAGAGAAGGCCAGCAGAGCCCAGAAATCAGTGAGCCAAGGTCCAAAGTTTCCTCCTCACCCTGCCTGCTCTGCCCTGCCCCAGCAGGGAAAATCCAGTGTTGTCATCAGAAGCCAAGCCACCTTCTGGCCACAGCTGCGGCCCTGACCTTGTCACAGACTAAGCTCTAACCCTATCCTACATGAGCCCTGGCCACTGCCCTCACCTTGGCCATATTCCCTCCCCCTACTGGTGACATAGACACCATGACCCTCGCGTCGCCATCGTTAACTCCACATTGCTTGATCCGTATGGGAAGAGGATGAGCCGTAGAGGTCAAAGAATCTGCTCATCCTCCTTTCGTCTCCACTGCAGGCTCCCAAAGTAACCCTGGAGTTGGAGCCATGCATGGCAGGCAGGTGGGCTTAGAAGTATGTGGCTTTGCAAGGGTCAGATTGGAAGGGGTGCTGGATGTCATAAGGGCACACAGAGCTCATAAATTTCTCAAAGGAGATTCTCACCTCCCCTCTTGGCTCAGGGATGGGGACCCAGTGATTATGAGAAGAACCCACCGGGAGAGCTCCAGGGTCCCGGTGGGTCTCAGGGCCGACCACCGGCCATCGGCCCTTTGAAGGAGTCGGGGCTCTCAGTTCCTACACAAACTGTTATCCATTAACATCCAATTATCCCTTGGTCCGAGCCATTAATTATAAATCAGCCGCTAATTGGAGTAATTAGCCCCCCACAAGCTAATGGGCCGAGACTGAGGGAGGCCCCTCCGCCTACAGTCCTCCAGTTTCCCGAGGTCCTTAATGTTGAGGGTGCAGAGAAATCAGGCGGCTGGAGGTAATTTTTTTTTTTAAGGCAGCAAAATGCAGCCAGGGAAGGTAAAGAAGATGGGAGAAGCCACTTTTTTTGTTGCTTTTTCTTGAATCTGGTCCAGCTTCAGCATTTGAGAGCAGGCAGGTGGCAGCGGAGGTTGAGGGACCTGACTGCAAGTCTTGAGAGCAGAGTTGTCTGGGTAATTGCTTGATTCTCTGCTTCCTTTCTGGCAGAGATCCAGCTAGCGCACTGGAGATAAAGGAGACTTGGGCAGAGCTAAGATGGAGCAGGGCATAGGTTAGGACCTCAGGATGTTCCTGGCCTCTCCATGGTGCAGAAGTGGCAACCCTGCCTGCTGGGTTAGCCCTGGCCTGAAGTACCTCAGGGATAACCTGGTCTGCTCTTGGCCATCTAGATCCAGGCCGGGCTGGGAAACAGGGACTTCAGAGTCCCCTGTGGAGCAGAGCTGCTCTAAGCCCAAGTTAGGGCCTCCAAACGGCTGGAGGAACTCGGAGGAGGCTCTGTTCTTCGGGCACAGAAAGCATGGTTCCTGCTCTGCACACTGACAGATGTACAATACATCGGGTATGCAAACACACCCTGGAGATGGAGCCGTGGAGGGTGGAGGGGGCTGCAAAATCCAGTCGGCTCCACTAGCCTCAGGCACACTGAAGCGATGTCCACAGTGGCAGTAGACTGGCGGAAAGGAGTGACGCCGTTCGGGAAATGTGCTCCCTCCTGAAATGTGCAGCTCTCGTATCCAGGGAACTCCCCTTTGCCGGCAAAAACCTGGCTAAAGTCCGAACAACAGCTGGGGCCAGAGCCACCACAGCTCTGGTCTGTGCAAACTGGGAGGCCACCCATCAGGCAACACTGGGGCAGAAGCAAATAAGCTTGGAAGAACAGACAAGTGACTAAATAGAGTCACTGGATCTGATAAGGGAGAGCCCAGCTCTGTGCCCTTCTCACAGAAGGGGAAACTGAGACTCGCTCAAGGGCAGACAGGAGAGGCACTCAGTACAGGACGAATGTGCAGACCAGAACACAAGCCCCGCCGGAAGCTCACCCACCCACCCCAGTGGCCTCCCCCACTCATTCGGTAATGGGCTTTGGCGGGCAGCAGTGGCGTCGCCGGGGGCCTTGATTAGATATTTATTGCTGTCATTTACATGGGCACCGCGGGGCGGCCGAGCGAGACTGTGGGGAAGGGGTGGAATTGAGGGCGAAATAGGAAGGCAGGGGTGGGGGAGGTGAAGACTGGCTCCTCAAGGATTTAGGACCGGCCGGGAGAGTAAGCTTCAAGGCCCGGAGAGAGTGGAGGGAATAGGGAGTGCAGAGGCCAAGCAAAAATGTAGATGCACCCTGCCTGGGGCTTCGTGGGGCTTCTGAGCAAAGCAGGGCCATAACACTTGGGACTGTTGCCCTAGGGGGTATCTGTGTTTGTTGAGCATGTGTGTCTGTGTGAGTTTAGCCTGTGAGTTGGAACTGTGTCTATCAGAGGGGTTTTGTGTGGTTTAGTGGATCTGCCTGTGCTTCTTCTTGGGTGACTTCTCAAAGTAAGTCTGAGTGTGATACCCATAGCCCGGGTGACTCTAACGCAGGAGTCCCGTTCTGTGTGCCTGTCAGCCTCTATATGCGTGTCTGTGTACAACCGCCAATTTAGACCGCTGGCAAATATGTGTGCACACACAGCATTCATTCAGACACGGGGGACTGAGCCTCTGAATCCGGTTCTCCCCTTCCCTCAAAAACCACCAGCCATGTCCTCATGCTCCAGTCACACCAGATGGGTTCCTCCTCAGAAGGACCCTGGCCTCCGGGAGGCTGACACTAAGGGCTGTAGTGGACTCCTCATTCCAGGCTGTATGCTCCCAGAGTGCTGAGGCCCGGGAGGGGATGGAAACTTTATTTCCTGCTCAAAATCTGCAGTGTGTGCAGGGGTGTGTGCCCGCAGTGTCAAGTGCAAGTTATGTTTCAGAATGGAGAAGTAGCTCATATTTCCCGACCACATGGGATTGTGCATGTGAAAGTGGCCAGGACAGGGGTGTAGAGATCCTGCAGACACTCACCCGATGCCCATGAAGCTGACCCATAAGCCCACTATCCAGCAGAGACCTTCCAGAGGCGCGAGTCCTTGCCTTTCACCATGGCCTTTCGCCTGGGGCGGGTTTCCACTCCTCTGCACCTCTGCCCTTCTGTTCTGCATTCCGTTCAGAGTCTGGGCTGCCAAATTCCCACCTCCTTGCAGGAGTTGGTGCCCCCAAGGTCTGCAGGGGTGGGGTATGGTGTTTACCCCCCTCCTGAGTAGCAATGCCCTGCTTCTTTTCCCAAGAGTGTGTCTACTCCAGCCATAGAGGAGAGAGCTTTGAGCCAATTATCCAGATAATTTGCTCTCACTAGGCAGCAAATTCGATTTTTTTGAATACCTAGACATATACATAAACGTAGCTGGTTTGCAGAAAGGGGAGGTGGAACTAAATTCATTGTTCCTTAGGCCAGAGTGCCTTTCCGTTTAAGGGGAGGACCGGGGATGAGGGTAAGTGAAACACAAATCCCCGAAAAATTGAAAACGACCCCCACTACACCCACCTAAAACTAACAGGCCACAAAACTTCCTAGAAAGGGATCAGACAGAGACGACCCGCCTGCAGCGCAAAGGAGCCCCAGCACTAGAGAGAGTAAAGGACTCTGGTCGTCCTGCCATCGCCACAGCCAGCTGGGAACTTGCACAATTTCCTCGGATGTGGAGCACACAACCCCTGCGGTGCCGACAGCCCCTTCCTCCTAGGCCCATCGAGTCAATAAAGCCCTCCTCTTTCCCCGATGTCCTCAAACTGGAGCTTCTCTTAGAAAACCAGCAACCGCCCACCCTGCCGCGGCCTGGGAGAACTTTTGTCAAACGAAAAAGACTTTCTGGGACCTGGGTTTGAAACAGCGGAGGTGCCCCAGGCCCCGAGGGTTCTCAGCTTTGGGGAATTGCATGCTTGGAAAGAGGGTGAAAAGGCCTCGGAGCTCGTCCTCCTTGTTTCCCCATTCTGGGACTCCTTCCTGCCCCAAATCACAAGCCTAAGGAGCCCACTGCCTCCCGAACTGAGTGTGGCTGGAATCCAGGAAAAGGCGGGGCCTCAGATTTTGTGCGAATTTCGGGAAGAACAGGTTTCCCTCAAGCTCCTTAAGTCCACTACCAGTGCCACCGAAGCCCCTGAGCAGGTTCCGGGAATTTGTGACCGTCAGAAAGTTCAGCTGGTGGTGCCTGGAACCCTGCATAGTCTTTAAGGGCCCCTGGCCTGTCGTCGTCCACGACCGAGTTACGGCCATCTGGTGTGGGAAGCCCAGAGAGGAAAGACCCTGGCAGTCTCCCCAATCCTTTGACCGCTCCCCAGAAGCGCCCCGAGAGCCGCTCCGGGGACTGCCCCCAGCCTGCCGTTCCCCACCGGCGCTCGCCTGATCCGCGCCGACTGAGGCCTCGGGAGGCAAAACGAATTCCAGGGAACCAGGGCCACTGCGCCCCAAACACCCACCTGGAGGACCCTAGCCCGAGGCCACGTCTATGAGAGCAGAGGCTGGCTGAGCGCCGAACCGCCCTCAATTGGAAAATTTGTGCGGAATCGCAATCAAGAGAGAAAAGGCTCACTTGGTGGCAGCTGAGTTTGAACGGGATCGGCGCGGGCGAAACCAGAGCCAGATCCCGGGCAATGCCCGGGGCACTGCGGGGTTCGCGTGGACCAGGAAGCTGGGGAGGTGTGGGCGGCCTCTCCACTCAGCGGGCTGAGAGCTGGGCCGCCGGCCGCGCCTCCTCCCCAGCCTCCACCCCAGGCTTCGCGACTCCCCGGGCCGCATCTGCTCAGCATTACACCGGCCACCTCCCTCTCCGCGCCGCCCCCTTCCAAACTAAGAAGGATTTGTCTCCGCTTAATATCCAAACCTCTTTGTATTTTTTTTTTTCAGGGACAAAGTAATATCTTCCAAATGAGGCAAAACCGTGACGGATCCGAGGCGTTCTCCGCGGGTGCCTGCGTCTCCGCGGGCCAAGGCCTGCATCTCCGCCTCGGCGCGTCTCTGCCCAGGGCTCGCCCTTGGCTCTCTCTGCCTCGGAATTTCGAGTTCTGCGCTCTTTCTGTTTTCCTAGATTGCTCGCTTTCTGCCTCCGTTTTCATCCCTGGGTATCGCTTCCTCTGTCTCACCATGGGTCTCTCTGTCCCCGACTCTCCGTCTTTCTGGAGTCCCTCCGCTTCTTCTGCCCCTGAGCCTTCTATCTGTCCCCAAGTCCCTGGCTCCCTGTAAACTTTCTGATCTGCCCAGTGGGTCCGGGACTGCAGGACCCCAAGAGGGAAGGCTGTCCCCGGGGTCTCACGGCCCGCGTCCTCCCCTCAGCGACCGTCCCGTGCCCCTCCCGGCTCGGCCCACCAGCCCCGCCCTCTCGTACCTGGTCAACCCGGCCCGCGCCGCCGCCGCTGCCGCTGCCATCTACGCGCGCCGGGGCCGGGGCTGGAGTTTTAAACTGCCTTTCCCGGGCGCCCGGCTCGGGCCCAGACGTTTCCTAATGGCCCTGGTGGCTGCCAATCACGCGTCGCTCCCGCCCCGCCCCGCCCCGCTGGTGCCGCAGCTCCCGGCCAAGGTGGCCCGGGCCCGACAGTCGGTGGGTCTGAGCGCGGGGCCCGCGTCCGTCACCTCTCCCGAATCTCTGCTCCTCGACCTCTGGCTCCCGGTCCTGGGATCTCTGCCTCTCTTGGGTCCGCAGAAGCCACAGGCCGATCCCTGGGGTGTTGAATGGTCTTGAGAAACCTCCCTCTCCCCTGTCCCACCCGATGCTTGGCACCTGGGGTCTGTAGAGGTGGCCTGGGGACGCCCCGACGGACTTGTGACCTCACTGTCCCTTCAAGGTTGGTCTGGAGCTGCGCGCACACATACGCGCGCACACACAACCCTCCTCATCAGTTCCACACTACCTACAACACTGCCACCCCCGCACCACCACGCAGCGCCACAGCCCGCAGTCTGAACTCGCCACTCACACACCCCGCCGGTGCGCTGGTTGGCGCTCCTAGCAGCAGCTCACCTGTCTGGCAGCTGAATGTCAGTCTCTGGGCCGAGCGGCTGCGGGCTGGAATTCATGGCTTCACACACAGCACAGGCACCTGTCGCCGGGACTGGGGGGACAAACACACTCCGCGACCGGTTCACATTGGGAAAATCGTGGGCCTGAGGTTGTCCTGCTCTTACCAGCACTCTGTTTTCTCAAGGTGGAAACTCGCTCACAGGAAGAGGACGCTCTGGGGCCGGCTCACAACGAGGCAGAGGCTCGGCTTCCCAAAAGGTGTGTGTCTAAGCTGTGTGCCAGGAGGCCGGTGTACGCTATACCCACACTGCCAGTGGATGCAGGGGTGGCAAGTTGCTGTATAGAGGCTCTGGGAGGCTCTGTAGATATGGCTGTGTGGAGGTGGCTGGAGAGGCCTTGGCCAAGTGTGTAGCGGATGTGGGGTGGGTGGTGAAGGGACCCTGTGCAACCAGCCTTTGGCCTCAGTGGCTGCAACTGTGACTCACATGTTGAGTGTGCCCTTGTGGCTGGTGCTCCCATGACCATGAATCCAAGTGCAGCTGTGGGGTTTCCTATGGTGTTGAGTCCTTTGTGTGTGTGTAGCAAGTCCTTGTGCAATTTTCAGCTCAAACGTAGTTGCAAATCCAGGTGGCTGCCCACAGGGTAGACACTCAGTCTTGGGACCAAAGCAGCAGGACCCTGGTTCTGGCAGTCCCCCTGGTCTATAAGTGAAGCTCTCAGGTCTAGCTCCTGGGAGCTGGGCTGCTTGCTTAGTGGCTCAGGCACCAAGAGGAGCTGATGCTAGCTAGCCAATATTGCCAGTAGATTTTAAGGCCCCAGGCTGGGTTGAGGGCACCAGGAATTTTGGCCTGGGTAGGGCAGAAGGGGCCACAGTCAGATTTGAGGGTTGGGGTCGATCTTCAGTCCGAGTTAGGGGCTGGATGCCTGGCGGGGGGTGGAGGGAGCAGTGGGCCTGAGAAGGGAGAGGAGGGGAGAGGAGGGGGCGGTAAGAGGATTAGGCCGCTTAGACCCTTCTCTCCCACCAGGATCCCCCACCCCCACCCCGAAGCTCCAGAAAAGATTTCTTCTGCCAAAGCAAAACCGTTTAGGCTCGATTTAAAGGGACAAGAAAGGCGGAGGCGGGGGCTTTAAATAACCTTTTAATTTCTCTTCAGGGATCCTGGCCCTGTGCGAGAGTGAGATGAGAGGAGGGGAGGGAAGGACAACCAGGGCTGCCTCTTTGGCTTAGATGATCAGGACTGCCAGTAGTGCTCCACACCAGCCGGGAGATGGTGGGAAGGACTGCGCCCCCACCTGGCTGCCCTCCACACATAGTCAGGCACACAGATGATTCTGGAGAAAACTGCAATCCCCTGCACACACATACCATCATTCAGTCACACACAGACAGGGGCACAGGTGCACATGTGGAAGGGTCACATATGGAGAAACAAATGAGGAGCCCCAGAATCTCTCCCCACCATCCCTAATGGTGGAGCGAAGAAGGCTTACTCAGGTAGGCCTTGTCCCCTCTGCCACCATCTCCAGCTGGGGATCCCCTTCCAGTAGGGGGGCATCATCTTTCTTTGCCCAGAGACTCAACTCCAACTTACCTCCTCCCTAGGTCCCCACCTCAGACAGCATAGGAACTGAAGGGCAGGCTGGAGGAATGACAACCTCAACTCAGCCTGGCCTGAGTGCACCAGACCTGCTCAAGCTGGGGGAAGAGGGCTTGAGAACGGTGAGAACGGCACAAGCACTATTGGTTGGCTGAGGACTACTGAGGCAGTGGGGCATGTGGCTCAGCCAGGCACCCGCTCTGGAAGGAACTCATCTACCACACAGATTCTAAGTCCAGCTGGGGAAACCCTTGCTTGCCTCCTATCCCAGGCTACCAAGGCTCCCACCTGTGCCAGCTGTCCCCATCCCAGAGGTCTGGAGGTGGTGTGCGGTTGGGTGGGCAGTATGCCCTGAGCCTCATAATACAGCCAGTCTTCCACAAACTCAGATCCCCAGATACCTGGAGAAGCCCACACTAACAGACCAGACCCACTTTCACAGGGACACACAGACCTCCATATAGGGTGACATCATGGACAGAGAGCGCTGCGGTCCCTCACTCACTTCCTATCCCCATACACTTCACAGACATTGCAGCCAAGGGCTGTGCTCAAGGCTGGTTGTAGATTCCTGGGTGTGGGGACAAAGTTGGGGGGAAAACAAAAATCCCTAGCAAGCTCCCTTGCTGGGATGGAAAGTCCGAAGGAGAACAGGACAGGACAGGGAAAGTGAACACATCCTTTAGGGAGGCCCGAGCGCCGGGAATTTTGAGGTGCTACAATGTGGGTGGGTTTTAGTGATTTCACAAAACCATTTTGAAAGTGCCACCGTCTAGACAGGAATTAAGAAGCAGAAATGATTCAGGGCCTTCCTCCTGGAGCCGCCCCACCCGCCTGCCCAGGGATGTAGCTGACACCTTCAAAAAGGCTTAAGAGAAAGGTGTCCCCTAAGGAACTGAGGATGGGCCCCAAATAGACTTTCCTGGGCTGCTGGGACTGGGAGTGCAGTCAGTGATGCATTTCTGGATGTGCTTTTATATTGTTAGAATTCATTTTCCTGTGCTATGAGTATATGAATACATATAAGTATATACTCTGATATTTGTGTGTAATATATACGTATACACATTTACATGTGAATGTAGACTGTGCTTATGTGGATTGTGTGAGTTTGTAAATTCCTGGGTGTTCGTGTGTGTGTGTGTGTGTGTGTGTGTGTGTGTGTGTGTGTGTTGGGGGAGAGGCTTCTAAATTGAACTAATGGGGAAGTGGGGAAGGGGTGGGTTGATTTAGGAACTTGGGAAAACTAGGTGCTCACAGGTTCCCGACTGGCCTGGAAACTCAAAGAACACAGGGCCCCCGCTGTCTGCCCAGAGCCACTTTAGGGGCCTAGGTCCCCCTTGAAGTCCCAGGTCAGGCCCCAGCCCCACCATCGCGGGTCTCTGAGCTCAGTTTAGAGTAGCGCTGCCCAACCCAACCACCCTACTCACCCCAACTCTCTGTCTGTCCCTCTCTCTCTGTTTCTCTCTCCGTTCCCGCCTCCACCCCCGTAAAACGCGGAGTCTCCGGAGCAGCTCACAGCGAGGGTTTGGGGCGGGGTGGGTGGGGTCTGCTAATGCCCCATGGGGCCGCCCTCCCAGCATCTCCCGGTGGGTAGGAGTCGTCCTCGAAGAGCGGGCACACGGAGCTGCGGGAAGCAGGCTCGCACTCGAGAATGGAGACCGGGCCCCTCCCCGCCCCTCCCGAGCAGCCACTGCCCTCTGCGTCCAGAGGAGGCTGGGTCCAGGTTCGGGTGCGGGGCGCGGGTCTCCTGGGCCAGCTCCCGCCCCCACGGCTGGCACTCCCCCGGGCAATGGCTGGGTGGTGGGCGACTTAGAGCTAATTCGGGAGTTAATGGCGGCGGCCGGGCCCCCCGCGGCCCCCTCCACCTCCCACCCCTACCCCGGGGCCTGGCCGCTGGCCGCCCGCATCTGCGCCGTCCGCGGCGATTCATCATCTTGATCCATGGCGCGCGCTGACGGCGGCCCCGGCCGCGCTGACAAGACTAACAAAGCAATTTGCCACGAGCCATCTCCTGGACAGGTTATTAGCGCGGCCGCCGCTTAAAGAGCCGTCCCCACCCCCACCCCCATCCCAGCGCAGGGCAGCTACCGTTCTGACCCCACCCTCCGACGGCTACTGCCACTCGCCTCTCAGAGTTACCCCCGCGTGTTCCTGACTCTCTCCGACCACCCAAAAGTAACCCGCCCCCCACCACACACACACACACACACACACACACCCCGTTAGCTGCCTGCACGTTCCTTCCTTCCCTTGCTCCAGCTGCTACCTGCTCCATTCCCTCCCTCCAACCCTAGTTCTTCAAATACCCGACGTGCTCCCAGCCTTTCCCCCAAGCTACCTGACTCATCCCCTCCTCACCTCAAGAACCTCCTTATACCCAGTGGGCCTCCCCATTTCTGCCCTTTCCACCCTTCTCCCATCTACCACCCCCAGCAGAGATTGGAAACCCCTACTTATTCACAGCTTTGGAGTTGGGGGGGGTCTCCTGTAGTGCCTTTGAACATGCTAAGTTTTTTCTGACCACTCTTGCCCTCAAGTAACTGTACTGTGAGGGGCAGGTAAGGTGGCCTTCAACCCCACTTAACCAGTGCCAGCTAGGGGGCTATGGCTCAGGTGCTCCTGAGCATAGTTCCAACCCCCCAACCCTGTAGGCAGGCTGCCTGCAGGAAGGCGCTGGCCTGGGCTTCCTCTCTGGCTGCACCTGCTCTGGGAAGTAAAGGATACCAAGAGACAAGGCATTCCCACTAAGCAATGCCCCTCCCACCTGGAGAGTCAGATGTGTAAGAGGGTTTTTGGCTGGATCTGTATCTGTCTCCCTTTTTTTTTTTTTTTTTTTTTTTGAGATGGAGTCTTGCTCTGTCACCCAGGCTGGAGTGCAGTGGCAGGATCTCAGCTCACTGCAACCTCCACCTCCTGGGCTCAAACTATTCTCCCACCTCAGCCTCCCGAGTAGCTGGAATTACAGGTGTCTGCCACCACATCCAGCTAATTTATTTTTGTATTTTTAGTAGAGACAGGGTTTCACCATGTTGGCCAAGCAGGTCTCAAACTCCTGATCTCAAGTGATCCACCCGCCTCAGCCTCCCAAAGTTCTGGGATTGCAGGCATGAGCTGCTGTGCCTGGCCTGGATCTGTATATCTCATATGAGTATGGTACACATTCTCATTCCCAAAAACAGAGTGACTATTTGATAGTCTCAGACAGAAGTCGATTTTTTGAAGGACTTCTCTGGGTAGAGAGGATGTGGCCTGGTGTTTTAGATGTACTATGCAGGTCTGTGTGAAGGGACTGGGCACGCACCCCTTCATTTGGGGAACACCCAAGTGTGTGTCTGTGTAAAGCCAAGTGTCATTCACATGTGGCAGGGTGTCGTTTGTCCCCCAACATATGTGCCAAGGGATTGCCTTGTGTATGTGTGCATTGAGGACTAAGTGTGTCCCTTGTGTGTACAAGGAGGCATGGGAGAGGCCTGAGTGTGGCACATGTGTGAACATGCCTGTGTACACCTGGGGTAACTGGCCTTCAAACTAGGAAAGAGCCCCCACCTCCTTGTTCACTCTTCTCTCAAATCTAGCCTCAGCATTCCCAAACGGTCAGCCTCCACAGAGTGCTGGGAGAGGCATGGCCCTCTGAGAGCTTGGAGGGAGCTCCTGAGGGGTCTGGACAGAGGAGGCCAGCTCTATCTTCAGGGCAGTTGGTCTTAAACGTCTACCACGACCCAGGGTGGTGCTGAGGGCTCAGGGTAGAGGCAGGGGAATGGACCATGTGCCAGGAATCTGGCTTTTTTTCTTTTCCGGCCAACCAGGCCACGTCTTCACCGGAGGGGAGGCCCAGCTCTGTCACTGCCTGCGCCACCACTGCGTCCCTGATGTGAAATATGGGGGGCACAGGCCGCGCTGGGGAGATTTGTCATCTGTGCTCAGCGGGTGACTCTATCTGCAGACTATTAGAGTATAAAATATATTTTACAAGAGTTTTAGCTACAGGTGACTTGCTCTTTATTACTAGATGTGGGCAAAATCAATACTTCTGTAACTAAAAGATCATTTATTTTGCTTTTTGAAACATTTTTCAACAGGGGCACTGGCTAAGCTTGCAAAGCTATGATTAAGAGTTATGGTGGCGCCTGTTTCCCTTAACCCTTTGAGGACTACAGCTCAGGCACACCTCAGGCTGGTGGCTGGCCATGGAAACCCAGACACACAGATACACATCCTGAATGCAGCAAACACAGATGCAAACACTAAGTGCACAGGGTCCCCACCCTGACAAAGCCATCATGCAGATACACATAGTCTCACACATGTATACACTCTTCCAGGTACACATAGAAATATAGCTGCACACATACTCCTTCCCACCCAGAAGCTCACAAATCAAATGAACCTGCAGACAAATGCATGCTACATGAAGACCCCCAGAACACGCTACACACAGATACCTCCCACTCCATTTCCATACACACTCACACATACACACCATGACACCAAGATGTGCACAGTCACATTGTGCTAACTTCTGACACTAGGTCAGTGGCCAGCCAGGGGTGGGAACTCTGAAAGGAGGTTGGAAGATGCTGAGGGGTCCCACAGATGTGTCTGTGGCCACTACAAGCAGAGAATGGAGAGAGCCCAAAAGATGGGATCTGTGGAGTCTGGGTCCTACTGTGGCCAGAGCCTGGCTCTCCTCAGTTCCTCTTTCCCAAGACAGCCCCGCTCCTCTCACTGTCAGCTAAAGCAAGGGATGATTTTCCTGGGAAGGAGCCAGACATGTAGAAAAGCTGTGAAATTATGACTCTGTCGAAGCTGCTTGCACACCTCCTTGTGCCACCTGGCCCAGCCCTGGGTGAGTTGAGAATGATTAAGATTAAGAATTAAGAATGATTGCCAGGCGCAGTGGCTCACGCCTGTAATCCCAGCACTTTGGCAGGTCAAGGATCACAAAGTCAGGAGTTTGAGAGCAGCCTGGCCAGCATGGTGAAACCCCGTCTCTACTAAAAATCCGGGCATGCTGGTGCGTGCCTGTAGTCCTAGCTACTTGGGAGACTGAGGCAAGAGAATTGCTTGAACGCGGGAGGCAGAGGTTGTAGTGAGCCAAGATCACGCCACTGTACTACTCCAGCCTGGGTTACACAGTGAGACTCTGTCTCAAAAAAAAAAAAAATACTAAGAATGATTAAGCGGCCACATGCCATTCTCAGCATAGCATCTCGTAACTGGATTGGGGGTGTCCTCTAGCCATTATCTGATTCGGCAAATCTGCATTACCCCAGTTGTTATTTACCTCAGATTGGGAGAGTCACGGGGGAGATTGTGACTTAACCCATTCACAGAGTGAAGCTCTAATGATGAGATTCCCAATAGTGAGACGGGTGAGGTGTATCAGTTATCCATTGCTGCATAACAAATTACCCCCAAACTTAGTGGCTTGCAACAAATATTTATTGTATCATAGTTTCTGAGGGTTAGGAATCCAGGAGCAGCTTAGCTGAGTGGTCTGGCTCTGAGATTCTCATGAGGCTGCAGTCAGCTGCACTGTCCAGGGCTATATCATCTTAAGTCTTGATTGACTGGAGCTAGAGAGACCTAACCGAGGAAAGCCCACTCACATGGCTGGCAGTTGGTGCTGGCTGTCAGCTGGGGTCCCTCAGTTCTCTTCCATGTGGCCTCTAGGAGGATAGCCTGGACTTCTTTATCTGGTGGCTGGGATGGATCAGAGAGAGAAAGAGACAGAGAGAGAGAGAGAGTGAGAGTGAGAAAGAGAGTGGGGTGGGGGGACAGAAGCGGTAGCCTTTTATAAGCTAATCTCAAAAGTGACATCTTGTCACTTTGTCATATTCTATTCATTATAAACAAGACACCAAATCCATCCCATATTCAAGAAGAAGAGAATTAAGCTCCAACTCTTAAAGGAAGAAGTATCAAAGAATTTGTGGACACACTTTTTTAAACAGTCACAACTAGGCAAGGAGACATTTCCATTCTACCCAGAATCTGCAAGATGATGAGAGCTCTTGATTCCTCCAAATCCCAGGAAAATCATGGAACTATCTTGAAGCTGGAAGGATATGGCCTAGGGATGGTGGGAACTCAGAAGTATCCCTTGCTTAGAAACACAGTAATACAGCATTATAGCATGCATGGTAATTGAACACATGGACTCTGGAGCCAGACTGCCTGGGTTCAAATTCAGAGGGATGAGGGAGGGATGCTCCCTCACCAGGCTCTGCTACTTACTAGCTGTGACCTTGGGCAAGTCGACCTCTGTGCCTCAGTGTTCTTATCTGGAAAATGGGGGAAATAATCATGCTCACCCACTAGGGTTGTTTGAAGGATTGTGCTCAACGAGTTACCACTTAGCACGGTGCAGAAATGCCACATAAGTGTAAGCTAAGACTATCAGTTCTTCACTGTCATTGGCAACACCCTACCTGTGAACACTTTCTCACAAGGGATTTCCTGAGCACCTTTGATGTTCTTCAGGCTAATCCCATATACCCATCACCACCTCCCCAATTTCTCTGGGCCCCTCTCTATGACCAGCCCCACAGCCTAACCCAGCCAGGGGGCTAAGCAGAGGGGCTGGGCTCCATGAGCTTCATTTGACCCTGCCAGCCCAGCACTGCCTTTTGTGGCCTCTCTGGGAATGTTGTGCAATATGTTGGCCACAAACATTTTACGAGCAAGAGGACAGGGATAAATTTTCCGCTATTGACCCATAGTCAGGGTTGCTCCCTCCCCCTCCTCTCCGTAAGTCTCCTTGGCAATGAGAGGGCCAAGGCCAAGGCTGTCCTCTCAGCCAGAGCCCTCTGAGCAGCAGCCCCATCTCAGGAGCCCCTTTCTCAGTCTTCCCAGCACTAGACCTGAAATAACTACCGGCTCCACCCCCGGCACACAGGAGTAGGCAGCGCTCTAACCTAGGAGACCTGTGTGCATAGGGCCCAGGAGCCTTAGCCCCTTGGGGCAGGGACCCCCTCCAAGGTTGCTTGGTCTAGGATCCCCAAGACATTTTCATCCAAATACCAATAAATAAGAAAAACAAGGTTTTCATAGGAAATTTTTCATAAAGCTACAGCTATTCAATTTGAAGTTCTATCTTCTCTATTCTGGGATTATGTCTTTTCTACTTTTTTGATACTAAAATATCCTCTTTTTTATAAAATAATGCTGACAGCAGTTAGTAGTTTTCCCTCTGTGCCCTTATAAGGCAAAATTAATAGCTGGCAGTTTTATTCTGGAACTCATATTTAAAACATATTTTGCTGGCCCACAAAATGCAAACATGTGAAACACCATTCTCTTCTATGCAGAAAGCACAAAACGGCCTCTTCCCTGTCAAGAACACCTGCTGACCTCTAGCCTGGGTTCAAATGCCTGGTGAAAAGGGGGAGCTCACTGCATTCCCGCTTCAGCTCAGGCAGCAACTTGGTGTGACCCGGGACAAGCCCCTTCTTCTCCCGAGTTCTGGTTGGTCACCCATCTGCTCAGTGAGCAGTGCAGACCGATGCTCCTTCTCTGTGATCTAGACCCACTCTGACTGCTACCCTGAGCCCTGCAGCCCTCCTTGCTCTACTCCCTCATCCACTTCTACCCTGAAATGACCACAGGTGGATGCTGATATGCTGGGCCGGGCTGGCTGGGCCTGGGATGCTCCCTTACCAGGTTCCACTGGGACACAGTCTCTGAGCTGGGGCTAGAGGGGTCAGAGGAGTCTTTGGCCTTTGGCCTGGGGGACCCTTCAGGATGCAACAGGGACAGAGAGTATTTATCTCAGGGGCTTGGCCAGCACTGAGCTCTTGGAACCCCCTCCCCTCCCTGCCCCTAAGGCTTGGCTGAAGCACAAGGGGCCCCTTTGTGGGGCCTAATCTCAAAGCACTTCGGCTTTAGCGACCTTCAGGGATGAAAGCGCCAGGAGCTAGCAGCCGGGAGGTGGTGTGGGGGCAGCCCTGCTAATCCCTGCGCTTTTGCCAAACAAAGCTGCCAGGAGGGGCTGGCTCCCGGGAGATGATCCAGAGAACCAATTCCCCGAGCCTAACCCGCTCTGACAGCTCGACAAGGAAAGGCCCGCTGCCTGCCCCCATGGCCCCAGCACGGCCACAGAAGCTGAGGGACTGGCCTGGGACTGTTGGGCACATCCTCCCATCCACACATAGCCACCCATCTCTGTCCGTGAGCATGTCTTCCTGCTTCCTTTCTCCCATGTCAGCTCCACTGGCCCTCTAGTTCCTTAGCCTCCAAAACCTCACCCTCGTCTCCTCAGGCCCTGCCACGCTAGTCCCTGCAGCACCCCAGTTCTTAACTCTCAGCCCCTAAGCTCCCCAATATCCAAAATCCTCAGTGCCTCCCAATGTCATCCCACTCCTTAGTACCCCAGACTCTCAGCCCCTCAGCCACCCAATCTCCACCTCTCCTGATTCTCACCCCACAATCCTAAACTCTCCATCTGACAGCCCTTCAGCTTTTCTTCCCCAGTTCCCCACCCCAGGCTCCACAGAATGCTGGCCCTGTTCTCCCAGCCTTTCCCCTCCTGGGCTGGGCAGACACCCCTGCCCTTCCGTGGTCTCCCTCTGGTTCACTCTGCCCTATGCCATTCCACCTGACCAGGCTTCCCGGTACCCCAGGGGTCCAGACCTGTACTCAGCTTGGCCATGAGAAGACGGAGGAGGGAAGTGATTCTGACTCAACCCTGATTAAACCTGCGTGATGCACCAGACACTGTCTCCGCCCATGACCACCTTGAACTGCTGCTTCATTCCAGTCTCACAGGTGAGCAGCATCATGGCCAAAGGAATGGGCAGGGGTCTCTGCTGGTCTCCATGATTTGAGAACAACAGCCCAAAGGGCTAGTTTTTTGGGGAAGAGGATATTAGGTCTGGGCTTTCTACTGCCCTATTGCTTTCCTAAGCTGAGGAGACCCAGGATGCAAAAACCTCCACCAAACTCAGAGGCAGGTCACCAGGCTGGCAGGGGCCACTGAGGAGCCAGGATGGCCTTGGGGCCCACAGAGGAGGAGGTGGGCAGGGCAAGAGGGTGGATTCCCAGGAGAGGGGTGGGGGCCAGGCCAGCCCAGAGCATTTTCCCACCACAGCTTCTGCTGTCTCCACTCCACTAATCTGATTACGATATTTACCAACCTCCCATGGCCTGTTTAGGAGGGGTGGCGTGTTAAGCTCAGGGTCTCAGGTCCAGTTCCCAGCACCATGGGAGGCTCAGAAAGGTGTTTATAGGCCCTGAAATGACTGCACCAGGCCGTCCCTCCCACCTGCAGTCACAGGGATATTTGAAAGATCCCTCCCCATCAAGTCTAGCCTTCTTCAGAAAGTCTCCCTTGCCGCCCTGTGTCCAGGTGCCTAGGTCCTCTCCAGGACGTTGGGCTCTCATGCTGACCATCACATTATTAATGTAATCTAATAATTATATTATTCAAATCTGAGGCAGCGCCTTCCTTCCTGAGGATACAAACTTTAATGGTGAGTTTTCAGGCACTGAGGACAAAGAGGGTGGTGGCACAGGCCCCAGAGGGCTGCTTCACCTAGTTGGCATCAGTGTCACACACAGTTGCTGTGACCTCAAACCCAGGCTCAGCTCCTTCCTGAAAGGTGGGGTGGGTGGAGCACTGGAACACCCGTGTCAGGATTAATTGAAAGAACAGGCCAGACTGTGGTGTCTCTCTCTCACACACACATACCTGTGCACACACTGAATGCACCGGCTGTCACACTGTCACATAGTGAGGGCCCACTCCTCCCAGCCTCTTCTCCCTCCTCTGTGCCAACTAGCACGGGACAGGAGGTCTGTAGTGAACGCCTTGGGCTTGCTCCTTTCCGGAGCTGGTGTGGGTATGAGAGTTCAGTGGAGCGAGGATGCTGCCTGTAGATGAGAGAGGGGCACTCTTCAGGGGCTGGGAGGGAGACGCTGACTCCTTCTCTAACCCAGAATAGGACCATTGAAGAGGCAAGGTGCCAGCCTCCCTGAGGATTGAGGACAGCAGAGGTAGCGCTCCCCAGGAGAACCAAAATGCCTTTTTCCCCTTCCTCTCCTCCAAGGGTCTAAACCCCAAGCTCATTCATCCCTTGCAGGATTCCAAATAGAGAAGTTTTTGGGGGTAACGGATAAGAGTTTCTTTAAAAATCTAACAATCCAGGGCCAACTTCAGATTGGGACAAAACTTGCCCCTACTGAGGGTCCTAGGGTTCCATCCACAGTGTACTCAACACTTACCCCTTTGGGTAATTCCAGCCAGGGGGTTGAAGTATAGGAACAAACCGGACGTCACCAAGTATCGGCCGCCCCCTGCTGTCTAGCTCTCAGATCTGCACCCTCTCCCCCGGGTGCCCCTCCCAGGATCTTTTTTTTTTTTTTTTGAGACGGAGTTTCACTGTTGTTACCCAGACTGGCGTGCAATGGCGCGATCTCGGCTCACCGCAACCTCCGCCTTCTGGGTTCAAGCAATTCTGCCTCAGCCTCCCGAGTAGCTGGGACTACAGGTGCGCACCACCATGCCCAGCAAATTTTTGCATTTTTAGTAGAGACAGGGTTTCACCTTGTTGACCAGGACGGTCTCGATCTCTTGACCTCGTGATCCACCCACCTCGGCTTCCCAGAGTGCTGGGATTATAGGCATGAGCCACCGGGCTGGGCCCCAGGATCTTTTTATACTCCCACAACCACAGAAGGTCTTCTCCTCTCACCTCCACATGCCCATGGTAGGGCAAAAAAACCCTTCTGCTTTGAGGTTCCAATTCCCCCACTGGCAGCTGCCTCGAAAAAGAGAGGGCCAGGCTGAGGTAGGGGCAGCAAGGTTAGGAAGATGGAGTTTCAAAGGCTGAATCTTGACTTTTCCACCTCTAAGGTATGAAGAGACTAATACAGGGAACAGGAGAAGTCGGTCTGGGGCAAAGTGGCCCCAAGGAGGAGCAGGGGAGAGGGATCTGATGGAGGAAGAGAGAGGGGACAGATCAGAGGCGCACAGGTGAGAAGGGCATAGGGACAGGGCGGGTGAAGTAGACACAGGTGATGGGGAAATGGAGCTATGGGCAAAGATGAGGGCACAGGTGGGCTAGAGGAGAGAAAAGGGGGCAGGGAAGCCGTATGGAGGCCTCCAAGGCGGCCCATGCATAGCAGTCAGTGCCCCCTGCCGCCTGCCATCCACTGGTCCACATCCAGCTCTTCATGTCCAGTCCTGAGGACTGCCAGCCTTGTGACTAATGGCCAGGCCCCTGCTGGGGGCACTGAGGGTGGCCACTCAGCAGAGGCAAACAGCTTGGACATCTGTGGCCTCTGGTCTAGGAGACATGGTGGGGGCAGTAGGCAGAACAGATTGAGTTCAGTGCAGTGGTCAGAGACCCAGACCTGGCAGGGGTCAGGGGAGGTTTGTGAGCCAGGCTTGGCTCCTCTCCCTCCCTCTCTGGCCTGTCCCAAGGGTCCTCTCTCAGGCAGGCCCAGCCTTTCTGTCTTGTTGTGAAGCCCAGAAGGGAGCTCTGTCCAGCTGGCCTAAGTGCCCAGGCTCCTAGCCTGCCAGGCACCCTTTAGGACAGGACAGAACCCTGCCTTCCAGCCACTCCATGGTGCACCCCACCACACAGTCAGGCCCAAGATCCCTATTTCTTTGTTTTGTTTTTTTTTTGAGATGGAGTCTTTCTCTGTTGCCCAAGCTGGAGTACAGTGGCATGATCTTGGCTCACTGCAACCTCCGCCTCCTGGGCTCAAGCAATTCTCTGCCTCAGCCTCCTGAATCTGGGATTACAGATGCCCATCACCACACCTGGCTAATTTTTGTATTTTTGGTAGAGATGGGGTCTCACCATGCTGGCCAGGCTGGTCTTGAACTCCTGACCTCGTGATCCACTTGCCTCAGCCTCCCAAACTGTTGGGATTTTAGGCATGAGCCACTGCGCCTGGCCACTCTTTTCTTTTTTCTTCTTTTTTTTTTTTTTTTTTGTGGAGACGAAGTTTCGCTCTTGTTACCCAGGCTGGAGTGCAATGGCGCGATCTCGGCTCACCGCAACCTCCGCCTCCTGGGTTCAGGCAATTCTCCCGCCTCAGCCTCCTGAGTAGCTGGGACTACAGGCATGCACCACCATGCTCAGCTAATTTTTTGTATTTTTAGTAGAGACGGGGTTTCACCATGTTGACCAGAATGGTCTCGATCTCTTGACCTTGTGATCCACCCGCCTCGGCCTCCCAAAGTGCTGGAAGGCCTCTTTTTTTTTTTTTTTTTTTTTTTTAAAGACAGGGTCTCACTCTATTGCCCAGGCTGGAGTGCAGTGGTGCAATCAGTCACAGCTCACTGGCAGCCTCATCACCACCCACTTACCCTTTCCAGGCTCAAGCAATTCTCCCACCTCAGCCTCCCAAGTAGCTGGGATGACAGGTGTGTACCACCTATAGTCCCAGCTACTGGTCAATATTTTTTTTTTTTTTTGTATTTTTAGTAGAGATGGGGTTTTACCACATTGCCCAGGCTGGTCTCAAACTCCTAGGCTAAAGCGATCTGCCTGCCTTGGCCTCCCAAAGTGTTGGGATTCTGAGTATGAGCCCCTGTGCCTGGCCACAAGCCCACTGTCTACTCTGCCTCATTTTCTTCCGTCCACATGGTGCTGTGTGTGCATGGGTGGAGGGAATATTAATTAGACCTTGCCTAGAGACTGTCTAGCCCCCAATTCATAACTTTTACCCCTCAAAGCATTGAGCCACCCAGGCCCTTGAGGGAGAAAACCTGACTTCATCATCCCCTTTTCTCAGCCAGGGCATTGTTGTTGTTGTTGTTGTTGGGATGCCGTCTCGCTCTGTCACTCAGGCTGGAGTGTGTGTGATCCCAGCTCACTACAACTTCCACCTCCCAGGTTCAAGTGATTCTC